>NC_030811.1:45659090-46966590 GCF_001704415.2 Capra hircus
TCCATGTCCAGTTCTAACTGTTGCTTCCTGACCTGCATGCAGGTTTCTCAAGAGGCAGGTCCGGTGGTCTGGTATTCCCATCTCTTTCAGAATATTCCAGAGTTTATTGTATCCACACAGTCAAAGGCTTTGGCATAGTCAATAAAGCAGAAATAGATATTCATTAAAGTGGTACTCAATGAATGAACAGGTTTACCTTTAGGATTCTGGAGTTGGTTCATCAGTACATGGAATTTATCCTGTGCATCTGGCAAGTCCATTTTATTTACTGCTAGGAGTGCAGGTTTTGTGTGAAGTTCCTCTTTGTACAACTCTAACTCCTTTAAATCAAAAGAGAAAAAACCAAATTACTCTATTAAAATACCTACATAAATGACCTATTTGGTAACGTCTTTCTATACTTTATAGGCCTGGGTATTCTAGGGCCCATTCGCAGCTCTGATATCAGTAAGTGATTTTGTGCCTAGAGACAAATACAAATATTTGGACTTCTATTAAGCACATAGATAAAATTCAGAACTAAGAACAATTAATCCTATGCCTGTATTATTCTTGGAAAAAGTAAGTATGCTTAGAAGTAAATCTTTGTGACCATGGATTAGGTAGTGGCTTCTTATATCTGACACTAAAAGTAGGAATAAAAGAAAGAATAGACACAGGGCACTCCATCAGTTTTAAATTCCATACTTCAAAAGGCAACTGAAAGAATAGGAGAAAATATTTGCAAATCATATAACCAATAAGCGACTTGAATCTAAATTATAAAGAAAACTTTTACAGCTCAACAATTAAAAGATAGCCCAGTTTAAATGGGCAACCAATCTGAATAGACATTTCTCCAAACACACAGAAATGGCTAATAAGCACATAAAAAGATGCTCAACACCATTAGTCATGAGAGAAATGCAAATCATAACCACAATGAAATACTACTTCATTCCTACCAGGAAAGTCAAAGTAAAAAAGGTAATAATGAATGTTGACATTAATGTGGAAAAACTGGAACCTTCATACATTGCTAGTAAGATTGTAAAGTAATTCAGTGCTGCAGTCACTTTGGAGAATAGTTTGGCAGTTCCTCAAAATATTAGATTTACCTTATTATCCAGTAATTTCACCCCTAGAGATATATATATATACCCGAGAAAGGAAAACATACCCACACAAAAACCTGTACACAGATGTTCACAGCATTATCAATAAAAGGCAAAAATGTAGCTAGCAAATAGGATATAAAAGTCATTAAGGTAAAAGACATCATGTTGTGTTAGAGACAAATCATATGGCTGGATAGAGAATGTACAGGGTGTTGCTTGGGGAAGTGGAAGAGGGGAAGTGGAAGAGGGTGCAGGAACAATAGAGATAAATGCTTGGTAGGAACCCAGCTTTGCCTCATATACCATGTTCAGGTTAGACTTCAATCTAACCCATGGCTATGGGGGACCATCAGAGCAGGGAACAAACATCTGCTTGGTTCTTTAACAAAGATCACTCTAGCTGCCTATAAAACATGGCCTGAAAAGAAGTGAGACTAGAAGCAGGCAGACCAGGTAGCAAGAGAGGCTGACGATTACAGCAGTGCAGGTGAAGACAAATAGCTGCATTTCAGAGAAATTTAGGGCATAAAACTGACAGGGCTTGATACAGATGATGAGAAAGTCAGAATCACTATCACCCAGGTTTCTGGCTTACATATTCAATAAGGTTCTGAATTTAAAATAAAAAAGAAAAGAAAGAAGTTCAGTTCTGTGTGTATGCTCAGCCACTTTAGTCGTGTCCTAATCTTTGAGACTCCACAGACAGTTGCCCAACCAGGCTCCTCTGCCCATGGGATTCTCCAGACAAGAATACTGGAGTGGGTAACCATGGCCTCCTCCAGAGGATCTTCCCAACCCAGGGATCAAACCTGGGTCTCCTGCCTTGCAGGTGAATTCTTTACCACTAAGTGACCAGGGAAGCCCAAGTTCAGTTCTACACATATTAAATTTGAGAAGTTAATGGGACATCCAATCAAAGATATCTAATAGGGAGCTAATCTAAAGTACAACCAAACTATCTGGGTATCAGAGTGCCTAAAAAGTAGACTGGGAAATAGTCTAAGAAGTAGGAATTAAGTTAAGCAAGAGTCAGTCTAAGAATTTATATAATAGGGATTTGGAATCCAGGAAGGTTTTATTGATTACAACAGTTTGAGAAGTGGATGAATATTAAGGAACTGGAGACAGCAAGTTTAGATAATTCTTTAACTGACATCAAAGTTTTAGAAAGTAGAGGTAGAAGATATATTTATTCTAATTGTCATATGTTATTTCATACAGTCCTATGTCCCTGCATAGTAGACCAGATAGAAAAACCTACTTTTGAAAGCAGTATTATGGTTTCAAAAGCAGTTCTGTAATGAGTTTGGGAAGAAAGCTGAAATCCAGAAATATCAACCTGAAAAAAAAAAAAGGATAAAAGATTGCCTTTAGTAAGAATGACAGCTATACAATTCTGTTTTGAAAAGTTTCACTCATTGAAGCTATAAATAATTTCTCAATCTATACTCTTTTGGTAACTTAGCAATTTGAAATGAGAGAAATTGATATTTTAAGATCACTGTAATTTTCTTATAATATCACAATCATTAATGAGGAACTAGTACAGATAAAACAACTTATACTAATAAAGATAATCTCATGAAATAGGAAAGTAATGCTGTGTAATTTAGTAGTACACAGAAAATCCTAAGGAATTAATAAACCTGACAAATACGGCCAAACTTTCATCTGATACAGTAAATGTTGCTATTTCCATTTCCCCCCCCATATTATAAATAAATTTGACTCCTATCTAAACAGATTTAGTGGATTAATATATGCTACTTTATCTTTAAATGTTATTACAAAAATATCTAGGAAAACTAAATTCATTGATTCTCACATTCTTTTAAGCATTACATTGATAGGCATATGACTTACAACAAAAAGCAGTTGTTTAGTTCTTTCTATATGCTTGAGGAATTTGTGGCCCATTCCTTTGTTCATATGTGCTCCTTCTATTAAACCAGGAAGATCAGCTACTGATATCTAATACAAAATTAAATGGTTTAATAATAAAAAAAGAAAACACAAATCTAATTACATCCAACAATTTTCATATTTCAATTACAAAGTTTCTATTTTGTGATTACCAGTGAATTACTGCATCTCTAATAAACCCAAGATACTTTGATAACAAAATAAATGTATTAAGAATAAAAATCCTTTGCTATCAGAAATTAAAGTTCCATTTTTACTTTAACAATCTAAGAATTCTAGGGCTTAGCTTAACATTTATTAATATAAATTCTCTTTAGAATTCCATAAATTATATTGTTCAATATGAACTTTTCAAAGAAGTTCAAGTTTTTAAACTCTTAAAAGTAAACAAGGATGTTAATTCAGCAGACACTGACTTAGGATGTAAGCACTGTAAAGTGTTTTATTCTATATGTAAATGGTTGTTTGGTACCACTGTTCCTTTACTGTTCATATTCTACCAGGATTTAACCATTTTTAAAAAGTAAAGGAAAACAGTGTCCCTATACTCTATTTAGGACTATTAACCATTATTAGAGTCATTAACCATTATTCAACACTTGTGGTTTTCAAACCTCACCACATATCATAATCATCTAAGGAATTGCTATAAACTATAGATCCTCAAGCCCTATCCCCAGGGATTTGGTTTCAAATCACTGGGGCCCAAGCTTGATTTATCATTGTTGTTCTTAAGCTAGTCAGATGATTCTGATGTACAATAAGGGATAAAAAACACTGCTCTACATATGCTGCTTGTGTGGTTAAAATTATTAGTTTTAAAGAAAGTTGTAGCTATGTGACAAATCAAAGTGTATATAGAGGTCTCATGTTCTGAAATTTTCTTCAGAGGTCTTTTTATTGATTTCCCTTAAAAATTACCAATAATGTTTTCTAAATTCATATTATCCTGCACTTATAATTTTACTTATTATTTAATATTCTATGTAATTGTTAAAGCTTAAAAAAATTTTTTTACTGTTATACCACTACTACTAATGAATATACATCTTTGATATCTTTTGAATTATGTCATTGGATTATATGAAACTACACTGATACATCATTACTTCAAGTCCGTATTTTACATTAGGGTTCATCATCAAGGTTTTATACATTCTATGGGTTTTGACAAATTTATGCCATGTATGTACCATTACAATATACAGAATAGTTTCACTGCCCTTAAAAGTCCTCTGTATGCTGCCTATTCAACCTTTCTTTCCTCCTAATCCTTGGTAACTACTGATCTTCTCTATTTCCACAGTTTTGCCTTTTTCCCAGAACATCATATAGTTGAAGCCATACAGGATGTAGCTTTTACAGACTGGCTTCTTTCACTTAGTAATAAGCACTGGAGGTTCCTCTGCTTATTTACTTTTAGTGCTGAGTGACATTCCATTTTCAATATGTACACAGCTTATTTATCCATTCATCTACTGAAGGACATCTTGGTTGCCTCCAAGTTTTGGCAATTATGAACAAAGCAGCTATAAACATCTGTGTGTGGGCTTTTGAGTGGACCTAAGTTTTCAATTAATCTGGGTAAACACTAAGGAATGCAACTGCTGATCATACATTACATATTTTTAAATTTTTATTATTTTTATTTTGTTTTTATTCTAATTATGCAAAAAAATACTATAGTTCCTCCTTTAAAAAAAATTTTTTTTAACGTGGACCATTTTAAAGTCTTTATTGAGTTTGTTACAACATTGCTTCTGTTTTATGTTTAGTTTCTTGGCCATGAGGCATGTGGGATATTAGCTCTGTGACCAGGGACTGAACCGGCACCCTCTGCACTGGAAGGCGAAGTCTTAACCACTGGACCACCAGAGAAGTCCCTATAGTTCTTCCTTATCAAGGAAAAATAAATTTTAATAGCTAGCTAAGACCAAAATCCCATTCAGTTAAAAAAAGTTTTTTTAAACAGTAAAGTGGGATAAAATTACATTCATCAACTTTAGAATATGTTTTTAGGAAATGAAAATCAATAATCAAGTATGGCAATACAATATGGAATTGCAATGAGAACACATCAAGGAGACTAAGATACCGTCAATGTTATAATTACACACTGTATCCAAACTTTGGAAGAATTATTCTTATATAATATTTTACTCTGATAGTGCTCAGCAGAATTGATTTGATCATGATTTCAATTACCAAAAAAAAGATTCTGCTACTTTTTCCAACACCACAGAAACTGTCAAATGTTATAAAATCTAAGCAATAAAGCAAGTACTTTCATTTCTAACCAGGAGTCTTATTTTAAAAATAGCCACCTACAGGACTTCTCTGGTGGTCCACTGATTAAGGCTCTGCACTCCCAATGCAAGGGGCCCAGGTTCAATCCTTGGTCAGGGGAACTAAACCCATATTCTGCAACTAAGGATGCCAGAGCAGCCAAACAAATAAATAAATATTTTTAAAAGAATAAAGGTTAAAAAAAAATACCCACCTGTTTGAAATCACTATACATAATTTTTCCAAGTTCAGGCTTTATTGTTGTAACTATAAATTAGAAAAAAGTAAATTAAGGCTAGAATAAAGCATTGTACTCTCAAAACTATCCTAGTGTTATGTACAAAATAAATAATATTTCCTTTCTGTGAACAACCTAATTTAGATTATGTTCTCATTAGTTGAAATTAAAGGTATAATTATTTTGGAATAGGACAAATATAGATTTTTATAATCTGCAAGAGCACAGGAATTAGTGGGCCTCAAAGTCCCTCTCAAACTTAAAGAGCGTGGCAAAGGTGTTGAGGGCAGGGGGCAGAATTTAGGCTTCTATCATTTGGGCTACATGTGAAATCTATTAGTCCTTTCTCATTCAGTTCAGTTCAGTCGCTCAGTCGTGTCTGACTCTTTACGACCCCATGAATCACAACACGTCAGGCTTCCCTGTCCATCACCAACTCCTGGAGTTCATTCAAACTCATGTCATCAAGTCGGTGATGCCATCCAACCATCTCATCCTCGACATCCTCCCCTTCTCCTGCCCCCAATCCCTCCCAGCATCAGAGTCTTTTCCAATGAGTCAACTCTTCGCATGATGTGGCCAAAGTATTGGAGTTTCAGCTTTAGCATCAGTCCTTCCAATGAACACCCAGGACTGATCTCCTTTAGGATGGACTGGGTGGATCTCCTTGCAGTCCAAGGGACTCTCAAGAGTCTTCTCCAACACCACACTTCAAAAGCATCAATTCTTCAGCACTCAGCTTTCTTCACAGTCCAACTCTCACATCCATACATGACCACTGGAAAAACCATAGCCTTGACTAGATGGACCTCTGTGGGCAAAGTAATGTCTCTGCTTTTGAATATGCTATCTAGGTTGGTCATAACTTTCCTTCCAAGGAGTAAGCGTCTTTTAATTTCATGGCTGCAGTCACCATCTGCAGTGATTTTGGAGCCCAGAAAAATAAAGTTTGACACTGTTTCCCCATCTATTTCCCATGAAGTGATGGGACCAGATGCCATGATCTTAGTTTTCTGAATGTTGAACTTTAAGCAAACTTTTTCACTCTCCTCTTTCACTTTCAATCAAGAGGCTTTTTAGTTCCTCTTCACTTTCTGCCATAAGGGTGGTGTCATCTGCATATCTGTGGTTATTGATATTTCTCCCAGTAATCTTGATTCCAGCTTGAGCTTCTTCCAGCCCAGCGTTTCTCATGATGTACTCTGCATTAAATAAGCAGGGTGACAATATACAGCCTTGACGTACTCCTTTTCCTATTTGGAACCAGTCTGTTGTTCATGTCCAGTTATCCTCAAACTTCATCAATCCAACAGTAGCCTCCTTCTATGACTTTCTGCTTTTCTTCTTTCCTTCTCAAAGATCCTCTATTTTCTAACAATAAATACTGGCCAAGAGATTTATAGCAGTTAGTACAAAATTAACTCTACTTTATCAGAGTCTAGCCCTAGAATTTTGATTTTATTTTCCATGATTTTATTTTCAATAGTTTTCCTGATAGCTCAGTTGTTAGAAGAATCTGTCTGCAATGCAGGAGACCCTGGTTTGATTCCTGGGTTGGGAAGATCCACTGGAGAAGGGATAGACTACCCACTCCAGTATTCTTGGGCTTCCCTTGTGGCTCAGCTGTACAGAATCCTCCTGTGAAGTGGGAGCCCTGGGTTCGATCCCTGGGTTAGGAAGATCCCTTGTAGAAGGGAAAGGATACCCACTCCAGTATTCTGGCCTGGAAAATTCCATGGACTGTATAGTCCATCAGGTCGCAAAGAGTCGGACTCGACTGAGCGACTTTCACTTTCACGTCCCATGTTAATGTCATTCTGTGCCATTTTGTTTATTGAAGGTAGAGATCCTATTCTATTCATTCACTTGCTTGCTAAGTCACTTTAGTCATGTCCAGCTCTTTGTGATGCTATGGACTATAGTCCACCAGACTCCTGTCTGTGGGACTCTCCAAGCAAGAACACTGGAATGGGTTGCCATGCCCACCTCCAAGAGATCTTCCTGACACAGGGATCAAACCTGCTTCTCCTGAGGCCTGTGAATTGCAGGCAATTTCTTTACAACTGAGTCACCCAGGAAGCCCATTCATTCACTTCTTTTAGTCTAAGCTTCCATTATGCCTTATCTGCTACTGCAATAGCTAATTCTACTAAGTTCTTTCCAGATCTACTTATGTCCCACATCAATCCACTTTGTACATTATATGCAAAGAGATATTTTTGAAAAGCAAATTAGTCATTTTTATCCTTTGTTAAAAAGCTATAACCTCTTCTAAAGCTATAAAGATCAAATACAGCCTATATGGCCTATATCGTAGATCTCCACCTGCATCTCTAGCCTCAGCTTGATTCCTTCATCCCCTTATAACATGTTCTTTAGACAAACAAATCTACGCCCTGCCACCATGAAGCCTTTGTGTACACACCATTTCCTTTGACTAAAAAGACTCTGATCTCCATTGTCTGTCACCAATTAACTCATATTTACTGCTCATATCTCAGCCCCACCATCACACTTCCACAAAGAAATCTAAAGCAGTCACCTACACTCTTTGAAAAAACTGTGTTATACCCTCTTATATTCATTAGTAACTGTATTCACTTCTGTTTACCAATCTTTATAACTCCAGAACTTACTGTAGTTCCTGGAAATAAATACTTACCTAATGAATAAAAGAACTGATCTCTGCCTTCCTAGCATTTATCACAGTGTTTGACAAAGGGTAGGGACTCATAAAATAATAACTAAACCAAACAGATGATTATGCAACAGAGAAATAAATGCGACAAAGTAAGCACTAGGAACTTTGCTGAGAGCTATAGAGGTTTCAAAGATTAATGGGAAATCCATACATTCTGTCTGCCAGGAATTTTCAAACAAAGGCTATCCCAGTTATATTTTATTCATACTGAAAGAAAAATTAGTCTTTAAAATATACCTCCACACACCAAAAAAATTGTACTTACATGCATAATCTGCAATTGCAGGTTTCGCATGAGAAATCTTACTTAGCAAAGAGGATTTTCCAGCATTTGGGAATCTGAAAAAGAAAATAAATTCATATTAACATATCACAACAAATAAAAGCATTTTTAATACTTATCTCTGAATTCCTAACATTTCATAAAACAGACTTCTTGAATATTGCTGGAATTAAAAGCAGAATATAAATTTATAATCTTGAAAAACTTGAGGAACAAAATATACTTATATAAAGGTAAATTTATGGTGAACACTGAAGATGTTTCACTACTGACAATCAAGTAATGTTAAAAAAATGTAGAACAACAAAAGAAACTTCTAGAAAAACAAAAAGAAATTAATAAAAATACCTGCAACTCCCTATCTCTAGCCAACACTGACAAAATATTTCTTATATTATTTTGTGGATTTAAAAAAAAAAACCATTTCATATGGACATTTCACTAGCAAAGTAATGAACCTGATTTAGCTATCATCTAGCTTCAACAAATATTAATACATTCTTAATAACTTTTTAAAAGTTGGTTTATTTAAATAAAAACCTAAATAAAATCTGGGTATTACAACTAGTTGATATCTTTTAAATTTCTCTTAGTACAGGCTCCCTTTCAAACTTGTCTCCCCTTTGCAATTTTATTTTTAAAGAAACTGGTCATTTGTCCTGTAGTTTCTTTTCCAGTCTATCTTTTCTGCTGACACACATGATACCCTTTAACATATTCCTACAAATTGGAAGATATCTGATTAGATTCAGCTTTGATTCCTTTTTTCACTAAAAGGCTACTTATAGTTGGTTGGCCCTCTTTTTAAACTAAATTATATAAGGTGAATGCATTTCAAGGGTACACTGTAATTTACTTACCTAATTTCTTATTATTAGGCATTTAGGTGGTCTCAAATTTTTTTACTGTTATAAATAACATTGCAAAAAATGTGCATACAGCTAGAAAGACATACAGCAACATTAAGTCACCTTAACATTAAGTGGTGCAACTAACAGACATCTCTTTTTTTCTTTCTGCACTAATTTGGTTTTTTTTGTACTAACTTTCTTTCTGCACTAAATGAGCACTAATTTCTTGTCAAACTTTTTTTTAAAAAAAGAATTTAAACACTGATGTGAATATCCTTGAACCTTTGCATATATCTTTATTCCTTGAGGTAAATTTCTAAATAAGGAAATATTACATTAAAATATCTGGCTATTTTAAAGGTTTTTATTTTATAGCTAAATATCCCTCAAGAAAAGCCCCCAATGGATGAAAGAAAGTACTAAGAATGGGAGCCACTTAAAAGGTAATTTCCTAAAATCATTCAGATATTTTCAATAAATTAATTCAACCAATGGGAATGTAAATTGTACAGTCACTACGAAAAACAGTATGGAGGTTCCTTAAAAATTTAAAAATAGAACTACCACATGATCCAGCAACTTCACTTCTGGATATTTATCAAAAAAAATTCCCAAAACACTAACTTGAAAAGATATACGCACCCCTATGTTCACTGCAGCACTATTTACAATAACCAAGATGTGAATGCAATCTAAGGTGTCCATTGACGGATGAAAGCATACAGAAAAATGTGTGTAGGGGGAGGAGGGTGTAAGATGGGTAAAGGGGGGTGAAAAAGTAAAGCATCCAATTGTGGGGAATTCCTTGGTTAACCACGGGTCTAACCATCCTGTGGTTAGAACTCTGTGCTTTTCAATGCCAAGGGCTCGGGTTCAGGCCCTGGTTGGGGAATTATGATCCTGCAAGCTGTGTGGCGCAGCCGAAAAAAAAATCCAGTTGTAAAATAAATAAGTCATAGAGATGTAACGTACAGCATGGTGATTATAGTTAATAATCAGTACTATTTGAAAGTTGCTAAGAGAGTAAATTTTAAAAATTCTCATCACAAGAAAAAAACTTTTTTAACTACACATGGTCACAGATGCTAACTAGACTTACCACAGTGGTGATCAACATATACAAATACCAAATCATTATACTGTACACCTGAAACTTATATGTCAAGTGTATTTCAGTTTAAAAAATCATCCAACAAATATTGAGCATTGACTTCGGTCAGGCAGTATACTAGGCATGAGAAATACAGCAATCAACAGGAAAAATGTTATCCCTGTCTTCACAGTTTTCATTCAAATCATGATCATGTATCTTTTAAATTTCTCTTTGTACAGGCTCTCTTTCTCAAAACTGCAAAATTTTCATTTGGAATAATAGTGTAATATTTTATGAATATTAACTTGAAATTCTATTAAAAATTTAAGCTGTTAATGAAGTTCTTTAAACAATTTTCCTTATTAAAATATTTCTATAATAAATTTAGAATAAAATTACATGAGATTGCTTGACTAATTTCCCCTGGCAACAGTATTTTCTTATATTCTATTATACCCAGGCTCTTGTAACTTTTTGAAAAGCAATTGCAATCATTTTTGCCATTACTATCACTAGCTGGACTTTCTTATTTCTAATATCCTCAAATTTTCATAACACTATTAAGCACAGAAAAATGCAACTATTTCCAAAGAGATCAAAATATAAGAAGAAAAAGGAAGCTAATGATTGAAGAACCAATAGCAGATTTTTCGTGAAAGTTACCTAAAGAAGATTTTATAGGCTGAAGTCCAACCCATGCAAAGATCAGATTTAACCACAGCAGTACAAGTATACTAGTTACATGATAACTTGCTTTCAAGGCTCAGTTCATTCCTGAAGCTGGCTTAAAGATTAAGGGGTATCTGCTTATACTGGTATTCACATTAGGTAACTTTTTAAGAATAGTTACCTAATTAAAAGCACTAGCATACATGTTAAACATTGTGCTCTAGAATCATGATGCTCGATATTGACTACTATGAAGTCCACTTCTGAAAAGCTTAGTTATTTCACTATATGTGGTCTCTAATAAGTTGACAATATATGATGATGATAATGACAGCAGCTACCATTCACTCATTGAGCATTCATAAATCCAAGACATCTGTTATGCTTCAAATGCAATCTTTCTCAGCAATAACATTTTTAAGGCAGGACTATTGCCATCCTCTATTAAAGAGAAAACAAAGGTTTAGAGATATTGTATTCATCCCATCTAGCTGGCCTTCAGAAGATTTGAGATTCTAACACAGTCTCACTTGAGTCTCCCATCACCACCCCACTTATATTCACTACTCAACCTTGGTATGTTCTTGTTAGGCTATAAGGTTATCTCTATGGAAACTGAAACATATTTTTCCAGAAAATGAGAAAGTGAATGGCTGGATTCTCAGCCTTATCCACAAAATCCTATCCAGTCCATAAAGTTCCTAAAAACATATATTGGGGTGGCCAAAAAGTTCTTTCGCAACATAACATCTTATGGAAAAACCCAAACAAACTTTTTGCCCATCCCAATAGTATTACAGAACCTAGGACCCATTACCGTCATAACTATGTTGTATTGAAAAAATTAAATGTGAACAGCAAGCTTTAATGCCAAGATCTCATCTTTCTCTGTTACAACTTCAGCAGGTATGAGGCCTCTGTGAACTCTAAGCCCCTGCTGGTAAGATTTGGACAGGCATGGAAAGAGGTGAGGAGTTCAGAGTGAAGAGCGTGATAAAGCAGCAGTGAGATGTGAGAAGCGGAAGATGAAAAGAGGTGAGAAACTATGGGAAGGCAAGGAATGGAAGTGGCAGTTGGAGCAGAGCAGCAGTTTCTGCTCCCTTTTCCTTAGGCCTTCCATCTGACTGTTGCGGAATGCTGCAGTGGAGCTTGGGAGGGGAAGACAGAGGGAGAGGAGACACGCAAAGCTGAGCATTTCCCTTCATCTACCTTCTACCCTGCTATCTATCTCCCTCCAGTTGGTGGCAGCACTGCAAACCCTAAACAGCTAAATAGCACTGTTTGATGAAGGTGGAGGCTGGTGAAAGAGAACAACACTGTAAGGTCTGCAGTATTGAGAACGGACAGTTCCTAAACAGAGAGTGAAGGACAGGGGAATGGTCATTACAAGATCCAACATGGTGCTCAACAGTGTGTAAAGCTAATGGCTGAGATCATCTGTACCACTCTTTAGCCATCTGATTGATGATACTTCAAAACCTCTATTAAAACTTGTAAGAGTATCTTAGTTATTTTCCCCCTACTCTTTCTATATACTATTTAAGATGTGGTTTGTTTGGCTTTCTAATTTTATTACTAATATCCGGTAACATTCTTTTATCCTCTTATACTACTACATTTGATTGATTTTTCTGCAAAAATATAGGACACTGAAAGATGAACTCCCCAGGTTGGTAGGTGCCCAATATGCTACTGGAAATTAGTGCTAGTGCTAAGTCACTTCAGTCGTGTCCGACTCTTTGTGACCCCTTGCACTACAGCCTGCCAGGCTCCTCTGTCCATGGGATTATCCAGGCAAGAATACTGGAGTGGGTTGCCATTTCCTTCTCCAGGGGATCTTCCCAACCCAGGGATCAAACCCCTGTCTCTTTTGTCTCCTGCATTGGCAGGCAGGTTCTTTACCACTAGCACCACCTGGGAAGCCCCTCAGGGGCTTGGTAAAGCATCTGCCTGCCATGCAGGACACCCAGGTTCAATCCCTGGTTCGGGAAGATACCCTGGAGAAGGAAATGGCAACCAACTTCAGTACTCTTGCCTGGAAAATTCCATTGACTTAGGAGCCTGGCAGACTACAGTTCATGGGGTGGCAAAGAGTCGAACATGACTAAATGACTTTACTGGAGATTAGTGGAGAAATAACTCCAGAAAGAATGAAGAGATGTTGCCAAAGCAAAAACAACAACCAGTTGTGGATGTGACTGGTGGTGGAAGCAAGGTCTGATGTTGTAAAGAGAAATACTGCATAGGAACCTGGAATGTTAGTTCCATGAATCAAGGTTAATTGGAAGCGGTCAAACAGGAGATGGCAAGAGTGAACGTCGACATTTTAGGAATCAGCAAACTAAAATGGACTGGAATGGGTGAATTTAACTCAGATGACCATTATATCTACCACTGTGGGCAAGAATCCCTTCAAAGAAATGGAGTAGCCATCATAGTAAACAAGAGTCTGGACTGCAGTACCTGGATGCAATCTCAAAAACAACAGAATGATCTCTATTCATTTCCAAAGCAAACCATTCAATATCACAGTAATCCAAGTCTATGCCCCAACCAGTAATACTGAAGAAGCTGAATGGTTCTATGAAGACCTGCAAGACCTTCGAGAGCCAACATCCAAAAAAGATGTCCTTTTCATTATAAGGGACTGGAATGCAAATGTAGGAAGCCAAAGAAACACCTGGAGTAACAGGCAAATTTGGCCTTGGAGTACAGAATGAAGCTGGGCAAAGTTGATAGAGTTTTCCCAAGAGAACACACTGGTCATAGCAAACACCCTCTTCCAACAACACAAGTGAAGACTCCATACATGGAAATCACCAGATGGTCAATACTGAAATCAGACTGATTATATTCTTTGCAGTCAAATGTGGAGAAGCTCTACAGTCAGCAAAAACAAAACCGGGAGCTGACTGTGGCTCAGATCATGAACTCCTTATTGCCAAATTCAGACTTAAATTGAAGAAAGTAGGGGAAACCACTAGACCATTCAGGTATGACCTAAATCAGATCCCTTATGATTATACAGTGGAAGTGAGAAACAGATTTAAGGGACTAGATCTGACAGAGTGCCTGATGAACTTGTACATGAGACAGTGATCAAGACCATCCCTAAGAAAAAGAAATGCAAAAAAGGTAAAATGGTTGTCTGAGGAGGCCTTACAAATAGCTGTGAAAAGAAGAGAAGTGAAAAGCACAGGAGAAAAGTAAAGATATACCCATTTGAAAGTAGAGTTCCAAAGAACAGCAAGGAGAGATAAGAAAGCCCTCCTCAGTGGTCAGTGCAAAGAAATAGAGCAAAACAATAGAATGGAAAAGACTAGAGATCTCTTCAAAAAGATATCAAGGGAGCATTTCATGCAAAGATGCCCACAATAAAGGACAGAAATGGTATGGACCTAACAGAAGCAGAAGATATTAAAAAGAGGTGGCAAGAATACAGAGGAACTATACAAAAACGATCTTCATGACCCAGATAATCACGATGGTGCGATCGCTCACCTAGAGCCAGACATCCTGGAATGTGAAGTCAAGTGGGCCTTAGGAAGCATCACTATGAAGAAAGCTAGTGGAGGTGATGGAATTCCAGTTGAGCTATTTCAAATCTTAAAAGATGATACTGTGAAAGTGCTGCACTCAATATGCCAGCAAATTTGGAAAATGCAGCAGTGGCCACAGGACTGGAAAAGGTCAGTTTTCATTCCAATCCCAAAGAAAGGCAATGCCAAAGAATGCTCAAACTACCGCACAACTGCACTCATCTAACATGCTAGTAATGGTCAAAATTCTCCATGACAGGCTTCAGCAATACTTCAGTGAACTGTGAACTTCCAGATGTTCAAGCTGGTTTTAGAAAGGGCAGAGGAACCAGAGATCAAATTGCCAATATCCGCTGGCTCACGGAAAAAGCAAGAGAGTTCCAAAAAAACCATCTATTTCTGCTTTATTGACTATGCCAAAGCCTTTGACTCTGTGGATCACAAGAAACTGGAAAATTCTGAAAGAGATGGGAATACCAGACCACCTGACCTGCCTCTTGAGAAATCTGTATGCAGGTCAGGAAGCAACAATTAGAACTGCACATGGAACAACAGACTGGTTCCAAATAGGAAAAGGAGGACATCAAGGCTGCATATTGTCACCGGCTTATTTAACTTCTATGCAGAGTACATCATGAGAAACGCTGGGCTGGATGCAGCATGAGCTGGAATCAAGATTGCCGGGAACAATATCAATAACCTCAGATATGCAGATGACACCACCCTTATGGCAGAAAGTGAAGAAGAACTAAAGAGCCTCTTGATGAAAGTGAAAGAGGAGAGTGAAAAAGTTGGCTTAAGGCTCAAGATTCAGAAAACTAAGATCATAGCAACTGGTCCCATCACTTCATGGCAAACAGATGGGGAAACAGTGACAGACTTTATTTTGGGGGGCTCCAAAATCACTGCAGATGGTGCTTGCAGCCATGAAATTAAAAGACGCTTACTTCTTGGAAGTTATGACCAACCTAGATAGCATATTAAAAAGCAGAGACATTATTTTGCCAACAAAGGTCCTTCTAGTCAAGGCTATGGTTTTTCCAGTAGTCATGTATGGATGTGAGAGTTGGACTATAAGGAGAGCTGAGTGCAGAAGAATTGATGCTTTTGAACTGTGGTGTTGGAGAAGACTCTTGAGAATCCCTTGGACAGCAGGGAGATCCAACCAGTCCACCCTAAAGGAAATCAGTCCTCAATGTTCATTGGAAGGACTGATGGTGAAACTGAAACTCCAATACTTTGGCCACCTGATGCGAAGAACTGACTCATTTGAAAAGACCCCGATGCTGGGAAAGATTGAAGGCGGGAGGAGAAGGGGACGATAGAGGATGAGGTGGTTGGATGGCATCACAACTCAATGGATGTGAGTATGAGTAAACTCCAGGAGTTGGTGATGGACAAGGAGGCCTGGTGTGCTGCAGTCCATGGGGTGGCAAAGAGTCGGACACAACTGAGCAACTCAACAGAACTGAACTTGACAAATGAAGAGTAACTATGAAACTCTCTATGTTGGCAACATGAAAACTACTACATTTAGCAGCATATTCTTAAAGTACACACACAACACACAAATTCCACAAATAAGAAATAATGCAGCCCCCACATTACCATTTATATTTATTTCCTATTCATAAACTATCTCTCGTAAAGTATAAAAATAAAAATACGAATGATACTTACCCCACCAGGCCAATATCAGCTATAAGTTTTAGATCAAGGTGAATTACTCGCTTCTGGCCTTTCAATGGTAAGAAATTTGTAAGTAATTTACCACCAAGACCTCCTTCAGCTACCAAAATTCTGTCTTTCTCTTTATTGAGTTCTCCTTAAAAAGAGAGGTGAAGATATTTAACACAAAGGTTAATAAATGTAGCTAATCACTAATGGCACTCTTCTTTCAGAAACAGAAGCCAGGAAAGTCTAATTTACAAATCTAAAGCACTTAATAACAGAATCAAGTTTCTATTAAAAGTCTGACCCTGGAAAAACATCTTTGCTAGTGGATGGAAAAAAGCTAGTTATTTTTTTCAAAACCAACTAAATATTCTTGTCTTTAAAATAATTTTAAATCTAGTGGCTAAGTCTGAACAACTTTTATGTAATGATTTTAAAAGCTGTTTTACAAACTAGCAACTAAAATACTTAAGGTTTTAGAAAAAAAATCCTGAAACTCGAGAGATGCTATTCCTTACAGCTTTCAATTCTTGAAAATGTGCACATTTCTCACAATTTTATGGGTTTCCCAGATGGTGCAATGATAAAGGATCAGCTTGCCAGTGCAGGAGATGTAAGAGACTTGGGTTAGATCCCTGGGTGGGGAAGATCCCCTGGAGAATGAAATGGCAACCCACTCCAGTATTTTACCTGGGAAATTCCATGGACAGAGGAGCCTGGCAGGCTATAGTCTATGGGGTTGCAAAGAGCTGGACACAACTAAGCAGAGCACAGCATCATCATCCACAATATAAGAAGCTATAGTACACTCACCTATAATTTTACCATTTTCATCAGTTACTGAAACACCCACAGGTACAGGAATTTCACAGTCTTTTCCTTTGGAGCCTTTCAGTGCACTAACTCTACAAAACAATAAAGTTAAATTAACATAAAGAAAACCTGCCAGATAAATGGTTCATGCTTCAAGCAAATTTAATGGTATACAAAGAAGATTAGCAACCAGTTCTTCTAACACAGATGTTAAGTGGTCAAATAATGAAGAAAAAATAAAATATTTATTTGCATTTTAGGCTGCTATATCTCAATGAAAATATTAAGTGATGATTTAAGTTACCAAAAGTGAAAGTGAAGTGGCTCAGTCGTGTCTGACTCTTTTCGACCCCATGGACGGTAGCCTACCAAGC
The DNA here is from genome assembly GCF_001704415.2 of Capra hircus. NCBI lineage: Eukaryota > Metazoa > Chordata > Mammalia > Artiodactyla > Bovidae > Capra > Capra hircus. The sequence continues at coordinate 45,676,632 of NC_030811.1, forward strand.
TCCTCAGTCCATGGGATTTTCCAGGCAAGAATACTGGAGCGGGCTGCCATTTCCTTCTCCAGGGGATTTTCCCAGCCCAGGGATTGAACCCGGGTCTCCTGCATTGCAGACAGATGCTTTTACTGTCTGAGCCACTAAGTTACCAAGCTAAGTACCAAAAGTCATTTTAATTGATAATAAACTAAAATATTGTATATTTGAAAGAAAGAGATCATTGCAACAACACAAATAAACATGAGAAATCCATTGAATAACAAGGTATTTTTTAAAAATTCCCCTCAAATGAGAGTACTTTAATTACAGGAGGCTCATGTGGCTATTCTTAAACTGCTAAAGAGAGGATAAAGTGGTACAAACTTCTAACTAGTAATTCCACTTCTAGGAATTTATTCTATAAAACTGAACAACCATGTAAACTATTATATGCACAAAGACATGTATTGAATTGTGATAGTAACAGTACAAAAAAAAATCAATAGTTAAATAGGTGAATGACAAAGTAATTTATGTTATTTCCAATACTATCAGACTATTCAGGCATTCTTAACAATTTTCTGGGATGGGAAAAAAAGTTAAAAGAGAAGGTTATTAAATTTTGTCCTGTTTTTATATCCCCAAATATTATATACAGTTAATTATATTTGCATAAAGACACAGAAAAGTCTTAGAAAAGTCATGAAAAGGTTGATAATGGTTATTTCTGGTTAGAAGAATTATAAGTACCTGACCTTTTAAAAAATCTATTTATTCCTAATTTCCCTGATTAGATCCGAACTGCCATACCCATATTTATGTGCAGGCTCTCAATCGTAACACTTGTCACAGTGATAATTTTCTATTGTTCATTTATTTGATAAATGTTTGCTCTCATACTAGACTACTGTTAAGTTCTAAGGCAGCAGGGAACACAACAGTTTAGATAATCATTTTATCCTAGACATCTAGTATAGTTACTGACACAAAGTAGATACTCAAGTAACATTAGCTGATTGAATTGGATTGACAAAAATGAATGAATTTGAAATATATTAAAGAAAGATGAGATTAGATTTCATGATGAACAAAAGCAGTCTTTCAGTAGACATTATTAGATATCTGCAACTAAAATCTTACTCAGTTACCAACATTTTGGAAGTGGTGCTTGAACCAAGACTTGGAAGGGGAGGAAGATTTCTGCCAGATAATCAAGGCAGGAAAGTGAAAGAAAAAAAAAATACACACACACACACAATTAGAAGGGAACTAGGTATTTGGTGAAATAGGTTATTTTGAGCATAAGCATAGTAGAAGTAGGGTGGAAGACACTGTAGGCCAGATCACAAAGAGCCTGATATGCTATGTTAAAGAGTTTGAATATTATCTTAGAGTGATGGGGGACACTGAAGGATTTTAAATAGGTGAGTCACATTAATAAATTTGATGCTATAGAAAAAGCACTGGAGAGATAATTGGATAAAAAATGGATTGGAGGTGGTGACTGAGACTGAAGACAGGAGACAATCTGGAGAATACCACAGGATTTTAGAAATGATAAAGCTCTGAATCTTTCTAGTCTCATCTTCCACTACATTCTGTGTTTTCTGCATACCAGCCACACTGGCCTTCTTTTAGTGTCTTTTATTGGTATTTGTCTTCTATCTCTTAGGTTTTTCACATTGTTCATGTTGTTAGCTTTCATGTAATGCTTCTTCCTCCCCTTCACCCAGCTGGCTCTTACTAATCTTTTAGATTTAAGCCTTTACATTCTAAAAATTGCAACACACAAGCATAGTAAATGTCCTTTTAAAATCTTTCTTAATACTTAATGTTATACACCATCTTTAGCTCACCACTGATCTAAACAGAGTAAGTTTGGAATTATAGCAACCTTACTTTTCAAAAGAAATTATAAAATGGTGAAAAATTTTACTTTAGGATGTAAACTGCAGGTTATTTCCCACCTGTAACATCAAAATAGCAAAACAACACTCTGATCTTTAAACTGATTACTAAATTCTAATATAGGGACCTCAAAATTTGCCCTATAAAGACTATTCATAGGATAAAAGTGCTCAAATTTAAGTGGTTTCTCCAAGGATTTCTTTACAAGTAGATGACTGCTGGATATTTGTGGCAGGAATATTTGCTGTTGTGGTTGCGGCGGGAAGTTCCTCACTCTGTGTCGCAGGCTGTTTAGCTTGTGTATGGGCTCTTATTCTTTGCTTACGCCCATCCCCCAAGCAAGTGCCACATTCCATCGTCTACAATTGTGATAAATAAATGTACCCAAACAGGGGCTTCCCTGGTAAAGAACCTGCCTGCCAATGTAGGAGACATGGGTCCAATCCTCAGTCCAGGAAGATTCCCCATGCCACGGAGCAACTGAGACCAGGCTCCACAACTACCTAACCTGTGCTCTAGAGCCTGGGAACCACAACTACCGAGTCCACGCGTTCCAGAGCCCATGCTCTGCAACAAGGCAAGCAACTGCAATGAGAAGCCCGTGCACCTCAACTAGACAGTAGCCCCCACTCACTGCAACTAGAGAAAAGCCCAAGCAGCAACCAAGGCCCAGCATAGCCACAAAAAAATAAATAAAATTATTTTTTTAAAAATATATACATATACCCAAACACTTGCTTGGGAAGGGAAAACAAAAAAGGAACAGAAAGCCTAAACTTTGTACAAACACTTTCTAAAGAACAACAACAGAATTATACAGGCCTGAGGAAAAATGCATAGTCTGCATTTTGATGAAAGATTTAAGAATTTTTTTCTTCATTTTCTTTACAATGAAAGAAAATATCCTCATAAATAAGGCCAACATAATATGTCCCACAGAAAATAACAGACAATAACAAAAAACAAAGGCAAGATCTTGCTTTCACAGAGAGAAAATCAAAACAGAGACAAAAGGAAAACATTCAAGAGACATAGCAGCAAACAGTCTCTAAATCTTAAGCATTGCAGTCAGGCGGAGTAGCCAGTTAACATTCTAGAGAGTTTACTAAAAAGATTTTCAAAGATAATCTCAGAAGAAAACAGTGGAGATTAGGATCATTTTCTGTTTCTATAACGGAAGCGTGAAAGAATATAAACGTTGGAAGAAAAGGACAAAAGTTTAAAAATTTCAGAACCACCTTAATACTTATCTTTTATCTTAACTGGGCTTCCCTGGTGGCTCAGAGGGTAAAGCGTCTGTCTGCAATGCAGGAGACCTGGGTTCGATTCCTGGGTCAGGAAGATCCCCTGGAGAAGGAAATGGCAACCCACTCCAGTATCCTTGCCTGGAAAATCCCATGGATGGAGAAGCCTGGTAGGCTACAGTCCATGGGGTCGCAAAGAGTCACACACGACTGAGGGTGTCTAGTTTATCTTAACTAGAGACAAAAATTGTAGATTTTTGCTCAGTTACAATTTCAGGCTATTATTTACTTAAATTCCAAATAAATCTTTAACTTTTTCTTCTTCTGGGAAGAATTAATTTCATAAAATCAATGTCATTCAGTAAATACTTACCGACTGTTTGCTCCTTCTCCAGCCACAAAACGTTTCTGAGGATATTTATCCTTAAGTTGTTTTAAAGTCATTTTGTTATGGGCTACAACCCAGACGTCACCACCTTTTCCACCTTCTCCACCTAAACGAGGGTAGCCCATTCCACCACTTCCTCCCTTGGTGAAGAGTCTCAGGTTATCAATGAAGTTTCCATACTAATAAAGAAAAAGAAAAAAAGAACATTTGTATACTAAACTCTTGAGAGTCTCTTGGACTACAAGGAGATCCAACCAGTCCATCCTAAAGGAAATCAGTCCTGAATATTCATTGGAAGGACTGATGCTGAAGCTGAAGCTCCAATACTTTGGCCATCTAATGTGAAGAACTGACTCATTTAAAAAGACCCTTATGCTGAGAAGACTGAAGGCGGGAGAAGGGGACGACAGAGTATGAGACGGCTGGATGGCATCACCAACTCGATGGACATGAGTCTGAATAAATTCCAGGAGTTGATGATGGACAGTGAGGCCTGGCGTGCTGCAGTCCACAGCGTTGCAACAGGTTGGATGTGACTGAACTGTACCGAACTGATACCATAAATGCTTACCAAGCTTGAACTCCTTTCTAGTTCTTTGATGCCACTAAAACTCCTAAAAATATAAAAGGTTTTTCTGTATGCCACATTTACTGTTTTTGCTTAGTCTACCTCCTGTCTGATCTCACTTTCCCATATTAACTCTACGTTTTTCATTTTCAATTGTTGTCCTCCCTAACCAGAAGGTCTGACATTGGCTCACTTTTCAATACCTTCTCCCCTGTACTTTCTCAGTAACTATCACCCAGGTGAGATATTCTCTATTCCAATGAGTTGGACATCTCCACCAGATGTAAGCTTAATAGTCTAAAGCAACTGAAACAAGATCTGTATCTTATACTTGAAATCCCTCAAATATATATCTTAGGTATTGAAAGGATAACAGTCACCTTTCATGTGACTGAAAATCAAACTTTTCCCTAGGTAAATTCTGTTCCTCCAATGTTTTCTCAAATAATAAAACTAAAGCTTCTCTACTCATTGAGGCTACATATGGGAATCTTTACACCTGTCTCCCTGAAGCTCTACTATTTTTCCTTTATGGAACAACTACATGCTCTAGTATCTTGACGATTCACATTAGCTCCTAATGACTGGTCTTTCAGCATCCAGTCATTCCTTCCTCAACACATATTCTGTCTCACAGCCAGAGCTACTTTTCTGAAAATTGATCTGATCTCTAAACACATTTCTCCCTTACTCAAAAATCACTTATGGTTTTCTGTTTACAAAATGAAGTCTAAAGTTCTCCGTGCTACAGTCAAAGCTCTTAACCTACCCTTCCGGTTTCATTTCCATTCACTCAACCCCTCCTATAGCCTCCTCTTTACTCTATACTACAAAATGTACTGTCACTTCTCCATGACATTCTGCTCATGCTGTTTCATCTATTTATAATGTCATTTTTTCTTTTCTATCATAAACCCATCCAAATGTCCTATTTTCTTATGTATTTCTTAATTTCTCAACTTAATATTTACCACTGGCTTAGCTGGGCACTAATTTTAATTATATATCTATTATTATATACATACATATATATATACACACTGTGCAGTCATACAGCCCACCAGGTTCCTCTCTCCATGGGATTCACTAGGCAAGAATACTGGAGTAGGTTGCCATTAGGCCTCTATAAATCCTCCACTGCATCTAGGGTTTACTTCTGTTTCCCTCACTAAATCAAGAACTTCCTATTGGTCAGATCCTGTGTCGTAGCCACCTGGACTATTAAATTTCCTTACAGAGTAATTTCTTAAATTCATAATCGTCCCATCTTTTAGTCATTTAGTATATAGTTTTAAGTATCAAAAACATCTGGGGACTTTTTTCAAAAATACATATGACCATTCTGATATACTTTGGAGAAGGGGATGAGACTAGGGTAAACCAGCACATTTATCAAAAGCTCCTTTGGTGATACTGGTAAATCTCAGTCTAGACTTGAGATCGCAGTGAAAGTTACATAGTAAGGATGGAAGGAATATATAAAAACAACTTAAGAGCGAGCCAGAACATTGTTCTCTGAGAGCTTAAGAACTTACTCTTTGGTTCAGCAGGACTAGATCAGAAATGCATCACAGGTAAATGAAGAGGCAGATTTCCCTTGCAAAACATGGACTGGCAGTGACTGCTATGGCAGTAGTTACACAAGTAGCCTTTAATAATATAACCAGCAAAAAATGTAGTCGTCCTTTTTTTTTTTTTTTTTTTTTTTGCTTAAGGATTAGTTAGTTACCTTATATGCCCAATTACTATGCTTCATAAGTCTCCTTCTGACCAATTTTCTGGAAAATAGCTGAAAAAAGTAAAACTTCACTGACCACACCTTTCCTCCGACAAAAATAAAACTCTTGTTTTTAAAGTTCCTTACAATATGTGACATTTTTTACTGCTCTAGATTTATCAAAGATTTAGAACCCAAACTTAAAAGGAATATCCCAATCTCGTCCTTAGTAATAATGATCAAACTATGTTGCCAGTAGGTTTCAAAAAACATTGCTAGTAAGGATCTTATAGTGGTTTTTAAATCTGAAAGCAACTGCGAATTGTTTACAAAAACGATTCTGAAACCCACACTGCACTTCTCGCAAGACGGCAAGTCAGTTACCTATTTTCGTTTACCGATAAAAATCGTCTTTAGAAAGTTATTAATAACAATGCATTCAAAGAAAAAATATGTAAAAATAAATTATGGATATTACTACTTATAAGAAGGAAAATATGTATTTGAGTCAAACGTCAAACCTACACTCCACCTATACCATATCGCGTGCCTAAATGACAAGCAAGTATCCCAGCCCTCCATCTCACGTGCACACTATCCCCTGAAAAATCTCAAACCCTGTTCCAAACAACCTTCCTAACAAAGATCGGTGATCACGCCTTTCTTATTACAGGCCAAACCCGAGTTCTCCAGAGGCGAAAAGGACTAAGAAAAAAAGCAAGAAAGAGGCCCCCAGGAAGAAACACGTGGGGAAGGAGGAAAGCGAAAAACCTGCACCCTCAGGTGGGGTTAGAAGCACCTGGCCTCGCACATCAGGCTGAGGGGGTACTAGTCACGGACCTTTCTGAACAACACGCAACTGCAGCGCACCATGCCTGCGAAGGGCGAGTATTCCCTCCCGCGGAAGCTGTACTCACATAAGTACGGCGCTGCCTTTTTACGTCACCGCCGACCAACGCAGCTATTTTGTGTTCGCACGCTTTCCCCCCGCAGTCCCCTCGTGCCTGACAGCCATTCATACCTTAATGCGCGCGCGGGGGCGCGCTCGGAAACACGCGCATGCGCAATGCAGTGCCCCGTCCCCACCCCCTTACCCCGTGCGGAGGTGGAAGGTGGCGCTTGGCGGCAGGCTGAATAAAACGCTGAGGAAAGGTCGAGAGGCAGTGTGACAGGGGACAGTCGGGTGCGAAGTGGTTGTCTCAGGAATATTTTGAATAGGATGGCACTAGAACCTGGGCTGCCTTGGAGGAGTTCTTATGCTTTGGAAACCGCAAGTTACCTCAGTCTCTTCACTCTTGGCGAAGCAGAGTGGGGGAAAAAAAAACTCCCACGGACGGTAAAAACTAACGCGTGAAAAACTCAAACTCAACTGGGGAAAACAAACAAAAAAAACCTTTAATTCACTGACCAGCTGAGTAATGTCTAGCAAAAGCTTCCAGGAGCTATTTTACAATTTGGGACCCGACGGTCAGGATCTGAGTTCTATAAGAATTTCATTGCGTTCTGTGGGGAAGGAATCTTGCAACTGTTAGTAGCTTCTAGGTATGTTCTGTGCTTCAGTCTTGTCAGACTCTTTTCGACTCCATGGACTGGAGCCCGCCAGTCTCCTCTGTCTATGGAATTCTCCAGGCAAGAATACTAGAGTGGGTTGCCATTTCCTCCTCCAAGCTTCTAGGGGTCCAATAGATATTATGGGTCATTATCCAACTCGTCTGAAGCGCGCCTCAGGCAGGGCAGGACCCGCATAGCGGCGGGGTCGCAGTCCGCCCAGCCACCCCCTCTTCTGCCCTCACGCGGAGAACTGACATACACAGTCCTGCTGGGCGGCTCTGGATTATTCTCCCATCCTTATCATTTTTCTGAATTTAAGACAATCCTCCCATTTCTACCCCTAATTTACGACACGATGTAGAAACTATCCCTCTCTGTGTTGATTCTTTTCCTACTACTGAACCGCTCTCTACTCCCCCATCAATAAAACTATAATTGTCATTTAATTAATCAGGATGTTAGGCTGAGAATTCCCTGGGTCCACTGGTGACGAAGGGCACGCTTTGACTACAGAAGACCCGGATTCAATCCCGGTAGGGGGAAATAAGATCCCACAAGCCCAGCAGCACGGCCAAAAAATAAAGGAAACTAGGTTGTTACTACTTGGATGATTACTCAGTAACGTTTGTGTCCTTTTTGATTATTATCCTTACTAGGTCTTATAATGTCAGAATTATGTTGAGCCCAATCTGTTTATTTTCTAAGGTTTATTTCCTAGTGAACACAAGCCCAGATTGTTTTCTTTGTCATAATATTTACATGGGAACATGATAACAGCAAATAAAAATAAATGAGAAATTGATATAAAAACATCTGGAAATACTGGGGAACATTAGGTACTATAATCAAACGAGAAAACATAATATTTTTCTTGAACAAAACACCACCAGAGCCTGAAATACTTATTACAGCTCTGGTTACTAGATAGTGGAAGAAACATGAAATGTAAATTGCTCCCTTGAAATGTGCTGCTGAAATGAACCCAGGGTGTTATCCAGACCTGATGCAGAAGTCATTACTAGCTGGAAGTATTCTCACTTCTGCCATTGAGTGGATACAATGCCTTCCCCATGGTTGCTCAAGAGATAAAAGTTTCAGTTCAGTTGCTCAGTCACGTCTGACTCTTTGCAACTCCATGGGCTGCAGCACACCAGGCTTCCCTCTCTTATCACCATCTCCCAGAGCCTACTCAAACTCCTGTCCATTGGGTCAGTGATGCCATCCAACCATCTCATCCTCTGTCGTCCTCTTCCCTTCACGCCTTCAATCTTTTCCAGCATCAGGGTCTTTTCCAATGAGTCGGTTCTTCCCATCAGATGGCCAGAGTATTGGAGTTTCAGCTTTCAGCATCAGTCCTTCCAATGAATGTTCAGGACTGATTTCCTTTAAATTTGACTGCTAGAGAATTTTGTGTAATAAGCATGATCTTCTCAAATGACCAATTGGCATAAGGTACAATTTGACTTTTTTTTGATGTTATAAACTAGACTTCTAATAAGTTAATAAGTATTTTGTTTTAGAATAACTTAAATTTACAAGAAAGTTACAAAGATAGCCCAAAGAGTTCCTGTGTACTGTTTACTCAGCTTGATTTAAAGTTAACATCTTGTATAACCATTTGTCAAAACTAGGAAACTAATTTTCAGTTCAGTTCAGTTCAGTCGCTTAGTCATGTCCAAATCTTTGTGACCCCATGAACTGCAGCATGCCAGGCTCCCCTGTCCATCACCATCTCCCGGAGTTCACCCAGACCCACGTCCATCGAGTCAGTGATGCCATCCAGCCATCTCATCCTCTGCCGTCCCCTTCTCCTCCTACCCCCAATCCTTCCGAACATCAGAGTCTTTTCCAATGAGTCAACTCTTCGCAGGAGGTGGCCAAAGTACTGGAGTTTCAGCTTCAGCATCATTCCTTCCAAAGAAATGCCAGGACTGATCTCCTTCAGAATGGGCTGGTTGGATCTCCTTGCAGTCCAAGGGACTCTCAAGAGTCTTCTCCAACACCACACTTCAAAAGCATCAATTCTTTGGCGCTCAGCTTTCTTCACAGTCCAACTCTCACATCCATACATGACCACTGGAAAAACCATAACCTTGACTAGACGGACCTTTGTGGGCAAAGTAATGTCTCTGGTTTTGAATATACTGTCTAGGTTGGTCATAACTTTCCTTCCAAGGAGTTAGCGTCTTTTAATTTCATGGCTGCAGTCACCATCTGCAGTGATTTTGGAGCCCGCCCCCCCCCCCAAAAAAAGTCTGACACTGTTTCCACTGTTTCCCCATCTATTTGCCATGAAGTGATGGGACCGGATGCCATGATCTTCGTTTTCTGAATGTTGAGCTTTAAGCCAACTTTTTCACTCTCCTCTTTCACTTTCATTAAGATGTTTTAAAATTTTGGTACAATACTATTATAGTATTACCAAACTATACACTTTATTTGATACCACTAGCTTTTCATTGATAACCTTTTTCTGTTTTAGGATCCAATCCTGAACACCACGTTGTATTTTGTAAACACTTAAGTGGCACTGGTGGTAAAGAATCCTCTTGCCAATCCAGGAGACACAAGATACAGCTTTGATCCCTGGAAATGGCAGTCTACGCCAGTATTTTTGCCTGGGAAATCCCATGGACAGAGGAGTCTGGCAGGCTACAGTCCATGAGATTGAAAAGAGTCAGGCACGACTGAGCACACATGCAAGTGTGGTGTATTACTTTAAGCATAAAATGAGCAAATTAATCAAGCAGTCTAGTATTTTATAATGCTATTTTATAATCTTTGTCACTTCTCTCTGTTAATATAGTCACTCAAGAGGTAATTTACCCCAGCATTTTCTGTGATATTAACTTTCTGATACTTTCATTTATAATTTTTGGTATGAATAGTATAGGTTAGCAAGATGTAATGATTAAATTGGGTTTGTTTCTGTTGTTATTCAGTCACTACGTCATGTCAGCCTCTTTGTGACCCTGTGGACTGTAGCACACCAGGCTTCCCTGTCCTTCACTATCTCCCAGAGTGTGCTCAAAATCATGAGACAGTGATACTATCCAACCATCTCATCCTCTGTTGTCCCCTTCTTTTACTTTCAATTTTTCCCAGCATCAGGGTCTTTTCCAGTGAGTCGGCTCTTGTAGCAGGTGGCCAAAGCTGTATTGGAGCTTTAGCTTCAGCTGCAGCATCAGTTCTTCCAATGAATATTCAGGGTTGATTTCCTTTAGGATTGACTGGTTTGATCTCTTCAGTGTCCAAGGGACTCTGAAGAGTCTTTTCCAGCACCATAATTCAAAAGCATCAGTTCTTCAGCGCTCAGCCTTCTTTCTTTATGGTCCAACTCTCACAACCATACATGACTATTAGAAAAACCATAGCTTTGACTATACAGACCTTTGTTGACAAAGTGATGTCTTTGCTTTTTATCTGTCTAGGTTTGTCATAACTTTCCTTCCAAGGAGCAATCTTCTTCTAATTTCATGGCTGCAGTCACTGTCTGCAGTTTTTTGGACCCCAAGAAAGTAAAATCTGACACTGCTTTTACTTTTTCCCCTTCTATTTGCCATGAAATGATGAGACTGGATGCCATGATCTTGGTTTTTTGAACATTGAGTTTTAAGCCAGGTTTTCCACTCTCCTCTTTCACCTTCATCAAAAGGCTCTTTAGTTCTTCATTTTCTGCCATTAGAGTGGTATCATCTGCATATCTGATGTTGATATTTCTCCTGGCAATCTTAATACCAGTTTGGGATTCATGGATGGGATTCATCCATAGCATTTTGCATGATGTACTCTGCATAGAGGTTAAATAAATAGGGTGACAATGTACAGCCCTGTGGTACTCCTTTCCCAATTTTTCTTTTTCCAATTTTGAGTCAGTCAGTTGTTCCATGTAATGTTCTGTTCCTTCTTGACCCGCATACAGGTTTATCAGGATATAGGAGACAGGTAAGGTGGTCTGGTATTCCTGTCTCTATAAGAATTTTCCACAGTTTGCTGTCAGCCACACATGAAAGGCTTTTGCCTTATTAACAAAATGCTTCTTCTCCACGGTTCCTCTTCCAGAGCCACTACAAGGACAAAATGTTGAAATAATTGCTTGTTTTTAGTTCTTAATCCCCATTTCCTGCATTCCTCGACTTCCTTTCTTTTAATCACCTCTTCTTACTACAGGTACTAAGAACCCTTCTGCTTTCCTATCACAGTACCTATCAAAACTGGACCTCAGGCATGGCTTTGATGCCTGCATTTTACAAGCTGATGTGATTTTCAAGTCAGTGTATTGTTCTCTGGGCATTTACTTTTAGTTTTTATCTCTAATTGTGAAATGAACAAAAAGGTCTTAAACTTTAGTGTGAGAGAGCCTTCCATGGGAGATATATGTGAAAGCAGTGGAGGCTTCTTGGTATCCTTTGTATAAGAGAAGGTAGCAGCTAACATTGTTTCTATAAGATTCAGTCTAACCTTAATTATTTTCTTGATTCTATAACTCAAGTTAGCATGTTTCATGAGCTTTCATACCCAAAGAAAATAATATAACATGAAGGTCTTGTTCACTGTAGTCCTTTATCTGTATGATCTCCAGAGAACTTTTTTTTTTTCCTCTTAAACATACAGATTTGATCATATCATTGAATTAAAGATTCCCTCATGAGCTCAGCATGACTGTTGTGTGCATGTTTCAGATGGGAACATTTGTAAAATTTCTTTCTTGGTCATTCCATCTCTATATCTTATTGACACTTTGATCTTGAAAAGACTTTTTAAATGGGAATATGTTGCCATCTCCAACTATGTAGCTATCTACATGTAGTAGATACAACATCTACAGCATCAGCTGTAGATACTACATCTACAGCATCAGTCCTTCCAATGAATATTCAGGACTGATCTCCTTTAGAATGGACTGGTTGGATCTCCTTGCAGTCCAAGGGACTCTCAAGAGTCTTCTCCAACACCACAGTTCAAAAGCATCAATTCTTCGGTGTTCAGCTATCTTTATGGTCCAACTCTCACATCCATACATGACAACTGGAAAAACTATAGGTTTGACTGTACGTACCTTTGTCAGCAAAGTGATGTCTCTGCTTTTTAATACACTGTCTAGGTTTGTCATAGTTTTTCTTCCAAGGAGCAAGCGTCTTTTAATTTCATATAACAATTTTAAATTACATATAACAATTTAATTTAATATAGTAGTTTTTAATTACATATAACTATTACCAAGTTCCTAATTTGTCCCATGCGCTCAGCTATGTGCTACAACATTGCCATGGTTACTGGAATAACTAAGCAAGAATAATTAAACATAGTAGTTGTATTAATGAGAGAAAGCAAATTTTAGTGTGAGATACCTGAATCCATAGAGGGTGGAAAAAACTTATTTCTATTGAACAGGATTTTGCTTTGCTTTTAATGCATCCTGTTTTTAATTTGGGGCTTCCCTGTGGCTCAGCTGGTAAAGAATCTGCCTACAATGTGAGAGACCTGGGTTCAGTCCTTGGGTTTTTAATTTGAAGGGTATCATTGAAAGTTTATTTTCTTGGAAATATAGAGAAATCCTAAGAAATAGTTGAATCATGTTTTTAAGACCCCCATTGTCAACCGTTTGTACTGGAGGAAAAAAGTGTTTTAAAGGGCTTCTGCTGTAGTCTGAGTCATTGGTTGCTTTCTTTTTTTATACTTTCTTTTAATCATCTACAGGTGTAAGAATGGCAGTGGCATTATCAGAAGGGCCTCTGATAATGATGCTTAATGCTTGTCCAAAGCAAAAGTACTCATGCAGCAGGAAAGTTGGTAGTATACTCAGAGTTCTCATTTACGTAAACTATTTCTCCATTATTGATATTTCATAAAACAGTAACCACTTACTAAGAAATAGAATTCTTAAATAATTTGAATAGTAATTCTTTGTAACATTCTTTATTTGGAAATTTGAGACTACTCAAAATAAGTGTCCTGCTAGTTGAAAGGTACCTTGTAGTGCTGAACTTTGATTTACTGTGCAAGATTTTTTTTGTTATGCTGTCACTTGTTTGGTGAGAATCCTTAGGATTAAAGTTTTGATTACAAATTGTTGTTTAAAAAGACGTAAGAGTTTGTAAATCATTGTCCTAGGCATGTGTGTTAGACTATCACTCTGTACATGGTAAGCTACAACTTTGGAATGGAACAGCATTTGTATACATTGCACTCATTGTGTAGCCTACCTGGGCTTGTGACAGAGAATGTACTCTGAGATGGTGCAGAACATATAGCTTATTGGAGAACATGGTTGTGTAAGCAGAAATGAAGTTTATTGAGCACTCATTTTGTTCAAGAGCTTTATAGAATATAAAATATATATAATGTTTTCAATCTTTCTTAAGAGTCATAGACACAAGTTGTAAAAAATTAAATCTGTAATAATTCCATTTGGCCTTTCAGTTCATTTATTCATTCAATCTAGTTCTTGCAAGAACACTAAGTCTTTCATTTGATTACTACAGAGTTCCCAGATATTTTGGTATTAATTTCTTATATCTATTTCTTTATCTCCCATTCACTCTTCAACCCACTAGAACTTTATTTTTGTTCCTACTGTTTCATGAAAACACTAAGTCCTTTTCTCAAACCATATTTTATTTGATTGGAAATATCCATTAGAAAGGATATTAAGTATATTATATAAGCCCCATTTTTGTTGACCAAACTGAATGCTAATAAAGGAGAAAAAATGAAGATATCAAAAGGTAACATAATCCATAGAACCTTTTATACTATGTAATGCTTTTACATACTTCTTAGTGAGAAAGATAAAGCTCAAACCCTAGTATGTAACAAAACTAGGCCAGGGGAAACTGGCAGTGTTTTGTAGTTAATGCTAAACATCACCCCTCCTACCCTTGACGTTACAGAATGCTGAAACAGTTTCTGATGAGTTAGAAGGACATGGCAGTAGTTGAACAAAGAAGTTAAGGCTGTTTCTAGAGAGAATAAAGAGTAAGTTGTTTATTCTAGGGAGCATTATATGATGGAGTTGGTATAAAGTTATGTGAATGATATAGTTACTTATACATTGAACAAGCCCTAGGCATAAGGCCTAATAAAGCATATATATTATATATATATGTAATATATATATATATATTGCTTCCAATTATCTAAATTTTTTCAATGGTGGAAGCTTTCTCCCACCACTGAGTTAGAATTCTAAGATTTCTATTCTTTCTTAGATAATCAGCATTCCTAAAAACATTTTAAGGCCTAAAACACTTGTCTGGATTTGATAGCTTAGACGGTAAAGAATCTGTCTGTGATGCAGGAAACTGGGGTCTGATCCCTGGGTGGGGAAGATCCCCTGGAGGAGGAAATAGCAACCCACTCCAGTATTCTTGCCTCGAGAATCCTATGGACAGAGGAGCCTGGCAGGCTATGGTCCATGGGGTCACAAAGAGTCAGACATGACTAAGTGACTAACACACTTTCCTGTATAGTAATTGAAACTGCGTTTAACTTATGGTAACATCTTTTCCTCTCTCTCAGCTATTACTGAATTTAGTTCCCTGCTTGCTAACCTTGGCTTCAGACCTTTCCAGATTTGGTTGGAGCATGAAAGGGAGGAAGAAAAATATGGTAAGAAGGTAGGAAAATCCTTACTCAAACTTTGTTTGGTGGGCTAGATTTGAGGTCCTGGGATTGAGAAATATTTAGAGCTGACCCTTTCATGGATAGTTTTGTAGGTACTTGGAAGAGTCCCATCATTGGGGCCTCTCACCTCTGATTTCCTAATGGATAGATCTCTATTTGAATGGTAGATTTAGACTCTCTCTGCCCTTCCTCCCTCCAGAAATTGGGGGTCCACATAGATCCTATCCTTGTGAATTGAGCCCCTTGATCCTTTTCTGTAGCCTATTGTACTGAATCCAAGATGAGCTTTCCCTCATATACTACCCATCTCCGTGCCATGGGAAACCCTCATGTAGACTTTACCTGGTCACATTTGAGAGTGCTGGCCAATCCCCAAACAGCAGAACCTCTCCTCCATTACCATCAAAGCAGTTTTTGAGTCAATCTCTGGACTCCTTGATTTCTCTGCAGTCATTTTGCCTCATCACTGTAGAAGTAAGGCAATAAGTTTTCTTGATAGGTTTCTCAGAGGCTCCTTTCAGTAGGCTTTCTGGAGGCACATCCAAATGAGCGTGAGGGAACAGGCATAGCCTAATCCCTATGTATCCAGGATGGAGGACCTGGAGATCCAAGAATTTTGTGATCCTTTGCTTTAAAAATCTGAATTTTGATCTGGCACCTGACTTAGGTATGAAGTATCTCTGTCCTCTTGATATCTCAGCTGTAACTTGTCATTCAATATCCTAAGATATTCCCTTTTTGAAAAATAAGAAACTTGGAGCTGGAATTGAATTTGACTAAGATGTTAACACATTATTTTTTGTTCTTTCTTGCATCTGTGTGTGATTTCAAACTTGTCATTTCTCTTTCTGATTAATTAATAATTTAGTTATGGGGAACTGGAGAAGGAATTAATATGAATTTTTCTCTTTACAACATTTCTATTATAATAACTGATACTTATTTGGGGATGACATTTCCCACCTCTTTTATTCTTTTTTTCCCTTTCTGGTGGGTAAAAGAAATAATAATCCTTCAAGTAAATCTTGGAGGACTGATCTTGGACTGTGAAAACTCTCCTGTGTGCCATTCATTTCAAATTTGGACTTCTCTTTGCCTACTTTGTAAATTGCCTCTCCAACAGTTAGGAATGATTACATCTCTTCATTAAGGAAATCATCTTTCATGAGAAATGTCATCTTGTTAATGTTACCCATCTTGCCATGTAATATTTCTGACAGAAAATTCTCTCATAGATGGAAAGTACTCTTTTCCTTTTAATCAAAGGAAAATGGTGTCTTATTAGCTAATAAGCACTCTTTTTTGTTAAAAGACAATAAGATCTATGATGTGTAGAAATTACAGTTCACAGAGTAGAAAAATCAATAATATTTACATCAATTTTATATTACTTCCTGACTGCAGCCATGAAATTAAAAGACACTTACTCCTTGGAAGGAAAGTTATGACCATCCTAGATAGCATATTCAAAAGCAGAGACATTACTTTGCCGACTAAGGTTCCTCTAGTCAAGGCTATGGTTTTTCCAGTAGTCATGTATGGATGTGAGAGTTGGACTGTGAAGAAGGCTGAGCACCGAAGAATTGATGCTTTTGAACTGTGGTGTTGGAGAAGACTCTTGAGAGTCCCTTGGACTGCAAGGAGATCCAACCAGTCCATTCTGAAGGAGATCAGCCCTGGGATTTCTTTGGAAGGAATGATGCTAAAGCTGAAACTCCAGTACTTTGGCCGCCTCATGCGAAGAGTTGACTCATTGGAAAAGACTCTGATACTGGGAGGGATTGGGGGCAGGAGGAGAAGGGGACGACAGAGGATGAGATGGCTGGATGGCATCACTGACTCGATGAACGTGAATCTGAGTGAACTCCAGGAGATGGTGATGGACAGGGAGGCCTGGTGTGCTGCGATTCGTGGGGTTGCAAAGAGTTGGACACGACTGAGTGACTGAACTGAACTGAACTGAACTGAAGATATTCAAGTGTTGAGACAAGAAAGCAAACAAAGATTACTTGTAAAACATTGCTATAAGGCTATATATTAAAGTCTGTAGCAGAATTAGATAGGATATAAAATTGAGTGATCTTGACTCATTTAATTTATATAGGCACGTAGGAATTACCACTAAGTCAGAGCTATATTATTATTATTTCTTGTACATATCAAAAGGGAAAAAAGAATAAAAGAAGTGGGATGTATCATCCCCAAATAACTATCATTTTACTAACAACTGTAGTCCAAGTTTATGAAAATCACTATGCTAGTACTAGTCATAATGTCTGAGAATTTCACACATTATGGAGTGGTTAAGTTGTTGGAAATAGAAAGTTGAGTTCTTTGAGACTTTTGTCTGCCTTGTATATATGTACTTATATACTCAATTAAGTAAAATTAAAAAGAGCTGACTCTCAAGATGTATCCTTTCTTTATACAAATTTAAAATTCTTTGATAACAATTCAGTCTCTACTCTCTTCTCTGCTTTTACATAATCATAAACAGAAAAGGAAAGAAAAAGAAAATCCAGAGGGTAAAGTGTTAGGAAGCACCTGACTTTGTTTTCCAGAGACAACTTCAAATTCACTTAAGAATTTGATGAAACTTGTGTATGCTCCCAACCCAAAGTCCTTGTGAATATATACACACAAAATTTCATTCCATTTGAGGGCATTCAAGGCTCCTGCAAAATTCATCCATATAAGCACAGGGAGTTTATGAACCCCCACTTCCTACCAGTTCAATCAGGAATCCAGTTGATCCAGTTGGCCAAACCCCCTATATATTCCCCAATTCCAATATCCTCTCACCATCTTCACTCTTACCTTTATCTTTTGCTTGGACTGTAGTAAAAGCTTCCCAGTTGAGTTGCCTGTTTCTACCCTTGACCCCTTTGGTTCATGCTTCACAGAGTAACCTGTTGGATCCTTTGAAAATGTAAATCAGATAATTTTCTTTTCTAGCTTAAAATTCCCTGACATCTCCTCATTGCAATTAGAGTGAAATGCAAAGCTATAAGGCCCCACATGACTTGGTCCCTGACAATTTTTTCATGACATTCTCTTGACATGACACACTGCCCATATACTGAATTTAAGACTTTTCTGCTAGCTATTCCCTTTGCCTGACATGTTCTAACATAGCCAGCTCTTATATTCTTGGCCAACTCTTTCTTTCTCTTTTATAAAGATTTTTTTTTTTAAATGTGGACCATTTTTAAGGTCTTTATTGAATTTTTTACAAATTGCTTCTGTTTTACGTTTTTGGTTTTTTGGCTGCAAATCATGAGGGATCTCCCCAAACAGGGATTAAACCTGCCCCCCTGCATTGGCAAGTGAAGTCTTAATCACTAGACCTCCAGGGAAGTCCCCTTAGCCAACTCTTTCATGTCATTTTAGTTTCAGCTGAAATGTCATCTCTTCAGAAACGTCTTCCAGACCACCACGTCTAAGATTATAGCCACCACTCAGTTATCTTCTGTAATTTTCATAACACTTGCCACTATATAAAATGGTCCCTTTTCTTTATATATGTTTACTTGTTTACTATCTGTCTCCTACCTCTAGTGCTTTGTCTACTTGTTTTCCACTACAGCTCCAAACCTAGCTCAGCATCTGGCAAGAAGTGAATGCTCATTAGATACTTGTTGAGTAAACTGCATGATGGTTTTGTTTTATTAAAAATTATGAAATTAGTTGATGTCACAATTATACTCTGAGTTTTTATAACATATGCTTATAGAAATAATAGAATTTTAATCAACACTGTCATGCCAATGAATTCAAACTAGTGGTATTTATTAAATTTAAGGAAATTGCCCAGTAACATCTGTCTTACTACCACAACTCAACTCAGCTCTCATGCTAGTGAGCCTCAATTCTAAGAAATTCCTTTTATAGATCTTTTTAACCTACAAAATGAGGGTGATGGAGGAATTCTAACACGAGTTGCTCTTGTTAGGTGATCCTTCTGCATATGGCATGGGTAGACTCTAAGTGAGGCATTGGAGAATGACCAAAAGTAAGTAGATTCTAGAGCGCAGTTGACAGTTTGTAAGAAGGGTTGTACTCAGATCCCTTGTTTTCACTGTTTCCAGACTAAGGACAAAACTCAGTCTGTTCCCTGCATTTTAGTTAAAATTCTGCTACAAAACACTAGGTTTTGTGGCTTGAAGAGTAGAGGACTGAGTTTGGCATAACTGTAGTTGCTTGAAAGTAAGGGGAAAATCCAAAGTAGGAGGGATCCAGAGAAAGGAATCCTTCAATCTTTATAATGACTCTTCTGCCAATGCCTGAATCACGCCTAAATAGGACAAACTTTAAGCAGTCAGCCTTCCGAAATATAGCCCAATCCATCAATTGCATACTAAATCAAACAAACATACCAAAAAAAACTAACTCTTTGTGAGAGTATTACAGATTCCAATCTGTTTGGAAAATATATGTTAAGGATATATATCAAGTTGCTAGGATAATAATATGTTAAGGATACAACCTAAAATTACTTAATAAACCAAGAAACATAGAAATTGTGACTCATTTTTGAGACAAAAGACAATCAACAAAGATCAACCCATAGATGCCCTATATGTGGAAACCAACAGACAATGATTTAAAGCAATAACTGTAAAGTATATTCAAGGACATAAAATATGTGCACTATAAATGAAATATAGAAAATCTAACATAAATAGAAACTATAACAAAAGAAATGTAAATTCCAGAACTAAAAACTGTAATATCTGAAATAAAAATTTACCAGATGTACTTAACAGAATGAAGGTGATGAAAAAATCAGCAAAGCTGAAGATATAGTAATAGAAATTATTGGGAATTCCCTGGTAGTCCAGTGGTTAGAACTCTGGCCTTCCACCACAGAGGGCATGGGTTCAATCCCTGGTCAGGGAACTAAAATCCTAGATGCCAGCCAGAAAAGAAAAAAGAAAAAAATTAAATTAATAGAAATTGTCTAACCCGAGGAACACAGGGAAAAAAAAATAATGAAGTAAAAATGAATGAGCCTCAGGAACTAAACTGAAAGCTCTAAGATATGTGTAATTAGAACCCCAGAAGAAGATGAGAGAAAGGAATAATGGGCAGAAATAATATCTAAGGAAAATGTGGCTGAATATTTTCCAAATTTGGTGGAAGATATAAATTTACACATTCAAGAGCTTAACAAATCTCAAATGAGATAACAACAAAGAAAACCACACTGTTGTATAATTTTTTGTCCCTACTCTCTAGGAGACAACCTCTAAATCTTTGTAATTTCTTGGAGTGATAGGAAAGTCTTTGTTATTCACGGTGGGCCTCTGGGCCCACACCTGAATTTATGCTAATAAGATGACCCAAAATGGGGGCTAGCCACATGAGAAAGATCAAGCATGGAATTACAGGGTTGGGGCTTTGAGTTAGGTGTTATAAGCCCAGCCTCTGAAGAGGGCAGGATTGGCTGGAGATGGAGTTCAAGCACATGGCCAATGATTCAATCAAAATATTCAAAACTGATTCAGTCAATCAACTCTATGTAATGAAACTCCAGTAAAAACTCTAGTCACTGAGGTGAGCCTGACTAGGTAATTATACAGTAACGTGCCTAGAAGGTCGGGCATTCTGAGGACACAAAAGCTCTGTGTGTTGGACCCCCAGACCTCACTCTATGGGTCTTTCCACTTGGCTGGTCCTGATTTATATACTTTATGATAAAATTATAATTATAGGGGTTCCATCCGTAGTCAGGGAATTAGATCCAACATGCCTCAGCTAAGAGTTCATATCCTGCCACTAAAGAGCCCACATGCCACAATGGAAAGTCCCTCATGCTGCAACTAAGACCTGGGACAGTCAAATCAATAAAAAATAATCCCACGGACAGAGGACCCTGGCAGGCTACAGTCCATGGAGTCGCAAAGAGTCGACATGATTGAGCAACTGAACATGCAAGTACAAGTTCTGTGAATCATGTTAGTTAACTATAATACTTTGGGGAGTACTAGAAACTTCTGTATTGGTAGTCAGTTGATCAGAAGCATGGGTGACCTGAAAACTCTGGAATTTGCATCTGGCTTCTGATGTGAGGGTAGGATTATGCTCCTAACTTGCCAAGTGAAGTGAAGTGAAGTGATGTGAGCTTGCTCAGTCGTGTCCGACTCTTTGCAACCCCATGGACTGTAGCCCACCAGGCTCTTCCATCCACGGGATTCTCCAGGCAAGAATACTGGAGAGGGTTGCCATTTCCTTCTCCAGGGGAACTTCCCGACCCAGGGATCAAACCCGGGTCTCCCACATTGCAGGCAGGTGCTTTACCCTCTGAGCCACCGGGGAAGCCTGCCAAATGTGGCCTAATTCTAGGTAGTTAGCATTGTTGAGTCCTGCCCCCCAGACTACAGGTTTGAGGCATTGCCCCAAGGTCACAGAAGGGAAACCCAGAACTAAGCTCACCTCTAAAGCTGACTGAGCCCCTTTGTAACCATTGCCAAAAGCCCCATTGATCATCATTAACAAAATTCCTGACTCTCAATTAGACAAAGATATCCACTACAGTAGACAGCTTACAGCATTCCAACCAGTCACCTAACACCAACCTTCCAACAGGAATTTTCTTTGTCTTGAGGCTATAAAAATTGGCTATTAACTCTCAAAAATGCTCGACTCTCCCTGGTCTGTCAGGAAGTTGGCCTGCTGCATTTGCAGTACCCACTTTATTTCTATTCTTTGTTCTTAATAAACTCACTCTTTTCTGCAGTACTCTGTGTCTTGGAGCCTCCTTGGTGACTCAGACAGTAAAGAATCTGCCTGTAATTTAGGAGACCCAGGTTCCATCTTGGGCCAGGAAGATCCCCCTGGAGAAGGGCAGGGCAACTCTCTCCAGTATTCTTGCCTGGAGAATTCCATGGGCTGAGGAGCCTGGTGGGCTCCATAGGGTCCATAGGGTCACAGTTGGCCATGACCGAGCAACTAAAACACACTGTGTCTGGAAATTCTTTTCCAATCCGTGCTCAGATTGCCCCAACAAGCATCAGAATTGCACTGTGCACACCTAGGCACATTATTATCAAATTTGAGGGGAAAAAATTTTGAAAGCTGTCAGAGAAAAATGACACATTGCATTTAAATTTGAATTACTGACTGCCAGAACACAGTGGAGCATCTTTAAAGTGCTGGAGGGGAAGGGATAACAAGACTACAACAAATCAGAATTCTATATCCAGTGAAAATTACCTTCTAAGAATGAAGGTGAAATAAAATATATTTTCAGAAAAAGAAAACTAAAAGAATATATTGACAGTGGGCATGCACTATAAGAAATAATAAAGAAGTGCATGCGTGCATGCTATATCTCTTCAGTCGTGTCCGACTCTGTGAGACCCTATGGACTGTAGCCTGCTAAGCTCCTCTGTCTATGGGATTCTCCAGGCAAGAATACTGGAGTGGGTTGCCATGCCCTTCTCCAGGGAATCTTCCCAACCCAGGGATCAAACCCAACTCTCTTACATTGCAGGTGGATTCTTTACCATCTGAGCCACTAGGGAAGCCCCACTAAAGGAAGTACTACAGGCTAAAGAGAAATAAAAAGAGATGCAAATTCAGATCCTCTTGTTGGGGGTGGGAATGAAAGCATTGACGACTGTAGATACTATGTAGATGTTATACATTTGACAGCTTTAGCAAAAACAGGCAAGGGTGAGTGAATGAACTCCTGTCTTGAAAATATTTCTGTATTTGACATGAACTGATTCAACATTAACCCTAAGTAGGCTGTGAAAAGTTAAGGATATATATTGTGATCCTTAAAACAACCACTAAAAATTAATGCAAAGAGGTAAAATAAGGATGCTGGAATACATGTTTATGCATATGCTATGTTAGATAAACCAATGATAAAGATAAAGAAACCTAAGTCAAACTTTTTATTTCTTGTACTTAGTAAATGATGACAAAATATTTCTGTTAGTGGTCTTTTTTGCCAAGGGTTAAGATTATATGATCTTTTTTTCAACTTCTCTCTTCAACTCTTTCTTTTTCTCCTGTCTCAGAGTCAGTATTTTGTTCATCTTTTTCTCCTATGTTCTTGAAAAAAATTGCATATTTTCCCATCAATTTGTCAGCAGTCAGCTAGTGCTTGTTTTCCCTGCAGGGTACTTATTTGTTTCAACTTCATTTCCTGCCCTCTTTCTCCCTAAGGTCACTGAATCACATTTTGATAAATACATTGTTATTAAGGTTTACTAGAGGCCATTACATTGGTAGATTTTTTAAATTAATGTCTTTCATTATAATGAGTCAGAAAGTCAGTGAATTGAAAAATTACTCTTTGTGTGGGTACTCAGCATTAGTCAACGTGTCCTTGCTGTGTGTGGAGTGCTCTTCTGAATTCTGTGGGAGTGTGATTATGGCAGTATTTCCTGGAGATAAAAGCTATATAAAGAAGAAATAGGGTAAACAAAAGTGTCAGATAAGTAATCATAAGGTAGGAAGCATGGGGGCAAATGAATAGGCTACTGGCCTGACTAACCCAGGAAATTTTCACAGGCAATACTAGAGTTCTGAAAGACTTGGGTTTGCCTGACAAAACTCCCCAAGTGGAGTGAATATCATGGATATGAAGGAGAAATCAGCTAAAAATTATTTGAGTGCTGATTGCATCATATGCCAGTCACCAGAAGAACATGAAATAGAGATAGTATTTTTAGTATTTAGATAGTATTTAATATTTCCTAAAGATAGTAGGAAAGATTACATGTTCTCATGGGGGGAAAAGACAGTATATATAGTCATAGATGCCAAGTACAAATAGATGCCAAATATTGTAGTGAAAACGGATGCTTAATTGCAGAAGGAAGGCTGAGTTAAATGGAGGGGACTTTAAAGTGGGATCAGGGCCTAACATAACAGAGAGAAAGGGAGAGATAGGATATAACTTGAATGATGAAGTCTGGGGACAACGAGAATATACTGGGAATAAGAGGATCATGATAAGATGGTGATGAATATGTTGCTGCTGGTGAAGTATGTTGGTAAAAATGATACCTGGCATGTTGCAGGTAAAAATGATACCTGGAAAGTTGCATATTATTCAGGGTTTGTTTTAAGCAAAATTATAATTGGATGGATTAGTTAACTTGACTTTATAAATAGATACTTCCCTGGTGGCTCAGACGGTAAAGCGTCTGTCTACAATGCAGGAGACCTGGGTTTGATCCCTGGGTCGGGAAGATCCCCTGGAGAAGGAAATGGCAATCCACTCCAGTACTATTGCCTGGAAAATCCCATGGACAGAGGAGCCTGGTGGGCTACAGTCCAAGTTGTTAAATCTAAGCTTCTACATGAATTTATCATGCTGCTGCTGCTAAGTCACTTCAGTCGTGTCCGACTCTGTGTGACCCCATAGACGGCAGCCCATCATGCTCCCCCGTCCCCGGGATTCTCCAGGCAAGAACACTGGAGTGGGTTGCCATTTCCTTCTCCAATGCATGAAAGTGAAAAGTTTAAGTGAAGTCGCTCAGTCGTATTCGACTATTAGCGACCCCATGGACTGCAGCCTACCAGGCTCCTCCATCCATGGGATTTTCCAGGCAAGAGTATTGGAGTGGGGTGCCATTCATGGCTATGTTTAAATAAATTGTGCACTTTTGAGTTTCATCACTCCTTTTTGTCACATGAAAAATATTATTTTCTAGACCATTTCTCCAAGTGGAGATCTATACCAGTGTTCTGATTCTTCAGCTATATCCTCTGTCTTAGGCCATTCAGGATAACATAACAAAAATACCACAAACCAGCTAGTTTATAAACAACAAAAATTTATTTTTCACAGTTCTGATGGCTAGAAGTCCAAGATCAGGGTGCCAGCATGGTTGGGTTTTAGTGAAGGCTCCTTTCTGGGTTGCCTTCTTCTGGCTGTGTCCTCACCAGATAGAAGGGGCCAGGTTCCCTCTGGAGTCTCTTTTATAAGGCAGTGTTTGTCACTCAGTCATGTCTAACTCTTTGTGCCTGTGGACTATAGCCTGCCAGGCTCCTCTGTCCATGGAATTCTCCAGGCAAGAATACTGGAATGGGTTGCCATTTCCTTCTCCAGGGGATCTTCCCCACCCGGGGATCTTCCCCACCCGGGGATCAAACCTGGGTCTCTTGCCTTGCAGGCAGATTCTTTACCATTTGAGCCACCAGGGAAGCCCCTTTTATAAGACACTAGTGCCATAAACACTTCCCATGGGCCTCCATGTCCTAATACCTCTGGGGATTAGAATTTCAACATAAATTTTGGAGGGGCACAAACATTCACACCATAGCATCCTCCCTTTGGTTCTATAACATCATACCACCCTGGAGCTTGTATCGAATGATTGTTCTATCTCTTCCTCCTTCACTGATTCCATTTGAAGTTCATGGACCCCTAAGTTTGGGCATAGTCTTCTATCTTCATCTTAACTTTATCAGTGTATACTTTTATGGAAGCAATAATTTTCTATCAAAACAGAGATCTCTCAACTTAATTTTATTTCTAGCTAAATTTTAGATACTCCAGAAGATCCAGAATCAATTCTAATGCAACATATCCTGGATCAAGTTTAACCTCCCCACTAATCTTCCTGTTTTTCATATTGTGACTGTCACCCCCACAAAAGTAGGCATACCAAAAACATTAGGTATCTTTTCTTTCCATCTTATATCAATGTGACTAGTTACTAAGCTTTGTCTTTATGTATTTGAAATATATAATTTTGTCACTGTTCCAGAAGTTTTAACATGCATTATTTGACAGTAGAAAAGAATATACCTAACATATTTGTTGGCAGCTGTAATCATTTAAGAGATTAAGGAAATTCCCTTCTAAGTTTACTAAGAATATTTTTTGTTTGTTTTTTGTTTTAATCTTGAATGGGTGTTGAATTTTATCAAATGGTTTCTCTCTTCAATTTGTTTATATGGTGAATCCACTAATTGATTTTCATCTGTTGATCTTTCATTAATTAGGATAAGCCCAGCTTGATGCGGATGTGTATTAGATCCTCCTGAATTTGGTTTGGTAATATTTTGTTTAGGATTTTTCACCTATCATTGTTTAGTGAGACGGTCTTGTGACTTTACTACTTTTTTTCACATTGTTCTTGTTTCTGGGTCTCAGAGCTGCGGAAGTGAGCAAGGTTAGGGCGGGGCCTTGAGAGCAGCCACCCACTCTCTGCCGGCTCTCGTTCTCAAGAAAAGGCGCTTGATTCGGTCTGCAGGGCTGACTCCCGAGCCCCCAGCGGCCACAGCAGGTCCCACAGCGCGGCTCTCAGGGAGCCTGAGCCGCTTGGCTCCGCAGCACGGTGCCGCCTAGAGGGTTCCGCAGGGCGAGTTCAGGGTGCCCGGTGAGAGCTCGCGGCAGGTCGCAGAGCACCGCTTTCGCCTGTCACCTGCTTGCAGGGGGTGGGAGTCCCCTCTGAGACCTCTTGTCCCCCCCAAGCAGGGGCCACCCTCGTACCTAAGGGAGCGCAGCAAACGAACGCAGGACATCACACCAGGACGTCAGTCTCTGCCGCCGACAAGAGGTACCATTCCCCGCCGGCTCCCTCTGCGTGCAGGTGACCCGGGAGGAGAACACTGGTTGGGAAAGTATAACCTGAAATTCTCGGGGAAGAAAATTCTCTGGTCTCACTCAGTCCTTTTGTGTCATAAACTGGCTACTGTCAGCTCTGTTTGGGAAATCTACACAATTTGGGGGAAATCGTGTTAGCTCTGTTTGGGAAATCTGCACAATTTTCCACAGTGTGAAACGACCTGAATAACCTACATTTAAATTTGTTTCCTTCGATTTGTCTGTCACCTAACTTTCTTTCTTTTGGCGGGGAGGCGGGGTGCTGTATACATTCTTCCCTGTATCGGAAGAATGTGAGTCCCATCTCCTGGATCTGTCCTGGACACTCCACTCCTGGTTGTAAAGGTTGTGTCAGGGACATTTCCAGTGCCAGCCTGGAATGGTTAACTGTATGGCTATTCAAAGCGAATTTAGACCTTGACTTCATCTATACGCTTCAGGCCTATTTACTGAGCAGTCATCTTTTAGAGAAACTTGTGTACAGAATCATAAGAAAATATCAGGATTTTTCTTGAATTTCTTGAATGACATTTCTTGAATGTCATTTGTGCTGCACCATGTCATATTAGCTTCTATCATCTTTATTGTCTTCATACTCCTGAACAACTTGAGAAAAGGCAGAGATCCACTAGATATCAGTTCATAACACCTATTTTTTTAATGAATATTCAAAGTTCATCAGTAAAGTTTCAAAGTAAACTTTGAAACCTAAAATGGTGCTTGAGCATTCAACACTTGATAGATTGGAAAACGCCAGCGAAACACAACCACACAACTCTTTTTCTCATGGTTACACATAAAATGGGCTGCGTTTTGATCCTCTTGATTGAAATGTATGGTGGTAAGAGTCTTGGATAGGGAGACAGAAGACCTAAGAACTTGCTGAACCATATCAAGAGAAATTTTCTAACCTGTAAAAGGAAAAGGTTGGAGCACATGTTCCAAAGATCTTTGATGAAATGAATCTCATCACAACTTCATAAACATATGTTGGATTTCAGTGACTCCTGAAGACTTTATCAGAATGTTGGTAAAGTTGTTACTCTTATATCCTTTTGAGGGGAGGTCTAAAAGTCAGCAAAGTAAAGGAAAACCAACAAATACATAGTAGGCAATTTTGATTTGATGAAAACCAAATATATAAGTATTTATAATTTTTAGGTTTAAACAGATCATAAAGTAATTGAATAATTTTCTTTTTAAGCTAAAAACATATTTCTTTTTTTTTTTTTCTGTACAGAATATGGATTTTGCCACAAGAAGATGGTTCTACCTGCCTTTGGGTTGCATGTTGCTGATCCATCTGACTCATGCTGACTTTGAATTTCAAAAGGGTGTACTTGCCAGCAACAACCCAGGGATCATGGAAGACATTGATCCCCAGTGCTGGCATACTTGCTCTTTGACGTTGATAGAGCTCAAGGAACTCAAGATAGAGCACAATGTGGATGCTTTCTGGAATTTCATGTTGTTCCTGCAAAAATCCCAGTGGCCTAGACATTATAATGTCTTCTTAAGCATAGCTCAGGATTTCTGGGACATGTATGTAGACTGCTTGCTTTCAAGATCTCATGGAATGGGCAGAAGACAGTTGATGTCTTCCAGGTATAATTTTCTACAGAAGATAAGAGAATTTAAATGTGTACTTAGATAATAGCAGTTTGATTTTCTTAAAAATTCAAAATTTAATCTTTCTGATTTTTAAAGTTTATCTAATAAGCTAGCAAATTTGCCATATTTTTCCTAATTTGATCAGCTTTGATTTTCATTTTTGCTGATTTTATATTGTTTAGAAACCATGGGAGCTCTGATGTGCAAATACTTGATTCTAAATGATCTTGGAATATAATATATTTTGGTAATCATTAAATAACTTATCATTTTATTTTTCCCCATGAATAGTTCATAACAAAGTCATTTAGCCCTGTAATTATTCATATTACATTTGTTAAAAAATTTTTTAAACATCAACATGTGTTTAGACTTTTGAAATTAATATTTTCAGTAGGGTTGCTTAAAGGGAGGGAAACTTAAGAATCATACTAAAATAAGTGTTAACAATTTTTCCTCTCTGACTTTACAGGACTGGATTTTATAAAACGTGAGTTTTACATTTAAGAGAATACAGAAAATACCTCAAGCAGGATGACACCAACCTGAAAATTTAACCCTGTGTCAGTATTTATGAGCTCAAATATTTCCTACAGCATTTATCAAAATTATTATTTCCAGTTCTTTAGTATTGATGAAGGTTTTATTTTTGTTGATGTGTAATTGTTTTATGCCTATTGAATCATCATTTCTACATTTTTGGATAACTTGTCAGTAATTTTTTATTTAGAAGTCATCTTTGTAAAGCATCTTTTTTTAAAAAAAGAAAATACCACTTAAAATGCAAATACAATATATATATTTTAATACAATGATCAATGGGGTAAAATAACAACCAGTTTTATCTGGTGTTATGTATAATATTGACCTTAAAACTGTGCCAAAACTAATGCCAATATTATCCTAAAAAGTAATATTTAATCTTGATGTAGTGTACTCTGTGGCTTCTGATATATGTGTCTCATCGCCAAGCTATCTTATATATTATTTTTTATCCATTAAGGACTAAAATTTAATTTTATGTTTTCATTTTTATTTTCCTCATTTTAAAAAAAGGAATAAGAAACAGAAAAGTAGTAAGAAACTTCATTTTAGTAAAGTGCAAAAAGGAAGTGAAAGTCACTCAGTCATGTCTAACTCTGTGACACTATGGACTTTATAGTTCATGGAATTCTGCAGACCAGAATAGTGGAGTGGGTAACCTTCCCTTCTCCAGGGGATTTTCTCAGCCAACCCAGGGATCAAACCCAGGTCTCTTGCAATTGCAGGCAGATTCTTTACCAGCTGAGCCACAAGGGAAGCCCAGGAATGCTGGAGTGGGTGGCCTATCCCTTCTCTAGAAGATCTTCCCAACCCAGGAATCAAACTGAGGTTTCATGTGTGGCAGGTGGATTCTTTACCAACTGAGCTAACAGGGAAGCCCTTTCATGAAATGTAATTGGATAGAATTTTTGTCTTTAGAATACAAAAATTGTTTTTATATTTCCTTTTATATAACACATTTTATTGTAAAAAAGGATATGGAATTTAAAGACATATGCCAAACAATAGAATAACATGAATTAGATGAAGAGGTTAGGATGATGAGACAAATAATATGAGGAAACAAATAATATGCAGTTAAAGTTTTAGATCAATGCTTTTAAATGCATATCATAAAGTTCTATACCTTTGATAAAGGGTAGCCATAAATTTAGTCTGAATTTCCAATGTGAATTGGGACTCATGAGTGGTTTCAAGATTCACAGTGGGGACCAAGCAATATGTTTGGGAGCCTAGCTTTTCCTAGGTCTGAGGATCAATAGAAATCTGTCCCATAGGTTTTTTATAATGGCTGCCATGGGTTACAGCGTTGTGTTTTCAAATATCCCAACAGTGACAGATAGCCTTCAATGTAACCTGATGCCAGCACACCCAAACACAATTAAATACAAACAATTTCAAAAGCATCAAAAATAATATGAATTGTCTGATGGTTTGATTTGATCCAATAATAAATTTTGAATTAAAGGAGGGGGCCTGACAGTTTTTGAGTTGTGGACCACTTTGAAATTCTGATGAAATTATAGACCCTTTACTAGGCGTTTTATATATATACACTCATACTTTGTACATAATTTCAGGGGTCCCATGAGTCCTAGGTCAAGAAACTCCAGTATTAAGGAATGAATGGACTGCATAACTTTGAGGTATTTTTTTTACAAGTAGCATTTCATATAAATAAATTTTGTATAATAACTGGTTATAGATAATATGAGGTTTTAAGTTTAATATTATAAAATTCTAGATTGAGAATATTTTATCTTGCCAATTACAGATAGATCCCTAAGCTCAGAAAATCAACTAGTTGGAGGGTAGACCATATGTTCTCTTACAAAAATGACCAAATACCCATGAAGCTGATTAATTCATTTCCTTTTGTAGAGGCATGGGGTCATGATTTTCCTTAGAAAACAGCTGTCTTTTGGAACTTCAGCAGTTGAATGCCATAAAGCAAGATCATGTCATTTTAGCCTAAAAAATTACTAAACCAGTTGTCACCAATCCTTGTTGTCATAAAAATTTTATTGCAGCAATGATGAGCTTTTTAATATTAATAAAATTAATTTCTAACCTTCTAAAATAAATTAACTGAAAATGGTTTCATAGTTCTCCTAGTTAAATTTACAAGCTACCTTGGATTATTAAAGATGTTAAAAATACACTCAGCATTCTGGTTTTAGAGCTGTTCATCTTAAGTCTCTTTGATGATACTTAGATATAATGCTCTGTTAAATCTCCCCAGTTTTGGGCAAAAATCATATCATTTGTATATATAAAATTGCATTCTTTTTTCATCATTCATTCAACACAAATTCATTGAGCTTGGAGGTACACTGCTGAGCAATCCAGACACAATCCTTGCTTCCAGAATTGTCACTGCTGTGGGACAATGATGCAGCAGGAAATAATATAACTAATTCAAAATACTTTTATGATGTCAAAATGTAAGCTTTTTTTTTTAACCAAAGAGAAATGGTAGCCAGAATAGGGTTGAGTGGGGAACAAGTCATAGTTCTCTTTTTCCATATTCCAAATCATCAGACTAGTCAGACAAGATGATGATCCAAAGGAGAAAAAAAACAAACCCAAAACTCACCCATTCTTGCAGTGATGTTATGGTAAAGACTCAATCAGTTTCACAGCTTTGTGTATATGCTGAACTCTTATAGCTTAATTCAGAACCAGTTATTTTCCAGAGTGCTGAAAGCTAAGGAAGGAAAAAAGATAGCAAAACATATATTGGGAATTCACTGGAAGTCAAGTGGTTGGGACTTCTCGCTTCCACTGCAAGAGACATGGGTTTGATTCCTGGAGGGGAAACCAAGATCCCACATGCTTCAAAGTACAGAGAAACAAAACAAATAAAACCATCTAATATTGCTCCCAAAATATTTCTTCATGAGGTGATACAGTGGTTAATTTACTGAGTGCCTATGCTTAAAATTCGGAGAAGGCAATGGCACCCCACTCCAGTACTGGAAAATCCCATGGACGGAGGAGCCTGGTAGGCTGCAGTCCATGGGGTCTCGAAGAGTCGGACATGACTGAGCGGCTTCTCTTTCACTTTTCACTTTCATGCACTGGAGAAGAAAATGGCAACCCACTCCAGTGTTCTTGCCTGGAGAATCCCAGGGATGGGGGAGCCTGGTGGGCTGCCATCTATGGGGTCACACAGAGTCGGACACGACTGAAGAGACTTAGCAGAAGCAGCAGCATGCTTAAAATTCCTCTGCTCTTCCTATAGATTTTTTTTTTTTTACTTTAAATAAGCTTTTTATTTTGGAATAGTTTCAAATTTGCTGAAAAGTTGCAAGCTAGTGCAGAGAGTTCTTATATACGCCTCACTCATTTTTCCACATTGTTAACATTTTACATTAGTCTGGTATGTTTGTCATAACTAATGAACCAGTATTGATACATTCTAAATTAAACTTCATAATTTATTTGAATTCCACTAGTTTTCCCCCTTTATGTCCTCTTGCTGTTCCAGTCTGATGATTCGGAATAAGGGAAAAGAAAACTATGAATTATTCCCCACTCAACCCTATCCCATCCAGGACACCATTTACATTGAGTTGTCATGTCTCCTTAGACTCTAAGATGATGTTTTTGATGACCTTGACAATTTCAGATATGGCCAGGTATATTGCAGGATGTCCCTCAATTTGGGTTTGCCTGATGTTTCTCTCTGGTTTTGATGGGGGTTATAGGTTTGGGGGATGAAAACTACAGAGGTAAAGCACTGTCTTCAACAGTGCTTTATACCGTTATATCAAGGGTTCAGTTTAGTCGCTCAGTCGTGCCCGACTCTTTGCGACCCCATGAATTGCAGCAGGCCAGGCCTCCCTGTCCATCACCAACTCCCGGAGTTCACCCAGACTCATGTCCATCGAATCAATGATGCCATCCAGCCATATCATCCTGGGTCGTCCCCTTCTCCTCCTGCACCCAATCTCTCCCAGCATCAGAGTCTTTTCCAATGAGTCAACTCTTCGCATGAGGTGTCCAAAGTACTGGAGTTTCAGCTTTAGCATCATTCCTTCCAAAGAAATCCCAGGGCTGATCTCCTTCAGAATGGACTGGTTGGATCTCCTTGCAGTCCAAGGGACCCTCAAGAGTCTTCTCCAACACTACAGTTGAAATGCATCAATTCTTCGGTGCTCAGCCTTCTTCACAGTCCAACTCTCACATCCATACATGACCACAGGAAAAACCATAGCCTTGACTAGATGGACCTTGTTTGCAAAGTAATGTCTCTGTTTTGAATATACTATCTAGGTTGGTCATAACTTTTCTTCCAAGGAGTAAGCGTCTTTTAATTTCATGGCTGCAGTCACCATCTGCAGTGATTTTGGAGCCCCCCAAAATAAAGTCTGACACTGTTTCCACTGTTTCCCCATCTATTTCCCATGAAGTGATGGGACCAGATGCCATGATCTTAGTTTTCTGAATGTTGAGCTTTAAGCCAACTTTTTCGCCTCTGTCACTTTCATCAAGAAGATTTTTAGCTCCTCTTCACTTTCTGCCATAAGGGTGGTGTCATCTGCATATCTGAGGTTATTGATATTTCTCCCAGAAATCTTGATTCCAGCTTGTGCTTCTTCCAGCCCTGTGTTTCTCATGATGTACTCTGCATATAAATTAAATAAGCAGGGTGACAATATACAGCCTTGACGTACTCCTTTTCCTATTTGGAACCAGTCTGTTGTTCCATGTCCAGCTCTAACTGTTGCTTCCTGACCTGAACACAGATTTCTCAAGAGGCAGGTTAGGTGGTCTGGTATTCCCATCTCTTTCAGAATTTTCCACAGTTTGTTGTGATCCACACAGTCAAAGGCTTTGGCATAGTCAATAAAGCAGAAATAGATGTTTTTCTGGAACTCTCTTGCTTTTTCTATGATCCAGCGGATGTTGGCAATTTGATCTCTGGTTCCTCTGCCTTTTCTAAAACCAGCTTGAACATCAGGGAGTTCACGGTTCACGTATTGCTGAAGCCTGGCTTGGAGAATTTTGAGCATTACTTTACTAGCATGTGAGAGGAGTGCAATTGTGTGGTAGTTTAAGCATTGTTTTGCATTGCCTTTCTTTGGAATTGGAATGAAAACTGCCCTTTTCCAGTCCTGTGGCCACTGCTGAATTTTCCAAACTTGCTGGCATATTGAGTGCAGCACTTTCACAGCATCATCTTTCAGGATTTGAAAAAGCTCAACTGGAATTCCATCACCTCCACTAGCTTTGTTCATAGTGATGCTTTCTAAGGCCCACTTGACTTCACATTCCAAGATGTCTGGCTCTAGATTAGTGATCACATCAACCTGATTATCTGGGTCGTGAAGATCTTTTTTGTACAGTTCCTCCGTGTATTCTTGCCACCTCTTCTTAATATCTTCTGCTTCTGTTAGGTCCAGACCATTTCTATCCTTCATTGAGCCCATCTTTGCATGAAATGTTCCCTTGGTATCTCTAATTTTCTTGAAGAGATCTCTGGTCTTTCCCATTCTGTTGTTTTCCTCTATTTCTTTGCATTGATCACTGAAGAAGGCTTTCTTATCTCTTCTTGCTATTCTCTGGAACTCTGCATTCAGATGCTTATATCTTTCCTTTTCTCCTTGGCTTTTTGCTTCTCTTCTTTTCACAGCTATTTTTAAGGCCTCCCCAGAGAGCCATTTTGCTTTTTTGCATTTCTTTTCCATGGGGATGGTCTTGATCCCTGTCTCCTGTACAATGTCACGAACCTCATTCCATAGTTCATCAGGCACTCTATCTATCAAATCTAGACCCTTAAATCTATTTCTCACTTCCACTGTATAATCATAAGGGATCTGATTTAGGTCATACCTGAATGGTCTAGTGGTTTTCCCTACTTTCTTCAGTTTAAGTCTGAATTTGACAGTAAGGAGTTCATGATCTGAGCCACAGTCAGCTTCCAGTGTTGTTTTTGTTGACTGTATAGAGCTTCTCCATCTTTGGCTGCAAAGAATATAATCAATCTGATTTCGGTGTTGACCCTCTGGTGTTGTCCATGTGTATATATCAAGGGTACACGCTGTCAATATAACAAACCCCATGGATGGTGTTTAAGCTTGGCTAAGGTAGTATTTGGGCTTCCCACGTGGCACTAGTAGTAAAGAACCTTTCTGCCAGTGCAGGAGGCATAAGAGATGCTGTCAGTCCCTGAGTTGGAAGATCCCCTGGAGGAGGGCATGGCAACCTACTTCAGTATTCTTGCCTGGAGAATCCCATAGGGAGAGGAGCCTGGCAGGCTACACAGTCCATGGGGTCACAAACAGTCAGACACGACTGAAGTGACTTAGTATGCAAGGTAGTATTAACCAGATTTCTTAGCTGTAAAGTTACCTTCCCTTCTTTTTCTATGTTGTATTGTTTGAAAGCAAGGCATTAAGCATAACCCACACTTCAGGGAATGGGAAGTTACGTTACATTTCCTTGAAAAGGAGCTATCTACGTAAATTAAATATAAGTGGTCATGAAACATGGCTGCCAATGACTAATGTAAGCTTAGGCTGTGTTGGCTGTAGGTGAGTAAAAATGAGTTCAGTTCAGTCGCTCAGTCGTGTCTGACTCTTTGCGACCCCATAAACCACGGCACACCAGGCTTCTCTGTCCATCACCAACTCCCAGAGTCCACCCAAACCCATGTCCATTGAGTCGGTGATCTCATCCAACCATCTCATCCTCTGTCGTCCCCTTTTCCTCCTGCCCTCAATCTTTCTCAGCATCAGGGGCTTTTCAAATGAGTCAGCTCTTCGCATCAGGTAGCCAAAGTATTGGAGTTTCAGCTTCAACATCAGTCCTACCAATGAACACCCAGGACTGATCTCCTTTAGGACAGACTGGTTGGATCTCCTTGCAGTCCAAGGGACTCTCAAAGAGTCTTCTCCAACACCACAGTTCAAAAGCATCAATTCTTTGGTGCTCAGTTTTCTTTATAGTCCAACTCTCACATCCATACATGACTACTGGAAAAACTATAGCCTTGACTAGACGGACCTTTGTTGACAAAGTAATGAGAGGGACTAGTTTTATTATACCCTCTATGTATCTATGTTAAACCTGTAAATTTTTGTTTGGTTCTGTTGGTCTCAGTATAGAGGAATATTAACAAATTTCAGCACTTCAGAAAGAGCTGGCCAGATTCATAGTCTGGAATGATTAAATAAACTGGATATTTTACCCCCCAAGACTTAGGGTGAACATCATAGTTTTTCCCTGTGATATGAAATGTACCCTCTGTTCCAGAAGGCAGACTGAGGAACAGAAGAACAATAGTTGTTCACCTAATTATTCACTGGTTTTCATCCAATATGAACAAGCACTGGCTGAAAGGATCTAATCAGGTAATGAACTCCTCCCTCATGGGGGAGGATTGGCTTCAGTGTTGAAGCCACTTTCATCTGGGCTCACTAAAGTCCATTTTTGTTTTCTCGACTATTTTTTCATTTAGTTTATTAGCAAAAGTTTGGGAGCTAAAATTTTGTCTCAGTTGACTCATAGAAGGAAATATACTGTCCACCTTTCAGCCAGGCTGGATGGGCTCAGGAGTGATGTAGTGGGAGCACAGATGTGAGGGGAGATGGAGACTTGTTAGAATTAGCGACCATGTCAGACAGAGGGACTGATTTGCTGGCTCACTGCTGGGTGCCTAGAACTATAATATGGGGTCTTGGGTATTGTCTGTCTACCAAGTACAAGTGTCTATATTAAGCAACCTTAACTACCCTTCATCCACATACATTTCTTCCTCTGTTAAATGGATGCTAGGTAATAACCTGCCCTATTTTACCTTTCCTTTTCTGATGGGTGAGATTTATAACAACAGGGAGAAATTCTACAGAAGGCACAGATTGTTTTGATTACAGTCAGTCCTAATAAATCTGGAGATACCAAGTTGTACTATATACAAAAAATGCTATTCACCCAAGTAATATCAATTCTATTTCTACTCTCTGGTCATATTAATGTAATAGTACTTGTGCCTGATTTTAGAGAAAGTCTACCACTCTTATGAAGTGAATGCGCTTGAACTACCATAACGTGTCTGTGTTTAGCATTCCCTGTATAGTGTTTTGTTGGTTGAACCTTCCCTTTGAGTTCAGGACTTTGCTGTATTTGTGTAAGTTGAGGGAAAGGCTGCCAGGAGTTGGGGCTACCATCACACTTATTTAGTAATTAACTAAGATGTGGGTTACCACAATGAATGAGATATGGTCTCTGTCTTGTCTTTAGGGAGCTTGGAGTCTGAGGAAGGAACTTACAGTCTACAAAATGGGGTAAACATTCCTTTCTTAGTCATGGACACTTCATCTCTGTTCTGTATGTATCTCAGATGTACCCAAAGTGTATCTGGTACTTTTTGTATGGGCCATCTCATTGTTGCATGTTCCTGTCCACATCCATTCTTGTGTCTCAGTAATTCCCCTTTGCATGTGTGTGTGCATGCTAAGTTGCTTCAGTCGTGTCCAACTCTTTTCGACTCTATGGACTGTAGCCCGCCAGGCTCCTCTGTTCATGGAATTCTCCACACAAGGATACTGGAGTGGGTTGCCATGCCTGTCTCCAGAGGATCTGCCTGACCTGGGATTGAACTCACATCTCTTAAGTCTCTTGTATTGGGAGACAGGTTCTTTACCACTAGCACCACTCGGGAAGCCCCAACTCCCCTTTACATGGAACCTTTGTGCTTAGGACTGCCTGTGAAGAAGAGGAACAGATTATGCCTTCTGCTGTCCTCTTGGGGATGATGGTAGTAGAGAAAGGGATTCAAAAGAAGACAAAGCTCACTGATAAGCTGATGCAGCCAGGCCAGGGTGAGAGGTCACTGGCGACTCATTCTAATTAGAGCAACATCAATAGCTGTCATTTCTTCTGATGCTACTTATTCAAATGCTACTATCCTCACAGAGGGAATAATGAAAAACTCCTGGAGGAATGTGAGTGGGAGGAGGAAGTATAAGGGGAAGAGGGAGGAGAAAGTAGGAGAGGGTGGGCCCAGTGGGGTGTTGGAACCCTCTTTCATTTGATAATGCAAGTGGATCCTATGCATGTCTTCCCAAATCTGCATTCAGCAGCACCATGTTGGTAGCTTGAAATTGGTCATCCTGGGAATATTTATATCATGCAAATTGGCAAACACTATATATAAGAGCTTTTTCCCCTTGAAGAGCTGGTGGTTATACATTACACTGCTATGTGCACCCTATGGGCCTAAAGACTAGACTCAAATTCCTTTCTGAGGAAACAGTCTTGTCTCTCCCAGCCCTGGACATGAACTCAACTTTGCAGCCTCCTGAGTGAAGAAGGGGGTTGATGGGGTTCTTGGCTTTGGAAACGCATAATGACACACAGGGACACAGACACTTATTGCTCTGCATCCAATATTAAGGGATCTACCTCTATGTGACAAGGTACCTCCACCACCAGAAGAGTTTCCCTCCACACCCACTTTCCATCCCCATTAAAGAGAAGTATCATTGGGATTTATTTATATATTGAGTTAAAATAGATAGCTAATGGGAAGTTGCTGTATAACACAGGGAACTCAACCTGGTGCTCTGTGACAATTTAGAGGGATGGGATGGGGTGGGAGGTGGGAGGGATCTTAAAGAGGGAGGGGACATGTGTATACCTATGACTGATTCATGTTGATATATGGCAGAAACCAATACATGCAGGTCAAGAAGCAATAGTCAGAACTGGACATGGAACAACAGACTGGTTCAAAACTGGGAAAGGAGTATGAGAAAGGTGTGTATTGTCACCCTGCTTAATTTCTATGCAGAATACATCACGTGAAATGCTGGGCTGGATGACTATCAAGATCAAGATTGCTGGAAGAAATATCAATAACCTCAGATATACAGATGATACCACCCTAATGGCAGAAAGCAAAGAGAAACTAAAGAGCCTCTTGATGAAGGTGAGAGAGGAGAGTGGAAAAAGCTGGCTTAAAAGTCAATATTCAAAAAACAAAGATCATGGCATTTGGTCCCATTACTTCATGGCAAATAGATGGGGAACAAATGGAAACAGTGACAGACTTTATTATCTCTTGGGCTCCAGAATCACTATGGACAATGACTGCAGCTATGAAATTAAGAGACACTTGTTCCTTAGAAGAAAATCTATAATAGATCTAGACAGCATATTGAAAAGCAGAGACATCACTTTGAGGACAAAGGTCCATATAGTCAAATCTATGGTTTTTCCAGTAGTCATGTACATATCTGAGAGTTGGACCATAAAGAAGGCTGAGCACCAAAGAACTCTGCTTTCAAACTGTGCTGGAGATGACCCTTGAGAGTCTCTTGGACAGCACAGAGTTCAAACCAGTCAATCCTAAAAGAAATCAGCCCTGAATATTCATTGGAAGGACTGATGCTGAAGCTGAAGCTCCAATAGTTTGGCCACCTGATGTGAACTCTGACTCCCTGAAAAAGACCCTGATGCTGAGAATGATTGAGGGCAAGAGAAGAGGGTGACAGAGGATGAGATGGTTGGTTGGCACCACTGACTCAATGGACATGAGTTAGAGCAAACTCTGTGAGATAGTGAAGCACAGGGAAGCCTGGTGTGTTGCAGTCCATGGGGTCACAAAGAGTTGGACATGACTGAGCGACTGAACAACAAAAACACAACATTGTAAAGCAATTTTCCTCCAATTAAGTATAAATAAAATTTTTTAAAAACCATCTTTATGTTTAATTTTTATTGTTTAGCTTATGACTAACATTTGGTTTTTATAGAAGAACTTTTACTTTGACCAACATATTTGCTGCAAAATTTTTACTGTCCATATTTATATATATTTATAATAACTTATGTACTTATCCTGATTCCCCACTCCACCCATATGCTTTAGATGGGACTGGCCTCCATCAGGCTCTGCGTGTAAGCAGTTCTCAGATCTGGCTAAGGTCATGATGAGTGGTTCAGGAGTGGGCATGCAACCAATCAGATGTCCCAAGATGCAGAGACAGTTGCAGAGACTGTTGAGAGGTAGGCATGCACTCTTTCCTACTGGATATCAACCTGGGAGAATATAATTCAGGAGTTTCTAGGAAAAGAGAAGATCCTACTCATAAGAGTTTTGGTTCTTGGATCCAACAATGCCTGTAGTTTTAATTAGTTTAATATTTGATTTTTGTTGTTGGGTTTTGTTTTGTTTTTTTTTTTTTGCTTTTTGGCTCAAACCAGTTGGAGCTGTTCACAGCAGTTGAAAGAGTCTTAACTGATACAATATGTTTTACAATTTTCAGTTAAGAAGACTATAATCTTTAGAAAGAAATTGATGACAACTCTTCTCACAGTATATGTTGATATTTTCAAAAAATACATTATATGTCCTTACTTTTATTTTTAATAGTATTTCACTAAAATATTTATTCTAAAATGTTTGCTTTAAATTTATATATAAAGATATTTAGCTAAAAATTATAAGTGGAATTTATTTCAAAAATCCTTTAGAGTATTTTATGTGGGATCACTCTTCTTTGGCTCATCCACAGTTTTTACTGCTTTCACCTTCTGTAAGGCTCCTCCTCGAATAGGCAGTTTCTTAAGAGCAATATCTGTATCAGCCAGAGGTCCTCCCACTAATCGGGCAGGAGTGCTTTCCACTGTTACTACCCCACCAGAGGGCACCTATAAAAGCAAAATTAAACATTTAAGAGTCCATTTATAAAAATTTTCACTAAGAGGAAAATCTATTCATCCTTTAGCTAACTTTGGAAAAGACACAAAATGTATATAGTAACTAGGAGGCAGTGTGTAATAATGGAAAAATCAGGGCTTTGGGCCCTTTGGATTCAGGGCCAAATTATTTCCAGAAGGGGACACCAAGAACACTGGAATATGGCATGGATCTATTTACCAAGCAAAGGAGGCACTGCGCACTCCCTGTCAATGAGATGTAGAGACCTACTTTGACTAGTGTTTACAGCAGTTTCTTGGGAATCCTGGAGGGCTAGGTCTGGTCTAAACCAGCACCAGGTAAGGGCAGGGATAAATATGCCTTAACTACTTGACATTTTAATAGCAAAAAGAAAAAGTATGAGACAAAACCTCATGGAAATAACATTCTTTGGGAACTAAATTCATTATCTATTAAGAAAAGTTATGGAGAAAAAAAAATCTTACTGTTGCGTTAAGGCCTTTAATATCTGTCCTGTGAAATATTGCATTTGGTGGTCTTTCACCATATCTAGAGGATTCTATAGCTTTCTCTTGAAGTCTTTTTGCTTTCTGAAGATTTTTGAATTAAAAAGAAAATAAAATTGTTATTAAAGCATTAACTATGGTACTTACAAAGAAGTATACAAAATATATTTGCATATATAATTTATTAGCACTAGATCCAGCATTTATTCATTTAGGCTAAGAAAATAGTTATTAGCAAGTTATATCCTTTGCACACTGCAGGAAACAACTAAAAATGTTACTGAGATTTCCAAAGATACTGGCAATATATGACCAAGGGATAAAGTAGTTCCTAAGGAAATCAGGCTCAATTTTTTGCAAATGGTTGAATAAACTACTAAATTTACAATAGATGATGAATGTTTTCAAATTATTTTGTACAAATACTAATCCAGTACACTTAAATGTTTTAAGAATTCAGAATAATGCAAACTATACAATTTGCTGCAGTTACCTTCAAATTCAATAGTTGAGGCACTAGAACAGGCGAAATCCTAGGGAACAACTAATCTGTGTGGAAGAGTTTTATAAACTCTTCCTTAAAAGTACAGGTAGTTATGGGGCTATTTTGTAAATAACATTGGGAAGAACTTTTCATGAGAAGGGGGAGACATGGTATCTTGAATAAGCTTGTTGTTAATTTTTGTTTTGCTATCTTAATATGGTTCCACTATTTTTGTGGGCTAATATATCATTTAATGATTCCATATTTAGAGGAAAAATTATCACATTATGTAAAAGTGTATCCCAAGCACAAATGGAAAAAAGTAATGAGATTTGGGGACTCCTCTGGTGGCTCAGAGGTTAAAGCGTCTGCCTGCAATGTGAGAGACCAGGGTTTGATCCCTGGGTCGGGAAGATCCCCTGGAGAAGGAAATGGCAACCCACTCCAGTATTCTTGCCTGGAGAATCCCATGGATGGAAGAGCCTGGTGGGCTACAGTCCATGGGGTCGCAAAGAGCCGGACATGACTGAGTGACTTCACTTCATGGTGTTCTTACATATTTCAAGTGAACAATTAGCATTATAAACTTTTTAGTTTACTTTCAAGCTTATTGCTGAAGCAGGTTATCACATTTTCTCAAATTCCTATTTAAGCTTTAATATAATGTTTCTTGTGGTGGTCACAGGGAAAACATCTTTGATCAAGAGGGCAATATGGACAGTTGTTTTTTGTGTCCTTCACTCTGCCTCTTACGGAAAGAATCAGTGAATAAGAAGGCTCAGAATGGAAAGCAGGGGCACACTCCTGCTTATTCCTGACTAACTCTCATCTCTTTTATGCAAACAAGGAACACCATCCTTGTTTCACCCTGCTAAGCCAAATGAAACTCAGAGTGGTATCTTCTGAAACTATGAAAAATGCTTAGTTTCAGTTATCATCTTAAACTGCAAATGAGGATCAACAGTGCTGGTATCCCACAGAAAGATCAACAGAAAAAGGTGAATGAATATTTCCCTGAAAAATTATGTCAGAGTTGGCTGGTTTTTGTGGTTATTATAATATTTAAAAAATCCTACCTTTAAAGTTTTAGCATTTGATGTTCTGGCCAAGAAATTTCCCCATGATTTATTAGCCAATTCTCTTTGTTTGTGTGTGGCTTGTATCTGAAATGAGAAAGATAATTAAGAGTTCATTTCTATGAAAGGATGCCAAAGGGCTTGAATACCTCTATTTTGAAGAAAGAGCTAGTTTTTGCCAACATAAATTTTAAGGCCAACTAGCAAAAAGATTAGAGTATAACAACTTAAATAACAAAAGTCTTAAATAAACAAAAAAAATCCTTTCCTCACTATGTGGCCAAGGTTTGAACTGCTTCCCATGAAATGTAATGAAAAACTGTTGTTATAAAAATATAAAATATGAGAATAACAATAATCGTTCTCAGCAAGACTGTTTTAAATAAGTATCACTTGCAAAAACAGAGTATAATCCAGAGCAAGTTACATAAATGACCCAACAGCAAATCCACAGGCAAAAGTAAAGAGATTTCTGCTGCCACTGATAATAGTTTAGGCATGATTATATTGGTGGAGCTTCTTCTAATTTATGACTTCAGCAAGATAAGCAATTTTGTGAGAGTGCTGAGTTTGTTGTGGAGTTACAGTCTGGGAAATACTACTGACAAACGACAAAGACTGTGGTTCTCAACAGACTCTCCACTAAATATATAATCAGAAAACACATGCCCTTGGTTGGTATATAGTATATTATTAACTTTAATTATGAACCTGAGTATTTAATTAAACAACTGCTAAAAAAATAAGTGGGGTCAGAGCCATGATAACAAATCAACGATAACCAGCAAATCAGCAATAGCTAGTCCACACAGCAGAATACTGCCACTCAATATAACTAATGAGAAGCAGAACTTCCATCAGGGCACTAAAGATCAAAGGAATGGCTTAAATGGCAGTATCCTTGCAATAAAAACTCTCCAACAAATAAAACTTTTAAGAAGGGATGTATCTAAGATGGAGCAGAATTTATAAGTGGATGCTAAGTTCCACTAGACTGAAGATATAAACATTTAACAGTATAAGCGAAACCAGCAGGCAATAGCAAAACACTTTGGAAATCACCTTAAAGAGTTCTAAATATTTAACTTTAGTCATAAAGGATCACCAAGCAGCAATGGGGAGTCTGTATCATCTCTGCGTCGGTGGACAAGTTCACTTAGTCACTTAACCTATTTGCTCAAAAACTTCAGGTGTGTTGTTTCTCACCTGTGTAAAGCTTTGGGGAAAAATGGCTCATATTTTCCCAACAGGCTTTTTCTGACTAGCTAAAGTCAGAGAGCACATGTACAGAGTGCTCACAGCATGTGACTTGGCACTGAGGTGAGGAGATGTGCCTGTGGTTGGCATACTAGTGAGGGCCTGTCACAGAGTGAGGGACAAGGGCTGACTTTCTCATTGAGATTAAACTTACAGTCACAGAGATAATGTTTGTCAGAATTTTCTAAATGTGTGCACTTAAATAGACCACAATTTTTGAAACTGTGACATTTCAAAAATGGAAATGTAAGCCTTTAGAAATAAAATTATAATGTCATAGACCAGCATTGAGTACAGTAATTGAATT
Organism: Capra hircus; assembly: GCF_001704415.2. Lineage (NCBI taxonomy): Eukaryota > Metazoa > Chordata > Mammalia > Artiodactyla > Bovidae > Capra > Capra hircus. Next base: position 45,720,637 of record NC_030811.1, read on the forward strand.
TCAAGCTATTCACTCCATGTTCCCTTTCAGTCTGTACAAAGACACAGTAACTATAAAGGAAAATCACAAAATGACTCTAAGTGCTGAAGCATTCACAAGTAAGGCAAATATACCTTAGGGATAATTTCAACTAGTTTACACATGGAAATTATTTTGGCTTACTTTTGTATATACTTTTTGTTCATTTTGCACATCTTGGCGTGCTTGGCTTTCAATCATCTCACTCTGCAGAGAAACAACCATCTTTCCAATATTTTCTGATGCTGCTGTAATAGATTCCAAAATTTTTTTGTCTGTGGTGACTGGTCTTAGCTTTTCTAATTTTATTTCTTCATATATTTCATTCCATATTTCTCCAATCTGTTATAGCAAAGTTTTAAAAAGTTAAATTAACCAAAAATAAATCATATACTTTTAGGTAACCTAAAATGTATTTGAGTGATCATTCCAAAGTTAACACTTACTGAACCAGCTTTTCCTAACTTACTCTTTGGGAATAAGTGGCTCTGGGAATGATTTGGGGCAACAGTTACATTTGAGTATTCAGGAATCACTTACCTAATGTTTTTCAGTGATAAGTATTCACAGAGAAGGCTCTACTATCTAAGTGTAGTTCTTTGCCATCATCACTGCCCTCTCCTTTACAGTCACTCTGTTTTCACAGCTGCACAAATTGTTGCTTTACTCTCATCCTCCTAAAGTACTGATGCTTTCCTTCCTAAAGCCCTGTTTGAAGGCTGGGTCAAGATGAATTTGTAGAACAGTGAAGATGGAGATTTCTGGAATCCTGGTACCTAGTCATATGAGAAATAGGGCCTTGTCCCTCATCTTCTAGCTAAGGTAATACTTGACCTAAAACTTTAAATATGTTGATTTCATCATGCTGTAGCTCCATCTCATATACTGGGATATATGGAAATTACTGCATTTGAGTATGTTTAAATTTAGAGGAAAAAAATGCATCCAGGATACAAGTAAAATTAAGCCTTGTTTTCCCGTTTTAAATAGAGATTTATTCATTTATAGCATTCAATACATAGTACTAATATTAGAAGAGAGTGTTTACTTGAAAAGGCTTTCCTAAAAGTTCAAAGGCATTTATTTACCAAAAAGTATATAACCAGCAAAGTAAACAACTCAGGACTATTAATTGATATTTGACCATTGAATAATGTAATGATAAAACAATACTTTAATAAGTATTAATAATTTATTTTAACAAGTAATAATTCATTCAATTCTAGCTCTTTTTTAAAAAAATTATTTTTGAAACTTTTGACTGCACTTAGTCTTCGTTGCCGCGTGTGGGCTTTTCCTAGTTGCTGAGAGCCAGGGCTACTCTTCATTGTCGTGCACAGGCTTCTCATTGCAGTGGCTTCTCCTGTTGCAAAGCACAGGCTCACTCTAGAGCACAGGCTCAGTAGTTGTGGCACCGGGCTTAGATGCCCTGTGGCATGTGGGATATTCCCAGACCAGGGATCGAACCCATGTCCCTTGCATTGGCAGGTGGATTCTTAACCACTGGACCACCAGGGAAGTCCCAATTCTAGCTCTAAATACCCTTTTAAAGAGAAGAAATTATATTTTAAAGATTCTGTTAGGCCTCTATATCAGTAATGTCTATCTTCCTCTATAAACTAAAAGTTGGATGAAATCTTATCCCATGTAAATACCCAATAAATTAACTGTATGCTCCTTGAATAGTATCAGATGAAAAATGAAAACTACATAGTATGTGGATTATTGCTCACAAATATGAATAGATCTTTCCCAACTGATGACCTGCATACTAGATTTTAATAACAAGTCTAAGAAGGTACTCACTTTAAAATCAAGATATCTATGTATGATACATAGAGTGACAAAATCTTCAGCAGATAAGCCAGGTAAATTTTCAAAATCTAAACAAAGTTTATAAAGAGAGAATTACTTTAACTGAGCAAATAATTCTAAAAGGCATATATTTATCATAAAAATGCAAATTATTCCTTTTGATTTTATCCTGATTTATGAAAATGTTACTTCTGTGAGCTTCTGGCTTCCTCCTGTAACAAACCTCTGCCAGGTCATCCTTATGTAGTCATTCAGAGAGGAACATTTTCTGTGCTGTGGTCAGACCATGATACTGTACTTTTACAGTCTGAAGAGTGAGGACTTTTTTCTTAATAAGAAGCGAAGTTAAGTCCTCAGGTGATTCAGAATTCTAGTATTTAAGTCTAATCATCTAAACTAACTGTCTTTAATCCTGACTGTACTCTGGAATTGCCTGGGGAGCTTAAAAATACTGATGCCTTCCCCCAAATTCAGAGCTCAAGGGGGCAGCTGGTTGCATTGTGATAACAATGGAACATGCATTTGTCTATATAAAGGGACTTTTATTCATCATGTTTGAAAAATGGACTCCAAAGTGAAATCAATTCACAATACTCAGTAAAGAAAGAGAGGCTCTTAAGAATTTGACAAGTAACTTCTTACCTAGTTTGCCCAACACAGCATAAATTTTTGCTCTGATATTCTCAGCAACATCCATAACTGCAATAGTTGGGCAGTTAGCAGGTAGTGGTATGATTTTTTGCTCTTCTTGAAAACTAGTAAATAGAGGTTTCTTTGTATCTAATCATTGGATATGATAAAAATATAGAAAGGACAGATAAAAATTGTAGTAAATTAATAATTTTAAGATTTTAGTCTAGACATCATAAAATATACTAACAGAATATAGTACTGCCTGATACATGATTACTCTTTTAAAAACATAAGTAATCAGCAATTTTTCCCCATTCTGTTGGAAAAATTTAATTTTTTACTATTTATGTAAAGTATAAAAATTTCACAAAATTACTTTTTTAAACATGAAACTTTCACATAAAAAACTTTTCTAATTTTGAGATCCAGAAACTGAACATGTCAGTTTAACAATGATTTAATCTCCTATTTGCTTTTGGTTCCTGTATGTTATCCTATAAATATAAAAACTATTTTATGATGTTATGGGTTAGAAGTTAGAAATAATAAAAATGGATTGAAGAGAGAAATCACCAGGAGTTAAAGGGGAAGTATTTTCACTTAAAAATAAACCATACTAACACATAAAATTATAATAAGAATCATAAGAAGTATAGAAAATGTAATATAGCACTATAGAATAGATAAATGAAATATAAATTCTGATACTATAAACTTCATTAATTTAGAGTCTAGTCATTTAAATTTATGACCATTGATTTATTTTTATTTAGAAAAGTTTCCTCCTTTACATAAAAAGTAAACTATAAATGAGAATCAACAGAAATGTACAAAATACTATAAAAATTGTTCTTAAGCACTCTACTTATATCTCAAATTTTATTGGTAAATGAAATATTACTGAATATACTTACAAAAACAGATAACCCAAATAAAATGCTTTAGGAAGTCCTGTTAAGTTTTTTTTTCCAAGTTAAAGAATATAATCAAATACCATTTCCTGAAAATATTCTATAAAAACATGAACCTACTAATTTACTTAGTTTTCTTTTAATCTGCAGACCCCTGTGAAAAGAACTTTAAACAAAGAGGTAGAAGTCCCCATACTTTCCTAATGTCTCTTCTTAGAAATACAGATCTAATTATTTCTACAAACAATTACAAATACACTTACCAACAATCTTCCCATATTTATCACGTTTTACTCCTAGTTCTTTTTCTTCCTTTCTCCACAATTTAATTAAAAGACTAGCAGCTGTCTGGTCCTTCTTCCCTCGCCAAGCATTGACATGAGCCGCAGTTTTGGGATTATCACAAAATTCAACCATTATTCCAAGTATTAGATTGCAGAATTTTTTTTGGTTCAACTTTTCCAAGGAAACAGAGAAAGAAAAATGTTGCAATAAATAAATATTTTTTAAATAAAAAAATAAAAATTTTAAGAATTATTGTCTTTTAAAAGAGAAATATTTGTTTGTGTTAATCAGTAGGTTTTTTCCTAAATGATTGCCTTATAAAATCAAGACTCTAAGTATGATTTGTGACCATCTCCTGTTAAAATAGATACCATCGTAATGAGTTCATTTTCAAACAATAAGGACTTTTTAAAAATAGAAATAAAAAGATTGAATATAATTTTGATGTAGTCATAAACACATCCTGAACAAAAATGTCATTGATTTAGTTCAATTGAAATTAAGTGGAGCAAGGTCATTTGTGCTATACATAAGACTGTAATTATAGGATCTTTTTAATTTACCTGGTTTATTAAAGTTTGTTAAGACTCATCCTCGCTGTAACATTATTATTAAGAGACTGCTGCTGCTGCTGCTAAGTCGTGTCTGACTCTGTGCAAGCCCATAGGCGGCAGCCCACCAGGCTTCCCCATCCCTGGAATTCTCCAGGCAAGAACACTGGAGTGGGTTGCCATTTCCTTCTCCAGTGCATGAAAGGGAAAAGTGAAAGTGAAGTCGCTCAGTCGTGTCCAACTCTTTGCGACCCCATGGACTGCAGCCTACCAGGCTCCTCCGTCCCTGGGATTTTCCAGGCAAGAGTACTGGAGTGGGGTGCCACTGCCTTCTCCATATTAAGAGACTAACTGATAGTAACTCCAAGTGGCAGTCACATGTGAAAATAAATCAAAATGAAGTATAATCTTGTAGTTTGAAACTCAGCAACCATAAAAGAGTATATCAGCAGTTAAGAAAAATTATCTTATTAAGCATATTTCCTGTTTTTCTACAAATAGTTTTCAGCAAACTAAAATTTAGGTATAGAGAAGTCCAAATAGAGCAGAGGTGTCCATACAATCATGGCTTCTGTGTGAAATATTTTTGGTTGAGAAACTCTTACAGTGTACTGCTAATAGAATATGGCAAAAGAAGCATGTAACCTGTTGTCTGAATTACATACATTATCAGTTTCCTGTTTAATTAAATTATGGATAATATTACCTGCTTTCAGTTCAGTTCAGTTCAGTCGCTAAGTCGTGTCCGACTCTTTGCGACCCCATGAATCGCAGCACACCAGGCCTCCCTGTCCATCACCAACTCCCGGAGTTCACTCAGACTCACGTCCATCGAGTCAGGGATGCCATCCAGCCATCTCATCCTGGGTCGTCCCCTTCTCCTCCTGCACCCAATCTCTCCCAGCATCAGAGTCTTTTCCAATGAGTCAACTCTTCGCATGAGGTGGCCAAAGTATTGGAGTTTCAGCTTTAGCATCATTCCTTCCAAAGAAATCCCAGGGCTGATCTCCTTCAGAACGGACTGGTTGGATCTCCTTGCAGTCCAAGGGACTCTCAAGAGTCTTCTCCAACACTACAGTTGAAACGTATCAATTCTTCGGCGCTCAGCCTTCTTCACAGTCCAACTCTCACATCCATGCATGACCACAGGAAAAACCATAGCCTTGACTAGACGGACCTTAGTCGGCAAAGTAATGTCTCTGCTTTTGAATATACTGTCTAGGTTGGTCGTAACTTTCCTTCCAAGGAGTAAGCGTCTTTTAATTTCATGGCTGCAGTCACCATCTGCAGTGATTTTGGACCCCCCAAAATAAAGTCTGACACTGTATCTACTGTTTCCCCATCTATTTCCCATGAAGTGATGGGACCGGATGCCATGATCTTTGTTTTCTGAATGTTGAGCTTTAAGCCAACTTTTTCGCTCTCCTCTTTTACTTTCATCAAGAGGCTTTTTAGCTCCTCTTCACTTTCTGCCATAAGGGTGGTGTCATCTGCATATCTGAGGTTATTGATATTTCTCCCAGCAACTTAGAGAGTTATTATCTTATATGGGGTTTCCCAGGAGCTACAGTAGACACGGGTTCAATCACTGGGTTGGGAAGATTCCCTGGAGGAGGGCATGGTAACCCACTCCATTATTCTTGCCTGGAGAATCCCATGGACAGAGGAGACTGGAGGGCTACAGCCCATAGGGTCGCAAAGAGTCAGACACGATGGAGTGACTAACATATACACACACTTTCACATAGTAAACTCTCAGTAATATTTAACGTTTATGAGCAATTATTATTACACACTGAATAAATATTTCAACAGATTGTATTAATCACAATCCTCAATCAAGTTAGTTTTTTATTCCTCTACTTCACTTTGGGAACCCCTGGTGGCTCAGTGGTAAAGAATCCACCTGCAATATAGGAGACATGGGTTCGATCTCTAGATTGGGAAGATTCCCTGGAGAAGAAAATAGCAACCCACACCAGTGTTCTTGCCTGGGAAATCCCATGGACAGAGGAGCCTGGTCCATGGAGTCACAAGAGTCAGATATGACTTAGCAACTAAAACTGCTATGACATACTTCACTATTAGGAGGGAGGCAAATGTCAATGGTTGAAGTTTATATAGAAACTTCATTAAAATTATTTGTAATTTATAATTAGCTTGGTTGGTTTAATCTACATTAAGTACAATCTAATAATTACATTCAAGAAAACACAGCAAAAATATGTCAGGAATTATTCAAACCACTGCATATAAATGTATACACACATGCACATAACTGCTCATACAATCCTAGCAACAGTGCATGAGGTAGATAATACTGTTATCTCTATTTATAGATGAAGAAATTGGTAACAGAGATGTTAAATAATTTGTCAAAGTTACACAGCTAACAACTCCTGGAGGCCTCAATCAGACTGATTCCAGTCTGTGCTCACAGTCACTGTACTATAAGGCTTCTCCTACCAGTCTACATATCTTTCCATCCAGAAACCCTAATGGTGAAGGAGAATGAATATAAGTAAGAAATGTCTTTTAAGTCTTCTATATATTGTTAAAATAAAATTTAACTACTTTATACACACACACACACACACACACACACATAATATCATTCCTCACTTCCAAATATTAAGTAGAAGCTACGTTCCAGGAAGATATGCCAAATTAATTTTGTAGCTTTGAGAATTCCTTGGCACTGACCATGTGCTTCTAGACATACTCTAGTCAGAGGAACATGGTGAGATAAATGTCATTTAGGACTGCCTAAGTAGAGCTATGCATACATCCTCTGTATTACGCTCAATTTTCTGAACTTTCAAAGGGTTTCTGCTTATGACTCATTCAAGGTGGGTTATTTTTATTATTATAATTATTACTTACTTATTTTTTGTTTGTAGTGTTTTATATCTAATGAGCTTGCTATCATCTTTAGTGTCAACTAATTTTGTTTCACAGAGATGAAAGGACACAAATAACTTTAGTATCTTTGCTAAGTTAAAGGTCCGTTATTCTGTTAATAATATCAAGAATGGTGGCAATCACAGGCAGTGACATACCTAGAACTCTGCATGAGAATATCTCTCAGAGTTTTACTGAAACAAAAGTATACTTTTTCTTTATATTAACTATGGACCCACTTATTGAGGCTAGGAGGGGATTACTGTAAGGATAAATGAGAGTCTGTCATTCTCAGCCTTTCTGGATCATTCTATGACACACTCGTCTTCACATTACCTACAAATCATACAGGTTTTTTTTTAATGTTGATTTTTCCTTGTTTGTCAAGCTAGAAGTTATTAGTAAATGGTTATTGACTTTGAAGTAGTCTAGCTGTTTCTTTAATTTTGTGGGGAAAAATCCACATAAAACAAATTCCTTGCTGTCATGTGTTTGGGAACATTCATCTAAGTAAACCAATTTCTTCACTGGAGGAACTTTCAGACTCTTTATTACAACAATGCACATTATGGAACTCCAAGAGGGATTTTTGTTTAAAACAAACATTTAAACTCTATTTGGAGGCACATTTAATCACAGAGTAGTGTTCTGTGATACTCAGTTTGTAAAGACCTAATAAAGACATATTTAATTTTTGTTAAACAGTTATTGTACTTACTGCTAATAAATCCAAAAGGAGAAAAATGCCTTCTTTTTCAAGAAAGTAATCCTCTGAGGGGTAACATCCCAAAATGCAGCACCTTAAATAAAAAGGAAGGTAATAACTTAACAAGGCTTTACTGGTAAATTCAATTTGTGAGTTTATTTCTATCAAAAATATCTTTTCAAAGAATATTTTTCTTCATTCTCTCAAATCAGTTTATTTCTTTGCTTAAAAACTGAACTTTGAAGAGACTTTGCCAGTGTAGTTTAATTTCAACTATTTAAAAACTAATCCCAATTGTTTTTCATTACTGCCTATTTTCTGTAGATGCAATATTCTCCTTTGCTTTCCCAATGTTAATTATTCCTAAGGTCTCCTCTGGTTGCTCTATGAACTATTTCTTCAAGCTTTATTCATTTACTGTCTTTTACAGTGCTGGCATACCTGAAATACTTGCTTTTTTAAATTGCTTCTAATTACATCTTATCTTGGCATGAGATTATTTGCTGAAGTGCCTGCTGTGAAATGCCTCATCGAGTGAGGGACTGAAGTTGTTGCCAGGGCTCCTTTCTCTGTTTTCCTGGGTTGCAACAGACATGGGCTGAACAAGCCGCTGCTGGTGGTGGTGGTAAATTGAGCCCAATCTCCCTCTAGTCTTCCCAGGAATGGCAAGCCTGCTGGGGTCAGTCGAAATCTCTTTTCTATTTAACATGGTATTTATTTAGTTATATGTGATTCAGTAATAATATGATAATTATTTAACATGGCTCCCTCTTGGGGAAAATTTTGTGATGGTGGTTGTGTGTGGTGGTGGATGTGAGGATTGGTACATAAAGGCCATCAGCTTGGCCTCTTTCACTCATGGGCTTTCAAGTTTTACCACCTATGGGTATGAGTCACACTTATTTTGTTCCCACTTTTGAGGTAGTAACTCTCTCATGCCTATCATGGCCTGTCTTTTGCCTCCTTAATTCATAGCATTATTGTAATAATAAGAGAAAAAAAATAGAACATCCTTCTCTGTTCAGAAATTAAATAATATATTTCTAAATTTCCTAAAGATTGAGAAGAAAATCACAATGAAAACTGGAAAACAGTTTGAATTTAATGATAAGAGCATATGGAGCCTTGTTGACTTCACAGGAGAATTTACAGCCTTAGATGGATATATTAGAGCAGAAGAACAGTTGAAAAATCTATGATCTTAGCATCTATCTCAAGAAATAGAAGAGATAAAATTGAATGAAAAAAATTCCACAAAATTAATTAAATAGAAAAACAAAATAGCATAGAAACAATGATGCAACAATTGATTCTTTAAAAAGACTAATAATATTGATGTCGATCAACCCTGATGAAACCCATCAAGAAAAAAGAGAAGGCAGAAATGACTAATATCAAGAAAGGAAAAGAAAGTATCACTTTATATCCTACAGACATTAAAAATACTGAGAGGATATTATAAATGCTCACATAGCAGGAAATAACAAAAATTTTGACAAAATAACTAAATCCCTATAAAAAGACATCAGAACCTATGCATGAATAGAAAATCTTAACAGATATATACATATTAAAGAAATGAAACCTATACTTTAGCATCTTTCTACAAAGAAAACTCTAGGCATAGACAACTTAATTGGTGAATTCCACAAATTACTTAAGAAAGATATAAAAACAATCTTATGCAAACTCTTTCTAGAGAAAATAAAATGAAGGAATACTTCCAAACTTGTTTTCTGAGGTCAAAATAAACTAGATTCCAAAACTATTCAGGGAATATTAATAAAAAAGAAATATTAAACTTACATTAACATGGTATTCTCTTCCCCAAATCTAAAAATATTTGCTAATTGAATCCAGCAACATAAAAAATAAAGACATACTACACCATAACCAGTTCAGGCTTATTCAAGAAATACAATGTGATGTATCATATAAACAGAATGAAGGAGAAATATGATACCTCAATAGAACTAAGTGTTTGATAATATTTAAAGTCCTTTCATGATGCAAAGGAATAGATGAGAACTTCTCTTATTTAAGTTTCTAAGAAAGGGAAAAAGATCTGATGCCTGGTATTACCAATTAAACACCAAACTTTGTTGTGACTGCTGTTCAGTTGCTAAGCTGTGTCCAGCTCTTTGTGACCCCATCAACTGCAGCACACCAGGCTTCCCTGGCCTTTACTATCTCCCAGAGTTTGCTAAAACTCATGTCCAACTTATTTATTACTAATCTATTATACAAAGGTATTTGAAGGTATACAAAGGTATTTGTGCTCTAGTAAAAGACACAGATAAATAAAGTCATTTATCTTTATCTTAGTATAATTATGAGATATCAAATAAAAAGGGATAAAAGATCAAGTCATTTTCTGCAGTAACCACTGAATCCCAATATATTGGTATATAGCAAGGATGGTACTCAATACTCATGTCTGAACTTTTTACTATGCTTAATACAGCACCTTGGTCAATAAGACTTTGCTGTTGAAACTAAAGATCAGGTTATCATGTTATCACTATATCCTTCTCTGTAGTAAAAAAGAAACTAGATAATTGATTAGCCCCATTGCCCATGTTTATCTGGAAGCGAGCTGAGTATTCCAGCTCTGTATAAAATGAGAGAATTTCCAGGGGTAAATCTAGTTACTTTATCCTTTGGAAAGTAATATTCATCAGAGTTTTCTTACTACCCCCATGTTTATTGCAGTATAATTGGAATTTTTAATCTGTATATAGTTTCTGTATATAATTTGGTGAGTTTGGACATACGCAAATACTTGCATTGCTATCATAACAATCCAGGTAATAAAAACATTCATCACCTATTAAAGTTTCCTTATATCCTTTTGTGTGTTTTTGTTGGTGGTGTTTTTTTCGGGGGTGGGGTGGGGAATAAGACCACTGAACATATGACATCTACTCACTTAACAAATGTTTAAGTACACAACATCTTACCTTAACTGTAGCCACTATATTCTAAAGCAGCATGAGCAATGTGTTATACTGCAGGTCTCATCTCTGGAACTTACTAATCTTGTATGACTGTAACTTTATATCCATTGAACGACACATCATGCCTCCCTCGCTCCATCATTCTACATACTCCATCATACTACATACTATTATCTACTTTTACACTTTTGACTATTTTAGATGCTGTGTTTAAGAGAAATTATGTATAAGAGATATCCTTCTCTGAATGACATTTCACTAGCATAATGTATCCTATGTTGTTGCAAATGGTAGGATTTCCTTCTTTTTTAAAGCTGAGTAATATTTCATTGTATGTACATAACACATTTTCTTCATTAATCTGATGGACATCAGTGTTGTTTCTGTATCTTTGCTATTGTGAATAGTGAATAATTATTCACAGTGAACAATGCAGCATAGAACCCAGGATGCAGCTATCTTTTCAAGATACTGATTTCAATTCTTTTGGATATATTCCTGGAGGGGAGATTATTGGATCATATGGTAGTTCTATTTTTCATTTTTTGAGGAACCTCCATATCGTTTGCCATGGTGATTGTACCACTATGTCTTTCACCTCTTGTTTATGTTGATTTCTAAGAACTTTATTTTTAGAAATTACAAATGTGATTGTTTCTAATTTCCTCTTTATTGTATAGTTCATTACTAGTATATAGAAATGCAATTGTCTTGTATGTTAATTTTGTATCCTGCAACTTTAATGAATTCATTTATTAGTGCTAACAGTCTTTTGGTGGAGTCTTTAGTGTTTTCTACATATTAAGATCATGTAATCTGCTCTTGTCTGGAGAATCCCAGGGATGGGGGAGCCTGTTGGGCTGCCGTCTTTGGGGTCGCACAGAGTCGGACACAACTGAAACGACTTAGCAGCAGCAGCAATCTGCAAACAGATGCAAACTTTACCCTTTTTTTTTCTGATTTGGATGTTTTTTTTCTTTTTCTTGCCTAACTGCTCTGAGTAGAATTTATGGTACTATGTTGAGTAAAAGTGGTAAGAGTGGGCATCCTTGCCTTGTACAGATCTTAGAGAAAAAGTTTTTGGCTTTTCACCATTCAGTGTGATATTACTTGTGGCCGTTTCATAGAGCTTTTATTGTGTTGAGGTAAATTCCTTCCCTACCTAATTTACTGAGAGCTTTTAATCATCAAAGGGTGTTGAATTTTGTCAAATGCTTTTTCTGCATACATTGAGATAATTGTGTGATTTTTGTCCTTCATTCCATTAATGTGGTGTATCACATTGACTAATATGGATATATTGAACTATTCTTGTTTTCCAGGGATAAGTCCCACTTGGTCATGGTGTATAATCCTTTTAATGTGCTGTTGGATTCAGTCCAATATTTTCCAGAGCATCTTTGCTTCCATGCTCATCAGGGATATTGGTTTGTAGTTCTTTCTTTGGCCACACTGCTTGACTTGCAGGATATTAGTTCTACCACCAGGGACTGAACCCAGGTTCAAGACAGTGAGAGCACCGAGTCCTAACCCCTGGACTGCCAGGGATCTCCCGGTTCTCTCTTTTTTTAATGATGTCTTTATCTGGTTTTGATATTATGTTGATGCTGGCCTCATAAAATGAGTTTCGAAGGGTTCTCTATTCTCCTATCTGTTGGAAGAGTTTAAAAGGGACTGAGGTGAGGTGAAGTTGCTCAGTTGTGTCCAACTCTTTGCGACCCCGTGGACTGTAGCCTACCAGTCATGGGATTCTCCAGGCAAGAATACTGGAGTGGGTTACCATTTCCTTCTCCAGGGGATCTTCCCGACTCAGGGATTGAACCCGGGTCTCCCGCATTGTAGACAGACGCTTTAACCTCTGAGCCACCAGGGAAGCCAAAAAAGGGACTAGTATTACTTAAATTTTTGATAAAAATCACATGCAAAGCTCTCCAGACGTGGACTTTTTTGGTTGGGAGGTTTTTGATTATGGAGTCAATCTCTTTATTGTTACTGATCTGTGCAGGCTTTCTATTTCTTCTTGATTCAGTCTTGGTAGATTGTATATTTCTATTAATAGTTTAAGTATGTTGTGTTTTCACTTTAGTTTGCCTTGAGAAATCTTCTAGTTTCCTTTTTGTTTTTGTCTCCAACCCAATGGTTATACTAAAGTGTGTTGTTTGATTTCTATGCTTTTGTGGATTTTTCTGGTTTCCTTTTGTTATTGATTGCTAGTTGAACTCAGTTGTAGTCAGAAAAGAATGATTTCCATTTTCTTAAATTTGTCTAGGCTTGTTTTGTGACCTTGTACATGACTTACCCTAGAGAATGTGACACATGTGCTTGTAAAACAAACAAACAAAAATTTCTGTGTCTCTTCTCAAAACTACTCTAAATACTTCACTTATGGCCACCAAATGTGTAGGTTTTTTCTATACCAAACAATTATTCAATTCACAGTGGACATCAACTGGGTATCCTCCAATTCAATTCAATTCTGAAACTACTACCCAGAGTTAGCATCCAGTCTCACAGGTTAAAAGTTCAGTCCCACAAGATTATGCTGCTTTCCTCCTCCCAAAGTTAGATTTTAGTCCAGGTTGTCACCTGTGCTTCTGACCAATCAGATGTAGGGTAGCTCACAGAACTCAGGAAAATAGCTTACTTACTAGATTACCAGTTTACTGTAAAATAATATAACTTGGGGACAGCCTGATGGAAGAGATGAACAAGACAAAGTATATAGGGAAGGGGCCTGGAGCTTCCATGCCCCTCTCAGCAACTCCACGTGTTCACTGATGTGGAAGTTCCTCAATCTCATTGTTTAGGATTTTTATGGAGGCTTCATTATGTGGGTATAACTGATGAAATATCAGTGGCCATTGGTGATTAAACTCAATTTTCAGTCTCTCTCCCCTCCTTGGAGGTTGAAGGTGGAGCTGAAAGTTACAACCTTTAAGTAACTATATAGTTACTTCCCTGACAACCAGGCTCCCATCTTGTGGTTATCTAGGGGCTTTCCAAAAATCACCTTAGTACCATAAATTCAGATGTAGTTGAAAGGGGCTTGTTATGGATAAAGAAAGATACTACTTTCATCTTTATTACTCTGAAAGTATTATAGGAACTAAAAATAAAAGACCAAATATTGTAACAAAAGATGTTCCCATTGCTCTTATTAAGAAATTACAAGAGTTTGGGGAGTTCTGTACTAGAAATGGACCAAATATAAATTTTAAAATTATAAACCACAATATTACAGTGATTTAAAAAATGTGTTTTCTGCTGTTATTGGTAGAATGTTCTACATACATCTATCAGGCCTCTAGTCATGAGGGTTTTTTTTTTTTTTTCTTAAACAAATGTGTGTGGTGTGGCTCTCATGAATTCCACCCAATAGAACAAAAGAAAAGTATAAGTGTTAATAATATATGAAACTCAAGTAATTTCCCCCAAGACAAAATTTCATAAATTGATGTTAAGGAAAGCAGTTTATTTATTATTTGCCCTTTGGAATGCTAAACTTTTTGGGAAAGAATATTGACTAGGAAATACCTAATGAATTGGTTTTCAACTCTTTACGATAAGATGAATGAGGAATTCAAGAGCCCTTCATATCCTTTTGAAGGATATGAAGAATGCTATATGAGGAACAGTAGATGCTCTGTGTTTTCCCAGGCCAGGCCAAAATGGAAAGCATTCAAATCACAAATATAAGGATCTAAGTTTAGATACAAGAATGGTTTTTATATCTGAGTGATGGACAAGACTACTTTCCAAGGTATAATTGTAAGTATTATTTTTGGACTATTGAAAAGAAAAAGGCTTGTCTTTCTTCTGCAGTTTTGAGGGAAGAAAATGGATACATAGCTAGAGAGGTAATTTTCTTTTACTGTGGGTACAGCCATACTCACCAAATGCTGTCCAGTGTACTATAAAGAAGTACATTATAGCCTAATCCACTCTGTAACTTCTTGGGGTCTGTTTTCATTACATGAAGAATTATATCCACTCCTCCAGTTCCAAAAATTTCCTAAGAGATTTATTTACAATTATTTCTTGAAATAAACAAATACTCATTTCCTTTCCCATTTCATCCTATCCCAGAAAACTTTTCAACTAGGAAAATACAACATTGTTAAGAAAACAGTGTGTATGGGCATGCTCAGTTGCTCAGTCATGAACTCTTTGTGACCTTATGGACTGTAGCCCACAAGAGTCCTCTGTCCATGGGATTATCTCAGCAAGGAAAATAGTACAGTAATACAGTTGTTTTTTTTTAATTTTTACTCACTTTTCTCAGGAACTTAAGACAAATTATTGTAAAGTTGGTCATTTTTTAAGCGAGGATACCAATCAATATGCCAACTTAATGCCCATTTATATTTTTCCTCTTTCTCTTTCTTAAAAAAAAAAAAAATCCACAAGACTTGTCCCATGGCTTTTCTTTTTTCACACTGTAGTGAATGTAGTCTAACATAATGTCAGATAAGTACCAGATAGCAACAACTAATTTAAGCGGTTAAAATTCTATTATGGAAGATTTTCTAATGTTTCCAAGAGAGAAATAATCAATAGCAGTTAAAACTTTTAATAATTTATATAAAGTTATTACCAGTTAATATTTGTCCCATACCAAGTATCTTTCTTATAGTCCTATTATTCTATTCTGGGTCCCACTAAGCAAGACTATGAGTATTTTCTAGAAGAACATAGACACAAGATGAGAGAATAGAAGAAGTTTCACAAAAGCTTGGAGCTAAGTATGTATTTACTGTTCTTTTGGCTTCTCCCTCAAATCACTGTACTGAAGCCTTCATAATTTTTAATTTTTACTTTTCCAAATCTGTATTATTATATAAGTTATTAATCTCTGAGACTCAGAGTTTTCTAAGGCATTAAAAAGATCAAAAGGAATTAAACTCTTTTTTAACTTTTAGTTTTAGGTATGAACCCAATTCGAACACAAAATGGCATTTATAATGGTACAGCCACTTTGGAGAACTATTTGCCAGTTACTTCAAAACATAACACCTAGCTTATGATTCATCAGTTGCACTCCCAGGTATTTACCAAAGAGAAATGAAAGCATTTTTTTCCCACAAAAAGACTAGTGCAGCAACCTTAATTAAAGCTTTAAACATAGTAGTCCTAAATGGAATCAGCCCAAGTGCTTATCACCAGGGGATAGAGAAACAAATTTTGGTATACAATGAAATACTATTCAGCAATAAAAAGGAATGAATTATTGATATATGCAACAACATAGATATATTTCAGAAACATGGTGCTGGGTGACAAAAACCAGAACTAATAGGGTAGATAGTTATGTGATTCTATTCATATAAAGTTAAAGAATAGGCAAAACTAATTTATGAAGATAGAAACCAGAACAGTGGGTTGCCTAGATGCAAGTAGGGGCATGGCTGCTAAGCAGCATGAAAGAATTATAGAGAGAAAAAATTATATATATTAATTAGGATACTGGTTAAATGCATGACGTTTGTCAAATTGAACAATATACTTAAGATCTATATACTGTATGTAATTATACTCTAATTATAAAAAGAATATTAAATCTCCATAAGATTAATAAACACCAACATTTATGGACATTTACTAAGAAATAGTTCCTAATGTTATGTGATTGAAAGATCTGAACAAAACTTTGATTCACAGGCATACATACCTTCCCAGGAGTATGATGTTCACAAAGACCAGACAATATAAGTAAAATATCAGACTGAATTTCCAGAAGAATGGCCTCTTCCTTATCATTATACTTGCTTATTGTATTTTTAAAGATTCCTGATTTGAAGAAAGTTAAAGAATGTAAAGTTATTGAACACTGTATTTTTATTTTGATCAATTACTGTTCTGAAATTCTCATAAAATTTCAACTAGAACTATTTTTAAAAGGGTTATTTTCATTGCATGGTTTCCTAGAAGCTGTAGACAGATGATAAATGGATTCTTTGAGCTCTCAATACAATCAGTATTCTGATATATATATATAATTTCTAGTACATAATTAATTGAATATCATTAAAAGCAGCCTTTTACAACCTGACACTTCATCAAGAGAACAAAACTGTTTAAAAAAATATGCAATTTCATGAGGCAAAGACACATGCCTTTGCAAAAATATGACCAAAATACTGATCTTATCTTGCCTCATCTCTTCTTATCCTTATGATTAACAGGGTCAACTTTAAGTAAAGGTGGACGAGTGCCCTAAGTATGTTTTCTATCTCTGTTACTTCTTTCTGTGTTGTCTAATTATGTCTACCCGAAGGCATCTTTGACAACTTAGGTAGCAATATTCCTATGTCCTTTAAAAGTTCTCCCTTGCTTCCAATCAAAATTTTAAAAGACTTGAAAATAGTCACTTACACTGATGGAATGTCATTCACAAGAACATTTTGCTTCAGAAAAGGACTTCTCCTTTAAACTTTATATAAGGAACAAAAGTCACTTCACTTAAAGTGAATCAAAGGGAATTAGCATTAACAGCAAGGTGTGGAGCTATGTTTCAAAGTAAAAGGGCCATGGAAACCATAGCCTATTTCCATAGTTGCCCCTGAAGGGACAGTTCTTGGTCCTGTTATGGCGAATTACAGGTAAAGGATCAGAGTCTAGGAAGGCTAGTTGAGTGTGCTTGGAGGCCAGGGCAAAGGTATGCCATGGACAGAAGGCCTATGTTCTCTTATTAGGACACCTTCTAGGAATCCAGCTTGGCTTGCCTCAGGTCTGCTTCTCTTTGCTAGATTAACTCCTCTTCTTCCTATCTGTGTATAGGTATGTCACTTTCCCTGTTATCTGTAATAAATGTTATGTTAATGCTGAATTATTTTCTTAATATTTATCCTTTAACTCCCTACATTTACCCTCCCCATGTCCTGTTTTAAATCATTAGATATAATTCTTTCATATTTCCTCTTTCTAAAATAGCATTGTATATATAACTTCCCTAATCCAAACTACTGATAGCTCCCCGTGCTTAAAGTGGATGAAGTTCAAACTCTATTATTATCTGCCATTCAAAACTCTTTCTAGCTTGGCCTCTGACTAAACACTTAACTTTATCTCATATTATTTATCTTCATAAAACTTTGACTCCACTTAAACTCTCTCTGAACAACCATCATGTATATTTTGGCTTCATGTCTTTGCTCATGCTGTACCCTTGTGTGAAAGACCATTTCTTTCTCTTTTTGCCTCTTGAAACAGCCTTACCTTCACACCCTAACTCATAAAGTTTGCTGTTAAGAATTGCCCAGCCTTGAAAACTACCTTGTGCCATTTACTCTCTGTATTACTCACTAGGTGCTTTACTGATGGTGCAAGGTAACTCATACTATCTTTCTATGACATATATCTTTCCTTTTGTTTCCATTAAGGCAAGGTCCTGGGAGTTCTGCTCTATACATATTTATGACATCAGTGCCTAGACAACAGGTGTATGAACATTTGTGTTTACAATGCAATTACTATGTGTTGAGCTTATTACTACTATGGAGCCCTCTGTTAGACTCAGTAAGAGAAGATCCTTACCACTAGGAACTCACATAATAAAGATCAGCTTCTTTCAAGTTAAAGGGATAAGGTCCTAAGAAGAAAAAAACCTTTGCTATTTGCTTCTCCTTCCCCATTTGCCACCCAGGTAAGATTAAGACTTCTTCCTGGATATATGGAAAACTGTATTCATCCTGTTAGGCTGGGGCCCTAACATTGAGTTCTGCATAATGAAATGTGCACAGAAGAGATAAAATCTACTTTCAGGTTTGGTTATCCTAAGTAAACTCATCAATAACGTGAATGTTTTTGCCTAGCCCCTTTTTTCAATATCCTCACTTTGTTTATTTATAATAATATTAGAGGGTACCACACCAATTCAGGCTTCCCTGGTGGCTCAGCTGGTAAAGAATCTGTCTGCAATGCAGGAGACCTGGGTTCAATTCCTAGGTTGGGAAGATCCCCTAGAGAAGGGAACAGCTACCCACTCCAGTGTTCTGGCCTGGAGAATTTCATGGACTCTATAGCTCATGGGGTCACAAAGAGTAGGAGATGACTAAGTGACTTTCACTACTGATGGAAGAGTGGGCACTTGTCTTAACAGACAAGAAAGTTTTTGAGTAAGCATTTATAATTAACTGACATCCAGCAAATTATATCACTTACCCATGTGGTAGTCACTGAACATGAGTATGACTAATATAACTCTTACTTCTCAAAGTCAGGAAAGGTTAGGGCCAGAGAACTATTTATTATTTTTTAATAATAAAAGGCATAAAGTTTTAACTTTAGGGGTCCTCAATTTTTTGATAACTCAATTTTGAGCTCAATTTTGAGCTCACATGTATGAATGTTTGGGATAAAGTGACTTAGCATTGTCAAATCTAAGTTAAAATTTAAGGATATCCTGATATTTCACACCAGAAAGCCTATGTAAATTTCTGAATACACCAGTTGTACCAGTGTTCTGGTATGTCAAATGCACTGGAAAATGTAATGTTTTCCTCTTTTAAAATGACTCCAAAAGGTCTGGCCAAAAAGTGGTGATCTTACTACTAAAAGAATGAAACATAACAATAGTCCATTAAAAAAAGGATAAAGATAATCCTAAATGAAACCATATCCGAATTAAATAAACACATGTTTAAAGGATAAGTAATCATGATGTGTCAGTAAAGACAAACTAATTTATACCAATAGTATGAAACAAAAATCAAGAAATATTCAGGAGTTTGTCAGCTATCGGACAAAATAAATGTATAGAAAAACATTTCAAACAAAATTTCTAATTTATAAAAATCCTACTTTCATCAGGACAGAAACGTGTTATGTTTTACCTATTAGTTGCTGAATTGCTCCCTTTTCACACAGATCCTTGTTTATAGTATCATTCTCAAGGTAGACCATGGCTCTCAAGAGTCTTAAACTGTAACGCATCTGGGCAAACTTATTGCCACGGCCACCTGCACCATGAAAACTGTTACCATGACTAAAGAAGGAATCTGTAGGAAAATATTAATAGTTTAGTTTACATCAAGAAATTTATACATTATTTCTGTCTATATAAGTTTAAAGAGATGGTAAAATTTTGTCATACTTCAGGGTTTTCCTTTTTAGGGAAGTAAATGTGATTTCGATCCCCCTCCTCTATTTCCTGCATGTGTTTTTAAATTTTACTCAAATGTATCATTATTGCATGTATCTTTTGTCATTTGTTTTTTTATTAACTCAACATTATGTTTTTAAAATTATTCACATGGTTACAAGTAGATCTAGATCACTCAGTTTTAACTGTTTTCCACATCCACATTATAAATAACATTTTATCTGTTCACTAGTACAAACTGCTAAGATGAACATTCTAGTTCATGTCCTCTTGTTCCCACAAAGAAGTGTTTTGCCTGTGACACCAGAATCCTGTAGGGTACACCCACATGGAGTTCTACTCACCTTGCCAGACTGTTTCCCAAAGTGGTTATATGAATACAATGTATAAGAAATAGATTTTTTTCCTTGATCTATTAAATGTGAAATGGTAGTTCACTGTTATCTTAATTTGCAGAGCAATTACATTTCCTCTGTAGTGCAGTGGGGTTGAGTGTCTTTAAAAATTTTTTTTTTTTTAATTTGAGATTTTCTCCAAAATTTTTGAAGAATTTTCTTGGCAAACCTTATTCTTTGTCTACTCTATGGAGTTATTTTCTTTTTGATATTTAAGAGTTCTTTATGAGCCTGAATTCCAATTGTTTATCAGTCAGAGGGGTGAATAAATATCTTCTCTCAATTTGTAAATTGTTATCTTATTCAGATTCTGTCGTTCTGTCACACAGATATTTCTGTTTTATAGTAATTAATACATTTAATAATCTTTTATAATCTTATAAATAGTTTAAGCTCTTCTGTTTTTTAAAAAAATCTTTTTTTCACCCTGTTATCATAGAGATAACTTCCCATGTTTTCTTCTAAGATTTTTACAGTGTTTCACATTTAGGGTTTTAGTTCATTTTGCAATTAACTTTTTAAAACAAGTTGAAAAGATCTAATCTTTATTTTTTTCACAGAGGGCCAACTGCCCAAGCACTATTTTTTTCTCATTGATTGGCAATATCATCTCTGATAATTCCCACCTCCCATATATTCCATTTCACTGGTCTATTCCAAGTCTAGTACAATATAATTTTAATTACTATAGCTTTATGGTCAGTCTTGATAAGTAACAAGACAAGTCCTCTTTCTCGGATATAATATGCATTCTTAGAAAGGTTCTTTTAGAGGTATCTTTTTGTTTGGTGCTAAAAAAAAGTTCAAAATACTATTCGCAGTAATGTGTATAGGTTTAAAAATGTGCGTTCTGGAACTAGACTCCTTGTATTAAATCCTGGCCCTGCTACTTACTATTTGAAAGCGACAAGTTATTGAACTCCTCTGACTGAGTTCTATCCACTGACCTACAGGACTAATAACAGAACCTATAACTCCTAGATTTGTTTTGAGGCCTAAACGATTTAATATTGTTGAAAGGGTTGAGGCCTACCTCACAGTAGATACTCAATAACTGTTAGCCATCAGGCTTCCTTTGGTTAAGCAGCATTACCTTTTGCTTTTTTTTTTTTTTTTTGGTCTTATAGATTTCTATAAATATAAATGATATAAAGCAGATGCAGGAGAACTGTTTTATTTAATGTGCAGGAAAGATTGAGGGCAGGAGAAGGGGAAGACAGAGGATGAGATGGTTGGATGGTATCACCGACTCAATGCACACGAGTTTGGGTAAACTCTAGGAGTTGGTGATGGACAGGGAGGCCTGGTGTGCTGCGGTTCATGGGATCACAAAGAATTGGACATGACTGAGTGACTGAACTGAACTGAATTTAACATGACTAAATTTAATAACTCATCATATTAAAAGCTAGAGAATAAAAATAAGCCATAGTTTTCTCTCCCTCATTGATAAATGAGTGCTATTCCTGATCTAATAAAAATACACCATGTAAAATTATTTCCAAAGCAAAGTTACTACCAGAAAAGAGAGCAGTATCTTCCTTATAAATTTTTTAAAAGAATGTATTTATTTCCCTTCTAAGAATTATGAGAATTGAGATGAAACAGTCATATAAATTATGGCTCTTGTTAATTTAGCAGGCAATATGTGGCTAGAGATCTAGATTTGAAGCTCCATGAAGATAGGATTTTATTATTTTGAACATGTGTTTCTTTAGCAGATAAAATATGGTAACTAGTAGGCATTCAATAAATATTTGTTGAATGACTAATTACAATATTATAGGACAGTATAATTATTGGATAGGTCTAATAATACAAAAAATTTAAATCAGTTTAAATGAATGATTTCTTTTACTGAAAGGTATGCATCAGGTATAGCTAACATTTACTAACATCTGACTCTAAATGAAATCTCAGACTTTTTTTTTTTAAACAGAATTTAAATATATTAAAATCACTGAAGGTCAGATCAACATTTTTAGTTCTCCTTTTAATTGTATTTCTTTTTGTATACCACCATTCAGTTGAAGGATTCCCTGGTGGCTCAGATGGTAAAGAGTCTGCCCGCAACGCAGGAGACCCAAATTCTATCCCTAGAATGGGAAAATTCTCTGGAGAAGAAAATGGCAACCCATTCCAGTATTCTTGCCTGGAAAATTCCATGGACAGAGGAGCCTGGCGGGCTGCAGTCCATAGGGTCGCAAAGAGCTGGACATGACTGAGCAACTTCATTTTCACTTTTATTCAGTTGAAATGTGTAAATTGGAATTTTGACAGGAATCTGAAAGCCCACTTACCTTCATTATCACACCATGCTAGAAATTCAAGGACTTGAGCATTTCCATTATAGAACATGTACTCATCTATTAAAAAAGGAGCCACTGATGACAAAGTGGCAATTGCGTGCAGCTGTAGTTCTTCATACTGTGCTGCAGACCATTCAAGTATTTTGTGTTTCTCAGGCCTTTTAACATAGGTAAACAAAGCCAAAATAACTTTGCCATCAATTAATAGCTACGAGAAAGGCAAAAGTACTATGTTAGAGACATAATTAAAACAATTTAAGGAAATTTAATAAAAGATTTCCAATTTGATGTGTTATTGATGATGATTTCAAAATAGTTCCTTCCTAAAGATTCCAAGCTATGTTAAGTACCAAAAACTAAAAAACCAAAACCCAAACTCAATAATAACAACCGTTCACTATGATCCCCCTTTCTGGGCTATGCACTCTATGGCTGACAATAATACATAATAAGTAGTAATTTTAAAACCTATATTACTTATATATGCAGTTTCTTTAACTGTAGAACTGTTATAACATAGCTCCTGCTTATCATAAAACCACAAGAGTCAAAAATTTGGGGCAAATAAGCTGGTGGTTATTTCTGCCTTCCTTGCTTTTTTAACAAAAAAACCTTTTAGAAACTCAATTGTATATTTGAATTGTATACTTTAAGAAATTATACACTTCAAGAAATCAATTTTGTCTGAAGTTATGATCATGACTATGGCTAATTTTTAAGCATAGCCAACAGAACCTTCACAAATACTCTATCTAGTTTGTACTGAATCCATGATTTCAATAAAAATAAAAAGTACAATGCTATGATAATATGACAATCAAGTTAATATTATAGTTGATTCTGATTGATACATATTTATGGTTCAAAAGATAGTAACACACCATGTGCTATATTCTATTCAATTTTCTTTTCATCTGGCATTATTCTACAAAGACATTTTTACAACAGCATCTATGAATTTTTCTGAAATTTATATTATTCCACATGGAAAGAGCACAAGATTTAGAACTGAGAAAGCAAAAATAACTATTAGTTCTAGCATTGCTATATTAAGTGAATAATTTTTTTGAAATACTGTGTGAGCTGTAAGTAATAGTACACATATTCATTATCACTACCACTACTGAGCCACAGACACAAACATATGACACACAAAAAATTGATTGATTCCATTGCTTACATCTGTGCTTTAAGTAACTTACCATAGTCTTTGTGCCATTTGACTCTGTATCTGTCATTTTAATAGTTATATGATACTCCATTGTAATAATAAAACACAGTCTATTGATTTTCTATATGACATTTCAGAAAATACATTTAGGTTCTACAGAGTACATGTTTTTGATATGAATAATAAAGTTATAATTGTAAAGACAGGCTTTTTCCTGAGCATTTTTTGGTATATTCCTCAAAGTGTCATTACCAAAAATTTTTCATAGCTCTTTTAATCTTCATAATAATTTCATGAGATAGGTATGTTTTCTATTTTGAAATTGAGATAACTGGAATTGAGATAAGCTAACATACTTATTCAAGATCACATTACTAGAAAGCAAAGAAACGAGTTTACCTGACTAAAGCCTTAATCACCATACTATACCACTTTTATATTATTACTAATGATGTTAATAGACTGAATGCCCCCCTGGAACTTGAGTTTTAAGACTAAAATGAAATTTCAACTAATGCAGTATTAACTAAACAGATGGAATTGTTAGTAAGTAGTCATTTTTTTCTATTACCTTTTACAAAGCCTTTATCTTAGTCTCATAAGAGAAGGAGGAATTGAGCCTCAGAAAATTCAGGTGACTTTGCCAAGGTCATATAGCAAGTAGGTGATAATACAGGCTGAAATTCATTTCCAGTGTTCTTCAAATTACATCATGCTTTATTTAGGATATAAAGTATTAAGATAATTCATGGGTTTTATATATATATATGAGTTAGCCACTCATATTTCAACTCTTTGTAACCCCATGGACCGCAGCCCGCTAGGCTCCTCTGTCCATGGAATTCTCCAGGCCAGAATACTGAAATGAGTAGCCATTCTCTTTTCCAGGGGATCTTCCCGACCCAAGGATTGAACCCAGGTCTCCTGCATTGCAGGTGGATTCTTTACTGTGTTAGCCACCAGGGAAGGCCGAGTGTATGTATATATGTGTGTATGTGTGTGTGTGTATACAAAGAGGTTAGATTTGTGTGGAGAAAAAGCAGGGTCATAGGGCTTGAAATGGGCATCACAGAGATGAGCAATTTCTTCTAGCATTAAATCATCCCTTATTACTATGGTCAGAGAGACTATTAGGCTGGGTGGGCCTATATGGATTGCCTTTCATATTATGTTCTCTTTTTAGCAGCTCTAAATATATAAATAAATCTCCCAGGTTCTCCTGCTTTTCCTTGATTTGTTTGATTTTATTTTAGGTAAAATCACTATTCATTAATAGATATGAAAAATTTTGAAAAGGTGAAATTCCAGTGAATAAGAGTTTGTTACTTAGGCAATGGCACCCCACTCTAGTACTCTTGCCTGGAAAGTCCCATGGATGGAGGAGCCTGGCAGGCTGCAGTCCATGGGGTCGCGAAGAGTCGGATACGACTGAGTGACTTCACTTTCACTTTTCACTTTCATGGAATGGAGAAGGAAATGGCAACCCAGTCCAATGTTCTTGCCTGGAGAATCCCAGGGGCGGGGAGCCTGGTGGGCTGCCATCTATGGGGTTGCACAGAGTCAGACACAACTGAAGTGACTTAGTAGTAGTAGTAGTATGGTAAACATATGGGCTGATGAAAGATTTGCAGCTGTGACTTTTAAAAAATTATACTACAAAGTGAGACAATTTTAATTTTTGTTTTGATTACTTTTTACCTGTATAGTAGATAAATCTTTACATAAGATCACAATTATATTAAACAGCAATTTCTTCAACTCAAAATCTTCATAGGAATTAGAAAGCTTAAGACCTTTTACCAAAGGATTTTGACTTTTAACTGTGAGGGAGAAAAAAAGGAAAAGGAAAATAAAAGCTGAAATGATGTATAAGACATATTAAGATAATTATAACTTGAAAGTTTTATGGTTTTTACCTTCATTAAATGTTGCAAATAATATCAAATCCCTGGTAAAGCCAGACTCCTAATAAAAATACACAAAAGAAACAGATGGATGAATTAATTATATGTAAATTAGGTTACAGATTCCCATATTTACTTAATATTTAAGTATATTTGTCACATTCTCCTTGTCATTGATTTGAATTCATAAAGCACTAATAGTAGGAAGGGATGAAAGCAAGAAAATAAAAGCATATAGCCAGATAAGCCTATAATTTATTTAATATTAAACTTAACTTTGTAGGTCCTAAAAAATATTTTACATTATTTTATGAATATTTTGGAAGATGCTGTTTAAAATTTGTTAGGAACCTAAAAATGTATTACTACAAGTTACTTAGGTAATTCCATAGCTTCAGTTGAGAAAAGAAGGAAAGAAAATAGTTATTTTCAACAGCTTTTCTTCTTAACACCCCCCCAGCTCCCCATCCTGACATCAACTACTCTCATATATGAAAATCTTGGTCAAGAGAAAACAAACAATTCCTATTTAAGCCGAAAAGCCCTGAAGAATGACGAGAACTGCGAACATTTCAGCATGAGGGAAATCATTCCTGACGGAGATATTCTAGGTGGACTTTGTACATTAGGAAGAATTTATAAGACAAACTTTGGGCTTTTGAGCTTGCAACTATATATTCCTACTACTTTAAGATCTACCTGTTTTCTTTAAAATGGGAAGATGTTATATCTGTTGATTCACATTCATGGAATTCACCCAAGTTTGCAAGGATGCTAATGAGAATTTATTGACTGACCATGGGCTTCCACAAAACATAGGTCCACCTACATATTACAGCCTTGACTAGGAAGCTATGTAGGTAATGAATGAAAAAATGACTTTTAGACTGAGGCCAGGCCCTTGCACCTTAAAGAGATGCTAAAATTCAGGGTAAACCTGTAATCTTAGTGGTTTGAAGAACCAGAAGACAGAGGCAATCACAGGCAACCTGTGGGATAATATCAAAGAAATGAAACATAAGTATAATCAGTTTCAGAAGGACGGGAGAGAGACAATGGGGTTGGAAAAATATTTAAAGAATTGTGGTCTCAAATTCTCCAAGTGAAAGTGAAAGTGTTACCTGCTCAGTCGGGTTGACTCTTTGAGACCCATGGACTGTAATCCTCCAGGCTCCTCTGTTCATGGAATTCTCCAGGCAAGAATACTAAAATGGGTAGCCATTCTCTTCTCCAGGGGATCTTCCCAACCCAGAGATTGAACCTGGGTCTTCTGCATGGCAGGCAGATTCTTTAGCACCTGAGCCACTGAAAAACTGGTTTTTCCTTAAATTTACATACTCAGGAAATTTAAATCAAAGTTAACAAGTCAATTTAAAGGAAATCAACCCTGAATATTCATTGGAAGGACTGATGCTGTCACTGAAGCTTCAATACTTTGGCCACCTGATGCCAAGAGTCATCTCATTGGAAAAGACTGATGCTGGGAAAGATTGAAGGCAGGAGGAGCAGGGGATGACAGAGCATAAGAAGTTGGATGGCATCACCAACTCAATGGACATGAGTTTGGGCAAACTCCAGGAGATGGTGAAGGACAGGGAAGCCTGGCGTGCTGCAGTCCATGGGGTCGCAGAGTCAGACATGAGCAAGCTACTGAACAACAATAACATATTCAGGAAGATTTATGAATCTCAACCAGGGCAAATACAGAGAAAAATCACATCTTGGCACATTATAGTAAAACTGCTGAAAACCAAAAAGAGTGAAAATCTTGAAAACAGAGGACAAAGTGATGCAATTTGAAATAATGACTGCTTCTTATAGAAAACAATGGAGGCCAAAAGACAGTGGAATGATATCTTTAAAGTGCTAAAATAGAAGAAAAATTGCATCTAGAATTCCATATTTTGTGAACACAGATGTCAAGAATTAAAGTTAATTAAAGCTATTCTAAGATACAAGAAACTAAGAAAATTTGTTGCTAGCAGTCAGCAGATCTGCATCACAAGGAATGGTGAAGGAAGTTCTTTGGGTGAAAGAGATGATAACAGTTAGAAACTCATATCATCAGGAAGAGATGAAAAACATCATGAGTAGTATATACGTGAGTAAATTATAGTACATGAGGAAGATCTCAGCTGTCCAAAGGGATGCAAAGAAGAATTGGCAGAGTGCAAGTATACTGGTGACCATAATGATAAAACCTGGTATTTACAATCAAGTACATAAATGTTGGGAAGATCCCCTGGAGAAGGGAAAGGCTACCCACTCCAGTATTCTGGCCTAGAGAGTTTCATGGACAGTCCATGGGGTCACTCAAAGAGTGGGACATGACTAAATGACTTTCACTTTCACATAAATGTTACACCGTTTAGGACTCCTTCCTCCTCCCTACACCCACCGCCTCCACAATTAAAATTAAAATGCAATTTGATTTATACTTACAATCATTGGTGCCCCAGGATTTTGAGATATAATTGTTGTGATCACTAATATGTCATTTCTAAGCTGACGATCATAATGACTAACGCCTCTTATAAACAGATTTTTAAATACTTCCTTCAAAGCCCTAAAAAATAAAATCGTATCTTTAAAGCCATATTTCTATGGAAATACTCAAGTATTTCCCACCAAAATCTCCCTTTTTCATTCATTTCAAAATATTTCTAATCTTTTCTCTTTCCAAATCTACCTGTAATTCACTGAGGGAGCAAATAAGAATCTCTCAATCGAGTCTATACATGGTGGTCAAAGTGACTTTTCTAAAATAAAGATTCAGTTACATCATTCTTCTTTCTAAAATTACTTAAAGGCTTTTTTCCTTTGTTCTCAGGATAAAGTCCTACCTCTTTAGCACGGGTTGTCAGGCCTTCCATGCTATGATCCCTGCTAACATTGTTAGCTTCATCTTTCACTATTCTACCCTGTATTTTCTCTCTCACTATATTGAATTTCTTTAAATTTTTCAGTTTTACTAAATTCTGCTTTCACTTCTCTTCCTCTGTCTAGGATGCTCTCTACATGCAAAACTCTTGTGTTGCTAACTCACATTTAGCATTCAGATACCAGATTAGGGTTTGCTGTGAAGTGTTCATTAACTCTCCAAGTATGGGTTAGGTTCCCTGTACAATGGGCATTTGCCACTCTATCTTCTAGGACCTGCTTGCTCTTCTCATGAT
Source organism: Capra hircus (assembly GCF_001704415.2). Lineage (NCBI taxonomy): Eukaryota > Metazoa > Chordata > Mammalia > Artiodactyla > Bovidae > Capra > Capra hircus. Next base: position 45,749,469 of record NC_030811.1, read on the forward strand.
AACAGTATCCTTATTTTTATTTAGGCAGTCACTCTTTCCCCACTTTTGGTCTTGTGATGCTGCCTTTAACTAAAGGGAAGCTAGTTAGAACATTTCTTCTTTCTGTCACTAGTAATTCACTCTGGAATGGGCATATGGTCAGCACCAGGTTAGCAGGAACTCAGAAAATTTTTCTTTGAGCTTTTGGAATAGGAAGTCTTCTCTTCTGCTTGGTTTGGGGTTGTGATGATGTGATACTAGACTTCTTAGGTCTAACCATATGGATCTTGTGACTTAAGCCAACACAGTGGAAAACAGAGAAGAGAGATGAAGAGGGCTCAAGTCCTGATATTTGCTGAGCCTTGAATACAGCTGCATATGAAATCAGTTTTATCCTTGACTCTGTAGTTACATGAGCTCATAAATTTCCTATTTGGTTTGAATCAGTTGAGTTGGGGGGTTCAGTCATTTGCAAACAAAAATGTACTGATCTACCCTCTTCTGGAGAACATGAAGGACCTTGCAATGATTCTCTTTCATAACGTTTAGTATGCTCTCTTTTAGTTGCCGGTTTACTTGTCTGTCTCTCTTAACATAAAGTGCCATGAACGCCACGGCAGTATAGAGACCATCTCTACACTGTTTCCAGTTGTACTTCCACAGCCTAGTACTGAACCTGGCACAGAGCAGACAGTAACTATCTGATAAATAAATGAATAAGTAACTTAAAGTCTCACTCATGTTATTGCTAATGCTTACTGCAATATCTGGAAGAGAGTAAATACTCAAAAATAGGTTTACTAAATGAACATATGAGCTAGTCCTTTTAAATATATAATTTTACTTTATATATACTCAAGGACACAATTTACTTTTGTTAACAAGCTACTTTAAATGTCTCCCACATAGAAAGAAAAGACTTGTTATCATGCAAATACATTTATACCGTGGTACCAAAAAAAAGTCCTGAAACATAGCTATCACATGAATCAAAAACCTAATTGAACACAAATTTAAACAAAGAGTTTAGTTATGTTACCAGCTATCATTTTAAGGCTAAAAACATTCCTGTCTAACCCCATATACTTACAGCAAACATTTCAAGTTACTAAGCTGTTGTATGACTTCTTCTTTTGAAGATTTTTCCAGTAAGTTCCAAAGTATTTCAGATGAACGAAATAAAAGTTGTCCAGAGGGATCTGGGTCGTTGAGGTGAGCACAGATTCCACTGGCTGCTTGTGCTTTCACCATTAAAGTACAATTAACTTCTGAAAATAAATTCTACAATTGTTTTATAGACTCGACATTAATAGATAAAAACAAAAATAGTTGAGAATGAAGTGTTCAGTTATGTATATAATATACAAACCAGAAGTTGAGAGATGCTGCAGAGCTTTAAGTACCCAAAGTTTCTCAACAAGTTGATTTTCAAGCAGCTCCAACGACTGGATCATTGTTTTTGCCAGTCCTCCAACTTCAGCCATTTTAATCTTATATGAGGAACTAGCCTGCTGGTAACCTAACAACCAATTAGTGAATAAATATGTGCAATTATTTCACATAGAAATCATCTACATTAAACAAAGGAATGAGTAATTTATCACTAAACAGCAACAACAACAACAACAACAAATTTTAAAAAGTATATGGCAAAGGGTTGGACACGACTGAGCAACTGAACTGATACGGCATTTTAAAATGGTATAGCACAGGGTAGGCAGACTTACTCTATAATAGGCCAGGTAACAAGTATCTTAGGTTTATGTAGCCTATAAGGTTTCTCTCTCAAATATTCAACACTGCTACCATAACACGAAAGCAGGTATAGACTGTATAAAAATAAGTGGGCATGGCTGTGTTCCAGTAAAAGTTTATTTACAGAGGGCTGGTTTTGGCTCAGGATCCACAGTTTGCCGATCCCTAGTGTAGAATTTGAAATAGGACCACAGTTTTGGAGACATATCTTAAATGCTAAAATGAACATTATTTCTTGTCTCTAGATACACTTTTCCATAAATGAAAATGGCATGATTACAAATGCTAAATGTATTCATATTCAAGTCAATTCACGACTTTAGTGCTTTCAAGGGACCACAATTATGCAATTTGGTGATGTAATTTGGCAATGAATATATAATGCTATTCTGATAAATGCTAGTGAAATATAATGGTATTTTAAGGAAGCATGATTCTTGGTGATAATAGCTCCCATGAGCACCACCACCACCTCTCCTATGATACAGCTGCACAGGTAGTTGCCCAACAATCTCTCAACTCAAGAGAGATTAAATACACAGCAGAGGGTACCTGCTTCCTTGAGATGCAGCTATTTTCCCTTGTAGTGACATACTACCTACCTCCCTGATTTCTTGACTTTTGAGACCAACTAGATTCTTTGCCATGGTTCTGAGATGTCTGTTATTTCATCTTTATGCATTTGATCTTTAGCCCTGGACATGGCCCTGTCCTTTGCTGTGATGGGTTCTCTGGTATACCCTAGCTATTCACTTTAGGTGTATAAAAAGTAAGTATAAAGAGGAAACCAAACATTGCATAATTTCATCTTTCAGAGAGAACAACCTTAACATTCTGGTATATTTCTTAGAGTATTGATATTTTCATGTATCATATAATTTTAACAATACACTATATGTAGAATTTTATATTCAATTGTAGCCGCTAAACATTTTATTGTAAGCCTTTTCTCATTCTATAGAATATTTTCCCAAATCATGGTTTTTTTTGCATAATAGCCTGGTTGCATGCCTGTACTTTGTGCTTACAGTATCTTTATATATTTAGTTTACATTTATATAGAAGGATATTGTAATATTAAGGCTCATGAACCTGATTCCTATCCCCAGGGATATGTCTCATACAATTGCCCTACCGATGACTTTTCAGCTGTGGTCCCAGATATCCAGCCACGCCATCACCTGAAACCAACTGTGTGACACAGCTATTGAGAGCACTGCCTAAGGTTTCCAATATTCAGAGCCTGGTTAAATTAAGATCAGCCTCACTTCTCTGCACCGTAACTCCTCTGTCTTATCTTATACATCATTTGTTCCCCCCCCCCCTTTTTTTTCCTGTCTTAAAAAGACAATGGATATATTGCCTAGGTTAACCTTATGCTTGTACTCTTAATTCCATCCTCTCATGTTTTGGGAATTTCTTCCTCTCATTTTCCATATACTAGCTTCTTGTTCCTCTGCCTATAGGGGAAAATGAAGTTTTCCCCTATCCTAAAAATGAAGTTTTCCCCTATCCTAAAAATTATGAAAAAAAAACGAATATCTTCTTTGATTTTGCTACCAGTTGAGTTGTTCTCCATCTTCCTTCTTTTTCTTCTCCATCTGATCTTAATACATAAGTCGGCACTCACTGTCTCTATTCTCACAATCCTCTCATTCTTTGGTCTTGTATCTGTCCTATTTATGGCAATAGTTCCACCAAAGATGTACTAGAGTTTTCCAGATATCACATCAATTGGTAATTTGACTCTTTAATTACAGAAGCCTCTACAGTATTTGACATTAGGACTACTTCCTTCATCAAATATTTTATTCACTGGCATACAAGACATGACGATCTTTTGCTTTTCATCCTCCACTTTGAACCTTCTGTCATTGCCAATTTCTTTGGATCGTTTCTTCCCCCTGGATCTCAGTATGGACCCTCTCCATGCTGTTATTCTTAGTCCTTTCCCATTTACATGTTTTATCCCCTGGAAAAACTCAAGCATCTAGATGGTTTCAATTTTCATTTCTATTTGGGTGAACTCCAAACCTGTATTTCTGTTAGTATTCAGTGTCTACTATCTATCAAACACTCTCTCCTGTTTATCTCACTGATAGCTCAAATATGACAGTTAATAATCTCTCTACTCATTTCTTCACTTCAGATGTCTTCCCATTTTCCCCTATTCTAAGTAATTTTTTTTTCTACCAGCGCCTTATTTTCACCTATCTTAAGGAACAGAGAACTTTAAAATGTATTTTATATCTTCTCTCCTTTCCTAAATTGATTATAAATTATGGAAACTATGAAGGTAGGAAATATATCCTAAAGTAACATTATATCCTCCATATAGCAAGTGTCCCCTATCTTGATACTACCCATTTCAGTGTGACTCATTATACCATTATATATTAAGATTCCTTAGCTGTAACATGCAGAATTCTTTTTCCAGAAGTGGTGGAAAACATTATTAGCTTTGGGGATCTAACATTATAAACGTTAGAAAAGAATAATATTATCAACAGTATTAAATTACATTAACAGTAATAATTATAATTAAACTAGTTTGGGTTTAGCCTTAAAAATTTTATTATAAATATTTAACATCAGAATATCTGAAGTTGACAAAAACATAATTTTTCTGTTTAAAATGACTGAAGAGCTTGAGACTGCTAAAAAAGCCTGTTTTTGATGTCTTGCATTTATGATCCCCACTCTGTTTTTACAAGTTCAAAGAGATATGAGAATGTTCTGTTTTATAAAGACACAAGTTATTACTGAAACAGTATTGAAAACTTTACCTGTAATATGCTTTTTTGGTGGTTCTGCATGATAAAAGTCAATAATACACTTACAAATTTGAATCCTCAATTCAGAATTTTGTATTTTCATTAAGTCACCTGTCAGAAAGATGAATGAATGCTGTTTAATAACAATGACATATGTTTATCTACAGCTTTAAGGATAAAGTATTAGTAACATGATTATTAAAATATCATCAGCAGAGATTCAAACTGGATCATGTAATTTTAAATACATACACACATACACACACAAAACACCCTATCTATCCTTGGACAAGAATCAACTCAGCCTTTCCTTCCCAAGAAGAAAAGAATGGTAATTAGCACCTAGAACAAGATTGCCTAAGATTAAGTGCTGCTTGACCACTTCAGTTCAGTTCAGTTCAGTTCAGTCGCTCAGTGGTGTCCAACTCTTTGCGACCCCAATTGCAGCCCCCCAGGCCTCCCTGTCCATCACCATCTCCCAGAGTTCACTCAGACTCACGTCCATCGAGTCGGTGATGCCATCCAGCCATCTCATCCTCTGTCGTCCCCTTCTCCTCCTGCCCCCAATCCCTCCCAGCATCAGAGTCTTTTCCAGTGAGTCAACTCTTCGCATGAGGTGGCCAAAGTATTGGAGTTTCAGCCTCAGCATCAGTCCTTCCAATGAACACCCAGGACTGATCTCCTTTAGGATGGACTGGGTGGATCTCCTTGCAGTCCAAGGGACTCTCAAGAGTCTTCTCCAACACCACACTTCAAAAGCATCAATTCTTCAGTGCTCAGCTTTCTTCACAGTCCAACTCTCACATCCATACATGACCACTGGAAAAACCATAGCCTTGACTAGACGGACCTAGGTCGGCAAAGTAATATCTCTGCTTTTGAATATGCTATCTAAGTTGGTCATAACTTTCCTTCCAAAGAGTAATTTCATGGCTGCAGTCACCATCTGCAGTGATTTGGGAGCCCCCCAAAATAAAGTCTGACACTGTTTCCACTGTTTCCCCATCTATTTCCCATGAAGTGATGGGACCAGATGCCATGATCTTTGTTTTCTGAATATTGAGCTTTAAGCCAACTTTTTCACTCTCCTCTTTCATCAAGAGGTTTTTAGTTCCTCTTCACTTTCTGCCATCCTACTACCTGTATAAAGTTGTGTCTCAGTTTTCTCATCCATAAATTGGTATAGAAATAGTTACTACTTTAAAGATTGCTGTGAGAATTAAATGAGTTAGCCTGAGAAAATGGCTGAGAGTTTTCCTCCCTAGCTAGTCAGTAATCTATTGCCTCTAATAATGTATCCTTTGCTTAGAAAAGTTCAGCTGAGCTCTGCCCCCTCAGGTTATTGACAGACTGGAAGATAGTGTTTCTAGGCAGTCTTTCGCCTGCTGGTAATAATTTTATGTTCAAGTTATTGTGGCGGGGATGGAGGATAGGGAAGATTCCTTTTCAGTCATATTTAAACAACTTCTGATTTCCATACAAATCTTGAAATTATTTGTTCTAGTTCTGTGAAAAATGTGGCTGGTAGCTTGACAGGGATTGCATTGAATTTGTAAATTGCTTTGGGCAGTATACTCATTTTCACTATATTGATTCTTCCGATCCATGAACATGGTATATTTCTCCATCTATTAGTGTCCTCTTTGATTTCTTTCATCAGTGTTTTATAGTTTTCTATATATAGGTCTTTAGTTTCTTTAGGTAGATATATTCCTAAGTATTTTATTCTTTTCGTTGCAATGGTGAATGGAATTGTTTCCTTAATTTCTTTTTCTACTTTCTCATTATTTGTGTATAGGAATGCAAGGGATTTCTGCGTGTTGATTTTATATCCTGCAACTTTACTATATTCATTGATTAGCTCTAGTAATTTTCTGGTGGAGTCTTTAGGGTTTTCCATGTAGAGGATCATGTCATCTGCAAACAGTGAGAGTTTTACTTCTTATTTTCCAATTTGGATTCCTTTTATTTCTTTTTCTGCTCTGATTGCTGTGGCCAAAACTTCCAGAACTATGTTGAATAGTAGCGGTGAAAGTGGACACCCTTGTCTTGTTCCTGACTTTAGGGGAAATGCTTTCAATTTTTCACCATTGAGGATATGTTTGCTGTGGGTTTGTCAACCTCGAATAGCCAAAGCAATCTTGAGAAAGAAGAATGGAACTGGAGGAATCAACTTGCCTGACTTCAGGCTCTACTACAAAGCCACAGTCATCAAGACAGTATGGTACTGGCACAAAGACAGACATATAGATCAATGGAACAAAATAGAAAGCCCAGAGATAAATCCACACACATATGGACACCTTATCTTTGACAAAGGAGGCAAGAATATACAATGGAGTAAAGACAATCTCTTTAACAAGTGGTGCTGGGAAAACTGGTCAACCACTTGTAAAAGAATGAAACTAGATCACTTTCTAACACTGCACACAAAAATAAACTCTAAATGGATTAAAGATCTAAATGTAAGACCAGAAACTATAAAACTCCTAGAGGAGAACATAGGCAAAACACTCTCAGACATAAATCACAGCAGGATCCTCTATGATCCACCTCCCAGAATTCTGGAAATAAAAGCAAAAATAAACAAATGGGATCTAATTAAAATTAAAAGCTTCTGCACAACAAAGGAAAATATAAGCAAGGTGAAAAGACAGCCTTCTGAATGGGAGAAAATAATAGCAAATGAAGCAACTCACAAACAACTAATCTCAAAAATATACAAGCAACTTCTGCAGCTCAATTCCAGAAAAATAAACGACCCAATCAAAAAATGGGCCAAAGAACTAAATAGACATTTCTCCAAAGAAGACATATGGATGGCTAACAAACACATGAAAAGATGCTCAACATCACTCATTATTAGAGAAATGCAAATCAAAACCACAATGAGGTACCACTTCACACCAGTCAGAATGGCTGCGATCCAAAAATCTGCAAGCAATAAATGCTGGAGAGGGTGTGGAGAAAAGGGAACCCTCCTACACTGTTGGTGGGAATGCAAACTAGTACAGCCACTATGGAGAACAGTGTGGAGATTCCTTAAAAAATTGCAAATAGAACTACCTTATGACCCAGCAATCCCACTGCTGGGCATACACACCGAGGAAACCAGAATTGAAAGAGACACATGTACCCCAATGTTCATCGCAGCACTGTTTATAATAGCCAGGACATGGAAACAACCTAGATGTCCATCAGCAGATGAATGGATAAGAAAGCTGTGGTACATATACACAATGGAGTATTACTCAGCCGTTAAAAAGAATTCGTTTGAATCAGTTCTGATGAGATGGATGAAACTGGAGCCAATTATACAGAGTGAAGTAAGCCAGAAAGAAAAACACCAATACAGTATACTAACACATATATATGGAATTTAGGAAGATGGCAATGACGACCCTGTATGCAAGACAGGAAAAAAGACACAGATGTGTATAACGGACTTTTGGACTCAGAGGGAGAGGGAGAGGGTGGGATGATTTGGGAGAATGGGAATTCTAACATGTATACTGTCATGTAAGAATTGAATCGCCAGTCCATGTCTGACGTAGGGTGCAGCTTGCTTGGGGCTGGTGCATGGGGATGACCCAGAGAGATGTTGTGGGGAGGGAGGTGGGAGGGGGGGTTCATGTTTGGGAACGCATGTAACAATTAAAGATTTTAAAATTTAAAAAATAAAATTAAAAAAAATAAATAAATAAACAACTTCTGAATTGGCTTCAGCCTATACTTCAAACTGGATTGCATTTGCTCTGGCGAAGTCCTCCAAGTATGATCCCTAAGAGAATCTGAAAATGACCAGTGGGATTCTGAAAATGATCCATGCCTTCTGGGCACCTGCAGAACACTGCAGTCAGGAGAATCAGCTTCAGGACGGAAAAAGATCTGCTTGGATTCTCTGAGGGAAAGAGATAATTAGATCTCCCTTGAAGATTTGTGTTTTGCATTAGGTCTTGCATAATGTTTATCTCTGAAGGTAGTCAGTGAGTGGGTAAGCAAGTGGACAGGAGGAGGGAGCATGAAGGAGACAGCCTAACTTTAGGAGAATCTATCTGCAAAAACTAACACTGGGTGGGGAGGGTGGAGCGGGGCAAGGGGAAAGACAGGCTACTCTTAATTTTTTTGGACTCTCCTTTGTGGTTGAAAACTAAGTTTTGAAACAAATTAGGCAACAGGAACAACTAAACTTTTCCAACAAAACTAGCCAAACCAAGTTTATGGGAAATGCTAAGGTTTCTTGTCTGTTTCACTATCATTTTAGTTCCTGTAAGTTCAGATCATCTTTCATGGTTTCCTGTTTTACAATCTCAGGGCAGAGTACCAACTTTTTCCTTCATGTTTCCAGAATCCTGCTGTTAAGTGGAAAAATATCTACTATTTAGGACAAAAAGTAATATAATTCATTTTTATAAATAGCACAAGTAGAAACTGGAAATTATTAGTAAAAATGAATATCCTTTTTTCAAAGCTTTGTATTACAATTATTTTAGTTTCAACTCATGTTTCCAGCAATTAATAAAGGACAGAACAGCAGTACTTACTGTAAGTAATCAGTGAAAGGAGTTCATTTTTTAGCTAAGAGTTCATATTGCCCTCAAATGAGGCAATAACATGCTCTGCGGGCAGGGATTCAACAAACAACAGACTGACACAGTAAGAAAGGGCTATGTATTATACAAATGCATACTTAAAAGTAATAAGGGCAACAGAGAATTTTTTTAATATTATCAACCAAATCTACACATTTTAATCTGTTAATACTATCATATCCTCTTCAAGGTTGGTTGGCTTCTCACTGGTAAATTAGTTTCCCATTAGTTTCCAAGCTGCCTGTTCCTAAAGGTCATCTTATCTAACTCCCCATGTCTATTCTAATTTCCTTCTTCACCCACTGTAGGCCACAATAATTTCTCCCGAAGTACCTACAGATGAAGACTATGAAACTTTATTTAGACATAAAAGAGTTAGTGTCTATGTTAAAATTTTTAAATGATACTAGTATTTTACTATACTAGTTTCTGTCATCTTTCAATATGGAATATAATGTTAGGAACATAAATTTCAGGAAATAATTATTTTTAATTTGTATTTCTTTTATTTCTACTATACAAACAAAAACTAAATTAATAAGTATAAATTTAATTTAGGATTTGTTTTGGGAACATGATGTCATGTCTCAGGGGCTGATTCAAGGAGCCATAGTGTTTGATAAATTCAGACTGAAATTGAAGAAAGTAGGGAAAACCACTAGACCATTCAGGTATGACCTAAATCAAATCCCTTATACAGTAGAAGTGAGAAATAGATTTAAGGGACTAGATCTGATAGACAGAGTGCCTGATGAACTATGGACAGAGGTTCGTGACATTGTATAGGAGACAGGGATCAAGACCATCCCCATGGAAAAGAAATGCAAAAAAGCAAAATGGCTGTCTGGGGAGGCCTTACAAATAGCTGTGAAAAGAACAGAAGCAAAAAGCAAAGGGGAAAAGGAAAGATATAAGCATCTGAATGCAGAGTTCCAAAGAATAGCAAGAAGAGATAAGAAAGCCTTCCTCAGCAATCAATGCAAAGAAATAGAGGAAAACAACAGAATGGGAAAGACTAGAGATCTCTTCAAGAAAATTAGAGATGCCAAGGGAACATTTCATGCAAAGATGGGCTCAATAAAGGACAGAAATGGTATGGACCTAACAGAAGCAGAGCTATTAAGAAGAGATGGCAGGAATACACAGAAGAACTGTACAAAAAAGATCTTCATGACAAAGATAATCACGATGGTGTGATCACTCACGTAGAGCCAGACATCCTGGAATGTGAAGTCAAGTGGGCCTTAGAAAGAATCACTACGAACAAAGCTAGTGGAGGTGATGGAATTCCAGTTGAGCTATTTCAAATCCTGAAGGATGATGCTGTGAAAGTGCTGCACTCAGTATGCCAGCAAATTTGGAAAACTCAGCAGTGGCCACAGGACTGGAAAAGCTCAGTGTTCATTCCAATCCCAAAGAAAGGCAATACCAAAGAATGCTCAAACTACTGCACAATTGCACTCATCTCACATGCTAGTAAAGTAATACTCAAAATTCTCCAAGCCAGGCTTCAGCAATACGTGAACCATGAACTTCCAGATGTTCAAGCTGGTTATAGAAAAGGCAGAGGAATCAGAGACCAAATTGCCAACACCCACTGGATCATGGAAAAAGCAAGAGAGTTCCAGAAAAACATCTATTTCTGCTTTATTGACTATGCCAAACCCTTTGACTGTGTGGATCACAAGAAACTGTGGAAAATTCTAGAAGAGATGGGAATACCAGACCACCTGACCTGCCTCTTGAGAAATCTGTATGCAGGTCAGGAAGCAACAGTTAGAACTGGAGATGGAACAACAGACTGGTTCCAGATAGGAAAAGGAGTGCGTCAAGGTTGTATATTGTCACCCTGCTTATTTAACTTATACGCAGAGTACATCATGAGAAACGCTGGGCTGGAAGAAGCACAAGCTGGAATCAAGATTGCCGGGAGAAATATCAATAACCTCAGATATGCAGATGACACCACCCTTATGGCAGAAAGTGAAGAAGAACTAAAAAGCCTCTTGATGAAAGTGAAAGAGGAGAATGAAAAAGTTGGCTTAAAGCTCAACATTCAGAAAATGAAGATCATGGCATCTGGTCCCATCACTTCATGGGAAATAGATGGGGAAACAGTGGGAACAGGGTCAGACTTCATTTTGGAGGGCTCCAAAATCACTGCCAATGGTGACTGCAGCCATGAAATTAAAAGACGCTTACTCCTTGGAAGGAAAGTTATGAGCAACCTAGATAGCATATTCAAAAGCAGAGACATTACTTTGTCAACAAAGGTCCGTCTAGTCAAGGCTATGGTTTTTCCAGTGGTCATGTATGGATGTGAGAGTTGGACTGTGAAGAAGGCTGAGCACCGAAGAATTGATGCTTTTGAAGTGTGGTGTTGGAGAAGTCTCTTGAGAGTCCCTTGGACTGCAAGGAGATCCAACCAGCCCATTCTAAAGGAAATCAGTCCTGGGATTTCTTTGGAAGGAATGATACTAAAGCTGAAACTCCAGTATTTTGGCCACCTCATGTGAAGAGTTGACTCATTGGAAAAGACTCTGATGCTGGGAGGGATTGGGGGCAGGAGGAGAAGGGGACGACAGAGGATGAGATGGCTGGATGGCATCACTGACTCGATGGACATGAGTCTGAGTGAGCTCTGGGAGATGGTGATGGACAGGGAGGCCTGGCGTGCTGCAATTCATGGGGTTGTAAAGAGTTGGACACGGCTGAGCGACTGAACTGAAGTGTTTGATCTCATTTCTATTATTTTCTTTCTCTAGAAAATTGAGCTATAAGCCAAATATAAACACCTGCTTGTGATTTTTTTATATCTTTGTGTACAAAACACAGGCATCTTTATGTATATTATATTAAAGGTCCCAATATTCCAGCATTTTAAGATTTAAAATTATTTAATAAATAATTGGGCCCACAATCAATTCCTGCAATCATTTAGATTCAAGCGGTTATTAGAGCTCAAAGATGAAAACATTTGTGTGATTACTGAGAGGAACATGTACTTCTGATTTACACACAAAAAAATGTTAAACATTTCAACGAACTAAATACATAACATCAAGACATATAAGCACAAAGAAATATCTTCCAGTCCTTATAATTAAGGAACAAAAAATCTTGTTGGTATCATGAAACACCTGAGTGGAAGATAATACAAAAAATATCACCAAGCACACTATGATTAATCTCCAACCAGAAAACAAGAAAAGAGAAGTATTCTTAGTGAAACATAGTGAAAGAGATATTTCCTTCTTGTCAGTGGTCCAATCATCTTAACTCACCCAAAAGTCCAACTGAATTAGCAGTATCTTCAGCATATGTTATTTCATCTGATGCTTTCTTTTTCAAAAATGGCAAGCTTCAATAAGAATGAAGAATATGAGTTATGTTTAATGAAGTCCTTCACTGAAGCATCATTTGCAAAATAGAGGAAAATTTCTCTTCTAAAGATTAAAATGAGGATAAATATCCTTTCTTTATTCCTGGAGAATTAACTACCAAAAAAAAAATGTTTTTCTAACCAGCTGACCAAAATAAAATAAAACAAAATAAAATTGGTTTATAAAAATGAAGAGAGATGGACATAAAAGGCAAGAGTTTAGAAAGCCATCTTGCAATACTACATAAATACAAAACTTATGAATTCTCTTTCCTCTCTGAGGGTAAGATAATACTATCAAAATTAGGAGTATACTAGAAAAGCTGATACAAATCACAGGTCTAGTTTTACCCATAGCTTAAAGGCTGTTTAGGGGATTTTTTTTCCTGAAAATTTGCAACTCCAGTTAATATCTCAATGGTCTATTTGTTCTTAAGGGTTAGTGACTTTTTCCTTATTAATTGGATTAGTTACCATCCACAAAATAACATATATACTTTTTGAGACACTAAAGAATTCAATTTAACAAATATTAATTATATTAGAATCCTATTTCACAACTAATATAACCAAAGTTATTTGAAAATAATTTATTTATTCACAAATCAGAAAAGATAGGGCACTTGAACCTACGTCATTAGTCTGTCAGAGGAGAAATAAAAGTCAGTTCCTAAATAAAATTATCTACTATTTCAGCCCTTCAGGGGTTAAAAATTTGAAATTTATATGTTATTTAAAGATATTTAATATGTCTTATATATAGTACTTTTAAATCATATTTTTCAAGAAAAATTAACCAAGTGATTGAAAAACAACACTGGGAACTATCACATATGGATATATATATATATATATATATATATATGCCAATTAGAATTAAAAGATATTTCAATGTTAAGCTATGAGAAAGAAAAATTTATAAATGTCATCAAGGTTCATTTCTAGTATTTCTACGTGTCATTTCTAGAATTTTTCACTTGAAGTAATTTATTACTTGACACCCAGCTGATTGTTGAATCTCTAAAGTGAAAAACTCTAAAATGAATTCTTCTTGTCATATTTTTTCCTTTCATTACCAAAGAAAGCAACCTAAAGGATAAAGCATCAGAAGAGTTTCCCACCAAAAAGGTTATGAAAAAAGTAAGCATTATGCTTCTGATGCACTGAGAAAATGAATTACTTGAGGCCAAAATAGAAGGGCTTGATTTTACTTTTTAAATTTTCAATGTTTTTATATCCCCAAAATGACCTTAAAAGGGAATCAAGTGAGGGTATGGTATGGAAAAGTACATGATAAAAGGAGAAATTAGGAAATTTTAAAAAAAGAATGTGGACAATTATGAACTATGAAGGTAAGTGAAGAGTGCATTTCTAAAGATTTCTCATATTATGCAATGAAACATTCAGTTACAGCTTTCCTAGAGGACCAATTCTTGGTAGAGTACTCTAGGAACACTGATACTGAAAGTAATGTGAACACGGTATTCTAAGATTGCATGGCCTCAAAATCTGAAACTACTTTACATAATATTATCTCACATCAATATAAAAATAATTTCCAATTAGTATATTACAGTTCCTTGAGAGCATCAGAGCAACATTTATTTCTTTATTTTACATGGTCTCTATTAAAAAGGCATGGAAAGGACAGTCAATAAATTATTTTCAATCATTTGTTCAGATATCAAAAAACTTAAATGAACTTAGTAACAAAATTGCAAATATTGCTACTAAATCTAAAAGTGAGAGATATACTTACTATGTATAAATACTATTATTTATAATTAAAAGAAACTCACTTTTTAAAGTTAAATTGGTAGAAAGGTTTAGAAGATTCAACTGTCAAAAAGTTTATCTCTTTTTAAAGAAATTTCCTCTACTGTATTATATTGAAAATGGGGAATATGTATTTTAATATACATCTTGATTAGCAATTATATGGCTGTTCCCCCAAATGGTTGCTGAAATAATAGTACAGAGAATGGAAGACATAAATTTTATAAGTCTGATCTCTAATTTACATTTTGAAAAATAATCTCCCAAATAATTTGGTGATAAATCCTTCTTTATTCAAATTTGGAAGATCAAATAAAACATTTTGACTCTCATCTTTGAGAGTCAAATATTTTAAAGAGATAGAAAAAAACTAGACAGAAATTAGTATTATCCATACATTTTCTTAAGGATTCTCTAAAAATACTATAACTTCTTATTTATATCTCATATTTTTCATTCACTTGGGGTAACTTATTATGAGAAAACATTTTAATATACTTGCAGTTTAAGTTCTTGTGGCCAGCAATCTCAGATTACAGTAAAATGGACTACCTTTGAGATATCAGCTGCTGGAATCAAGTGATCAAGTGAAGCTTCCTGAGTTCTATATTGCTTTGCTACACTATAAAGCATAATGTCTTTATAAGATAAAACATAAAATACTGCATGCGTGCTAATATAAAATAAAGTTTAAAAACTTACCCACATAATTTTATGATATTATATGCAGGTTCTATAAAATGGGGCTGTGTCTTAATTTTTTCTGCACACAGATTCAGAATTTTAAATATCTGTGCTAAATCCCTTAAGGGCTTTAATATTTTTAGTTAAGAAATAAAATTAAAATTTTTATTAATATATTCTTTACAGTATTTCTATCAAGAAAATCTATAGAATTCCATCTATTTCGTTAAACATGGTTGACCCTATTTTAATTACAGTAATTTTGAAGTGTAAAGAGAAAAACAGAACCATTTTTTTTAAGGAATATTATTTAATTTTTGTCTCAGTAACCTCTTATTCAAAATATTTTTTCTCTTCTCACCACATCTTTAGAATCTGATTACCAACTACTACATCAGATACTCAATTGAGCAATAACTTATTATTGGCAATGAGTAATAACACTTTGAAAAAAAAAAACTTAATGGCTCAATTATATCCTTCATCTCCACCCAAATACAAAATATACATTGCTCAGGAATAAGCAAACCAAAGCTGCCTTACTTTCCTGCATTATTTATTAATATTACTCAGTTGCCTTTTCTTGTTTTTAAGGTTTATATTGGTTGAAATTTTATTTAAGACTAGTTTATGAAAGCAAAATGTACCCTCTCTAGATCTTCAGGTAAAAGCAACTTTTATTATATCTATTTAAAAAACCCAATTGGTACCTAAACAAATTTCACTTTTTTTTTTTTTAATAGTTAAGGGGACATGGTAATGTGACTTGCACTTCTTCACTGAATCTGATCACTTCTAGTCTCTTTCTAGGAGCTTCTTTGTAAAAGACAGGAGAGCTGGATGTATTAGAAATACAAACTTCCATTAACTTCCTAGGGAAATGACTAAGATACCTCTCTAACCTATCTTTGCTTTATGTTTTATAAAGTCTAAAGTCAGACTACTGAAGACATTCAGAAACAGAGCCATTTGCCACCAACTCTCTGGCCTGAAGAAGAAAAAACAATGGAGGTGTTGTTATCAGGTTAAGACAGGAAAAGAAATCATTTGCTAGTACACTTTCTTGGCTACCAGTAAACAATGCTTGATATCCACAAGCCCTCAGTAACTGACTGACCAAACAAATCCATATAAAACAAGGCTAAAATAAGGTGAGAAAAGAGTTAGATAAAATTATAAGGCACATTTTTCTAAATGGGAGGCTTAAGATGTTATGATATATTAAACAAGCTAAATTAGAGGCTGGTATTTTCTTTAAACCTGGTTTGACAACTGTTAAAGTTTATTTAGATAAATACTACTGTAATTGTGGTTGTGGACCATGCCAGTTCTGGAACTGTATGTTATCAGTCTATGGAAAAATAACTATAGAAAGTGAGTTTCCTGTAACAATTCTATTGCATTTTACAATAGCATGTATATGCAAAGGTTAAAAAAGAAAACAACCCCCCATCAGCAAACTGGTTCTTAATCACACATAGTTTTGAAACACACTATTCTCTACATATTCTAATCATGGGGGTATATTCATTGGGAATAACATGTTTATAGAATGTTTTGAAGATTATCAAGCAATGCTGGTATGTTATCTAGTCTTCCTTGTGACCTAATGAGGAGCTATTATCCCTATTTCATAAGGGTGAAAAAATTGAAAAGTTTATCAACAGTGCAAATACTCAAGTAAACTGGTAGAAAAAAGACTTTGACTTGGCCCTCCTAACTACATCCACTATCTCTCTGAGTCTATAGAGACTGACACTACACAGTTAATATTGCATTATACTGTTTCTTCTGCTTTATATTCTCTGGTAAAAATATAATTTTGTGAAAGACATAAAATGTTAGATATTTTCTGTGGTAAACAGAATAATGGCCTGTTCAATGATATCTCAGAGAAGGCAATGGCAACCCACTCCAGTACTCTTGCCTGGAAAATCCTATGGACGGAGGAGCCTGATAAGCTGCAGTCCATGGGGTTGCTAAGAGTCGAACACGACTGACCGTCTTCACTTCCACTTTCCACTTTCCTGCATTGGAGAAGGAAATGGAAACCCAGTCCAGTGTTCTTGCCTGGAGAATCCCAGGGACGGTGGAGCCTGGTGGGCTGCCGTCTATGGGGTCGCACAGAGTTGGACATGACTGAAGTGACTTAGCAGCAGCAGCAGCAGCAGCAACAATGATAACTACATCCTAACCCCTAGAACTTGTGAATGTTACCTTTCTTACTATATGGCAAAGGGAATTTTCTGATGTGATTAAAAACCTTGAGATGGGAAAGTTATCCACAATTATCCAGGTAGGCCAAATACAATCACAGGGTCCTTATAAGGAAAGGAGAGGCAGGAGAGGGTCAAAGAAGGAGGAGTGACGGCAAAAGTAGAGGTGAGGGGGTGGTCCTTGGCTACCTCTTGGGAAGGGCCCAGGAAGCCAAGGAAGGCTGGCTGCTTCTAGAAGCTGGCAAAGGCAAGGAATGGTGTCTCCCCTAGAGCTTCAGAAGGAGCCAGCCCTGCCAACACCTCTCCTTGAGCCCAGTGAGACTTCCAGACTATAAAACAAAAATTTCATGTGGTTTTAAGGCACTGAGTCTGTGGTAATTTGTTATAGAAGCAATGGGAAACTAACACGTTTCCTAATAATTCTCCCATTTTAGGATAAAGGAAACAAACATACACATATAAGTAAAGGATACAAATCCATTTTGATAACACTGCACCAATTTCTTGACAGATTTAAGTTGTCTTTCTTCCAAATCATCCTGAAACAAATTATCTATTTTAGTTGTTTTGTGTTATTCTGTTGAGATTTTTAAAAGTTTCCCTTAATGTAAGAAGAAAGTAGACACATTATCAAGTAATTCTTGAATTACTTTATTATAATGTAAGCATTATAAAATGCTCCCTAAAATAGTGAAGGTTAGAAATAAACTATACATTCATATAGGAAATTGCAAATCAAAACTAGATTAATATAAAAGCAGTAACGGTTTCCAGAAATATTAATAATACTTGAGGTATGTTGAGCATTTTTCTATGCCAAATACCATTTAGGCAATATATATAGATATCATTTCATTAATATTCAAAATAACCTTATCAGGAGGGTATTTTTATTATCCTTCTTTTTCAGAACAGGAATCTCAGCTGAAACACTAATTATTCCAAGTCATACAGCTAATAACCGGTGATTTATGAAGTCAGATTTGACCATCTGAGTCCAGAAGTTGTATTTTTAACCTAAAATATGCCCAATATAATGGCTCAAACTAAACATCTTCAGTCAATTTAAACAAAACATACACACACACACACATATTTTGGCTACCCTTAATTAACAAGCTATTAGGAGCTCTATGTAGTTGGGTTTCCTTTTTTAAAAACTGTAGATATGTTCACAATTAAAAATAACTTTCACAACAATCAGAGCCAACAAAAGAAATTATCCTTATAAAAGGCATTATTTTTACTGTGTTTTTTCTTCTTTCTATGTAAAACTAGAAACTAAAAACTGTTAAGACAATGACTAAATTTTTGCACCTGTTAATCATAGGACTGTTTTGATACCATGGTCAGCCCACTTCCCATATACTGAAAGCATGCAATCTTCATCCTGTAGTAATTTTCTAGTGTATACTGACTTTTTAGGCATTCAGTCAATTCTTGAGTAACATCAGCAGAGTGTCCTATAAACATATATGCATATGCATTTATTATCCTTTCTGCCAAAGCGTAAACTCAGTTTTGAGTTTTATATCTTTATTTCCATTACATTCTGTATGAGAGTTCTCCCAAAATAAATCTTATGACTGTGTATGAGTATCTACATATCCTAATTTCATATCAGAAAATTTTTAAGTACTATATCATGATACATGTTTCCTACCCTTGCACCCACATCCTGCTTGGTAATAAGCATGAACAAAGGCTAGATGAGTCAAATCTACTCTTATGATTTCTGTTTATATTCACCTGTATAATATATGTATATATTATATTCATATATATGTACCTACCAGGTTAAATATATTCATACTAAATTTAAACAGAAGACATATACTGTTTGAAATGTTGTCAATGAAAGGAGAAATGGGAATTATATTTAGGGGAGTACATATTACCTTTCAGGAAATCACAGTTTCTAAGTGAAATGGAGAAATTTTCTCCCAAAGCTTACTTTACCAGTCTCTTCGAAGAGTTTGATGACACGATTTAGGTCCATAGACTTGAAGGCACCCTAAAAAGACACAATTCACAGTATTCTATATCATAAGAATCAAGAAATCACATCAAACACATTATTTTTATATGGTAGTATTTCTTAGCAACTTAAAAATACCTTATGACAAAAAGAGAGTGAGGGGAGAATGAAAAGCAGCTGAGACTTATAGGAGTAAATAAATTTTGGAGTTAAAAAAAAAAAGCCCTCTTGAATTTTGGTATTATCTTACAGTCTCAATGTCTTTAAATTTCAATAGTTCCAAAAGGCCCAAGAGAGCATCTGGAATAACAGCACTTCCATGCCTTAAGAAATAAAATGATTTTATACATATTATGCATCTCATGGATACACATCGTATACACTGAGTTTGCCTATGCAGATATACCTAAGACTAGCTTCTAAACTACAGGTAGGAGACCACATTCCTGAACTAGGTATCCCTTCTCCCAGCAGTCTTACATCACCCAGATTAGAAAACAGGAACTGCCAAGTTCTACAGATTTTACATCTTAAAGATTTTGGAGCCCACTCCATCATTTAAAAAACAATTTTTATTGGAATAGAGTTGCTTTACAATGATGGCATTGCTTTGTTCCTTTTATGGCTGAGTAATATTCCATTGTATATATGCACCACGTTTTCTTTATCCATTCATCTGTCAATGGACATTTAGGTTGCTTCCGTGTCCTGGCTGTTGTAAAGAGTGCTGCCATAAACATCAGGGTGCTGCATCCTTTCAAATTATGGGTTTCTCGGGATATATCCCTAGGAATAGGATTTCTGGCTTATATGGTAGCTCTATTTTTAGTTTTTTAGGAAACCTCCATACTGTTCTCCATAGTGGCTGTACCAATTGACATTCCCACCAATAGTGTAAGAGGGTTTCTCTTTTCTCCAGCATTTATTGTTTATCGATTTTTTGATGAAATGGCAACCCACTCCAGTGTTCTTGCCTGGAGTATCCCAGGGATGGGGGAGCCTGGTGGGCTGACGTCTACGGGATTGCACAGAGTCAGACATGACTTAAGTGACTTAGCAGCAGCAGCAGCAGCATTCTGACGGTGTGAGATGATACCTCATTGTAGTTTTTGATTTGCATTTCTCTAATAATTACTGATGTTGAGCATCTTTGCATGTGTTTTTTTTTTTTGGCCATCTTTGGGGCTTCCCTGGTGGCTCAGAGGTTAAAGCGTCTGCCTCCAATGCGGGAGACCTGGGTTCGATCCCTGGGTCGGGAAGATCCCCTGGAGAAGGAAATGGCAATCCACTCCAGTATTCTTGCCTGGAGAATCCACGGACGGAGAAGCCTAGTAGGTTACAGTCCACAGGGTCGCAAAGAGTTGGACACGACTGAGCAGCTTCACCTTCATCTTTGAGAAATGTCTATTTAGATCTTCCACCCATGTTTTGATTGGGTTGTTTTTTGATATTGAGTTGCATGAGCTGTTTGTATATTTTGGAGATTAATTCCTTGTCAGTTGCTTTGTTTGCAAATATTTTCTCCCATTCTAAGGGCTGTCTTTTTGTTTTGTTTATGGCTTCTTTTGCTGTGCAAAAGCTTTTAAGTTTAATTAGGTCCCATTTGTTTATTTTTATTTTCATTACTTTAGGTGGTGGATCGAAAAAGATCTTGTGATGTATGTCAGAGTGTTCTGCCTATGTTTTCCTCTAAGAGTTTTATGGTAGTTGGCCCACTCCAGCTTAATGATTTATTCAGTTCTTATTTCTCACTCAATTGTGACGTTTTCCTGCTATTTGCTCTCCCTACCTCTAGTCTTGCACCCTTCAACACTGTCCTCTACCCTCTGGTCAGAACAATAAAACTCAAATCTGAACACAACACGTCTAAATCATTCAATGACTCCACTAATGCCCTTCCCCCACTCTGTTTTCATTGTTGTTATGATCCTATCCGTCTCCTTGGTTAACCCTCACAGGTCCTTTGAGACACAGTCGCCTCCATTCTTATCATCAAAATACATCTTATTATTTTGATATACTATTTTCTGTTTTATATATTTACTTATATTTTATTTTGTTTTTGTTTCCACATATAAATACTTAACATAATTTCACTTACTGTTAATACCATTTTATATTCTGATTTTTAAGTCTATAATACATACATTTCCATATTTCTACATAGTCATTGTTTCATTGCCTCCTAGGTCTAGAATTTCCTTTCCTTTCACAATTACAAACTAATATGTTCTAATCTTAAGAAATGTCATTCAAATACAATTTTCAGTTAAGTGTTCTAACTTTGTCTGCAGAATAAGTCCCTGAGTTTACTCAATATGATTTTCACTTTAAATATTATCAAAAAAGATTTACTATATAGTTATTTATCCTAGGTATTATGATTATCATTAACAGTGTTACATCTTACTATTAAATTGCTTAAATTATTAAATTTACTGTTAACAATTTTTTGATAAATAGAATTTTGCCTTTTAAGATTTGGAGTTTTAACAGTGCCATCTGCCACCACCTCAGTTGTTCTTTTTTCTCCCTGTGTTCTCAGAGAAATAAAAATGTACAGTGAATTTTTATTTTCTGATTTTCTGCAATATTGGTTTTGTGGGTTGGAAGAGATATTGAAATGAAATGTCAGTGCAGAATTTTCTTTTTAAAATCTGTATTATTATCAGAATTTTTCCCCCTAAATGGCCAGATATAACTTTTATAAGAAAGAAGAATGGTAAAGATTAAGGCACAGATTTAACTTATATTATCTTACATTTATTTTATATTATCACTTCATGTTACTCGGTATTTTATTTGCATGGCAAATGTTATATTTTTAAGATTTCTCCCTCCTTCCCTTAGCCTTTTCTTCTTTTTATAAATATTTATAAGTAGCTTCTACATTTCAGAAATGGTAGGTGTGGGGAATACATTTGCCCTGACTTCAAGCATCTATCAATCTGGCATGAGATATAGGTAATATAGATAACATGCTACAAAATGGTTCATGAATGTCGAGAGGTGTGTTCCAGAACTATACAGAGAGGGACAGAATGGCATGGGGAGGAGGGATAGGAATCTGGGACAGCTTCTGAAAGAAGCAATCTGCAGGCAGTGTGAGATTGAATAGGATTTGTGAGATAAACTGAAGGTTTGAGAGATGGAGCAAAGGGAGTAGCATGTGTTAAGGCCTGGAGACAAGAAAAACATGGCATTTAAAGGATTGGTGAGTCATACGGTAGGAGAGGATAGTGCAAGGGATAGAAGCTACAGATGCTGCTGATAAGGTAAGCAGAGGTCAAATCATGAATACTAATCTTAGTGATAATAACAATGATGGTACAGTTGTGAGCTCTTTAAATATTTACTAAATGAATTCTGTGAAGTAGATACTATTAACACCATTTTACAGGTGGCCTTGTACATACTATGATAAGGCTCATCAGAAGATATTGAATGGTTTGAGAGACTGGATATTAAAACAGGCAATGGCCAGATTTTACTTGGTAACAGAACTCTGTCCTCCAACCTCTGCAGCAGGCCACCTAGGAAGTCAAACCACAACCTCTGCAGCTGTTGGCTCAGAAAAGTCAGTATTTGGTCAATGATGATCACATTCCCTATTTTTTGACCCCATCTGCCACACAGGGCCAACCAGAAACAGCCAAGTATGCTTCACAAATCAATCATTCAGTCAACAAGAGCAAAGCAGAAGCCTCCCTTTTATTCACAGTGAAGCTTCCCTTGGAGTCTCTGCCAAATATAAGTAATGCTGGCTGACTCTCTTTCTACAGCAAACTCTGCATAAACAGTCGGTGTTCATTCTCATTAGGGTGATCTTTGTTGATTTCCACAGGTTTTAACCAGAGGAATGTAACAATAAAGAGATAATTCTGTCTGCTGAGTACAGACTGATCTGGAAAGATCTAGACTGGAAGTGGGAGACTAGTCTATGACTTCAGGCATTGACTAAACAGCGGCCACCAGGATATACAACGAGTGGAATGAAAAGCACCAAGGAGGCAGAATCAGCAGGTCCTAATAAGTGATTTGATTTGGTAAGAAAGAGAAGGAAAAGGTAAGGATGACTGACTGGTTTGAGGAATGACATAAGTGGTAGCACCATTTGTTGAAACAGGGATGCTGGAGGAAGAGGCTTGTGTTGAGGCTGGAGATGAGTTAAATTTGGGGCAAAGATTTCTAAATCACAGGCTTAAAGTAATAATTGGGAGAGATTAGGTAAACAAGATCACACAAGCAGAATGTAGCAGCAAGAGACAATTTACAAATGTAAATATAAAAATAACTGTTGTTATTATCATCATAAGATTTTATGGAGAAATTATAAAAACATTTAACAAAATCTTTTAAGATCAAAAGCTCATTTAATTAACTGCTTTGAAGAAAATTATTCCTCCACAAACTTCAAGTCATAGGATGAACTTATTTTCCCACTTTACCAGTGAACATTTCAAAGGGGAAAAAATCCTGCTTATTTTTGATACCTAGTTATAGGGAAAGAACTAACATTTATTATGGTCCATTTATGTGTCTGGCACTTTATATTTTAATTAACATATCTCAAATCTACAATATGAAGGTAGAATCATTATCCCTGTTATTGAAACTGAGATCTAACTTATTACGGTCACATAGTGACTGTATGGGCTAGCAGGGCTGTTTGATGCAGAAACACTGGTTCTTTGCACCTTAGTTCTCTGCCTGACACCTCAGTTGACCCAGAGATTACTTCTAGCAATTACTCCACAACAAGGATAGGCCACTTTAAGTACATAGTACATGGCAGAATTATAGATAGTGCCAGGATATGACAGCAACCAACAAATTGTGTAAGTTCTCAGAGGCTCTCAGAAGGAAAACAAATTTGGGCAAGGAAGCTCAGCCATGACACCCACTCAAGTCAACTGTTTACAATAATGTATTTAACCTACAAATATTACTGTGTGCCTCTGCTGTGAAGATATTAAGAAGAGGTGGCAAGAATACACAGAAGAACTGTACAAAACAGAGCTTCACGACCCAGAGAATCACGATGGTATGGTCGCTCACCTAGAGCCAGACATCCTGGAATGTGAAGTCAAGTGGGCCTTAGAAAGCATCACTATGAACAAAGCTAGTGGAGGTGATGGAATTCCAGTGGAGCTATTTCAAATCCTGGAAGATGATGCTGTGAAAGTGCTGCACTCAGTATGCCAGCAAATTTGGAAAACTCAGCAGTGGCCACGGGACTGGAAAAGCCCAGTGTTCATTCCAATCCCAAAGAAAGGCAATGCCAAAGAATGCTCAAACTACTGCACAATTGCACTGATCTCACAAGCTAGTAATGCTCAAAATTCTGTAAGCCAGGCTTTAGCAGCACATGAACCGTGAAATTCCAGATGTTCAAGCTGGTTTTAGAAAAGGAAGAGGAACCAGAGATCAAATTGCCATCTGCTAGATCATGGAAAAAGCAAGAGAGTTCCAGAAAAACATCTATTTCTGCTTTATCGACTATGCCAAAGCCTTTGACTGTGTGGATCACAAGAAACTGGAAAATTCTGAAAGAGATGGGAATACCAGACCACCTGACCTCCCTCTTGAGAAACCTATACGCAGGTCAGGAAGCAACAGTTAGAACTGGACATGGAACAACAGACTGGTTCCAAATAGGAAAAGGAATATGTCAAAGCTGTATATTGTCACCCTGCTTATTTAACTTATACGCAGAGTACATCATGAGAAACGCTGGGCTGGAAGAAGCACAAGCTAGAATCAAGATTGCTGGGAGAAATATCAATAACCTCAGATATTCAGATGACATCACCCTTATGGCAGAAAGTGAAGAGGAACTAAAAAGCCTCTTGATGAAAGTGAAAGAGGAGAGTGAAAAAGTTGGCTTAAAGCTCAACATTCAGAAAACGAAGATCATGGCATCCGGTCCCATCACTTCTTGGCAAATAGATGGGGAAACAGGAGAAACAGCGTCAGACTTTATTTTTTTGGGCTCCAAAATCACTGCAGATGGTGATTGCAGCCATGAGATTAAAAGACACTTACTCCTTGGAAGGAAAGTTATGACCAACTTAGATAGCATATTCAAAAGTAGAGATATTACTTTGCCAACAAAGGTCCGTCTAGTCAAGGCTATGGTTTTTCCAGTGATCATGTATGGATGTGAGAGTTGGACTGTGAAGAAAGCTGAGCGCTGAAGAATTGATGCATTTGAACTGTGGTGTTGGAGAAGACTCTTGAGAGTCCCTTGGACTGCAAGGAGATCCAACCAGACCAGTCCTGGGTGTTTGCTGGAGGGACTGATGCTGAAGCTGAAACTCCAGTATTTTGGCCCCTCATGTGAAGAGTTGACTCATTGGAAAAGACCCTGATGCTGGAAAGGATTGGGGGCAGGAGGAGAAGGGAACGGCGGAAGATGAGATGGCTGGATGGTATCACTGACTCGATGGACGTGGGTTTGGGTGAACTCTGGGAGTTGGTGATGGACAAGGAGGCCTGGTGTGCTGTGATTCATGGGGTCGCAAAGAGTCGGACACGACTGAGCGACTGAACTGAACTGAACTGCTGTGTTAGATATCGTTCTAAGTTCTAAAGACATAGTATCGAATAAAACACACAAAATCTCTGCTTCAACAAGGAAGTGATATGGTTTGGGGGAGACAATAAGCTATATAGTGTACTGCAAGGTAATAATGCTCTGGAGAAATGGGAGTAAACAGTGCTAAGATGCTCAGGCAATTGTCGGCAAAAGAGGAGAGTGGGTAACATTTCACTACAGTCATGAAGGAGGAAAGGTAACAAGCCATGGATATCAAGGGGAAAACTTCCAGGCAGTGGACACAGCAATTGCAAAGACCCTTAGGCAGGGTATACCTGGCATAGTTGAGGAGAAGCCAGGGAACCAGTGTGGCTGGAATACAGAAGATTTTGTAAGCTACTTAAGAAGAATTAAATATATACTCTGAGTTTAGAGTTGAGTGGGGAAGGACATGGAAGTATTAAGATATATGTCCTACACTTAAGAAGCCCATATGCTAATGGGAGAGACAAAACAAGACAAATGAAATAATAACAAATATAAAACAAGAGATCATTAGGTAAGAAACTGTGTGATTCAGGCTGGGGACTATACCCATTTATGAGAAGAAGGTCTGTAAGTGTGAAACTGAATGGGAAGTGCTTCCTGTTGGGGATACTTTATGGTAGAGAGGTAGGACCTGAAGGTAGGGTAAGATTTAAATTCCAAAAACAGGTGGAGGGCATTCAGTCCACACATCGTTAATATCCCCTCCTGTGTACCAGGTGTTGTGCTGGTTGCTACTGGGAGATAATAGGGGACACTACAGAAAAAACAACAGAGAAGGTTTCTGCCCTCACAGAGGTAGCACTAAGCAGACTGCATGGTGGAAATAAAGTACAGGTTATGCATTAGGAAACCTTGTAAACAGGACAGAGAGGTAGACCTGACACACTGAGGATGGCAAAGACCTCACATGCATCTAGTTCAGAGGTTTCAAGGCCAAAAATCATTTGAGGGAGGCTGTTAAGAGTCCCAGGCTCCACACTGGGGATTATGCTTGAGAAAATCTACAGTACCCCGCTAAACTGCCTTTCTGAAGCAGTTATTAACAGGGTAGGAACTTTAATCAATACAAACCAATTTCTACCTGGAGAAGAATCCTAGGCTCTGTAAGAAGAGATAGGAATGAAAGAAAAGCGAAAAAAAGAAAGGGAAAGGGAAGGGAGAAAATATACCCACATCTACACAGGTATGCTTGTTCTGCATTACTTGATATGTTGTGGACTATATTGGCAAATAGTCTGTTAAAAGTATTTCCCCCGTTTTCTCCTTCTTAACCCACGGTTGCCTGCCTCCTATAACTTGGCACCCCACCCCCTTTTGTAATACCAAGTAAAGGAGGAATGAGAGCCATCAGATGCCAAATACACCTACTTCTCAGTTTTGCCAGGTGCCTGGGAGAACAGTGGTAGGGTTGAGCCCCCTTGCAGCTTTGGGAGTGAAGGGACATCTGTTGCTCCTCAAAATTCTTCTCCCTGCCTGGACTGCACTACTTCCACAAAATCGATTAGGTAAATTCGCTCAACACCTGCTCCTCTTCATGCAAAAGTGTTGCTGCTCCATGAGTTAAATGTCTGTCCATCTTCAGAGGGTGCAACCCTATTCCCACCACAGGAGAGGTCCCCAGTCAACCAACCGCTCCTAAGGAACTCTCCAAGGCTCCAGGATGTGGACGCAGGGGACAGGTTTCCTGACGCAGCCTGAGCCTTCTGAGGCCTCAACAGGAATTCCCAGGGTGGCCCCACACCATCAGTGTGAGGAGGTAGTGCAGGATTCCTCTGTAGAATTCACATTAATATAGGGCTTGATCATGGCTCTCTGGGGAGGAGCAATGGAACCCTAGTATGAAACAAACAACTTGGAGTTTCTAAACACCCCTGCTACAGATCCACAGGGTTCTGAAGTGAAATTTCTCAACAGAAATTAGAATTAGTTTTGTATGACAAAAAGTAACCAAAAACCAAAATATACGAGCACAATAAAATCAATTCTATTCCATTCCAATTCTCTCTAACGTCCTCCCAAACCAGATTCCAATTTTATATAAAAATGTTTAATTTCTAGTTTTAATAGTATTTTCCTCCCCTCCAGATGCAGGTTTTGGTAGCAGCAAATTCAAACACACGAGGATTTACCCCTGTATCAAGAACAGCACGCGATAACAGGGTTCTACATATAAAAGCCCAATGCATATCAAATTTTCGCCAAGAATGTTTCCCTCCCTCTCAGGCCTTTCGTCGCCTCACATTTTTCGAAGCCAAGTCTCCAAACCTCGGCTACTCAATTTACTAGGACGCTCAGGGAGGACCCAGGAGGACCTCGAGACACAAGTCCCCAGACAGGTTGATTGACGACAACCAACTCCCCTCTCAGGCAGCGCAGCTTTGCGCTTGGAGCCTCCGAAGGATCAGCTTTGCGCTTGGAGCCTCCGTCCCGTGGGCTGCCCTGGTTTCCACTCGGGCCCCCACTTCCGCTCTCGCTGCCCCCAGGCTTCGTCCCCGCCCCCAGATTTCAACCCCCTTCCTTAACACCCTCCAAAGCCAGACACCTGGCCATACCTGCACTTCCTCATCCTCCGTCACCACTCCGACTATCGGGATTTGGCGAGGGCTGCTGAACTTGATCCTGCTGCTGGGCTCCCGGGCCTCGGCCCTCTCCGTGGCCTCCGCTGTGGACATGGCCGTGGCTGCGGAGGGAGGGATGGGTGCGTCTCCTTCCTTCCTACACTGTGCCCGCGGCCGCGAGACAGAAAGAGGCTCCGCTACCAAAAAGTGAAAGCCGCCTAAGAGCGGCTAGAGTCGCGAAAGGTCCCGGGGGTCCGGCCGTGGCCTCGGCTGCCACGACGCCACTCGCATCCCGCCCCTGAAGCCCACCCGCACACCTTGCCGCTTTCAGGCTGGCAGGTTGCTAACAAGCTAAAGCGTTGCTAGGGGAGGAGCCAGAGGCTGACAAAAGGGCTCCTACGGAAGCCGGAGGATCCAAACTACTCCAAACCCTTATCTACATCCTAAACTCTGGAGTGGCTAGATTTGCATGGGTTCCAGAGGGAAGAGGGGCGAACACCTCGGTAGGTAACGGTGGAGTGTTACCTTGGTGGCTTGTGTGACTCAATCTTTGTAGTTTGCTCTGGGCCTTCTTAAAACAAGAATGGGCCGGTGGTGGATGTGGGATGCAGGAATGATGAATGATAGAATGCTAATATTGGAAGCTGATCAGTTTATCTCATCCCTAAGAAGAGACCAGTATTACCTACATTCCCCAGCCTTTTACTTTCTGTACTTTAGTGAGCACCAAAGCATTGTACACAATGCTGGAAGGCTTTCGAGTCAAACCGTTGAATTTAGAGCAAGTTAACCCCTGGAAACTCCACTCATAACTTTTTCACTTTTCTCATCAATAGGATTGCTGTGAGAGGACTGAATGAGATGATGGTTTTGTAAAGTGGTGCTTGGCACATAATAAGCAAGATGATCTATATGACATTTCTGGCTCTACAAATCGAAATGGAAAACCTAGATTGGGCTTGGCAGCACTTGAT
This sequence comes from Capra hircus, assembly GCF_001704415.2. NCBI lineage: Eukaryota > Metazoa > Chordata > Mammalia > Artiodactyla > Bovidae > Capra > Capra hircus. The sequence continues at coordinate 45,778,723 of NC_030811.1, forward strand.
GTGAGTCACAGCCAAAGAAACCAAGTTTCTTTGAAAGAGTACTGCACGCTTCCAGTCCCTGTTTCCTCAATTCTGTTTAACCCCAGTCCTTGGAAACTGCCCTTACTGAGGTTACCACCACGTGCGGTCAAAGACTGTGTACATTTTCATGTCTTCATCTGGGTGTCAGAGAGGGCAATGGCACCCCACTCCAGTACTCTTGCCTGGAAAATCCCATGGATGGAGGAGCCTGGTAAGCTGCAGTCCATGGGGTCGCTAAGAGTCAGACATGACTGAGCCACCTCACTTTCACTTTTCACTTTCATGCATTGGAGAAGAAAATGGCAACCCACTCTAGTGTTCTTGCCTGGAGAATCCCAGGGACGGGGGAGCCTGATGTGCTGCCGTCTATGGGGTCGCACAGAGTCCGACACGACTGAAGCGACTTAGCAGCAGCAGCATCTTGGTGTATACTTGTCTATAATATTTTACACTGTTGACCACTCACCCTTTCTTGAAACTCCCTAGCTCCATTTTCAGCATTATTATTTCTTTTAATCTTTACAGCTACTCATTGGTGCCTTTAGAGCTCCTCTCAGGCCTTACACCCAGAGGTGGTTCAGTAGGTCTAAGGTTGCTATTAACCCAAGAAAGTGCAAAGGGTGTGTCACTTGTATTGTTGACGTAACCTTAATTACTGTGTAAGTATACTACATCAAGAGGAGACTGAAACCGCTTGGATAAACAGAGTGGAATCCTATGAGAATGGCACCAAAGCCTAAAATGGTGGTTGGAAAGCTGATAATCCAATGACTTGCGATCCTCTGTGTGCTCATTTTGGCATCTCAAGATGAGGAAGGATGAAGAAAAAGGATTGCCAAGGAAAATTTTCCACTTAAAGTAGAGCTTACCTAGGAGATGTCAACTGACTTTTGTGATTTAGCACAATAGACTGAAGGTGATAAGAGTCCATAAACCTCAATGGCCCTGGGAAATCAAACTCTTCTAACTGGACTTAACTGAAGACATTTTTCTAACAAATGAACGATAGGATTTTTGTTTTATTTTAACCAGTTGTGTACCAACCTATATATTCATTCTGTCCCATATCCAGAGTATCAGTTCCCCATCCTTAATTAGCACAAATCCCAAGAACTCCCCCTTTCTAGCACTTAAAAACTTTTGACTTTTCTCCATTAGTGAGTCTATTACTGGGAAGTTAATAGATCTAACTGTAATTTTTTTTTTGCTTTAATGATTTTTATCTTTTTACAGATGAGAAGCAACCAGAATAGAATCCTCAGTCACCCCACGCTCAAGCCGTATTGACTGAATTACTTCACTTTTACACAGGTGCCAAACTTCCTCCTGCATTACCTTTGCATCTTTTGTATCTGTGACTGTCCTCCAGTGTCTAACTCCTTATGAAACTCAGTTCATGTGACCTTTTCTAGGAAACCTTCTCTATATGCTCTGCTATTTTAGGAGCTGCTTTGTCTGTCATTCTGTTCTTGTACTCTCCACACATTTAATGGTATTTACTGGCTCAGCAGACTCCCTGCTAGACTGAGATTTTTTAAAACAAGGAGTTACTTACCCAGGTTTTTATACCCCAAGCCCTCAGCATAGTGTCTAGAGAAGTATTTCTCAAAACTTAATGTGCATGAGAATCATCCAGAGAGCTAATTAAAAGACTTCTGAGTCCCATATCCAGGGTCTGCTTTAGTAAGTCGGGTAGGGTTCAAGGGTTTGCATGTACAGTTGACCCTTGAAGAACACAGGTTTGAACTGCGGGTTCCACTCACATGCAGATTTTTTTTAATAAATACAGAGTACAGTCCCACACAACCTGGTGGATTTAATCCATGGATACGGAACCTTGGATACAGAGGGTTAACTGTAATGTTACCCCTGGGTTTTCATCCAAGTCAGGGTCGATGCCCCTAACCCCACACTGTACCCTAACCACCCCCAGCATCCTTAACAGCTGCACTGGAAGCACAGAGTGTTAACCACTGGACTGCCAGGGAAGTCCCATTGATCCTTCTTTAGTATCACTTTTTAAAAACTGTTAAGAACACAAAAGACATCTTTATGACAGCAGAACCCAGAAGGATGTAGGGTTAAATGGCTAACTACTGAAATGGTAAATTATTTCACAAAAAGGTAAATTAATAGTAGAGAAATGTATAAGAGATGACACACATAGGGAATAAAAATACTTCAATCTGGTAACAATTCAGCAGAATTTAACATTTCTGTTGCATTACAAATTATAAATTCTTAAAAGCTGCTGTAGACTTAAAGATTAACTACAAGTTTTAATAATTTATTGAACTATGCACCATTTTAAAAAGTAACATTGAAAGCTAAATATATTTTTAACTTAAATGGAATATTAGGAAATAAATATTCTTGATTTTTTATTAATACTTGTTTGCACCCTAATTAACAATATTTAATAAAATTGTAATTATTCAATAGCATGAATTAAGAATTTTTCTAATTAACATTTTAGATTATATATGAATCTGGTAGTCAATAACCTAGTGCCAAATGTTCTAAATGTTCACACAAGTATTATTTCTTTCTGAGAGTAATTTATTTTAAACAGAAAAATTTTATAGCACATGGGAAGTGTGATTATAGTCCCCTGTAGGGGAATTATGTAACAGAAAAAATACATAAAAGCTGAGATTTAATCTATTGTAGTGTTTTAAAAAATCTTTCAAGTTGAGTGTTGTAGAAACAAAGCATAAAAAAGAAATTACCTCCTTCTAACAGAATCATTAAATTTGATACTAAGTAATAACTACATGGAACATAAAAACAAAGTCAACCATTGTTTGGTTGTCAACCATTCTAATGAAGTGTACTAATAATCTAAATTGCAAGTGATTTTTAAATAGGAAGCTACAAGAGCTATTCATGTTTAGTGGAGCAATGAAATAAATGGTATTAACTTATAAAGAGTGACTTTTATCTGATCAAAGCTTCAGCTCCATGACGCAGTTCCAGTTCATAGTTCCATAAACTGAAAATGTTCTTGAACTTTTAGAACTAAAAGCCATTTATTGTGTTTACATGGTGGGAGGTTATTGTAACCCCAGGAGAGAACTGTCTTTATTGTGGAGTAGGACTAATCAGACAAGCTTATTCTAGTGACATTAATTACCCAAGTTCTGTAACTAACTTGACCTGTTCTGATTCTATGAACCATGTTTTAGTCTTTGAAGGCTGTGGGAAGGCTGTGGCTTACGCAACAGAAATTTTATTTCCTCACAGTCTGGAAGCTAGAAGTCCAAGATCAAGGTGTCCAAGATAGGTTTCATTCTGAGGCCTTTCTCCTCGGCTTCTCCCTTTGTCATCACGTGGTCTTCCCTCTGTATCTTTATCTACTCTTCTTACTGTTCTTATAAGGACACCAATCATGTTGCATTAGGGCCCACCACTATGACCTCATTTTACCTTAACTACTTCTTTAAAGACCCTTTCTCCAAATGTAGTCATTCTGAGGTACCAGGGGTTAGGACTTCAATGTGAATTTTAGGGGGACATAATTTAGCCTGTAATTGATCCTGACATCCTTTGGACTATAATTAGAATTCTTGTAAAGAACAGATTGAAGAGTAGAATGTGCTTAGTTGAGGCAATACCGGTTTCTTTGCCTTTAGGACATTGATATTTCTCAATGGCTCCTCTGTCTATGGAATTCTCCAGACAAGAATACTGGAGTGTGTAGACATTCCCTTCTCCAGGGGATCTTCCCAACCCAGGGATCAAACCTATGTCTCTTGCATGGCAGGCAGAATCTTTACCACCTGAGCCACCAGGGAAGTCCAGGTATTTCTCAGATATTTCTGACTTAACAAACTATCACTGTACATTTATCAATGTGAATCCATCCCTGGGAGATGTATCCACTCAAGGTTCTCAGCCAACCTGGATTTTGAGTCTGCACAGCCCTATGTCTGACTTTGTGAAAATCATCATTTCATAATTTTCCATTTGAAGAATCTACTACCCAAATTACTGTGCTAGCCTAGGTTCCCTAGAGTCTTCCACAAACAAACAAGAAACATTCCCCTTCTGCCAGTTGGTTGGGGGCGGGCACTGTTTCTGCTAAGCAGAAGGGAGGAAAAGATGGAAGTGAGGCAGGCAGTGGAGGAGGATGTACAAATATAGGTGTTACTGAGCTGCCATAGCTTTGGAACAATGGAGTTATAAGTGCTCGGGCTTTTAGGATATTTTCATGGAGGCCTTGTGGAATTATTGAACTTTGGAACAGTCCATCTGGGGAAATGAAGGGAAAACTTACTTACTAGCACCCTCTTATGCTTCAACTCTGATCAAAGTTCACCCTTGAAGTAGAGTTGCCAGGTTTAAAGGTAAAAACCCATGCAGTATTTGTAACAGAATTACACTTATTTGTTTCTTTGCAATTCAAATTTGATTGAGTGTCCTGTATTTTATCTGGACCCTACTCTAAGGATATTAATACCCACACATTTCCAGGCAGCTGCAGGGGGAGCCAGAGCCTTCATAGATCCTGTGCACAGGCACGAATATCAATACAGCAGTGTGGTGGGGCTGATGGTGGCAGTGGCAGCAATAGCAATGATTCCTCTCTGGGCCCGTACGGCAGCTCTAACCACTGGCCAGGAGGCAAAATAGAAAGCTGAGATGGTGATGGGGAGGGTGTGGGCAGGAGGATGCAGGCATGGCTACGCAGAAATCAGCTGATAAATAACGTAATTTTCTGTAAAAATGAGGCAAGTCATACTATCTCATTGGTTTCTGTAGGACCATATTTTACTAGACACTAGAAATACAGTTGCCAACAGAGGTCCATATAGTCAAAGCTATGGTTTTTCCAGTAGTCATGTATGGATGTGAGAGTTGGACCATAAAGAAGGCTGAGCGCCAAGAACTGATACTTTCAAACTGAGAAGACTCTTGAGAGTCACTTGGACTGCAAGGAGATCAAACCAGTCAATCCTTAAGGAAATCAACCCTGAATATTCATTGGAAGGACTGATGCTGAAGCTGAAGCTCCAGTACTTTGGCCATCAGGGTCATTGAAAAAGACCCTGATGCTGGGAAAGACTGAAGGCAGGGGATGCCAAAGGATGAGATGGTTGGATGACATCACTGACTTGATGGACATGAGTTTGAGCAAGCTCCAGGAGATGGTGAAGGACAGGAAGCTTGATGTGCTGCAGTCCATGGGATCACAAAGAGTAGGACACGACTGAGCGACTGAACAACAAAGGAATATAGCAGTAAGACAGAGTTCTGCTATCAGGAACTTACAGAATATAGCTTGAATACTGTGTTCAGTCCTAGTTTAAAGATACTTAATAAATGCTAGTGAAGAGAAATACTTTTAAGAATACCATCTCATTAGATGCATGTTTTTCTAAATGTCTGCTCTGATAAAAGCAAACAAAACTTCCCCCAAACCCAAAACAATTACATGAATGCTTTCTGAATGCTTCTAAAAAGAAACAGCCAGCAAAGTATAGATGGCTTCCATCAAATACTGGAATGATTATTCAGTAAGAAAGACAACTCCACTTGTATATAACATTTCAAAAAAGAAATTAAATCACATTAAATAGTACGTTTTTATTTAGATGTTTATAAGGCAAATCTATGAGAATGATATAAAAACATGGCATATAATTTGATAACAGTATTTTGGAGATTATGGAGTTTTATCAAATATCTATTACACAGTTATAAAGAAAACAGTATTTTCTAAGCAGATACAAAATACTCAATGAAAGATAAAGGCAGGAAAATGAGTATAATTAACAATGGAAAATCAGTTCTAATGTGAACTGCATACTATCCTATAAAAACTTTTAAACATAAGAATTATTGCAATCTAGTTTATTCAAATAGTGTTATATGGTATTGTAATAAAGAACTGAAGGCCAGGATGGATTAATTTTGATTTCATATAAAGAAACCCAAATTTACAATGGCTTAAATACAGGAAAAGGCAGTCAAAGTAGTGAAGCAGTCAAGACCTTTTTAATTTCTAACATGCCCTCCTTAGGGTTTGGCCTTGGTCTTCTTGGATATTTGCAAGAGTTCCTATTATATGACAGTTCTGGCAGCAAGACAGAGGAATAAGATAAAGGAACACATGCTGCTTTTCTTTGAAGAGACTTTTAAGAATTCACTTATTTGCACCTCTACTTCTCACTGGTCCACACTCAGTCACAAATGAAGACTTAACTGCAAGGGCTGTTGAGGAATGTGATGGGCAGCAGCTTTTAAAGTAGGATAACTAGACACAGGGAGACAATTTCCAGTCCCCCTTCAGACTCAGTATCTGCAAAGCTATGAAAGACCTTTAAAGAAAATAAGAGAATCATCCTTGGAGTTGGCGGAAATCATTTTAAAAAAACACCTGCTTTGGGTATTTATATTAGCCCATCTAGCCATTGGGAGAATCCAAATAGTCCACCCTAATTTTGGATGACTGCATGATGTTAATCCAATGATTTGGAAAGTTAAAAAAAAAAAATCTGTTCAGTAGTCCTCCTCTTATCCACAGAAGAGGTTTCAAGACCCCCAGTGGATGCCTGAAGCCACTGATGGTACCGAACTCTATATATACTATGTTTTTTTCCCCCTATACACACATACCTGTGACAGAGTTTAATTTATAAATTAGGCACAGTAAGAGATTACAACAAAATACAAATAATAAAATAGATTATAACAAAGTACTGTAGCAAAACTTATGTGAATGTAGTCTGTCTCTCTCAAAATCTCTTATTGTATATAATGTCTTTTCCATCTTAACTAAGCACTTGTCACACACTGTATAACTTTCGTAGTATGAAGTGCAATGTAAACCTAGCATGAATTTCTTTTTCCTTCTTCATAATTTCATAGATAGGAGATTTATTCTTACCATATATCCTAGCAACCTCAGGATACAATTTTTTTTCTTTCCTTATTAAGTCAAAAACTTTTACCATTTCACTTAGAGGGGACACTTTACAACCTCCCTTTGACATATCTGAATTCCTAGCGTCACTACCCTTGTACTCGGAGCCCATTATTAAGTAAAATAAGAATTACATGCACTACAATACCACAACAGCCAATCTGATAACCAAGACAGCTACCAAGTAACTAAGGGAAGGACATACTGAACAGAGGGCTGATTCATGTCCCAGGGCAGCTGGAGTGGGAACATCAGCTGTTCCCAGCTGATCTTGGGAACACCCAAGATCTCACCATGCTATTCAGAATGGCACACAGTTTAAAAGTTATGAAGTGTCTATTTTCAGAATTTTCCATCTAATATTTTCAAACCGCAGTTGATTGTGAGTAACTGAAATCACAGAAAATGAAACCATGGTAGGGGGGACTATGGTGTGTACATGTATTCAGCTAAACTAAATGTTTTTTGGTAACATATTGACAGAATCTCTGAATATTAGCACTTTAGAAGTTTGCTTAAAACAAAACTGAAGAACCTATTTGTTCCTGTAAAATTCACTGTTCAAAAGTATGAACAAATTGTTTCCACTAAAATTATTACAGTTTCATTTAGAGCAATTACATATAATGAATATGTATCAGAATTTGCTTTAGTGGCTTATGAAAACTGAGGGTGGAGCAGCTCATTTTCATGACAACACATCACAAATATAAATCTTAACACCAGGCTCAGGTTATTATACTATGTGTTATACTACTTTAAGTCATGAACTTACAAAATAATTTCAATGCAACATTTTAGGCTGTTTAAATACTTATTTCAAAACAGAGATTTTATAGACTGACACAGGTTCAGTGTTCATAGTATTCCTAAAGAAATATTTATGAATTACACTGATGGCACTTTGTTTAAAACATCACATAAGAAATTTTAAATTTCATAAATAAAACCTCTTGGCAGGGGGAACCTCTATGTACAGAATTTTTTATGAAATAGTTTAATGGCAACGTACACCCGTGGCAGATTCATGTTAATGTATGGCAAAACCAATACAATATTGTAAAGTAATTAGCCTCCAATTAAATAAATTTATATTAAAAAGGCAATTAAAAATAATTAAGATTCTATCACATTAATAAGAGATAAACAATAAAAAAATTGGATAGGATATATTCTCAAAAGCCCTTTTACACAAATAATTTTCATAATTTCACTGTAAGGATGAATATATGTTAGGCTATTATTAGCAAATTAATTTTGAAAGTAAAATCCCTTAATCAACTCAAAATTATGCTAATTTATAAGAAATTAATCAGGTAGTTTAACACTGGAGCTCATTAACCAATCCCATATGTAGCACAAAATAATTATCTCTGATAAATACCTATAAATATAATTTATTCATACTTTAAAATACTTCAAAATTTAAATAAAAATCTCTACCTGTAGACAATCTAGGCTAATTTTCATATATGCTTTGAAAAATATATGCTAACATGAATATATTCCTATTCAAACATGATTTTAAATATCTTTAATAGAGGAGACATATGAAATCTAAAAGCTAGGTAGCATGATTCAGTCCAATAATTAACTCCTTCTTAGGAAAAAAATTAATTATTTTGCATAGGATTAAAACTAGGGCTTCCCATGTGGCTCACCTGGTAAAGAATCTGCCTGCAATGTGGGAGACCTGGGTTCGATACCTGGGTAGGGAAGATCCCCTGGAGAAGGGAAAGCTACCCACTCCCGTGTTCTGGTCTGGAGAAATCCATGGACTCCACAGTCCATGGGGTCGCAAAGAGTCAGAAACGACTGAGCGACTTTCATTCTCAGAACTAGATATATTTTACGTTCTTATAATTTTCTCAGGGACACTTCTCAAAATATAGTTTAGGAAAAACAAAACTACTTTCTCACATCTAGCAAGAGCAAAATTCAGTCATACTTCTGAGGTGAGAGTAATGATTTCTAAAGAATGATTATGAGAAATGATGATTAAGAAAAGTAATCAGGTAGGAAGTAGTAAAATAAAGCAGTTAAAAGTTATTTAAGTAAAGCAATTAAAAGTCAGTATTTTTCCACTTTTAGAAAAGCTTTTAAACATTTAGAATTATAATGAACATATTACACTTGGGCTTCCCTGGTGGATCAGTGGTAAAGAATCCACCTGCCAATATTGGGATCCACGGGTTGGAAAGATCCCCTAGAGAAGGAAATGGTAACCCACTCCAGTATTCTTGCCTGGGAAATCTCATGAACAGAGGAGCCTGTTAGGCTACAGTCCATGGAGTTGCAGAGTCGGACATGGCTTAGTGACTGAGCACGCACATATTATATTTATTCTAAAACTTCAAAATTATGTCAGCTTTGTAGTACTCAAAAGAAGATATTACCATTTCAAACAACTGTTACACATACACTTCATAAACTTCACTTTTTCATATTTTCAAAGGCCCCATTTATCTGTAATAGTGATAATTTTATCTTATTAGCTAATTAATATATACATGTAACAATATAAATATACTTCAATAGTAAGCTAAGTTTTAAAACTATTTTGTTGTATTTTCATATTAACTGGTGAAAACATGGGCTTAAATGGAGTGAAACTGAAGGGACAAGAAATTATTACAAATATGTAGTTAATTTCACAAGTTTACTTACTACATAGTTTATAGGTGTTACCTTGAAGTTATCACCCAACTGAATTCCTGCTGAGAACTAACAAGTAAATGATTATCAAGACAGAAAGGCTACAATTAAAATGAAAAGCTCAATTAAAAAGTACAAGTTACTAAAATTCACCAAGGAGAGAACATCAGAGAATCATGAGTAGTTTACCAAACTGACATGATATGGTGGTAGGGAGCGAGCCATTGGTGGGAAAGGTAGCTTCTACTGAGTAAAAGTCCTTTTCTTTTTGGCAGCTGGTTTCAGTAGAACCTTACTGGGTAAGTTTTAAAATGTTAAAATTTCAGGAAGAGGAATACATATTATTGTATCTTGTTTGCAACTTTCTCTTTTAATAAAGAAAGAGCAACTGGGGGAAAAATGTAGCACTTTCTAACCAAAGCATGAACAAAATGCAATTTTAATGTGTAATGTCAGTACTGAAAAATTTCATGAATAATTTGTATGATTCTATGTCCATAGAGTAGGAGAAGGCAATGGCATCCCACTCCAGTACTCTTGCCTGGAAAATCCCATGGACAGAGGAGCCTGGTAGGCTACAGTCCATGGGGTCACTAAGAGTCAGACACGACTCAGCGACTTCACTTTCACTTTTCACTTTCATGCATTGGAGAAGGAAATGGCAACCCACTCCTGAGTTCTTGCCTGGAGAATCCCAGGGACGGGGGAGCCTGGTGGGCTGCCATCTATGGGGTCGCACAGAGTTGGACACGACTGAAGCGACTTAGCAGCAGCAGCAGCATATCTCTAGAGTAGATTCATAATTAACCCACTCATCTACATATCCTTCATAGTTGCAAACTGCTCCCTAATGAATGGCTGAGTAGGCAGGAGGACGTCTTAAGAAGAGAGAAAAGAGATGACCAAATCTATAGGGACTTTTAAAGACTCTGTAGGACCTCTGCTGTTAACTACTACTACTACAGTCCTATCACTACTGGAGTCCCTTACTGCATAAAGAGGTGTATGGACTGCCACTGATCTCTAGGGTCCTGTCCCAGGCAAGATTCTTTCCTAGGGTAAGTGTGAATTATATCCCCAAGCAAGGATAAATTTACAATTATATCTTCACATATCTTTTGACACACACGACACACTGTAAAGAATGTCAGTGCCTTTATACCAAAGAGGAAGCATCTAGATTGGAATGCGTGGGAACGGGGCAGGGGCCATACAGCCTAGAGGCTAAAACCGTGGCCTCTGAAATATGACTGCCTGGACTTGAATACTAGCTCTGGAATGACCTTGAGCAAATTACTTAACTTTTCTGTCCTCCATCCAGTATCCTTATATGTAAAATGAGGATAATAACCACCTCTGTCAAGGGGTTGTTGTAAGTACTGTACGGGAAAATATAAGTAAAGTGCTTAGAACAGTGCCTGGCATGTTATAATCCCTTAATGAATGTCAGTAAAATCCTATATCATTCAGAATATGACTGGCTAAGGTGCAACAGCAAAAACAAGCTGATAAACAACTACTTGTATGTAAACTTAACACTTTCCCTCTAACTAGAAATAATTATAAGATTCCCAGGATTGGTATTATATTAGAAAAGTCAGTTTTGGAGGCCATATATTAAACTGTCTTCTCCCTGGTCAGTATATTAATATGCAAATAAAACTGTTCTGCAACAAGATAAAGAATAAAACTTTTCATGAGGTATACATTATCAGTATATATTTCATGTCTACAATGCATTTTAAATATAATTTCAAGTTCAGTTTGTCTCTTTGTGTTTGTTCACAGATCACATTGGTTCAAACCCTATCTTTGAAAGAAATATAGGGATGTTAACATATACTCTTACCTAGATGCTAACCTAAGGTGTCCCTTCTTAAAAATCATGTATGTTATGCAGTTTTATTTCTTAAGCTGAATAATAATTAGAATCTTACTTAAGCTCCAGGAAAAAATATCCATCACATTATATTAAAACTTGAAGTTCTGCTGGTTTGCAGTTTTGTTTTTTTTTTTTTAACATTATGTTGTATCTATACTATTAACTACAAATATTTCTGCCTGATTATGGAATAAAGTTTATTAAAATAACAATAGCATTACAATTATACAAAACAAAACATACCTATGTTTCAACATAAATTGACTACAAAAATTCATATTGGCAAAAATGTGACATTAGGGAAAACAAATTGGAAGAAAATTCTACCATTAATTCAGTTGACATCCCATTGAACAGGTTTCAGCCCACAGCAGCTTGACAGTGCACTTGCAAGTGAAGATAAAAGAAGTTATAAAAATAATGGGCGTGAGGAGAACTTCATATAGCAGCGGGGAGCACCATTTATCATCACATTACTGTAACCCTCTCTGGTGAGAGATGAGGAACTGCTCCTCCAATACCTTCTTCTAGAAACTGGCTCTTTTCCCAGCCCTTTTTAATTCGCTTTAGCTTTTGGCTTATACATGGAAGGAGTAAAACAATCTTACCCAGAATTACAATTGAGGGCAAAACAAGAGCAAGAACAAAGTTTGGTGGTGTATAAAACCTGTAGTACTCTTCTTCGAAAGCTCGTTTCCATCCATAAATCAAAACATGGAAAGTACTTATGAGCAGAGCAACATATCCAAGGGTGGACTTGGGACAGGGGAAGAAGAAAGAGAAAGAGAACAAGAAGCAAAATTATTCAAACTCATAAATTAATCCATCCAGATATACTATGTTTATATTTTGAAAACACAACTTTATCTTAAATTATTGAGTTACTCTTTGTTATCTACTGACTTAAACAATTTTAACATTTTCATATATTTCTTATACATTTATGTGCACACTGTTTTACACAAATAAGGCCAAATTACATATATTCTAATATTCTGATTATTTATCACATCTAGAGCTTTTCCTCATGTCATTAAACATGAAAACATGAGTTTAATTTAAAAGGTATTCTACTGAATGGATGTGCTATAATTTACCTAACCATTCCTTTTTGTTGATCATTCACTGTTTTTTTTACCTTCCTCAACTATTATATAATGTCACTTTAAGCCCTTTTTTATATTTTGGTTTAGTTCCTTAGAACTGATTTCTAATAGTGGGATTACTGGTCAAAACATCTGGCTTTTCCTTAAGGATACTGATAAAAACTGGAAAACTTCTTTTAAAGGTTCTCCACATTTCTACCAGTTGTGTATGTTTTTTAAAATGTATGTGAGTGTATATATATACTATATATAATACAGTACATATATACACATGCATATAATTAAATGCTAAAGAGCATTCTCATAGGTATACACACATATAGTTGAACATAAATATGAAAAATCTTATAGTATTAATGTGTAACATAAAAAGAATTTCAAATGGTTTTACTGACCATATTGAATGAGGTTATAAGAGTATTTTGTTAAAAAGTTGACAGTTTAAAAATCGAGCAGTTCAGCATTTTGGGTTCCCTTTATTATATTTAACTGCTTGTTGAGAAGTGGTCTAAGTCACACAAAATGTAGCAGTCTATCAGCATAGTAATGTAAAGTCTAACTTCACTGGAGAAGGATTAACTCTCTAGCAGAAAATTGTTCTGCTTGCAATTACTCATCTAAACTTATCATGATACTTTGCACCTGTCTAGCACCTTTTATCAGAGTGCCTTCTATTTCTTTTCAGGTGGGATTAAACTAGCAGTTGGGAAAATATTCACATTTTATTTCCCTCAAAAAGGAAAAATTAATTTAGATGAGGGATAGGCCCTTTATTCTGAATGAGGTTTTTAGACCACTTAAAAAAAAAAAAACACACAAGCAAATAGGCAAAAAACAAAACCCCAAAACAACCAAAAGTTAGTGTACCACCAGATGCCACTCATCTGCATATTGTGCTATAAACCATTTGGAAACAACCAATACTGGTTTTATGATAATTTAGGAAGGGTCTATTTGAATTATGTATTTTAAAAATATGCAAATTCATTAAAGAGCTATTACTAGAGAAAGTGAATGTTTAACTTATCATACAACAAATGTTATTTTGAAATCCCTCATACACGTATGTATACAACTGATGTACTAAATACATACACTAACAAGATTCATAGGGCTGGTTGCTTGTCATAATCCATTAACCTAGTTTTGTTATTGCTTGTGTTCGTGTGTATATACACATTTCCTTTAAAATATTCAGAGTGAGCTTCTCTCCACTTGAATTACAACTAATGAAACTTTTCTAGACAGATTAAGATGACTCAGAATATAAAACGTCTCCGTTCAGTTGGCCAATAATACACTGACTTTGGTATTAAATTTGATCTAAGCTGACTCGCCTCCCACTTTCTATTCCTTTTTAAAATAACCTGTATCTATAACATAGTAGGCAGTGCTATCAAAACCTTCCAGTAAAGTCCTGTACTGGTCTTTTACTAACTAAACCAGAATGGTCCTAACGTGGCCTCTAGCAGCATATATTCCACGAGCTACTTGCATAAACAGCAGTCCCAGAGGCATTCTTTCATAAGGAACATATTTAAAATTTAATTGTACTTAGTTGTAGTTAAAATTCTGTACCACCCATCCCCTCACCAAACAAACACCATGTACCTGAATGAAACTGAATTCCCTCCAGTTTAAAGCATTGCTCACTGAAGGGATAGAGGTGACTGCCAGGAGGGAAAGTAAGCCAAGGCTCATTATGCCAAAGGAAATATACATTTCAATTCTCCAGACTTCTTCCTCGTTCCAAGAGTTTTCAATATTTGCATGAACCTAACAAGAAAGCAAATGTGAATTTCCTTTGTTTGGTAGAACATTAACTGATTCAGAACAGAGTTCACTCTTGGCCTAAGAATGTGTCATATACAGACATATTTAGGTTGCACTAATTCAATTTAATGAACTGTTATGGAGAACCTATTACTGGATGGTATTTGTTCCAGGTGTGTGGGAAAGAGACGAGAGAGTTAAACAGAAAGAGAACTAAGGTCCTCTCCTTCCTCACCCATATGTGATAAGGGTAGTTGACACATTTGTAATACATCGTGCTGACATGGACTCTGGAGTCCCAACACTGAAATACTGAGTGGTTGGTTCCAGAGGGAGACGAAAGAAGTAGTGGCAGTTTCCCGGTACTTTTAGAAGTTGGTTTCAACTTGGTTGAATATTCTGGCCTTAGTTCAACTTAGAATCCAAGCAGGGGATTTCTAAATTTTGTTCCTTCCTTTCTCACAGAATATTTTTATATTGATTTACTTCTTTCTTCTTACCTTCTTTTCCCCAGGAAGTTGAAATTGCCCTGAGGATGAAGCCTTAAGGAGCACAAATATTTATCTACTTGAATGACCTCATTAATATACTTTTCAACTGTCTAGTTGCCTCATGCAGTACTTTTCCAAATGTCTTCCCCTTACATTGATAATGCACATATAATCAAGCCAGACTTTAACTCTGAATATGTCAGATTCTGGATAGGAACTACTTTTAGAGTTGTCTGTTTACATGCAAACAGTATAATTAGAGTATAAATCAAGGTTTGGATTCCTTGGGTTGAAGCTTTGATCTATTCAAGGAAAACAGGTTCTAACTTAATACCAGCTTTAGTTTTTGTCCACTTCCAGGTAACCAAACTGAAGTTCAGTTGAGGTAACCATACCTGAAGTTTAAAAAAAAAGAGAGAAAAGCTATTTCTTAGCCACTAGTTCACTGAAGCAATCAATACCAACATTCTGAAAGAAGCCACAGAGCTCCTCTGTGGAGAAAAGGTTCTTACTAACTCATTTGGCATCTATACAACAATACAGAATAACAGCATACCCCAGTAAACCTGGAGCCTACAACCTGTATCTCTCTATTAATACCTGTCCTCCCAATTCACCCCTTCATTCCATGAGTATGTTTTCTGAGCGTCTACAATGTGTCAGACACAGTTCCAGGCATTATGCATCTATCAGTGAGCAAAATGGACAAAGACTCCTCCTCTTGTGAACTTACATTCTGATGAGAGAAGGCAGAGAACAGTAAATAAAGAACACAAAGTGTGTTAGAAGATGAAAAATACTATTGAACAAAGAGAAGGTACAGCAGGGGAAGGAGGAGAGGCTGGGAGTGCCAGGGTTGAGTCAGAAGCAGGTGGCAGAATGTAAAACAGTGTCCAATGAGAGCCTCGCTGAGGAGATAAGGACTTGATGGGAAAAATTTTCACATTCTGAGGTATGGGAAAGTCATTCTGGCTCATACATGATTTGGTTTGAACTTTATTAACTAAGAACAGCCTGTACAATGTATGATGTATGATGTACAAACATACATTGTACATCAGCTATACCATTAAAAAAAAGAATGCTGCCCACCATCAAGTTTTATAAAGGGTTTAATGGGCCCTTTGGGCCCCAGTTCACAATGGGCCATGAGAATTCAGGAGGAAAACAGACGGATGAGGCTTTCTGGGCTATGAAATATTGGCCCCTAGATAGTTAAGATGCATACCTCTGGGAGAATTTCAACGACCCCAGATTCCTGCATCTTCCAATACATAGAAAAACACTGAAATTATTAACTTGAAATATCTGTTTTTTGTGATTAGCAGTAATCCTTTATCAAGGATGTAAGTTTGACCACACTTATTTCCTAGCTAAAAAATTCATATACATTCTGGCTCCTTCCCTGCCTCTTCAGAGCAGTCCCCTCAGAGTTACTGAGAGGTTGTTTCCCAGGTTATAGACTTCAGCTTTGTGTGGATAAAACTCTCTTCTAATCTGATTATTGATCATTTATTATTTTTGTCAACAAATTGAAGACTTGAAGGAGGTGAGAAAGCTGGTAGAGTAGATATCAAAGCCTACCATTCATTTAAGTGAAGTGGTTTTTAGAGAAAATGGCTTAAAGAACATCAATCTAGTAATTTTTTTTCAAATTATTTTAGGTTTTATTGTTTAAACAAATGTAATTACTGGATGCTACACACTTGGACCATAATGCTTTGTTTCCTTATAAAATGCAAAAGCTCTTACACACGTGTTTGGTATATTGTGCTCATCTTTCACTGAAAAATGCTACATCAAAGAGCTTCAGTGAAACCCCTGATATTTACTGAATGGAAATTGTTGAGGAAAATCATAGTCTATGCCATCATCAAGCCAATTCTACAAGGCTCTCTCTGAGATTTTCTTTACAAGTTAAGTGCCAGAAAAGCTTCACCTGAGAACCAGTACCTTGCTTGCTTGTTGATAACAAAACCCAGCAATCCTGACTTGGTATTCTTTTTTATATTTTCACTAGACTTAATTTTATTGTACGTATTTACTAAAAGCTGCCTTATTATTTCACGGAACATGGCCAATTATAAAAGAATTAACTGATGCTGAAAGTAATCACTGCAGTTGTAACAAAAAAGGAAAATAAAACCCAACTCTTCACTTCTCTGCTTTTATTCTGCAGAGAAAGGGATGACAGAAGCTTTAACTATAAATTATTCTGAATTAGCCATATAATTCTATGCAGAAACCTTGTTTAAAGAGTAATTCTTTCCCCTCCCTAAATATACCAACATTTCTATTACGAAGTATGTAAAGTTTTGGTGGTGGTGGTGGTTTGGTGGTTTAGTTGCCAAGTCGTGTCCAACTCTTGCGATCCCATGGACTGTAGCCTGGCAGGCTCCTCTATCCATGGGATTCTCCAGGCAAGAATACTGGAGTGGGTTGCCATTTCCTTCTCCAGGGGATCTTCCTGACCCAGGAACTGAGCCCAGGTCTCCTGCATTACAGGCAGATAATTTACCAACTGAGCTAAAAGTATGTAAAGTTTTACACTATATTAAATCTTAGTTTTTATAAATTATACTAATCAAGTATTTTACTAGCATCAGATAAATATCAAACTTGCTCCATACCTGCTGATAAGCCATGTTGAGAAACAAGTATCTCTCCGATCTTCTCATTGGTAAGCAGAGGCTGTAGGCAACATGGACCGAAGCGAAGAAAAAGCTTAATAATCCAAGCTGTTTTCTACACTGTAACCAGGTCTCCAACCATGGTGGAAATCTCCTATACTTGGTGCCATAGTAAAGCTGATAAGCAGCTGCCAGAAGACCTGCCAGGTAGACCAGGGACAGCAAAGTAATGGCAACTATGGGCAAGGTCTTATTCACAATCTCAATAGGAATCTTGTAAAAGTCACTCTGCTGGTTTCTAGCATAGGGATGAATCACATCTCTGACAAAGGAATAAAGAAAGAAAAACGTGGCCAGGCTTATGGCTACCACCACTGGCCCTCTCCAGAGAGTAAATAGTCGCAGGGGTAAATTTTCAATCTCCCTGGCGGATGATAATGATCCCAAGTCAACGGGAATGAAATTCAATTGACGGGCAAGTTCAATAACCTGTTGTCGAGCTTGAATATTATTGCTGCATATATAAACCTATGGGAAAAAAACAGAAGACTCATCATTACCATTGTTGCTTATAAAAATGGTAATAATCACATGCTCCATTTAATCCATGGAGCATCACATATGATGACCTTGAGTGATACAAAAAACTAAGGTGATAGAGCATTTGTTAATTTATTAATCTGTTTATTTATAGGTTAAAATAGTATTGTAAAAAAACAAGAAAGTCCTTGCTAGCTTCGATGACATGAAATGAAAATGCAGAAAAATCTAGCATGAACCTGGGACCAAGTCCTCAGGGGAAGGGAGGCAGGAAGAAAAATTTCTAAACCACGTGCTTCTGAACAGATAAAGTAAGGTCTTCTCTTCAGTAGTCTAGGTGGAATTCAAGCTGCTGGCCATGCCCCTCCCCCATCCAGCTCCCACACTCCTGCAGATGGGCTGGGGCTGGTGCTCCAGGCTTTGGTGGACGGCTTAGTTCTAGGACTGCAGTGATTCTGCCAGAGTGATTGCAAGCAATACACTTCATGGCTATTCAGTAAGGGAAAAGATGAGTATGGTAAATGAGCATGACATGGTTGAATTTGCAATGAAAACTTCTAAATTATGTCATGATGCTATACTATTTATAAAGTTTACCTTCTGGCTTAGAAACCAATTCACCAACACCATGGATAATCTCAGGTATATTGCTTCATTGGTCAGAATTATGAAATTCTTTCATCTTTAAATGAGGATAATATATTTGGTGGGGGAAAATGGCATTATTAGGCTTAGTTAATTTAAATAGTAAAAGTAACTGCCGTTTGATGTGATTGAGATCAGTAGGGGTGGGGGTGGGCTTCCAAGCTACCAAATACTCTTATATATTGTAATAGGGTTGAGAAGTCAACAAATATTTATTGAATACCAAGTTCATGCTGGAGTAATGTTAGAACCTGGATTAGTGTTACAAAAAGTTTGCTATAAAATCTCCAAGTGATGTTCAGGGAAAACAAATTCCTAAATATATCCCTGAAGATGTTTATATACATGCTCTGGAACAGACCACACTGAAATTCTTGCCTGCTAAACCTAGTTGTATAATGGAAATAATGTAGACTTCTTAGGATTATTAATTTTATCTAACATTAGCCATGTAAGTGAAAAAGTCTATACTGTTAGAACTTCTAAAATGGAACAGTGAAGGTAGAGAACTACATATGAAAGAAATAAGGAAAGGCATTCTCAGTTTATTACAGGCGTAACAATGGTCAATTAAACTTTTTTATTTAATTCATTAGGGAAAAACACTAAAAATTATAAATCTTTATAATTTACCTAAAAGAATAAATCAAACATATGTAAAGCCACAAGATACAAATCAAACTCTTTCTGTATTTCACATTGAACAATTTCATGTTCCATAATTTATTTTGTTGAATATTAAAATTATCACTAATATGGGCAAAGGATTACATTCAGGTTTATCTCTCGTTTACTTGATTGGATCTATCGCTAAACCTTGGTGGATATGCAAAAGGAAAAAAGGCTTCAGAACAGTCTCTAGGAAAGTACATATTCTTTTACTAGGTCTTCCAAATTAAACACCTGAAAATGAGTAGTTCATCATGATTCTCTCATGCAGCATGCTGTGCTGTGCTGAGCTTCAGTTACTCAGTCATGTCTGACTCTTACGGCCCCAGGGACTGTAGCCCGCCAGGCTCCTCTGTCCATGGGGATTCTCCACACAAGAATACTGGAGTGGGTTGCCATGCCGTCCTCCAGGGGATCTTCCCCACCCAGGGATCGAAACCATGTCTTTGGTGTCTCCTGCATTTCCGGCAGATTCTTTACTGCTGAGCCACCATGGAAGCGTGATATGCCGCATACAGTGCTGTAAATACTTGAATTTATTTTCTAAGACATCTAATCAACTGTCTTTATGGGCAAAAATAATAAAAGTATTTTATCGTCTTGCTCCAATATAATGCATAACTACACTTTTGAAAGATTTTTAAGGTGCACTACTCTATGTGTTTACTTATAAAAGCAGAGATGGAACACTGTTTACCAAATAGGCAAACACTGTTTACGTCTTTTTGTTTGCAAAGAAAGGAGGAGGAAGGAAGAAAGAGTGGGAGGAAGAGAGGCAAAGAAAAAAGACATGTTTGAGATTGTTTTAATTTTTGAGGAAGTAAGGAGATGGCCCATTATTCATCTACGAATCTTGTCTTTTTCTTCAATTAGCTGATTATGATAAGAAAGTTCAAGTTATTTTCTCAGATTTTTACATCATTTTGAGGATAGAAATATGTCCTTACAAGGTCAGGACACGAATCTTCAGGAGCTCATACATAGTATTCAAAATGATAATCATGGGAGAGCATCAGAATTCATTTTTTAGGTATATATTTGTCTACCTATTTAAGTATAAAATACCAGCTAAATAAGAATCAAATGTAAAAATACATACCTGCCGGCTGGCATCCTTAGGTCCTAACTGAAGTGCCCAAGCTGAGATAACATTAAATCCTTTCACAACCAAGGAGTCTGGGAATAATGAAGCCAAATATTCTGCATTGGATTCTGGGTATTGGTTTACCCTCATATTATTGCTCACATCAATCAGGATTTTACCCACAAGCAGATGTCTCAGGTCCCACAGGGAGGTATAATGTTCTCTATGTATAGCAACAAATATTATATTTGTTTTTATTAGAGCATCTTCGTGGTGAGTGACATCTACTACATGAGGAAAAAATTCAGAAGCAAATTTAGGATTTCTGCTTCCTATTACCACATGATAGCCACATCTAATAAGTCGAATGGTCAGGGATTTGGCAAAATCCCCACTTCCGATTACACCCACAGTGACCTTCCTTGCATCTTTGATACCATTTATCCCATTAGGCAAAAAAGTTTCACTAAGACTCTTGGGGCTTCCCATCATGGAGATCGATTCCATGATATGGACTCTTCCAAGATCACCAGGGATATCCTAGGGGAGAGAAAATAAAGCACTCATCAATTACTTATTACCAAACATGAACACACTTTTAGATGTTATAACAACATCCCTGTTTCTAGAGGTAAAACAATCTGGCAAGCTATATAACATCAAACACCACAAGACACAATTTGTAAGCCAGAAATGGATCTTGAAATAGAAAAATGAACTGTCACAAAGTTGATGTGCTAAATTGGAGCTTCTCCAATTTTAATGTGCATTTGAATCATCTGAGAATCTTGTTAAAACGCAGATTCTGATTTAGTAAGTCTGGAGTGAGGCCCGAGATTCTGCATTTCTAATAAGGTGATGCCAGTGTTGCTGGTCTGTGGGGCCCCTCTTTGAACAGCAAGGCTCTAGAGCACACAAAAGGAAAGACAGTGAAGTTTTCAGCAAGGGAGAACTTTAAAAAAAATACAGCTGCAACCAGTGTGAAAATTCAGTTTCTCAGCAGACCAGAGGCAGCAAAGTCAGAAATACCACTAGAGGTAAAGAAGGACCGTGATGATTCATCATAGCTCATGAGACAAGAGAAGACAGACAATAGTAAAACCCAAAGAACCATTTATAACCCCAAACTGTCTAGAGTCATTTGGGACTACCTCAGTAGCTAGTAAGTAGCTAGTAAGAGCTTTATTATTAAATAAGAGTAAGCTAAATCAGCTACTAAAAAAAATGAAATCTGGGGTTTACCATTTTCAGAAAAGTAGCCATCAAAATATAATAAAGAATTAATTAAACACTATAGACTTCTATCATCCACCTTATGTCTCATTAACTTATCATCGAGAAAGTTTTCCCATATAAAGGGGGTTAGTAATGTGTTTATGGTTTTATATTACACAATACTTATGAAATCGTTTTCTTCCCTTTTTTTGCATCGGTTGCCTTGAATATAATGAAGTTATTTTTTTCTGGAAAAAATCTGTCAAATTCTTTTCTTAGTGACTAACACTGCAAAGTTCATATTTGTAGTAACTTGCTCAAGAATACTATTCAAAAAAAATAAAGAAAGAAAAAAATCAAGATTACTATTGAGATGGCCATGAATCAGTGTCACTGTTAGGTCTGAATGAAAAACACTCTTCCATTTTATCTGCAATGTTCAATTTCTTTTATAGTAACAGCAGATGTGGATCTCTTCAGAGAACTTAATGGATTTTACAGGAACAGGTGGAATGTTTTTAAAAAACATGTTTTTCTGGTTTTTAGTAACTGGAATTTGAAATTACTGGAGCCAGGAAAATTCAACTTTTTATCCTAGAAATAGAACATGTTCAATGACTCCAAATATATCAGTGAATTAATCTTTAGAAAGATAATTTACCTGATACTCATATAGCATACACTGTGTGCCAGCTCTGTGCTTTACAGATTAACTGACTGCATCCTCACAACTACCCTATGAGATAGGTACTAATATTGTCATGCCAATTTTGCAGACGAAAAAACTGATACATGCAGAAAATAACTTGTACAAGGTCACAAAAGAGGAACTAGAGAAACCAGGATTAGAACCCAGGCAATCTAGCAAGGTATGTATCATTTGGGTGCCTGTAAGGAATTAAAGAAAGATATGGGGGTAGTGGCAAGGTGGAAGAGAGATGGTGGTGTTCATATTAGTATATTCTCCTTCTTCAGCCATGCTCCTTAGCATTACTCCTAGTAATTGCTCCATGTCATTGCTCCTAGTCATCTCAATGTCTAACTTGGGTCCTGGGAAAGGGGAAAACTCACTATTTTTTAGTCTATTACATGTTTCATTTCACACTTTTCAAGTTATAAGGGGTAATAATTATTTGCTTTCCCTTCGGGTGATCCCACACACCCTGAAAAGCGGGGGTGAAGGGGGTGTCAGAGGCACTAAGGTGGTACAAAACTGTCAGCATCCTCCGAGAGGGATATTCCTGGTATTTAGAGAATCAGGAGCAGTTAAAGAAACCAGAAGTAATTAAATCAATGCTCATTTCATTAAACAATTCAAGGTGAACTAACTGACTTACCCCTAGTCATATATATTATCTAAGGATAAAGAGAGTTACTAGATTCTCACACAGGAAACCAAGTTTCCTATATCCCAGTCTCAAGTTCTTCTGAGTAGAGATTGTAGCATCCCCCAAAATGTAAGAATTGCAAGATCTTTAAATCCAAGAATCATGATGATTAAGACCTTTTCAAATGAAAGCAAAAATAAAAACAGTATCGCTGATCTGCTTATTTTACAAAGTAAGTTCAAACCCCTTCTGTAAATCAGAATGTGAACAAGTGAAAATACATTAGGGCCTAATAATGTCATCTCTGGGTACCTCATAATACCATGTATCTTATACATATTAATAGATGACTCTGTCCTAACATGTCTGGGCCTTATTCATATTGTATTTCTAATGGCAAGTTTTAACTGAACCCTTTAATAGTATGACTGTGCCTATAAATAGAAGTTGGTCTAATAAATGAGACTCCTCATCAAGGTTTTAAGTAATGTAAAAGCATTCATGAGGGAAAAAAAACAACTTTTAATGGATTTGAGAGATGGATTATTTGTATACTGCTGAAAGCATATGATGATGGCACATACTATTTCGTAGTTTGCAATATTTTCACATATATTACCTTATTTAATTCTCAGGTGGCTGTGAAGTACATACTATGCCCATCTTGAAGATGGGGAAACAGAGGCTTAGAGAACTTTGGCAATTTATCAAAGACAGTGCACTTTGTAGTTAACACAACTCAGCTTCACATATAAGTCTTTTGACCTCTGCTAATTCTAACACTGCAGTGCAAACATTGTATGGGATATCTTAAAACTATCAAGATCACCAAAAGTCACCCATTAGTTTTATTCTCCAAAAGAAATACTAACTCTAAATAAAGTATGAATCATAGCTCAGATAGTTTTAGGTAAACCCAAAGCTATAAAATGGGCAAACTCTGGGAGATAGTGAGGGACAGGGAGACCTGGTGTGCTGTAGTCCATGGGGTTACAAAGAGTTGGACATGACTTAGAACTAACTGAACAACAATGACAAAGCTATATAGTTTGGATTTATTAATCAATCATCAGTAAATCCAAATTTTAGATCAAAACCAGCCAAAGACATAACTTTATCAATACTATGAAAAAAAAACCATGATTGATTGATTGCTGGGTAATTCTTGAAGAACCCCCAGGTAGCAACCCATTTTCTGTGGGGGCACTGCAAATACCGTGAAGGTATATCCTGCTTCTAGAGGGGAGGAAAAAAGAGCCAAGAAATATGTGTGGGTCCTGTGGAACTCACCTGTACACAGACCTAAAAAGCACCTCCTCTATACAAACTATGGGTGCTGAGACACTGGAGTAAAAATCTCATGAATCTCCTTTCAATTCTGTAAGCCATCATTTTGGATCACTTAGTTAACAGCTGAGCTGAAGTTTACAATTGTGATGTTCATAAAAAATGGGGTTATAAGGCACTTTCTTTGCTCCAGTGACTCAGACTCAGCTTCTAATGTAGGGGCCCTGCGTTCGATCCCTGGTCAGGGAACTAGATCCCACATGCCACAACTAAGATCCTGTGCAGCGAAATAAATAAATATTTTTTTAATGGGGTTATAAGAAGTGAATAATGTCAACAGCTGAAAAAGGTTTACCTATTTACAAAGTAAGAGTCATAAATACCTTACATTGTACATTTCCACTGATAAGGAGTGATGCAACTATAATCTAAAGGGAGATCTGTTTTTCCATGGTCCAGCATGAATTTATTCAGGCCACTGTGTACTTTGCACAGAAGATATAAAGAAGAGAAGCACAGCGCTTAACACTTAAGTTTACATTCAAGAAAAGACAAGATATACTTGAATTAAAAAGCAAGAGAAAGAAAAACAAATTCATATCAGCATATAATTAAGAATTAGATAGTATGATCAGAGCATAGTTATTCTAGAAAATCAGGGAGAGAAAAGTATCATATGGTGTCTCCTTACCTCAAATCATTCTATATATATGAATTGTACTTGCAAAATAATCTCAAAATTACACAGAATGTTTCAAGGGAGGTACACTACAGGTTCATTCTAGCTTAAAACATCAAGAACCCAAAATGAAATTTGGCTTTCTGTGACCTTACTTTCAAAGTACTAGGGCACTGGCTCCCAAATATGAAGCTATCACTGGTCAACAGCAATTAAAAAGTATATGGATACAGTAGGGAGTTTTTCATAAAATTATTCAATTTGCCAAATTGTCTTTTCCTCCGAAAGTATATCTGAACTAACTTTAGGGATCAAAATGTCTGTTTTTTATAAAAGGATAGTGATAAAAGTTGTTTGAGTTGGCAGTCCTATATAGATCCTCTCCCCTCCTTTTTATTTTACTGGACAAGTTCTCGGCTGCTGGAGATGTCTGCTTAATCCTCAGATGATATATCAAATATCCCCATCTAATTTTATAAAACTAGAGATTTTACTATCATGATCTTTGGGTTGCAAAAAGATAACCTCTACAGTCTCTCAGTATTTAAATAAACATAAAACCCAACTGTTTATGGGCTTCCCTTGTGGTTCAGCTGGTAAAGAATCCACCTGCAATGTGGGAGACCTGGCTTTGATCCCTGGGTTGGGAAGATCACCTGGAGAAGGGAAAGGTTACCCACTCCAGTATTCTGGCCTGGAGAATTCCATGGACTGTATAGTCCATGGGGTCGCAAAGAGTCGGACACGACTGAGCGATTTTCACTTTCACTTTCACCTGTTTAAAACAAGAAAGAATTTCTTTGAGGGAAGAGGTGGGGTCTTTCTTTTTTTAGGCTTTCATTTTTTGGAAGAAATTTGTAAGTCCTTTAGACAAGCCCAGAAGCAAAGCTACAATTCTGCTTGAAAAATCAGAATGTGATTTCTTAACACAGCAGTTGTCCAAGTATGGTCCTTGAACCAGCAGTATCAGCAGTACTGGGAACTGGTTAGAAATGTGAATTTTTAGGCACTATCCCAGACCTCCTAAATCAGAATCCCTGGGGGTGGAGCCCAGCAATCTGTTATAAAAAGTCCTCAGGTGGTTCTGATGCACATTAAAGTTTGAGAATAACTGCCCTAATGTAACAGTCCAACCACTGTTCACCATTTGAATATTTAAATCCACTTAAGTCAGATTATTAAATTCTTTCAGCTGAAACTCTTGGATAATTTATATGCATCCTCATTTAAAAATCATTCTCTCAAATTATGAAACAGTAATTTTATTAAAACTATGCAGATTTATTCTTTGAAATTCTGTTTATAAACTATGGTAATTACAAATGATTCATTAATATTTCATACTTGGATCTGAGTGTCTTTTTGTGTTCATATTTTCTAGAACCAACTGAAGAATTTTCAGAAAAGAAATATAATAGCATTATAGCAAAATAATGCTAACTAATTCCAAGCCTTCCAGACTTTTCAAATAACCTGAATTTTAATGAGATATGCAAAATTACAAGTAATTCCCAAAATATTTTCTAGGCTCAGTATGTATTCAATATATACCTCTATATGGGTAAAATTTTATGATATTTCTAGGTCCTAAATCACCAAAACAAAACTTTATATGTTTATTATGTTGAAATTACTAGGGAAAGAAAGCAATCTAATTCATGGCAGGAAGATTTTAAGCAAAAAGCTTTCTGGTTAAATTTAGGTTAGTCTAGAAATTCAATTTTTAAAATATATTGCCTGACCACTCCAGTTGATAAAAATATTTTAGGATCTTCAATAAATTAAAGTAACAAATCCTTCTAAGACCTCCCCACTCACCCACTTTTCCTCTATGTTTAGGCCACAGAAGATGCTATACACATCCTTCCATCCACCTTATAAGGAAGCCTGTTACATCAAGCACAGTCAGGGGTCTTGTGCATACCTGGACTCTCATAGCAATGCAAACTGAATGACAAGGGGGTACGTCATATTCCCAAATGAAGCTGGGAATAGCAGGTTATATCATGGCTGATAAAATCTCCCCATTTTATAACGTGTTGCAGATTATACTTTGAGATAAGGACACCTATGTTTGGTGGTGGTGGTTTTGTCACTAAGTCGTTTTCAACTCTTGTGACCCCATGGGCTGTAGCCTGCCAAGCTCCTCTGTTCATGGGATTTTCCAGGCAAGAATAGTGGAGTGGGTTGCCATTTCCTTCTCCAGGGGATCTTTCCACTCAGAGATTGAACCTGGGTCTCCTGAATTACAGGCAGATTCTTTACTGACTGAGCCACCAGAGAAGCCCACACCTATCTTTCAGTTCAGTTCAGTTGCTCAGTCATGTCCGACTCTTTGCGACCCCATGAATTGCAGCACGCCGGGCCTGCCTGTCCATCATCAACTCCCAGAGTTCACACCTATCTTTACTGGCTAGCAAATACAAGTTTTCCTGTGTTGTAGCAACTTACAAATAAATAATCTTCTATGAAAGGTCTAGCACTCTAGCCTCTACACAAACCCATTTCCCCTTTCAATGCCATACCATAAACAGATTAGAAAAGGCACCAGTGTCCACTGGGTGCTGTCAACTGTAGGGATCTCTGATGACTGACATCAATTTATTTATTTTGGAATCAATTTAGAAATCTGTCCACAGCCAAAGGTCATAAGGATACCATCCATCCCCAACCATTCCCCCATCCAGTGTCTTATTGAGCCTGACCCACCAGGCATTCAGCTAGGTATTAACACTTCAGTGACACCAAACAAGTACTAGCTTCTTGGTCTTCTAAACAATATGATGAAATTATAAATATTGAAGCATATATAGCAACTAAAAAAAGCTTTATGGAGGTGTAATTTACATATCATGAAATCTACCCATTTAAAATGTATAAATTAATAATTTTCAGTATATTTACAGTTATGTGACCATCACAACAATCCAGTTTTAGAACATTCCCACCAGCGATAACTGTTATTACTCAAATTTTGATAAAAACTTGCTGAGAGCATATGCCTCTTTTTTGTTTTTTAAACTAGTATATGCTTCTTTAAAAAAAAAATCCTTCTTCCTGCAATCCTTCTTCCTAAACATCCCACTGGCTTTCACACAGCAGATTGTGGCCTGTCTTTTGCTGATTCTGCTCGGTACTATGGGTATAATAGAGGCATCTATTACTTGGCTTAAGTGGAGAGGCAAAATCTCAGTCTCAGAGCTGCCTCTTTCCACAATGGAGAAAAACCTTCTAAAGCTGTGGTTCTCAACTCCAGCTTCACCCTCCAGTGACCTAAGGAGCTTTACCACATAGTGATACCCAGTTACCACCACCCCTGAACCCCAGATTTTTATTTAATTAGTCTAAGGTTCAGCCTGAATTTTTTAAGAGATTTTTTTCATCAGGATTTTAAATGATATCCTTAGGTGCTTTAATTTGCGGCGAAGATTGACAACAACTATACCAAAAGAGGCAGGATTCAACCACATACTCATTTGGGAATTTGGAGATAACAGATATGGCTTTTTGATGCTCAGTTACATTTCTTTTCACATTGTTTTTTGTAATAATGAAAAGTAATCCTAGCAAGAGACTAACAGCGGCCCCTGGATGCTGGAACCTGGAGAATGCAGCCCTTTCCCTTGCAGGCTCTGAGCTGTCTCAGAAGGTCCACTCACTATTTTGCAATTTCCTCTCTTCATTTTTTGGAAAGGACAGTGCCATTCCTTAAAATGTGTCATCCCACCGCACAGCATACTTTGTTCCTGTTATTTCATAACATTCAAATTTCAGAGTGTTCCAGTAAGAGTGTCCCTTCTGTCTGACTAGGGGCTTCTCTCCTCAATTCTTCAGGCATCATAGGTTCCATTGACCTGAGCAACAAGGGTTTCCAGGTGGACGACTATCAAGCTTTAATGTGGGTAGGATCACTTGAGGATCTTGCTACAATCCACATTCTGATTCTCTAGGTCTGGAGGAGGCTTGAGAGCCTGCCTTTCTCCCAAGCCCCCAGGTGATACACATGGCCCTAGAGTTTCATGGCCCAGACTTGGACTAGAATGGCCCTAGAGTTTCTCTACCTTTTCTTTTGATCTTAACAGGTGATACAGACTAAATAAATGAGAAAACTATGGCATTTATAGAAAGTTTTGTTTCTGTGGTATCAAGGAGAAAGAATACGCCTAGGCTTCTGAAATCATCTTGTTATTATGAATTTCAGTTTCCTTTGTTAAAAAAGTTGTACTTGACTCTGTGCAGTCCTTTTCAATCTAAAATTCTTTAGTTTCTAAGGCTCAGTTCAGTTCAGTTCAGTCACTTAGTCATGTCTGACTCTTTACGACCCCATGAATTGCAGCACGCCAGGCCTCCCTGTCCATCACCAACTCCCAGAGTTCACTCAAACTCACGTCCATCGAATCAATGATGCCATCCAGCCATCTCATCCTCTGTTGTCCCCTTCTCCTCCTGCCCCCAATCCCTCCCCACATCAGAATCTTTTCCAATGAGTCAACTCTTCACATGAGGAGGCCAAAGTATTGGAGTTTCAGCTTTAGCATCATTCCTTCCAAAGAACACCCAGGGTTGATCTCCTTTAGAATGGACTGGTTGGATCTCCTTGCAGGCCAAGGGACTCTCAAGAGTCTTCTCCAACACCACAGTTCAAAAGCATCAATTCTTCGGCGCTCAGCTATCTTCACAGTCCAACTCTCACATCCATACATAACCACTGGATAACCATAGCCTTGACTAGACAGACCTTTGTTGGCAAGTCATGTCTCTACTTTTGAATATGTTATCTAGGTTAGCCATAACTTTACTTCCAAGGAGTAAGCGTCTTTTAATTTCATGGCTGCAATCACCATTGGCAGTGATTTTGGAGCCCTCAAAAATAAAGTCTGACACTGTTTCCACTGTTTCCCCATCTATTTCCCATGAAGTGGTGGGACCAGATGCCATGATCTTCGTTTTCTGAATGTTGAGCTTTAAGCCAACTTTTTCACTCTCCTCTTTCACTTTCATCAAGAGGCTTTTTAGCTCCTCTTCACTTTCTGCCATAAGGGTGGTGTCACCTGCATATCTGAGATTATTGATATTTCTCCCAGCAATCTTGATTCCAGCTTGTGCTTCTTCCAGCCCTGTGTTTCTCATGATGTACTGTGCATAGAAGTTAAATAAGCAGGGTGACAATATACAGCCTTGACGTACTCCTTTTCCTATTTGGAACCAGTCTGTTGTTCCATTTCCAGTTCTAACTGTTGCTTCCTAACCTGCATACAGGTTTCTCAAGAGGCAGGTCAGGTGGTCTGGTATTTCCATCTCTTTCAGAATTTTCCACAGTTTCTTGTGATCTACACAGTCAAAGGCTTTGGTATAGTCAATAAAGCAGAAATAGATGTTTTTCTGGAACTCTCTTGCTTTTTCCATGATCCAGCGGATGTTGGCAATTTGGTCTCTGGTTCCTCTGCCTTTTCTAAAATCAGCTTGAACATCTGGAAGTTCACGGTTCACATATTGCTGAAGCCTGGCTTGGAGAATTTTGAGCATTACTTTACTAGCATGTGAGATGAGTGCAACTGTGCAGTAGTTTGAGCATTCTTTGGCATTGCCTTTCTTTAGGATTGGAATGAAAACTGACCTTTTCCAGTCCTGTGGCCACTGCTGAGTTTTCCACATTTGCTGGCATATTGAGTGCAGCACTTTCACAGCATCATCTTTCAGGATTTGAAATAGCTCAACTGGAATTCCATCACCTCCACGAACTACTAGCTTTGTTCACAGTGATGCTTTCTAAGGCCCACTTGACTTCACATTCCAGGATGTCTGGCTCTACATGAGTGATCACACCATCGTGATTATCTTGGCTGTGAAGATCTTTTTTATACAGTTCTTCTGTGTATTCTTGCCACCTCTTCTTAATATCTTCTGCTTCTGTTAGGTCCATACCATTTCTGTCCTTTATCGAGCCCATCTTTGCATGAAATGTTCCCTTGGTGTCTCTAATTTTCTTGAAGAGATCTCTAGTCTTTCCTATTCTGTTGTTTTCCTGTATTTCTTTGCACTGATCACTGAGGTAGGCTTTCTTATCTCTCCTTGCTATTCTTTGGAACTCTGCATTCAGATGCTTATATCTTTCCTTTTCTCCTTAGCTTTTTGCTTCTCTTCTTTTCACAGCTATTTGTAAGGCCTCCTCAGACATCCATTTTGCTTTTTTGTATTTCTTTTCCTTGGGGATGGTCTTGATCCCTGTCTCCTGTACAAAGTCATGAACCTCCATCCATAGTTCATCAGGCACTCTATCTATTAGATCTAGTCCCTTAAATCTATTTCTCACTTCCACTGTATTCTCATAAGGGATTTGATTTAGGTCATACCTGAATAGTCTAGTGGTTTTCCCCACTTTCTTCAATTTAAGTCTGAATTTGGCAATAAGGAGTTCATGATCTGAGCCACGGTCAGCTCCCAGTCTTGTTTTTGCTAACTGTATAGAGCTTCTTCATCTTTGGATGCAAAGAATATAATCAATCTGATTTCAGTGTTGACCATTTGGTGATGTCCATGTGTAGAGTCTTCTCTTGTGTTGTTGGAAGAGGGTGTTTGCTATATCTAGTGCGTTCTCTTGGCAAAACTCTTAGTTTCTAAGACTAGTAGCTATATAATAATGGGAATTGCTAGCTTATATTTAACAGTATGACACTTCAAATTTGTGAGCTTTATTTAACAGTATGATTTAAGTAGTACACAGGTTCCTTGAAATTTCAAGGTCACAGTTTTCCTGAGTGGACCTTTGACTTGATGCATGCATTTAATCCCTGAAGTATGCTGTTGTTGTTGTTTAGTTGCCAAGTCTTGTCCAACTCTTTGCGACCCCATGGACTGCAGCACACCAGGCTTCCCTGCCCCTCACCACCTTCTAGAGGTTGCTCAAGTTCATGTCCATTGAATTGGTGATGCCATCCAACCATCTCATCCTCTGTCGTCCTCTTCTTCTATCCTTCAGTCTTTCCCAGCATCAGGCTCTTTTCCAGGGAGTCAGTTGCTCACATCAGGTAGCCAAAGTATTGGAGCTTCAGCATCAGTCATTACAGTGAATATTCAGGGTTGATTTCCTTTAGGATTGACTGGTTTGATCTCCTTGCTATCCAAGGGACTCTCAAGAGTCTTCTCCAGCACCACAGTTCAAGAGCATCAAATCTTCCACGCTCAGCCTTCTTTAGGGTCCAACTCTCACATCAATACATGAGTACTGGAAAAACCATATCCTTGACTATACAGACCTTTGTTGGCAAGATGATATCTTTGCTTTTCAATACACTGTCTAGGTTTGTCATAGCTTTCCTTCCAAGAAGCAACTGTCTTCTAATTTCTGGCTGCAGTCACCATCCAGTGATTTTAGAGCCCAAGAAGAAGAAATTTGTCACTGCTTCCACCTGAAGTATATCATCAAGCTAAGAGAATTCTATTACACTCAGATACATCACCTCCCAAGATTTTCAATTTTGTGAAGTTTCCCTGACATTCCTCTGGCTGAATGGCAGCTATTGTGCTATATTAATTTTATAAAACAGAACCACATTTGTTTCACAAACATCTAAAACATTAATTGTTGGATGATAATAACTCTGAAAGGACTGCTGTTCTCAGAGATCTTAATGACTTTCAAAGCCTGCTGATTTGGATGTGTTACCAAGAAAAAGTAATTCTCTGGGGCCAAGCAATGAGGTTGTTGTTATTTTTTACTTTGCAGGCTTTACTGAACCTTTCTTCTTCTGTCCTGCAAACCCCAAGCTCCTTTGAAGCTCATGGCAAAGTTAAACATCCTCTCCCTATGCTCACTGCTATCATCTACTGATTTCTGGCTTATTCATTATTACTAGTGACTTTGGCCCCCAATTCTAACACAGTCTTCCTCTCTGCCCCAGCAGTTGTTTGCCGACCACTTCATCATTCAAATGGATGAACTATTTAGTCTCATGGCCTCATTTCCTTCATCTAAGGCAATGAATCTTTGCCTCCACCTCACCTCAGATATCTCCAAGCACTATGTCTTGGCCTTTCCAATAATTTAGTTAAATACTCACACTGATAATTCCAGATAGCAGGAGAAATCTGATCTGTTTACTATATTCTCACTCTACTGGTTTCTTTATCTATCCTAGATTTCACAGTGTGTATTTATCATTACTCACTTAAAAAGATGGACTCTTGTTACACACTAAATGTTTATTACCCTAACCAAACTATAGGTTGAAATCCTAACTCCCAATGGGAGGGTGTTAGTATGCACAGCCTTTGGGAGGGGATTAGTAGGCCACAAGGGTGGAACCCTTATCAACTGGATAAAATAGAGCCCAGAGAGCTCTCTTTTCCCATCCACCATGAGGTCACAGAGAGAAGTCTATGAACCAGAAGTGGGCCCCTACCAGACTGAATCTTCCAGTGTCTTGATCTGGGACTCGCCAGCCTCCAGAACTGTGAGAAATAAATGTCTGTGGTTTAAGCTACCCAGGCAGTGGTATTCTGTTATAGTTCCTTTCCATCACATCCACTTGGAAAATCTCTAGTTGTGGAAGAAACCAGCTATCCATTTTCACTGTTATCTGTATTCAAGTTGGTGAAAGCTGCTACAGAAAAATCTGAAAACTCAGCTCACCTTAAATTCACCATTATCAATCTCACCTATCAAAGGACATCTGTCCATTTCTGGCCTGGACACCATCCCTTTTCTCCTTCCAAGCAGCTTTTGTTATGATCTCCTCAGAGACATCTCAAACTTAACAGGTTCAAAATGAAACAACTTTTTCTACTCAAATCTATTCACATTCATCCAAATTTTCTCCTCTCAGTAAATGATATCATTACCCACCATTTGGGCTTCCCTGGTAGCTGAGGTGGTAAAGAATCCTCCTGCAAAGCAGGATACGTGGGTTCGATCCCTGGGTCAGGAAAATCCCCTAAAGAAGGGAATGGCTACCCACTCTAGTATTCTTGCCTGGAAAATCCCATGGACAGAGGAGCCTGGCAGGTTACAGTCCATGGGGTTGCAAAGAGTCAGACAAAACTGAGCAACTAAGCACACATACCCATCATTTGGTCAAGCCAGAAATCTAGAAGTGAACTTCAAGTCCTTGCTTTCCCTCACCCTTAACGTAAAAACCCAATACCAACTTCTGTTTTCCAAAATATTTCTTAAAAATCTCTATCCAATGACACCAGCTTAATCCAAGCCTCTCTCATCTTTCACCTGAACTCTGCAGACATTTTCTAGTGGGTCTCTCTACTTCTTTCTTCGCTTCTTTCCAAACCATTCTCCAGGTAGCAGCTAAGATTGTCTTAAAATGCAGATCAGATGATATCTTTCACCTCCTTAAAAATCAATGGCCTCGTTGTTTCATTTTGAACTACAGTCACCTTTCTGAGCTACAGGTTTCCCAGGTGGCGGTGATAGTGGTAAAGAATCTGCCTGCCAATTCAGGAGACATGGGTTCAATCCCTGGGTCAGGAAGATCCCCGGGGGAAGAAAATGGCAATCCACTCCACTATTCTTGCCTGGAAAATTCCATGGACAGAGGAGCCTGGCCGGCTATAGTCCATGGGGCCACAAAGAGTTGGACACAACTCAGCCCTCACTCACACACCTTTCTGACCTACATGAACCTGACCTGAAGGCTCTGAATGGACTAGCTAGCCCCAGTATAACTCTTCAATATCATCCTGTATGACTGTTCCTCCCTATGTTCCAGTCACAGAATCCTTTTCTTGACGTAGAAAGGACCAATCACTTTCTGATCCTGTGAACACGCTATCATGTCTCTTCAGTAAAATGATTCACTCCAAGTTTATTTTGTTTAGAGCCCCTGTTAATTTTCCTTTCTTATGTAATTATTCTTTCAGTTCAGTTCAGTTCAGTCGCTCAGTCGTGTCTGACTCTTTGCGAACCCATGAATTGCAGCACGCCAGGCCTCCCTGTCCATCACCAACTCCCTCATTACTATTTTCCTGACTGGAAAATCAGCTCCCTGAGGGTAGAACCATGTTTGTCTTGTCCATCACTCCCTCCACAGTTTCTGACACATAGTACATAAGAATAACATAAATATTCTTCCTTGTCAAATGCATCCAAAAATGTCATGGACAAAAGAGATGTAATAAAGATCCCTCATTTTGCTGATGAAGACAGCAAGCCCACAGGCCCAAAGGGGGTGATAAATCAATGTCATAGTTAAGTCAATGTCATGGTTCCTGGCTGAACACAAAATAAATGCATCTCCCTGATGCCCTGAATATGTTCTTCACTGAAACTGCAGTATTAAAATATAATTTTGCTCACTCACTATAAGTCTGTTTTCCATGTCACTAGATAATAAAAAGTGACCTGGATATATAGCCTTTCATTTCCTTTCTGCACAATTTGCTCAATTCATCATTACTGATATTGTCTCACTCCCTCAACACCTCTCCACCCTCTACCCCCTCACACTGTCCCCCCCCCAAGTCTGACTAGCTAAGACAAAGAAACTGTAGTCTTTCAAATTATGTTTCTAAATATCCTGCAAAATCTCTAGGATGGGTATTTTTCTTTTGAAGAGAAACAGAGACAGCTGCAGACTAAAAAATAAAGAGACTTAGAGAAAGAAAAAATAAATGGAGATCAACACGATGAAGAAATAATATAGGTGAAAAAAGTGTGTGGGTGTGGCGGGGATGTGGTTTGCAGAGAACTAAAAAGGCTCCCAGCGCGGGGGTTGTTAGCAGGACTAGAATCCAATCAGAGTCAAGAGGGTGGGGGTGGGGCAGGAGTTGAAATTCTACTTCTCCCACTTTCAAGGTGATGAGTGATAATTAACCATGACCTGGAACAAGTTTTTCCATCTAAAAAATGCACTGCCTGAGGAGCAAAAACTGACACCAATCCTTCTCTAAGGCAGTAAGGAAGATAATAATTGGAAATCTCTCGACAAAAATTCTCTTTATCTCTCTGCTCTATTTTAAGAGCAAGATTTTTAGGCCATAATTTTCAACAAGTTTTGGCTGTGGCTGAATACAGGGCTTAGATAATTTAGGACACTCAAAGAAGAGGCCAATTACTTTCTAACACATAATGGCCTAAACACACCACCGTCACATCATTGGGTAATAAACAAAATGACTACTAGAAAGATATACACGTTCGCAAAGCAGCGCTGCCGGATCTTCAGTGAAATACGCTGCATGAACCTAAAGTGGATACAAGAGTATCAGGCAGGTTAAGGTAACCTGTACGTCCTTTCCCTTCGTTCCCTTGGGCCACATCCTACCTGGGACAGTGTCTCTCCTGGCCTCCGTTCTCCTGGGCCCAACCAACCCCAGGACTTTCTGGGAGCTCGGGGAAGTAGGGGTCGGAATCCATGGTACAGACTCCCTCCCTACTCCCTGCCTCAAGGTACCAGGCGATCAGGAACCCCAGAAGCTCAGAGCGGACGCCGCAGAATCCTGGGAAAGAGGCATGCAGCGCTTGGCACCGACCGCATCTTGACCCCCAACTCTGCAGCTGCCACCGCGCCTGGCGCTCTCCCCAACAGACTCACCTCTGCGCCCTCCGCGCCGGGCAGGGGCGGGCCTCGCAGCTCTCTCCAGCAGTGCCGATTCCCCGGGGGCCTCCCCGGGCTCTAGGGCCTAGGGACCGTGCCTCCGGCTGGCGGCTTGCAGGGTGGCTGCCGCTGCGGTCGCGCTCGGGCAGCTTCCCCGCCTCCCCAAGCTGGATCGCGCAGGGTTGGGGAGCACGGCGAGGAGGGAGGGAGAGGGAGGGAGGGAGGCGCGCGGAGGCCGGCCTCGCAAGACCCGCCACTAGGGGCTGCGCGCTGGGAGCGGGCAGAGCGCGGAGCGGGACCGGGGACCCCTAGCGGGCTAGGTGGGAGAGCTGAGGCGGTGGGGGAGGAGTCGGAGAGCTCGGAGAGGGTGAGGGGAAGATCTGGGGACAGCCCGGGAGTACGTGGACCATCGAGAAGTGCAAGCAAAGCGGCAGAGAGTGCTGGTTGTACGGTGCCAGCTTGGCGCTTCCCTCATCCCCTGCACCTCCTGGGAGCCTCCAAGTATCCCTCCACCCGTGGCCTGAGCCTCCCTGTAGGGCTCCGCCAGGATTCATTTTGAAGCGGTTTAGAACAGTTGAACCCACTTTTCTCCTCCATTGCTTGTGTGCTGTACAGCGCCTTTTCCAGTCTAGACTCAGCTTTTAATTACACCCCCGCTCTCGCCACTCTCAGTTCCTGACAAGTCTCCAACAAACTGCGCTTTTTATCCTGTACGTGTTCTTTCCCTCACCTCTACCCACCCAAATCATCTTTTGGCTTGCCTCTGTCCTTGGAATAAAATGTTCACAAATGCCCTTTCATAAACAACATTTAACAACTCCCTGGGATAGGAGAGAACCCTCAGAGCTGGCGGACCACATAGCAGTTTGTTAGCTTTGACCTTCACTCTAGCTGATGGTGCTTGAGCTTGGTGTAGGAGAAAAAGAGGGTTAGGTCGGGAGTGGGGGGGGGGGGCGGGGAACGGCAGGTGAGGTAGGATACCTGGGTTCCTGGGAAAGCCACTTAACTGCCTAGGCCACAATGGCCTTGAGTGTTCAGAGGATTCCTGAGCTGTAAGGCCACATTTGGTTTAAGGATTATGTAAATACCTCCCCCACCCCCACCCCCGCCCCCGCCCCCGCCCGCGCCAACCCCGCAGATTGCCAAATAGCCAGGTATCCTTCATCTTTTGTGCCGAAGATGCAGGCAGAAGCAAGAGATCTTTATTTTCAAATGTCAAATCGATTTATTGAAGATTCTCAAATTTGGGGAATTCGTTTTCATACATCAGTAAATCCCCATTTCAGCAAATTTAAGTTTAAAAAATAATCTCTTCCGGTGTTTTATTAACCAGGGGGGAAAAACTCTTGAAGCAGGTCTTGGATCGATTACTGGACACTGCACTTTCCCCTTTGCAGTCTATACTGAGATTAACCTTTGCAAATGCTGCTTTGGAAATACATTCTTTGTTTGACTTGACATGTGCCCCCTCCCCCACAACCAAATATCAAGTTCAAAAGTTTAGGCATGAGCTACCCGTTAATGATGTGTCATGATGTGGTGGCACTGGCATCTGGTAAAATTCTTCCCACGTTGGTAACTGGGAAAAAATAATTAAATTTTATATCAGTTTTTATTATTTTGCTTCAACACTACTCTGAAATAATGAAATTAGTATTTTTAACACTTCTATAGGGCAGGTAGACGAAATTCATGAAACAATAGTTGATGAAGTGTTTAGCTTTCCCATGTTCTTAAAATATACAATAGCATTATATAACTTCCACAAGGGTTATTAACACAAAGGATTTTTAAGTATCCTAAACTATAAATTATTATCAAACAGGTAGATAAGACATATATTTTAAATATTTTTAATAGCTGTCTTAACATGGATTTGAACTATTGAAAAAAATCAAGTTATATGTGAAATCGCTTACCCTAAGAGAGAACCAATGAGTCAGTAATTTGCAATTTCCAGAAGACATGTGTACTTGAACTATTAAAATAAGACGTTCTCAATGGAAAATCTCATGCCACCAGACGTGTTCCCCAGAATTGTTGGTGTTGATGCAAACATGATTCCTTTCAACTTCTTCCATGGTTACTGTCATTTTTACTACAGTTGTCATTTGGAGTTGCAGAGTATAAAAATGATTTCACAAGATTTTTCCAGGTCATGACATGCTCTGTGAGAAATCCCTTTAGTTCCATGAAGTAGTAATAGATTCCACTGAAGTACAGCAATAAGTTATTAAATGGATTTCTAATGGCTTAGAGATGTTCACACAGTATTTTCTTTGAAGTTATTACACAATTGAATAACTTTAGAGTGGTCATTTCCAAAGTATGTAACTTCAAGCTCTAGTCCCTCAAAATGCTCTTCCAAGTAATACATTCACTACAAAAGTGTTTATTGAGCTCCTGCTGTGTGCCCTGGCTAAGGCACTTGGGAAATGGTGAAGAACAGACATACTTACCTGTCCCGTTAGAATTGATAGTTTGGGGACAATAAATTAGTGAACAAGTACAAATGAGATTTACACAAATTTGTTTACACAAGTAAAATAAACATAAATCATGATGAAAATAACAGATAATAACAGATAAATAATATGATGAACGTCTTTATTTAGAGATTCACAATGCAAATTAGTGGGTTAAAGGCTCCAAGAATTTCTACCTAAAAGACATTTCCTTTACTTCTCCCCAACAAATTCTCAAACTTTTTTGAGGACTGAATATTAATGAAATAGAACCATTTTTGTGAAACACTACTCTCTGAAACCAATA
Source organism: Capra hircus (assembly GCF_001704415.2). Taxonomy (NCBI): domain Eukaryota; kingdom Metazoa; phylum Chordata; class Mammalia; order Artiodactyla; family Bovidae; genus Capra; species Capra hircus. The sequence continues at coordinate 45,817,974 of NC_030811.1, forward strand.
AACAAAAAATTCTGTTAACATTACCTTACATTTTTTGTCAATGAATATTCATGTACTTTAATAAATTTATATATAATACATTTGAAATAGATTGAAGACAAAATTATATACATTTATAAGTACATTAATAAATTTTGGTAGATTTATAAAGATATGTTTCATAGATTTTGTCTGAAGACAAAATGATGTAGACACATTTATAAATCTATTAGAATGTATGAGTGTATATCTATTTAAGACATATTTTGTGGCTAACATTGTTTCATGAATGACTTTGCATACATCAATATAGTCCAGATGCTTATAATTTTTAATTGCTATAGTCCATAATATTAGTATAGAATTGTTTTCTTTACCCTGAGCTTTAGGAAAATACATTTTTTTATTCTTTTGCTATTGCAACTAACACTGCTTTAACCTCTCTGAAAAATTTGCTCTTTGCTATAGTAAGTGGAAGGAATATTTCTAATATCAGTATTTTATTAAACATTTAAAATGTTTATTTTAAATTATAATCTACAAAATTTCAGTAAAAGTAGATTTGATTCTGGATCTCATAGATGACCACTTTGTAACCGAGTACAAGTATGCAATTTCTGAAGGCATGTTTTTTCGCATTTATCATGGCATTGGTGCCTAGCAATATCACCCTGTCAAAGTCTAATGAGAGATCTTAGAGCTGAACAATACAAAGACAAATACCAATTATAAAATGATCCAATTATAAAATGGACAAATGATTTATAAAATGGACAAATGATTCGAATGTATCTGTGGACTTTGTTTCTAAGAAGACATTTGCTTCAAGTGAATACCAAATAGCATTAATTTGTGCTTTTTCAAGGTGTAGTTAACAACTGACAGAAGAGAAAAAAGGGATGGGAGAAATTAGTCACTCTCCAACACATTTTAATTAAAAATTTATCTTACATAAGTTATAGGTATATAATATAGTGATTCACGATTTTTAAAGGTTATATTCCATTTATAGTTATTATAAAATATTGGCTATGTTCCCTGTGTTGTACAATATATCCCTGTAGCTTATTTTATACCTAATACTTTGTACCTCTTAAGCCCTACCCCTCTGTTGCCCCTCTCCCCACTGGTGATCACTAGTTTGTTCTCTATATCCATGACTCTGCTTCTTTTTCGTTATATTCACTAGTTTCTTGTATGTTTTAGATTCCACATATAGGTGATATCATACAGTATTTGTCTTTCTTTCTTTGACTTATTTTACTTAGCATAATGCCCTCCAAGTCCATCATGTTGTTGTGAATGGCAAAATTTCATTCTTTTTCATGGCTGAGTAGTATTTCTGTGCGTGTGTGTGTACATACAGTATATATGCCATTTCTTCTTTATCCATTCATCCACTGATGAACACTTAAGTTGCTTCCATGTCTTAGCAATGGTAAATAATATTGCTATGAACATTGGGGTACCTGTATCTTTTCAAGTGCTCATTTTAAGTATGTTAAACCCAGAAGGTCTACAGAAGTACAGTCAGTACCACACTCAATTTACAAGCAGCAATTTAATTTCTGTACAACAATATTTTTCATACTCAATTAATTGTGAAACCCAGGTCCCCACTGACCAGATGTATCTTGATTTCTCATCTATTAAATGAGTCTCTAACCTTATAGAGTTATTGTGGGTATTAAATGAGTTGCTACATATAAAGTGGCTATTATCCGCTAACTAGTATATGTGTTAGATATTATTTAACAAACTTGCACATTTGTTTTGGTTTCATAGTTATGTACATGTTCTAATCCTAAGAATTTTACACAAAGTTTTGTATTTGAACTATAATACAAATATATAATTGAAATATGATACAAAATTATAATCATGTAGTTTTTTAAAAAAGGAATTTAAGTCAATAATGTGGCCATTGAGAGTTTTTCTCTCTTCTTTTTTTTTTTTAAGGGGTTCATACTTTACTCAAATTTGAGAATCATTAGCCTAGAATAAACTTGGGCTTTTTTTCTCTATATATACTTTTTAATACATCACAGGTGTCACTCTCTGAGCTCTTAAAAATTAATAAGGAAAACCATACTTAGGACCAGTTGTCTTGTTAGTAAAGTTTTAGGTCAAATGTGCTTATTCGCTCAGTCATGTCCAACTCTTTGCGATCCCATGAATTGTAGCCCACCAGGCTCTTCTGTCCATGGGGATTCTCCAGGCGAAAATACTGGAGTGGGTTGCCATGCCCTCCTCCAGGGGATCTTCCCAACCCAGGGATCGAACCCAGATCTCCCACATTGCAGGTGTATTCTTTATCGTCTGAGACACCAGGGAAGCCTTTTAGTTCAAATACTCGTGGATAAAAGGAGGAGGCATGTTGCATGGAAATTTGTAAACTAAGAGTTAGAATGTCTTCAATGATTTATATAAACCTTTAGCAAGTTGTTTAACCACTCTTGGCCTTAGTTGGAATGTCTTTGAAATGGAGATCTGCTTTTGGGAATTCCCTGGTTGTGCAGTGGTTAGGACTTGGTGCATTCACTGCCATGGCACAGGTTCAGTCCCTGGTTAGAGAATTAAGGTCCTGCAAGCCATGCAATGTAGCCAAAAACAAAACAGAAAAAAAAAAAAGATTGACTTTCAAATCCCTTCAAGGTCTAAAATTCTATGACATTTTCAGTATGCCCACTGTTACAGTGTGATAAGTTGTTATTACATCTGGCACTTAATAAAGAAATGTGCCCTTCAAGGGGCCAAACTTTCCTGTGTTATCATTCAGTTGGGAGATTCTCTGGTGGCTTAGTGGGTAATCTGCTTGCAATTCAGGAGACCCAGCTTCGATCCCTGGCTTGGGAAGATGCCCTGGAGGAGGAAATGGCAACCCACTCTAGTATTCTTGCCTGGAGAATCCCTTGGACAGAGTAGCCTTGCAGGGTACAGTCCATGGAGTCACAAAGAGCAGGACATGACTGAGCAACTAACACTTTCAGGTGTTTGTTCTGCCCTTTTCTCATTCTCTGCTATTAGTCTGAATACACAGTTAAATTCTCCAAAGTAGAGGAAGAGCATTTAGTCAGAAGAACAAGTTATAGCAATTACCACCCTTGTACAGTATCCTCCACAATGAATCTGGGCTGGCGCATTTTACAAATGAGTGCAGTAGTGGTGATGATTTGCGACATCTAAGACTGAGTCACAAAAAGCCTTGTAGCTTCTGCCTTGGTCTCAGAGCTCATGTTATAGGGGAAACAAGCAGCCACTTAAAATTTACTTTAGACCACTATGCTGTGAGGAAACCCAACCTGGCCTCATAGAGAGGCCATGGAAGAGAGAGATGCCTGAAGGGCCTATCCAGTTGAAGTGTGAAATGAAGAAGCCATCTTGGATGTCTGGGGCAAGTCTTCATAAAACTCCAGCCTCATCTACTATCTGAGCAGAAGCATGACACCAGAATGAGAGTCACCAAGCCAAAATAACTGAATTTACAAAACTGCCAGATAGTAAACTTTTTGAAGCTGTCGATTTGGCAGCAATTTGTTATGCAGTGATAGATAAGCTTGTTTAAGGGCCAAAAAAAATGCTCATTTCTCTTTTGATCAATTATATCTACTTTATATCCCTCTCATATGAACTCCTTTTTAGAAAAGTATAGCCATATAATTTTTTTTCAGTAGACAATTTCCTCTTTGTTTCATTCATTAAGAAAAATAATCACAAAGACATGGTTTCATGTCATTTCATCATCTTTTTGATGCCCAGTTTAAGAATCATTTTCTGGAAATAATTGATTCATCATCAACTTTGCAAATCCTGTTATTAATACCCATGAAAGAAACTAGCTTTAAGAAACAAAACATAACTACTGTTTCTATAAACATACATGTTTGACTCTTATTACAATAAAAGGATCAGAGAAGATTAGGAGTGAGAAAGATGTTAAACAGGAGCCCATTTAAATCTGTTTTATTATTTTAACATTATATTTAATTTAGGTTATTTATCTTAAAACACATTTAAGTAAAACTGAAATGTCCTTTAAGATGTTGAAATTTTATAACTAAATCCAACTATCCCTAAAAAAGAGGTTTCCATTTATTTTACTACAAATGTTTTTTAGAATTGATAGTGTTGACAAATAAAGTGTTTTATAATACTTAATTTCATACAATACTCCAAAATAAATACTATTTTGGTCAAAGTGTTAAAAATTGAAGTTCTATGTTTTTTAAAAATATAAGTTGATGTGAAATGTTTCCTGTAAATTTATAAAGTTGTTGTCAAATTATTTAAAACAGCTCACACAAATTCAGGATAGAAGTAGAGGTTTAGGCTCCAGTAATGAACGAAAGAATTGATGGACATTTTAATTAAGAAGAAATAAAACTGTTTAATAAACAGAGACTCTGAGAATGATACCATCAATGTGCTTTCTATAATCTCTTTCTCTTTTCCTTTTCATTAAATTTGAACAATCAAGTATTGTTCTCCAAGCAGCTCACCAAAGGTATTACTATTTAAAGTCCCTTTCTAAAATTTGTAATATACTTTGTTAACGCAAAAAGGAAAAAGTAGGTCATTGGCTTAAAAATGCCCAGGACAACATTTCTCTTATTTTTATTAAGCAATTATTTAATAAAGGAGTCCCCAGTCAGTACAGTTCAGTTCAGTCACTCAGTGGTATCCGACTCTTTGCGACCCCATGAATCGCAGCACGCAAGGCCTCCCTGTCCATCACCAACTCCCGGAGTTCACTCAGACACGCGTCCATCGAGTCAGTGATGCCATCCAGCCATCTCATCCTGGGTCGTCCACTTCTCCTCCTGCCCACAATCCCTCCCAGCATCAGAGGTTTTTCCAATGAGTCAAATCATTGCATGAGGTGGCCAAAGTACTGGAGTTTCAGCTTCAGCATCATTCCCTCCAAAGAAATCCCAGGGCTGATCTCCTTCAGAATGGACTGGTTGGATCTCCTTGCAGTCCAAGGGACTCTCAAGAGTCTTCCCAACACCATAGTTCAAAAGCATCAATTTTTCCGTGCTCAGCTTTCTTCACAGTCCAACTCTCACATCCATACATAACCACTGGAAAAATCATAGCCTTGACTAAATGGACCTTTCTTGGCAAAGTAATGTCTCTGCTTTTCAATGTGCTGTCTAGGTTAGTCATAACTTTACTTCCAAGGAGTGAGCGTCTTTTAATTTCATAGCTTCAATCACCATCGGCAGTGATTTTGGAGCCCCCCAAAATAAAGTCGGACACTGTTTCCACTGTTTCCCCATCTATCTCCCATGAAGTGATGGGACCGGATGCCATGATCTTCATTTTCTGAATGTTGAGATTTAGGCCAACTTTCTTATTCTCCTCTCACTTTCATCAAGAAGCTCCTTAGTTTCTCTTCACTTTCTGTCATAAGGGTGGTGTCATCTGCATATCTGAGGTTATTGATATTTCTCCCGGCAAACTTGAGTCCAGCTTGTGTTTCTTCCAGCCCAGTGTTTCTCATGATGTACTCTGCATATAAGTTAAATAAGCAGGGTGACAATACACAGCCTTGACGTACTCCTTTTCCTATTTGGAACCAGTCTGTTGTTCCATGTCTAGTTCTAAATGTTGCTTCCTAACCTGCATACAGGTTTCTCAAGAGGCAGGTTAGGTAGTCTGGTATTCCCATCTCTTTCAGAATTTTCCACAGTTTCTTGTGATCCACACAGTCAAAGGCTTTGGTATAGTCAATAAAGCAGAAATAGATGTTTTTCTGGAACTCTCTTGCTTTTTCCCTGATCCAGCGGATGTTGGCAATTTGATCTCTGGTCCCTCTGCTATTCTAAAACCAGCTTGAACTTCTGGAAGTTCACAGTTCACGTATTGCTGAGGCCTGGCTTGGAGAATTTTGAGTATTACTTTACTAGCATGTGAGATGAGTGCAATTGTGCGGTAGTTTGAGCATTCTTTGGCATTGCCTTTCTTTGGGATTGGAATGAAAACTGACCTTTTCCAGTTCCGTGACCACTGCTGAGTTTTCCAAATTTGCTGGCATATTGAGTGCAGCACTTTCACAGCATCATCTTTCAGGATTTGAAATAGCTCAACTGGAATTCCATCACCTCCACTAGCTTTCTTTGTAGTGATGCTTTCTAAGGCCCACTTGACTTCACATTCCAGGATGTCTGGCTCTAGGTGAGTGATCACACCATCGTAATTATCTTGGTCATGAAGATCTTTTTTGTATAGTTCTTCTGTGTATTCTTGCCACCTCTTCTTAATATCTTCTGCTTCTGTTAGGTCCATACCATTTCTGTCCTTTATCGAGCCCATCTTTGCATGAAATGTTCCCTTGGTGTCTCTAATTTTCTTGAAGAGATCTCTAGTCTTTCCCATTCTGTTGTTTTCCTCTATTTCTTTGCATTGATTGCTGAGGAAGGCTTTCTTATCTCTTCTTGTTATTCTTTGGAACTCTGCATTCAGATGCTTGTATCTTTCCTTTTCTCCTTAGCTTTTTGCTTCTCTTCTTTTCACAGCTATTTGTAAGGCCTCCTCAGACAGCCATTTTGCTTTTTTGTATTTCTTTTCCATGGGATATGGTCTTGATCCCTGTCTCCTGTACAATGTCACAAACCTCCATCCATAGTTCATCAGGCACTCTATCTATCAGATCTAATCCCTTAAATCTATTTCTTACTTCCACTGTATAATCATAAGGGATTTGATGTAGGTCATACCTGATTGGTCTAGTGGTTTTCCCCACTTTCTTCAATTTAAGTCTGAATTTGGCAATAAGGAGTTCATGATCTGAGCCACAGTCAGCTCCTGGTCTTGTTTTTGCTAACTGTATAGAGCTTCTCTATCTTTGGCTGCAAAGAATATAATCAATCTGATTTCAGTGTTGACCATTTGGTGATGTCCATGTGTAGAGTCTTCTCTTGTGTTGTTGGAAGAGGGTGCTTGCTATGACCAGTGCATTTTCTTGGCATAACTCTATTAGTCTTTGCCCTGCTTCATTCTGTACTCCAAGGCCAAATTTGCCTGTTAATCAGGTGTTTCTTGACTTCCTACTTTTGCATTCCAGTCCCCTATAATGAAAAGGACATCTTTTTGCAGTATTAGTTCTAAAAGGTCTTGTAGGTCTTCATAGAACCGTTCAAATTCAGCTTCTTCTGCATTACTGATTGGGGCATAGACTTGGATTACTGTGATATTGAATGGTTTGCCTTGGAAACGAACAGAGATCATTCTGTCATTTTTGAGACTGCATTTCGGACTCTTTTGTAGACCATGATGGCTACTCCATTTCTTCTAAGGGATTCCTGCCCGCAGTAGTAGATATAATGGTCATCTGAGTTAAATTCACCCATTCCAGTCCATTTTAGTTTGCTGATTCCTAGAATGTTGACGTTCACTCTTGCCATCTCCTGTTTGACCACTTCCAATTTGCCTTGACTCATGGACCTGACATTCCAGGTTCCTATGCAATATTGCTCTTTACAGCATTGGACCTTGCTTCTATCACCAGTCACATCCACAGCTGGATATTGTTTTTGCTTTGACTCCATCCCTGCATTCTTTCTGGAGTTATTTCTGCACTGATCTCCAGTAGCATATTGGGCACCTACTGACCTGGGGAGTTCCTCTTTCAGTATCTTATCTTTTTGCCTTTTCATACTGTTCGTGGGGTCATACTGACACAATGTGGTCCGCTGGAGAAGGGAATGGCAAACCACTTCAGTATTCTTGCCTTGAGAACCCCATGAACAATTTGAAAAAGAGTCCCCAGTTTTCCAATATTCAAATATACATATATATTGGGCCTTATTATTTCCTAGATTATTTTACTCCAGTCAATTTACCCATTTTATGAGCAGCTTAATGTTTTGAGCCATCTTTTCCAGAAGTATGTTATTAAGAAGATTCATTTTTGAGAGCTTCCCTGGTGGCTCAGATGGTAAAGAACATACCTGCAATGCAGGCTACCCAGGTTCTATCCCTGGGTCAGAAAGATCCCCTGGGGAAGAAAATGGCAACACACTCCAGTATTCTTGCCCAGAGAATCCCATGGACAGAGGAGTCTGGTGGGCTACAGTCCATGGGGTCAGCTGCAAAGAGTCAGATGACTCAGTCAGATGACTGAGCCACTTTCTATTTAACTTAAAACAGTGACTAATAACTTTAATTTTTATGTTTTTCAAACTATTAATTTATTCTACAAATATTTACTGATATTCTTTTTGTGTCTCTCTTACCAGACCACCTGACCTGCCTCTTGAGAAATCTGTATGCAAGTCAGGAAGCAACAGTTAGAACTAGACATGGAACAACAGACTGGTTCCAGATAGGAAAAGGAGTACGTCAAGGCTGTGTATTGTCACCCTGCTTATTTATATGCAGAGTACATCATGAGAAACACTGGGCTGGAAGAAACACAAGCTGGAATCAAGACTGCCAGGAGAAATATCAATAACCTCAGATATGCAGATGACACCACCCTTACGGCAGAAAGTGAAGAGAAACTAAGGAGCTTCTTGATGAAAGTGAAAGAGGAGAGTGAAAAAGTGGGCTTAGAGCTCAACATTCAGAAAACGAAGATCATGGCATCCGGTCCCATCACTTCATGGGAGATAGATGGGGAAACAGTGGAAACAGTGTCCGACTTTATTTTGGGGGGCTCCAAAATCACTGCAGATGGTGACTGCAGCTATGAAATTAAAAGACGCTTACTCCTTGGAAAAAAAGCTGTGACCAACCTAGATAGCATATTCAAAAGCAGAGACATTACTTTGCCTACTAAGGTCCGTCTAGTCAAGGTTATGGTTTTTCCAGTAGTCATTGTATGGATGTGAGAGTTGGACTGTGAAGAAGGCTGAGCGCCAAAGAATTGATACTTTTGAACTGTGGTGTTGGAGAAGACTCTTGAGAGTCCCTTGCACTGCAAGGAGATCCAACCAGTCTGTTCTGAAGGAGATCAACCCTGGGATTTCTTTGGAAGGAATGATGCTAAAGCTGAAGCTCCAGTACTTTGGCCACCTCATGCGATGATTTGACTCATTGGAGAAGACTTTGATGCTGGGAGGGATTGTGGGCAGGAGGAGAAGGGGACGACAGAGGATGAGATGGCTGGATGGCATCACTGACTCGATGGACGTGAGTCTGAGTGAACTCCGGGAGTTGGTGATGGACAGGGAGGCCTGGCGTGCTGCGATTCATGGGGTCGCAAGGAGTCGGATACGACTGAGTGACTGAACTGATCTGAACTGAAGGGGCTTGGAGACACAGCCACAGACAAAGCACATCCCCACTGCCATGAAGCATGCCCTGTAGTCTAAAATATTTAAATCACAAATTCACCAGTGAAGTATAGGTAGTTAAAAAAGAAAAGAATTCCAAGGATTGAGCTGTAGAACATTCCAACATATGGTGATGAGAGTGATGAAAAGTAAAGGACAAAAGAAATTAAGATCCCATTAAGAGAACATCTCTTAAGGAGGTAAGAGAAAAAGTGGAAATGTTGAGTGCCCTGGAAGCTCAGTGAAAGGAGTATTTCAAGGAAAGGGCAGTACTCAAGGGAGTGTCAGGTGCTTTTATGTGATGAAGTAAGATGAGAAATAAGAACAAGATTTAAAATGTGAAGATCATTGATATCTTACCTCATGGCAGTTCGTTCAGAGAAGGGGAGAACAGAAATTGGAGACAAGTCAAAGAACAGAGCAATCCAAGTATAGACAAATTTTCCTAAGACTTTTTCTGTAAAATACAGAAGAGAATTGGAGTGATGACTGGAGGGAAAAACAGGTTCCAGAGCCAGGAACAGTTTAAGATAGAAAAGATTGTATGTATATTCTTATAGGGACAATCCCAAGGAGAGCAGAAGATAGATAATGCATAACAGAGAGTGAAGGATTGCTGGAGCAGCTGAGAAGGTAAGAGGGGATGGGATTCAGTGCACAATGGTGGGGCTGGCCTTTGTTGGGAGGATGAATAGTTTATCCTCAATGGAAGAAAAGACACTACAGATGGGTCTGGATGCAGTGAAGTGGCTAGATGTTCTGGGTGAGCTTGGGGAAGTTCTCTTCTGCTTCTTTTTTCTCAGTGATACAGGGAACATTTGTCTGCTGACAGTGAGGATGAGGGAAAATGAAAATTTGAGAGAAGAGGGAAAGGCATACAAAATGGGACAGATAGAAAGCACATAATAAGATAGAAATAAGTCTAAATATATCACTAATCACAACTATGAATGGAATAAACTTTCTAATCAAAAGGCAAAAGTTTTAGACTGGATTGAAATGAACATTTATGCTATTTATACAAGTCAGGTGTAAAATGCAAGAACACAGAAAAACTAAAAATTAAGGATTCGAAAGGGGTACCCGTCAAATGTCAAGTAAAAGAAACATGATCTAAATATATTATTACCAGATAAAATGACTTTAAGGAGAGCTACTACTTAATGGTAAAATATTCAGTTCACTAAGAAGGTAAAATAATTCTAAATTTGTATGCCTCTAATAATGTAGCCTTGAATTGTAGTATGACAGAATCACAAGGAAATTTTTTAAAGTCTGCCACCGCAGTAAGAGATTTTAATACATTTCTGAGAAGTTGAATCTTTAATTAAACTCTTTTTATGAAGTAAAAAGTAAAAAAACAAGTAAAATCAGGCACAGGAAGCTTTCCTGGTCAGTTATCTAAACATTTAAAGAACAGACCAATCCAGTATAGCACAAACTCTTCAAGAAAACAAATTGAGAAAGAATGTCCCCCCGCTTGTTTTATGAGGTTAGCATAACCTTGAAACCAAAGTTACTAAAATATGGTACAATTTTATTTTTTAATTAAATAAAAAATGTTTTAAAATGAACAATCTGATTTGCTTAATAGCAAATTTTTAAAGAAGATAATACATCAAAATCATGATTATCTCAGTAGATGCAGAAAAGGCATTCTGCATAACTCTCTATTCATAAAAAATTCTCAGCAAACAGAATAGAAGGAAACTTTTCAAACTGAAATGTAGTTGATTTACAATATTGCGTTAGTTGTAGTTGTACAGCAAAGTGAGGCAGTTATATATATAGTTTTTTCAGATTATTTTCCATTATATGTTATTGCAAGATATTGAATATTGTTCCTTGTGTTGTACAGTTATTTCTTGTTGCTCCTATATTTTATATATAGTGTGTGTATCTGTTAATCCCATACTCCTAATGTATATACCTGTTTCCCCTTTAGAAACCATAAGTTTCTTTCCTATGTCTGCGAATCTGTTCCTGTTTTATAAACAGATTCATTCGTATTATTTTTTAGATTCCACGGATAAGTGATATCAAACAATATTTGTATTTCTCTGTCTGACTTACCTCACTTATTATGATAGTCTCCAGACCCATCCATGTTTCTGAAAGGCAATATTTTATTCTTTTTTATGGCTGAGTAACATTCCATTGCATGTATGTATACACACACACACACACACACACACACACACATACATACAACATCTTCTTTATCCACTAATCTGTTAATGGATGCTTATGTTACTTCCATGTCTTGGCAATTGTCAGTAGTTCTGCTGTGAACACTGGAGTGCACATATCATTTTGGATTAACATTCTCTCTCTTCCAAGTATATACTCAAGAGTGGGATTGTTGGATTATATGGTAGCTCTATTTTTAGTGTTTTTAAGGAAGCTCTATACTGCTTTTCATAGTGGTTGCACCAATTTACATTTCCACTAACAGCGTAGGAGGGTTAAAAGGAAACTTTTTAAATCTGCCATTGAGCCTGTCCAAAAATGTGCAGTACTTCCTAACATAGTGTTGAAAGCATATCCTTAAATGATGAACATTACAAAGATGTCCTCTGTCACCATCACTGTTCAATACTGTACCTGTAGCCCTGGCTTGTGTAATAAGGAAAGAAGAAGAAATAAAAGGCAAAATGATTAAAAAGGAGGAAACAAATTATCATTATTCATGGATGAAATACAATTGACCCTTGAACAACAGCAGGGGTTAAGGGGGTTAAGAGCAGGGGTTCCACTTCACCACAGAGAGCATCCAAGTATATATTTACAGTAGGCTTTATGTATCCATGGTTCCTCATCTATAGGTTTAACTAACTGTGAATCATTCAGTGTTATAGCATGTATTTACTTTCTAAAAAATCCACATGTAAGTGTAGCTATGCACTTCAAATTCCTGTTGTTCAAGGGCCAACTCTAATTTTACATAGAAAACCTGAGAATCTACAGATAAAGTACAGGATTTAAACAGAGGTTAGCAAGATTGCTAGATGAAAACATCAACATATAAAAGTCAATTGTATTTCTATGCACTGCAACAAACAGTTGATAATGCATTTCCTAATGCAATTAGGAAAGATGCCATTTTTTACAGTGACCCAAAGCACCAAGTGCCTGCTACTAGAGTTAATGAAAGATAAGCAATCTCTTTTTGGAGAAAAACTTAAAGTGTATTGGAAAAGAAATTAAAAAATATCCAAATGAGCATAAAGATCTTTCATAATCTTTTGTAGAAGAACTCAGTATGGTAAAATTGCAATTCTCCCCCAATACATCTATTTCCTCAGTTTTATTCTAATGGTTGTACCATCAGGATTTTTCATGGAACTAGACACATTAGTTCTAAAATTATCATGGAATAGCAAAAGGTCAAGAAGTCATGAAATTCCCAGAGAAGAAAAACAATATAAGATGATTTACCCTTCTAGATATCAAGGCTAATATAAAGCCATGAAAATTGTTTAACACGGGGTTAGACAAACAGACTAAGGGAATAGAATAGAGAACACTGAAACTGACCCAGGCACAGAGGAAAAATTCGATATGTGCCAGAGCTTGTATGTCAGTATGAAAGAAGTGCTATTGTTTATATTAATTTATAAAACATTGTGTTATGAAAACAATGAAATTCTACTTCCTTCCACAAAAATCAAATCTAGGAAAAATGAAAGACTTACCGTGAAAGGAAAACTTGAAAATATAGGAAAATATCTTTAAAGACGAAAACATGGGAAATATCTTTGTAACCTTTGAATATGGATAGATTTATTAAATAAGACACATATAAGAATGTGAGCCAAAAGAGTAAAAAAATCATCCATTTACACTAATATTAACATTTATCATACTCAAAAGGAACCATGGAGGGACTGAAAAATACCACCATTCCCTTGTGAGAGAATGAAAGTGAAAAGTTTATCTTAACACTATTTTGAAAATAGCTTTAAATAGGAATACATAGGAGCTAAATGATAAAGGAAAGCAAGACAATGATAGACCAAAAATTTAGCACACTGCCTACCTCTGAGGATTCAGGTGGGGAGTCAGCTATAACAAGGAAGGGGACCTCTGAAACACTAAGATTTTATTCTTAAGCTGATGTCTGCTATGGGAGTGTACATTTCCTTAAAATTATTTTAACTATGCACATGTATTTCATATGAATTATATATAAATAAAATATAATTTAAAACACACTTATAGTGTAATACAAATCAATTCAAAATGACAAAGCAATATTAGAAATACATTGGCTTTCAAATGGAAAAGGAGAACTTCAGGTATGGTTTGATCCGGAATCCATACCTACAGCTGGGGAAGAGGGCATCTTCCTTAACAGCAGATAGACTACACTGGGAAAGGTTAAATACCAGGATGAAGAACAAGTGAGAATGGAAGAATCTAGGCAGGGAAAATCAGTAAATTTCCAGAGCCACAAAACAAACATTTCAGTTAACATTTCTCATCTTGAACTGAACTTTTAAAATCCTTGTTTTTCCATTTGACTTTTGCTAACCTGGATTTCTAGCTGAAATGAAACATTAAGAGGAATAATAATTTTATAATATCCCTTAATTATTTTGTACATATAACCTTCCAACTCATGCTTTAACTTTTTGCTCAAAAGATATTTTGATTCAATAATAGGCACTCTTCTTAAGTGTGGTGGCATTCTGATTGAGAAATAGTACTAAAAGCTTGTTAAAATAGTGACTGCTGTGCCTGTGTGCTTGTATCCCAGTATATGTATAATATATATACAAGTCATAATTACGATAGTGTTGACTTTGAATATAACTGCAACTTTATTTTATGTTATTTATTTAATTTTCATATTTTTCTAGTTTTGAAGCTGCTATTTTAATAGACAACTTTCCCAAGCTGATTTATATCAAAGTTTATAATTTCTTTTGAATAATTGTGGATTTAAATAATTTAAAATCTCCCTATTAAGTCCAAAAATTTTAAAGAAAATTATTCTTTTTAAAATTTCTTTATTGAAATATAATTAATTTACAATGTTTTACCAGTCTCTGCTGTACAGCAAAGTGACTCAGTTATACACATAAGTATATTCTTTTTTGATGTTCTTTTCCATTACGGTTTATCCCAGGAGAGTGGATATAGTTCCCTGTGCTATTTAGTAGGACCTTGTTGTTTATTCCGTCTAAGTGTAGTAGTTTGCATTTACCCACCTCAGACTCCCAGTCCAACCCTCTCCCTCCCCCTACTCCTTGGCAACCATAAGTCTGATCCCTATGGAAGCAAAATTATTCTTGATAGCAATCTCTCAAGACCTTAAACAGATTAAATGCTATGTAATTTAATGTTTTGTTCATGACGCAAGGTCATTAGGAATGTAAATTACTTTGTTATAATTACAATTAATTTCTGATACAAGTAGCTGTTTGTTTCTGTACTTAAAGGGATTATTCTAACTGGTGAGTGTGAATAATTGTTTTTTGGTCGCTACTCTCCACATGAGCATTAACTTAAACAAAATTATTTCTTTATGTATTTATTTTTGGCAGCACTGGGTCTCTGTTGCTTTTGCATGGGTTTTCTCCAGTTGTGGTGAGTGGGGGCTACTCTTCCTTGCAGTGCATGGCCTTCTCATTACCGTGGCCTCTCTTTTTGCAGAGCACAGGCTCTAGGAGAGCAGGCTTCAGTAAGCTTGGCTAGTGGATTCAGCAGTTGTGGCTCACGGGCTTAGTTGCTCCACAGCATGTGGGATTTTTCCAGACCAGGAAATGAACATGTCCCTGTCATTGGCAGGCAAATTCTTATCCACTGTGCCACCAGGAAGGCTGAGCTTTAACTTTCTGAAGCTGTTGATATGCCAACACCTATCAGCAAAACTCTTCTAAGCTGTTACATCTTAAGTGCTACAAAATAATTAAAAGCATGATATAATCATGTCAAACATGTCTGTGAATAGATTTTAAGTAAAGTTTTCACAAAAATTATGTACTTGAATTTTGGAGCAAAATTTTTGATCTCCCTTATATATCACAATAGCTTTAAAATTTTTACTTATAATTTTCCTTTTTACCAAGTTGTCAGTTATCTTGTTCTAAGGAATCCTATGAGTATAGCTTGTTTTGTAAACAGGAAAAAGCACTAAATATGAATCAAAGTGCTGAATTATTTTAGTTATGTATGATTTAACCACTGTAATGTTTAAATTCTATACTTCCTATTTATAGTGAGTGAAAGTCGCTGAGCCGTGTCCGACTCTTTGCGACACCATGGACTATACAGTTCATGGAATTCTCCAGGCCAGAATACTGGGGTGGGTAGCCTTTTCCTTCTCATAAAGCTCATAAAGCTTTATTAATTCCTTTCTAAGCTATCCGTGATTTCTGTTAAAAAAGATTCTGTTTTTAATTGTCTGTCTCATTTACTTTAAAAATTATTTTAGTGATTTATTTCTCATTTTATATTAAAACTAGTTGGTGCTCTTTCAATAATCTCCATTGTCTGTAGGACAAAACATAGACTATCAAACTCTTCTCGTGTATTTCCAAATTGCTTACCTGCTTTAACCTGCTATATCCATGGGTAAACTCTTTTCACATCCTATTTGTCTAGATTATGTCATTTTCAGCCCTATTTCCTGGTGAGGTCTACTAACTTACCTACCTCTACTAAGTGATCCGATGGTTAGATCTCTTTTCTTTATGAGACCTTTCTTAATTTCTCCCAGCCCACACAAAACTCACTCTTCTCCATGTTTAATACATTACCCTCCTACCGATGTAGA
The DNA here is from genome assembly GCF_001704415.2 of Capra hircus. Taxonomy (NCBI): domain Eukaryota; kingdom Metazoa; phylum Chordata; class Mammalia; order Artiodactyla; family Bovidae; genus Capra; species Capra hircus. Next base: position 45,834,012 of record NC_030811.1, read on the forward strand.
GCTTGCATACTGTTGTGTATTTGGAATCTGTCTAGAGTAACCTTTGGAGTTTGTTTATCTCCAACACTTAGCACAGTGTTTATCCACAGTACCCAGAACAATCTCTTAGTAGATACTTAGTAAGGATATAATGATGGTGGAGTCTTCATTTAGAGGGCACACCAGTAGCTTACTTGAGAGAGTTCTTAAACTTTTGTGATGAAGTGGTATGGATTTCCTTTTGGTGAGGAATTCTTGCAGGCAGAATACTGTGAGTACACATTTGTACCAGGAAAGTAAAATACAGACCTCCGGCCAAAACTCTCAAGTAATTCTCGCCAAAGACATAAACAGCCAAATTCCTTCAAAAATAGTTTCCTAGAAGCAATTTGCATTGACTGTGCTTTGGTCCAAACAGCCTCCTTTAAAAGTGTAAATCTTTAAAAGCATGGTAAATCTAATCATTGCAGATAGATGGCTTGGAATAGTAGTGTTTAACTTTTGGCTAAAATCATCTAGATTTTTGTCAGTAATTCAATTAATTTTTCCAAGTCACCATTCATCTTTTTTACAGATATGTGGTAGAAAGTACGTACCTTTTTAGAATGGGAGTACCTTTCTAATTACTGAACAGTCTTTCTTCAGGTGTAGAATTTGTTGAACCTAGGATGTGGAAGGAATTTTTAAAGTGTGATGTCATGGTACAGTGATTAAAGAGTCAGTGGAAATTTAGCATTTTTCCTTAATGTGTACATTGATCAGAAATCTGAATTTAACTGGGTTAAAGACATTCAATTCCTAAACTGGGATAAAGACATTCAAACTGGGTTAAAGACAGAGTCAAGATCAATAAACAAATAAACAAATGTTTATTAATTTGCAAGCCAAGTCTACCAGGTGGCTCAGTGGTAAAGAATCCACCTACCAATGCAGGAGCTGCAAGAGATATGCATTTGATCCCTGGATTGGGAAGATCCTCTGGAGAAGGGAATGGCCACCCATTTCATTATTCTTGCCTGGAAAATTCCATGGACAGAGGAGCCTGGTGGGCCACAGTCCATGGGATTGTAAAGAGTCAGACACAACTGCGCGGCTTTCACTTTTTTACTTTAAGCCTTACGTAGGATGAAAAGAGCCATAATCTTTGCCTTTAAGAAGTTTGAAGTCTAGATAAATAGATATAGGTAGATAATATGTGTTATTTATTGAGATATGAATTCATGATTGAACAAAGCAGTATATCATACTTGCCAAAGAATGATACAACAGAAATATCATGAGAGAGAAAGGGAGGTGTTCTTCCATGCTGGAATGAGCACAGCAAGCTATATCAAGGTAAACTGAAAGAGTTGTACTTGAAGAACGGGTGGACTTTGAATATGGATGAAGAGAGGTAAAAACATTCTTGGAGATAAAGAATGAGAACAGTGTGAACAAGGCCACGGAGTCAAAGCCATTTTCGGAGGAGAGAGAAGATCAGGTTTTCAGAGAGGTGCAAAACTGTAGACTAGACTAGGAAAGGAGTTTGGAGTTGGGTTGTGGAAGAGTGTGAATGCTAGGTTATGGAATAAAGATTTACCATGTAAATGAGTGGCGAGGAGCTATTTGGGGAAGATTTTGATAACCGAGAAATCTTGATCCAAGTTGAGGTTTAGGAGATTAATTGTTAGCCATGTACCATTTGAAAAGGAAGGCAAAGAGGTGAGGTAATACGAAGAGATTTAGAAGACTAACAAAGCAGTGCAAGTATGAGGTAGAACAGAGGACATATGTAGTTTTTCTTTTCAGCATCCCCTTTCTTCTGATTCAGTGTTTCTGGTGGAGATGACTCCATCCTCTGCCAAGAGCAGATGACCTTGATGTGCTCAATTAAAAGAGTCCATTCCTCTGGTCATAATTATTGGCTCATGAATGGGCACACACCCTAAAGTAAGAAAATTAGTTTTGTCTCTAGAGCTCTTTCTGCTAGACCTATCAGGAAAAGTACCCTCTTCTTTAAGGATCCTAACATTGTCAGTGGTCATCTTTCCTGTCATATTGTATAGTAGCCAGCTTCCAAGATGGTCCTCAGTACTGAGATGGTCCTTCAGATACTCATGTCCTTGTATAAGCTTCTTCTATATTATATCAGAGTTGGTCTATGTCTAAATGATGAATGGGGCTTCTCTGATAGCTTACTTGGTAAAGAATCCACCTGCAATTCGATTGCAGGAGAACTGGGTTCGATTCCTGAGTTGGGAAAATCCTCTGGAGAAGGGATATGCTACCCACTTCTTATTCTTGGGCTTCCCTTGTGGCTCAGATGTGGTAAAGAATCCACCTGCAGTGAGGGAGGCCTGGGTTTGATCCCTGGGTCAGGAAGATCCCCTGGAGAAGGGAACGGCTCCCCACTCCAGTATTCTGGCCTGGAGAATTCCATGGACTGTATAGTCCATGGGATCACAAAGAGTCCTACACGACTGAGTGACTTTCGCTTCACGTCATATGGTGAAAGAGTATACAGCAGAAGTGATGGTATAATGAAACTGTGAAGGGAGAGAAGCTACAGATTCCAAAGTGAAATCTAGACTTAGTATCAAGACTTGATTTTTAGATAAAAGGGAACACCAAGTTTTTTAGTTTAGCAAATGGTTGTATCATTAACAGATGTAGCAATGTCCGGAAAGGGGATTTGTTGTTGTGGGAGAAGGATAGGAGGAGATAAAGAATATCTTTTCAGGTCAAGATTCTGGACAGTAGCATTAGAAACAATGGCTGGTACTGATAGAAATAGACTGTCTCACAAAACACTGAGTTCTCTGTCACTGTATGATTCCTTGTTGAGGATGTTGGAGACTGAGCTAATTATAATAACATAGCATATAAAATCACATCCAAGTAGATGATTTGATTTCTACCAGTTATACAAACACATACTCAAAAAAAGGGAAACTTAACATGAACAGAGGCAATAGCCATAATCTCTCCTACCTTAGAGATCTTCAAAGTTTTTTTTCCTTGTTTCTCACTTGTTGCATCAGGTGAATTTTAATCTCTGTTGGAGCATACCCAGTTCACTAGACAGACTAGAACCAGAATCAGGGGGCTTTGGTCACAACCATCTCTCTACTTTGCAAATTATTTTGGTTCCACTTTAACTTGATTCTATGCTGTATAAAACTGACCATCTCAGAAAACACTAAAAACACCCCGAAGAAACCAAAGGATACTCTAGCAAACTGACAAACCTATATGTCTTCTATTAGAAATAATTTTGTGTCCTGTGAATATCTTTCCTATATTGCTCAATACAGTCAAAGCTCCCTTTTCCTTAATTTTCTTTTCTTTTAAAAAAAAGTTATCACCTATTCCTTGTTTCTGAAAAAAATTTCCCTTTTCTTTAACATAATCCCAAAGTAAACAAAATACTTTGCTTGCAGAAAATAAAACAGAAATGTAAAGTGAGGAAATTCGACTAGACAATTCCTAAAATTCCTTTCAGCTCATAAACATAAAAAGCAAATCCAAAATGTTTGTATTCAACAGCACTGAACTCCTTTAGTAATAGTTAAACATTTTTTTAATGACACATTATATAAATTATGTTTTTCAATACATTTTCATCAAATAGTAAAATTCTGTGGACATTTAAAAGGGATTTATGGGCCTGAAAAAGCTAATATGCTTTTCTACTAAGCATCTTATTCATAAGAAGCCAAATCTTGATATTCAATAGGATTTGTGAAAAGCAGCAAATAAGGAAGTGGGACAAAGGGAAGAAAACAGGTTCATCAGATTCTTGCCTCATTCTCAGCTTCCCTTTACCCTCTCACCTTGGATTCATCCAGTACATTCGTTTTTTTCAAGTCTGGAAAATCTCCCCTGCTTGATCAATTTGGTAGATGCCTACCCTGAAGATTTATTATTTATTTTTCTTGCATCCTTGCAAAATATTCCTTGAATATTTTAATGAGAAATAGGGTTTTTCTTAGAAAATATTTGATAATTTGATTGATTTTGTAAAACTACACAAAAGAGTTTTTTCATCACTGGAAAGACACTTAACATATTAAGTTTTCTTACGCCATCTAGAAACATCAGAAAGACCAAGCTGATGCAATTTTCACTCATCATTTACTTCATGAAAGCAGGGAAATTCCCAGTCGGCCATTTTTAAGGACACTGCTGGGCTAAAGGAACTAGTTGACTTTTAAATTCTATTTGCATAAGCAAATACAAATTAAGACCCAAATCATGGATCAACTGGCCTCAAAATTTTCCCCTTCTTGATGTTGTTCTTTCCCTCTGTCCCTCCCTGCAGCCTCCCTCCTCTTGTTGACAGTTCATCTTACCATAAGCTATTATTATATAGAAGATATTACCTTTCAGGATAAAGGCAGAATGCCAATGCGGAGGCAGGATTTTGGCAGTATTCTGAATTTTCTTAAAGACAATGTTCATTCTTCTTCCTTCATCCCCTTAGAAGTGAGAAATAAATCTCACCAGCTTTAATGGAACAAATTTAGCTCAGCTCTCAACAGGCAAAGTGTTCTTTTTTTTTTTTTCCTCCCTGTAGTCACCTCAAGAAGATTCCTGAGCCTTCATTGTATAAGATTGTTTTTAAAATATTTTGCTCTTTCTTTAGGTATGACTTGTACAGTATACAAGTGTAATTTAGTAATAAAATTTTAGTTTTCATGTTGCAAATCTGGTTGCCCTAGTTTAAAATTATATGTTGAATTATGAAAATCAAGCATTTAGTTGCTATGGGGAAAAGAGAAATTGTTTAAATATGCAAGCTTGGTGTCTTTTCCACTCAGATTTTCCATCCAGAAAGTTGTCTGGAAAACCATTACCCCTCTACTAGAGATATTGCACAAATGTAATGAAAACCTAAAATAATTTTGGTTTTCACCGACCTTTTCTTATGAATTAGTCACAGTTTCCATCTTACTCTCTGAAAATAACAAAAAGATGGATTTTGTCAAAGGATTACTATGAAGAAGGAAATGTGGTTTTGGATTGACTAATACAGATATGAGAAGAGTGTAAAATACTGGTCTATTTGAAAACAATGGACCTAAAAGAAAATTTAGGAAGACTTGAGTTGCTTTGTATAGCTAAAAACATTTTATGTTAAAGCCTAAGCAATATAGATTTAGGAAACTTTAGTAGGTATGGCATTTAAATGTGCTTAAAATGTAGGCACTAATAGGCTATTCTATATTTGAATTTCAAGTTTTAAAAACAATATTCAATGAATTTTACATTAGATTTACTTTTTGGTAGATTAAAAATAATTTTTTAAAACAGAAGAAACTATGTCTCTTAATTTGAAATAATATCTCACTACCTTGAATAGTCCATGGGATTTTAATGATTATTCTGGGGTTGCTTTTGAAGAGGAATTACGGCTAGAGATACTGCTTAATTAGCAATAAAGCCCAGGGATCTGAAAACCGAAGAATTCATGGTGGTAACTAATGGGATATAAGACTGTATAGTGTCTGTCCCAGTAGAAGGAAGTATTTAGTATTAGCAATCATTGAACGAGATCCGGATATAAGTTTTCAAGTGGCTGTTTTCCCAGCTCTGTTACACACTTCATACCCTTTGGCAACCTCAGATTTAGTGCCTTTGGACAGTGAGCTTCTTAAGCCAGGACTGAGGGTTTCTGCAGACAACAGAGATATTTTCTCTGTCTTGACTCTCTGGATTCTTTCCCAACCCTTGCAGTGGCACAAATGCACGTCTTTCATCACAAAGGAGACCAAACCCAAGAGTGTAGAAGGATCAGTGCTAAACTCTTGGCATGACACAGTGGCTACAAAGTCATGGAGCCCTGGGTCTCAGACCTTCTGCCGCTTGCCAGTGTGTGACTCTGAACAGTCTCCTCTCTCTGACCTCAGAGCTGGCTATACAATGAGACTCATGGGGATTTATGATATGAAATTACGCTACATAGTTAGAATTTACAGAAACTATTTTAGATTAGGAATATGTAGACAGTAGAATGAATTCTTATAGACTCTGCTTCTTATGAGAGATGGATTTCATATAAAAAGCTGGCTGATGGAGCACTGACATTTTGGCACCAGTTCACTGACAGCAGGGACCACAATAATTGCCTCAATCCTGCCAGAACATGAGGCTTTGTGAGAAAAGTGATAATTTTTGTAACCTTAGCTCATTATTAATGATATCCCTTCTAGCAACACCATCTACTGCCCAGCTTTTTTCTAGAGCCAAATTTTAGGAATGTGCATAACCACCCACTCTCTCTTCAATTGCTTGGAACTTGGATACTTTTTTCTAACTAGTCTGTTTTTTCTTTATGGAAGGTTTGGGGATTTTTCTCTTATTTTTTGGTAGCCTGAAATTTCACCAAGACTGAATAGGCATAGATTCCCGAGCTCTCCAACTCTCTAATTCATCTTAAAAAGCCCTTGGATCTGAAGTCTAGTGTTTTTCTCTAGCTCCAGGAAATTTCCTTTCATATTTGTTTTCACATTTTACTATGTCCATTTCCTGCTTCTGAGGACTTACATGAGAGGTATTTGAAATCATCTAGATCTCTTTTCCATGTATCTTAAATTTTCTTTGACATTTTCAAGTTTTCTTTTGTACTGCATTCTGGGAAGAGTCCTCAGTTTGGTCTTTTAGTTCTGAAAGTTAGTCTTTAATGATATATGTTCTGATATTCAGTTCCTTTATTATCTTTTTTCCTTTTTGAATCCTGAGTGTAAAAAGTTGACTTAATTATAATCCCTTAGTTCATAGCACAGTTTTATCATTTGTTCATGTAAGAATCTTATTTCACTCATTTATTTTTCTAAACTTCATCCCTGATTTGCATTTCCATTTTCCCCACCACTGTTTCCATTTAGTATAGTTAATATAAGATCTTGAATCTGCATATATTCTTGCATGCCCAAAGATATTTTGTTGTCTTTTGTGCGTGCTTTTCTATTGTTATAAATATACAATATTGTGCTATGCAGCATAGTTTTAAAAAAATTTGGCAGTAATAGTTTTAATTCCTAGGAACTCCAATTGTCTCTCTTTTTTATAGCAATCATATTTTTGCTCATCACTGTAATATCTTCTCAAATCTCTCCAAATAGATGTTATACTTATTTTAAAGTCTTATTTTGTTGTCCCCATTAACTTTCTATAGGTTTTATTTCTGTTGTTTGAATTAATGATGCTTTCCAGTGATGTTAATTTTCCCCAAATATTTGGTAACGATTATCTGTTCTTATTGTCTGTTTCCTTGACCAGATGAGAATCCCTGTTTACTTGTCTGCTAATGCATGTTTCTCTTTTGCTGATAAAGGAAGAGCACAGTGAGATGTGCACCCAGAGGGCTGGCGTATTAGTTTTCTAGGGCTGCCTACTTTTCTAGGCTGCAAAGTACTCCAAACTAAGAATAGAAATTTATTCTTTCACAGTTTTGGATGCTAAAAGTTCAAAATGAAGGTGTTGGCGAGGCGATCTGAATGCCACGCCCCTAAGAGAAGATCCTTCTTTGCTTTTTCCAGCTTCTGACAGCCCTAGGCACTGTTTGGCTTGTGGTAACATAGATCCATGCTCTGCCTTGTCTTCACACGGTCATCTTCCCTCTGTGTCTGTGTGTCTCTTGTCCTCATGTGGTGTTTTCCCCTCTCTGTCTCTTTCCTCTTCTTATAAGAACATGCAAATCATACTGGGTTAAGGGCCAACCGTATTTCGTTGGGCTTCCCAGGTGATGCCGTGGTAAATAATCAGCCTGCCAATGCAGGAGGTGCAGGAGACACAAATTTGATCCATGGGTTGGGAAGATCCCCTGGAGAAGAAATGGCAACCTGCTCCAGTATTCTTGCCTGGAAAATTCCATACACAGAGGAGCCTGGTGGGCTACAGTCCATGGTGTTGCAAAGAGATGGATACGATTCAGCATGCATGAGCAGGATACTTCATTAGAACCTAATCTTAACTAATTAAACCTGCAATGACCTATTTCCAAATAAGGTACTAGGGATTAGGATTTCAATTTATGTTTTTCAGGGATACAATTTAACCTTTAGTAGTGGGTAAATAGCTTGTCCACTGGGTAAAAGTGGGCTTCCCATCCTTACCTTGTACATTGTCTTTCTCCATTCCCAGAAGCTTTGCTGGGAATCTCTGATTCCAGAACTCCCAGTTTCAAGACCTGACCTAGTGGCTTGTGGTAAAGAATCTGCCTGCCAATGCAGGAGGCACAGGTTTAATCCCTGATCTGGGAAGATCCCTTAGAGAAGAAATGGCAACCCATTCCAGTATTCTCGCCTGGGAAATCCTATGGACAGAAGAGCCTAATGGACTACAGTCCGCGGGGTTGCAAAGGGTAGAACATGACTTAGCAACTAAAACAACAGCAACATGACAGTTTACCTGGTGGCAAATGCTAGAATCAGAATGCTCTTTTATTTCCACCCTCTGCTGTTACTGTGGAAGTCTTGGCTAGTCTCTGCTTCTCAGGCCCCAGCACCGAAGCCAGGAGCCTTTCCCAAAGCCTTTTAGCTTTGTTTATAAATGAAATCTGCAGTCAACTGAACAGATCTTTCCTCAAAGGGTCACTGGCCAGATCTTCTGACTGGTCCTTTAATGACTCATCTGATGATTTCTCCAGGACTGATTTGGTTTGATTAGTTCAATGCCTAAAACTCATACAGGATTTTTCTTAGGAACTTTTGCTTCCTTTTGCAATAGCTTCTATTTGGATCTTGTGTTGCAGTTTCTCATTTCTCTGTAAATCTGCTTTCTACCCCTCCCCTCAAACACTCTTTGTGTACTGGAAATTCCTCACATTTTCTGGTCCACCAATGCCATGCTTTCCTGTTTTTCTCTCTGTTTTGGATCCTTCTTTAACCATATCTTTTCTTTAAAATATCAGTGGTATTTAGATGGGAAGGAGATAGATGTACCTGTTTGCTCTGCCATAAATATATGGTGTATGGTGTTGATCTAAACTAGAGGGTCACAAGGTTTTTCCTGCACAGGGCCTGAGAACAAAATATTATAGGCTTTTTTGGCTATAAGTTTACTCTTGCAACTACTCAACACTGCTGTTATAGTGCAAAAGCAGCCTACACGATATGTAAATGAATGAAAGTGGCTGTGTTTCAGTGAAATTTGACTTACCAAAAATAGGCTGTGGGCCAAGTTTGACATATCCCCGAAACCAGTGGTTCTCAAGTTTATCATGTGTCAACATCTCTGGAAAGACTTGATAAAACAGATTGCTCTTCTCACCTCCAGTTTCTGACTCAATAGGTCTGGGGTGGGGGTGAGGCTGTCCCAGAATTTGCATTTTTAATAAGCTCCCTGGTGATGCTGATACTACTGGTCTGTGAACCACACTTTGAGAAACATTCATCTAAACAACTTATGTTTCCTAAACACCACCATCTCAACCATTTATTGATAATACAACTATGTTCCCTATTCATTTGTTCATTCATTCAATAAGTATTTTATTGAGTTTCTCCTATGTGCCAGGCTCTGTTCTAGGTTTTGAGAATATTGCCATACATAAGACAATGGCTGTGTTCTCACGAGTGGGGAAACTAGACAACCAAACCAACACAAATATACCTATAAAGGATATAATATTGCATAGTAATAAGAACTACTTAAATAGAGCCAAGGGGAAGGAGAGAACAGAACAGGAACAGAACTCTTTTAGATAGGACGGTTAGGGAAAATCACTTGGAGGAGATGCCATCTGAATATAGAAGTAAAGATGTAAAAGAACTAATCATGAGAAAGGTAGAGCATTCCCGGAAGAAAAAAATAGCAAGTATTAAGGCCCTAAGATAGTAATGAGTTTGTGTTTGAGAAACAGCAAGGGAACCAGTGTCACTGGAGTGATTTGAGTAAGGTAAAGAGTGGCAGGAGTTAACTTTAGAAAAGTGGGCATAGTGCACATGTTTTAGGGATTTGTAGCCCATGATATAGAGTTTGCATTTTACTCTGTTTCATGGGAATACACTGGAGGTTTTTGTGCAGAGGGGTGACATGCTAACATTTACAATTTCGAAGCATCGCATTGGTTGCTACGTGGGAAAGCCTCTGGGAGTGGTGATCGCGGCAGAGGATGAAGATGACAGCGGAAGCAGAAAGACCAGATGGGAAGTTTCAAGAATTCTAGGAGAAGGACTACAGTGGCTTAAACCAAGATGATTTTGGTGACGAGATACACTTAGATGGAGAATATATTCCGATGGCGGAACAAGTAGAATTTGCTAATAAATTTGATGTGGAGTGTTAGGTAAAGAACCGTATCAAAGATAACTTCTAAGTGTCTGTCTTGAGCAACAGGGTGCGGCTGGGTAGGAAATTAAGATTCCATTGCTAGAACTTCGTGTTTGAGATGTTTCTTAGACATTCAAGTGAAGTGGTCAAAAAGACAGATAAAAGGAGCTCAGCTGAAAAGTCGAGGCCGCTGCTGCTGCTGCTGCTAAGTCACTTCAGTCGTGTCCGACTCTGTGGGACCCCATAGACGGCGTAAGGCTAGGGATGTTAATTTGGAACTAATCAACAAACTTTTAATGTTTTATATTTAAGGCTATCCTGTGAGTAATATCCTAAAAGTGAAAGTCACTCAGTCATGTCCGACTCTTTGCAACCCCATGGGCTAGGGCCTGCCAGGATCCCCTGTTCATAGAATTCTCCAGGCAAGACTACTGGAGTGGTAACTGTTCACTTCTCCAGGGGATCTTCCCAACCCAGGGAGTGAACCCAGGTTTCCTGCTTTACAGGTGGATTCTTTACTGTCTGAGCCTCCAGGGAAGCCCAGGAATACTGGAGTGGGTAGCTGATCCCTTCTCCAGGGGATCTTCCTTGTCCAGGAATTGAACTGGGATCTCCTACATTGCAGATGGGTTTTTTACTGTCTGAGCTACTAACAAAGCCCATTTAAGGCCATAGAGCGAAGGAAGTCACCTGCAGTGTGACTGTTGATAAAGGTGGGGTTCACAAGTTAGTGTTGCTAACATTGACATGTAAGTTATATCAGTTTTCCTCTTCTGTTGTCAGTATTTCCCCTCTTAATTAAGAGACTTTGAGAAGGTTTTTATGCCTTGCAAATAAGCAATCCCTGACAAAAAAAGATCCATTACCTTATCTGTATAAATGAGGTAGAATTTTCAAACTATGTACCATGGAGCCCAAGTTGTCACAGGGGCTTATGAGCAGGCTGTGTGTGGGTATGTGTGTGAGTATGTGTGTGAGTATGTGTGTGCTTAGTCACTCAGTTGTATCCAACTCTTTGCAGCCCCAGGGACTTTGGCCCACCATACTCCTCTGTCCATGGGATTTTCCAGGCAAGAATGTTGGAGTGGGTTGCCCTTTTCTACTCATGGCCTTTGTTAGGAATTTTGCTATTTAAAAGATGAAAATTAAGCCTGCTCTTACACTGTATAACTCCACTGTGTAAACCCATTAATGTTTATCTTTTGTGATAGTACAACTTCAAGTTCCAAGGGCGGTCTGAAATCATTTCCCATATCACGTGCCAGGGTACATGTTGGTCCTTATGGCCAGGTCATCACCAGCCTCAAGCTTAGTTTCCTGATTCTCAGACTCTCAGAAGAGCTTGTCTAGTCAGTCACTCCCTGGTTCAGTCGATGGGCAGGAGGGGGCATTTTTTCTAAGAATACCAGCTTTCTCATCATTACCATTTTGGCACCTATGCTCTTTTCCCTCTTTCTCTCTCTTCAGTTGTTGAGAAATACAAATATTTTGCTGAGGGAGCCTTATTTCAGTGGGGTCATGCCTCCAGGCAAGGGATTAGTGAGCTCAGGTGATCTCATCAGTCTCTTCCAGTTCAATAATTTTATAGCTGCACGAACTGGCAACTTGTTCTGGGCAAAGTTCAAATGGGCATCCATTAATAATTCTGGGAATGTCACATACTCACTGATAATAAATGTGAGGACCCCTTGACCAGCTGAAGTAATGGAATTAGCTGAGAAGAAGAAGGTACTGGACTTTAGTTTCAGGTCATGTGTAATAGTCACAAGTTGGTAATTTATTAATTTATTCAAGCATAGGATTATTTTCAACAAATAAGAGATCAAATAATTTATTACGTCTTCAAAGGCCCTCTTGAAGACATCTGGAGAAACTGGCATGAAGAAAAGGTGATGTCTAATTAACTGAGTAAAACCTAATGTTAAATCCAAACTGGAAAATTTCTAACACATTTTTACTTGGAAGACCAGTTTTAGGAAAAGCAGCTATTACATCTTGTTCCTTTTCTTGGAAAATAAAGTTCTAGAATTAATGTTACCAATTAAAATTACATATTTTTGTTATTATTTCAAATGTTCAATTTTAGCATTCCCAAGTTTAATAGGTCATAATTTCTTACAGGCTTCCTTAAACATGTGGTCTATAGTCTGAAAATCAGATCATGATCATAAATTTCTTTTTTATTGTCTTTAAACATCATTAAATCCAACTCATTATTACAATAATAAAAAGGCATCATTTTAGTAGTTTTTTTAAAAACTGAAGATTATAAGATTCCTATAGAGCAAATACTTCAAGAAAATAAACCCCAGCAGCCTTCATTCTGAGCAGGAAAGGAAGCTCTGAGGAAGAAAGGCACCAGGCTCCTGGCTAGCAGTTTTCTAGGTGTTCTTTGTGCTCCAGGGAGAACCTGTGTGACTGCGTTAAAAACTAAACAAAACAAAACCTTATCAAAAGGCAGGGAAATACCTTACTTTTCCTTCCCACTGCCACAAACTGTATGTCTTTCGTAATTATATTTGTGTATAATGAAAACAAAAAAACCACATGGAATTTGTTAACAACTGTGTTTTGTAAATAGCATACAGTGTACAGAATCTTACTCTGTTTTCAGTTTGGTTAAAAAAATATGCTTCTCCTGTAGAATTCCCTACCCTGTTTAATGACATCATTCTCTAAGTCTTCCAGGCAAATAGAATCCTAGAAGTCCCATTTTAAATGCCTTCCCCTCCCTCACTCTTCATGGTCCACTGGTCATGAGCTCCTGGAAATTCCATCTTCCTACCATGTTTCATTAGCTCTTCTCTTTCATCCATTCCCTCTGTAACAACCTGTTTGAAAACTTAGGGCCTCTATCTTGGGATACTGCTGTTGTCTCCTTAGATATTTTTCCAGCCTTCTAACTTGCCTTCACCCTTTGTACCACCACTTCCGCTCCTCCCCCAACCCTTAGCAAATCTATCTCCTGGACAGTCTACAGATAAATCTTTCTAAATGACAAACTATGACCATGTTAAGTACCCATTTAAAAATTTTCATTGACCTCCCTAATCCTTGGAGGACAAAGTCCAGATCCCTACCCACTCTGGTATTTCCTTCACCTGCTCTATTCCTGAGTGTTAGTCCTTCCAGTATATTTTTCTGCATCATTTTACAACTCCATGCTGCTTACTATGCTACCTATCTCCCCATTCTAGCTGAAGGACTCCTGCTGCTGCTGCTGCTGCTGCTAAGTCGCTTCAGTCGTGTCCGACTCTGTGCGACCCCACAGACGGCAGCCCACCAGGCTCCCCCGTCCCTGGGATTCTCCAGGCAAGAACACTGGAGTGGGCTGCCATTTCCTTCCTACTTATAGTTTAATACTCAGCTCAAACAGTTAATTTTTGGATCAACCTCACAACTTCCTGACTTGCCTTTTTAAATAGAGCTGGCCATTTCCTCTTTAGTGATACCAGTAAATCTAGAATTCATTGCTGTACTAAAATTTGTGTGTAGGAAGTAGGTCATTTCTATCTTCACGTATCCTCCGTCTAGCACTGGGCCTGGTATATAGGAGATGTTTTATACATTTTCATTGAGTAACAGGAAATCTAAGCTTATACTAGAATATAATTATTTATTCTTTTTAAGACAACTTTTATTGTTTTCTTCTGCTTATAACAATGTTAACAAACATTGTTAAAAATTCAGAAAAGATAGAGTTAATGGTCTAGTTTTCAATAGCCCTTGAGTACAAATTGAATCTAGAGGTTTTTGTGTTTTACTTGTAAGGCCCTTGTAGACTTCCTATCTCCTCTCACCAGGGATTCTGTCTTTCAGAATAAGTCTGAGGTCACTTATTACCATGGCTAACAGAGAGAAGACTCCAGTAACCAAGCCAGAACTCAGCTGTTGTCCCTACAATGAAATGCTACTTCAGATTGGAACCCTGTCCCAAGCTGCAGCCTCTATGGTATCTTAGTGCCAGAAAGGCTGAAACTCAATTTCTCCCTCTCAGAACTGGAGATGCTAACATTCTGCCATCTTGCAATGCAGTTGGGAATGCAGGCACTTGACTCCTGCATAGCAGAGCTGGTTGATTATGGCATAACACGTCACGCTTAGTTAAATGGTCTTATAGTTACATCTCTTTGCCGCATCTGATTTGAAATCTTAGAGCCCTGGATTCCTTTTTCTCTTATGGTGAATTATTTCTCAAGACACTATTGTCTACTCTATTTGCAGTTGTTCACCCTCAACACTGTCTGCAATATGTATCTATGTCTAAATCCCAATAACATTTAAAATGCAAATTTACACTCCAGAAGGTGCCTTAGCACCCATGTAATAATGAATAATCATCTTTTATAACAGAACAAAATTAGACAGCATATTAAAAAGGAGAGACATAACTTTACTGACAAACGTCCGTACAGTTGAAGCTATGGTTTTCCAGGTGGTCCTGTATGAATGTGAGAGTTGGACCATAAAGAAGGCTGAACACTGAAGAATAGATGCTTTCAAACTGTGGTGCTAGAGAACTCTTGAGAGTCCCTTGGACAGCAAGGAGATCAAACTAGTCAGTCCTTAAGGAAATCAACCCTGAATATTCCTTGGAAGGACTAATGCTGAAGCTGAAGCTCCCATATTTTGGCAGCCTGATGCGAAGAGCTGACTCATTGGAAAAGACCCTGATGTTCGGAAAGATTGAGGGCAGGAGGAAAATGGGGAGATAGAGGCTGAGATGGTTGGATGGCATCACTGACTCAGTGGACACGAGTTTGAGCAAGCTCCAGGAGATGAAGGACAGAGAATCCTGGCGTGCTGCAGTCCATGGGGTCATAAAGAGTCAGACACAGCTTAGCAACTGAACAGCAACAACAATAGAACAAAAAGGTAAAAAGACCGAATTCCACTCAATGAATGTACTGATTGTTTTTCCTAATTTGTACCATTAGCATTTGTTTCCCAGGTGGTTCAGTGGTAATCCACCTACAGTGCCTGAGACAAGTGTTCAGTCCCTGGGTCAAGAGGATCCCCCTGGAGAAGGAAATGGCTTCTCACTCTGTTCTTGCCTGGGAAGTCCCATGGACAGAGGAACGTGGCAGGCTACAGTCCATGGGGTTGAAGGAGGAAACAGACAGAGCTGGACTCCATCTTAGGCCAGGCTGTGAACATTAGGCTACAAGCATGGTGACCTTCCCAATGGACTCTGAACTTTGTGCCTGGTGTCTATAGAAATGGCATGCTAATGGAAAACCAGACCACTCGGATAAAAGAGCCTCAGGACTTGCACTTGGACTTTGTCACCTAAAAGTGAGAGTTAAAGTGAAGTCATGAAGTCATGTCCGACTCTTTGTGACCCTATGGACTGTAGCCTACCAGGCTCCTCTGTCCATGGGATTTTCCAGGCAACAGTACTGGAGTGGATTGCCATGTCCTTCTCCAGGGACTGAACCCGGGTCTCTCGCATTGCAGACAGACGCTTTACCATATGAGCCACCAGGGAAGTCACCTAAAAGAATATGCTAATTATCTCTGTAACAGAACGAAGTCGTAAATTCCATTATGTTTACTGGGATATGACCACAGGCCTATTGCTAAATGTCCACTGTTTAACTATCTAGGCTTATGGCACATGAATCATGGGTTAACTTTGATCATATCTCTCTTTTACCTTGTTCAGACTAGTTTCAAGGAATACGAGGAGGTGGATTTGAGTAAGTACGCTTAGGGTATATAATGTTTTCACAAAAACTGGTCTGGGTCCTTGGCCATGAGGAGACTCTGCCTTGGGCCCACCATGTAATGAACTGCATTCCACTATCTGCATTGTCCTTCTGAATGAGTTTGTTTCCCGGAACACGTGGCTACAACAGGGTTGCAGAAGAGTCGGACATGACTTAGCGACTAAACACCACCACCATTAGCATTAGCTCTGTTGTCTTTAATCATAATAAATAACTTATCTATATAAAAGACTAAGTTTATAGTTAATTTTGCCAGTTATGAAAAACCTCTGAAGTACAGTCAGTTGAGTTAGTGAGCCGTGATAGTTGATGTATAGTGTTGTTCATGGTCTTCACAGAGTCTAAGTGTGAAGTCTCTTGCACAATAGGCCAGTGAATCTGAAAGATGAGGTGTTGAGGCAAGGAATATGACTTTACCTGGAAAGCTGGCTGACTGAGAAGATGGTCTCAAAGTAAACATCTTGTTGGGATCTGGATGTCAGCATCTTTTATAGAGTTAGAGAGAGAGAAGCAATGAGGAACTAAAGTCCAAGGGCAGAATAGAGAGGGAGAGGCATTGGGGAAGTAAAGCGAATAGAAAGAGAGATGCAGCAGGGAAGTGAAGCAAAAAGGTCTTCAGTCTTGCAAAACATCTCCTGGAAGGGCCAGCCTTTGGAAGGGGTTTGTTAATCTCTTCCTTTTGTTGTAGCTATTCACAGGTGGCACTTCATGGCAAATAGATGGGAAAACAATGGAAACAGTGAGAGACTTTATTTTGGGGGGCTCCAAAATCACTGCAGATGGTGATAGCAGCCATGTAATTAAAAGATGCCTGCTCCTTGGAAGAAAAGTTATTAACTTTTTTATCAACCTAACCTAGACAGTATATTAAAAAGCAGAGACATTACTTTGCCTACCAGGGTCCATCTAGTCAAAGCTATGGTTTTTCCAGTAGTCATGAATAGATGTGAGAGTTGGAGCATAAACAAAGCTGAGCACCAAAGAATTGATGCTTTTGAACTGTGGTGTTGGAGAAGACTCTTGAGAGTCCCTTGGACTGCAAGGAGATCCAGCCAGTCCATCCTAAAGGAAATCAGTCCTGAATACTCATTGGAAGGACTGATGTTGAAGCTGAAACTCCAATACTTTGGTCACCTGATGTAAGGAGCTGACTCATTGGAAAAGACTGATGCTGGGAAAGATTGAAGGCAGGAGGAGAAGGGGAAGGCAGGAGGAGAAGGGGAAGACAGAGGATGACATGGTTGGATGGCATCACTGACTCGATGGACATGAATTTGAGCAAGCTCCAGGAGATGGTAAAGGACTGGGTACCCTGTCCAGCTATCAGTCCATGGAGTTGCACAGAGTTGGACATGGCTGAGTAACTGAACTGACTGAACTGATTCACAGATGGGCAGGGTCAGAGTATCTCTCTATGTGCTGAACAAAGGTGCTTTAGTTTAACAGTCAGGCAGAGAGGCAGGGTCCTCTTTGGCAGGACATTATGTATGACTGTAATACTAGAAGCAATGAAAAGCAACTCAAAGAAATAGTTTTCAATATGGAGTCGAATTGACAACACTTTGGCCAATGTATTAAAGTTAAACTGAGTTTTACCTAACTCAAATGTAGAAAATTGAACTTACCTTTTTTCCTGGAAAGCCTGAGTTTTATTTTGCCTGGGTGTGTATCTGAACTTATTCTGCTGCTTTACTTGTATACTCATAATCCATGTGTTTTTTGAGATGGGTGTTATATGAATAACATCCAGTTACAGGAAAAGAAGATTCTTTAACAGCAATCATAAACACTGGATATACTTGTGTGGTAGATTTAGATAACTTAAAAATTTTTTTTAATTAAAAAAATTATATAGTTATATATATAGGTATAGTTGATTTATAATGTTAATTACTGCTATACAGCAACATGATTCAGTTATACAAATATATACATTCTTCTTTAAAAATATTCTTTTCCATTATGGTTTATCATAGTATATTGAATATAGTTCTGTGCTATAGAGTAGAACCTTGTTGTTTATTCATTCTATATATAAAAACTTGCATCTTTTAATCCCACTCACCCACTTCATCCCTCCCTCTACTCGCTCCCACTTGGCAATTACCAGCCTGTTCTCTATGTCTGAGTCTGTTTCATAGATAGGTTCATTTCTGTCATAATTTAGATTCCACATACAAGTGATATCATATGATACTTGTCTTTTTCTGACTTACCTCACTTAGTATATATAATCTCTAGTTGTATCCATGTTGCTGCAAATGGTATCACTTTTTTTTATGGCTGAGTAGTATTCCATTGTATGTAAGTACCGTATCTTCTTATCCATTCATCTAATGGATATTTAGGTTGTTTCCATGTTTTGGCTATTGTGAATAATGTGGCAATTAATACTGTGGTGCATGTATCTTTTTGAGTTATAGTTTTATCTGGATATATGTCCAGGAATGGGATTGCTGCCTAATATGGTAATTCTATTTTTAGTTTTCTGAGGACCCTCCATATTATTTGTCACAGTGGCTGCACCAACTTACATTCCCACCAACAGTGGAGGAGGGTTCCCTTTTCTCTACACCCTCCCCAGCTTTTGTTATTTGTAGAGGTTTTAATGATGGCCATTCTGACTGGTGTCAGGTGGTACCTCATTGTAATTTTGATTTGCATCTTTCATAATTAGCGATGTTGAGCATCATTTCATGTGCCTATTGGCCATCAGATAGTATCTTTTTTCATGGCTTATGATAACTTTTAAGGAGTATCAGGGACTGATATTCTAAGGCCTTTTATTATTTATAATGTTATGTAGTCTGATAATCAGATGTGATTATTTTGTTATGCTCAGCTTTACTGAACATATGGAATGTGCTAAAGATTAATTTCTCATTCTTAATCAAATCTGAAAGAAAATACACACATTTCAAACATCACCCATAAACAAAGAGATATGTTAAGATCCTCAAGTGGTCATTTTATTAAACAAATACAAATTTGAAGTGTTTATGATAAAATATATCAATATTCGATAAAAATGTGTATAAACAGCACTTCTACAACTGAGAAGACATCTCAGTTTTATTAATTTTGGTGACATCTTCCCAACCATGTCTAATCTTCAGTATCTTCTTCCTCAAGCACGGCAGGAGTAGTATGACTTTGCATATCAGGACAACAATTGGAAGGAAAACGGCTATCATGAAAGTTGGAGGTGTATGCCATACAAATTGTTTTATATCTGCCCATTTATTCCAGGCAAAAATCAATGCATGTATTGTACCCAGCAGAAGGGAAACAATTCCTAGCTTGCTCTGCAAAAGAGAAAAAGAATTATCTTGGTGAGGATGGTTCATTAAAAGTTTATTTCATCCTATATCATCTAGAGCTGCTATGTTGGTTAGAAATTCTTCCATTCATCTGTTATTGTCCACTCGACTCTTTCCACTCTTTCTACATGTGGGTAATGCCTTTGTCTCCAGGCTATTTGAGAAAATTCACAACTATTCTCCTTTTGGTCTCAGATAATCAGTAACACTGTCCTCCCTTTCTCCATACCTTGTTTTTCTCTCTTATGATATTTATTTTATGATGCTCTATCCCCTGTGTATTTGCCTTAATTCTGCTTAACAAGAGACGTCTAAACTCAGAAACTCTGTCTTATCATCACAGGATCCCTGTAGAATCAACACAATGATTTGCACATTTTAGGTTCTCAATAAATATTGGTAGGTTGACTGAAGATCAGAGCAAAATCAACTTATACTAGTGATCTTTACCAGTTATGAAGGCAACTAAAGTGATTCAGTTTGAGCAAACCCCAAGAGATGATGAGGGACAGGGAAGCCTGGCAGGCTGCAGTACATGGGGTCATGAAGAGTCAGACACGACTTGGCTACTGAACAACAACAACAAAGTTATTGACTATGATTTTGGTATATTCATACTAAAGTGAATGATCTTGGCCTTTGTCTAAAAAATCAAACAATTTTGATAAAGTGAAAAAACACTAACAATTATCTCAATGTTTGAATAAAACAGAGATATGTAGACATAGACGTGAAGAAAAATCTTAGCCTGCACTGGGATACTTGGCACCATCCAGATAAAGTTATAAAAACAATGTTCACCTATGTAGTTTTGTGGCATTCTGACAATAGTTCTTCTAGATATCTTTTGACTTCTATTCACATTATGGGAAATATTCACTAGACTGCTAGAATGAATCCAACTCACAATTATTCAGCAGTGAATAAGCCCCAGTGAATACAATCAAATAGCTAAGTTTATGATTTTAGATGTAAATGTCCAAGGTAAATCATAGAGTAATCAGTTCTTAGATTGCTAATGAAAAGTTTCTAGGTTATTAATTTAAAAATATATGTAGTTGGTTGAAGATTAATTTACTAAATTTGTATTGTGTACATGTTATGGGCTAGGTTGGAGAAGGCAATGGCACCTCACTCCAGTACTCTTGCCTGGGAAAATCCCATGGACGGAGGAGCCTGGTAGGCTGCAGTCCATGGGGTCCCTAAGAGTCGGACATGACTGAGCAACTTCACTTTCACTTTTCACTTTCATCCATTGGAGAAGGAAATGGCGACCCACTCCAGGGTTCTTGCCTGGAGAGTCCCAGAGACGGGGGAGCCTGGTGGCCTGCTGTCTATGGGGTCACACAGAGTCAGACATGACTGAAGCGACTTAGCAGCAGCAGCAGTACGGGCTAGGTATTCTACCTTGAGTGGAATGGGATGGGTTGTCAAGACATAGTGCTTGACTTTGTAATTAAATATGTAAAGTGATGCACAGCATATGTGTGACAGGCAGAGCAGTGTAAGAAGGAAGTTATTTAATGAGGAATAGACTATAGGCTATTATTTAATGGCTATCAAGCTAAACCCACAAAATCAGCCATTATTATGCTTGGAAAACATGGCACCATCTCTTAACCACATTTGAATAATTCAGAGGGAGACATTCTTTCCAGCTTAATCAGATGATTAAGGAGTCTGTTGGAGTATATGCATGGATGTGTAGAAAGGACAGTGAGGATTAGCTGACATTGTGAGATTTCTAAAGATGTCCACTTATAAAAGATAGAACATTGTGGTTTAGCATCTTGGCAGTGCTTAGGACTGAATTAAGCTCAGCCTTTTGAATATTGTCAGACATGGATCCCCTTGTGAATTCTGGCACATTGTTCTTTTTAGGGTATAATCTACCACTAGCAAGTTAACCTCGGTCAACTTGAGATAATTTTGAATTCCAAGAATATTGAGAAACTTCAAGTGAGTAAGTTACAAAAAAACTAACTTGGAAAAAGAAGCCTTTAAAATAAGATACTAGAATAGATAAAATTCCATAGTTGGTAGATAAAACTCCATAGTTCAAGGAGGATAGCACAAAGCCATGTTAACTTAAAAGGCATGAATAAAGTCAGAGACAGACAATTTTTTTTCTTCTATTTTTGGAGAACTAAGTAAACAATATTGAATTTCTAAAACATCAAATTTGTTGTTATTAAACAAGATAGCAAATGGTCTAATGAGTTTCAAATGTTAGAAATAATATTTTTCTTTGAGTAATGCCTTTTGTATGTGTCTAAAAAACATTTCCCGTATGTATAAGCAAGAGAGAAAATGACAGAAGAGCACACTTTTTAATTGGAACAAGTGTGAGATCTTCGTGATTGGAAAACCATGTTATTTTTTATGGGTTAAAGTCTATATGCGTGCATGCCAAGTCACTTCAGTCATGTCCGACTCTTTGCTACTCTATGGACTGTAGCCTGCTAGGCTCCTCTGTCCATGGGATTCTCCAGGCAAGAATACTGGAGTGGATTGCCATGCCCTCCTCCAGGGGATCTTCCCAACCCAGGGATCGACCAAGACTGAACCCGGTCTCTTATGTCTCCTTGTCATTGGCAGGCGGGTTCTTTACCACTAGTGCCGCCTGGGAAGCCTATACACTAAGGTCTATACACTGGATGACATTATAAGCACAAAAAGATTTACCTTGCTGAGGAGTCAGAGTTATTTCGTATATAATTTACCTGAATATAGTGAAATTCTCTCCACGTCAGAGAATCACTCACAGATGGAATAGATGTCACAGCCAACAGAGCTAGTATTGCAAGTGCCATGATTCCCAGTGACACATAAATTTCCATTCTCCAAACATCATGTTCAATCCAGGCATCTTCGTTATTTTGCTGGACCTAACAGAGGGTGAAAAGAGGAAGGAAAAATATGCAAATGACACTTGTTTCCAATGTAAGACCCTCCTGCTATGCTCCCTCTACTGTGGACGACCTGATAACCAGCTGCACTTAGTTGCTCAGTCATGTCCGACTGTTTTCGATCTCAAGGACTGTAGCCCACCAGGCTCCTCTGTCCCTGGAGATTGGAGTGGGTTGCCATGCCCTCCTTCAGGGGATCTTCCCAAACCAGGGACTGAACCAGGGTCTCCCGCATTGCAGGCGGATTCTTTACCATCTGAGCCACCAGAGAAGCCCCCTGATAACTAGAGGCCTCCACAAATTTATGATGGTATTTTTTGCATTTCTCTAAGAGAAATGACATAGGCGCTATTAACCTCCTTCTTTGAATGCAACATTTATATAATCTGTTTTATTAATTTATATAATAGCTAAAGGTTAGAATTGTCATATGTGGTAAAGAAGCAGAAAATTCTGAGTTACCATTAAAAATAAACCTTCTGAGGGTGGCAGAAGATTGAAATATGGCTCTGTCCATGAACAAAACACTTATTTATGTTGTTAAAGTTCTAGCTTACTATTTTCAGCCTAAAAAACATTCCTCATGTAGAATTATACAACTGAGCCTAGTAAAGAGTTATAAAAAAATTTTTTTTTAGAACAGACTACTTTCTCAACACAGGGTTTCAACATAGGTTTGGGGTACTGATATTAAAATAAGAAAGTTGATTTGTTAGGAGACTTGGACTTTTTAGTTTAATGGTCAGCCATGTCATCCTACCTGTTGATATGCCCAGTTCAGCAACTTATATCTGTAGGATCGTCTCATCGGATAGGATAAACTGTAAATTGCATGTAGTACAGCAAAAAAGAAACTGAGAAGACCAAACTGCTTTCTTGTTACCATCCATCTATCCAACCAGTGTGGGAATTTCTTATACTTAGTTCCATTATGAAGCTGCACAACTGCTGCTATCACACCTGGCAAATAAACCAGTGCCAAGAGGGTGATGGAAACCATTGGCAAGACTTTGTTGATGACCAGGATTGGAATTTTATAAAAATACTGTTGATGGGAAGTCACAAAAGGGTGAATTATTTCCCTCAGAAGAGTGTAGAGAAAAGTCAGAGATGATACAATAGCGGCGATTTTAATTGGCAAGCGCCACTTTGGAAAGAGTTTCTGTTTTTGCTGAAGCTCTGGGGGGCAATCAAAATCATCAAAACGGGTTGTTTGGTGCAAGTGCAAAAGCACAGGTCTTTTCAGCATGCTGATCTCTTCTGAGTCTTTATTCTACAAAGGAAAGAAAATAAACATCTTAAAATTGAACAAAACAATGGGATGTCTCTCAAACTAATTACTTACTGTTCATTGTGCTTATCAGTAAAAAAGGACATTTAGAACCCTACTTTCGGATACTGATTAAGTGAAGATGGCATACACTATGTGGCAATGATCAAAGGTGCACTTAGATATCCTATCTTTGTTGGCTGCGGCTGCTGCTGCTAAGTCGCTTCAGTCATGTCCGACTCTGTGTGACCTCATAGACGGCAGCCCACCAGGCTCTTCTGTCCCTGAGATTCTCCAAGGCAAGAACACTGGAGTGGGTTGCCATTTCCTTCTCCAATGCATGCATGCATGCTAAGTCACTTCAGTTGTGTCCAACTCTGTGCGACCCAATGGACAGCAGCCCACCAGGCTCCTCTACCCACAGGATTCTCCAGGCAAGAATACTGGAGTGGGTTGCCATATCCTTTGTTGGGGTTCTCCATAATTTCTGTTACTTATTTTTCTTCAAGTCAGAAGAAATATATGCTTCAGATATATTTGCTAGATCTCAGACCACTGTGTTTCTATCTTGAAAGCATAAAAGAATGAAATAATGCAACTGGGAAACAAAAACTGAAAAACTAGAAAAAAATTCCAGTAATCTTTGGTAAAAATAATAACACATAAATTGTCATAGTCATATTTGTTTTATAATTTTTTTGGACAACTCTCTGTGAAGATCTGAAGAATGAATTTTTCATTCATTCAAGTACAAAGGACCAAGAATAATACAGTCATTACTATTAGCTAAAAACATGTAATTTGCATCATGTAGTCTTTTCAAAAAATTAGTTATTATTGGAGTATAGTTGATTTACAATGCTGTGTTAGTTTCTGCTGTACAGCAAAGTGAATCAGTTATACACATACATATATCCACTCTTTTAGATTCTTTCCCCAGATAGGTCATTACAGAGTATTGAGTACAGTTCTCTACGGTGTACAGTAGGTTTTTATTAGTTATCTGTTTTATATTTGGTAGTGTATACATATGTCAAGCCCAGTCTCCCAATTTATCCCTCTCCCCCATCCCATAGACTTATATTCACAAAATATTTCATTTTTATAAATACTAACAGATTAATTGTTAAATGGTACAAAGACTATGTAAGGAGTCAAATCCCACAAGGATGATCTATTTCCTGAGAAAGTTATATTTCTTTACCCAGTTGCATTTATAGGTAGTCAACGATTCAAAAATTTGCATTGAGTAGTTTGTCACTTCCACAGCTGACTGATATAACAGCAAATTAAAAAAAAAACAAAATAGGAACTTATATTCAGTGTTTCATGTTGTGTTACTTTATGAATAAATTTCTCACTCAATATGTTATTTCTAATTTCTTATAGCTCTATATGCACACCTATAACATTTCAATGCTCAAAATGACGTTAGTGATTATCTTATTTCCTCACTTTCTGCAGAGTAACTTTAATTCACATAGTTCTGTATCATTTTTTGTGTTTAAAAATGACCTCTTGCCTTTTGACTTTTACTTTCAGTAATAAATCACTGCTACATCCAGTAATTTTTCCAATTACTCCATTTAGAAGGGAGCTGAATGTGATATAGATTCTGCCATCTCTGCATGTTAAAGTAGTCCACTGAGATCAATTTTCTAGTTAAGGGTGAAGAATTATGGGACAGCAAGCGAGACAGTTCACTTGAAAAATGAAAATGATTTTATGTACATTTTAGACAGGATCTACTTATACTACTTATTTTTTTCTGTTAAGACAACTAAGATAAAATAAATACTTTTGGTTAAAACTGTAATTGATATCAGTTGGAAAGATAAAAAGTTTGGAACCAATATTTTCCACCACTCATTAAGTCAGATAAGTTAGTAAAAAGCATTTAATCTTGATGTGGGGTAAAAGTGTGACAGATGATTCTTATTCCAAAATTGAATTTATTTGGTTAAATAGTGAATCGTCAATTAACTTGATGATCTCTTGGTAAGATGCCATGTGCCTATGAAAAAGCACACTTGTGAAACTAGTGTTAATGGGCATTGATGACTTGTTCAAAAACCTTAAACCCACAGAATGTTAGAAAGAATTGCAAAGGCCTTGGAGATGATCTGGTCCAACTCTCTCACTTTATAGATAAACCAAGACCCAGGATTTTCAGCAACTTATTCAAGGTTATTTGGCTAAGTTCATGACCATCAAGGTACAACTTCTCTTATAGCCCACAGTGCCCTTTACCCATCACAATATCAGTACCAGGAATCAGAGCAAAGGGTGAAAATCACTTTTTTATAACATTAGGAGATACTGAACAGCATTTGAATTATTTATAGATTTTAATTATTATTTTACCAAATAATCATCTTCTTCTAGATTTCTCCTAGGCTTCATTTTCCAAAGTTCTTCTTGGTTTGTGATGTCTTGTCTGCTCTCCATTAATTCTATAAAATAGAATGGCTTCAGCCACCTATGAAAATAAAAATTACTGTCTTCATCTTTATGCTATTTATGATATTAATGTTTGATAGGGAAATATGAAAAATTAACTCATCTGAGGGCTAATATGAGAAAATACAGTTTAAAATACAGTGACTGAGTGACTCATTTAACCTCATATTATAGTCTGTAAAAATTCGAACAAGAGCTCTTGGGTCAATAGTGAGTGTATTTCTTTGTCCAGCTATCAGTGCAATGAATGACCCAAGTATCTATATGGAATTCAAAGAGTCAGATGTTGCCTTTTATTTTAGGAGACTTTAACTCCAGGTGTTTATTTGGAGGAAAGTCAACTCCCCTCAAAGATAAGTAGAATTGGGAATGCAGTTTTTCAAGAGTAACAATATTGTCAGTGGTGGTTAGAGTTTGATGATAAAAGATTAAACTTCAGGAAGCTGTGTTTTAATAGACTTTTGGGGTTGACATGAATCTGAAACAATAGTGAAGTGATTTTATGGGGATATGTATTCTTAGTTTCAGAAAACAAACAGAATAGACAGTCTAGTAAGGTGAACCCTAATAGCACCATGAAGGACTGAAATGTTGTATATTCAGAGTGCCATTTTCCCATCAGAGTTACAGACGTGGTTTTGTTGGTAAGACATGCATTTCTAGTATTTTTCCAGTGGGGTTGTTGAGATGTAGTCAATCACTGACATGCCCACTCTCCTGGTTAGCCCCAAGGAAATTATTTTGTCACACTTCCTACCAGATAAAAGAACCTAATGAATTATGGATGGAGGTTTGTGACACTGTAAGGAGACAGGGATCAAGACCATCTCCAAGAAAAAGAAATGCAAAACAGCAAAACAGCTATCTGAGGAGCTACAAACAGCTGTGAAAAGAAGAGAAGCAAAAAGCAAAGGAGAAAAGGAAAAATATACCCATTTGAATGCAGAGTTCCAAAGAATAGCAAGGAAAGATAAGAAAGCCTTCCTCAGTGATCAGTGCAAAGAAATAGAGGAAAATAATTGAATGGGAAAGACTAGAGATCTCTTCAAGAAAATTAGAGATACCAAGGGAACATTTCATGCAAAGATGGGCTCAATAAAGGACAGGAATGGTATGGATCTAACAGAAGCAGAAGATATTAAGAAGAAGTGGCAAGAATACACAGAAGAACTGTACAAAAAAGAGCTTCATGACCCAGATAATCATGATGGTGTGATCACTCACCTAGAGCCAGACATCCTGGAATGTGAAGTCAAGTGGGCCTTAGGAAGCATCACTATAAACAAGCTAGTGGAGGTGATGGAATTCCGGTTGGGCTATTTCAAATCATAAAAGATGATGCTGTGAAAGTGCTGCACTCAATATGCTAGCAAATTTGGAAAACTCAGCAGTGGCCACAGGACTGGAAAAGCTCAGTGTTTATTCCAATCTCAAAAGCAATGCCAAAGAATTCGCAAACTAACTGCACAATTGCACTCATCTCACATGCTAGTAAAGTAATGCTCAAAATTCTCCAAGCCAGACTTCAACAATACATGAACTATGAACTTCCAAATGTTCAAGCTGGTTGTAAAAAAGGCAGAGGAACCAGAGATCAAATTATCAACATCTGCTGAATCATTGAAAAAGCAAGAGAGTTCCAGAAAAGCATTTATTTCTGCTTTATTGACTATGCCAAAGCCTTTGACTGTGTGGACCACAGCAAACTCTGGAATATTCTGAAAGAGATGGGAATGAATACCAGACCACCTGACCTGCCTCTTGAGAAACCTGCATGCAGGTCAGGAAGCAACAGTTAGAACTGGACGTGGAACTACAGACTGGTTCCAAATCGGGAAAGGAGTATGTCAAGGCTGTATATTGTCACCCTGCTTATTTAACTTATATGCAGAGTACATCAGGAGAAAGCCCGGGCTGGATGAAGCACCAACTGGAATCAGGATTGCCCGGAGAAATATCAATCACCTCAGATATGCAGATGACACCACCCTTATGGCAGAAAGCGGAGAAGAACTAAAGAAACTTGATGAAAGTGAAAGAGGAGAGTGAAAAAGTTGGCTTAAAGCTCAACATTCAGAAAACGAAGATCATGGCATCCGGTCCCATCACTTCATGGGAAATAGATGGGGAAACAGTGGAAAGAGTGGCAGACTTTATTTTGAGGGGCTCCAAAATCACTGCAGATGGTGACTACAGCCATGAAATTAAAAGACTCTTCCTCCTTGGAAGGAAAATTATGACCAACCTAGACAGCATATTAAAAAGCAGAGACATTACTTTGCCGACAAAGGTCTGTCTAGCCAAGGCTATGGTTTTTCCAGTAGTCATGTATGGATGTGAGAGTTGGACTATAAGGAAAGCTGAGCACCGAGGAATTGATGCTTTTGGGGTGTTCATTGGAAGGACTGATGCTGAGGCTGAAACTCCAATACTTTGGTCACCTCATGTGAAGAGTTGACTCATTGGAAAAGACCCTGATGCTGGGAAAGATTGAAGGCAGGAGGAGAAGGGGAGGACAGAGGATGAGATGGTTGAATGGTATCATCGACTCAATGGACATAAGTCTGAGTAAACTCCAGGAGCTGGTGATGGACAGGGAGGCCTGGCGTGCTGTAGCCCATGGGGTCTGAACTGAACTGAACTTTCTTTAACACTTCGCAGATCCTCACCTGGGCTTGGTGTAACATTTTTTAGGAAATGGAAACATATGATGTCACAATATTATTCACTGTTTTATTAGTTCTAAATTTATTTCCATAGGAATACATCACCAATTTGTCCACTATGAAATTCAATAAGAAAACAGATCATCTATACAACCATTTGACTGATAGAAACATTCCAAGTGTTTCTGAATTTTGTTTTTGTTGTTTAGTTGCTAAGTCGTGGCTGACTCTTTTGTGACCCCATGGACTACAGCCTTCTAGGCTCATCTGTTCATGGGATTTTAGACCACTTGTCATACTTTATTAAGTGGAAGATTGTTTCCAGTAGTTTAAAACATATCAAAACACTCTCCAACTTAAAAAAAAATTATTTGTTTTTATTTTTTAGCTGTGCTGGGCAGCATGTGGGACCTTAGTTCCCCAACCAGGGATCAAACTTGCATCCCTTGCATTGGAAACACAGAGTCTTAAGCACTGGGCCACTGGGGAGGTCCCCATTTTCCAACTTTTAGAGGTTTGAGCTTCACAAAGAATAAAGAGGAGCCATCTTTACATAATGCCAACATGTGCCTTTGTCGAAGTGCTCTGAGAACATTTTCCACATGTTGCTTGTTTCAAAATTTCACAATATTCCTGCTACAATTATTTGTTTTGGTCTACCCACATTTTTCCCCCACTTATTTTTATGATCTAAAACACATCTCCTATGCAAAGAAATGCCCTCTTTTGGCCACAGATGTGGGCATGTGACTCAGTCTTGACTAATGACAGTTCTCTATTCTGTTCATCACACTGATTATTTGGGGGATGGTACACATCTCTATTTGAGCCAAATAGAGTCCTTCTCTGATATATTTATATTTAGAAGTGGAAGATAAATACAAGATGTCTTTAACATTTTGTTATATTGGGATGATACAAGCCTCCATGCCTTCTTCTGCATGCTGAAAGGAGGAAAGTGTCTTCAACAGGACAGAAGAAAGCCAACACACAGGAGCCTAGGCAACAAATGGGGACAGACACAGAAGAGTCCTGGCATATTCAAGTATTTAGAGTCTCTGAAACCAGATTCTGAATTGTTTGGTTACACAAGCCAATAGA
Organism: Capra hircus; assembly: GCF_001704415.2. Classification (NCBI taxonomy): domain Eukaryota; kingdom Metazoa; phylum Chordata; class Mammalia; order Artiodactyla; family Bovidae; genus Capra; species Capra hircus. The sequence continues at coordinate 45,863,700 of NC_030811.1, forward strand.
TTACCTACTTTGCTTGTTAGTTTGAATTGGGTGTGTATCATTGGCAGTTGAAAGAGTTTCGAGTACAGCATATGCCAATCATCAAGCATCTATGAATGCAAACCTATGACCGACAATAAGGAGGAAAAGGAGAAAAGAGATTTCATGTCTGCTCTGGAGCAATTTATAGTCTATTTCCTTAAGAAGTATTATTCCAAATCATTTGGTGATCTAACCAACATTATTGTTGTGGTAATTTGGGAGTTTGTATGTGACTAGGAATACAAGCTCTATCTATTGTAATCAAAGACAAATAGTTCACTATGTTTAGGAGATGTTTTAACTGTAAGTTTCAGGATGGTAAAGATTGTAACATACAAATCTATGCTTATTCAATATTAAGTTGTTAATCATACTGTGAACAAGGTAGGCAGTGGGAATATAAAGTTAAATGAGGTGGAGATTCTGCCTTCAAAAACCTCAAAGTTTAGGAGACAAGGCAGGCATTTCAAGAACTGACTACATGGTGGTGCAGTGTATCGGAAAGGAAGACAGAATTTTATGGACAGAGGGAGGCATGAGCAGGGTGAAGCCCATCCTCTGGCCCTGGCCCTGGGGCATCTAGCAAGCTGGCAGAATTTGCTGATTGAGGGCCACTGGGTATAGAATCTGGGTGAAGAGCCGGAGTGGCCCTGTGGAGGTATCCAACCATTCATCTGTGTGGTAGGAAGACCATGCGAAAGAGCAAAGGAAAAACCCCAGGCAGCAAGGGAGCTTGTTAACTGTGTGGCCCACAGTCCACTTTGTGCCCTGAAGCCAAGAAAATAAAATATCAGTCAAATAAAATATGTTGGTTTCCCTCACACATTAACCAAATATATAATTTAAGTTCTACAATAAAATTTTTTCATCAACAAAAACAACAGGAAACAGCACAGTATTCAGATGTTAGGAACTCCAGAATTTGATCCATTAAAACCCAAAGCCTATTTCTGATGTGACTGTTCCATTTGGCTGTACCAGGACCTGATGTTCCTGCTAAATATTGACACAGCCCGATTGACTTATGTTAATGTCAAACAATTTAGAATATGAAGAAACTCAATGACTGGGATACATCGTGAGTTTTGTTGCATTTCCAAACCTTCTATCTATACTTTCAACTGCAAACTACCACATTTAACCATGTGAACAGGAGATATTTTTCTTCACTGGGCCGTGTTGTTAGGCATGTGCTTAACATTCTGTGCTAAATGAGCGAACTTTTATTAAATGAAGAAGAAAAAATTTTTAAACAAAAAAGGAACAGAGTCGGCAATTTGGAAGTGTTGGTAAATTTTACGTCTACAAACTTCTTCCAGTGGTTTTGACCTCTGACAAATATAAAGCCTTGATTGACTGGAGGGAATTTGAACCCCAACGCAGTTCCTGAGAGTCAGACTAATGTTCCCAGGACTTAAAATAAAAGCTTTCTGTTACAGGAACCCTGAAGACAAGTTGCACGATTTTAAGTGCTGTGTACCAATCATTCATCAGTGCTATACAAACTCGTGACGCTTTTGCCAAGTTGGAAAACTTGCCATCGGAGCCCGACCTTAGCACAAACTTAACAACCCATCATATCCCCTGAGTCCCCAGCGAGAAGGTCCTTCTGTGAGTCCCTGTCTGCCAGCCCCTGGACCGGCCTCAATGGAGCTGTGTGCTCTGCGGAGAGTTTGCTGGAAGGCAGCGTCTCCCGAAGCGGCGCACAAGGGGCAAATTAAGCTGTGCTTGCCCGCAAGCGCCGCCGCCGGAGTCCTGGGACAGAACGCAACCCGCTACACCCCTCCCGAAGCTGGGAGCCGGCGCCCAGCCTCGCAGGGACACCCAGAGGCAGGGAGCAAGGCGAACCAGAACGATTCATGGGACTCACCCGCTTCTCGGCGTGACCTGACGGTAAGTTGCGGCCGCAGAGCCAGCCCGGAGGTGCCAGTCAGCCCCACGCGGCGCCGGTGCCTCCAGAGAGCTTGCCTACGCTCCCGGGGCAGACCCCGCCTCCTTGTCAATTGCCCGTCCAGCGCCACCTGCCGGTGCCCGGCGTCGCCAGGCTCCTGCTTGACTGGACAGTCCTGGGAGGTCCCAGAGCCCATCTTAGGTTTTTCCCCTACTGAGCCATTCGACCACTTCCGATTTTCTTTCAGAGAGCCGGGTCCTCTGCCTGAGGTCGACTCCGCGCCCTCTCGAGCCTCGATTTTCTTTCCTTTCCTTCTCTCCGTCCCTCTCTCCCTTCCTTCTCCTCGGCTTTTTTTAATCTCCTAACTATTCAGCATTCATACAGTTCTTTAAAGCAGTGGTTCTCAAACTCTATCATGAATCCCCCGGCTGTATGCGCCCGCGCCCGCGTACAGGTTCAGTAGCTTAATCGTGTCCAACTCTTTGTGACCCCATGGACTGTAGCCTGCTGCTGCTGCTGCTAAGTCACTTCAATCGTGTCCGACTCTGTGTGATCCCCATAGACGGCAGCCCACCAGGCTCCCCCGTCCCTGGGATTCTCCAGGCAAGAACACTGGAGTGGGTTGCCATTTCCTTCTCCAATGCGTGAAAGTGAAAAGTGAAAGGGAAGTCGCTCAGTCGTGTCTGACTCTTCGCGACCTCATGGACCTGCTAGGTTCCTCTATTAGTGGAATTTTCCAGGTAAGAATGCTGGAGTGCCATTTCTTTCTCCAAGGATCTTCCCTATCCAGGGATCAAACCCACGTCTCTGGAGTCTCCTGCATTGGCAGGCAGATTCTTTACCATTGAGCCAGCTGGGAAGTCATGCGTCTCCTGTAGGGCTTATTGAAACACCGATCTGTGTCCACGCCCACCCTTCCTCCTTCCTCCCCCTCCGCTGTTTCTTTTCTTCTTTAGTCGGTGTGGGATGGGGCATGAGATTCTCCAGTTCCCAGTAATGCGTAAGCACTCTCAAATCACATTGTGAGATGGACTGCTTTAGAGCTTAGGTAACTTATCTTAAACTTCACAGCAAAGTTTTGAAGTGGTTGTAATATACAATTGACATATCTGAATCCGAGTCTCTTTTGCCCTCTAAATTGTTGAAATCTTGTACCCTAAACCGCGCAAACCCTGCCCCCTAGCTAAATAAACCTTTAAACCACACATTTACTTCTTCCCTTCCCCACCCCAGATATTCAAGCCACCTTCCCTTCCCTTGACACAATCAAACACTCCGAGCCTAATGCAGAGTTACTGTCACTGTTTAAAAGTTTAAGGCTGTAATTAAAATATGACGGTATGGAGAAAGAGCAAATGTGAGCCCGGGATTTACTCCTCTTCCGGATAGAGTGTCTCAGACCTGAATTGCAACATTTGAGGGTTTGGTGTACAACATCCCCAGAACTAATCTGATTAGTAAAAGTAAAGGAAAATAAACTCTCAACCACATTTTCCTAGATTGTCCTTTACTCGTTCGTACCTAGGGCGCCTAGGACTTGTTCATATTTTACTATGTAATTTTCTGGAGTCATTAACTGTCCACTGGGTGGTGGTAAAACCCTCTGAAGGTTACTGTTACCAAGGACTGACGCCTTGTGGTAGAAATAGAATGTTACACTTTTTATTTGTAGCGAAACTAGAAAATAATCGTTTTTAAAAGTTTTAGAAAAAACTATACATGTGTTTGTAGCACAGATTTCAAAAAATTAAGACAAATTGCTAAATGTCTAAGAATTGTTGAATTTTAAAAACAATGATAGGTCTTAAATCGTCAAACAAAGCAATATGCTTTTATTTTTTAAGATTCACTTAAAAGGGCATTCACTTTTTCATAGTTTATTTTGCATGTGATGACGGCAAGGAAGTTAATATATTAGTATAAATTGGCTAATTATAGCGAGGTCCACTTAAAACTTCCTTTTCTTTTTAATTAAAACATTTGGCATCAAGCCCCAAATACTTTTGCTTTACAATTATACCAAAAATTTTATTTCCATACTTCTGAAAAACTTTTTGTTCAGTTTTTAAATGTACTGAATAAATGTAGTACATTTCAAAGTAAAATGATTGAAAATGTGAAGTTGTTTATTAATTGATTTGTATAGTTATAAAGGCAATACTATTCTGGATTAAAAAAACAGTATTAAAGAACTTTGAGTTATTAGGAGTTAATATTACAGACAAAGTTTCTGCAATTTTTTCAGACGTATGTTCTGTGACTTGGGTATGAGATGAAGGAAAAGATTTTTTTTCTTTGAAAAATACAAGGCCAAATCATCTGAAGATGCTGTGAGTCAGCACATGCTTTTAAAAATCACTATGACTTGTGGAAAACAATACTATGCTATACAAATGTTGAAAAGCAGTTAGTTTTGGTATGACTTGTAAGAACTAGAGGATTTTAATATAGGAATTCAACTGTAAGTTACTAACCAATTTGGATCATTCAGAATATTTTGTAATAAGCTTAAACTCTAGCAAGAAAGGTGCTTAGGTGCTTAGTCACTCAGTTGTGTCTGACTCTTTGAGACCCCATGAGCAGTAGCCCACCAGGCTCCTCCGTCCATGGGATTCTCCAGGCAAGAATACTGGAGTGGTTTGCCATTTCCTTCTCCAGACTAGCAAGAAAGCATATTAACAAAACGGCTCTTTGATAAGGGAATTCTCCAGGTAGGAATACTGGAGTGGGTTGCCATGCCATCCTCCAGGGGATTGTCCCAACCCAGGGATCAAATCCAGCTCTCGCTCATTGCAGGCAGATTCTTTACTGTCTAAGCCACTAGGGAAGCCTAAGAATACTGGAATGGGGAGCCTATCCCTTCTGCAGGGGAACTTCCAGACCCAGGAATCCAGCTGGTGTCTCCTGCATTGCAGGCGGATTTTTTTTTTAACCAGCTGAGCTGCCAGGGAAGCCCTCTTCAATTGAATATAGGGTCAAATATTAAATTAGTGATTTCACAGTAACATGTCAGGGGGAGAATATAATGATTTAGAATCCAAAAGTACTTTTACTTTGGAACTGCCATTCAAGAAGTAAATGGGGTGCAGTGACGATAGATAAAATAAAAATGATCATGCTGTTAAAGTTAATCAGTGATCAATAGGCGGTAAACTGTAAGTAGATGATAAGAACTGTATTTAGTTTCTTTCCTTTGGAAATTAAACTAACTCCTAAGGGCAAAATAATTCAAATAATGATCACCAGTATTTCCAAGTCTATCTCTTACTCTGTAAGAATGGTCAGATTTGTTTTAAGGAAACGGCAACCCACTCCAGTATTCTTGGCCTGGAGAATCCCAGGGACGGGGCAACCGATGGGCCGCCGTCTATGGGGTCTCACAGAGTTGGACACGACTGAAGTGACTTACGGAGAAGGCAGTGGCACCCCACTCCAGTACTCTTGCCTGGAAAATCCCATGGATGGAGGAGCCTGGTGAGCTGCAGTTCATGGGGTCTCTAAGAGTCAGACACGACTGAGCTATTATTTCACTTTCACTTTTCACTTTCATACATTGGAGAAGGAAATGGCAACCCACTTTAGTGTTCTTGCCTAGAGGGATTGGGGAACCTGGTGGGCTGCCGTCTATGGGGTCACACAGAGTCGGACACGACTGAAGCGACTTAGCAGAAGTGACTTAGCAGCAATGCAAAAATTACCTAATGTTCATGGAGAACTATTTTGTCAGAATGATTGTTTTAGCACAGACATGGTAAAGCTCTACTGGCCAAATTTTCTGATTCTACTAGTCTCATATGATAAATTCTCTATACAAGTTCAAAATCTACTGATAGAATAATGCTCAAAGTATGCGGTCAGTAGTCTCCAATGTTTGTATGTGAAAGTGGTTTGGGGCAGAAAGAATCCACCCCTGGGACTGGAGCTTTTTAAAAATACTTCCATGTGTCCCCCCCACCCCCAACTCAAGCCTTTTATTGCTTATTCACCAGCACAGTTAACAGTCAAACATTTGTTTGAGAGGGATTTTAAGAATAGGTGGTTTTTTCCAAGGATTACAGATCCATTTCTCTCCAAATAGTGCTTGATGATGCTCACAGTTTCATGACAAAAAAAAGTCTGTGGGACGAGGGTGTTTTCCTGGCAGTCTGGTGGTTAGGACTCCTTGCGCTCACTGCTGAGGGCTTGGGTTCAATCCTTGGTAGGGGAACTAGAATCCCACAAGATGTGTGGCCAAAAAACAAAACAAAGCAACCCACCAAAACATTACTCTCTTTATTTATTTATTTATTTATTTATTGTGTCCTACTGACTATGCCAAAGCCTTTGACTGTGTGGATCACAAGAAACTGTGGAAAATTCTGAAAGAGATGGGAATACCAGACCACATGACCTGCCTCTTGAGAAACCTATATGCAGGTCAGGAAGCAACAGTTAGAACTGGACATAGAACTACAGACTGGTTCCAAATGGGAAAAGGAGTATGTCAAGGATGTGTATTGTCACCCTGCTTATTTAACTTATATGCAGAGTACATCATGAGAAACGCTGGGCTGGAAGAAGCACAAGTTGGAATCAAGATTGCCGGGAGAAATATCAATAACCTCAGATATGCAGATGACACCACCCTTATGGCAGAAAGTGAAGAGGAACTAAAAAGCCTCTTGATGAAAGTGAAAGCGGAGAGTGAAAAAGTTGGCTTACAGCTCAACATTCAGAAAACGAAGATCATGGCATCTGGTCCCATCACTTCATGGGAAATAGATAGGAAACAGTGGAAACAGTGTCAGACTTTATTTTTTGGGGCTCCAAAATCTCTGCAGATGGTGACTCCAGCCACGAAATTAAAAGATGCTTACTCCTTGGAAGGAAAGTTATGACCAACCTAGATAGCATATTCAAAAGCAGAGACATTACTTTGCCAACAAAGGTCTGCCTAGTCAAGGCTATGGTTTTCCAAGTGGTCATGTATGGATGTGAGAGTTGGACTGTGAAGAAAGCTGAGTGCTGAAGAATTGATGCTTTTGAAGTGTGGTGTTGGAGAAGACTCTTGAGAGTCCCTTGGACTGCAAGGAGATCCAACCAGTCCATCCTAAAGGAGATCAGTCCTGGGTGTTCATTGGAAGGACTGATGCTGAGGCTGAAACTCCAATACTTTTGCCACCTCATGCGAAGAGTTGACTCATTGGAAAAGACTCTGATGCTGGGAGGGATTGGGGGCAGGAGGAGAAGGGGATGAGAGAGGATGAGATGGCTGGATGGCATCACCAACTCAATGGACATGAGTTTGGGTAAACTCCGGGAGTTGGTGATGGACAGGGAGGCCTGGCATGCTGTGATTCATGGGGTCGCAGAGAGTCGGACACGACTGAGCGACTGAACTGAACTGAACTGATTGTCTTTAAATATGTTGTGATCTGTGAAAAGGTACCTGCAAATGCCATCACATTAAGCCTCACCAATTATTTGCATCCCATCATCAATGAATATTTCTGCACCTTTCTCTTTTTGAAGATATTTTTTGTGTGGGCCATTCTCCACTGAACTTGTTACAGTACTGCTTCTGTTCCGTGACTTCTTTGTGGCTAAGAGACATGTGGGACCCTAGCTCTGCAATCAGGGATTGGGCTCCCTCCCCCCACTGGAAGGCAAAGTCTTACTTACTGGACCACCAGGGAAGTCCCTCAATACTCTTTTGAAAATAACTTCTGGCATAGAGAGTGAAATATAAGAATACTGAAGTTGTGTGTGAAGGGTTATACCTTAGGGATAAATAGAAGTGTTGGAGTCAAGAGGACAGATTTCACCACCTTCATCATATAACTTAAACTAGGCAATTTCTCCTTGCCCCACATTTCCGTATCACACAATACATATCAGTGAAAAAAATATCTTCTTTAAACCACTCTATCTTGGTCCCTTTTGTTATAGTAGCTTAGCTCTTACCTGAGCTTGTTAGATATTATATTACAGCATTTTAAAGAATTAGTCTGTATTGGAGATGTTTTATACGTGTTTCTGTTACCTTCATTAAATTATGAAATTTAAGAGAGAAGAACTCTTGCCATTTTTATCTTTGTATCTCTTGTAACTTGGAGATTGGTAGAACAGACTTGTAAATGTTTGTGGAATGTGATTTTATGCCAGAATAATATGATATATATACTAAACATGTATGTAATATGTATTATGTATATATTGTATATTATAATGTAATATATAGTTTTATATATTATTACATATAATTGTATATAAAGTATATAACATTTTATATAAAACTATATATAATAAAATATATAATATATAAAATTATATATAATATATAACATGATGTGATCACTAATCTAGAGCCAGACAGCTTGGAATGTGAAGTCAAGTGGGCCTTAGAAAGCATCACTACCAACAAAGCTAGTGGAGGTGATGGAATTCCAGTTGAGCTATTTCAAATCCTGAAAGATGATGCTGTGAAAGTGCTGCACTCAATATGCCAGCAAATTTGGAAAATGCAGCAGTGGCCACAGGACTGGAAAAGGTCAGGTTTCATTCCAATTCCAAAGAAAGGCAATGCCAAAGAATGCTCCAACTACCGCACAATTGCACTCATCTCACATGCTAGTAAAGTAATACCCAAAATTCTCCAAGCCAGGCTTCAGCAATACGTGAAACGTGAACTCTCTGATGTTCAAGCTGGTTTTAGAAAAGGCAGAGGAACCAGAGATCAAATTGCCAACATACGCTGGATCATGGAAAAACAAGAGAGTTCCAGAAAAACATCTATTTCTGCTTTATTGACTATGCCAAAGGCTTTGACTGTGTGGATCACAATAAACTGTGGAAAATTCTGAAAGAGATGGCAATACCAGACCACCTGACCTGCCTCTTGAGAAACCTGTATGCTGGTCAGGAAGCAACAGTTAGAAATGGACATGGAACAACAGACTGGTTCCAAATAGGAAAAGGAGTATGTCAAGGCTGTATATTGTCACCCTGCTTATTTAACTTATATGCAGAGTACATCATGAGAAACGCTGGTTTGGAAGAAACACAAGCTGGAATCAAGACTGCCAGGAGAACTATCAATCACCTCAGATATGCAGATGACACCACCCTTATGGCAGAAAGTGAAGAGGAGCTAAAAAGCCTCTTGATGAAAGTGAAAGAGGAGAGCGAAAAAGTTGGCTTAAAGCTCAACATTCAGAAAACGAAGATCATGGCATCTGGTCCCATCACTTCATGGGAAATAGATGGGGAAACAGTGGAAACAGTGTCAGACTTTATTTTTCGGGGCTCCCAAATCACTGCAGATGGTGACTGCAGCCATGAAATTAAAAGATGCTTACTCCTTGGAAGGAAAGTTATGAACAACCTAGATAGCATATTCAAAAGCAGAGACATTACTTTGCCGACTAAGGTCCGTTTAGTCAAGGCTATGGTTTTTCCAGTAGTCATGTATGGATGTGAGAGTTGGACTGTGAAGAAAGCTGAGTGCCGAAGAATTGATGCTTTTGAAGTGTGGTGTTGGAGAAGACTCTTGAGAGTCCCTTGGACTGCAAGGAGATCCAACTAGTCCATTCTGCAGGAGATCAACCCTGAGATTTCTTTGGAAGGAATGATGCTAAAGCTGAAACTCCAATACTTTGGCCACCTCATGCGAAGAGTTGACTCATTGGAAAAGACCCTGATGCTGGGAGGGATTGGGGGCAGGAGAAGAAGGGGACGACAGAGGATGAGATGGCTGGATGGCATCACTGACTCGATGGACGTGAGTCTGAGTGAACTCCGGGAGTTGGTGATGGACAGGGAGCCCTGGCGTGCTGCGATTCATGGTGTTGCAGAGTCGGACACGACTGAGCGACTGAACTGAACTGAACTGAACTGAACTTAGAAAAGGCAGAGGAACCAGAGATCAAATTGCCAACATACGCTGGATCATCAAAAAAGCAAGAGAGTTCCAGAAAAACATCTATTTCTGCTTTATTGATTATGCCGAAGCCTTTGACTGTGTGGATCACAAGAAACTGGAAAATTCTGAAAGAGATGGGAATACCAGACCACCAGACCTGCCTCTTGAGAAATCTGTATGCAGGTCAGGAAGCAACAGTAGAACTGGACGTGGAACTACAGACTGGTTCCAAATAGGAAAAGGAGTACGTCAAGGCTGTATATTGTCTCCCTGCTTATTTAACTTCTATGCACAGTACATCATGAGAAACGCTGGGCTGGAAGAAGCATAAGCTAGAATCAAGGTTGCCGGGAGAAATATCAATAACCTCAGATATGCAGATGACACCACCCTTATGGAAGAAAGCGAAGAAGAACTAAAGAAACTCTTGATGAGAGTGAAAGAGGAGAGTGAAAAAGTTTGCTTAAAGCTCAATACTCAGAAAACAAAGATCATGACATCTGGCCCCATCACTTCATGGCAAATAGATGGAGAAACAGTGGAAATAGTTACAGACTTTATTTTTCTGGGCTCCAAAATCACTGCAGATGGTGACTGCGGCCATGAAATTAAGACACTTACTCCTTGGAAGGAAAGTTATGAACAACCTAGATAGCATATTCAAAAGCAGAGACATTACTTTGCCAACAAAGGTCCATTTAGTCAAGGCTATGGTTTTTCCAGTAGTCACGTATAGATGTGAGAGTTGGACCATAAAGAAAGCTGAGTGGCGAAGAACTGATGCTTTTGAACTGCGGTGTTGGAGAAGACTCTTGAGAGTCCCCTGGACTGCAAGGAGATCCAACAAGTCCATCCTAAGGGAAATCAGTCCTGAATATTCATTGGAAGGACTGATGGTGAAGCTGAAACTCCAATACTTTGTCCACCTGATGTGAAGAACTGACTCATTTGAAAAGACCCTGATGCTGGGAAGGATTGAGGAGGAGAAGGGGACGACAGAGGATAAGATGGCTGGATGGCATCACTGACTCAATGGACATGAGTTTGAGCAAACTGCAGGAGTTGGCGATGGACCGGGAGGCCTGGCATGCTGCAGTTCATAGAGTTGCAAAGAGTTAGATACGACTGAGTGACTGAATTGAACTGAAACTGAAGTATACATGTGCTGTGTTGGAGATGTATACGTGAATAGGGTATGTGATCCATAGCCGCAGAGACCTTCGTTGTGGGGAAAGAAGAACATGGAAAATTCAGTAGGAAGACCAGGACACTCATCTACTTCTTCCCCTGAGCTCTCTCCTTACAGTGTATTCAGCTTTCCCTGCTAAACTGGAAACTGCTGAGGGCAGTCTTTCTATTTGACTCCTCAACTAAGTAAGAGCATAGTATATAGTGGAAAACTGATAAACACTTACTGAATGAAGAGTATCTGGGGAGAATTTAAGGAGGGGCAAGTGGTCCACAGTGTCAAGTGTTATAAAAAAAAGCAAATGAGATAGCAAATAAAAAAGTCTGTAGAGTGCATGAAAAAATGCTCCACATCACTTATCGTCAGGGAAATGCAAACCAAAAGCACAGTGAGATGTCACCTCACACCTGTCAGAATGCCTATCGTCACATGGACAACAAATAATAAATGTTGGCAGGGATGTATAGAAAAGGGCACCCCAGTACACTGTCGAAATGTAAATTCGGTGCAGCCACTGTATAAAACAATATGGAGGGGCCTCAAAAAATTGAAACGACTGTATTATGCAGCAGCCCCACCTCTGTGTATATTACTGAAAAGAGCAAACACACTGATTGGAAAAGACATGCATGGGGATGACCCAGAGAGATGTTGTGGGGAGGGAGGTGGGAGGGGGGTTCATGTTTGGGAACGCATGTAAGAATTAAAGATTTTAAAATTTAAAAAAAATAGAAAAAAATTAAAAAAAAAAAAAAAAAAAAAAGGAAAAGACATGCACCCTGATGTTCAGTAGCCAAGATGTGGAAGTAACCTAAGGATTTATCACCAAAGAATGATGCGAGGTGCTGGAGAAAAGTGAAAGGAGATGATGAAAACGGTAGAAAGATTCTCTGAGAAGAAGCGGGGCCACCTCCTTCTGAGGGCTTGGAAGGAAGATGAAGAAGGAGCGTTTCCATGTACATAGCCTTGTGGGCAGAGGTGAAGGATAGTAAGTGAGCTTATGCCTGATGGAGGTCAAGACCAGCTGAAGTGCTGGAGGCAGGGACTTTGAAACTGCAGAAATTGAGGGCCTGTTTAGTACCTTCAAAGATTACAGTATTTATTTAGGAGAAATTGGGACATGATCTACAAATGATTTAGTTCACTGGAGAAAAAAATGCAAAGTCACTCAACCAAATCCTGAGTAATGAAATTAGGACTGGGGTGCTTAAAATTCATAGAAACAGTGGGCCAATGATTTGGGATTCAGTTGGTGGGAGGAGATACAGTGGAAGAAGGAATGTTTTGAACTTAGCCTCAGAAGAGGGAACAATTTTCCTCTGGGGAAAACAAAGGGAAAGATTTCGTTTCCTTTCCAAAATAAGAAGTAGCATATATGGATTAAACTTTGCTTTGGTCTAGCAACATGTTGATGTCCTGGAATTAGCTTTATAAAGCTAGTAGTTTTCCTCCCCTCAACTTACTGCTTGTTTGGGTTAAACAGAGAATTTCTAACATGGTGTATTGGGCGTGTTTCCTTAGTACTCCCTCAAGATATCTCCTCGCTGAGCTTCTGAAGGTGGTAGCCATCTTCAGATCTCTGGCCCTTAGCAGAGAGCCTGACCTAGAGGAGCTGGAGCTCAAAGAAAACGTGTTGAATCGAATTTTCCCACCCAACTCTTAGAGTAGCCTGCCCTTAGTCTTGCTTTTGCATTCTGGTTAGTTTCCCTCCAAAACGTTCATTTCCGTCTACACACCTCCATCCAGCTCTTTTCTGGTCCTGTTTTAGTCAGTTGTGTATCACGCCTCTCTCTCGATTGATTGACAGGTGCAGAATTCTTCAGGGCGTAACCTGAGCTGCTCAGGAAGAGTAAGTTTAGTTGGGGTAATTCAATAAAAAACACGCAGGTGGGTTTGTGGATGATAGAGTGAGATTAATACGCTGTGTGCATCTGAAACAGGATAGAGTTCTTCCAATCAAGGAAGCTATTCATCTTTTCAGTATTTAAGGGGGAAGGCTTTGGAAAGGTCAGATTTCGTAGCTTCTGAGGTTAGAGTCAGTGTTGGGCTGCTATGCTCTGTGGCCACAAGGTGGCGCCAGAGCCCTGTGCAGTAAAAATGAACCCGCTCAGACGCCTCTGGCGCTGCTGTTTTAAGGACTTTGTCAAACTTACTGGAAAGAAAGATTTTGTATTTACAGACTCACTTTTGTATGTGTTCATCTTTCTATCTTCTATCATCTATGCATTTACTTATGTGTATATATATGTCCCTGTATCCTTATATAATACTATTTGTTTTAATCTATATTTACATTTGTATCTAAAATTTACTGTTTACAGTTTCAAGCATTTCACATGAATTGTCTTTTCTTTCTTGAGCTATAATTGTCATATAACATTATATTAATTTCAGGTATACAGCATAATTATTTGATGTTTTTATATATTGAAAAATGATCACAAGTCTAGTTAACATCTGTCACCAAGTATGGTTATGAAATTTTTTTTCTTGTGATAAGAACTTTTAAAATCTACTCTCTAGCAACTTTTGAATACAATAGTGTGTAAGTTCCTCGGTCATGTCTGACTCTCTGTGACCCCATGGACTGTAGCTCTCCAGGCTCCTCTGTCCATAGAATTTCCCAGACTAGAATGGGTAGCCATTCCCTTCTCCAGGGACTCTTCTCAACCCAGGGATAGAACCCAAGTCTCCTGCATTGCAGGCAGATTCTTTATGGTCTGAGCTACCAGAGAAGCCCTCAAATATACAAAACAATATTTTAAACTATAGTCACCATGTTATACATTATATTCCCATGGCTTGTGTATTTCATAACTGGAAGTTTTTTCTTTTTCTTTTAGCCCCCTTCACTCATATCAGTTACTTCCTATCTACCCACCTCTGGCAACCACCAACCTAACTTCTGTTTCTATTAGCTTGTTTTTTTTGTTTTGTGGGCTTTTTTTCCCCTAGATTCCACATGTAAAGAAGATCATTTAGTATTTGTCTTTGTCGGTCTGACAGATTTCATTTAGCATAATGCCCTCGACGTAATCCAGGTCACAAATGACAAGGTTTCATTCTTTTTTATGGCTGAGTAATATTCCATTTATATACATGCACACACACACACACACATATATTTCAAATTTTCTTTATCCATTCTTCCATCAGTCAACATAGGCTGTTTCTGTATCTTTGCTGTTGTAAACAATGCCACAGTGAAGATGGGGGTGCATATATCTTTCCAAATTAGTGTTTTCATTTTCTTCAGATAAATACCTAGGAGTGGAATTGCTGGATTATATGGTAGTTTTATTACAAATGTCCTATGAGGAACCTCCATACTTTTCCCATAGTAGTTCCACCTATTTATATTTCCGCCAACAGTGTACTGGGACTCCCTTTTCTCCACATCCTCACCAACACTTATTTTTCATTTTTTGATAATAGCCATTCTACCCAGTGTGAGGTGGTATAAATTATCTTATTCAATCCTTAAAAAACCCTTGAAAATAGGTACTTTTATAATTTTACACATGAGGAAATTGGGGCTTAGGAAGGATAACCTGCTCAAGGACCCCCAAACATTTTCACTCTTTACAGTCACAATCTAACGCTTCTCATAGTTTAGCTTTCACAGCATCTTTGTCAGCAAAATATATGCATAGAGAAATAAGTGAACTAAGTATAAGGGGAAGAAAGACCCTGTGACCAACATGTTTGTCTACAACAACCTGTTGTTACTAGTTTCATGAGTGTGAAGATCTTGTCCTTGTTCATGGTGGACATATCACATCCCAACTCCCGATGCAGCTAAAGCACAGCTGACATCTGTGAAAGTTACCGGAGAAAAGCAGCTTGAGTGATCACTCCCTTCCCAAAGCAACTTTTACAGCCCCACTTTAACCTCAGGCATTACATAAGGGATGGGCTTAATCCTGAACAGCAGTTGTGAGCCGAGACATTGTGAGATACCTCATTTGGTCCTTTTACTCTCGTCACCATGGCCAAGGACTCCATTCAGTGTGTTTAATGATTGTTCCATCAGACACCCTGGAATATTACAGTCATAGGTAGAGGGAAGCAAAGACTATCTTCCTAAGTCTCAGGCTCATGATCTGTAAAATGAGAAAATAGTTTTACCTCTCTCATGAGGCAGTTGTCAAGATAAGGAATGTCAAGTACTTGGCACAGTGAACGTTACTCTTACTGTTGGAGAATGATGGATGGTAGTGTTGAATGAAGGCAGGGACCTGGCAGAAGAAGAGAAAGGACAACGAAAAGGAAGGAAGACAAGATTTACTGCAGGACTGAGTGGTAGAGGAGGGGGTCTTTTAGTTGCAAACAGAGACTGAACAATCTGTTAGTTCTTCAATCCTGGTTTCCACCAGCCAGAAAGCCATAGAATTTCCGGCATGAGACTTAGAGATTATCTAATTTAACCATGTTACAGGAAAGAAAAGTGAGCTGTAGGACTTATTCAGTGTTGACTAGTGGCAGCTCCAGGACAGGAATCCAGGACTCCTGACTTTGATTCTGGTGTTGTTTTGCCACTAATCACATTGCTTTAGGTTAATCAGGGTATCTGCAAGCGTGAGACTGACATAGTTCTTGTCTGTATTATATGAACTCACTTTAGAGCCTTGAGTTGCTGAAATTCAATATGGAATTGAGGGAGGGCCCAGAAAAACATCTATTTCTGCTTTATTGACTATGCCAAAGCCTTTTACTGTGTGGATCACAAGAAACTGTGGAAAATTCTGAAAGAGATGGGAATACCAGACCAGCTGACCTGCCTCTTGAGAAGCCTATATGCAGGTCAGGAAGCAACAGTTAGAACTGGACATGGAAAAACAGACAGGTTCCAAATGGGAAAAGGAGTACATTAAGTCAGTCGTGTCTGACTCTTTGCAACCCCATGAACTGCAGCACGCCAGGCCTCCTGGTCCATCGCCAGCTCCTGGAGTTTTCTCAAACTCATGTGCATTGAGTTGGTGATGTCATCCAACCATCTCATCTTCTGTTGTCCCCTTCTCCTCCTGCCTTCAATCTTTCACAGCATCAGGGTCTTTTCAAATGAGTCAGTTCTTCCCATCAGGTGGCCAAAGTATTGGAGTTTCAGCTTCAGCATCAGTCCTTCAATAAATATTCAGGACTGATTTCCTTTAGGATGGACTGGTTGGATTTTCTTGCAGTCCAAGGGACTCTAAATATTTTAAAAGCGATTGTCTCATAAAGATAAAAATTATCCCTTTCCTCCCATTCTCATATATGCATATCAATATGGATGAAGATAACAATCAGAACTATGATAATGTTATTTTGAAACATTATGTTTCTTGTGGCTTCCGATGACAAAAGTGCTTATTTATTGAATGAAACATGGGGGTTGTAGAATAAACTCAGAATGAATGGCATCCTTTGGTTCTAGAAGGTTTTCTCCACTCTTTGCTAATGGTTGCCGCCTGGCTGCTTTCTTTGTTTTCCTTTCATAGTTCTGTGAGGACCTAGACTTTTTGTTGTTTGTCTGATCTTATTCCCGAGGGTCTTGGAATCCTCTTATTGGGATCTCTGAATCTGGCATGCAGAGAGAAAGAGAGGGAGGGTCACCTTGGGGGATTTTAATGGGCCAGACCTAGAGCTGGGACATATCATTACATTCGTATTTTATTGGTCAAACTCTGTTATAGACCATCACACCTAAATGGAAGGCAAGTTGGGAAAATGTAATCTAGCTTGTGCCTGGGAAGGTTTTGTGAACATTCAAGAGACTTTTATGATTGCTTGTTTTGTTCGTACTTAGGATCGGTCTCATATTCCTCCCATGTGTAGAACACATCATCTAAGGCAGACAGCCTATCTGATTGCTGCATCCAGTTCCAAGTCTGAGATTTCTGGGTGGTATGCAGTCCCTTTCTGAGGGCTGGCTGTGACAGCTTCTAAGCTGTAGACATATGAACAGGGAAGGAAAGTTATCTTTCCCTATCCACTTAGTGATGGTGGAGCAGGCACAGGATAAACACAAAGAAAACTCTACCGGGAAAAGAAAAGGACGGGAGACATGGCAATCGCTGGTTCACAGATTCTGAGATTCGATTGAACAAGCGTTCTTAAGGCTTTCTAACCTGAGTGGAAGAAATTCTTTCCTTGGCTCTGATTCTGCTTTCAGAGAGGAATTTCCTTGATCACTGTTCCGCACAGCCCCTGGCTTTTCTTCTGGGGAGTTCTTTCTCATCCATTACCCTTTATATTCACATCAGACGCAGACTTTGGTGAGAATGCCTTTTCTGGGAGTGTGTGTAGCTTCCATTGTCCCTTCCTTCCTGAGGGGTTGTGTTAAAACTTTTCCAAAAGAGGCATCTTTAAACCATCCTCCTGATTTCTTTGGTAGTTCCACCAAACTTCTGACAGTTTTCAATCTATTCACTTTCGGTAAGTTCCATATGCTGGTCACCATGCAGATAGATTTCGCCTATATATAATTCTTAAGCTTTCCCTGTCTTCACTCTTGTATCTCTCAACTGAAGAGTGGATGCCATAAGTCAGGGTTTGGCTGGGAAGGTGGCACCCTTATTTTGATGTCTGTTGCAAGGCTGAGTTGCTTTGCCTAGCTGAGAAGTCTTACTGGATTTTGTTGCTTAAGGTGTCTAAACACCTTCTCTCTTCGTATTTGGGCTTCTCTTGTGGCTCAGCTGGTAAAGAATCCACCTGCAATGCAGGAGACCTGGGTTCGATCCCTGGGTTGGGAAGATCCCCTGGCAAAGGGAAAGGCTGTCCACTCCAGTATTCTAGCCTAGAGAATTCCATGGACTGTATAGCCCATGGGGTCACAAAGAGTTAGACACGGCTGAGTGACTTTCACTTTCTATTCATATTTGGGGAAAAGAGAAACAGATTTTCTAACCTTGTGAAGCATTTGCATTTGTTTATTCCCTTATGTTATTCTTGGAAACCAGACAAATTTTTGCCTGAGCTCATCTTTTCCATGTAATACGTTGCTGAAGGCCGGCAATAGGAGACAATATAGAACACTTTCCAGCCACTTCTGTTAAAGCTACAGACTCACAGGCAGTGGCCTGTCCTTCAAGTTATCACAGACAGCAGTTTTATCAAGTATTTTGCCTGGCATTACAGGTGTCTCTAGCCTTCCAAACTCTCATGTTTGTTTACTTGAACCCCATGTCAATCTCACATATTTTAGGATTCTTTGGTTATTTTTTGGTCATAAAACGCTCCACTTCAGAGTAATAGGTTCTAGGTAAGTTACTCTTTATCCTAATAAAGAATAATTAGTTATAAAAAAACTCTCAAGTCATAACGATTCAACACTGTAAAACTTGACACCTTGCTCACCCGAAGCTGTTTCCTGTAATTGAGTGAGGCTGGAGACTGGTCAGCTGGGCTGTGTTGCTGTCTAGGCCTTCTGGTCAAGTGGTGTGTGTTTAGTAGCTCAGTCATGTCCGAGTCTTTGAGACCCCATGGACTGTAGCCTGCCAGGCTCCTCTGTCCATGAGATTCTCCAGGCAAGAATACTGGAGTGGTTGCCATTCCTTTCTCCAGGAGATCTTCCCAACCCAGGGATTGAACCTGGGTCTCCTGCATTGCAGGCAGACTCTTTACCGTCTGAGCCACCAGGGAAGCTGTGGTCAAGTGGGCCCACAGGCTATGCTCTGTGACTGGGGTGGGGTCATGGCTGTGCTCCCTTCCGGTGAAGCTCCGGCTCTCTCAGCAGTTGTGTTAGTCTGTAGGCTGGGCTCCACTGCTGGGTGATGTAGTGGGCTGGGCTCTGGGGCTGCCCAGTATCACTGTTCAGGCTCCCTGGTTCTGTGGGGCCAGACGCTAGGCCCAACGACTGGACAGAGCTGCTGGCTTGGTTTCCTGTCTGGGTGGGACCGCAGGATGGGCTGCTTTGTGGCTGCCTAGGCCAGCACAGGCCATCACCCAGGCTTCGTGGTCAGCTGGAACTGGAAGCTAGGCTCAGCTCTTGGGGAGAGACTGGAAATTTGCTTCCCTACCTGAGCAGGGCTGTAGAACAGGCTTCATGATAGGTGTAGCCTCTTGGCTGGGGATCCAAGTCAAGCAGAATTGCCAACCTAGCTCCCTGGCCAAATAAGGTAAACGGTTGGGCTCTGCGAATGGGCACAGTTGCTGGCTGGGTCTCTGCCCAGGGACAGCTGACGGAGGAATGTAATGCTCTGAGATCTGAGCCTTGGTTGCTGTAAGCCCTCCTTTGCTTCTCTGTCTCTATCTGGTCCCCACTGGTCTAACTCTGTAGATTGTCCCCATGATCCTTGTGAGGCGAGACCCAAGTGGGCTTCCTGAGAAGTGTTCCATAATGCTGGGGCAGCTAGATACCCACCTGTGCTCTCTCTTGCCACTGGAGAGGCCACAGACCCAGCGGGCTTCTTGGGGTGATGCTGTGCCAACCTGGGGGAGGTTGGCAGTCAAGGTAAAGCTGTGCCTCTTACCCTGCTTGTGTGGCCCTTCTGTCACTCAGGGAGATTCTTCAACCTCACCCCCAGGTTCTGGGATCTTCATGATGGTGTCTAGTCCACGCATAATTGGTTGTTGGTCTTCTTGGTGAGGGGAACTGAGGTTGGAAATGATCTGTGTTGCCATCTTGACGTCACCTCCCCTGTTTCTTAAACAGAATTTCAATCAATAGACTTTAGCCTCCATTCGGTTCTGCTTCCAGTGATATGTGTTTTCACCAATTTTGATTCTTTAGGGGATAGTATGGTATAAATTGGGCTTCCCAGGTGGCATTAGTGGTAAAGAACTCGCCTGCCAAAGCAGGAGATGTAAGAGACGTGAGTCGATCCCTAGGACAGGAAGATCCCCTGGAGAAGGGCACTGCAACCAACTCCAGTATTCTTGCCTGGAGAATCCCATGGACAGAGGAGCCTGGCAGGCTATGTCCACAGAGTCACAAAGAGTTGGACACGACTGAAATGACTTAGTACAAGCAAACGCACAATGTAAACTGGTTTGTTTTTGGCTTTCTTCAGCACTGACAGGATTTTCTTTTATCAGATCTGAAACATGATTTATAAAACATCCATTTGCTTTCTAGCTTCCAAATTTTGTTGTTATTATGCAGTCTTCCAGTCTTCCTGTCATTGTGGGCTTGTGATTTATAATAAATCTCTTGTGAATTCATTTTAGTAAGCCTTTAGCAGGAGTAAATACGTGTGTTTCACCCACCATTTTGTTTTTTCCCATCAGCACTTTGCTTCTCATAATTTTCTTGGACATAATTTTCTATCTTTAGGGGGAATGGTTGAATGCATTTTGATGGGTTAATAGCACAGATATACATCCAATAAAAAGTGTGTTAACGCCTTTCCATGCAATTTCCGATGTATTATGTTAAAGAAAACACAGAGCTGGTTGGTAGTTAAAGTAATAAAAACGGATTTTATTCAGGACAGTTGTGATAGGGGAAAAGAAACCCTGGTACAAAACTGGCTCAATTCTGAATACAACACGAACAAGTGGGAATTTGTAGCAGAGGGGAGTAGTGGCGGGGGGCGGGGGGACAGTCAGTGGATGGAAAGTTACTAAGAGGAAACATTGGCGCTAAGGGGGGATTTTGGCTAAACCAACTTGACAGGATTCTTGCAGAAGGCAGGCCCGAGTGATCAAATATTAAAGAGAGCAGTTGAGGAATGTGATCAGATATTACAGTAATCAGAAATCAACTGTGTGGACTTGCTCTTCTAAGTGGATGGAGCAGGATTCTTGCTAAAAGTGGGCCCAATAAGACAGACCCTGAGCCACCTGGGAAGTTCCTCAGTTCAGTTCAGTTCAGTTCAGTCACTCAGTCTTGTCTGACTCTTTGCTACCCCATGAATCGCAGCATGCCAGGCCTCCCTGTCCATCACCATCTCCCGGAGTTCACTCAGACTCACGTCCATCGAGTCCGTGATGCCATCCAGCCATCTCATCCTCGGTCGTCCCCTTCTCCTGCTGCCCCCAATCTCTCCCAGCATCAGAGTCTTTTCCAATGAGTCAACTCTTCGTATGAGGTGTCCAAAGTACTGGAGTTTCAGCTTTAGCATCATTCCTTCCAAAGAAATCCCAGGGCTGATCTCCTTCAGAATGGACTGGTTGGATCTCCTTGCAGTCCCAGGGACCCTCAGGAGTCTTCTCCACACCACAGTAACCAACCTTATGTGCTTTATTTTTCTCGTCTATGTAATGGGGATCATACTAGTACCTGCCCATGAGAGTACTGTGAGGGTTAAATGAACTAATTCATATAAAGAACTTATAATTCGTATTATGAACTGTCATTCACAATAAACATATTGTTCAAATTAATTTCCATAAGCCTGCGGAAAAAAAGACACTTGTGTGGATATATAGGCATACTTCAGAGATATCGTGGGTTCAGTTTTTAGACCACTGAAATAAAATGAGTATCACAATAAAGCAAGTCACACAAATTTATGATTCCACAGTGCATGTAAAAGTTATACCACACTGTAGTCTAAGTGTGCTATATCATTATGTCAGAAAAACCAATGGACATACATTCATTAAAAAATACTTTATTGCTAAAAAAATGCTAACTATCATATGAGCCCTCAATGATTCATTTTTTTTTGCAATAGTGACATCAAAGATCATTCATCACAGGTTAGTAATAATAACAGTGAACAAGTCTGAATTGTTTTGAAAATTACCAAAATGTGGCACAGAGAATGAAGTCAGCAAATGTGGTTGGAAAAAATGGCACTGGTGGACTTGCTCAATTCAGGGTTTCTACGAACCTTCAATTTGTAAAAAATGCAGTGTCTGCGAGTCTCAATGAAGTGAAGTGCAGTTGGGTGAGGTGCGATGTACACTTTTCATTCTTGTACAAGAGTGCTTGTAAAATTAGAAAGAGAG
This sequence comes from Capra hircus, assembly GCF_001704415.2. Classification (NCBI taxonomy): domain Eukaryota; kingdom Metazoa; phylum Chordata; class Mammalia; order Artiodactyla; family Bovidae; genus Capra; species Capra hircus. The sequence continues at coordinate 45,885,579 of NC_030811.1, forward strand.
CAATAAATATCATAAGAAAAAACTGTTCTTCAGGAAATTAGGAGAGTGTGCCAGCTCCCAGAATTTTTGTCTGTTGGAAGGCTATAGAGATTAAGAATTCTTTGGTTAGATCCCATCTCACCAAAGTTTTAACTTTAGTTTATTGAGAAATATTTTTCATGAAGTAGAATCTAAGACAATAAAGAAAATTAATGAGAAATGTAGAATTCCCTCCATGGCTCGATGTAAAGTAAAGCATTAGCTGCAGATTCATTTCCCTAAAGCTGTGCTAGTGCAAGTAAACGAAGTGGAAAGGAAATTCCCCTGATGATGCGAGCCAGTAAGACCCACTCAGTGGAGTTTGGGCTTGAATTATGCACACTGACTTTTTACATTTATTTGAATGCATTTGTTAGCTGCACTACAATCTTTGCCCCTATTGAAAGGCCCAAATTATCTGCTAATATAATGCATATGAGCTGGTTCTCAGAAATCATTAAACTATGGATGGATTTTTCTCCATGATATTTTAATGTCAGGGTAAAATATGTTGTTTTATCTTCTTGTCTTAAGAAGTTTAATCTAGTAAGCATGGATCTAGATGGAGGATGGAGGGAATATTAGAAACAAACTCAATTTCCTCTTTTCTAAACTAGCTTCAGATTATCTGTGATTCTGATTCTGGGTCATTATTTAATTCAAGTGGGAAATATATTTGAGTTTCTGTTCTCTGTAAAGCATTCTGTAGAATTTAATGGAAGATTTAAAGATTCAAGAGGATTTTAAGCCCAGTTTTAGAGGCAAATTATATATCATTATACAAGGCAGTATAAGAGCTATATTTTGTTTAATATGTATGTGTATGATTTAATTATGCAAAAAATTTCAGGAGTCAAATATAATCTGTAATAGAGTCAGGACTCCACAGTATTGTAGGATCCTCCACAATGAAATTAATTTTATTCAGGTGGATTAAGAAAGAGTTTAGCTGAGTCTTGAGGATAACTGGGATTTTGATTAATAGAACAGGGACCACATAAACAGAACTGTGCAAGTATCTAACATAATTAGCCAATGGCATAGAGTCTGTCTAGGCTTCAACATATGAAGATGGACAGTGGGGCCCAAAGTATGACAGATTTCTGGGATCTCAGATATTTAAAGACTTGGCCCTAGGTTTTCAGATGTACCCAGTGATTAGCTAAGAGTCGCAGTCTCCAAATTATATTATTTAGAAAGCTAGTTCAGCAAAGTGTTTAGAGATATTTCAAGGAAAATAAGTTTTCATGATTAAAGAAGTTTTGGAAATCCTAGACAATTCAAGACAATATAGACAATATTCTTTATTGCAGGACTTTTCAGAGCTTTTACTATGCTAGTAAACAGAGTTAATCTTACAATATGAGTTCTTGGCTGGGCGGTTTAGGTGTTTTGGAAATATTGGTTTAGTTTGCTTTAAATTCTGACCATAGTCTAAGTTCCTTTCAATCAATGACATCGAATGCTTTGTTTCTTCCTTCCTTCTTTTTCCCTCCCCACTTCCTTATTCCCTTTTTATTTAATTTTTCTCTTTCAAGAAATTTGTATTAAATTATAATTTAAAAAAATCTGTGACCACAGTGCTATGTTAGTTTAAAAACAAAGTCTTTTGTGCCCCTTTTAAAGAAATTGATTCCAAAAATACTGATGAAAATAAGTATTCTCCCTGTTTTAAAAATACCATCCTTCTGACGGTGGAACATGGCTTCCTTTATATTCTTAATTTAACAACAGTTCTTTCTAATTAGGGAAGGATAGCTTTATGTATCGGAGAAGGCACTGGCAACCCACTCCAGTACTCTTGCCTGGAAAATCCCACGGACGGAGGAGCCTGGTAGGCTGCAGTCCATGGGGTCGCTAGGAGTTGGACACGACCAAACGACTTCACTTTCACTTTTCACTTTCGTGCACTGGAGAAGGAAATGGCAACCCACTCCAGTGTTCTTGCCTGGAGAATTCCAGGGACGGCGGAGCCTGGTGGGCTGCCATCTCTGGGGTCGCAGAGTCAAACACGACTGAAGCGACTTAGAAGCAGTAGCAGCTTTATGTATATATACATATAAAAGTTTTAACCTTGAATGCAGTTTCTGAGCAATGAGGAAAAAAAGGGGATAATTGTCTACCACACATCAGCTGAATCGCTCCCTCTGCAGGTCAATGGGTGATATTGCACAAACACTCTAAAACTTTTTTAGTTGTTGTCAGCCTTGCTATGTGCCTTGTACTGAAAATTAAACATTTTTCTCATTGTCATTCAACTCTTGTAATAGGAAGAGTTAGAACACAGGAATTTCTGATTTCAAAACCACCATGTTTTGTTGCCTGCTGCTATGCAAATTAGAACTTCTCAATAAAATCACCAAAGGAAGGCTACCCCCCCTTTATGTTTCTTCTGATAAACTGCACAATCCAAGAACTACATGGCAGACTCTTGTTCAGCATTTTAAAGTCATTTTTTTTGGTAGCGGTGGCAATTAACATACAGACAATAAACAAGCAAGTACAAAACATTGAAAGAAAACAAAGTAGTGAAAAATATTGTAAATAAATCAATCAGACTTTTAGATCAATAATAATGACATCATTTTGTATATAAATGACAGAGATATAAACATCATAAACTTTTGTAAATTTGCCCCCTCAAAATGTCTCTTTGGCATATAGATTATTTCAAGGTGAAAACAATCAAGGCTCAAAAGACTCAGGAAGAAATTTCAGCCTTTCCCCTAACTGTGTAAAGAATGAAGACAGAGGCCCTATTCCAGGAAGGAAGCCATGACCGAGATGAATGGCTGAAGTATCAACTAGGCGTGGAGACAGGGAGGAATTTAGGTAAGTTTGTCTGTTGGAACTCCTGTGTCCCATTATCTCACTGTGGCCCAGCAAACATTTGTTTACTGAATATTTGCTTTTCCCTCTCTATGTCAGTTGCCTTCCTCCCCTTTGAAGTCCCAGACCACCACCCTCAACATCCTCTTTTGTCTTTAGCTAAAGGTATTTAAGGTAAAGTTTTTGGAGAAGGCGATGGCACCCCACTCCAGTACTGTTGCCTGGAAAATCCCATGGACAGAGGAGCCTGTTGGTCTGCAGTCCATGGGGTCCCTAAGAGTCGGACATGGCTGAGGACTTCACTTTCACTTTTCACTTTCATGCATTGGAGAAGGAAATGGCAATCCACTCCAGTGTTCTTGCCTGAAGAATCCCAGGGATTGGGGAGCCTGGTGGGCTGCCGTCTATGGGGTCGCACAGACTCGGACACGACTGAAGCGACTTAGCAGCAGCAGCAAGGTGAAGTTTTCAACTATTTTGATGAGTTGAGTTTTTCCTGAGTCTCTCCCACATGTTCATGTTATTAAACTTTTTGAGTTTTCTCCATTACTCTGTCTCATGTCAATTTAATTCTTCGACCAGCCAGAATAACCTAGAAAGGGTGGAGGAAAATTTCTTCCCAACACCAGGTGGCACTAGTGATAGTAAACCCAGCAGGCAATGCAGGCGACATAAAAGTTCCTGGAAGAAGAGCCCCTGGAGGAGGGCATGGCAACCCACTCCAGTGCTCTTGCCTGGAGAATCCCATGGACAGAGGAGCCTGGCAGGCTGCAGTCCATAGGCTGGAGAATCGGACACAACTGAAGTGACTTAGTATGCAGCATACACTTTCAAGTTCACATTTAGATACCCCCACCCCCAAATCCTTTTCAGATTAATATATCCTGCAAAAAATTTAGAGGGATAAATTATTGACTGTGACTAATTTAAAGACATTATTTAATATAGAGAACATCATCAAATTCAGAAGATGTTTTCAGAAATGAATATTGTAGAGTTCTAATTAAGTATAAAATCACAAAATTAGAAATGAGTAACATGCATTTGTGAGAGGAAAAGAACACACAAGATATAAAGTAGTGTAACACAGAAGAAAAATCTTTAATTGGAGCACTGTTAATCCTCTTTGATGAAAATTCAGTGGAGACCAGTGAGACTCCTGAATGCACACTCCTCAAATTGTACCAAGACTGGAAGTGTAGAGAATCAGCTGACATGTGAAATTGGTTTTTAAAAAATGTGAAAATGCTTGAGGTTGACATTTGTTAAAAGCTATTCCACTAAAATGGTATAATTTTTAATAAATACATAAGAAACCAAAATGTCAAAAGATGAATCAATCTTCTCTTTTGTAGCTGTGCTATTCTCACCCCCACTGCGACCCTTTCATTTGGAAGTTATTCACAACAAAAGGACAAGTCTCTCATTTCTGTGGCCATGAGAGGATAAGGGAGATGCTATTTGAATTATAAAAGTCCTTTTTCAAAATGCTTACTTTGTAATAAAAATGGCACTTTAATCTGAAGAACAATTCTTTTTTACTTTTGCTACCTAATATACTACATAATTTCAGTTGATCACCTGTAATACTTTAATTGAATATGAAATAAATCTCCTTCTTCTCCATTAAGCTATTTAACTTTAATTTTCATAATGAAATGAAGTAAGAAAGGTCAAGGCCTCCCCTCCAAAGACCCAAGCGAAAAATCTCATTCATCTTCTAAGCAAGACTGTCTTTCACAAAACATCAGGTTGCATAGTTGCTCAAGGGAACAGGTTCTAGGAGGCAGTGTACGACCTAAGGCCCTTTGGAAAGGATTTCCAAGAAGTAAGTATTTTTCACTCTGACTCATTTATTTCCCTTATCCCTCTCCCTGGAAAAATACTGACCCTCCAGTCCCTAAGGTGACAATTTGCTGCTGGGCTGTAGGGTTATAGAATCTTACCTTTTGGTCTTGAAGCATACCATATATATATGGGGAGAGGTAGTAGGGGAGAAAGAAGAACCTTCCCTCTACCCTTCTAGATACTTGGCTGAGACCTTCCTCTGACTCCTGTAATAAGAGAGAGATTAACAGGAGAAAAAGCACAGACATCCTGCTTCACACAAAGGAAAAGTAAAGTGAAAGTCACTCAGTCGTTTCCAACTCTTTGGGATCCCATGACCTGAATTCTCCAGGTCAGAATACTGGGGTGGGTAACCTTTCTCTTCTCCAGGAGATCTTCCAAACCCAGGGCTCGAACCCAGGTCTCCCACATTGCAGGCGGATTCTTTGCCAGCTGAGTCACAAGGGAAGCCCTCATACAAAGGAGATACCCAGGAAAACCAAACTGGCCCAAGCCATCGCCTTAAAATAACATATCCAGCTAAAAACAAAAGATATTGTGTGGGGGAGAGCCAGGTTTTCAGACGAAGCACAGTAAACAAGAGTATGGTTACTATGCAGATTTAGGTCCTCCTCTTCTCCAGTGGTAGGAATTTCTGTAGATTTAGCCATCCTCCTTCTCCTGGTTGGGTTTCTGGGGTGGTGCAGTGGTAGAGAGTTTGCTTGCCAGTGCAGGAGCTGCAGGAGATGTGAGTTCACTTCCTGGGTGGGGAAGATCCCCGGAGGAGGAAATGGCAACCCGCTCCAGCATTCTCGCCTGGAAGATCCCATGGACGGAGGAGCCTGGCGGTCAGAGAGTTGGACAGGACAGCGCGCGTGCGTGCACACACACACACACACACGCGCGCACACACACACACACCCCTCTTCTTGGTACTGAGAGGGAGACGCCCTTATAAATAGAGATTCCCCTTATAACTGTAAATTTCTCTTACCAAAGGGTAACTTTGACTTGGTTTTCAGAGTTTCTCTCCTGTCTGTTGTTCTTTAAACACAATCAGCCTAAGATGATCCTTATGCATATTTTGTGACAAATTCTTCTGTCCTTCAAGGTCATCAGAGAGTAGATCCTACCTAAGGGTCACATGTATCACTACAATGGTAACATTAAAAAGAGTTGGTATGTTCAATAGAACAGAAGAGGTTCTTAATTAAAGAACTTCAGAAATCCATACAAAGCAGTAGTCCTCAGACTCTCAAAGCGTGCATCAGAATCACAGGTCAAGGTTCTGATTTGGTGAATGGAGTGGGGGAGAGAATCCATTTCTAACAGGTTCCCAGGTAGCTCCTACTGTTGGTCTGGGTACCATGCCTTGAAAGTTCTAGCAAGTGAGCTGTTGTTACCCCCAAACTGGATCTGCCTCTTGGTGGGTATTTAGCCAGAAGACACAACCAAGTCAAAGACCAGGAGAAGGAAGGATTTGTTACTTGCAGTAAGTAAAGAGAAGCCCAGGAATATTTCCGAAAGCATTGTTTCTTTGAATAACAAAACTGGGGAAATTTTAAGCTATAAGGGTGGATGATTATTCACCAATGGGCAGGGGTGCCTGCATATTTATGAAGGGTCCTGTTCTTCTGCAAAGGCAAGCATTGTGGCCAGGCTTAGGCCTAAAATAGCTTCTCTTATGTCAAGAAAGCTATGTCTGTTTCTCCTCCTTCAGGCACCCCTACCATAAATGCCTACACTGTGACTCACTTATGTGCCTTAAGTGGGTTTCAAGTGAGCTTTGGGGTAGCAGGCGACTTGTAGAAGGGCCAGAGCCATAGGCCTATTGCTGCTGGCTAAGATCGCCTTGTCTGTGTATCTCATTGTACCATAGAGATATTATTACTTTCTAAATACGCCATGACATGAAAAATTTGGGAGTGTATTTAATTCTACAGAGCTGTGTTTCCAGTGATTTAATTCTATTGGGAAAATTTAGCATAACTTGTCTTTAGAATAGATTATTTTAAGTGAGGTAAGGAGTCCTGGAATCACCCCCCAGACACTTTGTAAGGAAGAAGAGGAAGAAATCAGAATATTTGCTGAGTGAGTTCTTTGTGGCAGGCACATGCCAGGCACTTAATATGCTATTATGTTTAGTTCTCTCCACAGTCTAATGAGATAATTGTTATTTCACCCTTTTCACTTCACCTAACGGAGGTTTTGGGTACATAAGTAATTTGCCCAAGGTCACGGAGCAGGTAAATGAAGCCAGAGGGAAAGCCAGTGTCTCTGACTTGAAGTTCCAGAGCTGTATCATGTGGTCTCGGGGATGAAGCAAATAAAGGGACCTTTCTTGATATCATCAGAAATTGGATCAGCTTCAGAAAAAGTTAAGCCAGTTTGAGGTTATATCTAAGTTCCCAAATGAAAAGTCAACCAAAGCAGTTACTGCTTTATCGGCTTCCCCAGTTTCTACACTTTGGGTTTGCAGGGGCTATGCAGGCAGAAATTTTAAACATTGGTTACCAGGTCTCTGTGTGCATGTTGCGTATGTGTTTCCTTTCTGATGTGTAGCTGCAGTTGACGCCTGAGCGTGTCATACCTCCTGGCTGCATTCTGCATGCGCAGGGAAGTGGTGATTTGGGCGGTCACATGAGAGCGGGTTTGAGGACCCAGGTGTTTTGGATAGTTTTCCTCTGACCTCTGCATCACTTCGTGGAGACTCAGTCTTAGGGGCCCTTGTCTAGAAGCCATCTCTCATCGCCACTGCTGCTGGTCTTTGGGTTTAGACTCATCCACCCTTTGATTTTTGCCTCCCTCACTTTTGAAACACATAATTTCTAACTCATAACACTCTTTACATTTAATTAGCATTTCCAGTTTACTTGAGCTTCAACTTATCACTTATAATGTTTAAAGGGCTCATTAATTTCTCTTATTGTGGTTCCCCTCTCATTATTTCCTGTCTGAAACATGCCCCATTCTCAATGGGGTGCCTAAATAAGTGCTTTAACTGGATGCTTTATTAATTACTTTTGCTGATTTTCTTCAATTACTTTAATTAGTGCTGTGCTGTATTATTTTTATCTCTTGACTCCTCAAATTAAAAGTTCACCTTTTGATATATTGAGTATGTACGCAGAGAAGGAAATCACTTGAATGAATTAAGGCTTGTAGCTGGGAAATGTACTGTAATTAAAAAGATGTGGGACCTTGAAAGGCTGCCATTTGATAATAGGTGACAGAATCATATCCGGAGAGATTAAGAGATTGGCTGGTAGCTCTGCTAGTAGAAACAGAAATCAGCCAGACCTCAGATTGAAACCTGGATTGTAATGATCAGTTCTGTGATCTTGGTCGACTCACTTGATGATTTTGAAAAAAAAATTTTTTTTTCCATCTAAAGTGTGGTGAAATAGTAATAATGATAGTAATAACACAGGGTCATTGGAAAGAAAACTAAAGCGCTGACACCAGTATAGTGTTTGGTACACATTAGGCTTTTAATAAATAGCAGCTATTATTTTGATTGTTAGCAGTGATTCAATTCTGTGAAAATGTTTTTCTTCCTTACTGTCCCTTAATTTACATAATTTCTAGATCCATGGTGATAAGGTATAATTTTCAAGAAGCTAAAATTATGATGCTCATAGAAATATAAAATGAACATCTGCCAAAAATTTAAAGTAGCTCTTCAATGAGGCATCAGATAATAATCAGTCTAGAGGCTACGAAGAACAAAGTTTTATTTGGGGTCTTAGGAATTGCAATTTGGGACACACAGATTCGGGGAAAATTGAAAGACCGTTCTGGGGAAGGGAAAGAGTAAGAGGCGTATAAAGGCAAAAGCTACAAGGCTGTTAATGTTGTCTTGTAAGAATTATGACTGGCTCTGATGGAACAAGGAAATAGTTGTCCTTAAGAGACAGGCTGTCAGAAGTGATTTAGGGCAGGGGTCCAATAAGTATCTTACGTTTCTGGACCATTGTGCAGGTGTTCTGGATGCCTGTATTAAGACAATATGAGGTCAAAAGTTCACATTCCATTCTGGCGGAAATGTATGTAAGTCCTACCTCCTCAATGACTTCTCACTCCAGTTTAGAGGACTCTCTTAGCAATACCCACACTATTTTGGTTTTTCTTTCACAGAGGGTACCAGTGAGGTGTTAGAAGCGATTCAAAAGATAATTCTTAACTGCTTAAAGTAAAATGTGAGAAGAGAGAAATGGTTTGAAGACAGAGTTGTTAATCAAAAGAGAAGCAGAGCTTAAAAATTTGGAAATCTCAACCCATTTATACTGCAAAAAATGAGAAAGTATGCTTGGAAGAGAATACTAAGCATGTGACCAAACGACTATTTAGTAAGATTGGTAAGGATCAGCCATCTCAACAGAACCCAGGAGCTGCTTATCTGTTTTCTTCTGCAAACAGAAGAGTGATTCGGGAGGCAGTTCTGAAAACATCAGAGCTCTCGTGCCTGTCACAGGTTGCAGGCTATCTTGGGGTGAAGGGCCTTCAAGGTCCTGGGAGGCAGATTGGTTTCAAAGGAAGGGGTGCTGGCACCTTTGGGATTTTGGTGCATGTGGCCTGGCACTACCTTATGTCTTGGGGCTTTACTTCCATGCTTTGGTGCTATGGTTCCTCAGTTGCCAGTCTGGGTGGGCCCTGGAGTGGCTTGGTCTGTGCCCAGCAGAGCCATAGGGGCATGGCTATCTCTACCTAGATTTCAAAGGACAGAGCCTCCCAGCAGTTATCGATCTGGGACCCCAGCCTCGGAAATCTGGATGGAGGCGCCCAGGCAGAGAAACACCATGGGGGCAGGGTCATCCAAAGATGTAGGATCAGGCCCCAATCAATCTAGCGAGTGAGATTTTCTTCTCCAATGTATTCAGAAGGCAAGCTCTCGACCCCAGTGGGCCTGGGAGACAGACCATTGAGCCAAAGAGGACTGCTTACTCTGGAGCCTTGAGTTCCAACAGGATTTGCCTGTTGCATTTTGGACTTGCTTGGGACCTGTCACTCCCTTCTTTCTGATTGCTCCCTTTTTGAATGAGAATGTCTATCCTATGTCTATCCAACCATTGTGTTTTAGAAGTACATTACCTGAGGATGAATTATAACTTTAGTCTCAACCATATTGTTATCAGAAAGTTGACTTTGTCTCTTGGTGGACATCCAGCCAAAAGACACAACCCAGCCAAAGAGTGGGAGAAGGAAGGATTTATTATTCAATACTTGCTGCAAGTAAGGAGATCACTGGGGATATTTGCCGAAACGTTGTCTCCTCAGACAGCAAAAGTGGGGATGTTTCAAGCTGGGTACCTGCATATTATTCATGAAGGTATTTGGGTAGTATGTGCATATTCATGAAGAGGCTTGAGCAGAGGAAAATTCAGCACAGTGTTGGGGCAAAAGTTGCCAGAACCCAAGCTTTAGTTTATTGAAATCATGAGGGTCAGAAAAAGTCAGCATCCTGCCTCTTAGATTCTGAGAAGTCTGAGATCTCAGCATGCAGTTAACATCCTCCACCTGGCTGGGAGCCTTAGTTCCTGCAGAACTTGAAGATATGAAAACAATCTGATATATATATATGCATATATATATATATGTATATATATATCTTAAGGGGTATATATAGAGATATCCCTTGAAGAGGAACTAGGTCTCTATTTGATCGCTGAACTACTGTTTTTAAACTGCTTTTCCTTTGTTATTGCCTTTCCTTAAGATGATTTATCACTGAGACCTGTTTAAGGGCAAGCATTGTGGCCAGGTTTAGACCACAAAATGGCTTAGGCCAAAAATGGGCTTCTCATACGTCAAGAAAGCATGCCTAGTTCTCTTTCTCTGGGTATCCCTTACACTCTCTGCTTGCAATGTCTGACTAAGATGATATCTAGAAATGAATATATTTTGTATGTGAGAGGGCTTGAATTTTGGGGGGGGGTGGAATGCTGTAGACTGAATATTTATTTTTCCCCTCCATTCACATTTTAAATCTTAATAACCAATGTGCTAGTATTAGGAGGTGAGGTGCTTGGGAGGTGATTAGGTCATGAAGGTGGAACATTCATGAATAGGATTAGAGGTCTCAGAGAGATACCTCTTCTTCCACCATGTGAGATTAGAGCAAAAGGTCTACCTATGAGCCAGGAATTGAGCCCTGCCTAGACACTTAATCTTCCAGAAACTTGATCTTAGACTTTCTAGCCTCCAGAACTGTGGGAAATACACTTCTGTGGTTTATAAGCCACTCAACTGATGGTATTTTTGTTATGGTAGCCTAAGTGACTAACCAAGAAGTGATAAAGTTAGAGACGAAAAGGGCAGCTAGATTGTGTGAGGCTCATGAACCATTTCAAAAGTGTAGGCTTTTACTCTGAGTCAAATGGGGATCTTTCAGGATTTTAAGCAGAAGAGTTATATGATCTGAGTTATATTTTAAAAATATCACTATGGAAGCTATGCTGAGAGTAATAAATGGTAGGAAAGTAAAAGTAGAAGCAGAGATTCCTGTTGGGAAGTTATTGTAGTAATTCAGGTGAAAGATGATACTGGCTTAGATTAGGATGCTATAAAGGTAATGAGAAATGGTAGACTCTGGATATGTTTTAAAGTTAGAGACTATAGGATTAGCTGGTAGTTTGCATTTGCATGTGAGAGATAGAAAGCAGTCAAAGATGCTTGTAAGGTTTTGGGCTGAATGCATGGAAGGATGGAATTGCTGGCCGCTGAGATGGAGAGGGCTTCAGGTCGATCAGATTTAGGTGTGTGTGTGTGCTAGCTAAGTCACTGCAGTCATGTCCATCTCTTTGTGACCCTATGGACTGTAGCTCTCCAGGCTCCTCTGTTCATGGAATTCTCCAGGCAAGAATACTGGATGGGTTGCCGTGCCCTCCTCCAGAGGATCTTTCTGAACCAGGAATTGAATCTGCATCTCTTAGGTCTCCTGTGTTGGCAGGTGGGTTCTTTACCACTAGCACCAACTGGGAAGGCCAGATTTAGGTGTAGTGATAGGTTATAAATATGATCAAGAATTCTTCCCCCCTACATGAACTCCTTCGCAATGTGACATTGAGTCAACACTCTTTCCCTCCCTGACCCCCACATGAAATCTGAGGAATCTTGTCTGGCAGCATGCCAACCTGCAGACATGCAAGAGAGGCCAACAGACCACAGATGCATAAGACCATCCAGCTTCCAAATGTCCAGACAGGTGCATAAGTAAGCCCAGCAAGCTGGGCCTAGACTAGAGCTATACAACTGACCCACAAAATCAGGAGTTAACTCAGGAGTTCAAGTCACTGGGTGACTTAAAACAGAAGTTTATTCCTCCACAATTCTGGAAGCTGGAAGTCTAAAATTGGGGTATATCCAGACCTATGCTTCCTCTTAAGGCTTAGGGAAGGATCTTTTTTTTTTTTAATTTTTCTAGTTTTGGGTGGCTGCTGGCAATTCTTGGCATTCCTTGGCATACAATGTAGCGGGGAATATGCCCACTCTAAACTCTGCCTCCATCCTCATGTGGTCTTCTTCCTTGTATATTCTCTTTTTCTTCATATGACCTTCTTATAAGGACCCCAGTTATTGGAGTTTAACTAAAAATTTTGCAAAAATGTGTTTCCAAGTAAGGTCACATTCATAGGTCTTAAGAGGTTAAGACTTCACAACATCTTTTGGGGGGACACAATAATTCAACCTTTGGGCTTCCCAGGTGGTGCTAGTGGTAAACAACCCGTCTGCCGATGCAGGAGATGTAAGAGACACAGGTTCAATCCCCAGGTCAGGAAGATCTCCTGGAGGGGTGGGCATGGCAACCTGCTCCAGTGTTCTTGCCTGGAGAATCCCATGGACAGAGGAGACTGGTGGGCCACAGTCTATAGGATCGTGAAGACTCAGACATGACTGAGGCAACTGAGCAGCAGCAGCAACAATTCAACCTACAGAAATGGTACTTAACCCAGCATGTTTTGCAATAGAAAGTGAAAGTGTTAGTTGCTCAGTCATGTCGGAGTCTCTGCAACCCCATGAACTGTAGCCTGCCAGGCTCCTCTGTTCATGGAATTCTCCAGGCAAGAATACTGGAGTGGGTTGCCATTCCATTCTCCAGGGGATCCTTCCCAACCCAGGGATCAAACCCAGGTCTCCCGCATTGCAGGCAAATTCTTTACCATCTGAGCCATAGCATGTTTTGCAATAGTTTGTTACATAAAAAAGTCTAAAGAATACAGTGGTGAGAAGTGAGGAGTCCAATTTTGGACATGCTGAACTTATATTAACTCTTTCCCTAGCCTCACTTTTAGTTGTAATTGCTTCATATTTCACTGAGAAAAGAAAAACAACCAGAGGAGAATTTTCACAAGCCTCCCCTATCCAATTTACCTACCTACAAGCATTGAGTCTGTATACTTTGTCTTCCATTCAGGTGCCGGTAGTGAACTCTCTGTGTTCCAATCTAAGTCCAGCCTCTTCGTTTATGTACTTACCTCTTGCCCATTTAAGGTCATCATTCCAGCTATTCTGCTTTTCTTTCTTCCATCATCAGTTTTTCCATCTCAACCAGATCATCTCCATCAGCATAAAAATATACTATTAAAAATCATGCTATTAAAGAAAATACCTCTCTTGACCTCCTACTTCTGCTGTTAAATACTGCCCCATTTTTTTCCTCTTTGTTATAGCAAAATCCCCCACAAAGGAGTTGTTTATATTCTGCCCAGTAGTCTCATGAGCCCACTAATCATGTTTTTGCCCCCTTAACACATATACACAGGCCTTTTCATTGAAATCATCATCTCAAGTTTGTTGGTAAGGTAACCTCCGCATCACCAGTCATTCTCAGTCTTCATGTTACTTGACTTATTGGCAGCTTTTAACATGGCTTATCTCTGATCATTGAAAACCTTTCTCCACTTGGTTTCTAGGACACTGTTTGATGAGTACTACACTTGGCAGCCTTTTCTGTATCCCAAGCAATGGGAGCAGGTGTTCTTGCTCACCAATGCCAAGCTCAGGGACTACTCACGGCTTCATGATATGGCTGCTGCAGGCAGAGGCTGTCGGCTGGTCCCCAGGGCAGTGGCAGGTGAACCATGTTGCTGAGCCCTGGGGGATCAAGGCCCAGAGGTGGTCTAGGCTGAGTATGGCCACAGCAGACCCCACTCTGCTGAGACTGGTGTAGGGACCCTTGAAAAACTCTGTGGAGCGAGTGTTTGAGGAAGTGAACTTTGCAAACGACCCTTCAAAGTCTCTCTTTTCTGCCATTAAGTGTTTGTGTTCATTTTGGTAAAAAACAATTTTTTTTCCTTCTCTTTCTTATGCTCCTTCACTAGCTGTTGTAGTCAGTTCTTGCTACTATAGCAAAACACCATAGACTGAATGGTTTAAACATCACATATTTATTTCTCACAGACCTGGAGGCTGGCAAGTCCAAGATCAAGGTGCCTATGGATTCAATCTCTGGTGAAAGCCCTCTTCTTGCTTTGTAGGCAGCTGTCTTCTTGCTGTGTATCCTCACATGGCGCGTGCACACACACACACACAGAAACAGATAGAGAGAGGAAGAAAGAGAGAAATGCTCTCTGGTCTCTTCCTCTTTCCTCATCTTATAAAGGCACCAATTCCATCCTGGCGGCTCCACCTGCATGACTGCATTTAAACATAATTACCTTCCAAAGATGCCACCTCCTAATACCATCACATTGGGATTAGAACTTTAATGGTGAATTTTTGGGGAAAAATCATGTATGTAGTCCATAGTACTTGTTTCATAGAGGTCAAGAACTTTCTTGGTCTACATTTAGTAAAATATTACCCAAGTTTAAAACTACTTTCTGGCTGCATCAGAAAACATGATCTGCAAGTCATAGTTAACTCTCCCATGTCTGCATCTTTTTTCCAATGTTCCTTGCCTATTTATTCAATGATAGTATCATGATCTCTTTGTGCCTCTACTATGCAGTGGGGAAGATGGTAGTATTTAAAACTATGTTTGAGGATTCAAGTTTAAATTTGAATACATTTAAAGTATACATTAAAAATTCTTAGAATTGTGCCTGGGAGAGTATGCACTCAATCCACGTTAGCTGTTATTTATTCTCTGTACTATTATTCACAGGCAAGAAGGGCTAAGTTGTGCTTACTAATACTGAATGCAAGAATTAGGCAGCTATATCAACCCAAGTCATGAGCAGGCCAGAGAGTGACTCATCCATGAAAGGATCTTTTCTTCAAGCCAGTAACCGAGTGAGTTGGCCAGAGGTATTCCCTGTAGGTTGCATCTGAATAGGCAGTTTCATTTGTCTTAGTGCCTAGGAAGTTCTTCTGACGTTTAGTGGGTGGGAAGCAGGGTGTCAGGTCCTGTGATTCATGAAGAATTATCCCTCCCATAATGTCAAAAATCCTTACATTAAGGAATGCTATACTAGATCTGATATATGTATTTTTAAATTTTATTTTTATTTATTTATCTTTTTAGGGAGAGAAGGATCAGAGACAAAGGGCAAAGTATGGAGTAAAATGAGTTTGACAAAAGTGAGAGATGCTCAGTCATGTCTGACTCTTTGTGACTCCAAGGACTATATAGTCCATGGAATTCTCCAGACCAGAATACTGGAGTGAGTAGCCCTTCCCTTCTCCAGGGGATCTTCGCAACCCAGGATTGAACCCAGGTCTCCCACATTGCAGGTGGATTCTTTACCAGCTGAGCCACAAGGGAAGCCCAAGAGTACTGGAGTGGGTAGCCTATCCCTTCTGCAGTGGATCTTCCTGACTCAGGAATCGAACTGGGGTCTCCTGCATTGCAAGCGGATTCTTTACCAACTGAGCTATCAGGGAAGTTTGACGAAGCCGGCATGAGCTAGTTCATGCTTTGTGATAGTGTGGTACTGGGTTGATAGTGGCTGAGATGTTATATTCTCTGTTCTCAGGCAACTGTTGAGAGCAATGGTAGAGAGGAAGGAGTGAGCGAGTGAGTGAAGGCGCTCAGTCATGTCTGACTCTTTGTGACCCCATGGACAGTAACCTACCAGGCTTCTCCATCCATGGGATTTTCCAGGCAAGAATACTGGAGTGGGCTGCCATTTCCTTCTCCAGAGGATCTTCCGAACCCAGGGATTGAACCCAGGTCTCCTGCATTGCAGACAGACGCTTTACTGCCTGAGCCACCAGGAAAGCCTGGGGCCAAATGTCAAGATCTTAATTCCACTGCATTAATAATAAGCTAAGGTAGTTAGTTCTCAGGAGAGAATGGAGAGGCGGAGGCATTGAAGAGCAATGCTATCCTAGTAGTGCTCCCTCCACATAGAAAGAAGCTGGGAATGGGAAATTAGATTTCTTTCCATGTTAAAACTGTTTGACTGGCACCTTTGTATTCAGACAGAGATTTGAGAACCTCTTGATGAAAGTGAAAGAAGAGAGTGAAAAAGTTGGCTTAAAACTCAACATTCAGAAAACTAAGATCATGGCATCTGGTCCCATTACTTCATGGCAAATAGATGGGGAAGCATTGGAAACAGTGGTAGACTTTATTTTGGGGGGCTCCAAAATCACTGCAGATGGTGATTGCAGCCATGAAATTAAAAGACGCTTGCTCCTTGGAAGGAAAGTTATGACCAGCTTAGACAGCATATTAAAAAGCAGAGACATTACTTTGCCAACAAAGGTCCATCTAGTCAAAGCTATGGTTTTTCCAGTGGTCATGTATAGATGTGAGAGTTGGACTATAAAGAAAGCTAAGCACCAAAGAATTGATGCTTTTGAACTGTGGTGTTGGAGAAGTCTCCTGAGAGTCCCTTGGACTGCAAGGAGATCCAACCAGATCTAACTGATCCTAAAGGAGATCAGTCCTGAATATTCATTGGAAGGACTGATGCTGAAGCTGAAACTCCAATACTTTGGCCACCTGATGCGAAGAACTGACTCATTTGAAAAGACCCTAATTTGGGAAAAGATTGAAGACGGGAGAAGAAGGGGATGACAGAGGATGAGATGGTTGGATGGCATCACCGACTCAATGGACATGAGTTTGAGTAGGCTCCGGAAGTTGGTGATGGACGGGGAAGCCAGGGGTGCTGTAGTCCACGGGGTTGCAGAATCGGACACAACTGAGCAACTGAACTGAACTAAACAGAACTGAAACATTTGACTGTGTTTATATCTTGGGTTACCATTTTTATAATTCCTCCACTAACTTTGTTAGGTGTTAAATGCTACTCCTGAGGTGTTTGAGCTCATCTCAAAAAAAGTTGAGACTGACTTTGTTTCTCCCCAGTGGATGTATGGATTTAGAATGGTTGTATTTTTTTTCTTGCATTATATATTTTAATAATGGCAATGTTTCATTTTTCTGTTCTGCTTTAAAGTAAATTATTTATGCTTATGTGGGTTCTTTTTAGCTGTATTTTACATGTAGCTAGAGAAAGAATTTCCATTTCTATGCTTGTTTTCCTTGTTACTTTTTGGGATTTACAGGAGGAAAGTTCTGACACTATGGCACCAATATTCAAAGTGGACAACCCTTTGTGTTATTTTAAACACATATTTCAAGTTTGAAATATACAAAGAAGACATAAAAATATTCCATTTTGAATTCAATTTTGTTGCTTTGGATTTTGACTCTGCCTTAATGCTTACCTAAGGAGTTAGAATGAAGCTAAACATTGTGATTTTAATGTTTCAGTCTCTGTCAAGAGGCTAAGAATGTTCTCACACAAGTTAAAACATACAGCAGCTGTTAAAAGAAAAAAACTAAAAATTATAAGTAAATGTCATTTGACAGTTTGATGGGTTTCATGAGAGCTGGATTTGTGTTGGAGTGATTTATATATTGGAGGGTTCTCAGATCTGGCTGCCCACCAGAGTAAGTAAAAAAATGTAAAAAAATTAAAAAAATATGAATATAATGGGAACCACATCAGAAATCTTCATTTGGTAAGTTTGGGGTAGGGTTTAGGAATCTTTTTTTTTTTAAAGAGAATCTCAGCTCTATTGTGCTGCAGTATATATTAAACAATGTTGTAAATTATTAACAGATTTTAGGACATTTGTTTCCCCTTGTAATTGCTTCTTTTAGAGCAATTCTCCACTAGTGCATCTGTACTAACTATGGGGATGCATGCTGGCTGGGGACAGAATGATTCTTTAAATCTGCATGTAAATCTTGGTGTATAAATGTGTTGGAAGGTCTGTGCCATTGGTGGACCACAATGCTGTTGAAATTTTCCTTATAATTCTCTGCCATAGCCGTCCTTTTTGCTGTGACATCATTTCAGCTGCCAAAAAGAGAAATCCAGGTTATATAGGTAGGAACAAATGAACAACTGAATATTTTTGGAAAATATCTAACAACTCAAAAGTTGTTTTACCCCAAAGTAATGATATGTAGTTCTTCAAAAAGATGAAATAGCATGAATGATTTTCCTCTTTAGCATCACATTTCTATAGAATTTCATAATTGGATTTGATTTATCAAATTAGCTTTTTGGTTTATATAATCTTCCATTATAATAAATCAGGTAAAATGTTCTAATGTGAATGTTTTCTTTTTATCTTCAAGAGACCATAAAAAGGATTCACTTCATTGCAAAATGCATCTAAAAGATAATTATATCACTTTATACTTCAGATAAATTGTTCATAAAATGACTTAAAACTGCTTTTAGTGATAAATGCTTATATCTGATGATGCAAGGAAATGGGACATTATAAGTGGAAAATAAATGATTTTTATATAAAGTCTTAAGAACTGTTTTTTATTATGTCTGTCATATTATAAAATGGTTTACTTCTTTAAATGTAGCTTATAAAACATATATATTGTGATTTTACTATAATGCTTTAAAAAAAGCAATTCGATTTTGACATACTTACCTTACCTCTGATAGAGCATCTTTATGAAATCTATTTTGCCTTGCATGTTAAACATTTCTTTTATTTGCTTGAGCTGTAAGGAAATGTAACTTAAAAATACCCATAATATTGGAGCATTATGATAAATACAATCTTGGGGGAAACTTCTCTGGAGACAAAGAGGTTGTTTGACATTTTCTTGGTGATTATTTTGGAACCACAGTCTCTGAATCCTGAGCATGGATGGTCACTGGACATTTAGTTGTAATATTTTTGACTATAAACTAAGTAATTATGCTTTTCCTGGTTAAAAATAATAAAAATGATAAATTTCTTAAATTTCCACTTATTTTATGTCCATGTAAAGAAAGAAAATCAATATCTTTTCTGGGCAGGAATATCCTACAAATTATTGTTTTAATTACATTCCCTTTGAGGGAGTTAAAATCATATTGCCTATGTATTAAATGTTACACTAATATATTTCAGTTTGGAATGTGTTCTGGATCAGAGTTAACTTATTCCTCATCAGTGAGACCTAGCCAGAAAATGTTTTGATTTTCTAAACATGTATGTTTACATAAGCAGGACTGCAATTTCCCTCACCTGTCGTTGCTTGCTGATTCCAATGTGTATGCCAACTGCACTTAGTCTGAGTGTAAACATCACAAAATCAGAGAATTTACTTCCTACAGCTCCCTTTTCTCCTTCATTTTGCCATGTGCTCCTGACCAGAATCTGATTACTTTTGTTCACTCTTTAGTCTGGAGGTACTTTATCTGCTAAATAATTTCTAGTAGCTTCAGCCTCCAGTAAGATCTTCATTAATTACCAGTTTTCATCTTTTCTCTCTTGAAAGCCTCTTTCTGATCTTATTTTCCATATGGTTGGAATACTTTCCTCAAAAACGATACCCCGGTGGTATGTTTTCTTTATATGTTGGTTGGCAGAGCTCTGGGAAGTTTTCTTCAAGGCTTAAAAAGTGCATAAATTGCATCTGATCTAATAATTATTGCATTTTTCAGAAAAATCAAGAATTTTTAGTTTTAGTCTCCATTTTCCTTCCTTTCACTCTCATCCTTTTCATTTGTTTCTTAATTTTCTCCCTTTGCTTTCTGTGAGATCATTTCAAGTTTGCACTTATTACTTATTCTATATCTTTCAGTTTCAATTCTAGTTTTTATCATAATAAAAATGTTTTACTTTTGTCTTAATATTCCTTTAATACTAAAATTTAAATTTTATCTTGCAGATCCTTTTGGTTCTCTTTATTTTTAACTTCATTTTGTTGTCCCCTTGGATTTCTATTTCTTTTCCTTAGAGGTTGTATCTTTTTAATTTTTTGAGAAAGTGGAATTGAAACCATTTGGGTTTCATTTTGGGGCCTCTGAAGAGTTCCAGTACTATAGTCCTTTAATTTCAGTGCAGAAAAGAATGCAGCGAGAAGCAAAGTGATAGATAAGTAGTGATTTTTCAGAATAGGACACTTGTGAGGCTTACGAGCAGGCAGGCTGGGGGTGCTATGCCCTGGGAACTTAGTGGGCTGCAGTCTTATAATCAAAGGAAAAGTGGAAAGGGAGAAAAAGAACTTCTTTGTCTCTCTCTTTAAACATTTTTTATTTATCTATTTGGCTCTGCTGGGTCTTAGTTTTGGCATGTAGGATCTAGTTCCCTGACCAGAGATTGAACTTGGGCCCCCTGCATTGGAAGCGTGCAGTCTTAGCCACTGGACCATCAGCAAAGTCCATTCTTTGTCTTTCTTGAGTAGACATCATGTTTCCATTGTCAGCTCCTCCTCCAGGTTGAGTAGGGGGAGTCTTTTTGTCCCTACATGGTCAAGCTAGGTCCATAAATTATTGTTTTTAATGTGTGCAGAGGGCATGTCCTAGGGATCATGAACTTACTGAGTTCCCTGGGCAGTATGTGGGTCTCACATCACCATTTTTTTTTTTTTTGTCATTTTGGGGCATGTTTTGTGCTTCTTTAGCATGGTTTTGTTGCTAAGGAAGTAGCAAGCCAATCTGGCTGTGATGCTAAGTGACTTGTTCTGCTTTTTGAGCAGAACATAACAAACAAGCCCACAATGTTTGAGAATTTTCCCAATACTTTCTTGAGTGATCATCAACCTTATTGTGGTTTCCCAAAGCCTTTGATGGTTTCCCTGATGACTCAGTAGGTAAAGAATCTACCTGCAATGCAGGAGACATGGGTTCAATCCCTGGGTTGGGAAGATTCCTTGGAGTAGGAAAGGGTAATCCACTCCAGTATGCTTGCCTGAAATAAATCCCATGGACAGAGGAGCCTGGTGGGCTACAGTCCAAAGGATTGCAAAGAGTTGGACATGACTGAGCAACTAAGCAACAAAGCCCCCTTAAGTTCCTTCTCTGTTTAGAATTCCCTAATGGAGTTGGCTTAAAGGTCAACATTCAGGAAACGAAGATCATCGCATCTGGCCCCATCACTTCATGCAAAATAGATGGGGAAACAGTGTCAGACTTTATTTTTTTGGGCTCCAGAATCACTGCAGATGGTGATTGCAGCCATGAAATTAAAAGATGCTCACTCCTTGGAAGGAAAGTTATGACCAACCTAGACAGTATATTAAAAAGCAGAGACATTACTTTGCCAACAAAGGTCCATCCAGTCAAGGCTATTATGGTTTTTCCAGTAGTCATGTATGGATGTGAGAGTTGGACTATAAAGAAAGCTGAGTGCTGAAGAATTGATGCTTTTGAACTGTGGTGTTGGAGAAGACTCTTGAGAGTCCCTTGGACTGCAAGGAGATCCAACCAGTCCATCCTAAAGGAGATCAGTCCTGGGTGTTCATTGGGAGGACTGATGTTGAAGCTGAAACTCCAATATTTTGGCCACCTGATGCAAAGAGCTGACTCATTTGAATAGACCCTGATGTTGGGAAAGATTGAAGGCAGGAGAAGGGGATGAAAGAGGATGAGATGGTTAGAGGCACCACCGACTCAATGGACATGAGTTTGGGTAAACTCTGGGAGTTGGTGATGGACAGGGAGGCCTGGCATGGTGCAGTTCATGGGGTTGCAAAGAGTTGGACACGACTGAGCGACTGAACTGAACTCTTTAATTTTCCTCTCTTTATTGTTTCTTATAGTAGTAGCTGTCATTTATTGAGTGTCCACTCCAGCTTAGACATTGTGCTGGATATTTTTATGTGTCAGTGATTATTTTTTCCATGTAATAGAGGAAAAAGCTGAGGCTTGCAGTGCAGAAGCTAGGATTAAAACTCATTCCATGTGAATTGAAAGACCATGCTTTCTCTACGATCTCTGGAATGAAGAGACTTCTTACTATATAGGATGTATATGAACAGCCAAAGTGTTTGTATTATAGTCTACCAATGTGATGCTAGTTGAACTTCACATAAATTCCTTCCAGAAACAGGGTGGGCCATGTAGTTCTAATTCCCAGGGTCCAGCAGTCATCTATCTTTGCTGGCTTAATGAAGTGTGGGTTATTCTTTTACCATATCTGCTTAAATTTTAACACTAGGAAGCAATTTGGGACCTGTACAATACCTGAACTTTTATTTCTAACAAAAGTACTTTACTACTGGGATTTATATTACTGCAGAGGCATGTGACAACATAGGGCTTCCTTCTCTGTTTTTGAGCTGTTGTTTATTATTCCAACTGTTTATTGCAGTTGGAATTGAGATCTGCTCTCTGTCTATGGAAAGATAAACTGAAGGCAGAGTTAAGGTGCACAGCTCTGGGTGCTTCAAAATACAGTGTCCGCTCAGTCTGGGGTGGCTGCTCAGTTTTTCTTAGCTTGTAAGTCTCTTGCATTCCTGAGTGAGTAACTGATCGTGTATCTTCCGTACATCTTTTTAGGATGAGCAGCTTACTGTTTCTAGTTAGCAAAATATTCATATGTCATAAATTGTGTTTCTCAGTGTTCAATCAGTGACATTGATAAGGCATAATTATGGAAGAATTCTTCTGGGTTTCTGGCAATAGGTTGACTATCAATCTTTGTTGATTTTCTTTTCTTTTTTTTTTTTTTTGGTATTTGTAATAGATAGAAAAGGGAATAGATTACATCAGGGAATGAAACCCAAGTGTCATTTTAAATTAATACCTCCAGTAGTTATTTTTGCAAACAATACTTCATTTTTAAAAGGTAATCCTTTGACTAACATATAATCTTTTGGGAAGCTTGCACTTATTTCCTACATTAAAGGAGAAGGGTCTTTGGGACTGCGAGAGATTCTGAATTGATGTTTTCTCTTTTGCTAGTCCTTTGCACTAAATTTGGGAAAAATGATAATGGCCTTTGTTTTTCCTATTATTGCTGGCAAATGCATATTCCACTGACATGCTCTACTTTCTTGTACACTCTCTCTCATCCAGAACTTTGCCTTCTGAGTTTCACTGTTATTTTTAGGGTTAAGTATTTCAAGGAAACCACTAAAAATACCTGTAATTTCAGTTGTTTTCTTATATAATGGCACACTCATTTTACCTAGTTTTCAAACTGTAGATTTCTCAAAGTTGCTTTGAAAGGAATTGAGAAAATACATATAGGATTTAGGAGAGAGATATTTCCTGACTGGCACAAATACAATAGATTTGGTGAGAATATATATGTATATATTTTCAATATAAATAGACAGTGATGATGGGCAATTCAATATTTATAATTTTAACTTTATATTCAAAGTGTAAAGAGTTCTAATAACAATGTCTTCTATCTCACTGCAGCAATTCTGCAAATTACTCAGCTCAGTTACATAATGTTCAGATTCTTGTGGCCTGTAAAGTGCTAATACAGCTAGATTTCAAAGTGTGGCTTAGGATCCCTGAGTTTTTGAGACCCTTTCAGGCAGTTAACGAGATCAAATTTATTTTATTATACTATTCAAACATTATTTCCCTTTTTCATTTCCATTCTTTCAAAAGTGTACAGCAGAGTTTTCCAAAGGTTACTTGCTATATGATATTGCAGTGGATGAATGCAGAAGATCAAGTTGCCTTTGATTAAGCCAGATACTAAAGAGAATTAAAAAAAAATACCATAATGCCACTTGTGATGGACCAAAAAATAATCTCTCAAAAATGTCCACATCCTAACTTTTGGGACCTGTGAATATGTTACTTTATGATGCAAAAAGGACTTTGCGGATGTGATTAAATCGAGGATTTTGAGATGGAGAGATTATTTTGGATTATCTGCGGTGGATCCAGTGTAGTCAAAAGGGTCCTTAAATATGGAAGTGGGACGTAGAATTGTTAAGTATCAGAGTACTGAGATATGAGAAAGACTCAATAGGACATTGATGGCTTTGAAGATGGAAATGAACCACAAGCCAAGGAGTGTGGGAGATTTCGAAAAACAGGCAAAGGAAAGCAAAACAGATGATCCCCTGAGGCCTGTAGAAAGGAACACTTTCCTACCATCACTTTGATTTCAGCATAGTGAGATGTACTCTGGATTTCCCTTTTGTTTTTTATTTTTTAGTCTTGAAAAGTTCTTTATATTTTGGATTTTTGTCACATATGCAGCATAAGGAAATCATGTGGCTTAAATTTTTTCCAAACATCAAAACTGCTATTTAAATAAGCAGTGGCCTGTACTGCTCATGACACACTAAGCACTATGCCACGTATGTGCAGAGGAAGCACCTGAGATCTTATGAGGATGCGGGTTCTGATTCTGTACATCAGGAACGAGGCCTGAGATTCTGTATTTCTGACAAGCTCCCGGATGATACAAGTGCTGCTGGTCCTTGAATCTCAGGTTGAGTAGCAAGGCTCTACGTAGATGAATTGATCTAATGCTCGCTATAATCTCAGGAGGTCTATACAACTATCGCTCTTATTTTAAAAATGAAGAAATGGAAATACAGAGAGTAATTTGCCCAAGGTTACAACAGCTAGGAAGTGGCAGAGCCCAGCCCCCGCTCTAAGGATTCCTCTGTATAATCATCTCACTTTGCAAGTTTAAATTCAACCAAGCAGTGTAAGTATCATTTCGTTTTACCGTTAAACCCAAAACGCACAAAGCTAAACTACAGTATTCTATTTAAAACATATACTAGTCCTAATTGGAATTTTTATTAAACATTTGAGCATTTATATGATTTTATTCCACTCATATAAATACCCCACCCCCAATACGCAGTTTAAAAAGGCTGCTTGAAACGTGGTCAGACAATTGTACTACCCTTCTCAAATAACTTAAGAATGGGCCGCGCACCCAGGATGTGTGTGTCCAGGTGGCACTGTGTGTGTGTTTGTGTATGTGGTGGTTTAAGGGGTATTAGTGTGAAGAATCAGGGTCTAAGGTACAATTAGATGTCTAGTATTCAGAAGCTAGTTATCGAAATCCTCGCTACTTGAGTATGCTACTTTTGAGTCTCTCTAGCCCCTGGGAGAAGGAAATGGCAACCCACTCCAGTGTTCTTGCCTGGAGAATCCCAGGGACAGGGGAGACTGGTGGGTTGCCGTCTATGGGGTCGCACAGAGTCGGACACGACTGAAGCGACTTAGCAGCAGCAGCCCATGGGAGCTGGCCTGAAATGCAGACCCCGCCCTCCCACTAGCATCTGCTGAATCAGAATGTGCATTTTAACCTAAATCATAGATGATGGTACGCACTTTAAAGCTTGAGACCACTGATCTACAGCCCGACTTGCTTTAGATTCATCCCAATACCAGTCTCTGGAAGGGCGTGGCCTTAAAGACAATGAAGGCAAACAATGCCTTTTCCAGGTGGACATTTGATTTTTCTCCCAGGTGCAAAGTCATTGGGCAAGGCAGGGCCGCCGGCCCTCCGGAGTTCGCTTCCGGGTGCCTCCGGGGCAGGACCGAAGGCAGTCACACCCCTCCCACTCTCAGGTGCGGTTCATTTACTCCACTGGACTAGGAAGCCAGGCGGGTGGCTGTATGTGGTCACACGTGGACGCCGCCCGCCCAGCCTCCAGTTCCGAAGGCACAAGACACGGGAAGAGAAGACGGCTGGGCTTTGCGCCCCGATCCCTGGCAGCGCGGACTTGCATCTTAGACCCGAAGCTGTCACCTTCCTCACCAAGTTGGTCAGGTAGACTGTGGTCCAGCCCCACCACCAGCACGAGCACCACCACCGCGGAAAACAGAGGCAAGGAGAGTCCCAAGCAAACCACGGTAGCGGCACCTGCGATCCCAGCGTCTGCTTTTCCGGATTCCTGAACCCAGAACTGGAAGGTAATGAATTTATGTTCCTTTTTTTTTTTTTAACACATTGCAGAGAGATGTTATGGAGAGGGAGGTGGGAGGGGGGTTCATGTTTGGGAACGCATGTAAGAATTAAAGATTTTAAAGAAAAAAAAAATAAACACATTGCTTTTATTTTTTATTTTTTTCAACTCCAAACCACTGTCTTTATTTTTTAATATAAATTTATTTATTTTAATTGGAGGTTAATTACTTTATAATATTGTATTGGTTTTGCCATACATCAGCATGAATCCGCCACAGGTATACATTCCTTTAAACTACTGAGTTTGAAGTAAACTGTTACAGCAGCAATAGGAAACCACTACAACTTTCAGTGAAAGCCTCTTTTAAAGGCTGTACATCCTTCAGTCGACCTCCATTGCTTTCAGAAGAACATCAAGGGCTCTAGTTTGACTGAAAGGCTTTTTGTCATTTGTTTTTAACCATTAATTAAGGGTCGCATCTATTTGGACTCCCTCATTTCCATCCTGTGTGCCATGCCTGCAGAAGTATTGCCGCTTTCCCAGATTGCCAGCTTTCCCACGCCCTTGTTCTGTTGCACATGCTATGCTCCCTGGCAACATGATCCACTTTCGCTTGTCCATTCAACTCCTACCTGTCCCTGTGAACTCACATTTAAGGTCATCTCCTATGCAAGGCCTTGCCCTGGCTGTCCAGTCTAGGTTCCCTCCTTCCTAAGGAGCACTTGCCACATTATGTCTAATTCATATATATCACTTATCTTCCTGTATGATGAGCTACTGGGGGAGATAATGAGGTCATATTTGTGTACCTCCAGCATCTAGTGCATTGCTTGATTCACAGTAGTCCTCAATAAATGGTTTTTTTTTTTTTCTGATTTCTCGATTGATTACTGGCCAACGTCTCAATAGTTTATTTCCATGAATCAGCTTTCAAATATGATTCTATCGTATACACAACTGCATGGGGCCCTAACCTGTTGTTTCTCTTAGCTACCATCCTGTTTCTCTTTTTCCTGCCAAATAGGTAGTAAGTGATCTTCAAATGTAGTTTTAATTTTCTTCCTCTCATGACCTCTTAACTCCTTGGCATATTTCTTTTTCAAAGGTCCCTATTGATCTCTTTCTGTCTCTTTTGACCTCTCGGATAACTTTGACAAATCTTTCCCTCCTTCATTTTCTATGTAGTTACTGATCACTTCCTACTTCTGTGTGTGTGACTTTTTTGCTAGTTCTTCTTCCCACACCTTAATTCTGGGAATTCCCCCAATATTAAATACTTAATCCCCAGTTCTTCTGTCTATGCATTTAATATCTTGAAGTCCTCATCCACTTTCATGGTTTCTCCATCAACTACAAAGATGGGTATGTCTGTAGCCAAGACCTGCTATAGCCTTGTCCATTCAAAAGCTACAGTTGAGTCTCTGCCAGTGTCTAGAAGAAAACTGATGTTGATTGAGTTTTCATCAGTAACGCTCCCTCCTTGTCTTCCTCTGTCAGTGACTTCTCTGTTATGCTCATTTCTCATTTTATAATTTCTGTTTTTATATTCTTATATGTTTTCAAGTTATTTTTCTTCAGGTTATCTCTTAGAATTGTCCTTTTTGTGATTTTTTTTTCTCTACGACCACCATGCTGATCTAAGCCCTCAGTATCTTAAGGACCACTTTATATTTCACTACTTTAATCAACTGTGCCTCCAATATTTCTTTACTTTAATCAACCATGCATTCCATAGTCTTTTCCCTAATTTACAGTGAATCCTACCACCACTTTTGCATCTAACACTCAACTCATCCAGTACTTTTATGTTATCTTGCCACACAAGAAACTATGGTCAATCTGTATTGGTTATTATACCATGCCTGTGTGGCCTTCTTAGGCCCAGCTAAACATTCAGACTCACTTTGACTGTCAAAGGCTACATTAACATGAGCCTGCTCAAAGGGAGCAAGGCACAGACTGCACAGGGCGGTGGGAGGTCTTCTACTTCAGAGGTAGTTATAGCAATCTGATAGCTCAGGGGCAAGGGAATTGTCTGGTTTAGAAGTACTGTGCATCACAGGTGCCAATTGCTCTTGCAGTAACCCCACAGTCATAGCTTCCAGGGTCCTTGCAAGGACATGTCAGTTAAAAGAGTGACCGCATTCAGGGAAATCCAAAGGATGGCATCTGTACCAGTTCTTTAGAGTTCATTTATCTTCTCTCCTGATTCAGGCTCATTTTTACTGTAAGCAGTGTTATGTAGTAATATAGCAAACATTTTACCTTTATTAGGTTTTCAGAGGAATAGTGATGGCATGTTAATTGAGGGTTAGTCTCTTGTGCAGAGTAGGCAATGGCACCCCACTCCAGTACTCTTGCCTGGCAGATCCCATGGACGGAGGAGCCTGGTAGGCTGCAGTCCATGGGGCCGCTAGGAGTTGGACATGACTGAGCGACTTCACTTTCACGGATTGGAGAAGGAAATGGCAACCCACTCCAGTGTTCTTGCCTGGAGAATCCCAGGGACGGGGGAGCCTGGTGGGCTGCCATCTATGGGGTCGCACAGAGTTGGACACGACTGAAGCGACTTAGCAGCAGCAGCAGCAGTCTTGTGCAGAAAAGAAAGGATTTTGTTAACTTTTGTCCAAAGTTACCAATCAAGCTGGAACTCTTTTGACTCATTACTAAGGTCAGGTCATTCATAATCTTACTTGACACCCCCTGTCCCATTTATTCAAACCTCTGTTCTGGTACTCCCCAGCTAGCCTTTTCTGACCTCCTCGTCTAATATAGTAAGATTCTCAAATATGTTCTTCCTTCATTATAGCCCCAAATTCAGTGCCTGTTCTAATTCTGTTTCTATAATTCAAATTCTGTAATAGGTAAGTAGTCTATTTAAGAAATAGCCACAGAATAACAGAATCTCAGAATTATGAGCAGCATTCCAAGCTGATGGCTGGATTTCAGTGTTTTGCAGTGATATAAGATAAATGTAGAAGAAAACAAAATACTTTTTGAACCACTGATGGATTGAGAGATCACTGTTGCAAAACTTTTTTTAGGGGTGAAAAACTCATAGCTGAAAGTTTAAACAAAACAAAACAAAAAACTTCAGCCCAAACACATAGCTGTATATATCCTAAAAGAAAAAGCACAGTGGGATAAAGTGAAAACCAAAGTCGAATCATAAAATTGCTGAGGTTTCAGAAGTGTAGCAGAAGCTTACTTGCCCATGTGAAGGCAGGGAGCAGTGAGGCCAAGCAGAGAATGTGGAACCTGAGGCCTTGGGAGACAGAAGGCAATGGATGCGGTCCAGGCTGATTGGTTGTATGACTTCTGGCAAGTTAATTACCTTTTTCTGTGTTTTATCACATGTTCATGAATGCACACAGTGATATTTTCTCATGATTTACCTGAAGTAGTATGGTCAAGATTAATGAGGTGATATTGTGGAATGTCTCAACATGGGAGAGAAATTCAGCAGAATTATAGGATATTTAAATTTTTCCCATTGGAGATGAAAGAGGAGTAAGGAGACAGAGATTTACAAGAAAGCTGCTTTTAATTGTGTCTACATGGGCCAATTAGAACAGAAATCAACACTTTTGCTATGGATTTGATCAATATAGACAAATTAAATTACCTTAGACTGTCCTGTATTATTTCATTTTTCAGTAAAGTGTTTTGGATCTAAATTATTCTTATACTTGTTTTCATTCCCCCTAGTTTTACCTTTTTTTTTGGTGGAAGAATCGAGAGAGAATCTTGATCCCGTTTTAAGTATCCCTTTTGGAATATCTTAAAATTGTATTTGGACAAACAATATGGGAAAAAGTACTTTTTATAACAAAGAACAAATAGAAAATTTTGTGAGCGACACATCTGATGCTTGTGTTGCCAAGGTAAAAGCCAAAGGAGATGGATGAGTTGAAAGATACGTACATCTTAAACCAGTGCCCAACCCAAATTATATTCCAAGTTAAAGATGCATACTAGAAGTGCCCTTAACATATTGTAGTAGGTGGTTTTGAAAGGAAGTAATTAACATACAGTAGAAACAGATAACCTTCCTTTCTTAAATAATAAGTTTTCTCAATTAGTAAAAACACGGAGAAGATCCACACTTTGTATGGTATTCTACAGTTGTTAGCTATAGTCACTGGAAAGTAATTAGTCCAATTTCTTCTTCTAAAAAACTTGAGCCCCTGTTCACCTCTCCCTTGTTCACACCAGCTTCGGTAAGTATAAGTAATACAGTAGACAGGATTGCTTCCCAGATTGCCTTATACAGTCTGTGGAGTTTATTACCACAGGAGGTCATCAAGTCAGTTATAACAGCTGGATTCAAAATGAGGTTGGGAGAATTTTTATGACCAATAACATTTATATAGTAAAGCAGGTGATTTAAGAGCTTTATATTTTAGGTCATAAGATCATACTCCAGTTCATAAAATATTAAACCATGGAATTGGAAAAGAAATTTTCCTTGTAAAATATCTTTGAAGACTTTTGATAGAGGCCACTTCTGGTATCTTATGATAGACAAAAAATGATCTTACAACAAAGGAGTAAAAATGTTGTTAGTTGGCAAGTCCAACACTTACATGACACTATAACCAAATATAACAAGCAAAACATCAAGTGAAAATTGAAGTTCTGCTTGGCTATATCTATACAGAAACAAAATGACTGGTTAAAAAGGGTAAAAATTCAGTTGAACAAATTATTGATTATATGGAGACATGAAAAGTTCTTTCTGTTTGCTGAACTCAGCTTAAAAATATGAATTCAAGTGAACTTGCTTGTATGTATAAATAAGCCTGCATGCATACGTACTCAGTTGTGTCTGACTCTTTGTGACCCTATGGACTGTAGCCTGCCAGATACCTCTGTTCATGGAATTCACTAGGCAAGAATACTGGAGTGGGGAACCGTTCCCTTCTTCAGGGGATCTTCCCAACTCAGGGATCAAACCCAGGTCTCCCTCATTGCAGGCATATTCTTTACTGTCTGAGTCAACAGGGAAACTCCCTAAAATGGCAAAATGATTAAATTTTTAATGTAAAAATTTCCCACTTTTATTGATTTAGTTGAGGTGTTCAGATATGACTTTCTAGTTAGAATTATTTCATGGTTCCTCTGTTAGCTAAACCTATTATGCAATTATTCCTTCCTCAGAGTAAGTAGCTTGACTAGGAATGTGATGATTTTAAACCCAATGCAATGCCAATTAGTTTTCAGAACTCCTGACTTTCAGAAAAGAATGGAATTTTGTCCAAGTTTAGAGACTGTGGGAGCCTAAAGTGTTGTTCTTGAAATAGGGAAATTTTATGTTGACATTGGCAGAAAAAAATCTTGCTTTTTCATTGTACTTTGGATACACAGAACTGTTGTGGATCAAAATTTGTGATATCTGGTACTATATGATGCAAATAAGTTGTTTTGATCTATACATACGCAGTGCCAATAAGTAAATAGAGACCTCCTTTGCTTTCTCCATGTTTAGGTCGTGCTCTCTAATTAAAGTGTGTGGAGACTACTGAGCAGACACATGTTTTAGTGGGTGAAGCTTCATACTTCCATTCTCTACATTTGCTTTTTATGTTGCCTATATTGCTTAATTTTTGAGCTTTATTCTTAAGTATAGATAGCTTCCCAGGTGATGCTAGTGGTAAAGAATCGGCCTCCGAATGCGAGAGACATAAGACATGTGGGTTCAATCCCTGAGTCAAGAAGACCCCCTGGAGGAAAGCATGGCAATTGACCCCAGTATTTTTGCCTGGAGAATCCCAAGGACAGAGAAGCCTAGTGGACTACAATTTATAGGGTCCCAAAGAGTTGGACATGACTGAAGTGACATAGCACGCGTGCATAGAGATGTAGCACGTGTGCATAGAGATATGCACTCTTTTGATTTGATTTTAGTGTTGGGCAGGAACAGAGCTAATGACCATAGAAACAGATAGCTTTAAAATTGTTTTTTATGTCTATCATGTGTGCATGCTCAGTCGCGTCTGACTCTTTGTGACCCCATAGTCTGTAGCCTGCCAGTCTTCTCTGTCCATGGAATTTTCCAGGCAGGAATACTAGAATGGGTTGCCATTTCCTTCTCCAGGGGATCTTCCAGACCCAGGGATTGAACCTGCATCTCTGTATCTCCTGCATTGGTAGGAGAATTCTTTACCATCAAATAGCATTTATCTCCCACACTCTGATTGTACAAAGCCTAGTAGTTTCAGAGAGACAAAAAGTGAATTGTTTAGAACAAGGTAGTGTGATTGTTGACTTTTTGTGTCAACTTGACAGATTTATGGGGTGCTTAGAAATTTTAGTTCAGTTCAGTTCAGTCGCTCAGTTGTGTCCAACTTTGCAACCCCATGGACTGTAGCACACCAGGCCTCCCTGTCCATCACCAACTCCTGGCATTTACTCAAACTCATGTCCATTGAGTCAGTGATGCCATCCAACCATCTCATCCTAGGTCATCCCCTTCTTCTCCCATCTTCAGTCTTTCCCAGCATCAGGGTCTTTTCCAATGAGCAAGTTATTTGCATCAGGTGGCCAAAGTATTGGAGCTTCAGCTTCAGCATCAGTCCTTCCAATGAATATTTAGGACTGATCTCCTTTAGGATGGACTGGTTGGATCTCCTTGCAGTCCAAGGGACTCTCAAGAGTCTTCTCCAACACCACAGTTCAAAAGCATCAATTCTTCAGCACTCAATGTTCTTTATAGTCCAGCTCTCACATCCAAACATGACTACTGGAAAGACCATAGCCTTGGCTAGGTGGACCTTGGTTGGCAAAGTAGTGCCTCTGCTTTTTAGTATTCTGTCTAAGTTGGTCATAACTTTTCTTCCAAGGAGCAAGCATCTCTTAATTTCATGCCTGCAGTCACCATCTGCAGTGATTTTGAAGCCTCCTAAAATCTGTCACTGTTTCCACTGTTTCCCCATCTATTAGCTATGAAGTGATGGGACCAGATGCTGTGATCATAGTTTTCTGAATGTTGAGCTTTAAGCCAACTTTTTCATTCTCCTCTTTCACTTTCATCAAGAGGCTCTTTACTTCTTCTTTGCTTTCTACCATAAGGGTGGTATCATCTGCATATGTGAGGTTATTGATATTTCTCCTGACAGTCTTGATTCCAACTTGTGCTTCATCCAGTCTGCAATTGCATGATGTACTCTGCATATAAGTTAAATAAGCAGGGTGACAATATACAGCCTTGACGTACTCCTTTCTTGATTTGGAGCCAGTCTGTTGTTCCATGTCCAGTTCTAACTGTTGCTTCCTGACCTGCATACAGATTTCTCAAGAGGCAGGTCAGGTGGTCTGGTATTCCCATCTCCTGAAGAATTTTCCACAGTTTGTTGTGGTTCACACAGTCAAAAGCATTGACTTAGTCAATAAAGCAGAAATAGATGTTTTTCTGGAACTCTCTTGTTTTTTCGATGATGCATCGGATGTTGGCAATATGCTCTCTGATTCCTCTGCCTTTTCTAAATCCAGCTTGAACATGTGGAAGTTCACGGTTCATGTACTATTGAAGACTGACTTGGAGAATTTTGAGCATTACTTTACTAGCGTGTGAGATGAGTGCAATTGTGCGATAGTTTGAGCATTCTTTGGCATTGTCTTTCTTTGAGATTGGAATGAAACCTGACCTTTTCTAGTCCTGTGGCCACTGCTGCATTTTCCAAATTTGCTGGCATATTGAGTGCAGCACTTTCACAGCATCATCTTTTAGGATTTGAAATAGCTCAACTGGAATTCCATCACCTCCTCTAGCTTTGTTTGTAGTGATGCTTCCTAAGGTCCACTTGACTTCACATTCCAGAATGTCTGGCTCTAGGTGAGCAATCATACCATTGTGATTATCTGGGTCATGAAGATTGTTTTCTGTGTATTCTTGCCACCTCTTCTTATTATCTTCTGCTTCTGTTAGGCCCATACCATTTCTGTCCTTTATTGTGCCCATCTTTGCATGAAATGTTCCCTTGGTATCTCTAATTTTCTTGAAGAGATCTCCAGTCTTTCATTGAGGAAGGCTTTTTTATCTCTCCTTGCTATTCTTTGGAACTCTGCATTCAAATGGGTATATCTTTCCTTTTCTCCTTTGCTTTTGGCTTCTCTTCTATTCACAGCTATTTGTAAGGCCTTCTCAGACAACCATTTTGCCTTTTGCATTTTTTTCTTGTGAATGGTCTTGACTGACTCAGACTTGCCCAAGAGGCATGGGTCTGTGATGGCCTGCTGCAGGGCTGGGGGCACTGAGTGTAGCAGTGCAGGCATGGGAGCTTTGGAAGGAGGTAGCCATTATCTTTCTGTTGTTATTTCTCCGCTGATCTCCAGTAGCATATTGGGCACCTACTGACCTGGGGAATTCCTCTTTCAGTATCCTATCATTTTGTCTTTTCATACTGTTAATGGAGCCAAAGCAAAAACAATACCCAGTTGTGGATGTGACTGGTGATAGAAGCAAGGTCCGATGCTGTAAAGAGCAATATTGCATAGGAACCTGGAATGTTAGGTCCACGACTCAAGGCAAATTAGAAGTGGTCAGACAAGAGATGGCAAGAGTGAATGTCAACATTCTAGGAATCAGCGAACTAAAATGGACTGGAATGGGTGAATTTAACTCAGATGACCATTATATCTACTACTGCGGGTAGGAATCCCTTAGAAGAAATGGAGTAGCCATCCTGGTCAACAAAAGAGTCCAAAATGCAGTACTTGGATGCAATCTCAAAAACAGAATGATCTCTGTTCATTTCCAAGGCAAACCATTCAAATCACAGTAATCCAAGCCTATGCCCCAACCAGTAACCCTGAAGAAGCTGAAGTTGAATGTTTCTATGAAGACCTACAAGACCTTTTAGAACTAACACCCAAAAAAGATGTCCTTTTCATTATAGGGGACTGGAATGCAAAAGTAGGAAGTCAAGAAACACCTGGAGTAACATGAAAATTTGGCCTTGGAATATGGAATGAAGCAGGGCAAAGGCTAATAGAATTTTGCCAAGAGAACACCCTGGTCATAGCAAACACCCTCTTTCAACAACACAAGAGAAGACTCTACACATGGACATCACCAGATGGTCAACACTGAAGTCAGATTGATTATATTCTTTGCAGCCAAAGATGAAGAAGCTCTATACCATCAGCAAAAACAAGACCGGGAGCTGTCTGTGGCTCAGATCATGAACTCCTTATTGTCAAATTCAGACTTAAATTGAAGAAAGTGGGGAAAACCACTAGACCATTCAGGTATTACCTAAATCAAATCCCTTATGATTATACAGTGGAAGTGAGAAATAGATTTAAGGGGCTAGATATGATAGACAGAGTGCCTGATGAACTATGGACGGGGGTTTGTGACATTGTACAGGAGACGGGGGTCAAGACCATCCTCATGGAAAATAAATGCAAAAAAGCAAAATGGCTGTCTGGGGAAGCCTTACAAATAGCTGTGAAAAGAAGAGAAGCGAAAAGCAAAGGAGAAAAAGAAAGATATAAGCTTCTGAATGGAGAGTTCCAAAGAATAGCAAGGAGAGATAAGAAAGGCTTCCTCAGTGATCAATGCAAAGAAATAGAGGAGAAAAACAGACTGGGAAAGACTAGAGATCTCTTCAAGAAAATTAGAGATACCAAGGGAACATTACATGCAAAGATGGGCACAATAAAGGACAGAAATGGTATGGACCCAGCAGAAGCAGAAGATGTTAAGAAGAGGTGGCAAGAATACATGGAAGAACTATACAAAAAAGATCTTCACGACCCAGATAATCATGATGGTGTGATCACTAATCTAGAGCCAGACATCCTGGAATGTGAAGTCAAGTGGGCCTTAGAAAGCATCAGTATGGAAAAAGCTAGTGGAGGTGATGGAATTCCAGTTGAGCTATTTCAAATCCTAAAAGATGATGCTGTGAAAGTGTTGCACTCAATATGCCAGCAAATTTGGAAAATGCAGCAGTGGCCACAGGACTAGAAAAGGTCAGTTTCATTCCAATCCCAAAGAAAGGCAATGCCAAAGAATGCTCAAACTACCGCACAATTGCACTCATCTCACATGCTAGTAGAGTAATGCTCAAAATTCTCCAAGCCAGGCTTCAGCAATACGTGAACTGTGAACTTCCACATGTTCAAGCTGGATTTAGAAAAGGCAGAGGAACCAGAGACCAAATTGCCAACATCCGCTGGATCATGGAAAAAGCAAGAGAGTTCCAGAAAAACATCTATTTCTGCTTTATTGACTATGCCAAAGCCTTTGACTGTGTGGATCACAATAAACTGTGGAAAATTCTGAAAGAGATGGGACTACCAGACCACCTAACCTCCCTGTTGAGAAACCTATATGTAGGTCAGGAAGCAACAGTTAGAACTGGACATGAAACAACAAACTGGCTCCAGATCGGAAAAAGAGTATGTCAAGGCTGTATATTGTCACTGTGCTTATTTACCTTCTATGCAGAGTACATCATGAGAAACACTGGGCTGGAAGAAGCGCAAGCTGGAATCAAGATTGCCAGGAGAAATATAAATAACCTCAGATATGCAGATGACACCACCCTTATGGCAGAAAGTGAAGAGGAACTAAAAAGGCTCTTGATGAAAGTGAAAGAGGAGAGCGAAAAAGTTGGCTTAAAGCTCAACATTCAGGAAACGAAGATCATCGCATCTGGCCCCATCACTTCATGCAAAATAGATGGGGAACCAGTGGAAACAGTGTCAGACTTTATTTTTTTGGGCTCCAAGATCACTGCAGATGGTGACTGCAGCCATGAATTAAAAGACGCTTACTCCTTTAAAGGAAAGTTATGACCAACCTAGATAGAATATTCAAAAGCAGAAACATTACTTTGCCAACAAAGGTCCGTCTAGTCAAGGCTATGGTTTTTCCTGTGGTCATATATGGATGTGAGTGTTGGTCTGTGCAGAAAGCTGAGCACTGAAGAATTGATGCTTTTGAACTGTGGTGTTGGAGAAGACTCTTGAGAGTCCCTTGGACTGCAAGGAGATCCAAACAGTCCATTCTAAAGAAAGTCAGTCCTGGGTGTTCATTGAAAGGATTGATGCTAAAGCTGAAAGTCCAATACTTTGGCCACTTTATGCAAAGAGTTGACTCATTGGAAAAGACTCTGATGCTGGGAGGAATTGGGGACAAGAGAAGAAGGGGACGACAGAAGATGAGATGGCTCGATGGCATTACTGACTTGATGGACATGAGTTTGAGTAAACTCCGCGAGTTGGTGAAGACAGGGAGGCCTAGCGTGCTGCGATTCATGGTGTCAAAAAGAGTGGGACATGACTGAGTGACTGAACTGAACTGAACTGACCCATTATCTAACAGGGAGAGAATACAGCCCCAGCCATCAACATAAAATTGGATTAAAGATTTACTGAGCATGGTCCCACCCATGAGAATAATACC
Source organism: Capra hircus (assembly GCF_001704415.2). Lineage (NCBI taxonomy): Eukaryota > Metazoa > Chordata > Mammalia > Artiodactyla > Bovidae > Capra > Capra hircus. Next base: position 45,922,715 of record NC_030811.1, read on the forward strand.
CAATTTCTTTCTCAGTCAGTCTCTCCCATCAGGAAGCTTCCATAAGCCTCCTATCCTTCTCCATCAGAGGGCAGACGACTGAAAACCACAATCACAGGAAACTAACTGATCTGATCACATGGACCACAGCCTTGTCTAACTCAATGAAACTGTGAGCCATGCCGTGTGGGGCCACCCAAGATGGATGAATCATGGTGGAGTGTTCTGACAAAGTGTGGTCCACTGGAGAAGGGAATGTCAAACCACTTCAGTATTCTTGCTTTGGGAACCCCATCCATGAACAGTATGAAAAAGCAAAAAGACAGGACACTGAAAGATGAACTCCCCAGGTCGGTAGGTGCCCAATATGCTACTGGAGATCAGTGGAGAAATAACTCCAGAAATAATGAAGAGATGGAGCCAAAGCAAAAACAGCACCCAGTAGAGGATATGACTGGTGATAGAAGCAAAGTCTGATGCTGTAAAGAGCAGTATTGTATAGAAACCTGGAATGTTAGGTCCATGAATCAGGGCAAACTGGAAGTGGTCAAACGAGATGGCAAGAGTGAATGTCGACATTTTAGGAATCAGCAAACTAAAATGGACTGGAATGGGTGAATTTAACTCAGATGACCATTTTATCTACCACTATGGGCAAAAACCCCTAGAAGAAATGGAGTAGCCATTATAGTCAACAAAAGAGTTCTAAATGAAGTACTTGGATGCAGTCTCAGAAACAACAGAATGATCTCTGTTCATTTGCAAGGCAAACCATTCAATATCATGGTAATCCAAGTCTATGCCCTGACTAGTAATGCTGAAGAAGCTGAAGTTGAATGGTTCTATGAAGACCTACAAGAACTTTTAGAACTAACACCCAAAAAAAGATATCCTTTTATTATAGGGGACTGGAATGCAAAAGTAGGAAGTCAAGAAATACCTGGAGTAACAGGCAAATTTGGCCTTGGAATACAGAGTGAAACAGGGCCAAGGCTAATAGAGTTTTGTCAAGAGAATGCACTGGTCATAGCAAATACCCTCTTCCAACAACACAAGAGAAGACTCTGCACATGGACATCACCAGATGATCAGTACCAAAGTCAGATTGATTATATTCTTTGCCGTCAAAGATGGAGAAGTTCTGTATAGTGAGCTTAGACATTTGGCTAAACCTTATTTCTGGGTGTATCTGTGAGGGTGTTCCCAGATGAGATTAGCATTTGCATCAGTGGCCTGAGTAAAGGAGATAGCCCTTCCCAGTGTGAGTGGGCATCATTCAGTCTATTGATGGCTGAACAAAACAAAAAGGCAGAGGAAGGGAAGAATTTGCTCTTTCTTCCTGACTGTTGAGCTGAGACGTTTATCTTCTTCCCTTGGACTGGAGATTACATCATCAGTGCTCTTAGTTCTCAGGCTTTCAAGCTTGAACTGGAACTATACCACCGCTTTCCTGGGTCTCCATCTTGTAGCTGGCATATCAGAGGACTTCTGAGCCTCTGTAATTGTATAAGTTGATTCCTTATAGTAAATGGCTTTGTATATTTATGTATATCCTGTTGGTTCTTTCTCTCTGTAGGACACTGACTAGTACTAGTTAGTACAGAGATAAGACTAGTTATGAGTCTGCTGCTGTGTAATTATGCCATGCCTCTGAATGTCTGGCATGGCAACTAATGGAAAAGAGATGGGCAATAAATGTTTTTGAAATGATGAATGAATACCTAGTAGCTTAAGAAAACATTTTGACTTTACTTGCACTGAGTAGAGCCTAATAGTAGTTGCAACTCTTCATTGTTCCATTACTAAGTCACTTCAGTTGTGTCCAACTCTGTGTGACCCTACGGACTGCAGCCTGCTAGTCTCCTCTGTCCATGGGGATTCTCTGGGCAAGAATAGGAGGTTTGCATGTCCTTCTCCAGGAGATCCTCCTGACCAAGGGATTGAACCTGCATCTCTTAGATTTCTTGCATTGACAGGCAGGTTCTTTACCACTAGCATTCAGTTCAGTTCAGTTCAGTTCAGTTCAGTTCAGTTCAGTTCAGTCGCTCAGTCATGTCCGACTCTTTGCGACCCCATGGACTGCAGCACGCCAGGCCTCCCTGTCCATCACCAACTCCTGGAGTTCACTCAAACTCATGCCCATCGAGTCAGTGATGCCATCCAGCCTTCTCATCCTCTGTCATCCCCTTCTTCTCCTGCCCCCAATCCCTCCCAGCATCAGAGTCTTTTCCAATGAGTCAACTCTTCGCATGAGGTGGCCAAAGTACTGGAGTTTCAACTTTAGCATCATTCCTTCCAAAGAACACCCAGGACTGATCTCCTTTAAAATGGACTGGTTGGATCTCCTTGCAGTCCAAGGGACTCTCAAGAGTTTTCTCCCACACCACAGTTCAAAACCATCAATTCTTCGGCGCTCAGCTTTCTTCACAGTCCAACTCTCATATCCACTAGCATTACTGTTACTAAATTAAAAAGCTCTCTTCTCCCACTAAAAAATTAAGAAAATAACTAAAGAAAAATTGAAAGCCAGCATCATCACATGCCTCTCTCTTGTGTTAGGTATTAATTTACTTATCAAAACAGAGCTAATAGCCTCTAATGAGTCTTTTATAGGAATTCTTTGTACTTATATATGGCCAGTTCTTGGCACAGGTGGGTAGGAAATTTGAAAAAACTGACCACATTCTGAAACCTCTAGGCACATGAAGTTTATTAACCATATCTGTAAGATCTTTAGAGGTAACAGTTTCAATCAGTCTAAGCAACATCTTGTCATGAACACAAGGGATAGAGCACTATTTCCAAATTATACCATGCATATGAATCACATGGGGAGCTTTTTGAAATGCAGATGTTATGCTTCATACATCTGGACTGGGCACTGAGACCTTGAATTTCTAACAAGCTCTCAGATGTTGCTGAAGCGTCTGGTTTGGGGTTCACATGGAGAAGGAAGAAGCTAGCTCCTGGAGAATCTGACTGACTCTTTTGTCTGATGATCTGATTTGCCTCTGGCCTTCTTGGTGTTTTGTCAAAGATCTTATATGCTAATAGTGGGACTCCATACCTGCAGCATTTAAATGAGGCTGAAGACTTACTGTTCTTAAAGTTGTCATTTTCTCCTCTAAGCTATGTGAATGATGGTCTCATTCTTTTCTTCTCTCTTTGTATATGTAGATCCAGAGTCATGTTCTATCTCATTCTGTGATCATTTTGTAGAATAATATCAGAATTTAGAAGAAAACCTTTTAAATACATAGATATGCAAGTATGTTTGGAAATATGGTTCGCTTAAAGATGCATAGTTTAATTTAACAATGAAAAAGGAAAGGGTTTGTTTGATCTAAAGTGGCTGGTATTGGGAATATGGATAGTATTACTAAAAATTACTCTGGAGCAGAAATTTACATTTTCATCAAAATGACATCCGCGTACATACACATAAACATACACATTTGTAAAGAAAAAAGAAAGAAAAACATTTTAACCACAAGGTGGCAGTAAGATACATTAAAAAAAGGGATTTCAAATGAGTAATGATTTTAGACATAACTGAGGAAATGATTGTCAAAATAAACAGTGTTTCTTAGTGCAATGGTGCTTCCCTTGTGGCTCAGCTTATAAAGAATCTGCCTGCAATGTGGGAGACCTGGGTTTGATATCTGGGTTGGGAAGATCCCCTGGAGAAGGGAAAGGCTACCCACTCCAGTATTCTGGCCTAGAGGATTCCATGGACTACACAGTCCATGGGGTCGCAAAGAATCGGCACGACTGAGCGACTTTCAGTGCAGTGGTATGCAGAAATACCTGACAAGTAACTTATTTGTGGCATTCTTCGGTAACCAGACTTTAAATTGTAAGCTGTATAAACTGGATATCTTCTGAAGTCGTTAGTGAACATTTGCAGAATCAATTTTCAATTACAAAACAGTTGCGTTGTACTATTTTTTATTTATTTTGGTTCCGCTTAGTTTCAAAAGTTATTTGTAAATATTTCCAAGATATGAACTCTAGAAGTTTTGAGGAGTCATCAGTTCCACATGACCTACTTAATTTAAAATACCTTTTTGTATAAAGAATGTAAAACTTTATAAAAGTTTTGAAAATATTTAACTGTTCCTCTCTTTGCAACACTACATTATTTTAGTCTTAAAATATCCTTCATTTTCTTTAGGCTTTTTAAGCTTAGTCATGAAGACACCTGTACTGTCTGCTAAAAGTCAGATTGATTGCATTGTGAGTACTGTGTCAACACTTCATTGGAAAGCTAAGTTTATGTAAATAGTGTTTAAAGAAAGGTGAAGTAAATGTTGCAAAAGTCACAAAGATATCCAGATGAATGAGACATTCTTTTCCCTTTGGGAAATGATGGAAAAGGTCATGGTGGAGGATGTTGGGAAGGGTTCACTAGAGGAAGAGAGACAGATTAAATTATTCAATACCTGTTTCTGTTCTTTAAATCACTTTTCATGAGGTGATACTCTGTTCTACATGTATCCAGAACTTGAAAATACCCTCAGATGCCAGCTATAAGCCAAAACATTTGGCAGTCAGCTGGTGATGAGGAAAGAAAAAATGTTCTGGCTGGAGTAGGGGGTGGAATTTCTTCTACTTCCGGTCATTGGCAGGACTCCCTCATGTCAGTTGTTCTGGGGCTGGAAATCAGCTAGAGTGAAGCTGATCCCAAAAAGCAGAGTGGCAGCTGGACAGGTATGCCTTGTCTCTTACTCAGGTACACTCGATTCAAGGCAACAGGGACTGCATTTCTCTTTGTTTTAGACCCTGCTGAATGGTTGAGCAGCTAAATATGTTTAAATATGAGTGAGTTTTCCTTAAAATCATTGCCCAGAAATGAAGGAGTAGTCTTTTTGGAATTTATGAATACTAAAGACTTCAGGTTTATGAAGTCTGCATACTAGAGTGCCCTTTCAATTACTCCATTTTGAATAAAAAGTTGTGCTTTTTCAAAGAGTTCAACAACATCCATCAATGCTATATTAGCATGCTTATTGTGGTTACCTGACAGAATAGAAAAATAAAGAGAGAAAAAATTTAACCTAACATCTAGGGGGTATTATATCATAATCTGAAGTGATGCTGGAAGTTTATGTTGATGTGAGCTTGAAACCACTGAGTGGGGAGAAGTGCCGAAATCATGGCATGTTATTTGTAGTGATGGCAGCAGTTAAGGAAGCAATTACACTTTCAAAACTGAAGCTGCATTTACATGCAAAACATGAAGTCCTAAGTACAAAACTGAATTTAATATATATATCAGACTTTCAAGTAAAACTATCCTTATCATTTAGTTTCCTGTTACTGCCACATTCAGAAAAAGTGAATCGTTTCTGAAAATTAAAAAGGTCCAGTGACCAAGTTTGTTTTGCCACCCTTAAGTTAGGTTGTAAAATAAATAATACAAATTTTACTATTTTACTTTACCAATTTAGCTGCTGAAGTTAAATTATTAATTTAAAAATAGGCTTGATTAAAAAGTAAAATTATGATGACCACAGCCCTATATGCCTACAAGGCTCCCATCTTTTAGGACACCAATGTGGAGAAGACCTGCAATACACAGCTGACAAATGGCCTATATTGGATCCTTCTCTATAAGCCTGAGTAAATATTTGTCTTGAGCAGAATGGACACCAACTTATGATTTGAAGTGGCAGCAGAGACCACTATTATGTCTCTCCTTTAGTGAAAGTCACTCAGTCATATCTGACTCTTTGCGACCTCATGGACTGTAGCCTGCCATGCTCCTCGGTCCACGGATTCTCCAGGCAAGAATCCTGGAGTGGGTTGCTGTTCCCTTCTCCAGGGGATCTTCCCAACCCAGGTATCAAACCCAATTCTCCTGCATTGCAAGTGGATTCTTTACCGTCTGAGCCACCAGGGAAGCCCAAAACACACAGTGCGATGCATTTGCTGGGGAACTGAACCCAGGCCTCCAGTGTGGCAGGCGAGAATTTTACCACTGAACCACTGATGCAAGCAATTACATTGTAATTGTCTTTAAACAATTACAAACGTGTACTCCAGAATCATAACCAGTGACTATGGGGACTCGTCATGGCCAGAGACATCCAGCACTGGGAAAAAATACATAAAAGTTGTCTGGGTTTCCCATCCACCTTATTACATTCTGAAAATAGGTGGCATTTAAATGGTAAATGGAATGATAAAAGATCTCCTAGGTATTTGCCTGTCATCCTTAAAAAAGTGGGACTGTATTCCTGGCTGAAGTGATCATAGGAATCAAACAGACTCAGAGGTTGCCTCTAGGAAGAGGGCAGTACATAGAGCACCATGGAACACCAAGAGACTGATTCCCTAACAGTGACTGATACAGTGGGGACATCAGGGTTAGATGTGGCTGTCGTAGGTGGGGGCCCAGTTCATTCCAGTGCTAATGCATTCAGTTTAGTTTCCTTCAAAGTTTAAAATACGTTTTTCTCCAGAATTGCTTAGATAGTTAAGAATAGGCTTTGGATTGCTTAAACAGAGCATAATGACTGTGGGAGTTATTAACCTTGATTACAGTGAGAAAGATACCTCATAGCCAGGGCTGAACACCTTTAGGCTGGAAGCAGATAAGTCTTGTCCGGCCAATACTGTTCCCCAGCCTGTGGATTACACAAGAGGATGGAAATCCGATACTGTGAGTTAGGGGTGAGGGGGTGGGGATAAGCATTTAGGTATAGAATTCCTATTCATCAGGTGAATATATGTAGCTTTATAAAAATTCTGATCTTCAATTTTTTTTTAAAGAACATTTTAATTATTAATTTGGCTGCATTGAATCTGAGTTGTGGTACACATGTAGTTGTGGCAGGTGGGCTCAGTTGCTCTGAGGCATGTGGGATTCTAGCTCCCCAACCAGGGATTGAACCTGCATCCCCTGCATTGCAAGGTGGGTTCCTAACCACTGGGCCATCAGGGGAGTCCCCTCAATTTTTTTTATAAAGCAAAAACTTTGTAATTTATCTGATTTTTTCTTGTGCTCATATTTTCATAAATAAGTTACTTTCTTGTGGGAGAAATAAGAACTATCAAACGTGGCTACTGCATTCATTGTCAATCATGCAGATAAAAATAAAAATTTAGAAATGACATAAACACGGGAAAAGTTCCCTTTTCCCAAAACTCTGTGACTGAATAATGGACTACTCCTGGGGCTGCTGAGTGTTATTAAATGAACCTACACATAAAAAAAATGCTTATCACAGTGCCTGGTAAATAGTTCATGTTCGGTGGTGTCAGTTGTGATTTTTATCTGAGTTTATTAATAAAGTGGGACAGGAGAGAAGATGTAGCCCAAGTGCTATAGAAGTTAAACTCTTTAGTATACTGTGATTGCCTTTCCTGAAAAGCGTACCTCACAACACCTGTAGTAGCTTATTCACCTGCCTTATTGGCTAATGATGTGTATTCATCTGCACTAAATACGCAAAAGCTAAATACACAAGTTCAGAGGATCAAATCATAGAGAAAGGCAGAAGCCAATAATATTGCAAACTACAAAATAAGAAAATTCAATAAAAGCAGAATCATGAGGTGGGAAATTATGATAATTTACAGCTGAATAGATGCTTTTGTAAAGATTTTCCCATTTTATAAAACAAGATTGTTTCAATAAAAGCTATGACTATGTTTAACTTTGGCAAGGTCAACCTTTGTGCTTAACCCTTTTCTTTCTGATGAGAGAATCATACTGACAGGATACAGAGAGCTTCAATTTTCTGCCTTTCTTATTAAGTTTTTAAGACTCCTTATTCTATCGGCGGTACCGTTAAACCCAGAGGTGAAGAGAAGAAAAAATGTTCAAGTTCGTAAAGAAGCTGCTTTCTACAACAACGGGAAACCCTTCTAGTTAGAAGTACAACCAGCAAGTCTTTTGTTTTTCATCAAGTGGTCTTTGTGAGAGCTGATGCTGATCTCCAGACTCAAGATAGCCAAGGTATTGCGGGCAGGCTCTCAGTTTAGTTCAGTTCAGTTACTCAGTCACGTCTGACTCTTTGTGACCCCATGAACTGCAGCTAGCCAGTCCTTCCTGTCCATCACCGCAACATGCCAGACTTCCCTGTCCATCACCAACTCCCGGAGTCCACACAAACCCATGTCCGTTGAGTCAGTGATGCCATCCAACCATCTCATCCTCTGTCATCCCCTTCTCCTCCTGCCCTCAATCTTTCCTAGCATCAGGGTCTTTTCAAATGAGTCAGTTCTTCGCATCAGGTGGCCAAAGTATTGGAGTTTCAGCTTCAACATCTGCTCCCAGCCAAAAAGAGTAATTGGATACCTCCGATATTCAGCATAGAAGAAAACCTTCTGTGTAATGTTTTCATTTCTGATGAGAAATCAAGCTAAACTGACTCAATAGAAATAGTTGTAAATGATACCTTCCAAAATGAAGTTGAATTAAGATTAAAGGGATTATAGTGGTTAATTGTCTTATTAACCAAATGCCATTTGAAAAGGGTTTTATTTCTGTAGTGAACTTCACTGAAGATTGTCAATTGGAAAAATGCATGCATTCTTTATCAGAGTTCTTTCACAACATAATCTGACATAATCTCCATAAATTGGAGATAGAGAGCAGAATACCCTCCTCTTCACCCTGTGAGGGAGGAATTCCTATCCTAGGGGGATGACTGAACACTGAACACTGGACAGATGATATTGACAACTCTTGGAATTAGTGATGTATTTTGAGGAAGCCTGGACTAGCATATGTGAGGATGGAGGAACACAGGGAGGGTGAGGCCCACAAAGAAGCCAGAACCAACTGCCAGACAGGAAGATATACACGTATTTACAACCTGATAGAAAATGACAGGGCCTTGTCACACAGGGCCTTGTAGGGGTTGTACTCAAGACTGGAGTGAACAAGCAGGGGCTATGGGAGGCAGGCTGTGTGGTACAAAGAGGATAAGATACCTCATGGTTGCAGTGGGATGGTGTCATTGGCTTGTTTGAAGAATTCCACAGACTGGGAGAGAGCTGAAACTTGCTGCTCAGAAATAATCAGGAAACTGTACCTTGTCCATTTGATGAGTAACTGTGAACTTCCAGATGTTCAAGCTGGTTTTAGAAAAGCAGAGGAGCCAGAGATCAAATTGCCAACATCCACTGGATCATGGAAAAAGCAAGAGAGTTCCAGAAAAACATCTATTTCTGCTTTATTGACTATGCCAAAGCCTTTGACTGTGTGGATCACAATAAACTGTGGAAAATTCTGAAAGAGATGGCAATACCAGACCACCTAACCTGCCTCTTGAGATATCTGTATGCAGGTCAGGAAGCAACAGTTAGAACTGGACATGGAACAACAGACTGGTTCCAAATAGGAAAAGGAGTCCGTCAAGGCTGTATATTGTCATCCAGTTTATTTAACTTCTATGCAGAAATGCTGGGCTGGAAGAAGCACAAGCTGGAATCAAGACTGCCAGGAGAAATATCAATAACCTCAGATATGCAGATGACACCACCCTTATGGCAGAAAGTGAAGAGGAACTAAAAAGTCTCTTGATGAAAGTGAAAGTGGAGAGTGAAAAAGTTGGCTTAAAGCTCAACTTTCAGAAAACGAAGATCATGGCATCTGGTCCCATCACTTCATGGGAAATAGATGGGGAAACAGTAGAAACAGTGGCTGACTTTATTTTTTGTGGCTCCAAAATCACTGCAGATGGTGACTGCAGCCATGAAATTAAAAGACACTCACTCCTTTGAAGGAAAGTTATGACCAAACTAGATAGCATATTCAAAAGCAGAGACATTACTTTGCCAACAAAGGTCCATCTAGTCAAGGCTATGGTTTTTCCAGTGGTCATGTATGGATGTGAGAGTTGGACTGTGAAGAAAGCTGAGCACTGAAGAATTGATGCTTTTGAACTGTGGTGTTGGAGAAGACTCTTGAGAGTCCCTTGGACTGCAAGGAGATCCAACCAGTCCATTCTAAGGGAGATCAGTCCTGGGTGTTCTTTGGAAGGACTGATGTTAAAGCTAAAACTCCTATACTTTGGCCACCTCATGCGAAGAGTTGACTCATTGGAAAAGACTCTGATGCTGGGAGGGATTGAGGGTAGGAGGAGAAGGGGACGACAGAGGATGAGATGGCTGGATGGCATTACCAACTCGATAGACATGAGTTTGAGTGAACTCCAGGAGTTGGTGATGGACAGGGAGGCCTGGCATGCTGCAATTCATGGGGTCTCAAAGAGTTGGATGCGACTGAACTGAACTGAACTGATTTAGCTCAAGGACCTTATGCACAGGAGCAGAGTGGGAAGGGGAACTTGTGGGTAGGCATTTGAGTCCCTCCAGACTTCACCAGATATCAAGACAGGACATAATATTGGATCTTAAATTTAAACCATATACCACGCTGTGCAACAAATATTTAATAAGTTCTGTATGTGCCAGAAGCCCATATATGTTGTAGAAGCTGAGTATAATTAAGAGAAATAATACATCACTTATGCATTTGAGAGGTTTCAGGCCCTCCAGTTTAATAGAAAGAGTCAAACATGTAAATATGTAAGTGCTAAATGAACTGTACTACTACTACTAGTATTAAGTCGTTTCAGTCATGTCCGACTCTGTGTGACCCCATAGACAGCAGCCCACCAGGCTCCCCTGTCTCTGGGATTCTCCAGGGAAGAACACTGGAGTGGGTTGCCATTTCCTTCTCCAATGCATGAAAGTGAAAAGTGAAAGGGAAGTCGCTCAGTCGTGTCCGACTGTTCGCGACCCCATGGACTGCAGCCTACTAGGCTCCTCTGTCCATGGGATTTTCCAGGCAAGAGTATTGGAGTGGGGTGCCATTGCCTTCTCCGAAATGAGCTGTAGTAGACATAAAAAGTAGAACCTAAGGACACAAGGGAAAAGTAATCAATCTTATCTAGATAAGTTGGGAATGACTTTCTCAGCAAAATACTTGTTTTCTGTTTTCTATATAAATAAGGAAAATTATAGCAGAAGATCTCCCAGAAAATATCCCCTTATGAATTTTTTGTCAATGAAAATTTTATATTGTATGCCAATATCTAAATCAGTTCTTATTTAGGGGAATTAAAAAATGAATTAATTTATTTTAATTGGGGGCTAATTATAATATTGTGGTGGTTTTTGCCATACATCGACATGAATTTGAGAACTGATTTATTTAGGCAAGTCACTATTCAGCCCCTGGGGTCGGAGAGGAGACCGTGAAGTGCATGGCTGCTCAAACAGTCAACAAAATGACTCCAATTTAATTTCTGTTCTACATCCCTTCTCCTCTTTTTCCTTTTTTCTCTCTCTTCTTATCTTCGTCTTCCTCTTTTTCTTCTTCCAGGATGTGGGGGAGATTCATCGCTGAATAGGCGTTTACAGCTTTTGCCTCATCTTCCTGTCTGGCCTGTCACTGAGTCCTGTCAAGTCTAAATAATCCAAAAAGTTTCTACAGTCTTTCCACTTCTCTTGATGTCCACTGTCAGCACCTTAGTTAGGCAAGCGGGGCTCTCTGTCTGCCCTTTGGAGGGCTCTGCATATTACAATCAGTTGATTAATGTGCATAATTTATTAATTGGCTCTGGTGCTTAACACAGGCACAGCTTAATCCTTAATGCTAAATGTCTAATCATAAGGTTAGCACTGTTCTTTTTCCAGGGAAATACTTTTCCACAAATCTTATCCGATATTCGTTAAGCCAGTGATGATCATGTAAAATGGTGTATGAAGGCTGGGGGGGTATGTGTCCAGTCATGTCACAGATTTAGTATATTGAAAGAGTTGTGCAGCCATCACCTCAATTTAAGTTTAGAACACTTTTATCATCACAGAGCATTCTTGCACCCATGAGCAGTCATTCCCTGGTCTCTTTCCCCAGCCCCACCCTTTTCCTAGGATACTAGGCAACCATTAGTGAACTTTGTTTCTTTACCGATTTGCTTATCATGGGCACTTCATATAAATGGATTGTATAGTATGTGGTGTTTTGTTATTGGCTCTTTTCATTTAACTGATTCTTGCACAATGGTATTGTTCTTCAGTAGTCTTGAGTGTTCATTTCTTTACTTATGAAATGGGAAATTCCTCAAATGTAGGAAGATGATTCAAAAGGTACTAAGTAGCCCTGCTGCTGCTGCTAAGTTGCTTCAGTCATGTCCGACTCTATGTGACCCTATAGATGGCAGCCCACCAGGCTCCGCTGTCCCTGGGATTCTCCAGGCAAGAACACTGGAGTGGGTTGCTATTTGCTTCTCCAATGCATGAAAGTGAAAAGTGAAAGTGAAGTCGCTCAGTCATGTCTGACTCTGTGCAACCCCATGGACTGCAGCCCACCAGGTTCCTCCGTCCATGGGGTTTTCCAGGCAAGAGTACTGGAGTGGGTTGCCATTTCCTTCTCCAGGGGATCTTCCTGATCCAGGGATTGAACCCAAGTCTCTTATGTCTCCTGCACTGGCAGATGGATTCTTTACCAGCTGAGCCACTGGTGTTATATTGCTCTTTCTTAAATTATCAACTTCTAATTATCTGTTGCTATCCTCCATGACCCTTTAGTCCATTTAGTCCACTAGATGGAAAGATTTCCATCTTTCTTTTCACCTCCTCCCAATAGTTGTATCTTAAAGAATTCTTTTTAGTACACTTATAAATTTAAATAAGTTCCTTAAGTCGTCTGCTTTCATGCAGTATAAACAGTTCATCTTGCCTCCCAAGTTATAAGTTGTCTGTGTCTAGCCTTCCTTCTGCCTCCATTTCCCAGTTTCTGGAAGTTGTACTTTTAGTTTTTCATAGTCAAGATTGATAACATTTACATTCTCCTGTCATGTGTTCTACTGGTTGGTCAAAATCATGTCACATTTGAATTTGTTTCATATAAACTATGTTGCTTGTATCATTTTTGCATTATTCCTGGAGAAACTGATTCTGTTTTTTTTCCCCCCGATGGATGAAAAAGCATGTGTCTTCTTTACCATATTGCAAATATCTTCTAGCTTCTTTCTTATTCTTATTGATTTTTAGAATCAATTATTTTCTTTATCTTGAAGCCACTGATATCCTGTTTTAAAATGGAATGATTGCATAAACTATGGCTTTATTGTACAACATTCAGATTTTCTGGAGCTTGACCCTCCCTCCCTCTCTTCCTTCCTTCCCTTCTTTCTTTCTGATTGTAAAGGCAAAAACATATATTGATTCAAAATTCCCTCAAGTAAATACAATTTCAGTTAGAAATTGACTAAATTCTACAGGTGTGTAAATTACCTTGTATAAATTAATTTATGTTCTAGAATTTGGCTATGGCTTATAATTAACATTTACTTATATAAGAAATTCCATAAATATGGATGTCTTTACAGCTTAAACAGTTCCAGACTAATCAAGCATTGTGTCTCCAATCCTAATTCCAATTATATTGTAATCAAAAGAAAAAGACAAGCAGAGAATCTTCTTGACAGAATTCCCGCTAGTCAAAACCATAGCTGTTATAGAGGGAATGCAAAATTTAATTCAAGTGGTATTTTCTGCTGAGAAGGGAATAGACAGTACAGGTGATAACTTGATCTTTGTCATTTATCAAATATATGAAAACATTTAGAGATTGAAAAATAGGTAGTTTACAGGCAAAATATGAATAATTAGATATCCCATAGATAAATAAATTTATCATAGAGTCTGTTTCATTTTGGGAAATAGTATTTAATGGTATAAAGTAGAAATTATGAAACATGCACACAAAGGCATGTATATGAAAGGCCTGATTGGCACCAGGATCAAACTGACATAAGGTACAGTAATTGTGCCAATGTAACCATCCTTATCACATTAATGTGCCCCATTATGTAATGATTAAACCTTTCCATTTGTCTAGCTTGCCATAATGTTTGCCTTCTAGGCAGAAATGAGGGATAAAAATTATGCTTAGGCAAGGGGAAAAGCTTACATTGAAATAATTATGAGAACTTACAGTATACAATGAGTAGAAACTTTGCAGTGTGCTTTTCACACAGATTTGTTCATCTGCTTTCTATAGCAACCCTGAGAAATGCATGTTGCTATATTAACTCCATTTTATTGCTGACAAAACCGAGAATCAGAAAGTTAGGTTTTTCAAGGGAACTGCTGATAAGCAGTAGAGGAGGAAGATTCAAACCCAGGAAATAGTTTCCTTACTATACCACAAAATTATCTGTTTATCGCCTATTAATATTTATCATACAAACTGTATCTGCATAATAAAGGATAAACACTGGATACTTGCCACATCCAAGTTACCCATACAAGGTGTGATTTATACCCCACCATCCTTCCTGAAGGTCAGAGTGTAGTAAGGACAGAAGACCTGACCTTCAATCCTGGCTATTCCCAGGAATGTCTGTGAATAAGAACAATACCCTGTGAGTCTAGCATTCATCACCACAGCCCCCAGATAAATTGTGGGGAAAAATTAATACACAGAAAAGCATTGAGACATGAAAGAAGTCATCAGATTATTAAAGCTCATGCCCACTGCTCTGCCTCAGTGGTGTTTATGTGTTGATTGGTTACATTCTTTTATTCGCTATATATTTTTTGAGAAACTACTATAGGTCAGAATGTAAATAAAACTACAGTACAACAAAATGGATACAGATTGTGGTTGGTAATATGGAGTAAAAAAGCAGAGAATGGCAGAGTGTTTTCAAGTGAGGGGGTCAGGAAGGCATCTCTGGGAAAGTTATATTTAAGAAGATGGACTGCGACGCAGGATACAGCATGCTTGGGGTTGGTGCACGGTGATGACCCAGAGAGATGTTATGGGGAGGGAGGTGGGAGGGGGTTCATGTTTGGGAATGCATGTACACCCATGGTGGATTCATGTCAATGTATGGCAAAATCAATACAGTATTGTAAAGTAAAATAAAGTAAAAAAAAAAAAAAAGAAGATGGACTGGAGTTTGAGGAATAATGTTCTGTAGGTGACACAGAAAGAGAAAAGGCCCTGAATGGAGAAAGAACTCAGAGTGTCCTGGGTACTGACCAGACTTAGTAGGCAATGAGAGAGTGTGAGTGGAGAGGTTAGCAGGACCTTGTAGACAATGTAAGATAAGATTTTACTTTGAATGCTGCTGGAAAGCCATTGATGTGGCTTAAGCAGAGGTGACATGATCTAATTTATATAGAAACAAGGTTGCTGTGGAGGATCTGCTAAGAGTGAGTGGAGAGGCTCGAGCTGAAGTGGGGTGGGAGGTGGTGGAGGTGGCTCCTCTCTCCAGTGACTCCTCTCCTGACCTCCCCAATTGACCACTATCCATCATAGACTAGCTTTGTCTGATTTTATACTTTACATGAATAAAATTGTACAGTATATACTTTGTATTCCCTCAGTATATGCCGTTCATCCAACTTGTTGGAAGTGGTTTGTTCTCATTGCTGTGTTGTATTCCATTTTCCAACTGTGCCAAGGGAACAGTTTCATAATTTTTTCATTCCACTCTAATGGACATTTGTTCTTTTCTTCCCATGAGAATAGAGTTGAATCACACTCTATTGGATGGTGGTCTTTATGATAATATTTAGTCTTGTTAATATTTAAGGGAGTTGACTCAGTTCAAATGAAAATTGAAGCTAACTATTTGATATGGACCCTATTTACAAATATTAGTACAAATTTGTAAATATTGGTACACATTTGATGGCAACATTCATGAAAAATTAATTTATCACATGACAAGAACTGTGCTAAGTGTTTAAGCACAGTATTTCATTCAGTTCTTATAGGCATTATATGAGCTGTGTACTAACTCTGTCCCCATTTCCCTCATGAGGAAACTAAAACCTAGAGACATAATTTAATCCCATTTTCTGTTGGTGAAACATCAATAGCCTCTTGAAATATTGAAATATCAGTGGCAGAAAGTGAAGAAGAACTAGAGAGCCTCTTAGTCAAAGAGGAGAGTGAAAAAGCTGTTTTAAAACTCAACATTCAAAAAACGAAGAACATGGTATCCGGTCTCATCACTTCATGGCAAATAGATGGGGAAACAATGGAAACAGTGACAAACTTTATTTTCTTGGGCTCCAAAATCATTGCAGATGGTGACTGCCGCCATGAAATTAAAAGACGCTTACTCCTTGGAAGAAAAGTAATGACCAACCTTGATAGCATATTCAAAAGCAGAGACATTACTTTGCCAACAAAAGTCCGTCTAGTCAAGGCTATGGTTTTTCCTGTAGTCATGTATGGATGTGAGAGTTGGACTATAAAGAAAGCTGAGCACCGAAGAATTGATGCTTTTGAACTGTGGTGTTGTAGAAGACTCTTGAGAGTCCCTTGGACTGCAAGGAGATCCAACCAGTCCATTCTAAAGGAAATCAGTCCTGAATATTCATTGGAAGGACTGATGTTGAAGCTGAAACTCCAATATTTTGGCCACCTGATGCGAAGAACTGACTCATTTGAAAAGACCCTGATGCTGGGAAGGATTGAAGGCAGGAGGAGAAGAGGATGACAGAGGATGAGATGGTTGGATGGCATCACCGACTCAATGGACATGAGTTTGAGTAGGCTCCAGGACTTGGTGATGGACAGGGAAGCCTGGTGTCCACGGGGTTACAAAGAATCAGACACGACTGAGTGACTGAACTGAACTGAACTGAACTGAGACAGTTTGTTTCAGAGCAGAGTGGCACCAGAGAAACAGATCCAATAGGCTTTATTTGTGTGTATATATGTATATTCATGTATGGATTAGATTAATAGATTTACCTTAAGAATTTGATTTACATGATTGTGGGGGTTGGCAAGGCAAGCCCTAAATCTCTGTAGGGAGACCTTCAGGAAGGGCAGGCCAGAACTTTCGGGCATGGGCTGAAGCTGCAGTCAACAAGAATGATTTCTTGTTCCTTGGGGAAACCTCAGTTCTAATCTTAAGGTTTTTCAATTAATTGAAGCTGGCTCACTGAGATTATCTAGGATAATCTTCTTTATTAAAGTAAGCTGATTATAGACTTTAATCACATCAAAATATACTCTCATAGCAACCCCTAGTTTGATTGAATAATCTGGCTCAGTTGACACATAAAATTGATCATCACCATCATATAGATAGTAGATACCAGACTGAGATATAAATCTAAGTCTTTATGATATTAAAACTCAAGATCTCAATTTCTATGATCTGTTTAAAAAAATGTTCTGGACTGAGCACACAGCACGTTCTTCAATTCTGGAGTGGTAATATACTGGGGATAATTCAGAAATAAAAAGAAGTAAATGTGCTTGAAGCACATAGATCTGGAGAAAGCAAGAGATAAAAGAAGACTTCTAAATTTGGGAGGCTTTCAACAGGGTCTCTGCCAAATACTAGCCATGTGATCTTGGGAAAGTTACCTAAATTCGCTGTTATTCTCCCCTTTATGGGGCTTCCCTGGTGCCTCAAATGGTAAAGAATCTGCTTGCATTGTGGGAGACCTAGGTTCAATCCCTGGGTTGGGAAGATCCCCTGGAGGAGGGCGTGGCAGCCCACTCCAGTCGTAATGCCTGGATAATCCCATATCCCCATGGACAAAGGAATCTGGCAGGCTGCAGTCTGGGATTGCAAAGAGTTGGACAAGACTGAGCGACTAAGCACATTCTCCTTTATAAAATGAGTAATGAAACCTCTTTCCTAAGGTTGACTGAATAAATACATGTAAAGAGCTTGGAATAGTGCCTGGCACAGGTGAGAACAACATAAATGTTAGCCATTAATTTCAGTGGACTTTGGGAGGGGTCAGAGGGGTGTTATAAACTCACTCTTAAGCAGTCATCTTTGCTCGAGTCCTTTACAGAATTTAATATATAAGGAAGGAAGAATCACCGTTTTAGAAAAGGCAGAGGAACTGGAGATCAAATTGCCAATATCCGTTGGATCATCAAAAAAGCAAGAGAGTTCCAGAAAAACATCTACTTCTGCTTTATTGACTATGTCAAAGCCTTTGACTGTGCAGACTACAACAAACTCTGGAGAATTCTGAGAGAGAAGGGAATACCAGGCCACCTGACCTGCCTCTTGAGAAACCTGTATGCAGGTCAGGAAGCAACAGTTAGAACTGGACATGGACCAACAGACAGGTTCCAAATAGGGAAAGGAGTACATCAAGGCTGTATATTGTCACCCTGCTTATTTAACTTATATGCAGAGTGCTGCTGCTAAGTCACTTCAGTCGTGTCCGACTCTGTGTGACCCCATAGATGGCAGCCCACCAGGCTACCCATCCCTGGGATTCTCCAGGCAAGAACACTGGAGTGGGTTGCCATTTCCTTCTCCAATGCATGAAAGTGAAAAGTGAAAGTGAAGTCACTCAGTCGTGTCCGCTCTTAGCGACCTCATGGACTGCAGCCTACCAGGCTCCTCCATCCATGGGATTTTCCAAGCAAGAGTACTGGAGTGGGGTGCCATTGCCTTCTCCGTATATGCAGAGTACATTAGGAGAAATGCTGGGCTGGATGAAGCACAAGCTGGAATCAAGATTGCTGGGAGAAATATCAATAAGCTCACATATTAGATGACACCACCCTTATGTCAGAAAGTGAAGAGGAACTAAAAAGCCTCTTGATGAAAGTGAAAGAGGAGAGTGAAAAACTTGGCTTAAAGCTCAACATTCAGAAAACGAAGATGATGGCATCTGGTCCCATCACTTCATGGCAAATAGATGGAGAAACAGTGGAAACAGTGGAAACAGTGTAAGAGTTTATTTTTGGGGGGCTCCAAAATCACTGCAGATGGTGATTGCAGGCATGAAATTAAAAGATGCTTACTCCTTGGAAGGAAAGTTATGACCACCCTAGATAGCATATTCAAAAGGAGAGACATTACTTTGCCAACAAAGGTCTGTCTAGTCAAGGCTATGGTTTTTCCAGTAGTCATGTATGGATGTGAGAGTTGGACTGTGAGGAAAGCTGAACACTGAAGAACTGATGCTTTTGAACTGTGGTGTTGGAGAAGATGCTTGAGAGTTCCTTGGACTGCAAGGACATCCAGCCAGTCCTTTCTAAAGGAGATCAGCCCTGGGTGTTCTTTGGAAGGAATGATGCTAAAGCTGAAACTCCAATACTTTGGCCACCTCATGCGAAGAGTTGACTCATTGGAAAAGACTCTGATGCTGGGAGGGATTGAGGGCAGGAGGAGAAGGGCATGACAGGGGATGAGATGGCTGGATGGCATCACTAACTTGATAGACTTGAGTTTGAATGAACTCCGGGAGTTGGTGATGGACAGGGAGGCCTGGCGTGCTGCAATTCATGGGGTCGCAAAGAGTCGGACACGACCGAGCGACTGAGCTGAGCTGATACGTTTGAGAAGGCTTCCCTAGTGGTTCAGTGGTAAAGAATCTGCCTGCAGTGCAGGAGCTGCAGAAGACATGGGTTCAATCCCTGGGTTGGGAAGATCCCCTGGAGGAGGCATGGCAGCCCCCTCAAGTATTCTTGCCTGGAGAATCCCATGGACAGAGACGCCTGGTGGGTTCCAGTCCATAGGGTCCCAAAGAATTGGATAGATACAGCTAACGCAACTTAGCATGCTTGCACGCACACACATCCACTTGAAAATATTTCAAGTAGATTCTAAATGTTCTCACTACCTACACATAAAAATAGTAACTATGTAAGGTGTTGGATATGGTAATTAGCTTGATTGTGGTAATCATTTTACAATGTTTATGTATATCAAAACATCACTTGTATACCTTTAATATATGTAATTTTTACTTGTCAATTATATATTAATAAAGTTGAAAAAATAAAATTATTTTGTGAATAATTTTGAATACAAAGGAAGATAATTTTGTTAAGTGAAATAAGAAAAGTGGGATGTTGCTATGATTGATATATATCTCCATCAATTCATAAAAATATTTTTATTCATACAAAAGTAACCAAAAGTGATTATTTCTGGGTGATAGAAGTACTGGCAATTAAAATATGTTTTTCTTTATTATTTTCTCAGTGTTTTACACTTTAAGTTTAATTGGAACAAAATTGCACAGAAAAAGAAACTACTCCCCTACTAAAGACGGCAGACAGGAAATACCAGTGTACTCGGAGTATGCTCAGGCTATATATACAGAATAAATTCTAGGCAGTTCCCGGATGCTTGGTACATTCTTTTATTTGTATTGTTTTATTGTCCTTCCAACAAGGAAATGTTCCCTCCATTGTCCATTTCCCAAATCCCTCTATCACACTTCTACATTCAAGTATCATTTCCTTTGTAACATATTCCCTGACATTTTCTTCCTCAAGACTTGCGATCATCCTAGTGGCCCCAAGCACCTGGTACATATATATATGTGACCTTAGAGTCTGGAAACACAGGCAATATACATAAACATTTATCAATAATATATTCAAGTACATGTAAAATAATATCTGTTTCCAGACTGGATGGCCATGCGTTGTATTAAAATATTTACTGCATTCTGTTGTACTTGTTATATTGTTTTTCCACACCATGGCCCTTTTGAGGCAGTTGCATTTGCCTTTCTCATCTCTATTCTGGAGGCTACCTTTTACAGTATCTAAGATGAAGTGGGTCCTCAGTAAATGTTTATTGAATAAATGAATTTTCTCATTGGCCTAAAATATATTTTTTAAACAAAATGGTCTTTAATGTTTATGTTGTTTATCAGTGTTTTAGAACTAGACTTTAAAATCTTTTAGCCATCTCTTTTTACCTGAAGGTGTCTAATCTCTTTGATGTTTCTCATTAGTTTTGACTGTGTTGGCTGAACTTCTCATCTCTTTTGGTCTCTTATATCTGTCTCAATATGTGAACAACAAACAGAATTGAAGAATCATTTCAGCTTTGGGTGTGCTACTCGTCTATATAAAGGTTTTGCTTCTAAACTTTTGTAATGATGCTCAACATGTGTGAATTTAAGCATCCTAGGGTCCTGCTCCTTGTATTCAAAGAACATTCCAAATCATATTTATCATGGTATTTATGAAACTAGGTTGGGGCTTCCCTGGTAACTCAGCTGGTGAAAAATCTGCCTGAATTGCAGGAGAACCCGGTTCGATTCCTGGGTCTGGAAGATCCCCTGGAGAAGGGATAGGCTACGCACTCCAGTATTCATGGGCTTCTCTGGTGGTTCAGGTGGCAAAGAATCCACTTGAAATGTGGGAGACCTGGGTTCGATCCCTGGGTGGAAGATCCGCTGGAGGAGGGCATGGCAACCCAATCCAGTATTCTTGTCTGGAGAATCCCCATGGACAGAGGAGCTTGGCAGGCTACATACATGGGGTGTCAAAGAGTTGGGCATGAATGAGTGATTAAGCATAGCACAGCATGAAACTAGATTATACGTTCTGGACAACATTTTTAAGTTTTTATGCTAACTGTCCTTTCAAACTTTGTGGTAGTTGCCATCTACTGCCATGTAGTTTTCCATTTAGTCTAGAACTTAGTATTATCCTAAAAATGATGTTTGTTCAGTCGCTAAGTCGAGTCTGACTCTTTGACTCATAGACTGCAGCACCCTGCGTTTCCCTCTCCTTCACTATCTCCCAGAGTTTGCTCAGACTCATGTCCATGGTGTGGATGATGCCTCCAACAAACTCATTCTCTGTCTCCCCCTTCTGCCCTCGATCTTTCCCAGCATCAAGGTCTTTTCCAGTGAGTAGGCTCTTCATATCAGGTGGCCAAACTATTGGGGCTTCAGCATCAGTCCTTCCAGTGAATATTTAAGACTGATTTCCTTTAGGATTGACTGGTTTGATCTCCTTGCTGCCTGAGGGACTCTCAAGAGTCTTCTTGAGCACCACAATTTGAAAGCATCAATTCTTAGGTACTCAGCCTTCTTCGTGGTCCATCTCTCACATCTGCATATGACTACTGGTTAGTTTTAAAGAATATTTAAAGTGGCATCTTAAAAAATATTTGTTTTGAATATATATCCTTTGCTCTATAACATCAAGTGGATATTTTCCCACTCATTCTCAAACAGTATCCTTAACTCAAGTCCTGGTAATGTGTTTTAAGATTTGGGATAATGGTGTGTTTGACTACTATTATGACATGGCTCGCTGCATCTTGAACTCATGTCCAATATAATTATGTGACTTAATAATATTAAAAACCCTGTTAATTGCTTGATATTTTGATTTTTATTCTGATAACTAATCCAAGATAATATAACAGCTAATTTCTTTTAAGAGATTTACTTGTTTATCTGCAGTTTTGTTATTTTTTTAGGGGAAATTTTTGTTCAGTTGTTATTTAATTATTGTGGTTTTAGTTATTTCTGAATCTAAGATTGTACTTAGTAGGATGTACCATGCCTGAGAAAACTGTTATTTATTTATTTGTCTTTGAAGTTTTTGCAAGTAACAACAACTGGGTGAATTAGCACACTTTCATTCGAGCACTAAATTTTCACCAGAAAAACACTGGATATTTACTTAGATTTATTTAGGGTTGAAAAAGTAAATTCACACAACTAAGTTGTTCCAAATATATATAAAAGTTTTCTAATAACTGTATTGAGGACTGTTTTTTTTAACTCAAAATTAAATCTAATTTAACATTAATTAAAATGAAATAAAATTAAACATTCAGTTCCTTTTTTAAATAATAGGAAGTGCTATCTTTATTGAAAAATTTTAAAAATTTACTTTTTTTTGGTTGTGCCACACAGCATGTGGGATCTTAGTTCCCCTACAAGGGATTGAACCCATGCCCCTGCAGTGATAGTGTGGAATCTTAACCACTGGAGTGCCAGGGAAGCCTCAGACATTCAGTTCTCAGCTGCACAGCCATATTTCGATACCCACAATGCAACTTGTAACTACAGTATTGGACACTGAAGATTTGGACATTTTGCATAATTCTATACAGTTTCACCTATTGTTTTCCTAGCAAGACTTCAACTTCTATAATACTCTGTTTTTTAACTTATTTGGTATATAATATCACTTTTCCTTTCAAGTTATTTCAAGTCAGAATGAGCACACTCTGGTTCAAGCAACATTTTGTTCTTTGCCTTAATAGTTTCAGGGTCTTTCTAGTCACCATCTGAAAATGCATTCATAGAGCCGGCATACACTATCAATTGCCCATGAAACTGTGCTTATACTATGGGATGACATTTTCATCTACCGACTAGATGATTGGTTATGCTCCCAATTTGGATGTGTACATGCTTGCATTGTTTGCTTATGTATTTTGGTGTCAATTGCATACTCAGAATTTGCCAGAAGACTTTAAAAGGCCAGTGTTAGAGAATTCTTTTTAGATGGTATTTCTCAAGCCTTCAGGCTTCTTGATACATTTGGTTATAATGAGTGCACATGTACTGATGGAGATTTAGTGTGAAATTTACTTTGTATGGTTTATATCATTATTTTGAAATGAGTCCAATCTATCTGTCATGTTGATTGTTGACTGAGGGAATTTGTGTGTGTGTGTGTGTGTGTGTGTGTGTGTGTATTTTAAACTTTGCACTTTCTTTAAATTAAAACAATCTCCTTTGATCCAGGGGATTCTGGGTACCTATATGCTTGAAATTTGTGTGTGATTTCTTTTTTTCTAGCAGAATAATTTTAAAGCCTTGAAGACTGTAAAAATGCCAAGCTTAGACTGATCATCCATTTATTTATTCTTTCATTTATCATGCATTTATGGGGTGTTCAAAGTAATGGATTCTCTAAGAGGGAATCCACGACCTCTCTGCAAGTAACTGATATTTTTACCTTCATATTCAGGTTTTCTGTTAAAATATTAGCCATAGGAGTCATAGCAGTATGCTAGTTGGCCTTATTGGCCAGGGAAATCTGTCTGCTCTTGTCAGAATATAAAGTGAAAACGCAAGAAAATAAAACAGTGTAATTGAGCTTTGTTTATCACCCTGTCACAAAATTATTGACTGTCCATGGACAAATCACTTACCCTTTCTGTTTCTCAGTTTCTCCGTCCACAGAGATTATGATAAATGTCCTATTCATCACACTAACCAATTTTAAGGCTCAATTGTAAGGATCAAATGAACCTTGCCTGTGACTGAATGGTTTATTTTAGGATGAAGATAAACATAGTGCCTGGACTTGAGGTTGAATAGAGGGATCTATCATAGGTTGAGTGATTAAGTTTGCAGCAGCTGCAACATGCCAACCAAAGGGTAGGAAAAGAGGAAGCCAATAGAAGCACAAGCTGTGTGCAGCATTAGAGGGAGGACAATGAATTTTGCACGTTCTGTACCCCTGTGTTTCCGCTGACTTTAGTGAGTTGCAAAGACTATCTTAACTTTTGTTTTCATTTTCTGGGCTTCCCAGAAAGCAAATCTTCAGGCCAAAGCTAAAGTTTGAGTGCTTTATTGGGGAGCATTATCCTAGGCAGTAGAGGTAGCAGGTGCAGGGTGAGCAAAGAAGGAAGATGCATTGTAAAATGAGCCATAGCTATGGGTAGCTATTGCTCCATCCCAGGGGACCATTGGAAAACATGTATGACCTGTTTCAGGACCCTGTCTATCAGTTCTCATCTTTGAGTAGCTGAAGTTCACCCCATGAGGTGTTCAACTGCCAAATTTCATGGACGGATGCTGAGCAAGTTCTGGGCAGTCCTATGCCTCAGTGCAGCACTACTCAAATGTGATCTCTGGATAGCAAACTGTTATTACCCATGATAGGATAAGTTCAGAAATTGAAAGTAAGTGGTTAGAAACTTTTATAGCATTTTGATTAATTTTATATCCGTTGAATTTAATAGTAAAAAGTTGGGTTTGTTTTTTGGTATGCTTTTGTTTTTTATTTTTTTCAGTTAATTTTTACAGCAATTCTCTTTTCTTGTATTTTATAAAATGTCAGTTGGCAATGGATTGCATTAAAAAATGACCCTTCACCAAACATAGCTTGAAAATGATTGCCTTAGTTTAAACAGATAAGGCTTGTGTGGGAGGTGAGAGGCACACCAGGCAGGCAAAAGGTAGAGTAATACCAGGTTTCACTGGTGACATGAGTGAGACCCCACCCAGAACTGGTCACTGCAGAGGTGGTTGGAACAAATGACCCAAACCCCCAGAGAAGTGAGACTGGGAAGATTTAGAGAGACACTGAGGGGTATTGGGACTCATGGTATATCCAGATGATTTAGAACAGGAGTTCTCAAACTTTCCAGTCTTAAGATGCTTTCAGAGTCTTCAAAGTTATTAAGGAGACCAAAGAGCTTTTATTTATGTGGGTTGTTATTTATGGATTTTCACCATATCAGAAATAAAACTGAGACAAAATTATGGGTAAATTTATGTAATGTAAAGATAATAAATCCACAACATTGACATACATAAAATAATTTTAATGATTATATTATAATCTAAAATATAATATTTAGTGATTATATTTTCTAAAACAAAAGTTAGTGAGAAGGGTGGCATTGTTTTACACTTTATCAAATTTCTTCATGTTTGGCTTAGTTGAAGACATCCGGGTTCCCATACCTGCTTCTGAATTCACGCATTGTGAAGAGTGGACCCTATATGTACCTTTGTTGTTGCTCAGTCTCTAAGTTGTGTGCAACTCTTTGCAACCCCATGGATTGCAGCATGCTAGTCTTCCCTGTCCTTCAGTATCACCCAGTTTGCTCAAATTCATGTCTGTTGAGTCAGTGATGCTATCCAACCATCTCATCCTTTGTTGCCTCCTTCTCTCCTGCCCTAAATCTTTCCCAGCATCAGGGTCTTTTCTAATGAATCGGCTCTTTGCATCTAACAGATAGTTATTCAACATCTGCCATGTGCTGGTTGATGTGATAAATACTGATGTTATAAGCATTAACAGAACCCATTCTCCATTTGGATTTCAAAGTTTACAGGGAAAGGTAGATGGAAAAAACCAAGAAATGACAATATGGTGTGTTCCAATCAAGACAACATCCGGAGGGAATTGGTAGGAGTGGACTTCTATTCCTTATAGGAACTGTGTGTGATGCATGGCAGGCTCTGTCATAGCCTAGTATATTTATCTTTACATTTTTAGTAGGTAGAGGGTCACAATTTTGGTAAGTTAGAAGCATTCACATTTTAGTAGCCGAAGGCTGGTAGAGTGAGCTACAAAGAAGAATTTAATAAACAAAACAGGCATTAACAAAAACAACAACAACAAAAAACTACTGGAAAGAAATACTGAGGAAAGTACTGGAGTAGGGTATAAAGGCAAAGATTAAAGAAAAGATAATCAGAAAATGATCACATAAAGGAAATAGCAGAGATGGTCTGGGCTGGAGAATAAGGACATTAAAAAAGACTTTCAAGAGGCTACAGGGAATTTAAAAACTAGGACAAGACAGATGTCATATATAATTTATTACCTAGAAAACTGTTAGTTAGAATGGATATAAAATTGCAGGGTAGGAGAGTCAGGTGTGGAAAAAGGGTGCCCCAGCAAAAGTTAATGTGCTAAAGCAATATGCTTTCAAAGTCAGTTAGTCAAGATTATTGAGACTAATAGGAGGTGGATTGGACAGTTGTGGTTAGAATTTATGGGCTTGTAATAAAAAAGAAGAGAAAAAGGAAAGTCAGAACTTTTTCTTTCAGCAAAAATATTGAGGTTTATAAATGTTAGAAAATGAAGAATAGAGGCAATCTGGCCTGTAGGTTAAAACACATTTTTAGAAAAGAAGAAAGGAAATAAGGTTAAAAAGAAACAGTGACCACTGGAGACTCTTAATGTAACCAAGCAGGACCCTTTGGGGGTCCCCCTCCCAGAGCCGTGTCCTCTACCTGCCTCTTGTTTGTAGAAAGGCTTTGGTCTCCAATTAGGAGAGTGAGCTGAGGCAGAAACAAAGGAAAAGCAAGCCCAACACAATCTTTTTTCATGATTATTAAATAGAGTAAACTGATGCCCTGGTTTATGACCCCAAACTGTTGAGATAATGTCCTGTGGCGTCAACCAGCTGGCCCCAAGCGGATTTTAAATTTATGATACTAGGAGGATCATTTAAAAATGGAAACCCCTGAACCATCACAAAGGCCCTAAGTAAATAACAAAATGCCTCAACCCTTGCTTTTGCTCTGTCTTAGAAAGAAGGGAGGGATCATAAGACCATGATTTACTAGCTTGCTTTGCAGGAACACATAGATCAGTCACAATCACCAACGATGCATCCAAGCACAAGGTGGAGATTTGAAGCTGATGCCTTATCAGGAAGCTGAAACTACAAAAACACACTGCCTCCCTTTACCGTTTTTTGTTTTTAAAACCCTTGCACCCGGTCAGCCAGCAAGATGGATTTCAAATGAGTCTAGGTCTCCCATCTTTGGGGCTGGTACCTCCTCAACTAATAAATCTTTCTTTGGTGCAAACTCCAACATTTCGGTTGGTTCATCCTCACTGTGCCTCACGTTAACTTCTGTTGACAATGGTAATTTGGAGATTTACTTTAAAACTTCTATTGTCATGTACTCCCTAAGAAATTAATTTTAAATGTTTTCTTTATAAAGTAATATATTCTCAGTTTTAAATATCCAGGAAATGTAGGAAAATCAACCATAGTTCCATCATTTAATTTTGAAACAATATACTTTTTCCATTTTTCTTCAGTGCACACTTCTCTTTATTTTGACTTTGGCAAATCTTTATACAATCATCTAATTAGGTTTAATTTGATCATAGGACAAAGCTTATAAATACAAATATTTTGTAAAATCTTTTAATAAACAAAAGTTGTGAAGGTCAAATGGAACTTAAATACTTTTAAGTTATTTCTCATATCATAGCCATTTTGCATGAAGCTTTATAGAAACTCATGTGCTCAGTCTAGAGCAAGTTTAACTTATAGCAAGCAAGGAGTTAGTTCTGGTAGTCTCTTAGTTCTTTGGGCTACTGTAACAAAATACCACAGACTGGGTACTTATAAACAACAGGAATTTATTTCTCACAGTTCTGGAGTTTGGAAAGTGCAAGATCGACCTCTTCTTGGCTCAATCATAGCAGGAGGCAAGGGCACTGTCTGGTATCTCTTTTATATGGGTATTAATTTCATTTGTGAGGGCTCTACCCTCTTGACCTAATCATGTCCCACAGGCTCTGTCTGCTTATACCATCACAATTGTCCTTACAATCTCCACGTATGGATCTGGGGGACATAAATGCTCAGACCATAGCAGGTGGTATGTGTGCAGCAGTTTTAATGTCTGGAGTCTGTTTCAGCTGAGTTCATGGATACTTCATGGAAAAATCAATCATGATTTATACATCATCCTTTTATCCTTTCTTCATAATCTTGTTTGAAAACAGTTTTTAGATCTCTGCTTCCAAAGAAAGAAAGGACAGATCAAAAGTTCATCAGCTCTCTGATTCTAGTATAAAGAACTGACTCCAGTTGGGATGGGAATTATGTCTAAGCTCTGATCTCTTATTTTAAGAGAGCTTTTTATTTTTAAAATGGTCATGTACTTGTCTCTCCACTCTCCACACTGTTCTTTTCCCTGAAGAGAACTAGATTCATGTAATCATATCCTATACACACTTTGTAATGTTTGTCTTTATTAGGATAGTTCCACTTCAGCAGAAGTGTAATTTTTTCTGAATTCTCATTTTAATTCCTAGTGATATGCATATTGCAAGATCTGAATTCGCTGCGGAAGGAGTTATAATGTGTGGCACTACTAGACCCATTCTTTTAATCTTCCATGCATTATGTTTTGAATCTATTATATTTAACACAGGGTCTGGATGTGGAAGGAACATAAGATATTTATTGAATGAGTAAGTTGTAGTTTTCTCTTGCAAAAAATACTGTTTCCAAATAAAGGTCAAATGAATTTTGTCTGATTTTTCTTTTGAGCTTGATCTCTGGATCATGACTCTGGCCTTGTTCCAAAATAATGGTGTAACAGGATTCCTCAAATCCTAGTGTGCGTTAGAATCACCTGGTGAACTTATTGGCCATGTGGACTCTTAGCCTCATTCACTAAACGGCGTCTAGCCATGCACATTTCCAGCAAGGGCTGGGAGTGTTTGCATGGTCACAGGACCAGACTTCGTAAAGAAAAGAAAGTGAAGTCGCTCAGTTGTGTCCGATTCTTTGCGACCCTGTGGACCGAAGCCTACCAGGCTCCTCCCTCCATGGGATTCTCCAGGCAAGAGTACTGGAGTGGGTTGCCGTTTCCTTCTCCAGGGGATCTTCCTGACCCAGGGGTTGAACCCAGGTCTCCGGCGTTATAGGCAGATGCTTTCACCGTCTGAGCCACCAGGGAAGTCCGACTTTGTAAAACCCTGTTAAAGGTGTAGGTTCAGGAAGACTCAGATCAACGGAGATCTGTGTTTTTCTTAGCTTGCTTAGGTTTTATTTCAGGCAGATACCCCAGGAAATGGTCATTTTAGGAAATAGTCTTAGGGTAGTCTTTAGATCATCGGTCTAGATGAGTTCTAAAAGACTGCTTTGTCTCAGTTGCATAAGCAGAAATGAACAACCTGTCATATGATCTTGTTATGAGTAAATCTCCATGATATCAAATTTACCTCCTTAAACAAGTGACCATTGTTTTAGAAATAAAATTCCTTAGCAACATTATCATGTTTCCATAAAGGAAGGATTAGTCAATTACTTAAATGAAACTGACTGGCTGAGAAAAGACTGACACTCCTTGAAAAGTCAACGCTCCTTCCATAAAAATCTGTGATTTGCATATTGTGGTCACTGCTGGAGTCACCCAAAACATTTCACGGAGGAATTGGAGTCTCCATGGTTGCATTTGCTTCTTATGCTCTCTGGGTCTTACTGTAACTCCCTGGTCTGAGTTCCTAGGTGCTTTCTGTCCTAAGTGGCTGACAAAGCAGCCTCCTTTCTGTGGTAGACTGCTATTATTATTACAGTGTCAAGAGGTACGCACCTGAAAGGGGAATGAGGGGAATCAGCCTGGCTGCTGAATTGCCACTTGCAATGTATATTTCTTTGCCACTGAGTGATTAAAATCCCCTCTGTGACTTTTGCATTAAGACAGAAAAGAATTCAGAAAATCTAAAAAAAAATTTGTTATTTAGGACTTGGTAGATAAATCTATTTCTTTACATGCAATTGCAACAAGAATAAAAATTCAAACTCCAGTTCCTCAACCAACCACCAAACAAACCGACTCCCTGGTCCCCAACCTTTCAAATGGAATAATATTTATAACTATGGATAAAAATGATTGCTGTATACCTGAGAGTTTTGATTTATGATTGTAATCTGGAGACCTAAAAATGATAATAAGCTAGCTATGGCATTACTGACTCGATGCACATGAGTTTGGGTGAACTCCAGGGGTTGGTGATGGACAGGGAGGCCTGGCGTGCTGCAATTCATGGGGTCGCAAAGAGTCGGACATGACTGAGAGACTGAACTGAACTGACTGATACTGCCTTTAACTGACTGTCAAGTTCTGTGACTATGTTGGTGGAGGACAGGGGGTACCACTCACCTCCGTTCATGTGGAGGGTCACCCTTACTAACACATCACCCCTGGTCTGTCTGTATATCTCTGTTCTCAATTGTCTCTTTTTTGGTGAATGTGGGAGCAGAAATTGGCATTCGTATCTCACTCTCTTCCTTTATTTCTTCTTTACAGTCCAGCTGCTAGTGAAAACCATGTATTCTGGGTCAGTATCTGTATACTATGAGTTTTCAGTTTTCATTCTGTAATACTCCATATTACCAAAGAAGGGTTGTACTCAGTTACTCAGTTGTGTCAGACTCTTTGTGATCCCATGGACTGTAGCCCACAAGACTTTTCTGTCCATGGAATTTTCCAGGAGAGAATATTGAATTTAAATAACCCCAATTTCCCTGGTGGTTCAGAGGTTAAAGCATCTGCCTGGAATGTGGGAGAGCTGGGTTCTATCCCTGGGTCAGGAAGATCCCCTGGAGAAGGAAATGGCAACCCACTCCAGTACTCTTGCCTGGAGAATCCCATGGAGGGAGGAGTCTGGTAGGCTACAGTCCATGGGGTCGCAAAGAGTCTTCTCTTCACTTTCACTTTCTATTCATTCTTAAAGCATAAGTGGTTGACACTATCCTGATTTCTTATAGAACATAGAGTTAGGTGAATCATCAAAACAGTGTCAAAACCACTTCTGTAAAGAATCCCTATCCTTCATGTATGGTGCCATATCAAGGTAGCTTTGAGTTAGTAATTGTGAAAAGTTAACAATAGCTTGGGCTTCCCTGGTGGTTCATATGGTGAAGAATCTGCCTGTAATGCAGGAGACTCTGATTCGATCCCTGGGTTGAGAAGATCCCCTGGAGAAGGGAATGGCAACCCACTCCAGTATTCTTGCCTGGAAAATCCCATGGACGTAGGAACCTGGCAGGCTATAGTCCACAAGGCTGCGAAGAGTCGGACATGACTAAGTGACTAACATTTCACTTTTCACTTTCCTTTCCACTGAGAACAGAATAAATAGAACAGGATTAAAATACAGGAGAATTAATGTTTTGCTGGTGATGCTATCAAAAGGGGCTATTATATGTAAGATATTTATTTAAAATGTAGCATGCATTCTTTTGCAGTTTAAACTTGTAGTCATAACAATATTTTATCAAGGAAATGGGAACAGTTTTTATCTGGAAGGTCCGACTTTGGGAAGGTTTCACTTGCATGTTTAATAAACTAGATCGGCTAATTTTAACCCTGGAACTCAAAAGAGTGACAGATATTACAACCAGATAGCACTTATATGCAGCTGTGCTTTTAAGTTTGTTTCAATCAGTGGCTTTCAACCTTCAGTTCAGTTCAGTTCAGTCGCTCAGTCGTGTCCGACTCTTTGTGACCCCATGAATCGCAGCACGCCAGGCCTCCCTGTCCATCGCCAACTCTCGGAGTTCACTCAAACTTACGTCCATCGAGTTGGTGACGCCATCCAGCCATCTCATCCTCTGTTGTCCCCTTTTCCTCCTGCTCCCAATCCCTCCCAGCATCAGAGTCTTTTCCAATGAGTCAACTCTTCACGTGAGGTGGCTAAAGTACTGGAGTTTCAGCTTTAGTTTCACTCCTTCCAAAGAACACCCAGGAGTGATCTCCTTTAGAATGGACTGGTTGGATCTCCTTGCAGTCCAAGAGACTCTTAAGAGTCTTCTCCAACACCACAGTTCAAAAGCATCAATTCTTCGGCGCTCAACTTATGAGAATGTAAAAACAAGTCCTGGTAAACAAATAGAGAAAGTGTAATCGGCATTACTGAAAAACCAGACTGCAGTCTTTGCCAAAAACCATAAATACACCATATTTAGAACAGGGCAATGACGAGGCCACATCTTAACTATGAAAATGATTGCTTCTTGGCACTCATTGCTAACAACTTGCCTTCTGAGTGATCTCCATTCTTTAACAGTGATAGCACTGCTCTAACCTTTCTGCTTCTTGAATGAGGATAATTGAGATACCCAGTCACTGAATTTCCCCCGTTTCTTGACGTCATCCAATCCAGAATGGTCTCATGCTTCCCTTGGCTTTCCTAAAAAATCACCCAGTTTGAAGTTCTTCTAAAATTCCTGAGATTCTCATAAGAGTCTCTCTATGCTGCAGCAAGCTAAGTAAATCCGACTTTTCTTGATTGACTACAGGTGTTTTCTTGGTGGTTTTTGATGGGCTTTGACACTCAGCTGCACATTACAGTCACCTGGAGAGCTTTTAGGCCACTTGACATTCACGCTGTACTCTAGACCAATTAAATTAGAATTTCTGGGGTTTAAGGCTGGGCAGCAGAATTTTAAAAAGCCTCTCAGATGATTTCCGTGTGCAGCCAAAGTTGAGAACCACTGGTTTAAATGATTATATCAGAGGAGGGGGATGTACCGTGTAATAGCTGAAAGTCACTTGCAGCCCTGTGATTTCAACCCTGATATTATTTTACATTGGCTCTGCTTGTTGATGCTTGTGAAGTTGTCTCCGTCTATCGAAGAGAGGGAACTTGATGAGCTGGAAGAAATGCTTTCTAGATGATATTCATGATTAGCCTGGAAGAAGGCAAAGAGTGATATTGACAGCACTCATATTTGGTTCTTGGAGTGAAAGTAAATGAGGTTATTTGAAAAGCTCTTTCAGTATGACTGAAATGGCAAGAGGTATATATGGTATTCTCTTTTCACATCATCTCACTGGACCATCTAAATCTTAATGTTTTGCTTTAACTCTTGCTTCCTTGAATCTGTTCTTTTAGAACTGATGGTTAACCATTTAAATATGTTTGTTTCTAAGTATTTCTGTTAAAAATGTAAATTCATTTCTTCATCAGGGCAATAGTAATTATGTTATAGAGGTTTAGGAGCATGAAACATTTATATTAATACTTTGTAATATATTGCTTAATTAATTTGTGCTACCATGTATAGGATTTAATATAGTAGGGAAGAATTGGTGACAGAGGCAAAAAACCAACACAGTCAGTTGCATAAAATATGCCTCCAGCTAGAACACTGAGATGAAACCAGATGACTTTAACATTTTAGAGACCTGATTAAGGCTTAAAGAACATGCTTGTTTCTGGAGTATTGGACTCTTCTGAGTCAAGCAGCTTCATACACATGGCCTTTCTTGATCATTCATACATGGTCGTTCAGATTTAGAACACTTGATATTTGGTATTAAATATGATTTTAGTTGGGTTACCCTGATGACTCAGATAGTAAAGAATCTGCCTGTATTGCAAGAGATCTAGGTTATGTTCCTGGGTTGGGAAGATCCCCTAGAGAAGGGAATGGCAATCCAAATCAGTATTCTTGCCTGGAAAATACCATGTAGAGAGGAGCCTGGTGGGCTACAGTCCATGGGGCTGCAAAGAGTTGGACACCACTGAGTGACTAACATTTTCACTTTTCATAATTTTAGTTAATATTTGACTCAAGTCAGTTCTGATTATGCAAGGAGGCAGACAAGCATGTGGCACTACTGCTGGCTGAACTTTGTTCATGCTTCTTCTGGAAGTGTAAATATCCTGCAGGCTCAGTCCACAGAATTACCAGTTTTTCCACCATGGCTGTAAGAGTTGAGGAAGAATTGCGAGAGAGGAGGAAGCTATCCTTGTTGATAATCTTATCCCAACAAGTAAATTTTATCTTTCTCACCTCTGAGGTTCAAAACAACCCAGATTCAGCTTTTTTCCTTGAGGATTGGGTTGAAATTGAGGGTCAGTTGATTAAGTTCACCTTTGGGTTGCTAAAGTTGTTGTGGGATGGTTAAACTGGCTTCTGACTGATTTAGAACTTTCTTTAGTATGAAAATTTCTGCTTCTGTTTCTCTCTCTTGCCATAATGCCTAAGAATCTACTTAAACTATGCTGCTTCTAATTTCATGAGCTGGTAAATAGATGACCATACTTTATATAAGAGTGATTGAGTGATATAATGAAACAAACCAATCAACAATCTGATACATATTCTTGCAAATTTGATTAGCTGTTTATGCATGCTCAGTCATGTCCAACTCTTTGTGACACCATGAACTCTTCAGGGTCCCTCTGTCCATGGGATTTTCCTGGCAACAATACTGGAGCAGGTTGCCATTTCCTCCTCCAGGGGATCTTCCCAACCTAGGGACCGAACCCGAGTCTCCTCTGGCTCCTGCATTACAGATAGATTCTTTACCTCTGAGCCACCAGAGAAACCCTGAGTTGTTTATGCTAGTGCCTATAGGAAATTCTACCTTGATATAGCTAAAGTCTTTTTTTTTATGGTTTTCTAGTTCTTATGTATCCATAAGATGTTTCACTGACAATACATTTTGCCGAGAACATGTACTTTCATATTCTCTATCTTCCCTGTTTTATTTCTCCCTTTTCAAGAATCTGGGCTCTCAGAATTAGGTTCTTGATGTCTAGGGTATCAAAGGACCAAAGAGAGTCAGAAACACTGGAAAATGAGGCTGGGATTGCCAGCCTGGTAACCTAAGCCATTTAAGGAAATGAGGGTGAGAGATCACTTCAGTAGTTCTCAGCCTGGCTGCATATCAGAACCTCCTGGGAAACTTTTAAACATTGCTTGCTACTGCTCTGCTCATTCCCAGAGACTCTGAAGGGAATTAATTCTTTGATGGTCCAGTGGATTAAAACTCCATACTTTCACTGCTGAGGGCCCTGGTTGGGGAACTAAGATTCTACAAGCAGAGTTGCACAGGCAGAAAAAAGGTTAGGGATAGGGCTGAGGCTGAAAGATAATTGAAGTTCTGTGCTTAGATGTGGTAGCTCCTGGATTCAGGACTGGGAGAAGCCGGGTCCTCCCATCCACATTGGACCCAAAGTCCTGTGTGAGTCCACATGGTAAAGTGGGGAGCTCACTGGCCTGAGGGTCCAGAAAACCTGATTCTTTCCTAGCATCACCGCTAATAAAACCTGCTGTTTTCAGTCATATTATTTCAGCTCTCTGAACTTTATTTTTCTCATATATAGCATTAAGAAGTTTAACTATGGTCCCTTTTTAGAACTGAGTCTGTGCTTTTAGTTTTTCATTTAAAAAAAACTTTGCATATGGCTAGTATGTATACTAAGAAAAAAATCCCTTAAATAATGTTATATATTTGAACAGAGGTGCTACCAGGGCTAATTTATCCTAGGAGGTTTAAAATAATTTAATTTTAATTTATAATCAATATTTAAATAAGTTCTAACTTTGGTAGAATTAGTTAGTGATCCTGAGAGATTTCTGGATATATAAATTCTTGAAATTTATCTATTCCAAGAAGAGTGGGAGTTAAAATAAATGATCACATAATCCAAATGACTGTTCCATGAGGTATTCCATGATATTACAGTGACAGTTTTTGCAATTATATATATTCAATTATAGATATATATATATATATTCAATTATAGATGTTTTTAAAGTTCATTTCTTCAGCATCTGAATATACTTTATTTTAAGAAGTTTTAGATCTTTTGGTTTTCATTGTAGAGGAGTGGAGGAGGGTGCCATTTAGGCCATTATATTAACAGTCTTTATGCATTTACATCAGGATTTTTTAAGCAATGTCTTTAAAAACAAGAAGAAGCAATTTGACCTTTTATTTTGGAGAAAGATGAGGGTGGGGCTGGTGAATATAATTCTGCCTTTCTTTCTCAAACAGAAGGAAAAAAAAAAAAACTTTTAAAAACAATCCACCAATTTCAAACCATTGTATTTTAAGCCACAGGAGCTTGTGAGTTATCTTTCATCTTGCTCCTATCACATAACCAGAGAAATTACACAGCATCTTCCAAAGGAGAGGTCTAGCTGGGAAGCAATTCAAGCAAAAATATAGAAATGTGATTGTTCAATGTGTCATTATAACATTCATCTTTGTCCGTTAATCTAGAGTTTTCTCACTTCTCACTCTATCTTTTGTGTGTCTGTGCTTTTCCATGGATGTGTGTGGCAGGAAGAGTGGCCATGAAACAATGCTCAAGAAATTTGTTGGACTTAAATGCACTGAGTAGTATCTACAACACCCCTCAGAGAGAAGGCATTTAAATTTGAATATTCTCCCTCTCCTTTTGATTTGCATCCCTGGAAGCAAAGCTAGCTATATTCAGGATTAAAAATACTTTATTTTAATACCAGACCACAGTGACAGTTGCCCTTTCTAAAAGGTGAGTAATGTTCATTCTGGTCAACCATCACTGTAATACACATTTTAGTACTTGCTTTCTTATAGGACCATATTTCCAACAAAAACAACGAAAGGCATCTACTTGACATATCACATAATAATAGCACATAATATTTACAACATGGATTGTATTAGAAAATTAGGAAATGTGGTGTTCACTGCATCATTTATTACTATGTAAGAAACCACCTGAAGCAATAGGCATTTTTCCCTTGTGGGTAAATAAATTTGGGCGGGGCTCTGCTGGTGGGTTCTTCTGCTGATCTCTCCTTTGGTTCACTCATATGGCTACATTATATATTTCTGGAGGGACTGGATAGTACAAGATGGCTTCACTGATATGTTCTGGCATTTGCCACTGGCTGCTGGCTGGTTGGCTAGCTGTCTTAACTGAGATGATTCGTTTCTACTCCTTGTGGTCTTTTATCCTCTAATTGACTAGCCTGGGTTTCTCTGTGGCAATCTCAGGGCAGCATTCCAAGAGGGAGGAAAAGAAGCTGAAATGTCTCTTGATTCTTAGGATCTGGAGCTTCCACTAGGCTTGCCCAGCATCATGGGGTGGGAAAATAAATTCCATCTTTATCTGGGAGGATCACAAAGTCACATTACAA
Source organism: Capra hircus (assembly GCF_001704415.2). Classification (NCBI taxonomy): domain Eukaryota; kingdom Metazoa; phylum Chordata; class Mammalia; order Artiodactyla; family Bovidae; genus Capra; species Capra hircus. The sequence goes on from NC_030811.1 coordinate 45,959,869, forward strand.
AGGTATATGAATACAGAGGCTTGAATTTTTTCTGTAACCATCTTTGTTACAACCTACCATAATCTGGCAACGACTAACAGAGTTTTGCCAAGAGAAAGCACCAGTCATAGGAAACCCCCTTTTCCAACACCACAGGAGACAACTCTACACATGGGCATCACCAGATGGTTAATACCAAAATCAGATTGATTATATTCTTTACAACTGAAGATGGAGAAGCCTATACAGTCAGCAAAAACAAGACTGTGAGCTGACAGTGGCTCAGATCATGAATTCTTTATTGCAAAATTCAGACTTAAATTGAAGAAATTTGGGAAAACCACTAGACCATTCAAATTCCTTATGATTATACAGTGGAAGTGATAAATAGATTCAAGGGATTAGATCTGATAGATAGAGTGCCTGAAGAAATATGGACAAGTTCATAACACTGTACAGGAGGCAGTGATCAAAACCATCCTCAAGAAGAAGAAATGCAAAAGGCAAAATGGTTGTCTGAGGAGGCCTTACAAATGGCTGAACAAAGAAGTGAAAGGCAAAGGAGAAAAGGAAAGATATATTCATCTGAATGAAAAGTTCCAAAGAATAGTGAGGAGAGATAAGAAAACCTTCTTAAGTGATCAATGCAAAGAAATAGTGGAAAATAAGAGAATGGGAGAGACTAGAGATCTCTTAAAAAAAAAAAAAGATACCAAGGGAACATTTCATGCAGATGGCGACAGTAAAGGACAGAAAAGGTATGAACCTAACAGAAACAAAAGATATTAAGAAGAGGTGGCAAGAATACACAGAAGAACTATATAAAAAAGATCTTAATGACCCAGATAACCATGAAGGTGTGATCACTCACCTAGAGCCAGACATCCTGGAGTGTGAAGTCAAGTGGACCTTAGGAAGCATCACTATGAACAAAGCTAGTGGAGGTTATGGAATTTCAGCTGAGCTATTTCAAATCCTAAAAGATGATGCTGTTAAAGTGCTGCACCCAGTTCAGTTCAGTCACTCAGTCGTGTCCGACTCTTTGTGACCCCATGGACTGCAGCACTGCAGGCTTCCATCACCAACTCCTGGAGCTTGCTCAAACTCATGTCCATTGACTCGGTGATGCCATCCAACCATCTCATCCTGTCATCTCCCTCTTCTCCTGCCTTCAATCTTCCCCAGCATCCACATCTTTTCCAATGAGTCATTTCTTTGCATCAGGTGGCCAAATTATTGGAGTTTCAGCTTCAGCCCTTCCAATGAATATTCAGGACTGATTTCCTTTAGGATTGACTGGTTTGATTTCCTTACAGTCCAAGGGACTCTCAAGAGTCTTAAACCTCACAGTTCAAAAGCGTAAATTCTTTGGTGCTCACCTTTTTTTATGGTCCAACACATACATCCATGTGTGACTACTGGAAAAACCATAGCTTTGACTATCTGAACTTTTGTCAGTAAACTAATGTCTTTGCTTTTTAATATGCTGTCTAGGTTTTTCATAGCTTTCCTAATATGTCAGCAAATGAGGAAAATTCAGCAGTGGCCAGAGGACTGGAAAAGGTCAGTTTTCATTCTAATCCCAAAGAAAGGCAATGTCAAAGATTGTACAAACTACTCCACAGTTGTACACTCATCTCACACGCTAGTAAAGTAATGCTCAAAGTTCTCCAAGCTAGGCTTCAACGGTATGTGAACTCTGAACTTCCAGATGTTTAAACTGGATTTAGAAAAAGCAGAGGAACCAGAGATCAAATTACCAACATCCATTAGATCATAGGAAAAGCAAGAGAGTTCCAGAAAAATATCTCCTTCTACTTTATTAACTGTGCCAAAGCCTTTAACTGTGTGGATCATAACAAACTCTGGAAAATTCTTAAAGAGATGGGAATACCAGACCACCATACCTGCCTCCTGAGAAATCTGTATGCAGGTCAAGAAGCAACAGTTTGAATCAACGGACTGGTTCCAAATTGGGAAAGTGGCATGTTAAGGCTGTATATTGTTACCTTCTTATTTAACTTATATTCAGAGTATATCGTTTGAAATGCCAGGCTGGATGAAGCACAAGCTGGAATCAAGATTGCTGGGAGAAATATCAATAACCTTAGATATGCGGATGACACCACCCTTATGGAAGAAAGTTTAGAGGAACTAAACAGTCTCTTGATGAAAGTGAAAGAGAAGAGTGAAAAAACTGGCTTAAAACTCAACAGTGAAAAACTAAGATCATGGCATCTGGTCCCATGACTTCATGGCAAGTAGATGGGAAAACCACGAGAACAGTGACAGACATTATTTTTTTGGGGGGCTCCAAAATCACTGCAGATGGTGACTGCAGCCATGAATTTAAAAGACGCTTGCTCCTTGGAAGAAAAGCTATGGCAAACCTTGACAGCATATTAAAAAGCAGGGACTTGACTTTACTGACAAAGGTTTGTATAGTCAAAGCTATGGTTTTTCCAGTAGTCATGTATGGATATGAGTTTTGGGCCATAAAGAAAGGTGAGTGCCAAAGAATTGATGCTTTTGAACTATGATGTTGGAGAAGACTCTTGAGAGTCCCTTGGACTGCAAGGAGATCCAACCAGTCAATCCTAAAGGAAATCAGTCCTGAACATTCATTGGAAGGACTGAAGCTGTAGCTCCAATACTTTGGCTACCTGATGCAAAGAAGCAACTCACTGGAAAAGACCCTGATGCTGGGGAAAATTGAAAGCAGGAAGACAGGGAGATGACAGAGGATGAAATTGGTTGGATGGCATCACCAACTCAATGGACATGAATTTGAGCAAGCTCCAGGAGTTGGTGATGGACAGGGAAGCCTTGCATGCTATAGTCCATGGGGTCACAAAGAGTCGGACATGACTGAGCGACTGAACTGACCAGAAGCTGAACAACAGGCATAAGCTACCCTCTGGGAATAATAATTCATATGTAACTTTACATTTATTTCATCCTTGAAGTCCAGGATTTCATCTTCTAAAACAAGCCCCAGACACGGATGAGGTTTGTTCAGTGCAACTCCTTGGTTATGACTCTTCTTGATCCAGAAACCTGTGAAATGAGAGGCTAAGTATTTTTAACACAACCTGCAGTGGTAAAGCTGGACAAAGTAGTAGACTTTTACATTCAAAAAGGGATAGACATACACAGCAGTCATCTGGCCATGAAATTCTGAAATCTAGGTACATGTTGCCAGCTTTCTCTATTCTAGAAGCCAAGAATGTTTCCTGATGAGAGACTCTTAACCCCAGTGAATTGATTCTCTGTCCATTGTTCTCAACTCTTAGTTCAATCCTATGAGATCTTTCCTTTTTTTTTTTTTAATAGTCTGTCTTTGTAGCTGAGTTATTTTCTCAGTCTGCTTCTTGCCAATGTAAAACTCACAGCCCATTAATCTTTTTTTTTCATTTGAATTACTTAGTCCTTTTTAGTACAAACATGGGGCACTTTTACTGGTACAGCTGTTTTGCTGCTGTTGCTGCTGCTGCTAAGTCTCTTCAGTCATGTCCAACTCTTCGCAACCCCATGCGATGCCGTTGCCTTCTCCGACAGCTGTCTTAACAACTGTGTATTTTCTGCAAATCTTATCGGGGTTTGCCACACACCCCCAAAGTCAAACTGTAATTTTTTTTCAGACCTATGTTTTTGTGCATAAAGGAGGAAATGGTAACCCACTCCAGTATTCTTGCCTGAAGAATCTCATGGATAGAGGAGCCTGGCAGGCTACAGTTCATGGGGTCGTAAAAATCGGACATGACTTAGCAACTAAACCACCACCACCACCACCATTTCTGCACATCAGTATGTTGCAGCCATGAAATTAAAAGATGTTTTCTCCTTGGAAGAAAAGTTATGACCAACTTAGCATATTCATTGGAAGGACTGATGTTGAAGCTGAGATTCCAATACTTTGGCTACCTGATGTGAAGAGCTGACTCATTTGAAAAGACCCTGATGCTGGGAAAGATTGAGGGCAGGGAGAGAAGGAAATGACAGAGGATGAGATGGTTGGATGGCATCACCAATTCAATGGACATGAGTTGGGATGAACTCCGGGAGTTGGTGATGGACAGGGAAGCCTGGCATGCTGCAGTTCATGGGATCACAAAGAGTTGGACATGACTGAGTGACTGAATGGAGACAGCATATTAAAAGCAGAGATATTACTTTGCCAGCAAAAGTCTGTCTAGTCAAAGCTATGGTTTTTCAGGAGTCATGTATAGATGTGAGAGTTGGACTATAAAGAAAGCTGAGCACCAAAGAATTGATGCTTTTGAACTGTGGTGTTGGAGAAGACTCTTGAGAGTCCCTTGGACTTAAAGGGGATCCAGCCAGTCCATTCTAAAGGAAATCAGTCCTGAATATTCATTGGAAGGACTAATGCTGATGCTGAAACTCCAATACTTTGGCCACTTGATGCTAAGAACCCAGTCCTTGGAAAAGACCCTGATGCTGGGAAAGATTGAATGCAGGAGGAGAAGGGGATGACAGAGGATGAGATGGTTGGAAGGCATCACCAACTCAATGGACATGAGTTTAAGTAAGCTCCCAGAGTTGGTGAAGGACAGGGAAGCCTGGCGTGCTGCAGTCCATGGTGTCACAAAGAGTCGGACACGACAGAGCGACTGAACTGAACTGAATGGTATGTTGTAGGGTAGTGCCCTTGATGTTGTTAGAAGTTCTTTATCTGTCTGAGAGAATCTTATCAGAGTCCACCTTCCTGAGGTCAAATACCCACAGCTTTGATTTGCCTGAGGCCTTTTCTTAATTTTGGAATCTTGCTCACTGATTAGGTTTGTTTTCTAATCCAGTAACTTTCTTTAAATTCTGCTTCCAAATGGTAAGTTCCCTTTTATATTATTTTTTTCCCCTTTGACTTTGTCATGTGCTGTTAGAAACACTCAGTGTTCTGACTTTCAACATAATGACTAGCCATCTCTTCTTCCAGATCAATTAGTTCACTAGGCACAGTTTCTAACATTCAAGTTATTGCATTTTTTTTGTTATGCAACGGTATGGTATTATTGCTATGATTTATCATATTATACATTTATTATGATTTATACAGTCTACCACTGTATAAATGACATATACTGTATAAATAATAAGAGAAGATGGTATAAGTATATACACATAAAAGTATATTCTGTTCCTTTGGGAGATGAAATATGGAGGGAGAGAAATGATCCAAGATAGTATTAAAACTGGACTAGAAATAATGTGTATCTGTCTGTTTTTAGACAAAGTTATGAAAAAGTATCACCTCATTTTTATTAAAGCTAAGATTTTCCATCTAGTCTCTTTCTACATGCTTTTGAAATAGTAGTTTCTGATTTTCCCAATCATTCTAATTCTTCTCAGTAGCTTAACATAATACAGTTCTTCATTAGCTCATTATCTCTTGGTCTAGTTTTCCATGAAGCTAGACAACAGTTTTCTAGAGTTTCCAAATAAGTTTTTCACTTACTTTTAATAACTGAACATTAAAATTATCTTCCATGAGACTGAAATGTCTTTTTTGGCACTTTATCACATGATGTGTTTTTGTTAGTCACTCTTGGGAAACACCAATTGACATTTGTTTATTGAGGTTTCTTTTGGTAATAAATTTACTTGTTTGATGAGAACACTATGTTTTTATAGCTGTTGTCTTTTTATTTTGGATTTAGTGTATACTTACACGCCCTCAGCATGAGACTTTTAAAAGGTTATGCTTTCAAAACGGTTTCAAAGAGATTAGAAATGAGGAAAACCTGCAAATAGGGTAGAGGCTGAAATGAGAAAGAAAGAAAGAAGGGCAAGGCACAGTGAAAACTCTGTGATAACAGGAAGTGGGAAAGATTCTGAATAAAATGATGGTAATTTCATTTAAGTGCAAGGGAGGCAGTAAGTTTTATTTATGTTTTAGCAACAATATATAGCCTTTAAAAATGCTCTTAGTTTTGAAGATGTTTAAAGCAGTGATTGTTCAACTAATGTTACATCTTAGCCTTGTCTCTGTGTTAGTCTCTATAATAAAAAGCCTTCACTTTGGTGTCAGAATGCTGTCAGATTATGTTGAGTTGAGAAACTGAGAAGTCAGCTGCTGTCTTGGAATATAAGACACTTAATCCTTCATTTTATAACCTTGCAGCTTAAAAAAAGTATTTAAGAAAGGTGAGAGATTGGAAAACTATGTTTTAACTTTCTGGTACAAGTAACATTAAGTCATTGTTGCAGCCCTGGAAATGGTTTATTTGGAATCGTTTATTATGTTTGATGAACTCAATGAAAACCATGAGAAAAGCACTCTTTTTCTTTCCTTGCCCTTCCATAATGATATTTACTGTTTGCACAGCCATCATTTAATTTTCCAAGATGCTCACCACCTTCTCCAGCTGATTAAATTCCTGTTTGGTTTCACTGCCAAGTCTGTTGGATTAAATTAACAAGTTCTGTTTGCTTTTGTGAGAATGACCTGTACCAACCTTCAGTTTGTACAAAATAATAATCTCTTCAGTGATATATTGATTCAGTGCTCTTTATGGTCTAAAGAAATGTGCAGTGAAAATGATATCTTCCATTTCCTAGAATGTGTAGTCCTTCATTGCTAATTTTAATATGTTGGAGACCTTGATCTTGCACATCTAATACCTCCTTCTCTTTGGTGTTTTTTAATGATTTCTGTTCTAAAGGATCACTAAATGTTGATTACTCTAAGGAATGATTTCAACATGATCTTTTTAGTCTATAAAATGTCCCAGACTTGGAAATTACCTACATCAAAGGGCCAATTAAGAAGATTAAAACCTTTCTTTTTAAAAAGTAAATCCAATTTTTATTGAATTGCTTTGTTCTCTCCCACTTTTATTTGCTTTATAGTTAACAGCTAAGAGGTTTTTAAGAAAATGAATTAAAATTTTTAATATAAAAAGGTTTGAAAGTATAACAAGATTTCATAAATTTTACATGGAGCCTAAGCCATTGCACTGGGGCTTCCCTGGTGGCTCAGACGGTAAAGCGTCTGCCTGCAGTGTGGGAGACCCGGGTTCGATTCCTGGGTCAGGAAGATCCCCTGGAGAAGGAAATGGCAATCCACTCCAGCACTCTTGCCTGATAGGCTACAGTCCATGGGGTTGCAAAGAGTCGGACACGACTGAGCAACTTCACTTTCTTTCTTTCTTTTTCTTTAAGCCATTGCAAACATTATAGAAAGCATTAGAAAATTAAAATGTCATTCTCTTAAATTTCAGTAAGGAAAGAACAGCACTGGAATAGGAGCTGAGGGGAGAGTAATGTGGAAAATGATAGTTGATACATTTCAGGGATTAAGCTATGGTATATATTTTGTGTATTTTCTAATGTGTTACTGATCTGTATCCCCCTGCCCACCCCCTGCCCCGATATTTCATTGGCATAGATAAGGTAAGTGAAGAACAAGGAAATGATGTAACTTGCCTAAAATCTCTCCTGGAACACAGGGAGTCTGAGATCTACTATTTAACCTTAAGTCAATTTATCTCTAAAGCTCATTCTCTTCTTAACATATTCTGTCTCTGAGATGTAATCACGTCCAAATTCTCAACCCTCTATTCTATTTTCTGTACAAAAATATCACCCATGATTTTACATACCCCGTAATAACCACACAATGACATGGGCTATTGGGGACATTTTCTCCCTATAGAGGTTCTTGCTTGTTGCATTTATCTTCTAATCCAGTTGGAGTCTTTTCATGTAGTTCAGTAAAATTCAACTCTGTTGTCAGAGAAAATTTAAGAAAAATCCTTCTTCTCACCTCTGTGGGAAGAAGATGACACTGATGGTGAGAATGAAGTGGAGGGTGTATTTCTGCTGCTCCATCATTCAGGTTTAGCTTCCAAAGTGTGAGCATCTAGATGAGCTGAGTGTGTGTTGCATAGATGTTTTTGTATAACATCACCCCTTATTGTAGTCCAGGAACTTAATCAGGGGCTCGATGGAAGAAACCATGATCTATTCCAGTGTTGGAAGAAAACTGTTTGATTTGGATTTACTGAGAGATTATATTTGTAGACTGGACATAATGGGCATTTGAAGGCTTTGTGAAGGAAAATTGTGACTGCAGAAATACTGCTATCTCTATCTGCCTGATCCTCCCTGCCTTCCCCCAACTTCTTTCTTGCCTCACTGTTTGCCTTGGTGTATAATGTGCTCAGTTATGGTGCTTTACCCCACAGCCTGTACCAACTTGCCTTTCCATCTGAGGTCCTGCCATAATTTTTTTTAACTGAGTAAGAAATATGTTTACTGAACTTATAGAGAAAATAGAGAAACCAACCTCGTTTCATACTGGTAGTCAAAGCAATGTGTTTATTTGCAAAACCAAAGTAGTTATCATGGGTTTGAAAGGAATACCTTAACCAGCAGAACTATTTGTACGCACAAACCACATGGATTCATAGATCAGATCAGATAAATAAGTTGCTGCTACTACTTTACCTACAATATCATTAATCCTCTGTTTCTTGACCTTGAGCAAATTGTTTGTCCAATCTAAATATCCAACTTGACTTGCAGTGCTTGTTCTTGGATATTATGGAAAAATACTGTATTTTTCTTAGTTGTGATTTGCTGGCTCCACAAAAGCCAGTCCCCAGTTTCCTTGTTTGCCATCCCTCCCTATCATCCTGAATGTGTGTGGGCCAGCCTGATGTTCTTGATTTTGTATTGTGCGTTTTCCTGATTCTGTGTTCAGAATTTGCCAGCCGTGGTATTTTGCTCAATTGTAGCATTTCCCCATCCTAGCCGTAAACTTTCTTGGACTCACTATTGCTCTGGTTTTTGTTTGACATCACACAGAATGAATAAAAGCGTGTTTTCTACTTTTTTGGTTTGTTTCCTAATTTTAACCCAAGTGGAATAATGTTCTTCAATGATATCAATCTGCAGGAATTTCCTACTTAAATTTTGCTGACTCATAATTAATCCTAAGAATATAATGGTGATACTAGCCTACAGGACCCTCAAATTGTGGCCTAGGCTGCAGTAGGAGGTGAGGGAGGGATTTAGAGGGATTGGCAGTTGGGCAGTGGATATCCCTTTGTGGTGCACCTCTGACATGGGTCTAGAACTTAGTGATGACTTCTTAACTCATTGATGATTATTGCCTGGAATGGATTTCAAGTCTTGGATTTGCCTTTGGTTAGTTAAATTCTTAAGTATGAATGTTGCACCTCATTGGCATTAATAACCTCTCACTACTTTTATTTTTCCTTTAAAAAGTTAGAGTTTCATACTCATGTACTGTGAGAGAGTGATGGGGTTATTAGCACTTTTCTAAGGCCCGATTTATAAATATTTTTCCGTCCGTTCAGTTCAGTTCAATTCAGTTGCTCAGTCATATCTGACTCTTGGCAACCCCATGGACTGCAGCATGCCAAGCTTCCCTGTCCTTCACCTTCTCCTGGAGTTTGCTCAAACCCTTGTCCTTCGAGTTGGTGATACCATCTAACCATCTTATCTTCTGTCGTCAACTTCTCCTGTCTTCAATCTTTCCCAGCATCGGGAAAGAACTGTCTTTTCTAATGAGTCAGTTCTTTGCACCAGGTGGCCGAAGTATTGGAGCTTCAGCTTCAGCTTCAGCTTCAGCATTAGTCCTTTCAAGGAATATTCAAGGTTGATTTCCTTAAGGATTGACTGGTTTGATCTCCTTCCAGTCCAAGTGACTCTCAAGAGTCTTCTCCAACACCACAGTTCAAAAGCATCAATTCTGAGGCTCTCAGATTTCTTTATGGTCCAGCACTCACATCCATACATGACTACTGGAAAAGCCATAGCTTTGATTATATGGACCTTTGTTGGCAAAGTAATGTTCTGCTTTTTAATATGCTGTCTAGGTTTGTCTAGCTCTCAGGTTATCTACAAAAGAATTTCAGTAATTCCACCTTTCTATTGTACTTGAACATAGCTTGTGAGAGTATTTCTTTTTTCCCCACCAAAGTGAGCCTAGGTTTTTTTTTTCTTAAACCATTGTTTTCACTGATACTATATCAGCATCAAAGAAATGATTTCCAAGTAGTTGTATATAAGTTGAGGTTTCCAACTGATTTTTGCCATTCTATCCTGGGAAATAGATGGGGAAACAGTGTCAGGCTTTATTTTTTTGGGCTTCAAAATCACTGCAGATGGTGATTGCAGCCATGAAATTAAAAGACGCTTACTCCTTGGAAGAAAAGTTATGACCAACCTAGATAGCATATTCAAAAGCAGAGACATTACTTTGCCAACAAAGGTCCATCTAGTCAAGGCTATGGTTTTTCCAGTGGTCATGTATGGATGTGAGAGTTGGACTGTGAAGAAAGCTGAGTGCCAAAGAATTGATGCTTTTCAACTGTGGTGTTGGGGAAGACTCTTGAGAGTCCCTTGGACTGTAAGGAGATCCAACCAGTCCATTCTAAAGGAGATCAGTCCTGGGTGTTCTTTGGAAGGAATGATGCTAAAGCTGAAACTCCAATACTTTGGTCACCTCATGCGAAGAGTTGACTCATTGGAAAAGACTCTGATGCTGGGAGGGATTGGGGTCAGGAGGAGAAGGGGATGAGAGAGGATGAGATGGCTGGATGGCATCACGGACTCGATGGACGTGAGTTTGAGTGAACTCCAGGAGCTGGTGATGGACAGGGAGGCCTAGCGTGCTGCGATTCATGGGGTCACAAAGAGTCGGATATGACTGAGCAACTGAACTGAACTGAACTGATCCTGTAAATTGAGACAAGAAAATACAAGAAAATAGTGTGTAACACATTGAAGAATGTTTTTAACACATTGGAGCAGGAAGCAAAAGGGGGGTTATAATTGGGGCTGTGTCCTAACCAATTGATTAGGGATTAACACTAATGAAGGACAACATTCTGCAGTAAAGAGTGATGTGCTGACTAGCTATTACTCAGATAGCGGTGTTTTTGAACTTTATTGCTGTCTGTGAGCAATGATGAGGATTGAGGTGGCTTTCCCAACTATGCCATATCAATTGTAGCTATACTTCGCCTTGACCAAGCTTTATTATGTGTTGGCTGTTTTATCCTTTCAGAGAGAATTAAAATATACCTGGCAATGTCCTATGATTAATTTTTTGTTCGACACCTTGACAGGAAAACAAAACAAAGTAAAGTAAAATGTAAAGTAAAGTAAAGTAAAATAAAAATGATCCATTGTTTGAGATCATCAGAAGCAGTTGTGATGCATTTTGTTTTTCTTTCTTAAATGGAGAGATTTTCAGAATTTGGGGATGGTGGCATAAACTGTCATGGGTTTGATTTGTGTAAAAATTATTTATCTGGTTTGGGATAAGAACTTTCTATGGGTAATTCAATAAAAGGTTAAAAGTAAAATGACAAAAAACTGTTAAACCTCCTACTCTGGAAATGCTAGCTGGGATTTATTAACACTAGACCCTTTTCCTCATCATTATTCCTAGGTGTCTTGGCGTTCAACATTTTAGTTTCAGCTCTTTCTCTTCTTTTCTTGCTGTAATAATTTCTCTCCCATCTTCCTTGGTTATTTGACATGTTCATTTCTCTTGGGAATGATATTGCTTATTTTGCCTCAACCGCTATGAATTTTATTCTTTCTACCATTCTTTATGTTCCATATAGTTTTGCCTTATATTTTCAAGCAAAAACCAATGACTATTTAATGTATGTGTAGTCTGTTTCTCATTTTGTATATAGTTTAGGTACTTCATATATGTGATTTAGTGAAAGGTGGAAGAGGCAATTTTTTCCTTTTTTAGTCTTTGTGAAGCTGAGCGCAAATATTGCTTCCCACAAATTATCATGAATTTGTTGACAAAAAATGAAGTATAACTCTGTCTCCTGATTTTTAAGTCTGTGAATTTGAGTGAATATGACTGACACCATGCTGAGTGAGAAGTGAGTAAACAGCAATATCTTCTGCTGTGATTTACTGCTGGAGAAGATGGCAGAAGATGTTATGGGGGTTCTTGGAGGTGTCATGGAGACACACAAATGAAAGCTACCACTCTAAATAGATGTAACTTTCTTTGCAAAAATAAGTTCAGAATCCCCATTCTGTCTTATTAGTGCTAGAAAAATGTTGCTTCTGCAGAGAGGATATCACTGTTTTAAGAGATAGCTGCATTTGGAGCTCTCAATCTACAGAGGCAAAGAACTTTAGCACCATGCACCCTCCACAGGGTTAACAAGAACAGAAGGCTGTAAGTCATCTGGTATTGAATTTCTCCTTGCTGTTCACTGCAAATATATTCTGACTTGATTTGCTCCATTTCTTCCCCTTCTAGGATTTCCAAAGTGGGTTATGTTGGACCATCAAGATTTGAGGTTTTGTGTGGGAGAATCAGAAAAGTGAACCTGGTGAGAAGCTTTTACAAGAAGTATTTGTTGTTGTGGGGCAGGACTAGGTTGGAGCACAATCATTACGTGAGAGCAACAATAGAAGAGGAAAATGGTGATGAAAACAATGTTGCTATATCTTTTTCTTTTCCACCATGTTTGACAAATACAAATAAAAGATTTGAAATCTTTTAGTTTGAAATCACTCTTGGTTGTGTGACCTGTGTTTTGTAAAGATGACCCCAGAGTTCTCTTGCACTATGTGGGTCAAAGCATAAGCTTGTGTTATGTTAGATCTGGAGCTAAGAGATAAGAGCTTTATACTAGCACAATACAAACAATCATTTAAAGGTATTTTAAGGTATTTATTTTAAAGGTGTTTTTGAATTTAGAGTTTTCAACTTTAGATCATAGCTTAGAACTGAGAGAGGTCCTTATAAGTGGTCAAAAATTTGACAGAAGTTAGACAGGGCAAGGAAACCAATTTAAGAGGAATATAGCCTTTACTAGTTCAGTTCAGTTCAGTCGCTCAGTCATGTCCAACTTTTTGCTACCCCATGAATCACAGCACGCCAGGCCTCCCTATCCATCACCAACTCCCGGAGTTCACTCAGACTCACGTCCATCGAGTCCGTGATGCCATCCAGCCACCTCATCCTCTGTCGTCCCCTTCTCCTCCTGCCCCCAATCCCTCCCAGCATCAGAGTCTTTTCCAATGAGTCAACTCTTCGCATGAGGTGGCCAAAGTATTGGAGTTTCAGCTTTAGCATCATTCCTTCCAAAGAAATCACAGGGCTGATTTCCTTCAGAATGGACTGGTTGGCTCTCCTTGCAGTCCAAGGGACTCTCAAGAGTCTTCTCCAACACCACAGTTAAAAAGCATCAGTTCTTCGGTGCCCAGCCTTCTTCACAGTCCAACTCTCACATCCATACATGACCACTGGAAAAACCATAGCCTTGACTAGACGGACCTTAGTTGGCAAAGTAATGTCTCTGCTTTTGAATATGCTATCTAGGTTGGTTATAACTTTCCTTCCAAGGAGTAAACGTCTTTTAATTTCATGGCTGCAGTCACCATCTCCAGTGATTTGGGAGCCCCAAAAAATAAATTCTGACACTGTTTCCACTGTTACCCCATCTATTTCCCACGAAGTGATGGGACCAGATGCCACGATCTTAGTTTTCTGAATGTTGAGCTTTAAGCCAACTTTTTCACTCTCCACTTTCACTTTTTTCAAGAGGCTTTTTAGTTCCTCTTCACTTTCTGCTATAAGGGCAGTGTCATCTGCATATCTGAGGTTATTGATATTTCTCCTGGCAATCTTGATTCCTGCTTGTGTTTCTTCCAGTCCAGCGTTTCTCATGATGCACTCTGCATATAAGTTAAATAAGCAGGGTGACAATATACAGCCTTGACATATTCCTTTTCCTATTTGGAACCAGTCTGTTGTTCCATGTCCAGTTCTAACTGTTGCTTCCTGACCTGCATAGTTACACAAAATTATTTTTTTTCAGAAAATAATGGATCCATTACCTTCAAGTATTAATTTGATGAATGCCGAGAATGTTTCCACTTCCTAAATTTAGTTTATAAAAATGACTTGGAAGGTATTACTTCTTATTATCAACTCCAATGCCAAGATTTAGAACAATTTTAAACACATTATATACAGAAGATACCACAGTGATATGTAGTGGGGTTTGTGTTCTCATGAACCTAGAATCCCGTTTCTATATCTGTCATCCAGTGCTCTGAACAAAGACATCTGGCCTGGGTTTTCCTGGGTGGCTAAATCACACTGTGGTTGTATTCCTGCAATATTCTTATGCACGTGTAATCAGTGCAACATTAATTTCATATATATTATTTTATCTAAGTATCTATATCATGAGTAGCCTTAAGTGAGACATGTCAGAGGAACAAAGTGCATGTTTGGCATTTTCCTTAACAGCAGTGCGTAAGAATTTTAGCACTTTGCACCTGCTTTTCCTGTGCTGTTTCCTAGGCCTTCAGCTTTTTGGTGACTGTATGGTGTCTGTGTAGAGATGAAAGCAAGAGTGGAGAAGGATCTTAGTTGGCTTGCTGTTTGTATTAGTCTGCTAAGCTGCTGTAACAGAATATCGCAGACTGGCCATTTTAAACAACAGAAATATATTCTGTCACAGTTCTGGAAGCTGGAAGTCTGAGATCATGGTGCCTGCTTTGTTGGTTTTGAAGAGGGCTGTCTTTCTAGCTTGCAGATGGCTGCCTTCTCACTGTGTCCTCATAAGGCTGTTCTGTGATGCAGGAAGAGAGAGATGGAGCTCTCTGGTGTCTCTTCCTATAAGGACACTAATCCGATCCAATCAGCTTCCGCCTTCTCCTAAACCAGCGCCCCCGTGACCTCCTTTAACCTTCCAGAGAGGTCCTATCTCCAAATTCAGCTACAGTGGGGGTTAAGGCTTCAGTATATGCATTTTGGGAGGACACAAACATTTCGATCGTAACACTGATGAATCCTGCCTCTTTGACATTCTCCACACAAGCTCTCAGCACCTCATTTTCTTCATTTGTAAAGGTCAGAGGAAGCACTTAAAATTACCTGAGAGCCAGCGATGAAAGTTATAGCCTCTGCAGTTAATTTCTCTACTGATAACTACAATGTCTGCTCTTAATTTTTCTCTAGAGTAGTCTCATTTTACTTTTGATTCTTATTACTGAATTTAAGTGAAACTAGAAGGTAAATTCATCTTTGGCCATTTAATATTCTCTGTGACATAACTTTACACAAAACATTTCTAGCTTAGTATTTAAAAAGGTGTTGCTAGTTTTATTACATCTTAGTTTCCCCCTTAATCACACTTCCAGTGGACAACTGGGTATTTGTATGGAATCCAGAGGAGTATCGTATGCCTCTAGGATTTTTTTTGTTTAAGCTATGATTTGTACAGTCCAAAATCACTGGATTGTACATAGGCATATTGTAGAGGTTGATCTGTCCTACTCCAGAGATATAAGAAGCTAGACACAGACATTCTTCCTTACTCTCCACACTCTAATAAAGAAACTATTGTGAGTGGAATATAAAAATATATTCTGAATCTTATTTGAATATTCTTTTGATACTTAATCTATATTAGAACATAAATTCAAGTTGCTCACTGTGTTTTTACTTGTGAGGCTTATAAGCATGCCCAGAGGTTGTTTAACCCAATGCATAAATGAAATATAATTTAAATAAGTGCAATAAAATGCCTGATTTTCTATCCTCTATTGGGAAGAGCAAATTGATCACTGGAGAGTACAATGAGTAGAATATCTACTAGAACCAAAGAATCCTCAAATCTGCGTTTTAATTGAATAACATCCTAAGATATTATTCTTCTGTGGAAAAGAGAATTTGCTGACATCTCAAGAGAGTTCAATGTCACTACTTTCCAACTCTGTGTTTTTTGAATCTATTGAAGAGGAGATTGAAACTGAAAATCTCACTTTCCTAAGTTAATATTTTTTGTAAATTAAAGTGCTACTTGATAATATTTGAAATAAAATATAGAGACATATTATGTGTCAGAGACTATGCTAGGTACTAAGGATTTAAAAATGATGAATAAAATAATGATTGGGTATTTATAATGTATGAACTATATGTGTGTCCACAAATTTTGAAATATGGTAAGACTACTAAGATAATAGAATAGTATGCTTAGTAAAGAACAGAGGGAATATGGTGGAGGAAATGATCACCCAAGACTTTTAGGGGTGGAAGGTCCAAAGAAGGGCTTGACAGAGGATACGATTCCTAATATTATTTACTGATGTGTGCTCAGTTGCTCAGTTATGTTTGGCGCTTTGAGACCCCATGGGCTGTAGCCTGCCAGGCTCCTCTGTCTGTGGAATTTTTCAGGCAAGAATACAGGAGTGGGTTGCCTTTCCTTCTCCAGGGGATCTTCCCCATCCAGGGATCAAACCCATGTCTCCTGCGTCGCCTGCATTGCCCAGTGGATTCTTTACCGCTACGCAACCTGGGAAGCCCATATTATCTACTGATCCTTGCACCTGTTTTCTCCTCATCCATGTCCCTATACTCTATAGGGGTTGGAAGGCTAAAAAGTGTAATGAAATGCTCTAGTGAAAAATTTGCAGAGCAGGAGAGAATAGAGTCATTTGTCCTTTTGCTGTGATGGCATCTGACATACAAGGATCCAGCAAACATTATTTTTTATAGTATTCAGACTCCTTGTTTCACCACCCGGTCATCACCCTTGACTGTGTGGGTAGGTGTGATATAGATGGTAGTTCTTGTAGCTTTCCAACCCATAACTGTTAGCAGCAGCTCCCAAATTCTGGATCAAACCTGCAGTGTTGTGACCTGAAAGCTTATTGGTGGCCCCTGACTTGTGTTCCTTTAATCCTTTCAACAGTTTCATTGGCACTTCATTCCTTGCATTAGATGCCTTCCTGTCTGACATACAGAGTAGTTTCTGTTTCACACATTTCAACTCTGACTGATACAAAGGGTTTGGAAGATGAACAGGAGCGCACCAAGTGTTCATTCCACTCATTGCAAACAGAATGAATGAATAAATGGTGAGCATGAAATGCTATGGTACATTAATATGAATCAAAGCAAGTCATTATTGCTGGAATGTAAGGAGGTGAGAGAGAAGAAATGAGGTTGGCATATGAAGAGATAATATAGTGAGTTGTGTGCTTTCCTAAAACTGGCGTTAGATACTGTTGGTTTAATTTAACCAGGGAGTGATGCTTTAAAAGCTGTATTTTTATGTGGCCTGTTCTTGTGACTCCATGGAGGATGAACTGGGGAAGGTGGTTCAGATAGGAGAGAAGGCCTAGGGAAGCATATGAAGTAAGAGAGCATCAAGAAAAAAATCTGATTCAGGCTTAGGTTTTTGAATTAAGTTATTATCTTTTCAAGGAAAATGTTCTTAAGAATATGTCCTGTGCTAATTTGTTTTTCAGCTGTTTTCCAGTGTAGAAAGAAGGTAGCTTTAAGACAAATTTTCTCTTACAAGCACAGAGTACATCTCTTTTCTTTGCTATCTCCAAAAGAATCTCCAGCCTCACATATTTTAGATTTTCTGAAAAAATGTTTTAAAGTGGAAAAAGAGATACTCATCTGTGTAGAAAGGGGATGTTTTTGTCATCCTTTGACATTTGCATCAGTTTAAATGAAGATTTATTTTTAAAGCATAAATACATTTATCCAAAACTTCTCTTGTGAATTATTGCAGCATAGGATGGGCAGAAGAAAGATAATAAGAAAAGGGGAGACAGTGAGGAGGAAAGGAGTCACTTGGCAATGAAAATTGGTATTGGCATGGTTAGTCCTGGGCACACAGAGCTGCTACTAAGCTGTTGAAGGAAGCTGTTAAGTTTGCTTCATTTGCTTACCCAGCACCTTTTCTCCACAGTTTTCTCTCTCTCTCTCTCTCTCTCTCTCTTTTTTTTTTTTTTTCACACAGTGCTGTCTTGGAAATGAGACTTCTATTCTCTAGACCAAGAGAAGCTAAACAGACAACACAGGACACTAAGACACCTAAAAAAATTTAAAACTATTCATGTCTTTAAACAGGCAAGCAAAAGCAAGGAAATATATTTCTTTTCTTAGAGTCAGGCTCTGTAATTCAAACTTCCAAAGAGGAGACAGTAGGAACTGGTTTAAATTTGTATAGGTATCTTAGTTTGGGCTGCTCTAACAAAATACCAAAGACTGAATGGCTTATAAACAGCAGATATTTGTTTTTCACAGTTCTGGAGGCTGCTAGTCCATGATCATGGTGTGGCATGGTTGAGTTCTGGTGAGAACCCTCTTCCAGGTTGCAGACTGCCAGCTTCTCAGAATGTCCACACATTGAAGAGAACAGAGGTTGTAGGCAAGCTTTTTCCTGACTCTTAAAAGGGCAATAATCCCATTTATGGGGACTTCCCCCTCAAGAGTTCCTCTGTTTCAAACTACCTCCCAAAGGCCTTGCTTACTAACACTATCACATGAGATGTAGGGTTTCAACATATGAATTTTGGGGAGACATTCAGTCCATAATAGTGGGTCTCCTCTGCACCCTTGCCAAAATGGACCATGAAGAAAGAAGAAAATTCTCTTTTTGTGGACAAGACCTATCTAGGCTTTTGTAGAGAACTGGAGTAATTTGCCAATGGACATTTGTCTGTAATGGGCAGTTCTACCTGTAAACTAAAATGTAGTGTTTTCTAGATAAGTGTCATTTGTTGAATACTCCTTCATTTGTCAATTAAAAAATTCCTAAAAGAATGAGTGTGTTTATACCATGGAATGAAAATTATTCATAGTTTTCTAATTTATCAACTCAAGCATAGAACAACATAGAAGAATAAGTGTTTTATAGTAGGATTCTGATCTTAACTTTCAATCCCTTCAAAGTAAGGTTGGGGGATTCCTTAGCCATAAGTATTCCCTTTTCTAACTCATCTTGGTTTTCTAGTCACTCTTTGTGAACCATCAATCTCTGAAAGAATGCTTATTTATCAGATCTTTGAATTTTAAGATCAGAGTTTGAAATTTTATTCATAAAGCTGAAGAAAGCTCTGTAATAGGTATAGTAGTATTTGCCCAGTTATTGCTGACAAGTCTACAGATGCATGCCTTTTGGGGATTGGAGGATTTCTGTCTCTTTCAACATGCTTCTTGAGAAATGTTAATTTCCAGAGGAAGCATTTCCATTTTGACACTGGCACTCAGTGGGTATGTGCTTTGTGTCTCTCTTTGTCTGTGACCTCTCAGATCTTTGAAATTCTTGTATCACTCTCTCATTATCTACAATGGTAATAGAGACATTCTAGTACCTGGAATTTTGGAAAGAAGAGAAAAACTTTTAAGTTGAGGTAACCCTCCCCAGTACATATTGTCCTCTCCACAATGCCAAAGCCGTGGCTTTATAATTTACATGTTAGGTTTCAGTAAGTGCTGAACTATAGCAACCTGGGAGGTTCTGATTAACCATTTCACAGTTGCTTTTGGGCAGGCTATAATTCTTTACGCAGATACTGGCTTTTCCTACATCATTACACTTTATTTCCCCCCTCTTGATCACACAGTTCCCTCAGCCTGAAATGCCTTCAGCTTCATTTCTTACTTGTCATACTGCTATCCATCCTTTGAAATCGAGTTAAAAGGCATTTCTTCCATGAGGCCTTTTCCAATAGCTCTAGATTTAACTGATCCTGCTCTTCTTTGAAACCCAGATCCTTTTCTCGCTATGTTGATGATATTCTAAAGTATAATTTGGGGTTACTTGCCTTATTGCTGCTGCTGCTGCTGCTAAGTCACTTCAGTTGCATCCAACTCTGTGTGCCTCCACAGATGGCAGCCCACCAGGCTTCTCTGTCCCTGGGATTCTCCAGGTAAGAATATTGGAGTGGGTTGCCATTTCCTTCTCCAATGCATTCATGCATGCTAAGTCGCTTCAGTTGTATCCAACTTGCCTTATTACCTTGTATAAATATGTCTCATTTTTTTTCTCAAAAATGATTTCAAGTAACTCAACTTTCAAAAAACTAAGATCATGGCATCTGGTCCCATCACTTCATGGCAAATAGATGGGTAAACAATGGAAACAGTGACAGACTTTATTTTCTTGGGTTCCAAAATCACTGTGGACAGTGACTACAGCCATGAAATTGAAGGACACTTGCTCCTTGGAAGAAAAGCTATGACAGACCTAGACAGCATATTAAAAAGCAGAGACATCACTTTTCTGGAAAAGGACTGTATAGTCAAAGCTGTGGTTTTTCCGGTAGTCACGTATGGATATGAGAGCCAGACCATAAAGAAGGCTGAGTGCCAAAGAACTTATGCTTTCAAACTGTGATGCTGGAGAAGACCCTTAAGAGTCCTTTGGATAGCATGTAGATCAAACCAGTCAATCCCAAGGAGAATCAACCCTGAATATTCATTGGAAGGACTAATGCTAAAGCTGAAACTCCAATACTGTGGCCACCTGATGTGAAGAGCTGACTCATTGGGAAAGGCCCTGATGCTGGGAAAGATTGAGGGCAGGAGGAAAAGGGGGTGACAGAGAATGAGGTGATTGGATGGCATCGCTGACTCAAAGGACATGAGTCTGAGCAAACTCCAGAGGATGGTGAAGGACAGGGAAGCCTGGTGTGCTGCAGTCCATGGGGTCACAAAGAGTTGGAGTTATTGGATGATGACTGAGTTATTGAACAGTAATAACAATAAATCATATCTTTTATTAAAGGTAAGCTCCTGAGAATAAGATTCCTATATATGATAGTGTTAATTATCATAACACAGAAGTCCTTAAATAAAAATATTGGGTTGGCAAGAAGTTCATTCAGTTAGTGAATACATTATTCAATAAAGTTCTTGGTGAATCTGAAAAATACACCTTTTAGTTTTACTTAAAGCTGAATGAACTTTTTGGCTAACCCTATAGTTTAACACAACTGAAGTTTATTTTCACTCTTACAATACTTAAGTGTGGTCTCTGGCAGACAGTCTTCTGTATGGTGATGTAGCAACCAGCCTCTTTCCATCTCTAGGCAATTTTCCCTCTTCAATATATAATTTCCAAGGACACCAAGTAAGGCCAAGAGAGAGCAGAAAGAAAGCATTTGCTTCTTAACCAGGGGCCCCAAAGAGTTTATGCACTCTGTAGTCATCTGTCCATGGCCCAGGATGCAAAGAAAGCCCAGGAAATATAATATAACAGGCTTCCCTGGTGGTTCAGATGGAGAAGAATCTGCCTGCAATGCAGGAGACCTGGGTTCAATACCTGGCTCGGGAAGATTCCCTGGAGAAGGGAATGGCTACCCATTCCAGTATTCCTGCCTGGAGAATCTCATAAACAGAGGAGCCTGGTGGGTTACAGTCCAGGGGGTCACAAAGAGTTGGACATGACTGAGCCAACTTTCAGGCATACATGGAAGATGCTTCCCTAGACCAATGGGATAGGAACCCAGATTTTGTTGAACAGGTGGCTCTGCCACAACAGTGGAGGAAGTCAAGGGTCTCTACAGCTCCTACACCCATTGAATGTGCTTTGATATATGCTGGAGAAAAAAAAAATGGATGAATAAATATTGTGTACCAGTTCAAGGGTAAAGGCAATTAGGTGAGAGCCACAGGTTAGCATGTGTTTTGTGGCTACTGAGTGTAATAGTTCACAGACTTAATGTCAGTGGGAGAGTAGCTGTTTATTCTAAGGGAAAAATAATCAGTTTGGGATTTATCTCTGTTCTCTAACTGTGCCTTGATCCAAAGGCCATAGAGTATTTTATAGAGATTGTGATGAATAGTTATGAAAATATTGAGTCATCTTTTTTTCCACTGAGTACATTTTGTCGTTTATGTACTCTCAACATCATTTATTTGCCCCAAGAACATTCTAGAAGGAATGTTTCTATTTTAGAAAATAACTGTTCTCATTGGGTAAACATCCATTTATTCAAATGATTAAAGAAGTGTGTATTACCTTGGGAAAGACTCAGATTTTTAAGAGGCAGGGACAGGATAATATAATTTTTTAAGGAAATGAAAATTTTTTCCTATAAGAAAGATTCATTGGTACTGCTTTTGCTATTATTTTTTTATCAAGCAGCAGTATAGATAGGATATCTATTCAAAAGTATGTAATGTTACAAAGTGACAAGATGTCAAATGTCCAGGCTGAGGGAGAATATCTCTTAATGCAACATATTTCTTGGAAGCCTCTAGCATCCATTACATTGTACAAGTGAATCAAACTGATAGCTGTTAAAAAAAATTAAGGCATCACCCATGGTATGTTTAGCATCTGCAAGTAAAACAAAACACTTTAGATCTGAGCTTTCACTTCATTTTATATGTGTGTTTACTCAGGAATTGTTATGCCTTATCACTTTTATCGTTCTTTTATCACAGCTGTGTGAAAAATTACAGTTGGAGCAGTGTTCATGTTTTTACTGAAATACATTTTATTTCATGCTATGAAGCAGATTGCTAACGTTTGCTACTTTTATTATTACGGCTGCACAACTCCCTCCATTCCAGTTAAGGTTGTGTCAGTATTTCTATGAAGAAAAGTCCTTTTTATTTATATATTTGTTTTTATTCTATGATTACCTTAGCCAATCAGAGGTGAATCTCAGAAGAACTCATGCTAAGTTAAAAAATTGGACAAATAAAACCTAAGCACCAAACACTGACTATAAATTTCTCACAACAAATACTGCATCTAAAATCAAGATAAAGTTCAGAGAAGATTATTTCCACAGAATTTGGTAAGAAGGGACCTTTCATTGTGAATTAACCACTCAGGTTCTTGAAACAGAGTGATATTCTGATACTTCAGATATCAAGAAATCAGGTGAACTGTTAGCAGGTACACTCTGGGTGGAAATTGGGTGCACAGATCTTTGCCTAGAAGCTTATTTGAAACTTGAGATGATGGGACTTTTTCTGTGCATTAGACTTTGGATAGGGAACTGAGTTTTCTTTTTCACAACTGTAGTTTAAAAGGTGTATTGCTCATCCAGGTTTTCTGGAGTCAGAACCACCACTGGCGCTTGCGAGCATAGTTTTAGCTTTTTTCTATCTTTGGCGTGGAATGGGCCGATGCTGCTGTGCTTTTCAGTCACTCTGCTTGCCGTCCTCCCTCCCCCCAGCTGATAAAACAACAGGGAAATGTACTCCAACAGGCCGACATTTTACACTTTCAGATTTAAAGAGAATTTATCTTTGCCTAGTGATAATCCACTCATCCATAAATGTGGACAGGAATATGGCAGGGACAAGTTGTGCCTGAGAGAATGGGCTAGCAAGCTTGCCAAGTGTATAGTCCTGGTCACTTTGCAGTTGTTTTTGTTCTTGTCTTTCTTTGCAATCAAGATCCTGAACTTTTTAGGCATGGAGATATGGATAAAAGTATGGAGTGGGCAAGTCTTAGACATTCCAGTTCTTTTAACTTCCTTTGGTCTTTCTGAGAGCCTGGTAAAGAATAAGCCTAAGGAAAAAGGTAGGGCCTACATCTTGGGGTTAGGGCTCAGATGCCCTCTGCACACTGCAATCCTGAAGTCCTGCAGACTTTGGTTACTGCTGCCTTCACCCAGCATTCCGGATATCCACCATTGACTGTGTTGCGGCCTGTTTACTGCCTTGGCTAGTTCAGTATCACCGCGTCCTGTGTGTTTCTTTACAGTATGGGATACTGTATGGCTATTCTAACACAGTTAGAGCGCCCTTTTAAACCATAGCCCTGAAGGTATCTTAGCAGCACCATCCCCAGGGTGCTGTGCGATGAGAGATGGTGGCTTTATTCAATACGCAAACATTTCTTAGGCACCAACACAAATAAGACTGGTCGGTGAGAATATATACCACACATGAGAAATTTTGAGAATCTGTGGTTATTTATAACTATTGTGGTTCAAAGTCTAAAACAATAACCATTTCAGCGCGTTAGAGGATAGTCTAATAACTGTGATCAAACAGAACAGTCAGGCTGGGATACTTGCAACACAAATTTGATTGTTTTCTAAGGCCAAGGGAAGTAATACAGCCTAAGGCCATTTAGGAAATCATTGTAGCAAATGTAGATAGATAACTAAAGAAATCATCACAGAGGCATGAAGTGCCTTAATTTTCATAAGAGGAAGGGGAAAATAATTCTGTTTGCATTTCCAGCCTAACTCTCCACGACTTCCTTGCATCTACACAGAAAATGGTTTGCATCTGAGATATGCTCTGCAGATTAGGGAGGGAAATTATGTACTCTGCCTCGAGGCTGCAAACCAAACATTACAAATAGACGCATCTGGGTTGTGTTGGAGGAAGATACACTCAAAACTGTCCAAGGAGATAGAGAGAAGCCCATCTGTGTATAAAAGCCAGAATTGGGCTGCTATTGCTTTTGTTGTAAAAATCCATTCTGTTCAAATCCCAGCTAATGAAAATGTGCATCTGTAAATAAAAAATAAATCAAGGGAATGTATTAATCCTGCAGCTGCTGTCTACTTAACTTTACTTATAAAAAATAACTCAATTTTGTGGTCTGAATGTTATTGCTCTTTAGCAGTGCGATGGCAATTTGATGGGGACAAAATATGTATTGAAATCTATTTATGTATAACAACCTTTGCGATAAAAGCAGCTATGCCATAACTGTACAGTTATTTGCTTTTGTAACTGTTAAGATATTTGAGTTCCAGAGTCTGACCCTAGAAATCCTTTACCTGGCTGTTTAAATTGCTGTTTTATTTGCTGAGGCTTTTAATTAAGTTCTTTCTCCACCCTAGGACTGGCACTGTGTGTAGGTCAGATGGGTAACCGTACATGTTTTAAAATTTGGAGAATAGAAAGGGCCACTGATCAAAAAATTCCTTCTACCTGCATTTCATAGTGACAAAAATATTTGTCTTTTAATTCGTTAGACAATTAGTTTCTCTAGGATGGATAATATATTAGTTAGAATTCAGTTCAGTTCAGTTCACTCAGTTGTGTCCGACTCTTTGCAACTCCATGGATGGCTTCCCTGTCCATCACCAACTCCTGGAGCCTACTCAAACTCATGTCCATTGCGTTGGTGATGCCAGCCAACCATTTCATCCTCCATAGTCCCCTTCTCCTCCCACCTTCAATCTTTCCCAGCATCAAGGTCTTTTCCAATGAGTCAGTTCTTTGCATCAGGTGGCCAAAATATTGGAGTTTCAGCTTCAGCATCAGTCCTTCCAATGAATATTCAGGACTGATTTCCTTTAGGATGGACTGGTTGGATATCCTTGCAGTCCAAAGGGCTCTCAAGAATCTTTTCCAATACCACAGTTCAAAAGCATCAATTCTTTGGTGCTCAGCTTTCTTTATAGTCCATCTCTCACATCCATACATGACTACTGTAAAAACCATAGCTTTGACTATCTGGATCTTTATCAGCAAAGTAATGTCTCTGCTTTATAGTATGCTGTCTAGGTTGGTCATAACTTTTCTTCCAAGGAGCAAGTGTTTTTTAATTTCATGACTGCAGTCACCATCTGTAGTGACTTTGGAGCCCAAGAAAATAAAGTCTGATACTCTTTCCATTGTTTCCCCATATATTTGCCATGAAGTGGTGGGACTGGAGGCATGATCTTAGTGTTTTGAATGTTGAGTTTTAAGCCAGATTTTCCCCTTTCCTCTTTCACCTTCATCAAGAGGCTCTTCATTTCCTCTTTGCTTTCTGTCATAAGGGTGTTGTCATCTGTGTACCTGAGGTTATTGATATTTCTCCCAGCAATCTTGATTCCAGCTTGTGCTTCATCCAGCCCAGCACTTCTCATGATGTACTCTGCATGTAAGTTAAATGAGCAGGGTGACAATATACAGCCTTGAGTTACTCCTTTTCCTATTTGGAACCAGTCTGTTGTTCCATGTCTGGTTCTAACTGTTGCTTCCTGACCTGCAAACAGATTTCTCAGGGGGCAGGTCAGGTGGTCTGGTGTTCCCACCTCTTTCAGAATTTTCCACAGTTTGTTGTGATCTACACAGTCAAAGGCTTTGGTGTAATCAATAAAATAGAAGTAAATTAGATGTTTTTCTGGAATTCTCTTGCTTTTTCTGTGATCCAACACATGTTGGCAATTTGATCTCTGGTTCTTCTGCCTTCTTTAAATCCAGCGTGAACATCTGAAAGTTCACGGTTCATGTACTGTTGAAGTTAGAATTATTAATAGATAAAAATGAATTCCTCTCATCTATCATAACTCATTGTAACTAGAAATGAGGCAAGACCTCAAAATGAAAGGAAACAAAATATTTCAGTTCTGATGAAGCAAGAGAAAGATCTGGGAATGGTGCTGTCTTTAAAAGATCATCTCTCCTTGATGGGTTGGAAATCTTTACAGATCCTGGCATACATCCCATTGGTCATGCTACCATGGGAAGAGGGTAGGAATAGGTGCAGCTTATCAAGAATAATTTTATCCTAATAAAGAATATGAATGCAGATAGGCTGTCTGGCTAGAGCACAGTATACGTGACCTTGAAGGAAAACCTTAAAGAATCTTCCAAATCAAGAATGGAATGTATGATATAGAATGTACATCTATCTATCTATCTATATCTATATATAGAATGTATGATATAGAACTAAAGTGACTGCATGGATAACAGCAAACTATGAAAAATTCTTAAAGGGACTACCAGACCACCTCACCTGCCTCCTGAGAAATCTGTATGCAGGTCAAGAAGCAACAGTTAAAACTGGACATGGAAGAATGGACTGGTTCCAAACTGGGAAAGGAATATGTCAAGGCTCTATATTGTTACCCTGCTTGCTTAACTTCTATGCAGAGTATGTCATGCGAAATGCCAGGCTGGATGAAGCACAAGCTGGAATCAAAGTGGCCAAAGCATAAGCTGGAATCAAGACGGCTGGGAGAAACATCAATAACCTCAGATATGCAGATGATACCACCCTTATGGGAGAAAGGGAAGATAAATTAACAAGCCTCCTGATGAAGGTGAAAGAGGAGAGGGAAACAGCTGGCTTAAAACTCAACATTCAAAAAATTCAGATCATGCCTCCAGTCCCATCTCTTCATGGCAAATAGATGTGGAAACAGTGGAAAGGATGGCAGACTTCACTTTCTTGGCTCCAAAATCACTGCAGATGGTGATGCAGCCATGAAATTAGAAAAACACTTGCTCCTTGGAAGAAAAGGTATGACCAACCTAGACAGCATATTAAAAAGCAGAGACATTACTCTGTCAACAAAGGTCTGTCTAGTCACAGCTATGGTTTTTCCAGTAATCATGTATGGATGTGAGAGTTGAACCCTAAAGAAAGCTGAGTGCTGAAGAATTGATGCTTTTGAATTGTGGTGTTGGAAAAGATTCTTGAGAGTCCCTTGGACTGCAAGGAGATCAAACCAGTCAATCGTAAAGAAAATCAGTCATAAATATTCACTGGAAGCTGAAGTTGCAATATTTTGGCCACCTGATGTGAAGAACTGACTCACTGGAAAAGACCCTGATGCTGGGAAAAATTGAAGGCGAGAGGAGAAGGGAACGACAGAGGATGAGACAGTTGGGTGGCATCACTGACTCGATGGACATGAGTCTGAACAAGCTGCAGGAGTTGGTGAAGGACAGGAAAGCCTGATGTGCTGCAGTCCATGGGGTTGCAAAGAGTCAGACATGACCGAGTGATTGAACTGAACTGAAGAGACTAGCTTTTGAATACTGACAAAGTAAATGAAATTAAATAGTTACTGAGCTGCTTTTCTAGGTTGTTTGTTTTTGCATTTTGGTGATTTGTTTATATATTAGTCTTACCGTGCATTAATAATGCTAAGACTCTCTTAAGAGGAAGGATCCTACCTTTTAGCTCTCTGAGACAAATTCAGAGAGCTGTATCTTCTAACTTTTCAGGATATATGTTTCTTGTGCTATTAAGCTACATTTGGTTTTAATTGATATTGGTCAAAATGCATCAGTGAAGGGGACTTCAAAGTTCAATAAATATTTCTTGCCATAGGAACAATTGTTTTCATTTTCTTATCTTTAAAACTATTTAGATCATCAGCAATCCTCTTATTGAAATGGCTCTTTTATCTGGCATTCCTCATGGCTTGAAAAGTTTGTGCTGGTGAAATTTCATGGTGGTTAGAGAAAAGTCAATGGTTTCTTTTAGTGTCTCTTCTCTTCATGTCTTTGCTTATAATTTCTAATTTTTCTCTGGAGATTTTTATCAATGTACATTCAATGTACATTATCAATTGTACATATCAGTGTACATTATCAATTGTACATTCACTTATGCAAAGTTCCTGGTGTTGCCTGTTTCCTGGTGGCCATGGCTGAAATAATTCTTCTTCTCTGTTAGGCCTGACTGTGCCCACCATAGCCATTGCCTCCTGACACAATGAGGTTGACAGCATTATGCTGTATTCCCCTGACTGCTCCTACCAGCTCTACCAAGCCATTTTCATTTTCATATCCTTTCATGAGAGGCAAGCAAAGGAAATCAAACTTGCATAATTCAGTTTTGAAATTCAGCTGATTACTCACACTTTAAAAGTTGGTAACTAGACAACAGGATGCAGTTGGGTGAAGTCCAGGTTTCACTGGGTACTGGTGGCTTTTAAGGTATGCTTAATAGTTTCTAATGCTATTTTTCTAGATTTTACTTGATAATGGTAATTAAATTTTATTTTATTTTATTTTTTATTTTTTTTATTTTATTTTTTTAAATTTTTTATTTTTTTTTTAAATTTTAAAATCTTTAATTCTTACATGCGTTCCCAAACATGAACCCCCCTCCCACCTCCCTCCCCACAACATCTCTCTGGGTCATCCCCATGCACCAGCCCCAAGCAAGCTGCACCCTATGTCAGACATGGACTGGCGATTCAATTCTTACATGACAGTATACATGTTATAATTCCCATTCTCCCAAATCATCCCACCCTCTCCCTCTCCCTCTGAGTCCAAAAGTCTGGTATACACATCTGTGTCTTTTTTCCTGTCTTGCATACAGGGTCGTCATTGCCATCTTCCTAAATTCCATATATATGTGTTAGTATACTGTATTGGTGTTTTTCTTTCTGGCTTACTTCACTCTGTATAATTGGCTCCAGTTTCACCCATCTCATCAGAACTGATTCAAATGAATTCTTTTTAACGGCTGAGTAATACTCCATTGTGTATATGTACCACAGCTTTCTTATCCATTCATCTGCTGATGGACATCTAGGTTGTTTCCATGTCCTGGCTATTATAAACAGTGCTGCGATGAACATTGGGGTACATGTGTCTCTGTTCAGGCTCTACTACAAAGCCACAGTCATCAAGACAGTATGGTACTGGCACAAAGACAGACATATAGATCAATGGAACAAAATAGAAAGCCCAGAGATAAATCCACACACATATGGACACCTTATCTTTGACAAAGGAGGCAAGAATATACAATGGAGTAAAGACAATCTCTTTAACAAGTGGTGCTGGGAAAACTGGTCAACCACTTGTAAAAGAATGAAACTAGATCACTTTCTATCACTGTACACAAAAATAAACTCAAAATGGATTAAAGATCTAAATGTAAGATCAGAAACTATAAAACTCCTGGAGGAGAACATAGGCAAAACACTCTCAGACATAAATCACAGCAGGATCCTCTATGATCCACCTCCCAGAATTCTGGAAATAAAAGCAAAAATAAACAAATGGGATCTAATTAAAATTAAAAGCTTCTGTACAACAAAGGTAATTAAATTTTAGATAGGTACCTTGGATAATTGATTACTTTGTTTTTCCTTTAAAGGGAAAAAAGTACTGTCAGTGTGCATTGAACTTGTAATTGTGTTATTTTTTTTTTCAAAGATAGGAAAAAAAGCCTCATGTAAACATACCTTTCTCCACCATACTACACTAATAAAAATGCTCACATTTATACTTCCTTTCAGGTTACAAATCAGTTTACTACAATCACCTATAGCTTCACTGAACTGTTAAAAACTTAAATTATGCGTTTATATTAAATAATATCTCTCAGCCTGATACTTTCTAATAGATAAACAAATAGATGTGGAAACAATGGAAACAGTGACAGACTTTATTTTTTGGCTCCAAAATCACTGCAGATGGTGACTGCACCCATGGAATTAAAAGACACTTGCTCCTTGGAAGAAAAGCTAAAACAACCTAGACAGCACATTAAAAAGCAGAGGCATAATGTACTTTACGAACAAAGGTCCATCTAGTCAAAGCTATGGTTTTTACAGTAGTCATGTATGGATGTGGGAGTTGGACTATAAAGAAATCTGAGCACCAAAGAATTGATGCTTTTGAACTGTGGTGTTGGAGAAGACTCTTGAGAGTCCCTTGGACTGCAAGGAGATCAAACCCATCAATCCTAAAGGAAATCAGTTCTGAATATTCATTGGAAGGACTGATGCTCAAGCTGAAACTGCAATACTTTTGGCCACCTGATGCGAAGAACCGACTCAATGGGAAAGACCCTGATGCTGGGAAAGATCGAAGGCAGCAGGGAAAGCAAGGGTGGAGGGTGGGGTGGGTTGGGTCAGAGGATAAGATGATTGGATGGCATCATTGAGTCAATGGACATGAGTCTGAGCAAACTTCAAGAGAGAGTGAAGGGCAGGGAAGCCTGCCCTCCTGCAGTCCATGGGGTCTCAAAGTGTCAGACACGACTTAGTGACTGAACATCAGCATAGACATCAGCATAAGTGACTCTCAGATTCTTTCTGTATAAAACTTTAAAAACTCCTCAGCACCCTTCCCCCATCCCACTTTTTCTATTCTACTGAGAACTGCAATTTTCAAATGATAACTGTGTTCAAATTTCTCTTTGAACTGTGTCTTGCTTTATTTATCATGTAGCTTGCAGCCCACTATCCGTGAGAAGTTGATTGTCTTTCTTTCTTTGGATGGGATTCTAACTCTTCTATCAGTCTCCTTGCGTCCATGATTTCTGTGTTAAGAAACATGCTAGTGAATATTTTAGTCATCGACTGACAAGGATTTATTGAGTGACTGCTACATGTTAGTTGTGATTTAAGGCTTTAGACATTCAGCAGTGAAAAAGACAGTTTCTTATCTCTAGATGAGACAGATGAATACATAGAAATACATAAAGTAATGCAAAGAATAGGATCATTTTTAGTACTGATAATAATGGACGTGTAGCAGTGAGAAACCTGGGTGAGGCAGAAAATCTTTGGAAGGAGGACCAAGCCCATTGTGGGAGGTACTGACTTACCAGGGAGCTCAGCTGTTGAAGGAAGAGCTTGGATGGTTGTGCTTGTTCCTTGTAGCAGAATATTTCTCTGTATTTTTTTAGAAACTTACCCCAGCATCTTTAATTTGACATTATGCCTGCTAAAGTGATTATTGTTAATATTATTGTCTTTCTTTCAATTCTAAGCTATAATTCATGTTGTGTAAAATTCAACCACTAAGTCAGATTATTCCATTGTCAAGTATGTCTTTATTGTAGGCCGACATGTTTCATGAGGCCAACTTTTGTTATTTAGTTACTTAGGTAATGGTTTCTCTAATGACTTTCTGAAAAGCCTCGAAGACTTAATATTAAATGAGACAGTACATATTTAAAATTCCTACCTCCCTTCTAAGAAAAAAGACTATAATTTGTTTAACATGTTGATAAATCATTTGAGTTGCCTATTGATACATGATTTAATTTACCTTGGGAATATATCCTTTGACTATTGTAGCATGTAACTGGATAATCTTTCTAGTTATTAAGATTTTCTTCTAATATTTTCTACTTTCCCATCCTCATATTTAAGGAATTAGCTGGTACTTGGCTTTTTACCCAAGAGCAGGTATAAAGCAGTTCAGAAAGTGAAGTGTTTCACAAGCCTTTGTAGCCATTTATTTATTCAGCAATTGTTTATGAATCCTTCTAAGTGCCAAGAACTGATCTGGGTGCTGCAATATAGCACTGAATGGAAGAGGTGAAAACAGACAAATCCAGCTCTGGTAGACTTGATGGGGCTACTATTTTTCAGAAGCCCTGAAAGCATTAGAAAAATATAGGGGGCTACTGCAGAGGAGGCAGAAAGAAGGCAATTCATGGCATAAAGCATTTTGATAAGAAACATGAAGGGAGATGGTGTTTTTGAGACTGAAAATCTAAACCTTTCCCAGATTGAGTAGTGTTATTGGTTGAATTGTGTACTCCGAAAAGGTACATTGAAATATTCAACTTTGGTGTGTATGCGAATGTGATCTTATTTGGAAACAGGGTCTTTGCAAATATAATCAAGTTAAAATGAGATTATTGTGAGTGGGTCCTAAATCCAATATGATTGGTGTCCTAAAAAGAAGAAAGCACTGTGAGAGGACAGGGAATCACGGGAGAGCTCCACATGACAACAGAAGCAAAGACTGGGGTGGTGCAGCTGCAAGCCAAAAAGTGCCAAGGATTGCCAGCCTAGAAATGAACAGAAACTTCAGTTAATTATGCGCTTGCTTGGTGGCTCAGATGGTAAAGCATCTGCCTACGATGCGGGAGACAAGGGTTCAATCCCTGGATCAGGAAGATCCCCTGGAGAAGGAAATGGCAACCCACTCCAGTATTCTTGCCTGGAAAATCCCATGGACTGAGGATCCTGGTAGGTTACAGTCCATGGGGTCGCAAAGAGTCGGACACGACTGAGTGACTTCACTTTCACTTTCACTTTCAGTTAAATAGAATTGGAAGACCAGCAGAGGCTCGAGCTCTGTTACCCTGTGATGGTGGCAGAGTCCCATAGGAAGGAAATATTCCGCTTTCCTGGCAAGGACTCGGCCAATGAAATAGCATAATCTGGGTGGCTTGAATAACGGAAATTGAAAGAAATTCTCCGTTCTGGAGGCTGAAAGTCCAAAATCAAGGTGTTGACAGATTTAGTTTCTTCCGAGGTGTCTCTTGGCTTGCAGGTGGCCGCCTTCTTACTATTGTTTTCACTTGATCCTGGTACCTATACGTGTCTATGTCCAAAGCTTCTCTTTTTATAAGGACCCCTGTCAGATTGTATTAGGGCGCACTCATATTACCTCATTTCACCTT
Source organism: Capra hircus (assembly GCF_001704415.2). Classification (NCBI taxonomy): domain Eukaryota; kingdom Metazoa; phylum Chordata; class Mammalia; order Artiodactyla; family Bovidae; genus Capra; species Capra hircus. The sequence goes on from NC_030811.1 coordinate 45,992,736, forward strand.
AATTACTTCTTTAAAGACCCCTTCTCTCAGTACAGTCACATTCAGAGAATTTAGGGGTATCTCATAACTTCAAATATGAACTTCAAAGACAGAATTCAGCCCATAACATGCAGGAGGGGTATGTCTGCACATTCAGGATCTGTGTGGGAGCTGAGTCACTGGCTTCCCAGCTTACCTCAGAGGCAGCCCACCTTCACATACATGCATGAATGACAATTCTTTTAAATAGCAGATGGTGAAGCTTTCACTTTGCTGGAAGCCAGTACTTTATTTGGTGCCCCTCAACAGGAGCAAGCTCTGTCATTGTCTAAGACTTGCTCAGTTTCCATGAAATTTATAATTTATCTCATGTAAACACTTCCTGTTAGTCTTAGGGCCCATGTAAACATAAGAAAAAATACCCATAGGGAATGTCCTGAGTGAAAGACCTTTACGTGTCTATTGAGGAGGTCTAACAAATGAGCTTGAAATCCATAATATAGGACAATCATTGATGATATCCCAACCATAAGTGTTACAGTATATTTTACTTATGAAAAATTTTACCAGTAAGTGGACAGATACTCTGAACCAGATGCTGCAAGACAATTTGAATTTTTTCGAACCTGCTTGATTAAAGAATAAAAGAACAGATTGTAGTCCATGAGACATGTAAGATACTAGAAGCTCAGTTAAAGGTATAGAAAGCATGGAGGACTTTTCTGTTTATCAAAAGTGCAATGTGTTAATACCAGACCTTGTTTATTCCCTGAAAATAGTACCTTGGTGTGTTTTTGCAAGAGATGGTTAGAAAAGCTTGCTTCTTAGGAGTTTTGAGGGTGTGGAGATGAGTACTTAACCTGACCTTGAAAAGCAAAGCTGGGAGGCATGGTCTAGGTCAGTGCTGGGACTACTTGGATGGTGTTGGTGCCAGATGGAGGTTAATGGAATCTTACAGCATCTATTGTGTTTGGTCAAGACCTTTAAGTCTATGTATGGTAGGGATAAGAGTACCAAGCCTGAGCAGCTCTGCTGCTGTGAACTGTGGGAAATCTCTGTAGTTACCAGGATGGTGCCAGGCTGCCCCATTGGAGGAAGGGGGAGGGAAATGAAATTGCAGAAGCAGTAAGTGTTCCTCACTCTGTATTCAGTGAGATTTGCCACTTTTCTACATTGCTCCTTTATGCTTTCTAATCAGTTTAAACTGATACCTAAGATACTCACGGTTGGATGAGGTATAACTAGGCAGGAGTGAGGTGCAAAGATTTAGATTTAGTTAGCTCTTGACATTCACCAGGATATTGTATTTGAACATTTGAAAAGTTCAAATTCCCACTAATAATACAGTCATGGAATTTTTTTGATGAGAAAAAAGATTATATACTTATGTTGAGAGGCATTTATCTCTGGGCTCACTGGCTTTTTATTACTGTTTTTTAAAATGTACGCAGTCACCTGAAGGCTGGTGAAAAATATAGTTTCCTTGACTCCACATCAGATCAACTGAATCAGAATCTGCATTTTCTCCAAACACTTCGAGATATTCTTATGCACACTGTAATTTGAGAAGTACTATACATATACATATTACTTACATTTATATCTGAGAAAAATTATGCAAAATTATGACAACTTGTGAACCTTCTCTAGCTTGTTCTCAAATAGATGTGGTTATGAGTGCAACATATTAAAATCCCTAGGCTCCAGGGACTGCTTTATTTCTCTCAGCAACAGAAGCAACAGGGAAGACTTAGAGATGTATTTTTATTTGGCCATTCACTTTCTGTTCTCTTTCTTCTTCCCCTCACCAAAATAACAACATGCAATCTAAAATAAATAGGAAAAAACCCGAAGACTCTCTTAAAGCAATTCATCTTGAAAAGGGATGAACAGAATATCCTTGATGTTGTGAGATCTTTCAGTTCAGTTCAGTCACTCAGTCATGTCCGACTCTTTGCGACCCCATGAACGGCAGCATGCCAGGCCTCCCTGTCTATCACCAACTCCTGGAGTTCACTCAGACTCATGTCCGTCGAGTCGGTGATGCCATCTAGCCATCTCATCTTCTGTTGTCCCCTTCTCCTCCTCCCCCAATCCCTCCCAGCATCAGTCTTTTCCAATGAGTCAGTCTTCGCATGAGGTGGCCAAAGTATTGGAGTTTCAGCTTTAGCATCAGTCCTTCCAGTGAACACCTAGGACTGATCTCCTTTAGGATGGACTGGTTGGATCTCCTTGCAGTCCAAGGGACTCTCAAGAGTCTTCAACAGCACAGTTCAAAAGCATCAATTCTACGGCGCTCAGCTTTCTTCACAGTCCAACTCTCACATCCATACATGACCTCTGGAAAAACCGTAGCCTTGACTAGACGGACCTTTGTTGGCAAAGTAATGTCTCTGCTTTTTAATATGCTATCTAGGTTGGTCATAACTTTTCTTCCAAGGAGTAAGCGTCTCTTAATTTCATGGCTGCAGTCACCATCTGCAGTGATTTTGGAGCCCCCCAAAATAAAGTCTGACACTGTTTCCACTGTTTCCCCATCTATTTTGCCATGAAGTCATGGGGCCAGATGCCATGTTCTTAGTTTTCTGAATGTTGAGCTTTAAGCCAACTTTTTCACTCTCCTCTTTCACTTTCATCAAGAGGCTTTTTAGTTCCTCTTCACTTTCTGCCATAAGGGTGGTGTCATCTGCATATCTGAGGTTATTGATATTTCTCCCGGCAATCTTGATTCAGGCTTGTGCTTCTTCCAGCCCAGCATTTCTCATGATGTACTCTGCATAGAAGTTAAATAAGCAGGGTCACTATATACACCCTTGACGTACTCCTTTTCCTATTTGGAACCAGTCTGTTGTTCCATGTCCAGTTCTAACTGTTGCCTCCTGAACTGCATATAGATTTCTCAAGAGGCAGGTCAGGTGGTCTGGTATTCCCATCTCTTTCAGAATTTTCCAGTTTCTTGTGATCCACACAGTCAAAGACTTTGGCATAGTCAATAAAGCAGAAATAGATGTTTTTCTGGAACTCTCTTGCTTTTTCCATGATCCAGTGGATGTTGGCAATTTGATCTCTGGTTCCTCTGCCTTTTCTAAAACGAGCTTGAACATCTGGAAGTTCATGGCCCACATATTGCTGAAGTCTGGCTTGGGGAATTTTGAGCATTACTTTACTAGCATGTGAGATGAGTGCAATTGTGCAGTAGTTTGAGCATTCTTTGGCATTGCCTTTCTTTGGGATTGGAATGAAAACTGACCTTTTCCAGTCCTGTGGCCACTGCTGAGTTTTCCAAATTTGAGACCTTTATAAGACTTTAAAAAACAAATCTCTGGTGGACAAAATTTTATTAATTATGGAAATCCTTGCTTGGTGACCCATTATCATCATTAATCTGTGTATGACACTGTCTTGCCCCCTTTCCTGAAAATCACTGCTAACGAAGAACTAGAAATCAATAACTTACATTTATTTCTGTATGCCTCTTCAGTTGTCTTTCCACAGACATATATGCTATCCTAAATTTTGTTATCTCTTGCTTTTCATGAAATGTACTTATCCCATGTATTTATATGCCTAAAATCATATTGTTCATATAAACAATATAAATGTATAACTGATACATACACCTTTGCTGTACAGCAGAAACTAAACAACATTTAAATCAATTATACTCCAATAAAAATAAGAAATAAAGTGGAAAACAAAACAAAACCCAAAAAATAACAACCAATGTTTATGTACTTTACTTTTAACCTAATAAAAGAGTAGTAATAAAAACTGTGATAACTTTACCATTCTATATTGCTTTCTGGGAAATGCCATTCTGTCCCTGTATTTCGTCATTCATTCCTGTTGGTACCTGTTGTTCAGTTGTTAAATACTGTCTGGCTCTTTGAGGTTCTGTGGACTGTAGCATGCCAGGCTCCTCTGTCCTTCTCTATCTCCCAGAGTTTGCTCAAATTCCATGTCCATTGTGTTGGATACCATCTAACCATCTCATCCTCTGTCACCCCCTTCTCCTCCTGCCTTCAATCTTTACCAGCATCAGGGTCTTTTCCAGTGAGTTCTCTCTTTGCATCAGGTGGCCAAAGTATTGGAGCTTCAGCTTCAACATCCGTCCTTCCAATAAATATTCAGGGTTGATTTCCTTTAGGATTGACTGGTTTGATTTCCTTGCTGTCCAAGGGACTCTGAAGCATCTTCTCCAGCACCACAGTTCGAAAGTGTCAACTCGTTGGTGCTTAGTCTTCTTTAGAGTCCAACCCTCGCATCCGTACATGACTACTGCAAAAACCAGAGCTTTGACTATATGGCCCTTTGTCGGCAAAGTGCCCGTAGTTGCGTTTTTTTCATTCTTATTTTGTATAACATTATATTGTTATATGTACCACAGTTTGTTTATCTATTTGTTTATAGATGGGTATTTAACTTGTTTTTCCAGTATTTTAACAATATAAACACCATGTCTATACATATTAGCCCAAGTTTCTCTTGTGCAAATTACTGGGTCATAGAATATCATTATATGTGACTTTATGTGCTGTGTCCTAAGTTGCTTCAGTCACATCTGTGTGACCCTATGGATTGTAGCCTGTCAGGTTCCTTTGTCCATGGGACTCTCCAGGCAACCCTACTGGAGTGAGTCGTTATGCCCTTCTCCAGGAGATCCTCCCAATCCAGAGATCGAACCCACATCTCTTATGTCTCCTGCACTGGCGGGCAGGTTCTTTACCACTCGCACCCCTGGGAAGCCATGTGTGACTTTATAAGATAATGCAAATTGTTTTCTAAGTGTCATCATCACACTACTGTCCATTGTTTCCAGTATTTCAAATTGTCAGATTTCTTGTTTTTTTCCTCCAATCAAATGAATTTAAAATGATGTTTCATTATGCCTGTGTTTATCTTTCAATGGCTGTTTCTTCTTCTATAAACATGTTTGTATCTTGCTTATTTGTATGTTTTGTGTTTTTTCTTATTGGTTTCTAGAGATTCTTTATATATTTTTATTATTAATCCTTTGTCAGTTTTATATGCAAGTTTTAGTTTGGCTTTTTCTTTTATTAATGTATCTTTTATGAATGGAAGTTCTAATATTAATATAATCAAATATATCAGTATTTTTTTTTACAATTTAGAAATTTTCTTTCTGAAGCTGTCCTTTCATACCTCAAGGGCAGAAAGATATTAACTTGTATTATTTTCTAGTTTTAAAGTTTTGCTTTCCACATTAATGTTTTATGCCTTTTATGATTGTATAAATGGCATGAAATATAAAGGATGAAATATAAATCTTTTAAATTTTGTATATGATTAATCACGTTTTAGCTTCTTTTGTTACACAGTTTTTCTTTCTCCACTGATTGGTCATATTACCTCTACTGCCCATCAAAATTTCTTATGATGTGGACTTATTTTTGGTTTCTGTTCTTTTCTATTGGTTAGTTTTTCTTTCTTTCCTTATGACAATGCTACACTGCCTTTTTGGTATAGCATTATAATGAGTCTATACATATAGTGGGGGCAAATCTCCTTCCTTTTCATCTGAAGTGTTATTCTTGGCTCTTCAATCTCCCTTAGAAATTTTGCAACCAATATTTTTAATTCTATGAAAAGCCTCATTGGAATTCTGATTGGAGATACATTAAGTTTATAAATCAATTTGAGGAAAACTGACACTTTTATGACATAAACCAGATATTTTTATGATATAAAAACTGACATTTATTTGCTACATCTACAAGCATGAGATAGATTTCCATTTATTTAGGTCTACTTCAATGTTTTCATTGAAGTTTTATTACTTATCATTTGTAATATGTTTTATAGCTTTGTGGTGCTATTTTAAATACTGCCTTAGAAACATTCTCTAATTCTTTGCTATGATCCTGGATCGGTGATACATCTTTCTCAGGATATCACATACAGTAAGTTACACATATCCCCTGTTAGTTACAGGTGATGATAATTTTGATCACTTGATTTATTCATAGTATAATTACATTCTATCCAACCCCTGCAACCAGTAAACAGTCTGTGAGAAGACATTAAGACCATGCAAATATCCTATTCCTCATTAAGTGTTTGGTATTGGATAAGTCTCAGGTTCATCTTACTCAGGGATTAGTGTGCACCTGTATTTTGGGGCTTGTGTTTACCCTGGGTGACTTTACCCTTTCCTGGTCTGCTAGTCTGATCTGACTGTGTGCCATGTTGTTGTTATTCAGTTACTCAGTTGTGTCTGACTTTTTGTGACCCCATGGACTGCAGCATGCCAGGCTTCCCTGTCCTTCACCATCTCCCTGAATTTACTCAGACTCATGTCCACTGAGTTGAAGATGCCATCCAACCATCTCATCTTCTTCATCCCCCTTCTTCCTGCCTTCAGTCTTTCCCAGCATCAGGGTCTCTTCTAATGAGTTGGCTCTTTGCATCAGGCGGCCAAAGTATTGGAGCTTCAGGTTCAGCTTCAGCATTAGTTCTTCCAATGAGTATTGAAGGTTGATTTCCTTTAGGATTGACTGGTTTGCTCTTCTTGCAGTCCAAGTCAAGAGTCTTCTCTAGCACCACAGCATCAATTCTTTGGCTCTCAGCCTTCTTTGTGATCTAACTCACATCCATACAATGACTACTGGAAAAACCATAGCTTTAACTATATGGACCTTTGTAGGCAAAGTCATATCTGCTTTTTAATATGCTGTCTAGATTTGTCTTTGCTTTTCTTCCAAGGAGCAAGCGTCTTTTAATTTCATGGTTGTATTCACAGTCCGCAGTGATTTTGAAGCCCGAGATAATAAAGTTTGTCACTGCTTCCATTGTTTCCCCATAAAGTGATTTCTATTGGCCATAAAGTGATTAGACTGGATGCTATGGTCTTTGTTCTTTTGAATGCTGAGTTTTAAGCCAGCTTTTTCACTCTCCTCTTTCACTTTCATCAAGAGGCATGTTAATTTCTCTTCACTTTCTGCCATAAGGGTGATGTCATCTGTGTATCTGAGGTTATTGATATTTCTCCCAGCCAACTTGATTCCAGCTTGTGCTTCATCCAGCCCAGTATTTCTCATGATGTGCTCTGCATATAAGTTAAATAAGCAGGGTGACAATATATAACCTTGACATATTCCTTTCCCAGTTTGGAACCAATCCATTGGTCCATGTCCAGTTCTAACTGTTGCTTCTTGATCTGCATACAGGTTTTGCAGGAGGCAGGTAAGGTGGTTTGGTAGTTTCATCTGTTTAAGAATTTTTCACAGTTTTTTTGTGATCCACACAGTCAAAGGCTTTAGTGAAGTCAATGAAGCAGAAGTAGATGTTTTTCTGGAATTCTCTAGCTTTTTCTATAATCCAAGGTATGTTGGCAGTTTGATCTCTGGTTCCTCTGCTTTTTCTAAATCCACCTTGTACATCTGGAAGTTCTTGGCTCACATATTGTTAAAGCCTAGCTTGAAGAATTTTGAGCATTACTTTGCTAGCATGTTTGTGCAGTAGTTTGAACAACTACCACACAGTTGCACTCAAGTTTGGCCTTGGGGTACAAAATGAAGCAGGACAAAGGCTAACAGAGTTTTGCCAAGAGAACATGCCCTGCTTGGTCCCTATTTACTGACACACCAGAAGCTCAGGTACTAACTCTTCACTTCTGCCAGCTGCTCCCAGGTATTTCTATTCATGGCCCTCAGCAGTTTTGCTTAGAGCTCTAGGCTCTTAACTATCCCCATTCCCATTGTCTGAACCTCAAGTCTGGTGGTCTGTTTATGTGTTGGTAGGGGAGGGCACCATGAAAGCTTTTCTACTTCCTGTAGGACCAGGAAGTGTCGTATGCCTGAGGTGGGTGGTAGCAAAACAGAAAGGTCTCTCAGAGCTTCTAGTTAGCCTTGACCTTGCAAGTTAATGAGCTCTGGTACTCTTAGAGTATAATTTGTCATTTCATGAAAATATTTTTCTCAATATTAAATTAACTCTTTAATATCCAATACCATATTTGAAGCACTCAGCATTTAAGAAAAATGAAAAGCAAAATTAGGCTATTTGCTTCTTCAGTGGACAGATCTAAAATGAGTTATGGAAACCAAGATATATCTGAAATGTTATAATGCTTTAAAGTTGAGGTTAGCAAGCACATTCCTGAAATCTATGAAAGGCAGAAAATGATTGTTAGATGATCTCTAGATCAAACCTAGTGTAATAAAATTTAGATCTGTTTAAAAGTTTTGAAACACAGTTATAAGTTGAAAGAGGCTGTAATGTGAATTGTTATTTCTTTCACAATTTTTCTTGACTTTTAAGAAAATTTCCTTTTTTGTGAGCTTGATGAATAAAAGCAAAATGGGTTTAGAGGGTTTTAAATTGTTGAACACATTAAGAGAAATACTAGAATTTTCCCTCCTCTCTTTTATTAAGGAGACAGCCATATTACAATTTCTCTCACTTATTTTGTGATAGCACTATCTTATTGGAAAGATTTTATGTTGAAAATCTATAGCAGTGAACGGAAAATACCGTTGGGATGATTTGAATTGCTGGAGTCTGGCATTCTATAATGTTAGAAACACAGCACTCAGGTGAATATCAGTGTAGCCACAGGTTGTCTTTTGGGTAAAAAACTGAGTCATTGTTAGGAGAAACTGATTAGCTATGGAAATTTAATGATGTAGTAATTTTTAAAGCATTTTTTGATTCTTGAAACTCTCATATAACTTCAACAATTAGAAACAAACTTCAACTAAATAGCAATAATTTTTTGTATTTAAAACTCTGTTTGAACTAGGACAAATGAGTCTGTACCTACGTTCCCCCCTCCCCCTCTTGGAGGCAGAAATACAAATCCTTTGGCTGTTAATTTTCTTCCCTCCAAATCTGGATTTATTTTAACAGGGTTTCCGGAGTACTTTGTGCACTGTGTTACTTTGTTATATTTTGGGAACTGTAGTATTTCCCAGAGCTGCTCTAACTAATTACCACAAACTTAATGTCCAGAAACAATGGAAATGTATTCTGTCAGTTTTGGAGACCGGAAGTCTGAAAACAAGTTGTTGGTAGGGCTGCTCTCCTCTGAACACTCTAGGGGAGACTCCATTTCTTGCCTCTTCCAGCTTTTGGCGCCTCTTGCCTGATGTTCCTTGCTTGTAGCTGCATCAGTTCAGAGACTGGATCTCTGCCTCCATGATCATATTACTCCTCTCTTCGTGTGGCTTCTCCTCTGTGTCTGAGTCAAAACCTCTGCCTTTTTCTTAAGAGTGTATATGATTGCATGTAGGGTCTACTTGGATAATAATCTGGAATAAACTCCTCTCAAGATCATTAATCACATCTTCTGCCATTTAAGGCGCTATTCATAGGTTCTTCAGTCAGTTCAGTTCAGTTCAGTTCAGTCGCTCAGTTGTGTCCGACTCTTTGCGACCCCATGAATCACAGCACGCCAGGCCTCTCTGTCCATCACCAACTCCCGGAGTTCACTCAGACTCACGTCCATCGAGTCAGTGATGCCATCCAGCCATCTCATCCTCAGTCGCCCCCTTCTCCTCCTGCCCCCAATCCCTCCCAGCATCAGAGTCTTTTCCAATGAGTCAACTCTTCCCATGAGGTGGCCAAAGTACTGGAGTTTCAGCTTTAGCATCATTCCTTCCAAAGAAATCCCAGGGCTGATCTCCTTCAGAATGGACTGGTTGGATCTCCTTGAAGTCCAAGGGACTCTCAAGAGTCTTCTCCAACACCACAGTTCAAAAGCATCAATTCTTTGATGCTCAACTTTCTTCACAGTCCAACTCTCACATCCATACATGACCACTGGAAAAACCATAGGTTCTTAGGGTTAGACAAATCTTTGGGGACCAATTTAGCTGATTGTATTCTGTCCACTTGTTTGCCCCCAAATCATGTTCATCCCGTAGGCAAAATGCATTCACTACATCCCGACATCCCCAAAAGACAACTCATTTTAGCATCAATTCCAAGTCCAAAAATCTTACCTAAACATTGTTGTGGAAAAAAAGCTTCAAATGTAATAATCTACATAATCTAAATAATGTACAGGTGAAACTCTGGGTATGGTCAATCCTGGAGCAATATTTCTTTCCATAAGTAGACCTGTGAAAGTAGAAAACAAGTTTTTGTTGTTTTTCAGTTGCTAAGTCCTATCTGACTCTTCATGACAACATGGACTGCAGCATGCCAGGCTTCCCTGTCCTACACTATTTTCCAGAGTATACTCAAATTCATGTCCATTGAGTCGGTGATTCCATCCAACCATCTCATTGTCTATTGTGCCCTTCTCCTCCTGCCCTCAATCTTTCCCAGCATCAAGGTCTTTTCCAATGAGTTGGCTCTTCACATTAGGTGACCAAAGCACTGGGGTTTCTGCTTCAGCATTAGTCCTTCTAATGAATATTCAAGATTGATTTCCTTTAGGATTGACTGGCTTGATCTCTCTGCTGTCCGAGGGATCCTCAGGAGTCTTCTCCAGCACCAAAATTTGAAAGCATCAATTCTTTGGCACTCAGCCTTCTTTATGGTCCAGTTCTCACATCTATACATGACTACTGGAAAAATCATAGCTTTAAGTATACAGACTTTGTTGGCAAAGCAGTGCCTCTGCTTTTAATTTGGTGTCTAGGTTTGTCATTTTTCATCCAAGGAGCAAGTATCTTTTAATTTCATGGCTGCAGTCACCATCCACAGTGATTTTGGAGCCCAAGAAAATAAACTCTGTCACTGTTCCCACTTTTTCACCTTCTATTTGCCATGAGGTGATGGGACACCATGATCTTAGCTTTTTGAATGTTGAGTTTTCAGCCATCTTTTTCACTCTCCTCTTTAACTTTTATCAAGAGGCTCTTTAGTTCCTCTTCTCTTTCTGCCATTAGAGTGGTATCATCTGCATATCTGAGGTTATTGATATTTCTCCCGTCAACCTTGATTCCAGCTTGTGATTCATCCAGCCCAGCATCTCACATGATGTGCTCTACATATTAGTTAAATAAAAGTGAAAGTCGCTCAGTCGTGTCTGACTTTTTGTGACCCCATAGACTAAACAGTCCATAGAATTTTCCAGGCCAGAATACTGGAGTGGGTAGCTATTCCCTTACCCAGGGAATGTTCCCAACCCAGGGATCAAACCCAGGTCTGCTGCATTGCAGACGGATTCTTTACCAACTGAGCCACTACGGAAGCCCAAGAATACTGGAGTCAGTCGCCTATCCCTTCTCTAGTGGATCTTCCCAACCGAGAAATTAAACTGGAGTCTCCCGCATGGCAGGCAGATTCTTTACCAGCTGAGCTACCATAAGAAGGGTCCAATATACAGCCTTGATGTACTTCTTTGCCAATTTTGAACCAGTCTATTGTTTCATTTACAGTTCTAACTGTTGCTTCTTGACTCACATACAGGTTTCTCAGGAGGCAGATAAATTCTGTTCAAGAATTTTCCACAGTTAAGCTGTTTCCAAAATACAGTGATGGGATGACAAAATAACTATAGATATTTCTGTTTCAAAAGTAAGACTATAAAAGGAATTAAGGGGTCATTTGGCTCAGAGGTTAAGGGTCTGCCTGGAATGCGGGAGAACCAGGTTTGATCCCTGGGTTGGGAAGATCCCCTGGAGAGGGAAATGGCAACCCACTCCAGTACTCTTGCCTGGAGAATCCCATGGAGGGAGGAGCCTGGTAGGCTACAGTCCATGGGGTTGCAAAGAATCAGACATGACTGAGCAACTTCACTTCACTTCACTTTGAGGGTTGACTAGAGTTCTACATGATAGCCCCTCAAAAGATATGTCCATGTTCTAACTCCCAGTTTCTTTCAATACTACCTTATATGGTAAAATAACTTATTAAATTCAGGAACTTGAAAGAAGGCATCATCTGGATTATTTTGGTGGATGTGAAATGTAATCCTGTATATCCTTATAAGAGCCAGGCAGAGGAATTTTGAGACAGACACACAGAACAGACACAAAGATACGGAAACAACATGACCTCAGAGGAAGAAACCGAAGTGATCAGGGCCCAAGGCAAGGAAAGCCAACGATGACAGTAGCCAGCAGAAGCTGGGAGAGGCAAAGAGCAGATTCTCCCATATAGCCCTCAGAGGTTACGCATCCCCATTCACACCTTTTTTCAGAACTCTAGCATCCGGATCTGTGAGAGAACACACTTATAATGTGTTAAACGCCTAAGTTTGTTGTAATTTGTTGCAGCAGCTGCAGGAGATGAATACAGGAACATTTAAAGTTTTCATAGCTCTGTTTTCTTGCTCAACATTGAATTACTTTTCTTTTATGGGAAATAAATAATTTTGACTAATGAACTTTTTAGCAATAGAGTATAAATCCAAAATATTCATCATTAACAGCCAACAACAAAGAAAAAAGCAATTGAAATGTAAGTCCTAGTATCAGTTGTATGTTTTCTGTCATTGTCAATAAGAGGGAGAGAGTATTTGTTTGTTGTAAAATTGCACTGTAACCTACTATTGAAAATCCACTAAATATCAAATTTTGCTTTCTTTCCTTTTTTGGTGTTCAGACAAATTACAGGACAAAAAAAATTAGCTCACATGTTATATCCGATAGGGTTTGGTGAGGAGAATAGTCACTAGTTATTAAGCTGGCTTATGGCCTTGGACTGCAAGGAGATCCAACCAGTCTACCCTAAAGGAGATCAGTCCTGGATGTTCACTGGAGGGACTGATGTTGAAGCTAAAGCTCCAATCATTTGACCACCTGATGCAAAGAGCTGACTCATTGGAAAAGACTCTGATGCTGGGAAAGATTGAAGGCAAAAGGAGAAGATGGCAGCAGAGCATGAGATGGTTGGATGGCTTTACCAACTCAATGGACATGAATCTGAGCAAACCCTGGGAGATAGTGAAGGACAGGGAAACCTGGCATGCTGCAGTTCATGGGGTCTCGAAGAGTTGGGCATGACTTATCGACTGAACAACAGTGACAAGGAGGTGATACAAGTTATTGTGAGTGTAAAGCGCTGAGTTTTATTTTCTGAGTTCTGCAGCGTCATTTAATTCATTTGCAGTGAGTGAAAGCCAGGCTGCTTAGGAATGGATGCTGCTTGTTTATTGAGAGTAGAGCAGACAGTCAATCTAACTGCTCATGTGACCCAGCTGCTGGACCACTGAGGTAAAGAAGTAACATTTCCAGAATGAGGGAGCAGCTTCCCTGGGGCCTTCAGGACCTATTGGTAGGGGATGAGGTTGGATGGAGGGATACGATAAAGTTATAAGAATATAGTGCTGGCTGCATTAAAGGAAGATGCTTTTGCACAGAAGGAGCAGCCACTGTGCTTAGTCCTGGGAATCATTTAGAACTGCTGCCAAGTGCCCTAGTTAGTCATAAAAATGGATGCAATTTGAGAAAATTATGCTCCTGGCAAGCTATTATACTAGAATCAGAGGGCAGTTTGATATATTTCAGTTGTGTTTCATCTTGAATGGAGTCTTCTTTTAGTAAAAAAAGGTTTTCTGGTGACATGTCTGAGGACAGATGCTTTCTTGCCCTCCCACACTGCCTTTCCTTTGCACAAGAAGTCCTGCATGCTATAACTTTTCATCATTTAGTCTCAGAACCTCTCTTTTTGGGTTAATGGAATATCTTGACCTGGGCTATTGGCCTCTTGCTCCAAGTACATCTATTTAGTTGGGAAGGTGCAGGCTGCAGTACCACTGAAATTGCCTGGCCTCTCTCCAAGTGGGTGGAAAACCACCCAGGGTACAACCTGTGGCTCATTTGGGATCTTTCAAGGTGCTTGGGGAGCTTGGCTTTGCAATACCTGCTGGGGTATGGATCAAGGCTTTGCAATACCTGCTGGGGTATCCTAGAAGGTATGGATCAATGGCTATAGGTGAGCAAGTCTTAACATCATTTTTTCCCAAAGGTTCTCTCTGTTGTCGTGACATTTACGATCTCTTAGAATTTGTTTTCCACCATGATTTTATCCATTTCTATCCTTTCAGGTTCACTCCGCTGTATCTGAAAATTTTAAATGTTTTAAAAATGTAAATTACCCAGAAAATGAGTACCTATGACCCCACACATGAATGCCCTCAGCCTGCTTAGGCTTTGCCACTCTTTTCTTGGCCACCATGACTACCTCTCCTCTCAGTCTCTCGTGTTTCATTAACTGCCTTGCTCTGTGCTATCAGCAGGGAAGGGATTACAAAGCCTCCATAATGAAAGCCTTCATGCACTGCCAGGCCTTCATAAGTTGAGGACCACCCAGTGACATATGTCTGTGGACAAGCCCCTCTGAACAGAGTGGAAGACTCAAGTCTCAAATGGTTACTCAATGCTGCCTAATCCTTCTGTATCCCCCTTGTATGTTTGCTCTCAACCTCTTCCTTTTTCATTCTGTGCTGATGCAGTTGCCTTTGGTATTTCAGTAAAAGAGATGGAGTAAATAGACATGGAACTTTCTTATAATCCCATTACCAACTCTATCCACTCTTATGCATTACTGGCATATTGTTTTTAGCTTTGCTGTTGCCTAAAGCGTCCTCACTTCTACCACACCTGTGCCCTGGAGGATCTCAATTCTTTTCATCTTCTATAAACTTCACTTATCTGGTTTTTCCTCCTTTCTTTTTTGTCATCAGTTCTTTTTACTCTACTGGTTCATACCCATCATCACCCTACCTTAAAATAACGTGAAATACTCCTGCCAAATGCCTCCCAGAGGCATTCTTATATTCTGCTTAAGTCTAAGGCATGCTCAGTCCTGGGTAATTCTCTGTCTTCTGTACTTCTCATCTATGGTGTCTTGATGCAGTGTGTTTTGGCAAGATGAAATAATTGTTACTGTTTGTCATTGTTGTGTTAAAATTTATAATGGATTTAGTTAAATATTAATAATTATAGCATTCACTAGGGGTCTGATATACTTTCTTTAGTATGAAATAAAGAGATGAAGTGAAAGCTATCAGTAAAGAAGAGTGTGTGTCCTGTGTGGGAGTAATTCCTATGACTCAAGAAAAGTATTCATAATTACTTTGCCAAGCCATTTTGATGCTTTCCCCAACTTCTCATTTGACATAGAAAGTTCCTTCTTTTCACGAGGCAAGTAGTTTCAGAATTTTATTTTCTTCTAAAGTATTTATAGACATTCCAAGAAGACTAATTTGCTTTAAACAAGTGATGTCACTAACTGTATATTGCAAAAAAGTTTTTTTTTTTCTTTTGGTGTGTGTGAATTTTGTACCTTGATAATTTAAAACAATGTAATGATTAAGAAGGGCTAAGAGCCAAACTGTGAACCCTAAACTAGAAAATAATAGCTGAAACTTAAACTCATTAAATTATCAGTATTTTTTTTTTACTCAGCTACAAATCATAGTAATTAAAAACTAAACAAACCAAGAAATGAAAATTAATCAGAAACTGGCTTTCAGTTTTCTAAAACAATTATGGTAGACTATCAAAATATTCTATGCACTGAACCAAGATCCAAGACTCAGGTTCAAACAGTGTTTTAACACTGACACAAACTCATGATATTTGAAGTACAAGATAAGCACAAAACAAGTGAAGATCCTGGATGACACAGCTTGTTTGTAAACTCCTTGAGGGTCAAAGATGTGACAGTGTTTATTACATGCTCGAAAAATGGCCAACTGACTCAAAAAAGGATCCAGACTGCTATGGTTGGAAAATTCATGACCACACCTCATCTATAAATGGTATGTGGCATTCAATCAGGTAAACATTCAGTTCAGTTCAGTTCAGTCACTCAGTCGTGTCTGACTCTTTGTGACCCCATGAATCGCAGCACGCCAGGCCTCCCTGTCCATCACCAACTCCCGGAGTTCACTCAGACTCACGTCCATCGTGTCAGTGATGCCATCCAGCCATCTCATCCTCGGTCGTCCCCTTCTCCTCCTGCCCCTAATCCCTCCCAGCATCAGAGTCTTTTCCAATGAGTCAACTCTTCACATGAGGTGGCCATTTGGGTGGCATTTATGTATCCCTTTAATTATTATTTTTTCTTAGCTTTAACCTCTTCTGAACTCCCCACTTATCCCTGGGGTAGAGAATGGGACATGTAATTCTCCTCACTAATGCAGCATTATTATTAATAATAGGATTTACAGCTTTTTTAAAAAGTTGAAGTATAGTTTAAGGTGTCATGTTAGTTTCAGGTATACAGCAAAGGGATTCACTTATATACATATGTTATGTATATATAATATATATACATATCCTTTTTCAGCTTGTTGTCTCTTGTAGGTTATTTAAAATATTACATATAGTTCCCTGGGTGATACAGTAGATCCTTGTTGGTTATTTTATATTTAGTAGTGTGTATACTCTCCCCAGGTCGGTAGGTTCATCTTTCAATGTTCTATCTTTTTGCCTTTTCATACTGTTCATGGGGTTCTCAAGGCAAGAATACTGAAGTGGTTTCCCATTCCCTTCTCCAGTGGACCACTTTCTGTCAGACCTCTCCACCATGACCGGTGCCCCACATGGCATGGCTTAGTTTCATTGAGTTAGGCAATGTTTAGTTTCATTGAGTTAGAACTAACACCCAAAAAAGATGTCCTTTTCATTGTAGGGGACTGGAATGCAAAAGTAGGAAGTCAAGAAACACCTGGGGTAACAGGCAAATTTGGCCTTGGACTACAGAATGAAGCAGGGCAAGGCTAATAGAGTTTTGCCAAGAGAAGACACTGGTCATAGCAAATACCCTCTTCCAACAACACAAGAGAAGACTCTACACATGGACATCACCAGATGATCAATACCGAAATCAGATTGATTATATTCTTTGCAGCCAAAGATGGAGAAGCTCTATACAGTCAGCAAAAACAAGACCAGGAGCTGACTATGGCTCAGATCATGAACTCGTTATTGCCAAATTCAGACTTAAGTTGAAGGAAGTAGGGAAAACCACTGGAGCATTCAGGTATGACCTAAATCAAATCCCTTATGATTATACAGTGGGAGTGAGCAATAGATTTAAGGGCCTAGATCTGATAGATTGAGTGCCTGATGAAATATGGACAGAGGTTCATGACATTGTGCAGGAGACAGGAATCAAGACCATCCTCAAGAAAAAGAAATGTGAAAAAGCAAAATGTATGTCTGAGGGAGGCCTTACAAATAGCTGTGAAAAGAAGAGGTGTGAAAGGTAAATGAGAGAAGGAAAGATATACCCATTTGAATGCAGAGTTCCAAAGAAGAGCAAGGAGAGATAAGAAAGACTTTCTCAGTGATCAGTGCAAAGAAATAGAGGAAAACAACAGAATGGGAAAGACTAGGGATCTCTTCAAGAAAATTATAGAGACACCAAGGGAACATTTCATGCAAAGATATGGCATGGACCTAACAGAAGCAGAATACACAGAAGAACTGTACAAAAAGATCTTTATGACCCAGATAATCATGAAGGTGTGATCACTCACCTAGAGCCAGACATCCCAGAATGTGAAGTCAAGTGGGAAAGACTAGGGATCTCTTCAAGAAAATTAGAGACACCAAGGGAACATTTCATGCAAAGATATGGCATGGACCTAACAGAAGCAGAATACACAGAAGAACTGTACAAAAAGATCTTTATGACCCAGATAATCATGAAGGTGTGATCACTCACCTAGAGCCAGACATCCCAGAATGTGAAGTCAAGTGGGTCTTAGGAAACTTACAAACAAAGCTAGTGGAGGTGATGAAATTCCAGTTGAGCTATTTAAAATCCTAAAAGATGATGCTGTGAAAGTGCTGCACTCAATATGCCAGCAAATTTGTAAAACTCAGCAGTGGCCACAGGACTAGGAAAGGTCAGTTTTCATTTCAATCCCAAAGAAAGGCAGTGCCAAAGAATGCTCAAACTACCGCACAATTGCACTCATCTCACATGCTAGTCAAGTAATGCTCAAAATTCTCCAAGCCAGGCTTCAGCAACACATGAACCATGAACTTCCAGATGTTCAAGCTGGTTTTAGAAAAGGCAGAGGAACCAGAGATCAAATTGCCAACATCTGCTGGATCATGGAAAAAGCAAGAGAGATTCAGAAAAACATCTATTCCTGCTTTATTGACTATGCCAAAACCTTTGACTGTGTGGATCACAATAAACTGTGGAAAATTCTGAAAGAGATGGGAATACCAGACCACCTGACCTGCCTCTTGAGAAACCTGCACACAGGTTAAGAAACAACAGCTAGAACTGGGCATGGAGCAACGCATTGGTTCCAAATAGGAAAAGGAGTATGTCAAGGCTGTATATTGTCATCCTGCTTATTTAACTTCTATGCAGAGTACATCATGAGAAACACTAGGCTGGAGGAAGCACAAGCTGGAATCAAGATTATCGGGAGAAATATCAATAACCTCAGATATGCAGATAACACTGCCCTTATGGCAAAAAGTGAAGAAGAACTAAAAAGCCTCTTGATGATAGTGAAAGAGGAGAGTGAAAAAGTTGGCTTAAAACTCAACAGTCAGAAAACTAAGGTCATAGCACCTGTCCCATCACTTCGTGGCAAATAGACGGGGAAACAGTGGAAACAGTGGCCGACTTTATCATTTTGGGCTCCAAAATCACTGCAGATGGTGATTGCAGCCATGAAATTAAAAGACGCTTGCTCCCTGGAAGGAAAGTTATGACCAGCCTAGAGAGCATATTGAAAAGCAGAGACATTACTTTATGAACAAAGGTCTGTCTAGTCAAGGCTATGGTTTTTCCACTGGTCATGTATGGATGTAAGAGTTGGACTATAAACAAAGCTGAGTGCAGAAGAATTGATGCTTTTGAACTGTAGTGTTAGAGAGGACTCTTGAGAGTCGCTTGGACTGCAAGGAGATCCAACCAGTCTATCCTAAAGGAGATCAGTCCTGAGTGCTCATTGGAAGGACTGATGTTGAAGCTGAAACTCCAATACTTTGGCCACCTGATGCAAAGAGCTGACTCATTTGAAAAGACCCTTGGGATGCTGGGAAAGATTGAAGGCAGGAGGAGAAGGGGACGACAGAGGATGAGATGGTTGGATGGCATCCCCGACTCAATGGACATGGGTTTGGGTAAACTCTGGGAGTTGGTGATGGACAGGTAGGCCTGGCATGCTGCAGTTTATGGGGTCACAAAGAGTTGGACACGACTGAGCGACTGAACTAAACTAAACAGAGTGTGTATACTGGGCTTTCCTGGTGGCTCAGACGGTAAAGAATCCACCTGCCATGCAGGAAACCTGAGTTCAATCCCTGTGTTGGGAAGCTCCTCTGCAGGAGTGCGTGGCAACCTACTCTAGTATTCTTGCTGTAGAATCCCCATGGACAGAGGAGCCTGGCAGGCCACAAAGAGTCGGATGCAACTGAGTGATTAAGCATAGCACAGTGTGTATATATTTGGGATTTGCAACTTCATATTTGATCTTCATTTTATGGATGAAGGAAAAATTGAGAGATGGCAGGGTCAGAGTTTTGAATGGGCCTTAATTGTTCTTATGTTCAGTAGTTAGTATTTGAAGCAAATAATAAGCTTTTTAGAGAATTCTTGTTGCATTCTGGGTTAAAAGATCTGCCATAAAGTGCTTCTGTGCTTCACTGATGTGCTAAGAATAATTTTTCTTAAAGAGAAGACTGAAGTTAAATGTTGATAAAATAGAGTTTAGTTTTCCCTTCTTGTTTTTAATTATTCTTGAGATCACTAAGTACAGAGGAGTCTGGCCTACTGGCAAGATTTTTTCATAACAATTGTGCATAAATTTCATTTACAACAGTTTATTTTCAGTTTCATTCAGAGTGGATGGTATCTGCTAATGCACATGACAACATGTCTATAAAGAAAGATACTCCTTTAGCATGTTGAAGCTCTAAGCAATAACAAAGTATAAAAAGAAAAGCAAAATCACTCCATTGGTCAACTCATTTGATTTATTCTTCAACAAAGAAACTGCTTGTATTGTGAAGGCTAAATTGGTAAGTCTGGAGTTAGCCTGAAGTATCCTACTGAAATATGAAATGTTTCTGTACTACATTAACTCCTGGTCAAGGCATGAAACACACTGATGTTATTTTGTGAACATGGGCCAGTGAGTTTTAGAGTGGTTTATATAAGCTTCTGAGTATTATTTATTAATAACAGTGAGACTGATGATTTGCACTTGGCTTCAGTGAGACCCAGGGAGGGCTCTACAGCTGAGGCGGATTGCATATTAGGATTATACCCACATAACCAGCAAAATTGAACAAACAAGCAAAAAAAAAAAAAAAAACAAAAAAACAAAACCAAAACCGAAAATACCTCAAACACCCAGCTGAGACTCTGTTTTAGGCTTTTAGGCTTTTTGGTTCCAAAGTGTCCCATGCAGATATTGGTGGTTCCTGATCCAAGAGAGAAGGTGCACCCTCAGAGAAGGAGGCCAAAGGAGTCCATACCTAACTCCCTGGGTTCCTTGCTGTGAGGCAGCCTTTGCTGAGAGGCACACCCCTATCTAATTTCTTTTTCTATATTGTGCTTAAAAGAATTTCTGATGTTGTACCTTTATTCAAAGAATATCAGAATCTTGTAGGACATTTAGATGGGCTCTACCTGAATTTTTTAAAAAAACGTTTGACTCCCAATTGTTAAAAAATGACATTTTTAAGAGTAGTTTTAGCACCACTGAAAAATTGAAGGAGCAGTTATGTGCCATATACTCCAGCCACATATACACAGCCTCACCATTATCAACATCTCCCACCAGAGTGGTATATTTGTTATAGTTGATGAACCTGCATTGACACATCATGATCACCCAAGGTCCGTGGTTTACCCTAGAGCTCATTCCTGGTGTTGAACACTCTAGTGGTTTGACAAATGTATAATGACATGCAACCACCATTATTGTTTCATGCCGAGTATTTTCACTGCCCTAAAAATCCTCTGTGCTATGCGAGGCCTTCCTTCTCTTCCAATCCCTGGCAACATCTGATCTTTTTACTGTCTCCATAGGTTTTGCTTTTTCTAGAGTGTCATGTCGCTGGAGTCATATAGTATGTAACCTTTTGAGAGTGACTTTTTTTGCTTAGTAATACGTGTTTAAGTTTCCTCCATGTCTTTTCATTTCTTTTTAATGCTGGATAATATCTCATTGTTTAAATGTACTGCAGTTTATCCATTCCCTAAAGGCTCCTTGGTTGCTTCCAAATTTTGGCAGTTATAAACACAGCTGATATAAATATCCATGTGCAGGTTTCTGTGTGGATGGAAGTCTTTTATTCCATTAGGTAAATGCTGAGGAGCATAATAAAGTATGGTAAGAGTGTGTTTGGTCTTGTAAGAAACCACCAAACTGTCTTCCCAAGTGGCTGTACCATTTGGCATTCCCACCAGCAATAAATGAGAGTTTCTGCTTCACCACATCCTCACCTGCCTTTGGTATTGTTAGTGTTCTGGATTTTGGTCATTATAGTATATGTGTTGTTGTTGTTGTTTAGTCACTGAGTTGTGTCTAACACTTTGTGACCCTATGGACTGTAGGCCACCAGGCTCCGCTGTCCATGGGATTTCCCAGGCAAGACGACTGGAGTTGCCATTTCCTTCTTCAAGAGATCTTCCCGACACAGGAATTAAACCCATGTCTCCTGCGCTGGCAGGCGCTGGCAGGCGCTGGCAGGTGCGTTCTTTGCTACTGAGCCGCGAAGGAAGCCCGGAAGATGTGTACTGGTATCTTATTGGAAGTGGCATTTCCTTGATGGCATATGATGTGGTGCCTCTATTGTATCCTTTTCCTGTTAAAAAAAACCATAGATTTTTAAGTCATTCTGGGTCCTCTGTGTCTTCTTGATTAAGTAAATCCAGCCTAATGGCCACTATTAAAGCAGTATTATTGGTGGCTTCTTTTGTATCCTTGCAGAACATATTATTTGTATATTATTTAAACGTTCTTACAAGTTAAAATTATATCACTGATAACATTTGATGCTTTAAAAATCATGTGAGTATGTATATTATTTTTAGTTTTAAGAGAAACTATTAATGAAAGAAACAGCAAAATAAAGCAAATATAGTTGGTGTAAATTTAAAAATTTTTACAGTTTTATGTTAAAAAATATACTCTTTTCTGAGAGTTTTAAAATTTGCAACAAGGAAAAGTTAAATATTGTGTATGGTAATTTCCCAGGTGCTTCTAATGAAAAAATGGTTTTAATTAGCAATGTCTGTAGAGTATATGAAAACCCAGATGGCAGTAATATTTAGGGCCCTTTGAATCTGCTTTATATTATTCATGGTATTTCATGTGTTTCCCCCCATTTCCCTTTAGAATTCTCACAGAATTTTTCTCTAAAAGTATCTATTCTCCTAAAGTCCATTCTCTGAAATTGTGTTTGTCTTCAGCTATTACTCATGGCTTTGCTTAGGTGAGACTCTGAGCAGTTGCCCATTTGTTCAGTTTCTAATGGACTGCATACGTGCTTGTGTGGTTGGCTGCATTTCATGATGCCCCACGAGGCTAAATATCTTTAAGTGATTGTTTTGTTTTGTCAAGAGCCAGGGGTATTTGTTTGTGGGCAGTGGGAACTGAGAGTAGGTGCAGGATTTGAGTGGTGGCATGATGGACACGTGGTAGATAAGGAATCTGAAAATCATAATCCAAAAGGCATAAGCAGGTACATTCTAGCCTGCATTACTACATGATGTGGTGGTGTAATGGAAGCTCAAATGGCTAGGGTCTTTTCACTATTCTGATACACAATAAAATATCAAATCTTCCTTTTAATATTTTCACAAGTCTCTTGCATGGTGTTGTTACTTTGACCTAATACACAAGGGACATTTTGGTGAATTGCTTTTCAGTATCTAATTTGTGGAAAGTAGAGGAACATGAGGTGTATGTGCGTGTGTGTGTGTGTGTGTGTGTTTGTGTGTGTGTGTGTGTATGTGTGTGTGCGTTCACCCTTTATATTGTGTCATCTGGCTCCCACATGTACTGTTGTCTATGAAAGCAGGCTCACTCAATTTTCCCATGACATTTTCTCATTTTTAAAATTTTGCACGGGATTAGCTTTTGATTTTAAATGTTAGAATGCATTCATGGTTCAGCTGGCTTCCTTTAGGACTTCTGTCCTGTGGATCAATGGAATTCTCTCTTATGTGTATAATAATATCTCTTACCTTTAACAGTCCTTTTAAAATCTCTCTCTGATATGTCATCTGAGCTATTTAATAGTGCCTATTATACTGTCATATGCATGAATGTGGTTTTATGAAAAGGGTCAGTCTGACAGAAGCATGGAGTCGAGATCCCCTAAAGAGATCCACAATACCATTAGAAATGGAAAGGGCAGTGAGGGCATTAGGGCAAATTTGGGAGTCATGCGGCGTTCATCAGTATAGTATAGTGAGGAGCATCAAAGACTGTTGGAGGCAATGATGATCTTGTTCGTTTGAGTCCTTGTTCACTAAAACTGCACTGAACTTCCAGTTGAACACCGTCCATCAATCACAGTTACTTCTCACTCTGCTCAGGAGATGGTTGGTGAAACACAAGTGAGTGTGAATTTCTGTTCTCTCCTTCAGCTCCTGTCAGTCCAAATTCTTCAAGGAAGATAACACAGATAGGGGATCGAAGAGAGAAAACAGAGAGGAAATAGAAACAATGTGTACTTAGGCAACTAGCAAATGCCGACACCATTCAGTAAAATCATGCTTTTCCTTTGGGTCAGGAGAACCTTGTTGGTGAAAAGTTTAAACAATTCTCTTTCCATAATCATTAACATCAGACTTTGAGTTAGCAGAACAATTTTGAAAAAGTTTAAATGAGAATTATCTAAAATCAAGAGAACTTCCCGCTGCTGGGCATACACACTGAGGAAACCAGAATTGAAAGAGACACATGTACCCCAATGTTCATCGCAGCACTGTTTATAATAGCCAGGACATGGAAACAACCTAGATGTCCATCAGCAGATGAATGGATAAGAAAGCTGTGGTACATATACACAATGGAGTATTACTCAGCCGTTAAAAAGAATTCATTTGAATCAGTTCTGATGAGATGGATGAAACTGGAGCCGATTATACAGAGTGAAGTAAGCCAGAAAAAAAACCACCAATACAGTATACTAACACATATATATGGAATTTAGGAAGATGGCAATGACGACCCTGTTTGCAAGACAGGAAAAAAGACACAGATGTGTATAACGGACTTTTGGACTCAGAGGGAGAGGGAGAGGGTGGGATGATTTGGGAGAATGGGAATTCTAACATGTATACTGTCATGTAAGAATTGAATCGCCAGTCCATGTCTGACGTAGGGTGCAGCTTGCTTGGGGCTGGTGCATGGGGATGACCCAGAGAGATGTTGTGGGGAGGGAGGTGGGAGGGGGGTTCATGTTTGGGAACGCATGTAAGAATTAAAGATTTTAAAATTTAAAATATAAAAAAAAAAATAAAAAAAAAATAAAAAAAAATAAAATGATCTCAGGCATTGCAATTCAATAAGTGGAGCAACATGTATATGAGAAGTAATTGCAATACATTTACTTGTTAATCAATAAAGTAATTTCACACAAAGAAAAATGGTATGAAAAATGGATACAGAATATATCAGCTTTATGTTCATCCATCTGTATTAAAACTAAATGCATAAGGTAAGACAAATAGGCAATTCATAATTAGGAAATTTATTAAGTGGTCAGGAACAAAACAAGGGTGCCCACTCACATAGTATTGGAAGTCCTGTCTGCAGCAATCAGACAAGATGAGAAGATCTGTTTACTGGACTGTAAGACTTTATTAAGCAACAGTAATTAAGACAACGTGGCACTGCCTCAGTGCGGGGGGGGGGGGGGCGCTCCGCAGAAAGAGAGAGGCAGTGGAACTTCCCTCAGCAGAGCTGAGGGGTCCCGAGGAAAAGTAAGCCTGCTGTCCGCCAACCCAGCCCCTCGGCGAGTGAGAGACAATCAGACGCGACAGGGGTTCTGTCTAAGCAGTTCCGCTTTATTGTCGTAAGCTCCTGGTTTATATAGGCAAGCAGGGGGGTTTTGCGAGGGACTTTCCATAGTTCTACCAATCAAGTTAAAGGTCAGATTACCACGTGCTTACATCATGATAGGGGTCTATGGTGATCACTCCTTGTCCACATGCACAGAAATCAAGAGAGCCAGTCAAAAATTTTGACAAACAACTTAAGCCACGCCCTCATCTCTTCCACCAGGCACCATCTTAGCTCTAAACTGCAAAGCAGCCCTTCTTTTTAAGGTTTCCCATTTAGGGCCCCACACCTCAGGAAAGACAAAGATAAATGAAATAAATCAATTGAATAGATAGTCCAAAAACAGACCCACACATATGTGAATACATGTGTTATAACAAAGGTTATATCTTTGTTGTAAAGGTGAGTAAAGAACAATCTTTTAGATTAATGATGTCTATACAATTTACACACAAATAGAAAAATTAGTATTACACCCCTATGTTAAGCATAAGGCAAATAAACAAAAAAAGAAACGTTAAGTAAATTGTATGTCTACTGTGAAAAGTAACACTGTAACTCCTAGGTAATAACATAAGAGAATGCATCATGACCTGGCAGTAGGGAAGGGCTTCTTTAAAAAGACACAGAAAGCATTAACAATGGAGGAAAAGGCTGATAAATTGAAGTACACTGAAATTTAAAAACCTGTCCATCAGAAGATACCATTATTGTAGTAAAAAAGCAAGCTTAAAGCAAAAAATATTTGCAACATGTAGATCCCATAGAGGACCCATATTCAGAATATATAAAGAACTCTTAAAAGTCAGTTTTTCAAGACTGTCAGCCAAATGAGAAAGGTAAAGAGATTTTAACAAGCACATCACAAGAATTGCCCCATAAACTTATTAGTCACTAGGGAGATCCAAATTAAAGCACAATGATATACAAATATCCACTCATCAGAATGGGCAAAATTAAAAGATTGCAAGGATATTAAAAAATATGCATTCTCACATGTTCTTGATGACAATATAAACTGATAAACTTCTTTGAAAACAGCTTGTCATCGAATATAGAAAGTGAAAGATATAACCTACAACTAAGACAGTCCAGTCCTAAATAAATAACCAGTGTTCTGCTGATAAATGTTTAACTTTGAGTTTTGTTTTTATTGAATCTGCCCTGAAAGTCTATGTTTTTTAATAGGAACAGTCATCCCATTGACATTTAATGTAATTACTGACAATTTTGGTGAAATCTATTGACTTACTAGATGTTTTACGGGACATGCTGTTTAACATTCTTTGCTCTATTCTTTCATCTTTTAAGGTGATTAAATGCTTTTATTCCTTAATCATTTCCTTCTGCTGTTTGGAAATTAAACCCTCATTTGCTATTCTTTTAGTATTTTCCTGAGAAACTGCACAGGCACCATCCACTTACCAATGTCTGGTATTAATTGGCACTTTTTCCTCTTCTGAGAAAATGCAAGGGCTGTAAAATACTTTAAATCTACTTGCATATTTCCAAATTATGTTTTTATATATTTTGTTGTTGTTGTTTAGTTGTAAATCATGTCTAACTCTTTTGTAATCCCATGGACTGTAGCCTGCTAGGCTCCTCTGTCCATGGGATTTTATGGGCAAGAATACTGGAGTAGGTTGTCATTTCCTTCTTCAGGGGATCTTCCCAGACCAGGGACTGAACTTGCATCTCCTTCATTGGAAGGTGGATTCTCTTTACCCTTGAGCTACCAGGGAAACTGTCACATATTTTATTTCTGTTCAACTATATATTAATTTTATAGTTACTGTACTGTATCTTCATATTCATATATAGAGACTATGATACTAGAGATGAACCAATATGTATACAATGAATACATATAAAATACAAATATACAAAATAAGATATATATCATATGTAGGTATACGTAGAGTATATACTTTTTATTTCCTCCTGCATCTCTGAGTTTCACCTGGAATTATTTTTTGAAGAACTTCATTTGTTATTTTCTTTTGTGCAAGTCTTCTAATGAAGAATTTCAGTTTTCCCCTCAAAAATGTCTCTTTTTATCTTTTGTTTGAATAATAAAATCTGTGGGTATAAAAGTCTAAGTTAAAAAATAGAGAAATACTAGCACTTTTAAAAGTAATAAATCTATAATATTCAATATTACTAAACAGGATGTAATTTCATTGTCTCCTTCCTTTAGTTGTTGCTGTGTAAAAGTCTGCCATTATTAATATTTGGTTTTTTGGAGGTAATGTATTCTTTGTTCTCAGGTTGCTTTTTAACATTTTTCTCTGTTTTTGATTTCCTCAGTTTCCTTTTGTGTTCCTAGATGTAGAATTATTTTCTTAATCTCCTGTGATTTATAGTGCTTTTGATTCTGTGACTTGATTTTTTTTTAAGTGTCAGTTACAGAAAATCCTTAGCTATTACCTCTTCAAATATCATTTCAACCTCTCTTGTCTTCTGGAACTTCCAGTGCATTTATGTAGCCTTTTTCATGAAGTGCTCTTTGTCTTTCATCAAGTCATTTTTATTTTCTTAATTTTCTTCTGTAGGAAACATTAATCAAAGCCTATACATTTATGAATGTTATTGTATTGAATCTGAATTCATACGTGATTGAGTGTTTTGTGTTTTATTAAGTGGAATGAACATTTTATAAAAATAAGGAAAGTGACAAATGGTTCACAAACATATTTTACTTTACAGTTGTATGATGTTTACTTCAGAGCATTTTGTTTTCCCAAGAAAGTATAGATATTGGTGAACTTCTTTTATTACAGTCCAACTCCATGTTTTCTTTCTACCATAATTAAGTACATTTACCACTTTGTGTTCTTAATATTTGTGTGTCTTAAAATATATATAAATGCTGCTGTATTATATGTAAGAGTTTACATATAATACAGTCACTTTGGCAATCACATATATTTAAGACCGCCAAAAATACATATAGATTTAGTTTTTTCATTTTTCTGGTATATAACATTGTATTGTTTGAGTCAAACACAATTATTTTATTGATTTAATCCCTAGTCACAGACTGCTGTTTTTTTTATGCTTATGAAAATATATAAGTGAATAATTTTTAATTCCCTCCTCATGCACCTGTATTAGGTATCTTTAGGGAAAACATTTCAAGGAGAAATAACTGAGTTAGAGGGCATGACTATTTTCAACATTTGCTAGCTCTTGCTGGATAATTGTCTGATTAATCTACAAAGTGGTGGTCCTAATTTACTTTCTGTATAGAAGTTCTTGGTTAGCACATCCCTACCAAGACATACCTTGTCAAAATGTTTGTTTTTCCCAATCAGACAAATGTGGAAATGTTATGTGGATATACTCTCACAGATTAGTAATGCTAGTAAGCATCTTTACATATCCTTATTTGCCATTGTGAATTGTCCTGTAAATGGCCTTTTTGTAGCTTTGACCTCTTTTCTTTTTCTTTTTTAAAATATTGCCTTATAGTTATTGATTTTATATCTTGAGTCTAAGCTTTTACATATTGCAAATTTTCTCTGTCTTTAGCTTATTAGTGAATTTTATTTATGATGTATTTTGCTGGGAAAAGTATTTGACTTTGATATGGCCAATTTTTATTATCTATATTCTTTGAGTAGCTTTTTAAAGAAAATTTTACTATCTCCATATCCCTGGTGGCTCAGAGGTTAAAGTGTCTGCCTCCAATGCGGGAGACCTGGATTCGATCTCTGGGTTGGGAAGATCCCCTGGAGAAGGAAATGGCAACCCACTCCAGTATTCTTGCCTGGAGAATCCCATGGACTGAGGAGCCTGGTGGGCTGCAGTCCACGGGGTCACAAGGAGTTGGACACGACTGAGTGACTTTAGTTACTTACTTACTTACTTACTTATATCATACAGAAATATCCTTAGTACTCCCATCATTTTTTCAAAGCTGATAAACTTACAAAATTACATTTAGATATTTATATATGGTTGAAGTACATTTTATTTATTGTTCTTAGAACTTTTGAGTATCTACTTGGAGTTTAGCTTTCCATATGCATAGCCAGTTGTCATAGCACCTTTTATTAAATAGTTCAGCTTTTCTTTTGTGATTCTGAATGCTAATTCTTCTGATATTAAGTTTCTCTGTATATATGTGTGCCCATGTGGTTGTATATCTCTTGACTTTCTGTTCAGTGTTATTGCCTTACAGTATTTAAATCACCATATTTTATAATGATTGTTAGTAGCTGGTAGGTTATATGTATTTTCTTTATTATTCTAGGAAATTTTCTTAGCTACTGTATATATTTTTTAAAATCTGAGCATCCAAAGCATTTTTATTATAGAAATAAATATTCAGATAACCACACACAAGTTATAGCTTAATGAGTTATTGAAAGGCCTTATAACTGCAATAGGGTCAAGAAATAGAAATCCAGACTTCTCTACAAGCCTCTTTGTGTTCTTGCCTAATTACAGTCCTCTTCCTCTCCCTCAGAATAACAACTGTCCTGATTTTCATTTTGGGGGAGGATTCTTTTTGGTTTTATTACCAATTGCGGATCCTAGACAGATTAGTTTCGTCTTACCTGTTTTTATAAAAACTTAAGATTTCTTTAAGTTTCCCATTAAGTTACAGATTTCCCTTCATCCTTTTTATCCTTACAATTTACAGCGGACCTTTGAACAACATGGGATTAAGAGTGCCAATCCTCTGCATAGCTGAAAATCCACTATAATTTTATCTACCATTGGTTATCTTGTATTTGCACTTTGGATGAAACCAACCACAGATTATATAGTACTGTAGTAGAATTTAGTGGAAGGTATCTGTGTGTGAGGGGACCTGTGCAATTCAAACCCATGCTGTTCAAAGGTCTACTCTATTCAAAGAATCTTGGTGTTGGACATATAGCATTTCTCATGGATTGGGTTTTTCAAGTTCATGCGCATGTAAGGGCTCAACGTGTTTCTGTGTCCTTTGAACTTTTCAAAATGTTCAGCTTGATCCAGAGGCTGGATCAGACTATGTTTTATTCTTTCGGCAGAACTACAAGTTACTGTGTTATTTCATCAGGAAGCACATAATGCCTGGTTGTGTATCTTTTTAAGATATAAATAGCTGTAGGTGCTCAGAGCCTAGACACATTTATTTATTAGGGAATACAAAATGATGATATTCTGTGTGTATTATTTCTTTTCTACTTATAGTTGAAATAGTTTTATGACATTTATCTTCATCTACTATTTAGTTATCCAATCTTCCCTGATAGCTTAGTTGGTAAAGAATCAGCCTACAATGCAGGAGACCCCAGTTCAATTCCTGGGTCAGGAAGATCTGCTGGAGAAGGGATAGGCGACCCACTCCAGTATTCTTGGGCTTCCCTTGTGGCTCAGCTGGTAAAGAATCCTCCTGCAATGTGGGAAACCTGGGTTAAGAATCCTCCTGCAATGCAGGAGACCTGGGTTTGACCCCTGGGTTGGGAAGACACCCTGGCGAAGGGAAAGGCTACCCACTCCAGTATTCTGGCCTGGAGAGTTCCTGGACTGTATAGATCATGGGGTCACAGAGAGTCTGACACGACTGAGTGACTTTCACTTTCAGCAAAGGGAGAATATGTTTGATTCTTTCCCTTTACTTACTAGTTTTCAAAATATTGAATTGCTTTCTTATCATTATCTGAAGAGAATCAATTAGTTTTACTTTTTAAAAATCATAATGAATTCGTAGACTTGAACATAATTAATAGATTTTAACCCATTGCAAATATTAGTCTTTTAAAAGTTGAAATTGTCCCATTTTTGGCCAGTAGAAACTGCCTAAATTGAAGTTCTGACTGCATCAACATGACCTTCTATGTTTCTGGTGGCTATTTTTGGTCTTTGGTATGCAAAAATTCTTACATGTTCATCTCTTACATTTTCTGGTTTCTTTTAAATGGAAATGGTATTTCAAGAACACACTCTGGATTTAAGAGATGTCTGCTCTTAGGCTGGCCATTTTTTCTGAAGCTCTTTAGTGGACAGAATTAGGAATCTATTAATATATAATATCTTTTTTAGGAAATGAGTAATTCTTTATGAATAAATCATAAACTCATAAAAACTTATGGCTAATATTATGGCAAGAGAATATTCAGAGGTAAAATACACTGTATTTTTACATTACAAAAAATGTATTAAAGATACAATAATTTCAAATGATGATTAAACAAAAACAGCTTTATGCTAACATATTAAAAATATACCTGAAACTAATGACTCATTCAAGAAAAATTATATAATCTAATTAGATTAATACTTAAGTAAAAGAATTGATGTCTAAATATGCTCTAATTTTTGGTGATTTTGCTTTTAATTTTTAAAGGAGCAAATAATTTCCATGCCATAAAATCTGTTATAGAGAAGAGAAAAATATTAAAACCTTCCTATTTCTAAAGATGAAATATTTATGAGTTCCTACTGATATTTCCAAGTCAAAATCAGAACTACAGGATTATTTATTGACCCTGTTTTGTATTATATTTGTATCTACTTTTGTTTACACTGGGAATCTTGAATTGCAAGGACCAAGGAGGGTAATAACATATATCATCATTTACTTTAATCTGCAACAAACACACTACTGTCTCAAAATAACAATGATAACATATCCAAAAATTTACTAATCATTTTTAATATGTTTTCCCATTTTTCTTCCTCATATTTTTAATGATTATACCATGTCTACCTTCTGTGAGCATGTAGCCATTTCATACGGTACTCTCCTCTGTTTGGCACTCATTTAGTCTTCGGTTCAGTTCAGTTCAGTCACTCAGTCGTGTCTGACTCTTTGCGACCCCATGAATCACAGCACGCCAGGCCTCCCTGTCCATCACCAACTCCCGGAGTTCACTCAAACTCACGTCCATCGAGTCAGTGATGCCATCCAGTCATCTCATCCTCTGTCATCCCCTTCTCCTCCTGCCCCCAATCCCTCCCAGCATCAGAGTCTTTTCCAATGAGTCAACTCTTCGCATGAGGTGGCCAAAATACTGGAGTTTCTGCTTTAGCATCATTCCTTTCAAAGAACCCAGGACTGATCTCCCTTAGAATGGACTGGTTGGAGCTTCTTGCAGTTCAAGGGACTCTCCAGAGTCTTCTCCAACACCCAGTTCAAAAGCATCAATTCTTCAACGCTCAGCTTTCTTCACAGTCCAACTCTCACATCCATACATGACTACTGGAAAAACCATAGCCTTTACTAGATGGAACTTTGTTGGCAAAGTAATGTCTCTGCTTTTGAGTATGCTATCTAGGTTGGTCATAATTTTCCTTCCAAGGAGTAAACGCCTTTTAATTTCCTGGCTACAATCACCGTCTTTAGTGGTTTGGGAGTTGTACAATTAACTGTATTTTAATGCTCACTGTCTGGTATTACATTGATGCTTCTCTCGATACTTTGGTGTCTGAAGCTTTTTCTCTAGTAGATTCCTCAGGAAGAGTTCATGAGACTAAAGTGGTTCTTGCATCCTGATAAGTGGTTGTCTATTTATACTCAAGTCAATTTTTCAGGATGTAAAATCTTTGGCTCACTTTTTCTTTCCTTGAGTATCTTAAATATTATTCCAGTTTCTCTTGACTTAAGTATGATTGCCTTAAAGTCTAATACAATTTTATTTCCCTTATAAGGCAAGGGCCTAAAATATTTTTTTCTGTGTCTTTCAAATCCGGTGATGTTACCAGACTACTTCTTCATGTTAGCAATTGTAGGGCAATATTTTCATATCTGTTATATGCTATGTCATATATAATTTACATTTTTATTTCAAGTAAGCTTTCCAAGTTACAGTTTTAGTATTTGTTTTGTGCCTCACTATCTATATGTAGGATTTTTTTGCCTGCTTTCAACTTTTTATTGAATTATTTTTTTCCCTGTTGATTTTTGATTTATAAAACTTTTCACTCCTCTTTTTCTTAGGCATTATTTATTATATTTTAAGCTATTGTTTCTTCTAGTTTGGTTTTCATTTCTTAAATATACATTTGTTCTTTATTGTTTTCTCTGGATTCTGTCATTTCACTTCTGAATTATTGCACTTCTAGTTTTTGTTGCTTTTCTGTATCATGTAATATTAATACTATAATTTACTCTGAAATAGAAGATTACAGTGTTTGTCTGTTCTTTGGGGGTCTCTTCCCAGTACCTTTTCATTTTTGGTTGAGATTTTCCTCTGGTTTTTAATTTTCTTTCATCTTATATCAACTTTGTATGAATTCAATCTTAATACTTATCTGTTGATTGCTATATGAATTTAGTTTTCATATACTTTTAAAAGGAGGCATGGGTAAGAGTGACTTTTCCTGGCACAGAGATCTTTGAGCTCTGGCTTTCTTAAGTAATATTCATATTTTTGAAACTGTGCTTGTAGCTTTGTTTTTTTCTTGATGTTCTTCAGATTTTGACATTATCTGTGCCTTTGAAGGGGCTTCCCAGGTAGCACTAGTGGTAAAGAACTAACCTGCTAATGCAGGAGACATAAGAGGCTCGATCTCTGGGTTGGGAAGATCCCCTGGAGAAGGGAGATACCCACTCCAATATTCCTGCCTGGAGAATTCCATGGACAGAGGAACCTGACCAGCTATAGTCCATAGTGTTATGAAGAGTTGGACATGATTGAGTGACTGACACTTTCACTTTTCCAGGAGGCTAGTGTGGCTGCTGAGAGAGAGAGAGAGGAGGAGGAACATCAGAGAGGGAGAAGGAAGAGAGAAGGTGGGGCTTTGTAGACTATTGTTCAGCTTTTATCTTTTACACTGAATGAGATGGGAGTTTTCAGCAGTACAGTGACATGATTCAAGATTTTATTGTAGCAGGATCACTTTGGTTGCTTGTTGAAAAGAAGACTGAGAGTGGACAAGCATAGAAGCAGATAGATGTCTTTGGGGAAGGTATACATATATGAAATAAATACATGTTCAATGTAAATAAGCCTTAAGTATAACAAAACATTTCATTCATAACATTTTGTGGCTTATATTCATTAATTACAATAGTCTTGATCTTCTGTGGGATGGTACATAGATACTACTGGGTTTATCAAGTGATATAGTGAATTGTTAACGTTATTTTTGTTGTATTTTTGAATATTTTTGCAGTTCAGAATTAGAATTTTTTTGTCTCTGAATTATGATGCAAGTTGGTCAGAATATAATCAGGTAAACAAGTTACATTTTACACATGCTGCTGCTGCTAAGTCACTTCAGTCATGTCTGACTCTGTGAGACCCCATAGAAACTCTGTGAGACCCCATAGATGGCAGCCCACCAGGCTCCCCCATCCCTGGGATTCTCCAGGCAAGAACACTGGACTGGGTTGCCAGTTCCTTCTCCAATGGGTGAAAGTGGAAAGTGAAAAGTGAAATTGAAGGCACTTAGTTGTGTCTGACTCTTCGTGACTGCATGGACTGCAGCCTCCCAGGCTCCTCTGTCCATGGGATTCTCCAGGAAAGAGTACTGGAGTGGGGTGCCATTGCCTTCTACACATTTTAGTGGAAGTGATGGAATTCCAGTTGAGCTGTTTCAAATCCTGAAAGACGATGCTGTGAAAGTGCTGCACTCAATATGCCAGAAAATTTGGAAAACTCAGCAGTGGCCACAGGACTGGAAAAGGTCAGTTTTCATTCCAATTCCAAAGAAAGGCAATCCAAAAGAATGCTCAAACTACTGCACAATTGCACTCATCTCACATGCTAGTAAAGTAATGCTCAAAATTCTCCAAGCCAGGCTTCAGCAATACGTGAACCGTGAACTCCCTGATGTTCAAGTTAGTTTTAGAAAAGCAGAGGAGCCAGAGATCAAATTGCCAACATCCATTGGATCATGGAAAAAGCAAGAGAGTTCCAGAAAAACATCTATTTCTTCTTTATTGACTATGCCAAAGCCTTTGACTGTGTGGATCACAAGAAACTGTGGAAAATTCTGAAAGAGATGGGAATACCAGACCACCTAACCTGCCTCTTGAGAAATCTGTATGCAGGTCAGGAAGCAACAGTTAGAACTGGACATGGAACAACAGACTGGTTCCAAATAGGAAAAGGAGTCCATCAAGGCTGTATATTGTCACCCTGCTTATTTAACTTATATGCAGGGTACATCATGAGAAATGCTGGACTGGAAGAAACACAAGCTGGAATCAAGATTGCCAGGAGAAATATCAATAACCTCAGATATGCAGATGACACCACCCTTATGGCAGAAAGTGAAGAGGAACTAAAAAGCCTCTTGATGAAAGTGAAAGAGGAGAGTGAAAAAGTTGGCTTAAAGCTCAACATTCAGAAAATGAAGATCATGGCATCTGGTCCCATCACTTCATGGGAAATAGATGGGGAAACAGTGGAAACAGTGTCAGACTTTATTTTGGGGGGCTCCAAAATCACTGCAGATGGTGATTGCAGCCATAAAATTAAAAGACGCTTACTCCTTGGAAGAAAAGTTATGACCAACCTAGATAGTATATTCAAAAGCAGAGACATTACTTTGCCGACTAAGGTCCATTTAGTCAAGGCTATGGTTTTTCCATTGGTCATGTATGGATGTGAGAGTTGGACTGTGAAGAAGGCTGAGCGCCGAAGAATTGATGCTTTTGAAGTGTGGTGTTGGAGAAGACTCTTGAGAGTCCCTTGGACTGCAAGGAGATCCAACCAGTCCATTTTGAAGGAGATCAGTCCTGGGATTTCTTTGGAAGGAATGATGCTAAAGCTGAAACTCCAGTACTTTGGCCACCTCATGCGAAGAGTTGACTCATTGGAAAAGACTTTGATGCTGGGAGGGATTGTGGGCAGGAAGAGAAGGGGATGACCGAGGATGAGATGGCTGGATGGCATCATGGACTCGATGGATGTGAGTCTTAGTGAACTCTGGGAGATGGTGATAGACAGGGAGGCCTGGCGTGCTGCGATTTATGGGGTCGCAAAGAGTCAGACACGACTGAGCGACTGAACTGAACTGAACTGACTGGACCTAATTACAGTTTTAAAAGCTTTCCATCTTCCTGCCTAAATCCTGGTTCTTCCTACTTGTATTTACTCTGTGGGTCTCTGCTTTTTGCAATAGAGGCTTTCTACAGGTGTTTGTACTGACTGCAAGCTCTGTATACTTGGGAAAGATTTGGTGGTTGTGGGTGAACCCAACTTTTTGTGGGCTAGTTAATTGGACCTCAAGGTCCAGAGGTCTTTGTCTCTTGATCTGGTCAAGAACCTATTTGCTTTCCCAGAGTATATAAGCTTGACTGCTAGTATTTATGTAGCTGAACCAGAGGTTAGAGCAGGAACTCCGAGTATTTTTATGAAATGTTTCCTGAATCCCTCTGATTTTATATGGTAACCTCGTCTTTGACAATATCTGGCATGTCTCAAATCTGAGGTGCTCTTTTTGGCTCTCTGCAGAGAATAAAACTCCATTCTTTTACTGGAGGCTTCCTAGGTGGTGCTAGTGGTAAATAACCCACCTACCAGTGCAGGAGACACAAGTTCAATCCCTGGGTAGTGAAGATTCCCCTGGAGAAGGGCATGGCAACCCACTCCAGTATTCTTGCCTGGAGAATCCCATGGACAGAGGAGCCTGGTGGGCTACAGTCCATGGGGGTGTTGCAAAGAGTCAGACTCAGTTGAAGCGACTGAGCATGCAGCACTTCTGCTGGAGGAGGAGAGTGGTGGTCTTCCAGTTAAGGGCATCCGAGGATCTAATTACATCCTAAACAAACTTTCAACTACTCCTTAATTTTTAAAAAATATTGTCAGTTTCACCTCTGCTCCCCCTCCCCTCAAGGTTGAACCATTTGAAGCTTCTGCCGTACAAATTTGGTTAAGTATCAACTTTCCGTAATGCTCACTGAAGATTCAGCTTTCCCTTGTGTTGAAAAATCACTTGCACTTATCCTTCTGCATAAATTTTGTGAGTATTCTCTTCTTTCCCATTCCCTTTGCTTTTATGACATAATTCCTTTAAATATACCCTTAAGGTCATTATTGTCATATAGGAGAAAGTGGAGTTAAATCTGTATGTCCAGTTTGCTGTATTTACCCTGTTGTTCTCCTTTACTTGCTTTGAGGCATGTGGCTACACACCCAAACTGTGAGATAGGCAAGCAGTCATGCTCATCACTGAACAGATGGGAAAACAGAAACATACAAGATCAGCAGAATTGCCCAGTATTGCAGAGTTTGACAGTAACAAAACTGAAGAAGAATGATGAGTTCTGAACTTCAAATTTTCGGTAAGATTTGTCATTCAGTTACTAAGTTGTGTCCAACCCTTTGTGACCTCATGGACTGCAGCATGTCAGGCTTCCCTGTCCTTCACCATCTCCCAGAGTTTGCAAACTCATGTCCATTGATTGTGTCAGTGATGCTGTCTAGCCATCTCCTCCTCTGTCGTCCCCTTCTCCTCTTGCCCTCAATCTTTCCCAGCATCAGGGTCTTTTCCAATGAGTCAGTTTCTTGAATAAGGTGGCCAGAGTGAGTATTGGAGTTTCAGCTTCAGCATTAGTCCTTCCAATGAATATTCAGGATTGATTTCCTTTAGGATTGACTGGTTTGATTTCCTTGCAGTTCAAGGGACTCTCAAGAGTCTTCTCCAACACCACAGTTCAAAGGCATCAATTCTTCAGCACTCAGCCTTCTTTATGGTCCAACTCTCACATACATACATGACTACTGGAAAAACCATAGCTTTGGCTAGACGCACCATTGTTGGCAAAGTGATGATTTACCCCCTTTCCCCACTGATTGCAAAAAAGCTATTTGTGAAAGAATAACAACAAAAAATAGATCTAGATTGACATTCCTTTCTTACTTTTTTTTTTTAAATTTTTAATTTTTTTTAAATTTTAAAATCTTTAATTCTTACATGCGTTCCCAAACATGAACCCCCCTCCCACCTCCCTCCCCACAACATCTCTCTGGGTCATCCCCATGCACCAACCCCAAGCAAGCTGCATCCTACGTCAGACATGGACTGGCGATTCAATTCTTACATGACAGTATACATGTTAGAATTCCCATTCTCCCAAATCATCCCACCCTCTCCCTCTCCCTCTGAGTCCAAAAGTCTGGTATACACATCTGTGTCTTTTTTCCTGTCTTGCAAACAGGGTCATCATTGCC
This sequence comes from Capra hircus, assembly GCF_001704415.2. Lineage (NCBI taxonomy): Eukaryota > Metazoa > Chordata > Mammalia > Artiodactyla > Bovidae > Capra > Capra hircus. The sequence continues at coordinate 46,030,752 of NC_030811.1, forward strand.
ATCTTCCTAAATTCCATATATATGTGTTAGTATACTGTATTGGTGTTTTTCTTTCTGGCTTACTTCACTCTGTATAATTGGCTCCAGTTTCACCCATCTCATCAGAACTGATTCAAATGAATTCTTTTTAATGGCTGGGTAATACTCCATTGTGTATATGTACCACAGCTTTCTTATCCATCCATCTGCTGATGGACATCTAGGTTGTTTCCATGTCCTGGCTATTATAAACAGTGCTGCGATGAACATTGGGGTACATGTGTCTCTTTCAATTCTGGTTTCCTTGGTGTGTATGCCCAGAAGTGGGATTGCTGGGTCATAAGGTAGTTCTATTTGCAATTTTTCAAGGAATCTCCACACTGTTCTCCATAGTGGCTGTACTAGTTTGCATTCCCACCAACAGTGTAGGAGGGTTCCCTTTTCTCCACACCCTCTCCAGCATTTATTGCTTGCAGATTTTTGGATCGCAGCCATTCTGACTGGTGTGAAGTGGTACCTCATTGTGGTTTTGATTTGCATTTCTCTAATAATGAGTGATGTTGAGCATCTTTTCATGTGTTTGTTAGCCATCCGTATGTCTTCTTTGGAGAAATGTCTATTTAGTTCTTTGGCCCATTTTTTGATTGGGTGGTTTATTTTTCTGGAATTGAGCTGCAGAAGTTGCTTGTATATTTTTGAGATTAGTTGTTTGTCAGTTGTTTCATTTGCTATTATTTTCTCCCATTCAGAAGGCTGTCTTTTCACCTTGCTTATATTTTCCTTTGTTGTACAGAAGCTTTTAATTTTAATTAGATCCCATTTGTTTATTTTTGCTTTTATTTCCAGAATTCTGGGAGGTGGATCATAGAGGATCCTGCTGTGATTTATGTCTGAGAGTGTTTTGCCTATGTTCTCCTCTAGGAGTTTTATAGTTTCTGATCTTACATTTAGATCTTTAATCCATTTTGAGTTTATTTTTGTGTACGGTGATAGAAAGTGACCTAGTTTCATTCTTTTACAAGTGGTTGACCAGTTTTCCCAGCACCACTTGTTAAAGAGATTGAAAAATATGGAACGCTTCACGAATTTGCGTGTCATCCTTGCGCAGGGGCCATGCTAATCTTCTCTGTATCGTTCCAATTTTAGTATATGTGCTGCCGAAGCGAGCACCTTTTCTTACTTTGCATTGATACCAATGGTATAAATTCCCAAGCATCTGTTCATGTATCCACTACAGGAAAAAAATGAGGTGTTTATTAAAAGTATATAATCTCAGATACCACAACAAACCTACTGAATAAGAATCTTACAGGGAGGGCACACAATATTAGTTTTATTTTGTAATATTTTTCCCAGTTGCTGATGTGCAGGAAGGTTGGAAACCCATGGAATTATATACTTTCTTAAATAATGACTTTTACAGATTTTTGTGAATTTGGACTTACTTCTTTGTGTTTCATTTCTTCCCTAATTTTGTCATCAAACAGAAGGTAGGTGATATTTACAGTTTGTGACTTTAGCTTGTCTTCTTTAGCTACTTATTAAGTCTCACAATAGCAATGGATTCTAGTTTGGAATATCCTTTCAATTGGAATTTGGAAGATAATCCAAAAATTTTCATTCTCATACATGGAGTCAGCCAGTGCTTAGCACATATAGGATTTCATAATCAAGAAGGCTTTACCAGTTAGGATATATTCAGTTTACCAAGACCAGTTATGACTCCTACACATAGGGGCTTGTAGAATTCTATAAAGTAATAGATTTTGACCATAAATGATTTTATAAAGTTTTAAATCCAAAAGTGTTAGATGTTGAGTAATTTGACCTACCTCCCAGCCTTTGAAGAGGTCAAATTAATTAACTTTTAATTTATTTGGTACTGATGACTGCAAATTTCAGGAAGTACAAAATAATTTGAATGAAAAAAAGGATAGGTATGAGATACTGTCAGTGAAAAGGGTGTATATTTTAATCAAAATGACAATCAGGCATGAGCAGTACAGTGCACTATAGGGCTGAGATGAGAACTTCTATGTGGTATCTGGGTCAGGTAAAGTGAAAGTGAAAGTGAAATCTCTCAGTCATGTCCAACTCTTTGCGACCCCCTGGACTGTAGCCTACCAGACTCCTCCCTCCATGGGATTCTCCAGGCAAGAGTATTGGAGTGGGTTGCCATTTCCTTCTCCAGGGGATCATCCCGACCCAGGGATTGAACCTTGGTCTCCTGCATTCTAGGCAGATGCTTTAACCTCTGAGCCACCAGGGAAGCCCATGGTCAGGTAAAGGGACAGTGAAATGCCAAATGTAGAGGTGATTTATTTTTTATTTTTCCTTAATTTTAATGCAGTTGATTTAATCTGGAGACCATATGTTTAGTTGTTTTAAATTTTTTTCTCTTTTCATGGAGGAAAGAAAGAATTAGTCCCTCAGTTGTGTCCAACTCTTTGCAATCCCATGGACTGTAGCCCACCAGGCTCCTCTGTCCATGGAATTCTTCAGGCAAGAATACTGGAGTGGGTAGCCATTTCCTTTTCCAGGGGACCTTTCCAACCCAGGGATTGATGCCGGGTCTCCTGCATTGTAGGTAGATTCTTTACCATCTGAGCCACCAGAGAAGCCCCTCTCCTCCTGGAAGAACATACCAAAAAACTTTATGGAATGAAGGTGAGAGATGGCTGATACTTTTCATTTAAACCAGGAGCTGGACTTTTTCTTAAAAAGACTAGATAGTAAATATTTTAGCTTTGAAGGCTCTTAGGTCTCTGTAGCAACTACTCAACTTCACCACTATGAGAAGTCTGCTGGGAACAAATGGGAATGGCTGTGTTCTGATAAAACTTTATTTACAAAAATAGACCATTGTCCATGTGTTCCAGTTTGCTAACTCTTGCTTAGACCCTTTTTCATTTACATGCATTTTCTTTTAGTCAAATTAATTAACTTTAAATGTGAAAATTATTTAAATTGGACTAAAATACACTGGTAAATCAAATAGTAGAGAAGATTTAAAAAATCTGCATCATTAATAACCAAGGTTGCCTTAAATTACTACCAAGCGCTAAGACTGTTACAGAAACCCCCAATTTTGTGATAGAGTTTCGTGTAGGTGATGCTGACTAATTTTGCCTGTTTACTTGGTTTTGGGATGATATGTTTTGAATTTTATCTTGAAGAATAAAACACAAAAAGTTCACCCCCATTTAATGTTTTTCAATATTCATAGTTTTAGCTAATGTTATTCAAATGATTTAATGATAAAACAGCTTTAAAATAGTTAATAATGAAGGTTTATTTCCCACTCCTGACTTTCAATGTCATTTCAGTCCATTTTAAAAATTTGTGGGGAGAAAATATTGTCAGGAGAAAGCTCATCATCAATTTGCCACAGCTGAAACTGGCACAGCTGGTGAATGAGTGTTTTAATGTATTTCTAGATTAAGCAAGGCAGTTTAAAGAAAACATCATGCAAAAATTCAATCTGCTGTGGGTTTAAAATAAAGTCTTCATCTGTGTTGCTGCAGAAAGAATAGCTACCTTATGTTTTGTCATATTGTAGTGGATTATCTTTAATGAAGCGTATATCCCCCACAGCATTATTGTGATATTTTGTGTTTGTCTTGGTCTGCACTAATGCAATGGTTTAATTTTAGTGAACAAAAGAATGGATTTTACTCTTAGTAATGCCACGGCAGGTTTTTTTCTGGAAGTTGTAAATGAAGGCAATTCACACACATTTAGAAGGAGACCTTTGTTCTAAATTTCAGTGGGATCTCATAGCAATGATAATGTAGATGTCTTGATCTCTGAAAAATTCTAAGAGGTCTTCACGAAGGAAACCATTCATAGTGTATTTTTTTTTTTAAGCAGAAAGTAGTATGACTCAAATTGAAAAGGAGAAAGAAAATCCAACCTTCCATCATCTTTCTTCTATTTACATATCATTCAGTTCAGTTCAGTTCAGTCGCTCAGTCGTGTCCGACTCTTGGTGACCCCATGAATCACAGCAAGCCAGGCCTCCCTGTCCATCACCAACTCCTGGAGTTCACTCAGACTCACGTCCATCGAGTCAGTGATGCCATCCAGCCATCTCATCCTCTGTTGTCTTCTTTTCCTCCTGCCCCCAATCCCTCCCAGCATCAGAGTCTTTTCCAATGAGTCAACTCTTTGCATGAGGTGGCCAAAGTGCTGGAGTTTCAGCTTTAGCATGAGTCCTTCCAATGAACACCCAGGACTGATCTCCTTCAGAATGGACTGGTTGGATCTCCTTGCAGTCCAAGGGACTCTCAAGAGTCTTCTCCAACACCACAGTTCAAAAGCATCAGTTCTTCAGTGTTCAGCTTTCCTCACAGTCCAACTCTCACATCCATACATGACCACTGGAAAAACCATAGCCTTGACTAAACGGACCTTTGTTGGCAAAGTAATATCTCTGCTTTTTAATATGCTATCTAGGTTGGTCATGCATTGGAGAAGGAAATGGCAACCCACTCCAGTGTTCTTGCCTGCAGAATCCCAGGGATGGGGGAGCCTGGTGGGCTGCCGTCTGTAGGGTCACACAGAGTCAGACACGACTGAAGTGACTTAACAGCAGCAGCAGCAGCAGCAGCAGCAGCAGGTTGGTCATAACTTTTCCTTTTAAGGAGTAAGCATCTTTTAATTTCATGGCTGCAACCACCATCTGCAGTGATTTTGGAGACCCCCAAAATAAAGTCTGACACTGTTTCCACTGTTTCCCCATCTATTTCCCATGAAGTGATGGGACCAGATGCCATGATCTTCGTTTTCTGAATGTTGACCTTTAAGCCAACTTTTTCACTCTCCTCTTTCACTTTCATCAAGAGGCTTTTTAGTTCTTCTTCACTTTCTGCCATAAGGGTGGTGTCATCTGCATATCTGAGGTTATTGATATTTCTCCTGGCAATCGTGATTCCAGTTTGTGCTTCTTCCAGCCCAGCATTTCTCATGATGTACTCTCTCAATGTCATGATGCATATTCTCATGATGTAAGAAGAGGTGGCAAGAATACACAGAAGAACTGTACAAAAAAGAGCCTCATGACCCAGATAATCATGATGGTGCGATCACTCACCTAGAGCCAGACATCCTGGAATGTGAAGTCAAGTGGGCCTTATAAAGCATCACAATGAACAAAGCTAGTGGAGGTGATGGAATTCTAGTTGAGCTATTTCAAATCCTGAAAGATGATGCTGTGAAAGTGCTGCACTCAATATGCCAGGAAATTTGGAAAACTCAGCAGTGGCCACAGGACTGGAAAAGGTCAATTTTCATTCCAATCCCAACGAAAGGCAATGTCAAAGAATGCTCAAACTATTTCACGATTGCACTCATCTCACATGCTAGTAAAGTAATGCTCAAAATTCTCCAAGCCAGGCTTCTGTGATATGTGAACCGTGAACTTCCAGATGTTCAAGCTGGTTTTAGAAAAGGCAGAGATCAAATTGCCAACATTCGAAAAAGCAAGAGAGTTCCAGAAAAACATCTATTTCTGCTTTGTTGACTATGCCAAAGCCTTTGACTGTGTGGATCACAGGAAACTGTGGAAAATTCTGAAAGAGATGGGAATACCAGGCCACCTGACCTGCCTCTTGAGAAACCCATATGCAGGTCAGAAAGTAACAGTTAGAACTGGGCATGGAACAACAGACTGGTTCCAAATTGGAAAAGGAGTCCGTCAAGGCTGTATATTGTCATCCTGCTTATTTAACTTAAATGCAGAGTACATATCATTACCATGTATTATTTCTCATTCATATTTCCATCTACCTGCCTACTTACTAACATACCTACCTATCTATCAACTCTCTGAACAATGGATATTGTCTTTTCTCTTAATTTTCACCCTACACTTTCAGTTCCTGGGGATTTCTCTCTTCTATCTCTCTTTCATCCTTTGGAATGCCTTCCAAGGATTTTATTTAGTTCTCCTACCCTCATTAACAGCCTGCTGCCTTGCAGGAAAAGCTCCTGTGCATCTCAAACTAGATCTTTCTCAGCTCTGCCTTTCCCATAGGATTTAGCATTTTATCCTGTGTCCTAGGTAAAGATCTAGGGGAAGAGGGACAGACTTACTCTGTGTATGGTGTTCCTAGGAATCCTAACTGGTTATACCTGCCCATATTTAACCATTAAAAGATGGTAGAAGTTTGGTGGTGTTTTTTTTTTTTTTCCCCTTATTCTATTGGGTTGGCCAAAAGTTTATTTGGTTTTTTTCATAAGATGGCTCTAGTAGTGCTTAGCTGTCTTTAACTTCACTTGAAACAATTTTGTAAGATTGTACTCTGACAGCTGTCATATCAGTGTGCATTTAAAAAATAACAACATAAAAATTGGTGAATTTCTGTGTAGCAATTTTAATATTGACAATGGAAGAGAAAAGCTACATTTTTGGTATGCTATCATTTATTATTTCAAGAAAGATAAAAATACGATAACATTAACTGTGTGAGGTAACTTCCTTCTCTACCTAATTTGAGAGTTATCATGAAAGGAAGTTGAATTCTGTCAAATACCTTTCTGCATCTATAGAGGTGATTATTTGGTTTTTATTTTTAATTATGTTAATGTATCACATTTATTATTTTGTGTATTTTGAGCCATCCTTGCATCCCAGGAATATATCCCACTGTGGATATTTGAGGGTCATGTTATGGTGGGTCATGTTTTGTTTTTAATGTGCTAGTGAATCTGGTTTGAAGAACCTATACCTATTTTGCTCAAACTATTTCAAAAGATTAAAAAGAAAGAAACATTCCCAATTTTTTTCTGTGAAGCCCCATCCCCATATTACTAAGATTTGGCAAAGACAGTACAAGAAAATAAAATTACAGGCCATTATCCTTGATGAATATAGGTGCAAAAATCCTCAACAAAATATTAGCAAGCTGAATGCAACAATACACAATAGGATCATACAGCATGACCAAGTTGGATTCATCCCAGGGTTACAGGGTGGTTCAACATGTGCAAAGCAACCACTGTGATACACCATATTAACAGAATAAAGGATAAAAAACCCTGATTATCTCAGTAGTTGCAGAAAAAGCATTTGGTAAAATTCAACCTTCATTCATAATAAAAACTCTCACCCAAGTGGGTGTAAAGGAAACATATCTCAACATAATGAAAGCGATTTACAACAGACCCACAATGTAATAGTCAATAGTGAAAAGTTGAAAGCCTTTTTGCTAAATTCAGGAACAAGACAAGGATGCCCAGTCTTACCAATTGTATTCAACATAATATTGGAAGAACTCACCACAGCAATCAGACAATGAACAGAATACAAAGCATCCAGATTGGAAGAGAAGAGGTAAAACTGTGGTATTTGTAGATAACATATGTTACTGTTCAGTTGTTCTGTAGTGTCAGAATCTTTGTGACCTATGGACTGCAGCATGCTGTCCTGGCCTTCACCATCTCCCTGAGTTTGTTCAAACTCCTTTGCGTTGAATTGGTGATGCCATCCATCACCTCTGTGCTCTGTTGCTCCTTCTCCTCCTGCCTTCAATCTTTCCCCAAATCAGGGTCTTTTCCAGTGAGTCGGCTCTTCACTTCAGGTGGTCAAAGTATTGGAGCTTCAGCTTCAGCATTAGTCCTTCCAATAAGTATTCAGGGTTGATTTCCTTTAGGATTGACTGGTTTGATTTCCTTCCAGTCCAAGAGACTCTCAAAAGTCTTCTCCAGTACCACAGTTCAAAAGCATCAATTCCTTAGCACTCAGCTTTCTTTATAGTTCAACTCTCACATCCATACATGACTACTGGAAAAATACGGATTTTTGTAAGTGAAGTGATGTTTCTGCTTTTTAAAATGCTGTCTAGAGTAGACAGGAAACACAAAAAGAGTGTATAAACTCGAACCTAAAACAATAAAGTAAATGGCAATGGGATCATACTTATCAATAATTACCTTAAATGTAAATTGGTTGAATGCCCCAACCAAAAGAAAAAGACTGGCAGAATGGATACAAAAACAAGACCCCTATATACATTGTCTACAAGAGACCCACCTCAAAACAGGGGACACATACAGACTGAAAGTGAAGGGCTGGAAAAAGATATTCCATACAAATAGAGATCAAAAGAAAGCAGGAGTAGCAATACTCATATCAGATAAAATAGACTTTAAAACAAAGGCTGTGAAAAGAGACAAAGAAGGACACTACATAATGATCAAAAGATCAATCCAAGAAGAAGATATAACAGTTGTAAATATATATGCACCCAACATAGGAGCACCACAATATGTAAGACAAATGCTAACATGTAAAATAGAAAGCCCAGAGATAAATCCATGCGCCTATGGCCACCTTATCTTTGACAAAGGAGGCAAGAATATACAGTGGAGAAAAGACAATCTCTTTAACAAGTGATGCTGGGAAAACTGGTCAACCACTTGTAAAAGAATGAAACTAGAACACTTTCTAACACCATACACAAAAATAAACTCAAAATGGATTAAAGATCTAAACGTATGACCAGAAACTATAAAACTCCTAGAGGAGAACATAGGCAAAACACTCTCTGACATACATCACAGCAGGATCCTCTATGACACACCTCCCAGAATATTGGAAATAAAAGCAAAAATAAGCAAATGGGACCTAATTAAATTTAAAAGCTTCTGCACAACAAAGGAAACTATAAGCAAGGTGAAAAGACAGCCTTCAGAATGGGAGAAAGTAATAGCAAATGAAGCAACTGATAAAGAACTAATCTCAAAAATATACAAACAACTCCGGCAGCTCAATTCCAGAAAAATAAACGACCCAATCAAAAAATGGGCCAAAGAACTAAACAGACATTTCTCCAAAGAAGACATACAGATAGCTAACAAACACATGAAAAGATGCTCAATATCACTCATTATCAGAGAAATGCAAATCAACACCACAATGAGGTACCATTTCACGCCAGTCAGAATGGCTGCTATCCAAAAGTCTACAAGTAATAAATGCTGGAGGGGATGTGGAGAAAAGGGAACCCTCCTACACTGTTGGTGGGAATGCAAACTAGTTCAGCCACTATGGAGAACAGTGTGGAGATTCCTTAAAAAAACTGCAAATAGAACTGCCTTATGACCCAGCAATCCCACTGCTGGGCATACCCACTGAGGAAACCAGAATTGAAAGAGACACGTGTACCCCAATGTTCGTCGCAGCACTGTTTATCATAGCCAGGACATGGAAGCCACCTAGATGTCCATCAGCAGATGAATAGATAAGAAAGCTGTGATACGTATACACAATGGAATATTACTCAGCCATTAAAAAGAATACATTTGAATCAGTTCTAATGAGGTGGATGAAACTGGAGCCTATTATGCAGAGTGAAGTAAGCCAGAAAGAAAAACACCAATACAGTATACTAACGCATATATATGGAATTTAGAAAGATGGTAACGATAACCCTGTATGCAAGACAGCAAAAGAGACACAGATGTTTAGAACGGACTTTTGGACTCTGTGGGAGAGGGGGAGGGTGGGATGATTTGGGAGAATGGCATTGAAACATGTATAATATCATATATGAAATGAATCGCCAGTCCAGGTTCGATGCAGGATACAGGATGCTTGTGGCTGGTGCACTGGGATGACCCAGAGGGATGGTACAGGGAGGGAGGTGGGAGGTGGGGTCAGGATGGGGAACACATGTATACCTGTGGCAGATTCATGTTGATGTATGGCAAAACCAATACAATATTGTAAAGTAATTAGCATCCAGTTAAATAAATAAATTTATATCAAAAAATATAATAAAAATAAAAACATCTTGTTAAAATAAAATAAAATGAAATAAAATTCTGTCTAGGGTTTGTCATAGCTTTTCTTCCAAGGAGCAAGCATCTTTTAATTTCAGGACTGCAATCACTGCCTGCAGTGATTTTGGAGCCCAAGAAAATAAAATCTGTCACTGTTTTCATTGTTTTCCCATCTTTATGCCATGAAGTAATGGAACTGGACACCATGATCTTAGTTTTTTAAATGTTGAGTTTTAAACCAGCTATTTATGATACTGTATGATACACTACACAGAGAACTCTAAAATCTCTACCCCAGAACTATTAGAACTATAAAATGAATTCAGCAAGATTGTAGGATACAAAAATAATATACAGAAATCTGTTGCATTTTATACGCTAGTATTGAAATATCAAAAAGAGGAAGCTTAAAAAACTCCCTTTTAAAATGGCATCAAAAAATAAAATCAGTTCAGTTCAGTTCAGTCACTCAGTTGTGTCCTACTATTTGCAGCCCCATGAACTGCAGCACGCCATGCGTCCCTGTCTGTCACCAACTCCCAGAGCTTGCTCAAACTCATGTCCGTCAAGTTGGTAATGCTATCCAACCATCTCATCCTCTGTCATCCCTTTCTTCTCCTGCCTTCAATCTTTCCCAGCATCAGGGTCTTTTCCAGTGAGTCAGTTCTTTGCATCAGGTGGCCAAAGTATTGGAGCTTCAGCTTCAGCATCAGTTCTTCCAATGAGTATTCAGCACTGATTTCCTTTAGGATTGACCAGTTTGATGGAAGTCAATCCTAAAAAAATAAAATACCTAGAAAAAAACTTAGCCAAGGAGGTGAAAAATCTATTTGCTGAAAACAATGGAAGATTGATAGAAGGAAACTTTTTGTTTTCTGCATGGTTTGTTTCTCATTCCTTTATTGTTATCCTTTCTTGTGATTTGATGATTTGATTTTTTTCCCCTTACCTTTTTTGTATCTACAATAGGTTTTTCAATGTGGCTACCATGAGGCTTTCATAAAACTTTTTATCAATATTATAGTCTAAACTTAGAATTTCAGTTTTATACAAAATTTCTACACATTCTCTAATAGCAAAATCAGTTTTTAGTCAATGATTAGCCTTTTTTTTCAGCTAATAACTTATATTTTAAAATTAAAAAAATTAAATCCCACATCTTCCCCTTATAAGGCAACAGAATTGAAGATTAAGAAGTATAAAGATTTGCATTTCTCTGATAATGAGTGATGTTGAGCATCTTTTCATGTGATGTATGGCAAAACCAATACAATATTATAAAGTAATTAACCTCCAATTGAAAAAATTATTTCATCTAATAAAAAAAGAAGTATAAAGAGAAGTTTGTGAAAGATATATGCACTAATGTCATCTGATATATAGAATAAAGGTGAGCTTTTTGTTAGTTTTTAAGTCTACACATTTACTCTTCTCTATACTTTATGTTCGGAGAAGGCAATGGCACCCCACTCCAGTACTCTTGCCAGGAAAATCCCATGGATGGAGGAGCCTGGGAGACTGCAGTCCATGGGGTTGTGAAGAGTCGGATATGACTGAGTGACTTTATTTTTCACTTTTCACTTTTATGCATTGGAGAAGGAAATGGCAACCTACTCCAGTGTTCTTGCCTGGAGAATCCCAGGGACGGGGGAGCCTGGTGGGCTGCTGTCTATGGGGTCGCACAGAGTCGGACATGACTGAAGTGACTTAGCAGCAGCAGCATAATTTATGTTTTTAATGTTAGAATTTACTTTTTTATATCATGGATCTATTAACCAATTTTTGTGGTCATAGTTATTCTTAATATTTGGGTCTTTTAACTTTTGTACTGGTGTTAAAAGTGATTGACTCACCATTCTTAACATTATTCTCATCTATGTCAGTTTCTCTCCAAATTTTTCTTCTCTTTTTCAGTATTACTTTTATTTTATTCACCTTTAACTTGTAACGAAATACTCTGTTACTGATCCTCATGTATATCTACTTTCTACCGTGGCTCTTAAAACTTTGTCTCATTTTTTAAATTGCCCTTCTTTTAGTTTCTTTCTTACATTCTGCACATCCTTCTATTTTCTGGTTCTTTCTCCTATGAATCCCCCCCATTTCTGTTTTATGTTATTTAATAACTGCTATTGCTTCCTAAGGAGTGTTTTTCAAAATGTTCATTTGGGAGTGTTATGTTAAAATTTTCATCAGCTTCAAAAAAATTTTTTTTGATGACTTTTCATCAGTTGTTGAAAAATTTAGTTACTCATTTTCATCTTCTGCTTGTATGGAACCAGACCAAATTATTTTATGTTATGCATTTTGAAGCATATGGATTTTCCTGAACTAGTGATAGGAGATTATTTTAGGTTGGGTTTGAATTGGAAAAGGACTCAAGTTTCATAATTCAAGTCTTTCCTTCTCTGTAGCCTGAGTCAGGTATTAAAAATATAGCCTGTCTTTCTGGGTGTCACATCGACCCTCAGAACCCAATATGATGTAACGAGGCACCTGCCTCCAATTCTATGTTTCCCACATCTCCTCAGAGCCCTTGACTTACATGATGAGGGATTTACTTTACCAGATGCTTGGTGGCACCCATCAAGATTTTCTCTCTTCACTGCTTTCACTCCCTCAGGAATTCTGTTTGTTTATTCAGGGGCTGTTCTAGAAGTTTCCTTTCAGTGTAAGGCCCTCTCCTTCTGGAAACAGTTCTTTTTGGAGATTTCTGGAATCTTTCTGGTTTAAGACCTAGAACTCCCTATTTCATACTGAAGCCCTTTTGCCTCTTCCTCCGGTTCTGTTCTGCTTAGTTGTATCTTAAGTAGTATTTACCCAGAATCTGGAGTTTATTGATTTTCTATGTTTCCTAGTTAGCTTTTGACCATCTTACAGCATTTCCTGTTCATGTGGGGTTCTATCTATCTAGGTTTAATATTTGCTGATGAATTTTAAAATCTTTAATCACCTTTTATAACCTAATTTTTCATTAGTCCCTCTACATATCTTAACTCGATACTTCCTTTCCTACTCTTACGTGTTCTGATTGCTCTATCTAGTTTCCCTGGTCAATTTTCCTGTTTTGAGGAGTTTTGGATCATGCTTATAGATATCTAGCAAATTTCGAATTTTCACCATCCATTCAGCTCATTCATTCAGTCATGTCTGACTCTTTGCAACCCCATGGACCGCAGCACGCCAGGGCTCCCTGTCCACACCAGTTTCCGGAGTTTACTCAGACTCATGTCCACTTGGTGATGTGATTCAACCGTCTCATTCTCTGTCATCCCCTTCTCCTCCCGCCTTCAATCTTTCCCAGCATCAGGGTCTTTTCAAATGAGTCAGTTTTTCACATCAGGTGGCCAAAGCATTGGAGTTTCAGCTTAAGCATCAGTCCGTCCAATGAATATTCAGGACTGATTTCCTTTAGGATGGAAAGGACTGGTTGGATCTCCTTGCAGTCCAAGGAACTCTCAAGAGTCTTCTCCAACACCACAGTTTAAAAGTATCAATTCTTCAGCACTCAGCTTTCTTTATAGTTCAACTTTCACATCCATACATGACTACTGGAAAGACCATAGCCTTGACTAGATGGATCTTTGTTGACAAAGTAATGTCTCTGCTTTTTACTATGCTGTCTAGGTAGGTTATAACTTTCCTTCCAAGGAGTAAGCATCATTTAATTCCATGGCTGCAGTCACCATCTGCAGTGATTTTGGAGCACCCCCCTCCCCCCGCAAAAAAAAAAAATCTGTCACTGTTTCCCCATCTATTTGCCATGAAGTGACGGTTTCAGATGCCATGATCTTAGCTTTCTGAATGTTGAGTTTTAAGCCAACTTTTTGACTCTCTTCTTTCACTTTCATCAAGAGGCTCTTTAGTTCTTCACTTTCTGCCATAAAGGTGGTGTCATCTACATATCTGAGGTTATTGATATTTCTCCTGACAATCTTAATTCCAGCTTGTGCTTCATCCAGCCCAGTGTTTCTCATGATGTACTCTGCATATAAGATAAATAAGCAGAGTGACAATATACAGCCTTGATGTACTCCTTTCCTGATTTGGATCCAGTCTGTTGTTCCATGTCCAGTTCTAATTGTTGCTTCCTGACCTGCATACAGATTTCTCAGGAGGCAGGTCAGGTGGTCTCGTATTCCCATCTCTTTCAGAATTTTCCAGTTTGTTGTGATCCACACAGTCAAAGGCTTTGGCATAGTCAATAAAGCAGAAATAGATGTTTTTCTGGACTCTCTTGCTTTTTTGATGATCCAACGAATGTTGGCCATTTGATCTCTGCTTCCTCTGCCTTTTCTAAATCCAGCTTGAACATCTGGAAGTTCATGGTTCATGTACTGTTGAAGCCTGACTTGGAGAATTTTGAGCATTACTTTACTAGTATGTGAGATGAGTGCAATTGTGCAGTAGTTTGAACATCCTTTGGCATTGCCTTTCTTTGCGATTGGAATGAAATCTGACCTTTTCCAGTTCAGAGGCCACTGCTGAGTTTTCCAAATTTGCTGGCATATTGAGTATAGCACTTTCACAGCATCATCTTTTAGGATTTGAAATAGCTCAACTAGAATTCTATCACCTCCACTAGCTTTGTTCATAGTGATGCTTCGTTAGGTCCACTTGACTTCTTATTTCAGGATGTCTGGCTCTAGATGAGTGATCACACCATTGTGATTATTTGGGTCATGAAGATCTTTTTTGTATAGTTCTTCTGTGTATTCTTGCCACCTCTTTTTAATATCTTCTGCTTCTGTTAGGTCCATATAATTTCTGTCCTTTATTGAGTCCATCTTTGTATGGAATGTTCCCTCGATATCTCTAACTTTCTTGAAAAGATCTCTGGTCTTTCCCATTCTATTGTTTTCCTCTATTTCTTTGCACTGATCACTGAGGAAGGCTTTATTATTTCTCCTTGCTCTTCTTTGGAACTCTGTATTCAAAAGGGCATACCTTTCCTTTTCTCCTTTGCTCTTCATTTCTCTTCTTTTCACAGCTATTTGTAAGTCCTCCTCAGGCAGCCATTTTGCTTTTTAGCATTTCTTTTTCATGGGGATGGTCTCGATCACTGTCTCCTATACAAGCCACTTCAAATAACTGTGTGCCCAACTTTTGCTAAAAAGAAATTTCTTCAGTGTCATGATTCCCTTTGCTGCATGTGATTTTTAGGAGGAGAACTGACAAGATCTGATTCTAAAAGGCTATCATACAACTTTTGCAACCAAAGCACTTGACCTCAACTTCATAGTAAGAAACTGTGAGTGATGACAGATTGTACAGAATCACATTCAAAATCACCAAGTCCCCTCTAAACATTCATACATTGCCATGTAGTCCTATGAAAGAGTTACTGACTAATGATTAGCAAACTTTTAAAAACTTTTTTTTAATGTTAACTCACTTTATTTTTTTTCCCATTGTCACAAAGATCTTTAATGTTTTCCTTATATAGCCACACCCGCTTCCCCTCCTTCTAGCCCCTCTTTTTTTTTTAATTTTTATTTTTACTTTATTTTGCTTTACAATACTGTATTGGTTTTGCGATACATTGACATGAATCAGCCATGGGTGTACACGAGTTCCCAATCCTGAACCCCCCTCCCACCTCCCACCCCATATCATCTCTCTGGATCATCCCCATGCACCAGCCACAAGCATCCTGTATCCTGTATCCTCTATCGAATGTAGACTGGCGATTCGTTTCTTACATGATAGGATACATGTTTCAATGCCATTCTCCCAAATCATCCCACCCTCTCCCTCTCCCACAGAGTCCAAAAGTCCGTTCTAAACATTTGTGTCTCTTTTGCTGTCTTGCATACAGGGTTATCATTACCATTTTTCTAAATTCCATATATATGCGTTAGTATAGTGTATTGGTGTTTTTCTTTCTGGCTTACTTCACTCTGTATAATAGGCTCCAGTTTCATCCACCTCATTAGAACTGATTCAAATGTATTCTTTTTAATGGCTGAGTAATACTCCATGTGTATATGTACCACAGCTTTCTTATCCATTCATCTGCTGATGGACATCTAGGTTGCTTCCATGTCCTGGCTATGATAAACAGTGCTGCGACGAACATTGGGGTACATGTGTCTCTTTCAATTCTGGTTTCCTCGGTGTGTATGCCCAGCAGTGGGATTGCTGGGTCATATGGCAGTTCTATTTGCAATTTTTTAAGGAATCTCCATACTGTTCTCCATAGTGGCTGTGCTAGTTTGCATTCCCACCAACAGTGTAAGAGGGTTCCCTTTTCTCTACACCCTCTCCAGCATTTATTGCTTGTAGACTTTTGGATTGCAGCCATTCTGACTGGTGTGAAATGGTACCTCATTGTGGTTTTGATTTGCATTTCTCTGATAATGAGTGATATTGAGCATCTTTTCATGTGTTTGTTAGCTATCTGTATGTCTTCTTTGGAGAAATGTCTGTTTAGTTCTTTGGTCCATTTTTTGATTGGGTAGTTTATTTTTCTGGAATTGAGCTGCATAAATTGCTTGTATATTTTTGAGATTAGTTGTTTGTCAGTTGCTTCATTTGCTATTATTTTCTCCCATTCTGAAGGCTGTCTTTTCATCTTGCTTACAGTTTCCTTTGTTGTGCAGAAGCTTTTAAATTTAATTAGGTCCCATTTGTTTATTTTTGCTTTTATTTCCAATATTCTGGGAGGTGGATCATAGAGGATCCTGCTGTGATTTATGTCGGATAGTGTTTTGCCTATGTTCTCCTCTAGGAGTTTTTGAGTTTATTTTTGTGTATGGTGTTAGAAAGTGATCTAGTTTCATTCTTTTACAAGTAGTTGACCAGTTTTCCCAGCATCACTTGTTGAAGAGATTGTCTTTAATCCATTGTATATTCTTGCCTCCTTTGTCAAAGATAAGGTGTCCATATGTGTGTGGATTTATCTCTGGGCTTTCTATTTTGTTCCATTGATCTATATGTCTGTCTTTGTGCCAGTACCATACTGTCTTGATGACTGTGGCTTTGTAGTAGAGCCTGAAGTGAGGCAGGTTGATTCCTCCAGTTCCATTCTTCTTTCTCAAGATTGCTTTGGCTATTCGAGGTTTTTTGTGTTTCCATACAAATTGTGAAACTATTTGTTCTAGCTCTGTGAAAAATACTGCTGGTAGCTTGATAGGGATTGCATTGAATCTGTAGATTGCTTTGGGTATTATACTCATTTTCACTATATTGATTCTTCTGATCCATGAACATGGTATATTTCTCCGTTTATTAGTGTCCTCTTTGATTTCTTTCATCAGTGTTTTATAGTTTTCTATATATAGGTCTTTAGTTTCTTTAGGTAGATATATTCCTAAGTATTTTATTCTTTTCGTTGCAATGGTGAATGGAATTGTTTCCTTAATTTCTTTTTCTACTTTCTCATTATTAGTGTATAGGAATGCAAGGGATTTCTGTGTGTTGATTTTATATCCTGTAACTTTACTATATTCATTGATTAGCTCTAGTAATTTTCTGGTGGAGTCTTTAGGGTTTTCTATGTAGAGGATCATGTCATCTGCAAACAGTGAGAGTTTTATTTCTTCTTTTCCAATTTGAATTCCTTTTATTTCTTTTTCTGCTCTAATTGCTGTGGCCAAAACTTCCAGAACTATGTTGAATAGTAGCAGTGAAAGTGGGCACCCTTGTCTTGTTCCTGACTTTAGGGGAAATGCTTTCAATTTTTCACCATTGAGGATAATGTTTGCTGTGGGTTTGTCATATATAGCTTTTATTATGTTGAGGTATGTTCCTTCTATTCTTGCTTTCTGGAGAGTTTTTATCATAAATGGATGTTGAATTTTGTCAAAAGCCTTCTCTGCATCTATTGAGATAATCATATGGCTTTTATTTTTCAATTTGTTAATGTGGTGAATTACATTGATTGATTTGCGGATATTGAAGAATCCTTGTATCCCTGGGATAAAGCCCACTTGGTCATGATGTATGATCTTTTTAATGTGTTGTTGGATTCTGATTGCTAGAATTTTGTTGAGGATTTTTGCATCTATGTTCATCAGTGATATTGGCCTGTAGTTTTCTTTTTTTGTTCTGAATAACCAACAAATCACAGAAGAAACAAAAAAATAAACAAAACATGCATAGAAACCAATGAAAATGAAAACACAACACCCCAAAACCTGTGGGATACTATAAAAGCAGTGCTAAGAGGAAAGTTCATAGCAATACGGGCATACCTCAAGAAACAAGAAAAAAGTCAAATAAATAACCTCACTCTACACCTAAAGCAACTAGAAAAGGAAGAAATGGAGAACCCCAGAGTTAGTAGAAGGAAAGAAATCTTAAAAATTAGGGCAGAAATAAATGCAAAAGAAACAAAAGAAACCATAGCAAAAATCAACAAAGCCAAAAGCTGTTTCTTTGAAAGGATAAATAAAATTGACAAACCATTAGCCAGACTCATCAAGAAACAAAGGGAGAAAAATCAAATCAATAAAATTTAAAAAAATTTTAAGTGATGTGTTAAATTTAATCTTCCATTCGTGGTCAAGAACATTCTTTGTATGTAATTTACCTTTCAGTGTATTGTTTCATTTTAGGTCTTAGAAAATAGCTTGTATGTATGATCCAGAGGACTTGTTATGAACAGAATGTTTATATCTCCTTAAAATTTATATGTTGAAATCATAACATTCAATATGATGGTATTAGGTTTGGGGAACTTTGGGAGCCCTTGTGAATGGGACTAGTGCCCCTGTATGAAGAGACACCAGAGCCTGCTTTCTTTCTCCATGCTCTCTCTCCCCTCTTCAATGTGAGGATACAACAAAAAAATGGCCACCAGTAAAATGGATAGGGCTTCCCAGGTGGCACTGGTGATAAAGAACCTGCCTGCCACTGCAAGAGGTGTAAGAGACATGAGTTCGACCCCTGGGTTGTAAAGATCCCGTGGAGAAGGGCATGGCAATCTACTCCAGTATTCTTGCCTGGAGAATCCCATGGACAGAGGAACCTGGTGGGCTACAGTCCACAGGGTCACAAAGATTCAGACCCAATCTGCCAACACCTTAATCATGGACGTACCAGCCTCCAGAACTGTGAGAAATAAATGTTTGCTGTTTAATCTCTTCACTCTGTAGTATTCTGTTATAGCAGCTGAAATTGATTAAGAGTGTTAAGTAGCAAATGGTGAATTTTGTAATCTATTTACAGCCCTTTTATTCTTGCTGCTTGATTTGGTACAAGTTGTTTGACTTTTAGTTGTATGAAATTTTTATTTAAAAATAAAAAGTTGGCTAAAGTTACTCTGTTGTGTCAAATGTCTAATGACATTGATAAAAATATTCTTAAAATAAAATAGTACAGTATTATAATTAAAGGGATGCATAGAGACATAGACAGAGCACCTGGATTCAATTCAATTCAGCTCCATCATTTACTGTATGACCTTGGTAAATTGACCTCTCTGAATTCAATTTCCTCATTTGGGACATGAGGATAATAATAACTATCTCTTGTGTTGTTAAGATGTTTGAGATAAGAAATATCAGTGCATGATAGCTATTTTGGGCTTTGTGATTTACATCAGTGACAGAGATCTTGGCTTGACGTTCTTTGCACTTTTTAACCATGGTGACATAGACCCTGTGGACACTGGATTCATTATTTTCCAGGTTTTTGAATGCTTTTATGGATATTAAGGTTTCATTGTAGATGCTGGTGATGTAGCTGCTACTGCTAAGTCACTTCAGCCGTGTCCAACTCTGTGCCACCCCATAGACGGCAGCCTACTAGGCTCCGCTGTCCCTGGGTTTCTCCAGGCAAGAACACTGGAGTGGGTTGCCATTTCCTTCTCCAATGCATGAAAGTGAAAAGTGAAAGTGAAGTGACTCAGTTGTGTCTGACTCTTCCTGACTCCATGGACTGCAGTCTACCAGGCTCCTCCGTCCATGGGATTGTCCAGGCAAGAGTACTGGAGTGGGTTGCCATTGCCTTCTCCAGTGATGTAGCAGTGAAGCATAATCTCAGCATTTATAGACTTCTAGTACTGTATCTATCGGAGCTTTTCTTGTAAAATGTTCTTAAATAAAAAAAAGATATATTTATTGACCCATGTAATTAAAAATCTGAAATTCAGGCACACCTGGATGTGGACCCTCAAGGTATCTGATTAGGTTTCTCATTCTCCCATTTTTCAGTTTTTCTTTCTATTAAATTGACTTCTTTCATAGTCTAGCTCCACATGATTGAAAAGATCATGCCGGCAGCCTAAAGCTTCTGAGTTCTTATATGTAGTAACATTAGAGGTGCCTCATAGGTGGCCTCTGATTGGCCCTCCTCAGGCCTTGTAGTTTCTTTGAAACCATTTCTGGGAAATGTAGTATTTTGGATGATTTGTTCTGGGTATGGCCCCTTCCCTGTACCCAGAAATGCAAAGGAGAAGACAGGAGTTTAGGGACTGTTTCCACTTCAGCCTCATGGAATGAATTTCCAGTAGGAAAGCAGGCTTATTGTTGGAGAAAACTTAAGATAGACTGTCAAGCTATTACAGTTTAGTTTAAGTTCTAAACTATGTGTATCAAAGTTAGGCAGTGTGGGTTGATAGAATAATTTATTTATATTAGGACTCAGACTCCTCATGCTAATTTGCAGTTGTCAGTGGAGTTCTAATTATACTTTTGTTCTAAAATACCAAGGCTATCTTTTTATATTCAAGATTGAAGAAAGTAGTCAGATGGACATTAAATTTGTGGAGGAAGGAAGATGATGAAAAATGAATGATAGACTAATTCATCAGTGAAATTGCTCTTTGTTGGGATCATTATTTTCATAAATCAACATGGTTTTTATAAATGCTTATTGGAATGTACCTTTTATATGTGCAATTTCTTGGAAGACATCTGAGCTTGGCTATCTGTGTTGAATAATTAGAATTGTGTGACTTTAAATAACTCAAGGTCTCTGGGCCTTTGATTTATCATCTGTAAAACGTACTTCACTATTCATTAATTCATTTAGCACATGTCTTGGTTACCTATTTTCTACCTGGATCTGGATGTGCAGGGCATAAAGCAAAAAAAAAAAAAAAAAAAAGTCAAGATAGTGTTTCCAGTGTATTGATAGTATTTTTGTGGGGTTAAACTAATAAGTAAGTAGATATAAAGTATAACATTGAGTGGTAATAAGTACTCCAAACAACATAAATATAAAGCTCATGATGGAAAGGATTGTGTCTCGCTTCTGCATTTCTACATCCCTAGTGCCTAGAACAGTGCCAGGAGATAGGAATGCTCAATAAACGTTTGCTGAGTGAGTGAATGAGCTACACAAATAACATGCAAATCACCTACACTTATTATTAAGGATGAGTGCATTGAAGAGATTAAGAGACTTTAGAACAAAGAAATCCAGTGAAGACTCCTGCTTGTCTAAAAACAAAGAACCCACTTGGGATGGTTCAGTTTTAATGCATCCACTTAGCTAGATTACGTACCCAGGTGTTTAGTCAAGTGCTAGTCTAGATTTTTCAGTGAAGGTATTTTGTAGATGTAGTTAGCACCTAAAATATGTTAAATTTAAATGAAGGAGACAACTTTTGATAACATGAGTGGGACTCATCTGTTTAGTTAAAGTCCTTGGGAATGAAAACTAAGGTTTCCTGAAGAAAAAACTGTGCCGCAAGACTGTAACACAGATATGCTGCCTGAATTTCCTACCAGTGAGCGTGCCCTACAAATCTGTGACTCAAGACTGCACACATCAACTCCTGTCTGAGTTACCAGCCAGTTGACCTGCTCTGCAATTTGCCAGCCCATACAATCTTGTGACCTTGTGATTCAGGTATGACCTAAATCAAATCCCTTATGATTATACAGTGAAAGTGACTAATAGATTCAAGGAATTAGATCTGATATACAGAGTGCCTGAAGAACTAAGGATGGAGGTTCGTGACATTGTACAGGAGACAGGAATCAAGACTATCTACAAGAAAAAGATGCAAAAAAGAAAAATGGCTGTCTGAGGAGGGCTTACAAATAGCTGTGAAAAGAAAAGAAGCGAAAAGCCAAAGAGAAAAGGAAAGATATACCCATTTGAATGCAGAGTTCCAAAGACTAGCAAGGAGAGATAAGAAGGCCTTCCTCAGTGATCAGTACAAAGAAATAGAGAAAAACAATAGAACGGGAAAGACTAAAGATCTTTTCAAGAAAATTAGAGACACCAAGGGAACATTTGATGCAAAGATGGGCAAAATAAAGGACAAAAATGGTATGGACCTAACAGAAGAAAAAATATATTAAGAAGAAGTGGAAAGAATACATGGAAGAACTACACAAAAAAGACCATCATGACCTAGATAATCTCAGTGTGATCACTCACCTAGAGCCAACATCCTGGAATGCTAGTCAAGTGGACCCAAGGAAGCATCACTACAAACAAAGCTAGTGGAGGTGATGGAATTGCAGTTGAGCTATTTTAAATCCTAAAAGATGATGCTGTGAAAGTGCTATACTCAATATGCCAGCAAATTTGGAAAACTCAGCAGTGGCCTCTGAACTGGAAAAGGTCAGTTTTCATTCCAATCACAAAGAAAGGCAATGCCAAAGGATGATCAAGCTACTGCACAATTGCACTCAAGTCATACACTAGTAAAGTAATGCTCAAAATTCTCCAAGTCAGGCTTCAACAGTACATGAACCATGAACTTCCAGATGTTCAAGCTGGATTTAGAAAAGGCAGAGGAAACAGAAATCAAATGGCCAACATTCGTTGGATCATCAAAAAAGCAAGAGAGTCCAGAAAAACATCTATTTCTGCTTTATTGACTATGCCAAAGCCTTTGACTATGTGGATCACAACAAACTGGAAAATTCTGAAAGAGATGGGAATACGAGACCACCTGACCTGCCTCCTGAGAAATCTGTATGCAGGTCAGGAAGCAACAGTTAGAACTGGACATGGAACAACAGACTGAATCCAAATCAGGAAAGGAGTACATCAAGGCTGTATATTGTCACTCTGCTTATTTGTCTTATATGCAGAGTACATCATGAGAAACACTGGGCTGGATGAAGCACAAGCTGGAATTAAGATTTTCAGGAGAAATATCAATAACCTCAGATATGTAGATGACACCACCTTTATGGCAGAAACTGAAGAACTAAAGAGCCTCTTGATGAAAGTGAAAGAGGAGAGTCAAAAAGTTGGCTTAAAACTCAACATTCAGAAAGCTAAGATCATGGCATCTGGTCCAATCACTTCATGGCAAATAGATGGGGAAACAGTGACAGACTTCTTTTTGGGAGGGGGCTCCAAAATCACTGCAGATGGTGACTGCAGCCATGAAATTAAACGATGCTTGCTTCTTGGAAAGAAAGTTATGACCAACCTAGACAGCATATTAAAAAGCAGAGACATAACTTTGCCAACAAAGTTCCTTCTAGCCAAACTATGATTTTTCCAGTAGTCATGTATGGATGTGAGTGTTGGTCCATAAAGAAAGGTTAGTGCCAAAGAATTGATACTTTTGAACTGTGGTGTTGGAGAAGACTCTTGAGAGTCCCTTCAACAGGAAGGAGATTCAACCAGTCCATCCTAAAGGAAATCAGTTCAGTTCACTTCTGTTCAGTTGCTCAGTCATGTCCGACTCTTTGCAACCCCATGAACCACAGCATGCTAGGCCTCCCTATCCATAACCAACTGCTGGAGTCTACCCAAATCCATGTCCATTGAGTTGGTGATGCCATCCAACCATCTCATACTCTGTTGTCCGCTTCTCCTCCTGCCCTCAAACTTTCCCAGCATCAGGGTCTTTTCATATGAGTCAGCTATTTGCATCAGGTGGCTAAAATATTGGAGTTTCAGCTTTAGCATCAGTTCTTCCAATGATCACCCAGGACTGATCTCCTTTAGGATGGACTGGTTGGATCTCGTTGCAGTCCAAGGGACTCTCAAGAGTCTTCTCCAACACCACAGTTCGAAAGCTTCAATTCTTTGGTGCTCAGCTTTCTTTCTAGTCCAACTCTCACATCCATACATGACTACTGAAAAGAGCACAGACTTGACCAGACGGACCTTTGTTGACAAAGTAATAAGAATAAAGTTTGTCACTGTTTCCACTGTTTCCCCATCTATTTGTCATGACGTGATGGGACCGGATGCCATGATCTTAGTTTTCTGAACGTTGAGCTTTAAGCGAACTTTTTGACTCTCCTCTTTCACTTTCATCAAGAGGCTCTTTGTTTCTTCTTCACTTTCTTCCATAAGAGTGGTGTCACCTGCATATGTGAGGTTATTGATATTTCTCCTGACCGTCTTGATTCCAGCTTGTGCTTCCTCCAGCCCAGTGTTTCTCATGATGTACTCTGCATATAAGTTAAATAAACAGGGTGACAATATACAGCCTTGACATACTCCTTTTCCTATTTGGAACAAGTCTGTTGTTTCATGTCTAGTTCTAACAGTTGCTTCCTGACCTGCATATGGGTTTCTCAAGATGCAGGTCAGGTGGTCTGTTATTCCCATCTCCTTCAGAATTTTTCAGAGTTCATTTTGATCCATACAGTCAAAGCATTCAGCATAGTCAATAAAGCAGAAATAGATGTTTTTCTGGTACTCAATGCTAAATATTTATTGGAAGGACTGATGCTGAAGCTGAAACTCCAGTACTTTGGCCACCTGATGCAAAGCACTGACTCATTTGAAAAGACCCTGATGCTGGGAAACATTGAAGGTAGGAGGAGATGTGGATGACAGAAGATGAAATGGTTGGATGGCATCACCTACTCAATGGACATGAGTTTGAGTAAACTCACGGAATTGGTGATGGACAAGGAGGCCTGTGGTGCAGCAGTCCATGGGGTCTCAAAGAGTCAGACATGACTGAGCGACTGAACTGAACTGAACAATCTTGTGAGCTGATTCCTTAAAGTATCTTTCTGTCTGTCTCCTGAGCTTCCCGGGTAACTTGAATGGTAAAGATCTTCCTGCAGTGTGGGAGACCTGGGTTGGATCCCTGGGTTGGGAAGATACCCCAGAGAAGGGAATGACTACTCACTCCACTATTCTTGCCTGGAGAATTCCATGGACAGGGAAGCCTATGGGCTGTAGTCCATGAGGTTGCAAGGAGTGAGTCTGTCTCCTATGTTTCTGGAGAACCCTGACTGATGCACTAATAAAATTATTTTAACAACTCTTAACTTCTTGTAGTTGAATGAATCATTAATGTATAGAGTATTTTAGGAAAAATTGAGTTTTCTTTATTTTTTTTTTTTCTTGTATGGAGAATTTTATTTTATTTTATTTTTTTTAAAATCTTTAAATTTTGAGACTTCTATCATATTTGATTCATTGCCTCTGCTAAAATGGAGGTGAATGTTAAAGCTCAGTCTGACTCTTTGCAACCCCATGGACTATAACCCCCCAGGCTCCTCTATCCATGGAATTCTCCAGGCAAACATGGAGGTAGTTGAAAAAGTTTAGAAATGTTAATGCAATAAATAACATGGTTATCCTTGAGGCTCCCTGTGTCATGGCTATCACGACACTGTTTTTCATCTCTTTTATTTAATTTCTTGGTCTTAATGAGTGTTACAACCAACCCAATGAGAAGTAACAGCAGAGGCAGGAGAGATTCTGTGATTCAAATATAAACAGGCTTTGGGGTATTGGAGAAGGTGGAGCTATGGAGGTAGAGGAGGCAGGTTTGCTAGAACCTCCTTGGGTATGAAGTGGGTGAGCAAGAACGTGTATAATATAAATTGTCATATATTGTAATTAGCTCTTTTATCAAAAATATATGTTGTTCTTTTATCAAGTTCAGTATATAGTTCTTCTATCCAGAACTATAATATAGAAGCTAACTACAGTATATTTCAAAATTTATATTGCATTTGTTCTTGCTCACCTTCTCCCAATGTTTAACATTCACATAGATGCCAGAAAGTACTCGTTAAAATGGCAGAACTTTAAATGAATGTGGGAGAAAATTGGAATATAACCAAGTCTTAAAATTATTCTTTCAATACAGTGTTTCGTAGGCAAAACAGGGAATCTTAAAAAACAGTAAAATTTTCTAAAAGGGAAATAAATTTATACCTCTGACTCCAGACATTGGAAAAAACTATGAAAGGTTATCTCATGCATTCTTTTACCTCTAGGCAGGATGTGTGTTTTGAGCCACATTTTAAAGCCATCTCACAGGGAGCAAGAGTTCACAACTCTCCTTAGTGCTCCACTTTCCTACTAAATGATTTTTACTATTGAGAATTCTTCCTTTTAGATAACGTAATTTTTCTCTTGTTCTGGTCCAGATTGGAATTGAAGAGTAGCTGGTGATTATTCCCTGTGTGAGAGCCCTTCATGTATTTATAGATTGTTATTAAATTGTCCCAAATCAATCTTTAATCTTCAAACTGGATAATATCCATTTTCTTGACCTCCTTTAATAGATCATTTTCCAAACCTTCAATCATCATTTATAGCTTTCTGCTAAACCAGTTCTATTTTTTATTTTGTTTTGTTTCTTGCTGCCTACTTGTAGATCTCAGAGCCAGAGAGGGTATTTTTAGAAGAGTAGGAGTTTGATGAAATGATTTTATCCTTTGTATTTATGTATATGTGCACCTTTCTTTATACAATAGTTATTTAAAATAACATATTTTTGCAAGTCAAATTATATTTTAATACTCCAAGCAAGTTTACCTTTTAAAGGTTAGAAGTAAATCTTTTTTAAACTTCATACTTTTGTTAGGTAAATATTTAAAGAGGGAGAGTTTCTTAAATTCAGATTTTTATGTTTACATCAAACTTTCTTAAAGTAGAGAATATTTCTATTATTATATCATCCTTGTCTTTTTGTTCCATAGCAATTCGGTAATCAGCTTCCTTTTGTGAAGTATTATGTATTAGGTTTGTTTTTGAATGCTACATTTGCAATGTCAGTTCTGCATTTATTTGACACCTATGTTAAAGATATTTGTAAAAACATGAAAAATAAATCATATTCTGTTCTTAAAGGGATTGCAATCTAAAGAGAGATAGAGTACATGCAAATAATTAAAATATAAATTAGGAAGAATGTAAATATTTTAAGTTGAGATCAGAGAGAGATTATCTGGGAACAAGGAAGATTTTTGAGAGAGGTTGCATTTGATTGCAGGGGTCTTGAAGGTGGTGTAACTTTTGTACAGGTAGAATAAAGAAGGGTCACTACTAGCAGGAAGAAGTATCTGAAAGGTGTAATGGGACTGAACAATGGTCCGTGAAGAATCAATTAAAAGGCTGGAAAGGGATTTGAGGGATGGAGTGATTATTGCTTTGATTTTTTAAACTATGAAAATATGTTATTACTGTATGAAGAGGAGGATAGGAGGTGGGGGAAGAAAAGAATACATGGATAGGTAGCATGCAGAATGAACTAACACCAGGAGCAAAACGAGCTAAATAATGGCCAGTAATCATTCATCTTCCTTCTACCAGTCCCTCTGATGAGGAATGTGAATTCAAAGGTAAAAGTTTCCTGTAAATAAGATGGTAGGAATGTGGATTCAAAGGGGAGGATTTCGTTTAAGGATGGTGGTTAACATTACTAGTATGCTTTTGGCCATCCAGAATCCAGTCACCATTCCTGTTTTGGGAGAAGTCCCTATTATGAGATACTAGTTGGAGGCTGAGGTCTGTCTTCCGCTATGAAAACCAAAGAGGAAGCAGACATTTCTTCTCCCTACTTGAAGCCAGAGACATGTGGCCTTGACTCAGCCATATGCCAATTATAAACTCCCATGAAATTTTTAAACTTGGGGGATTAGCAAAGTGATGTAGTAACCTACAGCAAACTATCATACTAACAATCTATCCAGCTGGGGCAGTGAGGTGTGTCCAGTGGCATAATATCAATGGCTGTGCCCTTCCCTGACTCTTCTTGAAACATGACCTTGACTGTATTCCCCTCTTTCTGGCCTTCTGTGTTTCTGCCCAGTTTCCTAAAACTTGTTTCTTTAGCCTTCCAACTGACTTTTGAGGACTTCCTTATATTCTGTGTACAATTTTATTCCCGCTTAATTTAGCCCAAGTCAGTTTTGGTGGCTTACAGTCTATAGTCATGACTGAAACAAATATTCATCTTAGAATCTTCACACAGAATAAAGTGGTGTGGGTAGAGATGAGATGTCAGAGTAGTTAATAGGCATCTGCCATTGTCCAGGTAAGAAGGTACACCATCCACACCATAGCAGTTGAATGAGAACAGTGGCAGTCAGAAGAGGAGGGATTGCACATTGGTGATATGATGTAGGATTTGGAGATGAAGTTGAACAGACTGCATTATCTGTTACTATTTTGTTGCCAAGGTTGATTATGCCTCATCTAACTGGTTAGGTGGACATCTTATCTGTTTTTCTGTAGCACATATACTTTCCTTCTGAGGAGGAGCTTCTGAGGCTCCAAGGTGAAGAGGATGTCCTTTTTTTTTTTTTTTTTCAGAAGAAAGAGGGTTTTTATTTTCAATCAGTGTTGATACATCAGGACATTGCAAGTAATTGAAGTGAAAGAGAATGTAGGCTTGAAGAATGAAAAATAATGGTGACGTTTATGGTGAAGTGCTTGGTTATTAAGCGGTATTATAAACTGAAATGGGGATGTTGAAAGAGGAGCTGGTAGAGGGAAAATGAATGATTATTGGACATTATGTAGCTAACTTTGCTCCTAGTTCTAGTTCATGATAGTTCTAATTCTATCCATGCATTCTTTTCCTCCCCACTTCTTCACTTCCTCTTTCCCTTCTCTTCCTACAGTAGTGATACATTTTCATAGCTAAGAAAATTAACCCATCTGAAGCACATACAACACAGATGTGGACTGGGCTCCCCGAATCATTGAGAGCTGGGCAAATGATTTAAACCTTCATACTATGCAGTCTTTCCACAGCTTTCAATAAGATTTCTCTAGATGCCTGAAGGCTTCGTACTGTCTGACTGTTCTTATTGTCACTTTCTTGTCAAGGGTGTTCTTTAACATGACTGTTTTATGTTGTATTCCTCAGAGGTTACAGAAGACCCATTCACTGTTTTTGTTTGTCGGCTTTTACAATAACTTTGCCTACATAGCATATTTGTGCTATATCATATTTTTTTGGATGATGTATGTCATCAGGAAGAATTCCTTTGAGCAATGCTGCATATATCTCAAAATCTCATTTTAAAGATTCTCTCTTCTCTAAAGTTTTTTTAAAAAAAATTTAAAAATTTATTTTAATTGGAGGATAATTACTTTATAATATTATGGTGGTTTTTGCCATACATTCACATGAATCAGTCATGAGTGTACATGTAAAGTATTTCTTTGTAATCACTTCATCACTTAAGTTTGGTCACCTTCCTATCCCTCTCATCTTCCTTGGGTTCTTCTCATTCTACATTCTTTCTCATCCATTCTGCCACCTCCTGCCTCCCTATAATATTATAGCTCAGTGATACTGCCCCATTCTCTAAAACCTTGCTATGAACCAACACCCATCCTGTGGGTTTTGCTATTTATTTCAAGTGCTTATCAGGTTTTTTTGAAAATAATTTCTTTCTTTGTAAAATAAATCCTTTTGCCAGGTATTAGTTATTTCTCTTCTTGTCAGATATACTACACAGAGATGCTATCTATTAATATCAAAACCATATATATAAATACGGGTTTCCCTGGTAGCTCAGTGGTAGAGTCCATCTCTAATGCAGGAGGTATGGGTTTGATCCCTGGCAAAGCTCCCCTGGAGAAGGGAATGACTTCCCACTCCAGTATTCTTGCCTGGAAAATCCCATGGACAGAGGAGCCTGGTAGGCTACAATCCATGGGATCGCAAAGAGTCAGGCATGACTTAGCAACTAAACAACAGTATATACATATACTACATATTGCAAAAATATGAAAATACACTATATATATACATGTACTGTATATGTATATATACACTCTATACATATATATATATATGGGGCTTCCCTTGTGGCTCAGCTGGTAAAGAATCTGCCTGCAGTGTGGGAGACCTGGGTTCAATCCCTGGGTTGGGAAGATCCCCTGAAGAAGGGAAAGGCTACCCACTCCAGTATTCTATGTTATATAATAATGTAGTATAGTATTTGCAGATTTTTGCATATATGTTTTAAAAAGTAAATTGTCTCATACCATACATATTGTATCTCCTTGTCATGGATCACAGCCTTATCGTGATGAAGGGGCTTGTGCAACTCAGTGAAGCTATTAGTCATGCTGTGCAGGGCCATCCAAGAAGGATGGGTCATAGGGAAGAGTTCTGACAAAATGTGATCTACTGGACCAGGAAATGTCAGCCCACTCCAGTACTCTTGCTGTGAAAGCCCCCTGAACAGTATGAAAAAGCAAAAAGATATGACAATGGAAGATAAGCCCCTAAGTCAGAAGGTGTCCAGCCTACTACTGGGGAAGAGCAGAGGACAATTGCTAGTAGCTCCAGAAGGAACGAAGCAGTTGGGCCAAAGCAGAAATGACATTCAGTTGTGGATGTGGCTAGTGGTGAAAGTAAAGTTAAATGCTGTAAAGAACAATATTGCATAGGAACCTGGAATGTTAAGTCCATGGTGGATCACAACAAACTGGTAAGTTCTTAAAGAGATGGGAGTACCAAAACATCTTACCTATTTCCAGAGAAACCTGTATGTGGGTCACGAAGCTGCAGTTAGAACTGGACATGGAACAACGGACTGGTTCCAAATTGGGAAAGGAGTATGTCAAGGCTGTCTACTGTCACTCTGCATATTTAACTTCCAGACAGAGAACAACATCTGAAATGCTGAGCTGGATGAAGCACAAGCTGGAATAAAGATTGCTGAGAGAAAAATCAACCGTCTCAGATGTGCAGATGATATCACTTTAATGGCAGAAAGCAAAGAGGAACTAAAGAACCTCTTGATGAAAGTGAAAGAGAGTGAAAAAGCTGGCTTAAAATTCAGCATTCAAAAAATGAAGATCATGGCATCTAGTCCCATCACTTTATGGCAAATAGAAGGGGAAATGTGGAAACAGTGACAGATTTTTTTATTCCTGGTCTCAAAAACATTGTGGACAGTGACTGTAGCCATGAAATCAAAAGACATTTGATCCTTGGAAGGAAGGCTATGACAAACCTAGACAGCATATTAAAAAGTAGATATCGCTTTGGTGACAAAGGTCCGTATGGTCAAAGCTGTGGTTTTTCCAGTAGTCATGTAAAGATGTGAGAGTTGTACCACAACTCAGAAGGCTAAGCACCAAAGAATTGATGCTTTTGAATTGTAGTCCTGGAGAAAACTCTTGAGAGTCTCTTGGACTGCAAGGAGGTCAATTCTAAAGGAAATCAACCCTGAATATTCATTGGAAGGACTGATGCTGAAGGAAGCTCCAATATTTTTGCCTTCTGATGCAAAGAGCTGACTCATTGGAAAAGATCCTGATGCTGGGAAAGATTGAAGGAAAAAAGAGGAGGGGGAGGCAGAGGATGAGATGTTTAGATAGCACTGACCCATTGGACATGAATTTGAGCAAATTCTGGGGTATATTGGAGGACAGAGGAGCTTGACATGCTGCAGTCCATGGGGTTGCAGAGAGTTGGACACGACTTAGCAACTGAACAAAAACAATAAAAATACATATTGTATGCTGAAAATAGCTCATTAAATCAGTATACCTCTATCTTTTTATTATAAATGTATAACACAGTTTAAACCATTTACATATCAGTAGATAATGAAGTTGTTTAAAAGTTTTCATTGTAATAAAGAATGCTTTAATGCCTGTTACTGTATATGTCATGTTGCTGCTATGTATTTCTTATTGACTAGAGAGCTAGAAATGAAACTGCTGTGACATAAAGCTTCAACATTTTGATTGATTAACATACTGCCCTTCAAAAAAGCTGTACCAATTTACACTTCCTCCATAACTCTTTCAGAATTTTTATTTCCTGCATCCTTGCTAACATTGAATCATTTTAATTTTTATCAATATGTTTGCCAAATATGATCTGCTGCTTTTATTTTAATGTGTTTTTCCTTCAGTATCAGTGAAGTAGAGCATCTTTTCAGATATTTATGCATATTTATTTTTTTAGAAAATTACATGTTCACATATTTATTTCCATTTTAAATTCAAGTTCTGTGTTTAATAAATTAATTTGTAGGAATTCTTTCTTATATAATTGCATAATGTATTTGAAAATATTTTCTCACAGTGTCCTCTAGTCTATACTTTGTGTCACATATTTAATCTTTTCCCTTTTTGAATCTGGATTTTACATCTTGTTCAGAAAGGTATTCCTTTCTTTCAGATTGAAAGTGTTATTAAACATATTGTTTTATTATAGTTTGGACTTTCCCTGGTGGCTCAGTGATAAGGAACCCACCTGCCAATGCAGGAGACATGAATTTGATCCTTGGGTTGGGAAGATCTCCTGGAGAAGGGAATGGCAACCCACTTCAGTTTCTTACCTGGGAAATCCCATGAACAGAGGAGCCTGACAGGGCTATAGTTCAATGGGTCACAAAGAGTCCGACATGACTTAGTGACTAAACAACAGCAACAATTTCTATACTTTGGCTTTTTTTTGCATTTACTTTTAAATCCAGGTGAAATTTGTTCTTGTGTATATTTGACAGAATAACATATTTTTTCTTATTGTGTGACTGACTGTATGCATGCCATTTATTGGTGTTCTCACATTTAGCATTTGCTGTAAACTGAATGCTGTGTCCCCCGCAAAAATTCCTATGTTGCCATCTTAACCACCACGGTTATGGTAAATGGTTAGATCATGAAGGCAGAGTCCTCTCAGAGGCTCCAGAGAGCTCCCTTCCCCACTTCCCATGTGAGGTTATAGTGAAAAGGTGACCATTTATCACCCAGGAAGCAGATCCTAACCAGACACTGAATTACCCACACCTAGACCTTGATCTTCTAAACTCCAAAACTATGAGAAATAAATTTCTATCACTTAAAAGCTACGTAATCAAAATAAATATATTTATATTAAAAAAAAGCTATGTAATCTATGGTATTCTATTATAGCACCCTAAATGGACTAAAATACTCATGATTTGAAATATCATCTTTATCTTTCTGAAATCTTAAATTTTCTTTCATTGATCTACATTTAATAATTCTGGGCAAATACCATTTGGTTGTATAACTATACCTTGGAGTGACACATTCTAAGGGTTAAAAAACTATGATTTTTTTTTTTTCCACTCAGTGTATTCGTTTTACTTAGTTGCTTTGATTTTAATAGCACTGTTACTTAATTTTATATGTAGGCAAAAAGAAATCAGTATAAAATAAAACAATCTGAATACAAATGTAATGTTCAATGTATATTGGAAATAACCATTTGAATTCATGATTTTTTCCCTAATAACAAATTATATTTTATAGCTCTGTTCAGGAAAGGAAAAAGAAACTACTCCTAGCAGTGAACCATTTTAGTGTTCTGATATGGGTCGCTCAATATATTAATAATTCACCACAAATAACAAGGTTGTTTAAAGGCTATGGCAGTTTTCAAGTGTGAAACAGGTAATGTAAAAGGCGAACCAAGGATATCTTGTACCAACAGCAGAGAGGCTTTCAAGAACCGGTGGAGTCTTGTCAAACAGCATAGAAACCAAGGGCTGCTTGGCTGAAGGCAGGGTGGTTTTATCATTGAAAGAAAAGTTGCTATAATTGATTTTAAACACATGCATACAGTCCATAATGATACATAAAACAAAATGTCTTATTTTTATCAGCAGAGATGACCATTATACTAACTTTTTAAACATATACATTGGTAGTTAAAAGGAAAGAAACATTTATTCTTCCATTCTAATTGGAAACAAATTTTGGAGACATCAACTTGTCTCAGTTGAAAAGAAATTCTTTTCCAAGTCTTATTAGCAAATTTAAGAAGACTGAAATATCTAACATTTTTTTTCTGACCAGAATGATATCAGACTAAAAATCAATAACAAAAAGGACAAATGCTGT
Organism: Capra hircus; assembly: GCF_001704415.2. NCBI lineage: Eukaryota > Metazoa > Chordata > Mammalia > Artiodactyla > Bovidae > Capra > Capra hircus. The sequence goes on from NC_030811.1 coordinate 46,064,487, forward strand.
ATAATATCACTTATACGTAGAACCAAAAAAAGTCAGCCTCATAGAAACAGAGTAGAGTGATGGTTACCAGGGGCTTGGGGAAATGGGGCCAATGGGGACATGCTGGTCAACATGAGTTTAAATTAGGGCGATCTAATGTAAAAGTGGTGATTACAGTTAATAATACTGTATTGTATACTTGAAAGTTGCTAAGAGAATAGACTTTAAACATTTACAACATAAAAAAGAAATCATAATTATGTGATGTGATGGAGGTGTTCACTTCAGTTCAGTCACTCAGTCATTACAGACTCTTTGCGACCCCCTGGACTGCAGCAGGCCAGACCTCCCTGTCCATCACCAACTCCCAGAGTTTCCTCAAATTCATGTCTGAGTGGGTGATGCCATCCAACCATCTCATCCTCTGTCGTCCCCTTCTCCTCCTACCTTCCATCTTTCCCAGCATCAGGGTCTTTTCAGATGAGTAGATTCTTCACATCAGGTGGCCAAAGTATTGGGAGTTTCAGCTTCAACATCAGCCCTACCATTGAACACCCAGGACTGATCTCCTTTAGGATGGAATATTTGGATCTCCTTTCAGTCCAAGGGACTCTCAAGAGTCTTCTCCAACACCACAGTTCAAAAGCATCAATTCTTCGGCACTCAGCTTTCTTTATAGTCCAACTATCACATCCATACATGACCAATGGAAAAACTATAGCTTTGACTAAACGGACTTTTGTTGGCAAAGTAATATCTCTGCTTTTTAATATGCTGTCTAGGTTGGGCATAACTTTTCTTCCAAGGAGCAAGCATCTTTTAATAGAATGGGAATAGAGATCTCTTCAAGAAAATTAGAGATACAAAGGGAAATTTTCATGCAAAGATGGGCACAATAAAGGACAGAAATGGTATGGACCTAACAGAAGCAGAAGATATTAAGAAGAGGTAGCAAGAATACACAGAAGAACTATACAAAAAAGATCTTCACGACCCAGATAATCTCAGTGGTGTGATCACTCACCTAGAGCCAGACATCCTGGAATGCGAAGTCAAGTATGCCTCAGGAAGCATCACTACGAACAACTAGTGGAGGTAATGGAGGTGTTAGCTAATGCTATATTGGTACTTATTTTCCAGTATACATGTGTAAATTAACAATTTATACATCTTAAACTTTCAAAATATAGGTGAGGATACAGGTGAAGAATTTAGAAGGGGAGATTGTCTTCTGAATTTGAACAGTGTCAGCAGTTTAATTGGGAAAGCAGGATGCTTTTTTGTTTGTTTGTTTTTTAGATTTACTGATGGAAGAGAAGAATGTTAAAGAAAATAAAATGGAACTAAAACCATACTTTCTTACCATATTTCCACACTCAAAAATCCATAAAGTGAAATAACAGAAAAGTGTGTGCAGTCTAAACTGCAGTTACAGACAGGTGCTTAAAGTATCTACAACAGGTATAAACTCCCCAAATCCCAGCATTGTTTTCAAAGGAACTGAAGAAAGAGAGCTGCTGTCTCTCTCCAGGAAACATTGGTCTGGATGAAATGATAAGCACATTAAAAATAGATTTGATACTAGATCTTGAAACTGTCCAATCTGATCTTATATCTGAAGACAAAATGTCACTTGCAGAAAATCAAATGTTCCTTACAATGCTTACTTTTCACCTACCCATCTTGAGAGCTGAAGGGTTTGAGGTTGGCGAGCAGTACTGGCAGGTAGAAGTGAAACACAAATGACTGGCTGTAAGTGAGTGGAAGGAGTCTTTCCCCAGTGATGCTCTTCCATGAGCTTCCTCCAGGGATGGCTGCTGGCAGATCAAGCACTGGCCTCATCCCTGTGGATGGGGAATTCTGGAGAATCCATATGGGTTGAGATTCTTCTGGATTATGAGTTGGGAGAGTTTTCTCTTTACAATATGAGTAGATCTCAACATTTATACCTTCAGTGATATGTTTATAGAAAAAACTTAGGCCTTACTTCTCCACTGGACTTCAAACACCCTTACAATCTGTAAAATCCAAATGAATGGTGACGGTTCTGGAAGACTGTTCACATCTGTTTTATTTTCTTTCTGTATTCATGACATTTTTTTAAAGGATTCTGTATAATTTTAGGTCTTCCTTTGTGGCTTAGTGTTAAAGAGCCTGCCTGTAATGCAAGAGACCTGGGTTCGATCCCTGGGTCGGGAAGATACCCTGGAGGAGGAAATGGCTACCCACTAGCAGTATTCTTGCCTGGAAACTTCCCTAGGCAGAGGAACCTGGCAGGACTCTAGTCCATGGGATCACAAAAAATTTTAGCTTAATTTTGGGCTAATGTGCTTCCCATAGATAGGGAGATATTTTTCTTCAATGAGCTACACAGTTTTTTGGTATTCTGCTTCCACAACTAATCATAATGTATGTAACACCTATTCTACAGGGATACCATATGAATCAATTACAAAATACTTTAGCAATTCCAAAAGTTAGGACATCAAAATCACCACTTCTTCATACTCGTCTTGTTTCTCAATGCCAATAAATGCATTTTTATCATATTAAAAAAGAGAAAATATGAGACATTTTCTATCTTGCTTTAGCTTATTTATTAGTTTCATCTGTTGGGGATATATTACATTAATCTATAGTTTTATTCATTAAGTTTTATGGCTTTCTCTGTCTCTCTGTATATATAATACATGTATATAGAATGCAATTATATATACATGTTTAGTACTAATGGTCTTCCCTACTTAGCTCAGTTGCTAAAGAATATGCCTGCAATGCAGGAGACCCTTGTTTGATTCCTGGGTCTGGAAGATCTGCTGGAGGAGGGATAGCTTACCTACTCCAGTATTCTTAGGCTTCCTTTGTGGCTCAGCTGGTAAAGAATCCATCTGCAAAGCAGGAGGCCTGGGTTTGATCCCTGGGTTGGGAAGATCCCCTGGAGAAGGGAAAGGCTACCCATTCCAGTATTCTGTCCTGGAGAATTGGAGTCAGACATGACTGAGCAAATTTCACTTTCACTTTCAATGTAACTTTCATATAGTACTAATAAGTTAATTTGAAAAATTATTTGTTTCCTAGAATACATATTCAGGGGTTGGTATTAATTAGGTGCACTTAGTGCTAAAGTCATCCTATAAGAGATAGATATTAAAAAATTTTTCAGCTCAGTGTTCAGACCAGTTCAGTTGCTCAGTCATGTCTGACTCTTTGCGACGCCATGAATCGCAGCACGCCAGGCCTCCCTGTCCATCACCAACTCCCGGAGTTCACTCAGACTCACGTCCATCGAGTCAGTGATGCCATCCAGCCATTTCATCTTCTGTCATCCCCTTCTCCTCCTGCCCCCAATCCCTCCCAGCATCAGAGTCTTTTCCAATGAGTCAACTCTTCGCATGAGGTGGCCAAAGTACTGGAGTTTCAGCTTTAGCATCATTCCTTCCAAAGAAATCCCAGGGCTGATCTCCTTCAGAATGGACTGGTTGGATCTGCTTGCAGTCCAAGGGACTCTCAAGAGGCTTCTCCAACACCACAGTTCAAAAGCATCAATTCTTTGGCGCTCAGCCTTCTTCACTGTCCAACTCTCACATCCATATATGACCACTGGAAAGACCATAGCCTTGACTAGATGGACCTTTGTTGGCAAAGTAATGTCTCTGCTTTTGAATATGCTATCTAGGTTGGTCATAACTTTCCTTCCAGGGAGTAAGCGTCTTTTAATTTCATGGCTGAAATCACCATCTGCAGTGATTTTGGAGCCCCCAAAAATAAAGTCTGCCACTGTTTCCACTGTTTCCCTATCTATTTCCCATGAAGTGGTGGGACCAGATGCCATGATCTTCATTTTCTGAATGTTGAATTTTAAGCCAACTTTTTCACTCTCCTCTTTCACTTTCGCTAAGAGGCTTTTTAGCTCCTCTTCACTTTCTGCCATAAGGGTGTTGTCATCTGCATATCTGAGGTTATTGATATTTCTCCTGGCAATCTTGATTCCAGCTTGTGTTTCTTCCAGTCCAGCATTTCTCATGATGTACTCTGCATATACGTTAAATAAGCAGGGTGACACTATACAGGCTTGACATACTCCTTTTCTTATTTGGAACCAGTCTGTTGTTCCATGTCCAGTTCTAACTGTGGCTTCCTGATCTGCATATAGGTTTCTCAAGAGGCAGGTCAGGTGATCTGGTATTCCTATCTCTTTCAGAATTTTCCACAGTTTATTGTGATCCACACAATTAATCATCTGGATTAACCAGATTTAAATGGGAGGCAGAGTTGAGGGGCATCTTATGAATTGTGAGGAGGCTTTATAATCAAGATGTAAACATTAAATTCTATAGAACTTCTTAAGAATAGCGTAAATCATTACTTTGATTTCCTTCTTTCTAATATTCTCATCATGATGAAAATATACAGTACTTGGTATTTCTTAATTATAATTTATCAATCAAGTATTAAAAAGCACCTGCATTTTAGGAATTTGCAGGTAGATATTAGTCAGCCCTGGTTCTACAGTGCTCAAAATAAAAGGGGAAACAATCATAGACATGAGGATTAGCTCAGGTTTGTGCCTACAAATCCAGGGTATAAAGTCTTCCTGAGGAGGAGGACAGCAAGGAAAATTGTTGGCCCATGAAAATGTAGATAGAGCAAAGTGTTGAGTTCACTCTTCATCTACATGGAAAGTGAGGTAGACATGTGCCATTTGTTTATCTATAGGCACAAAAACATTGCTTCATAAAGCAGTGCTTGTCAAAGTGTTTTTTTTTTTTTCTTTGCCACCAAAATGCTCTTAAGAGAAAGAGACCAAGCTGGATCTGTAATTGTAGCCCAAAGCTCTCCTCCAGGAATGAGAAAACTTCTAAAAATCTAGCTTATTGTTTAAAGTATTCATTGGAATGCTATATTCAGCTGTATAGTATGTCCATGTTTATATCTTAACAAAAAAAAGTCTTTATTTGCTTCCAGGTAAAACAGCTTTCTGTTAAACAGATATGGGCTTGTCTCAAAAACCCACCCCGATGTATCATTCTATGTGTGGTGTATATTCTCTGATTTGTAATACTGCAACTCTCAGTGCCCCAAACAGCAATGCTTAATAAGTTGTAGATACTGTTCTAATCCTATTAAATATACTAATTTGTCCCATGCTATGAGTGATGGATAAGGTACTTAAATTTTGATTTAGTTGTGCATATACAGAATGGAGAAGGAAATGGCAACCCACTCCAGTATTCTTGCCTGGAGAATCCCATGGACGGAGGAGCTTGGTGGGCTACAGTCCACGGGTCGCAAAGAGTCAGACATGACTGAGCGACTTCACTTTCACTATACAGAATTATCATATGATGGAAATTTGCACAAATAAATAGTAAAGATGAGATATCTTGATGACTTTGGTAACCATATTTTTTTCAGTTCTGATCTTGGCACTATCCTAGAAAAAGAGGGTTTGTACTGTTTAGGAGCAATTCAAATTGTTCTATACTACCAACAAGTCTGGAGTAGATATCCATATAAATTAAATCTTACATGGCAATTTTGACTTAAGATTTCTTATTAAGTTTATATCTTCTCATCTTTACTAAACATTTAATTTCTGTTATATATAGAATATTTGATTAAGTATAAACTTAATAATGAAATACTGACATGTTATGAATTTGTGCCTCTGAATTGCTTTGTTATGGTGATGTTTTATCTTTACGTTTTTAGATTTGGGAGTCAAATGGATTAGATAGGAAATGTTGGATATAAGTTAAACTTACTGTGATTGAACTGTTATTCAATAACTGAGGTCTACCATTTCAAGAAGTGTACATCTAATGAAACCAAACAACTTAACCAAATGAATTTTACGTGCATGACAAAAGCTTTGCCGCATAAAAGCACTAAGTCACTTGCATATTGCAGGTTTAGTCCAGTTTGCACAGAGCTCTTTATTCAGGATCAGTGGCTATATATGCCATGCTGGTAGTAAAGTGGCTTTCTTGCTAACTGAGCTTTTAAAAAGCATCCTCAAGAGATAGTAGAGGGGGGCAGCAGTTTAAATAAGGACTTATACAGGTAACTGTTTTTTTTTTTAAGACCGATTTATATACAGCAGAAACCTGAGTTGAGATTTTAGATTACAGCAGAGAAAGTATGCCAAAGAAAGCAATAGTTTGTAACCTAAATGAATACTTTAATCCCCTTAAAGTCATTAAAATGCATCTTATACTTTAATTTGGGTTTAAAATTTGTTTGTTTAAATACATAAAAGCAAGTATTTTTAATGCCTCTGATATCTAAACACCTTTTTAGAAGGCCTTAAGAATTTAATACTGGTGTTCATGGCAAATTCTGTACTGGAGTATATAGTCCAATATAAGTTTTTGATAGGGTCATGCCAAATTTGAGTATATTGTTCCTTGCTTTAATGGGTGTCTTATAATGATAAATTTTGAAGGGACTCAAGCCTTAAAGATGTTAAATAAGCATTTGCCATTGGAGATTCAGTCGTAGAATATGGCACAAAGCACATAATCAACAAATTTATCAGGTTCTAGTCACTGTTTGAGGTACTGTAGGTTTTGCAATGAACAAATAAGGCACAATTTCCTGACCTCTTGCAGCTTGGATTCTGGGGGAGAGATAGATGATAAACTCCAAAGCACAATATATTGTATGTCAAATAATAGAAGTGTGATGGAGAAAAATGAAACAGGAAAGAGGAGGTGAATGTTTTGAGGTGGTAGAGTTTGAAATTTTAGAGTGTTAAAAATGGCCTCTGAGAATTTGCCATTTCAGCAAAGACCTGAAGCAGAGGAGTGATCTTTGCAAATATCTGTAGGAAGAGCATTTTGGGCATGAGGAACAGCAAATGAGAATGTCTTGAGGTGGGAACTGATCAACATGTCCCAGGAATAGCCAGGCAACTCTGTGGCAGGGGCATGGTGAGATTTTTATATTAATAGGGGATTTTTTTTTTTTTATGTCAGGTAGGGATTTTACACTGCAGATGGTGATTGCAGCCCTGAAATTAAAAGACACTTACTCCTTGGAAGGAAAGTTATTACCAACCTAGATAGCATATTAAAAAGCAGAGACATTACTTTGTTAATGAAGGTCTGTCTAGTCAAGGCTATGGTTTTTCCAGTGGTCATGTATGGATATAAGAGTTGGACTATAAAGAAAGCTGAGTGCTGAAGAATTGATGCTTTTGAACTGTGGTGTTGGAGAAGACTCTCAAGAGTCCCCTGGACTGCAAGAAGATCCAAACGGTCCATCCTAAAGGAGATCAGTCCTGGGTGATCAGTGGTAGGACTGATGTTGAAGTTGAAACTCCAATACTTTGGCCCCCTGATGCAAAGAACAGACTCATTTGAAAAGATCCTGATGCTGGGAAAGATTGAGGTCAGGAGGAGAAGGGGATGACAGAGGATGAGATGGTTGGATGGCATCACCAACTCAACGGACATGGGTTTGGGTAAACTCTGGGAGTTGGTGATGGACAGGGAGGCCTGGCATGCTGTGGTTCATGGGGTCACAAAGAGTTGATCACGACTGACTGACTGACCTGACTGAGGGATTTTAGGCTTTGTGGGAGCATTGCCTTTACTTTGAGGGGAATAGGAGATCATTGCAGGGCTTTGTTGTTCAGTCACTAAGTCGTGTTCAACTCTGCAACCCCATGAACAGCAGCATGCCAGGCTTCCCTGTTCTTCACCATATTCTGGAGCTTGCTCCAACTTGTGTCCACTGAGTTGGAAATGCCATCCAACCCTCTCATCCTCTGTTGTCCCTTTCTCCTCCTCCTGCCTTCAATCTTTCTCAGCATCAGGGTCCTTTCCAATGAATTGACTTTTAGCATGAGGTGACCAAAGTACTTCAGCTTCAGCTTCAGCATCAGTCCTTCCAATGAATATTCAGGGCTGATTTCCTAGGATTGACTGATTTGTTCTCTTTGATGTTCAAGGGACTGTTAAGAGTCCAGCACTACAGTTCAAAAGCATCATTTCTTCAGTGCTCGGCTTTCTTTATGGTCCAACTCTCACATCCTGCAGAAGAATAATATAACCTGATTTGTATTTTTATAGTATCATTCTGACTTCTGTGTTGAATACTTGCATGGATTCTCTTCTCCCTTCTCTGTGAAAGGGGTTCAGATAGAGCAGATAAGAGGTGATGATGTCACAGACTATCATGAAGAGAAGTGTAGGTTTAGGGACATGTTTTTGAATACAGTACTGGAAAGATTCTCTCATGGATTGGATGTGAAATGTGAGAGAAGGAGTCAGGCATGAGTTCAGAGGCTTCAGTCAGTAAATGGTTGAAGCTGCCATTTATCAAGATGGGAAGATTGTGGGAGAAGATACAAAGCTTGTCAGGAAGCCTTGATGGACCTGTAGAAATTCTCTAGGATGGAACAAGTTGTGAAAGTAGAGACAAAGGGATCATTATGTTCAATGGCACTGAACCTTGGAAAGATTTAAATTATTGGTAAGTGGCGAGGTTCTCAGTGTGGTGTAAGCAGTATACATTAGGAGTTAATAAACTATAACTCATGGGCCAAATCCAGTACACTTTTTTTTTTTTAAAGTATGGCCCATGAGCTGTAGAAGTGGTTGAGAAAAAATTAAAAGAATAATATTTTATGGTATGTGAAACTTAGGTAAAGTTTGATCAGAATGTAACCCTATACATTCATTTATGAATTGTCTGTGGCTGTTTTTACCTTAAAATGGCAGACTTAAAGTTGTTACAGAGACTATATGACATGCAAAAGTGAAAATAATATCTTGCACTTTACAGAAAAATTTTGTTGGAGTAAAAATGGAGCGTTATTTGGGAACACACTGTGAAGTACCTTGTGCACCTTTCTAAGGACTTGAGACTTGGTTCTGTAGACAACAGAAAGTCATCAAGAATGACTTCCTAAAGTATTACTAATAATACAGGAAAAATCCTGGCCCAAATTTATTCCCAGTTGGAGAAACAAGCATGGAGACAGCAAGTGATTTTCCCAGAGGTTCGAGGTTCCTAGCACTACAGTGCAAAGACTGGGCAAAGACCACACTGTCCAAACTCTCAGAATCATAATTTTACTCCTATGCCTTATGGTCTAATGTGGAGCTTCTGCATAGAGGGAAATTCCTCCAGAAACCTCATAGAATATGTGTGTCTGCTATAAAATGTCAAGAGAGATAATTACTTAGGGTTTAAGGTTTTATCCTAACCTACCTACATATTTATTTCATAATCAATAAAATTTATTTGAGAAAAGAAATTTCATAAACTTGGAATGAAATTATAATGAAAATTGAGCCATTATTTTAATAAAGATTGATCCAGGGCAAAGCTGAATTAGGCTAACATTTGTCATGCCTTCCTTTTCTTGTTGGAATATTCTCATCTGCCTGTTTTCCCCTTAATCCCTTCCCGTTTCCTTCATGTTTTTAACAGGGTCTCTTATTATTGTCATGGATTCCTAAAATTAATCATTGGAGGCATATCACTAAAATTTAGGTACAGTTGAAGGGAGCAGATTTTATTTACAAATTATTCCAGGGAGTGAACCGAGAATCATTAGGAAGGATTCTGTTATTGCCCGATATACCATGGTTGAATAGTATCTCTGAGCTGGAAAACCTAACTACAGGGAAAAGGATAGGGGTGTGTGAATAGGTAATAAATGGAAATGGAGAAATGTCATAGCAAACAAGTGAAACACATCCTAGGGAAGAATGCAGTAGGAATAAGAGAATTATACTCTAAAGCTACCTCTCCCAGTTCTAAGGCTGACTAATGGTGGATGCTGTGAGAAACTTCTTCATCTCTTTTTTCTAAAGAAGGAGAACTGGACTCTATGTGAATAGTTTGAGAGGAGAATTGATGCAGCATCCTCCCATGGATCAACTTGCTGGTGGTGGTTTAGTCACTACATCGTGTCCAACTCTTTGCGATCCCATGGACTGTAGTGCCCTCCCCTCAACCTGCTCCAGTCCCTCTGTCCCGGGATTTTCCAGACAACAACACTGGATTTCCAGGGGATATTCCCAACCAGGGGATTGAACCCAGGTCTCCTGGATTGCAGGCAGATTTTTTTTTTAAAAACCAGCTGAGCCATCAGGGATGCCCGTGTGAATCAACCTATTGCAGCTAACTATGGCTCTCACCCAGTTCATTGTTTACAGGCTGTGTTTACCATTCTGGTTATTTCTGGGTTGACCTAAGAGAAGCTCTACCGCAGAGTCTTATTGAGTAGATATGCCAAACAGCAGAACATCAGTATTCTGTGTGGGCATAAGTCATGATGATGTATTGCCACAGCAGCTGCCTGGATATGATAGTAAGCAGATTGCTGCCTTCTGCCAAGTATGTTAGAACTTGACTTGTCCCTTTAAATATTTCAAATGTAAATGTGCATGGAACACATTTAAAGAAATCTGGAATGGAACCCAGTGATCCAGTATTACCAGCAAGTCTCTTTTGGAGGTACACAATGGATGGTTATGGAAAGCATTATGGTGCACTCAGTGGAGCTCAATGGAGCTATATTTGAGAGTAGAATATATCCAACTGACAGCCTCATGTGGCACATAGTATTTTTAATTGTAGACTGTATTTCCAAATTGCACATATCCCATACATGTTAAATGGCAACAACATATGTGGTAGCTAGACAAGCAATGACATCGTCACTCTAGATGTTCTGTGGAGGTTTTGGGAGATGGCTTTGGGTATTGAGTCTGTTTGAAATGTTTCTGGATAATCATCATGATATTGAGCAAGACTTGTTAACTCATGTTTTCATTCCAATCACAAAGAAAGGCAATGCCAAAGAATGCTCAAACTACCACACAATTGTACTCATTAGTTTGCTAGCAAAGTAATTCTCAAAATTCTCCAAGCCAGGCTTCAACAGTATGTGAACCATGAACTTCCAGATGTTCAAGCTGGATTTAGAAAAGGCAGAGGAACCAGAGATCATGTTGCCAAAATCCGTTGGACCATTGAAAAAAGCAAGAGAGTTCCAGCAAAACATATACTTCTGCTTTATCGACTATGCCAAAGCCTTTGACTGTGTGGATCACAACAAACTGTGGAAAATTCTGAAAGAGATGGGAATACCAGACCAACTGACCTGCCTTCTGAGAAATCTGTATGGAGATCAAAAAGCAACACTTAGAACCGGACATGGAACAACAGACTTGTTCCAAATCAGGAAAGGAGTACATCAAGACTGTATATTGTCACCCTGCTTATTTAACTTGTAGGTAGAGTGCATCGTAAGTAATGCTGGGCTGGATGAAGCACAAGCTGGTAAAAGATCACTGGGAGAAATATCAATAACCTCAGATATGTAGATGACACCGTACTTAAGGCAGAAAGAGAAGAACTAAAGAGCCTTTTGATGAAAGTGAAAGGTGCTGCTGCTGCTGCTAAGTTGCTTCAGTGGTGTCCGACTCTGTGCGACCTCATATACAACAGCCCACCAATCTCCTCTGTCCCTCGGATTCTCCAGGCAAGAATACTGGAGTGGGTTGCCATTTACATCTCCAATGCATGAAAGTGAAAAGTGAAAGTGAAGTCACTCAGTCGTGTCCGAATCTTAGTGACCCCATGGACTTTAGCCTACCAGGCTCCTCCGTCCATGGGATTCTCCAGGCAAGAATACTGGAGTGGGTTGCCATTTCCTCCTCTGAAAGTGAAAGAGAGGAGTGAAAAGTTGGCTTGAAACTCAACATTCAGAAAACTAAGATCATGGCATTTGATCCCATCACTTCATGGCAAATAGATGGGGAAACAATGGAAATAATGACATACATAATTTTTTTTGGCTCCAAAATCAATGCAGATAGTGACTGCAGCCAGGAAATTAAAAGACGCTTGCTCCTTGGAAGAAAAGTTATGACCAATATAGCCAACATATGAAAAAGCTGAGACTGCTTTGCCAACAAAGGTCCATCTAGTCAAAGCTATGGTTTTTCAAGTAGTCATGTATGGAAGTGAGAACTGGACTGTGAAGAAAGCTGAGTGCCAAAGAACTGATGCTTTTGAACTGTGGTGTTGGAGAAGACTCTTGAGAGTCCCTTGGACTTCAAGGAGATCCAAACAGTCCATCCTAAAGGAGATCAGTCCTGAATAATCATTGGAAGGACTGATGTTGAATCTGAAACTCCAATACTTTGGCCACCTAATGGGAAGAGCTGACTCACTGGAAAAGACCCTGATGCTGGGAAAGATTGAAGGCGGGAGAAGAAGGGGATGACAGATGATGAGATGGTTGGATGGCATCAATGACTCAAAGGACATGAATTTGAGTAAACTCTGGGAGGTGGTGATGGACAGGGATGCCTGGCGTGCTGCAGTCCATGGGGTTACAAAGAGTTGGACATGACTGAGCAACTGAAGAGTACATCATGAGAAATGCTGGGCTGGAAGGAGCACAAGTTGGAATCAAGATTGCCTGGAGAAATATCAATAACCTCAGATACGCAGATGACACCACCCTTATGGCAGAAAGTGAAGAGGAACTAAAAAGCCTCTTGATGAAAGTAAAAGAGGAGAGTGAAAAAGCTGGCTTAAAGCTCTACATTCAGAAAATGAAGATCATGGCATCTGGTCCCATCACTTCATGGGAAATAGATGGGGAAACAGTGGAACCAGTGTCAGACTTTATTTTGGGGGGCTCCAAAATCACTGCAGATGGTGATTGCAGCCATGAAATTAAAAGACGCTTACTCTTTGGAAGGAAAGTTATGACCAACCTAGATAGCATATTCAAAAGCAGAGACATTACTTTGCCAACAAAGGTCTGTCTAGTCAAGGCTATTGTTTTTCCAGTAGTCATGTATGGATGTGAGAGTTAGACTGTGAAGAAAGCTGAGTACTAAAGAACTGATGCTTTTGAACTGTGGTGTTGGAGAAGACTCTTGAGAGTCATTTGGACTGCAAGGAGATCCAACCAGTACATTCTAAAGGAGATCAGTCCTGGGATTTCTTTGGAAGGAATGATGCTAAAGCTGAAACTCCAGTACTTTAGCCACCTCATGCGAAGAGTTGACTCATTGGAAAACACTCTGATGAGGGGAGGGATGAGGGCAGGAGGAGAAGGGGACGACAAAGGATGAGATGGCTGGATGGCATCACTGACTCAATGGACGTGAGTTTGAGTGAACTCTGAGAGCTGGTGATGGAGAGGAAGGCCTGGTGTGCTTCAACTCATGGGGTCACAAAGAGTAGGACAGGACTGAGGGACTGAACTGAACTGAACTGAGCAACTAACTTACTGACTGACTGACTGTTAACCCATACAGGGACACTAGAGGGAGCTCTCTTTCAAGAATCATTGTAGACAAGATTGTATAGCTGTCTGTAAATGAATTAATTGAGTACTCAACTGGAGCACACTAATCATCAACAACATTAGGAGAGGGTTTGTATCCTCACTAAGAAAGAAGTATCAGATATTCTAGTCACTTTCGTATATGAAGTTTTTAAAAAGGCCAAAGGCCAAGAGTGTTCCTAGGCTAGGTTGGGTGGATAATTTATGGGAACAATATGATAAACCTAAATTATGTCACTGAACAGTGAAGCTTTTATCATTGTCTTCAAATGACCCAAGTGTCATGGATAGAAAATGAATTTGTCTTCCCTTTGTAATTGGTTTGAATGGGACAGATAATGAACACACTATGTTGTACCTATGGGAGTTAGAGGAGTGATATTGGAGGAAACTTAATCTTAAAATTGGCTTAAAGCTCAACATTCAGAAAACTAAGATCATGGCATCTGATCCCATCACTTCATGGGAAATAGATAGGGAAACAGTGGAAACAGTGTCAGACTTTTTTTTTTTTTTTGAGCTCCAAAATCACTGCAGATGGTGATTGCAGCCATGAAATTAAAAGACGCTTACTCCTTGGAAGGAAAGTTATGACCAACTTAGATAGCATATTCAAAAGCAGAGACATTACTTTGCCAACAAAGGTCTGTCTAGTCAAGGCTATGGTTTTCCAGTGGTCATGTATGGATGTGAGAGTTGGACTGTGAAGAAAGCTGAGCCCCGAAGAATTGATGCTTTTGAACTGTGGTGTTGGAGAAGACTCTTGAGAGTCCCTTGCACTGCAAGGAGATCCAACCAGTCCATTCTAAAGGAGATCAGTCCTGGGTGTTCTTTGGAAGGAATGATGCTAAAGCTGAAACTCCAGCACTTTGGCCACCTGATGCAAAGAGTTGACTCATTGGAAAAGACTCTGATGCTGGGAGGGATTGGGGGCAGGAGGACAAGGGGACAACAGAGGATGAGATGGCTGGATGGCATCACTGACTCCATGGACATGAGTTTGAGTGAACTCCAGGAGTTGTTGATGGAGAGGGAGGCCTGGTGTGCTGTGATTCATGGGGTCGCAAAGAGTCAGACACGTCTGAGCGACTGAACTGAACTGAACCTGTCAAAGATGATGTTGTGAAAGTGCTGCACTCAGTATGCCAGCAAATTTGGAAAACTCAGCAGTGGCCACATGGCTGGAAAAGGTCTGTTTTCATTCCAATTGCAAAGAAAGGCAATGCCAAAGGATGCTCAAACTACTGCACAATTTGCCCTCATCTTACACGCTAGGAAAGTAATACTCAAAATTCTCCAAGCCAGGCTTCAACAGTGCTTGAACCATGAACTTCCAGCCGTTGAAGCTGGATTTAGAAAAGGCAGAGTAACCAGAGATCAAATTGCCAACATCTGTTGGATCATCAAAAAAGGAAGAGAGTTCTAGAAAAACATCTACTTCTTCCTTATTGACTGAACATCAAAAGTTTTTATAAATTGAAAACCAGATATCCCGTGTTAAGGAATTTAGAGCTTTTCTCTAAAAGATGCAAGAGTCTGGGCTCACTGAAATCATTCCTTTGATATGCACATCACCTATCTGGAGTCAGTATTCTGTTTTCACATCCTGAGTTCCTCAGGGCTCCCCATACGGAGTGGTTGCAGTCTGCTGGCTGATATTAATAGATAGCAGGTACTCTTCTCCTTCCTGAGCACCCTCAGGGCTCACCAGATCATATTTGAGGGATGTAATCTCTGATGACTGCAACGTCCTCATTTACTGATATGGCAGGAAATATTTCTTTTCTCAGTAAGAAAGAAAACAAAAAATAATCAAGCTTGTAAGGAAATATCAAAAAGTCCATGAAGGGCTGTGGCCGCAATTAAGTCCATTGAGTGGGTTCAATTTATGGTTGTTGTGAGGATGTTGGTGGACTTTTTGTATAAAATATTGTAAGACGATGAACAGAAACTCAAGAAATGTGTTCAGGAAGTATTGACTCACATCAGAATGTGGATTGGAGAGGAAAATGCTAGTCATAGACCTGCGTGTTGTCTTGTTCCTTTACTACAGGATGCTTCTGGAGAGGAAAATACACTAAAATCCCTTATGAAAACTTAAAATATAGAAATGGCAAGCATAGCAGTGGTATTTTCTAGCAAGGGGATTCTAATACATAGAATATTTTGAGTACATGTGTATAATCTGTCTAGGACTGCGTATATTAAACCTGTGTGAATTTATGGGTCATGGCTACCTGGAAAATTCACATAAGCTATTTAACTGTCTGTGTATAAAATGGAGTTGTTTCGTGACAGAAATACCTCTCTTTTATTAAAGTAACGCTTTTGCAAACTTGAAACTTCTCATGCTCAGTAATGTCCAGCTCTTTGCAACCGCATGAACTGTAGCCCACCATGGAAAGCCCTCTGTCCGTGGGATTCTCCAGGGAAGAATACTGGAGTGGGTTGCCATTTCTTCCTGCAGGGGATCTTCTCTGAACCCGTGCTTCCTGCATCTCCTGCGCTGACAGGTGGGTTCTTTACCACTGAGCCGCCTGGGCTTCCCAGTGCTTTTGCATGCTACACTTAAAAGTTGGGTATTAAATCTAGACCAGAGAAAAGATGGCGGAGGAATAGGACGGGAAGACCACTTTCTCCCTCACAAATTCCTCAAAAGAACATTTCAACGCCGAGCAAACTTCACAAAACAACTTCTGTAGGCTGGCAGAGGACATCAGGCAACCAGAAAAGCAGATCATTGTCTTCAAAAACAGGTAGGAAAAAATATAAAAGACGAAAAAGGAGACAAAGGAGGTGGGGAGGGAGCTCCGTCCCGGGAAGGGAAGCCCGTCCCGGGAAGGGAATTTTAAGAAGAGAGGTTTCCAAACACCAGGAAACACTCTCCCTGCCGAGTCTGTGGCGAGCCTTGGAAACACAGAGGGCAACATAACAGGAAGGAAAAATAGATAAATAATTAAAACCAACAGATTACAAGCCCAACAGTAACTCCCCCAGCGGAAAAGCAGCACAGACGCCTGCATCCGCCACTGGGAAGTGGGGGCAGGGCAGGGACGCGCGGGAGGCGCGGGCTGCAGAGCTTTGTAAGAATCGGGCAGGAACGCCCCACGCGCAACCAGAACGATCTAACTTGGGCTAGCAAACCAGACTGTGGGATAGCTACCACGCGAAAAGCTCGAACATAAGACACCGCCAGGACCGAGCACAGAACAAAGGACCGAACGGGAAAAGCCGGCTGCGGACCATCCCCCGCCGGGGACAGGCAGCCAGAGTCGTAAGGACTGGAAAGGGGCAATTGCAAACTCGGAGAGACTTTACTTACCTAACTGCAAGCAAGCTCCTTTGCTAAGACTTCTGGGGGTGCTGGACAGTCACAGTCTGCCTCACGGGGTGCGCCAGCGGTCCGCCCAGAAAGCTGAGCAGCAGCGGCAGAAAAGGTGACAAGCCGCGGCGATCGCGCTCGCCAAACTCCTGAGCTACTCGGACCTGGGAAGGGCACAAAGCGCAGTTCCAGCCGAATCTGTGCCTCTGAGGGCTGCCTGAGCGCCGAACCTGAGCGGCTTGGACCGGGGAAGTGCACGCAGCCTAGGGCCGGCCCCAGACGGTTCCCGGCTGAGCATCCTAGAGCCGGAGCGGTTTGTGCGCCGCGAAAAAGGACAGGTCAAGCCGGGCAGAGATACTGCGTGCACATGACAGTGCTATTTGTTAGCAGCAGCCCCCCCCCCCCCCCCCCCACAGCGCAACTGTGAGCCTAAAAAGCCAGCAAACAGAAGAAGTTAAACAGAGGGAACCACCTTGGAAGTGATCCCACACGGCCCATTACACCAGAAAGGGCCAGATATTTTTAATATTTATAAAATCATTCCTTTTTTTTTTTTTGCTTTTTTTTCTAACTTTTTTTTAATTGTTAAGTCTTCTATTTCTCCTCTAATTTTTATTTCTATAACCTATTATTACTATATTTTTTTTGTTTGTTTTTTAAAAAGACTTTTTTTTTTTTTAAGGCAAACACCATATACAATCTTTGGATGGTTGTTGATGGCTTTTTTTTTTTTTTGATTGTTTGTTTCTTTGTTTGTTTTTTAATAATTCTTTTCTTTTTTTTTTTCTTTCTTTCTTCCTTTTTCCTTCTGCTTCTCTCTAATATTGTATCTTTGAAAATCCAACCTCTACTCTAGATTTTTAATCTTTGCTCTTAGGTTTTTGTGGTCAATTTTGTACATTTAAAAACCCAAACTTCACTATCCCAGTTTACCTGAGAGCGAGATTACTGGCTTGACCACTCTCTCCTCCTCTGGACTCTCCTTTTTCTCCACCAGGTGGCCTCTGTCTCTTTTCTCCCCCATCTCTCCTCTATCCAACTCTGTGAATCTCTGTGTGTTCCAGACGGTAGAGAACACCTAAGGAACAGGTTACTGGCAGGATTTGTCTCTCTCCTACTCATTCCTCTCTCTGATCCTCCTGGTCACCTCTGTCTGCTTCCTCCCTCTCCTCTTCCCCGTATAACTCTGTAAATACCTCTGAGCGGTCCAGGCTATAGAGCGCACATAAGGAAGTGACTACTGGCTAGCTTGCTCTCTTCTCTTTTGATCTCACCGCATCTCATTCCAGTTACCTCTAACTACCCCCTCCATCTTCTCTTCTCCTTATAACTCAGTGAACCTCTCTGAGTGTCCCTCAATGTGGAGAAACTTTTCATCTTTAACCTAGATGTTTTATCATCGGTGCTGTATAGATGGAGAAGCCTAGAGGCTACTGTAAAAATAAAACTGAAAACCAGAAGCAGGAAGCTTAAATCCAAAGCCTGAAAACACTAGAGAACTCTTGAATTCAGGGAACATTAAGCAATAGGAGCCCATCTAATGCCTTCATACCTACACCGAAACCAAGTTCCACCCAAGGGCCAACAAATTCCAAAACAAGACATACCACGCAAATTCTCCAGCAACACAGGAACACTCCCCTGAGCTTCAATATACAGGCAGCTCAAAATTATCCCAAAACCTTTGATGTCTCGTAACCCATTATGGGTCACTCCATTGCACTCCAGAGAGAAAAAACCCAGCTCCACCCACCAAAACTCCAACACAAGCCTCCCTAACCAGGAAACCTTGACAAGCCACTGATAGAACCCCACCCAAAGTGAGGAAGCTCCATAATAAAGAGAACTCCACAAATTCCCAGAATATAAAAAGGCCACCCCAAACGCAGCAATATAACCAAGATGAAGAGACAGAGGAATACACAGCAGGTAAAGGAACAGGAGAGTTGCCCACCAAACCAAACAAAAGTGGAAGAAGTAGGGAATCTACCGGAGAAGGAATTCCGAATATTGATAGTGAAAATGATCCAAAATCTTGAAATCAAAATGGAATCACAGATAAATAGCCTAGAGACAAGGATTGAGAAGATGCAAGAAAGGTTTAACAAGGACCTAGAAGAAATAAAAAAGAGTCAAAATATAATGAATAATGCAATAAATGAGATCAGAAACACTCTGGAGGCAACAATTAGTAGAATAACGGAGGCAGAAGATAGGATTAGTGAAATAGAAGATAGAATGGTAGAAATAAATGAATCAGAGAGGAAACAAGAACAATGAATTAAAAGAAATGAGGACAATCTCAGAGACCTCCAGGACAATATGAAACGCTCCAACATTCGAATTATAGGAGTCCCAGAAGAAGAAGACAGAAAGAAAGATCATGAGAAAATCCTTGAGGAGATAATAGTTGAAAACTTCCCTAAAATGGGGAAGGAAATAATCACCCAAGTCCAAGAAACCCAGAGAGTTCCAAATAGGATAAACCCAAGGCGAAACACCCCAAGACACATATTAATCAAATTAACAAAGATCAAACACAAAGAACAAATATTAAAAGCAGCAAGGGAAAAACAACAAATAACACACAAGGGGATTCCCATTAGGATAACAGCTGATCTTTCAATAGAAACTCTTCAGGCCAGGAGGGAATGGCAAGACATACTTAAAGTGATGAAAGACAATAACCTACAGCCCAGAATACTGTACCCAGCAAGGATCTCATTCAAATATGAAGGAGAAATCAAAAGCTTTACAGACAAGCAAAAGCTGAGAGAATTCAGCACCACCAAACCAGCTCTCCAACAAATTCTAAAGGATATTCTCTAGACAGGAAACACGAAAAGGGTGTATAAACTCGAACCCAAAACAATAAAGTAAATGGTAACAGGATCACACTTATCAATAATTACCTTAAACGTAAATGGGTTGAACGCCCCAACCAAAAGACAAAGACTGGCCGAATGGATACAAAAACAAGACCCCTCTATATGCTGCTTACAAGAGACCCACCTCAAAACAAGGGACACATACAGACTGAAAGTGAAGGGCTGGAAAAAGATATTCCACGCAAATAGAGACCAAAAGAAAGCAGGAGTGGCAATACTCATATCCGATAAAATAGACTTTAAAACAAAGGCTGTGAAAAGAGACAAAGAAGGCCACTACATAATGATCAAAGGAACAATCCAAGAAGAAGATATAACAATTATAAATATATATGCCCCCAATATAGGAGCCCCGCAATATGTAAGACAAATGCTAACAAGTATGAAAGGGGAAATCAACAATAACACAATAATAGTGGGAGACTTTAATACCCCACTCACACCTATGGACAGATCAACTAAACAGAAAATTAACAAAGAAACGCAAACTTTAAATGATACATTAGATCAGTTAGACCTAATTGATATCTATAGGACATTTCACCCCAAAACAATGAATTTCACTTTTTTTTCAAGTGCTCATGGAACCTTCTCCAGGATAGATCACATCCTGGGCCATAAATCTAAACTTGATAAATTCAAAAAAATCGAAATCATTCCAACCATCTTTTCTGACCATAATGCATTAAGATTAGATCTCAATTACAGGAGAAAAACTATTAAAAATTCCAACATATGGAGGTTGAACAACACACTTCTGAATAACCAACAAATCACAGAAGAAATCAAAAAAGAAATCAAAATATGCATAGAAACTAATGAAAATGAAAACACAACAACCCAAAACCTGTGGGACACTATAAAAGCAGTGCTAAGAGGAAAGTTCATAGCAAAACAGGCATACCTCAAGAAACAAGAAAAAAGTCAAATAAATAACCTAACTCTGCAACTAAAGCAACTAGAAAGGAAGAAATGGAGAACCCCAGAGTTAGTAGAAGGAAAGAAATCTTAAAAATTAGGGCAGAAATAAATGCAAAAGAAACAAAAGAGACCATAGCAAAAATCAACAAAGCCAAAAGCTGGTTCTTTGAAAGGATAAATAAAATTGACAAACCATTAGCCAGACTCATCAAGAAGCAAAGAGAGAAAAATCAAATCAATAAAATTAGAAATGAAAATGGAGAGATCACAACAGACAACACAGAAATACAAAGGATCATAAGAGACTACTATCAGCAGTTGTATGCCAATAAAATGGACAACGTGGAAGAAATGGACAAATTCTTAGAAAAGTACAATTTTCCAAAACTGAACCAGGAAGAAATAGAAAATCTTAACAGACCCATCACAAGCACGGAAATTGAAACTGTAATCAGAAATCTTCCAGCAAACAAAAGTCCAGGTCCAGATGGCTTCACAGCTGAATTCTACCAAAAATTTCGAGAAGAGCTAACACCTATCCTCCTCAAACTCTTCCAGAAAATTGCAGAGGAAGGTAAACTTCCAAACTCATTCTATGAGGCCACCATCACCCTAATACCAAAACCTGACAAAGATGTCACAAAAAAGGAAAACTACAGGCCAATATCACTGATGAACATAGATGCAAAAATCCTCAACAAAATTCTAGCAATCAGAATCCAACAACACATTAAAAAGATCATACACCATGACCAAGTGGGCTTTATCCCAGGGATGCAAGGATTCTTCAATATCCGCAAATCAATCAATGTAATTCACCACATGAACAAATTGAAAAATAAAAACCATATGATTATCTCAATAGATGCAGAGAAGGCCTTTGACAAAATTCAACATCCATTTATGATAAAAACTCTCCAGAAAGCAGGAATAGAAGGAACATACCTCAACATAATAAAAGCTATCTATGACAAACCCACAGCAAACATTATCCTCAATGGTGAAAAATTGAAAGCATTTCCCCTAAAGTCAGGAACAAGACAAGGGTGTCCACTTTCGCCGCTACTATTCAACATAGTTCTGGAAGTTTTGGCCACAGCAATCAGAGCAGAAAAAGAAATGAAAGGAATCCAAATTGGAAAAGAAGAAGTAAAACTCTCACTGTTTGCAGATGACATGATCCTCTACATGGAAAACCCTAAAGACTCCACCAGAAAATTACTAGAGCTCATCAATGAATATAGTAAAGTTGCAGGATATAAAATCAACACACAGAAATCCCTTGCATTCCTATACACGAATAATGAGAAAGTAGAAAAAGAAATTAAGGAAACAATTCCATTCACCATTGCAACGAAAAGAATAAAATACTTAGGAATATATCTACCTAAAGAAACTAAAGACCTATATATAGAAAACTATAAAACACTGATGAAAGAAATCAAAGAGGACACTAATAGATGGAGAAATATACCATGTTCATGGATCGGAAGAATCAATATAGTGAAAATGAGTATACTACCCAAAGCAATTTACAAATTCAATGCAATCCCTATCAAGCTACCAGCCACATTTTTCGCAGAACTAGAACAAATAATTTCAAGATTTGTATGGAAATACAAAAAACCTCGAATAGCCAAAGCAATCTTGAGAAAGAAGAATGGAACTGGAGGAATCAACTTGCCTGACTTCAGGCTCTACTACAAAGCCACAGTCATCAAGACAGTATGGTACTGGCACAAAGACAGACATATAGATCAATGGAACAACATAGAAAGCCCAGAGATAAATCCACACACATATGGACACCTTATCTTTGACAAAGGAGGCAAGAATATACAATGGAGTAAAGACAATCTCTTTAACAAGTGGTGCTGGGAAAACTGGTCAACCACTTGTAAAAGAATGAAACTAGATCACTTTCTATCACCGTACACAAAAATAAACTCAAAATGGATTAAAGATCTAAATGTAAGATCAGAAACTATAAAACTCCTAGAGGAGAACATAGGCAAAACACTCTCAGACATAAATCACAGCAGGATCCTCTATGATCCACCTCCCAGAATTCTGGAAATAAAAGCAAAAATAAACAAATGGGATCTAATTAAAATTAAAAGCTTCTGTACAACAAAGGAAAAAGCAAGGTGAAAAGACAGCCTTCTGAATGGGAGAAAATAATAGCAACTGAAACAACTGACAAACAACTAATCTCACATATATACAAGCAACTTATGCAGCTCAATTCCAGAAAAATAAACGACCCAATCAAAAAATGGGCCAAAGAACTAAGTAGACATTTCTCCAAAGAAGACATACGGATGGCTAACAAACACATGAAAAGATGCTCAACATCACTCATTATTAGAGAAATGCAAATCAAAACCACAATGAGGTACCACTTCACACCAGTCAGAATGGCTGCGATCCAAAAATCTGCAAGCAATAAATGCTGGAGAGGGTGTGGAGAAAAGGGAACCCTCCTACACTGTTGGTGGGAATGCAAACTAGTACAGCCACTATGGAGAACAGTGTGGAGATTCCTTAAAAAATTGCAAATAGAACTACCTTATGACCCAGCAATCCCACTGCTGGGCATACACACCGAGGAAACCAGAATTGAAAGAGACACATGTACCCCAATGTTCATCGCAGCACTGTTTATAATAGCCAGGACATGGAAACAACCTAGATGTCCATCAGCAGATGAATGGATAAGAAAGCTGTGGTACATATACACAATGGAGTATTACTCAGCCGTTAAAAAGAATTCATTTGAATCAGTTCTGATGAGATGGGTGAAACTGGAGCCAATTATACAGAGTGAAGTAAGCCAGAAAGAAAAACACCAATACAGTATACTAACACATATATATGGAATTTAGGAAGTTGGCAATGACGACCCTGTATGCAAGACAGGAAAAAAGACACAGATGTGTATACCAGACTTTTGGACTCAGAGGGAGAGGGAGAGGGTGGGATGATTTGGGAGAATGGGAATTCTAACATGTATACTGTCATGTAAGAATTGAATCGCCAGTCCATGTCTGACGTAGGGTGCAGCTTGCTTGGGGCTGGTGCATGGGGATGACCCAGAGAGATGTTGTGGGGAGGGAGGTGGGAGGGGGGTTCATGTTTGGGAACGCATGTAAGAATTAAAGATTTTAAAATTTAAAAAAAATAAAAATAAAAAAAAATAATAAATCTAGACCAGAGAAGGCACTAAGACATTTAAAGAACCTGTGGAGAGGCGTTGACTGTCCCAGAGTTTTCATAGTTTTCTTTTCTCAGTGATGTCCTATCTCCTTGAAATTATTTATATGGCTTAATTCTAGATAACATCTCTGATCCTTTGAATCTGATTTGACCATTCACTCCTTTAGATCATTCAAGCTATAGCCCTCAATGCCCAAGATTGACCACTATGACCCTTTAAATGGGCTTCCTAGGTTTTTCCAGATCCAAGCCTTTCTTTTCTAGAGCCGCATCAAAACTTTTCTCTTCCTTGATCCAGGTTCTCTAGATTTTGCTCGCAGTTGATAAATTGAACATTATAATTAATATACACTTACTATCATCGCTATTATTATTTTCAGTGTTCCCTGATTAGAGAAATGGATTTGGAGTCACATGTCTTCACACAGTACTATGGTGACAGGATATGTTATTTTATTTTTTTGGTTTTCTTCAAGTGGAGGTGACTTCTTTTGCCTTTTGTATTCTCCATGTGACTTTATTTTTTTGCTGCCTCTCTTGACATATTCAGCCTTGAAATAACTTTTTGTAAACGTGTCTTATTTCTACAATTAGGACAGAAATGTTTGTCTAAATCTCCCACAGTGTTTGGCAGAGTGTATTTTCTCTAAAGGTACTTCATGAACATTTGACAAATTAAATTGAGTGGACAGATAAGCCTTTTGGTTTTCTTCAAAACAGGGGAGATGGTAATGATAACATTATTAACATAAATAAGCAAATTATACTCCAATTTATTTTCTAATATCGTATCTTTAGATAAAAGAAGTGAAACATTTTTCTCTTTTTACATTTTCTTTATTGTGAGGAAAAAGACAAAGATTTATTTTTCTTTTTTGTGTAGGTGGGGACTATCTTAAAGGAATTTTATTCATCTATCGAGCAGATTTCAAAAAATTCCTGAATTTTCAGGCAGTCAAAAATATGGGAAAAAAAGAAGAATCAGAGAATCAGGAAAATTAGGAAACCTATTATGTATTACTGACCCGAGGAATCAGGACCTGAGGTTTAATGAAAAGCCACCGAAAAGGCAACAATGGGGAAAATTGGCCTTTAGAGAAACTTATAATTTGTTTGTTCCTAAGAAACATTCACTTCTAAGTCCAATTAACATCAAGATAGTTTTTTACTGGTAGTTCATTAAACCCAACAGATGGCCAGTGATTTCTGCTGAGGGAGTTATAGTTTACAAATGAGGATTTTAAGGAGTATTTCGATGCTTGAATGTTTTGAGGGCACCTCCTCTTAATGGCACCTCCTACCTTTCTCCATCAGCTGATGGGCAAAGAGCCTGATTTGTTACTCAGAGGAGCAAGGGCTGTGGGAAGTTCAGAGGCTGGACCTTTGCAGGTTAGGGTTGCCACATAAAGCTCTCAAAAAACAGTCAGTGTTTAGTACTTTCAGGCTTTAGTCACTTTTTCCCTACAATTAGGCCAAGGTCGGGATCTTGTGGTATTTTATCTACACGTAATAAATAGCTGAGTGAGGGAAAAAAAAGAAAACAGTTCTGTGAAGAGGGTTGTCTTTAATCCTTTTATCTGAAACTGACTTTGCTAGGAAAATAGCTTATTATATGTAGCCTTATGCACTTGAAGTAAAAACCTTTGTTTTCTTAAGAATTTAAGAGTATATCTGTGAAATAGTTATATATCAATAATTGTACATTTCACTAACAGGGACTTTGATGTGGGCTCTGCTTTTATTGGATCATCTTCCCTCTAGCTGTTTTACTGGCTGCAGACAAAGGAAGTTGTCAGTATGTTTGTGTTCTGTGTATGTGGGTACGACAGTAGTTTGTTCAGTCACTCAGTCGTGTCCGACTCTTTGTGACCCTATGGATTGCAACATGCCAGGCTTCCCTGTCCTTCATCATCTCCCAGAGCTTGCTCAAACTCATGTCCATTGAGCTGGTGATGCCATCCAACCATCTCATCCTCTGTCACCTCTTTCTCGTCCTGCCCTCAATCTTTCCCAGCATCAGTGTCTTTGCTGATGAGTTGACTTCTCGCATCAGGTGGCCAAAATATTGGAGTTTCAGATTCAGCATCAGTCCTTCCAATGAATATTGATGGTTAATTTCCTTTAGGACTGACTGCTTTGATCTCCTTGAAAGTCCAAGGGGCTCTCAAGAGTCTTCTCCAACACCACAGTTCAAAAACATCAATTCTTCTGTGTTCAGCCTTCTTTATAGTCCAACTGTCATGTCCACACATGACTACTGGAAAAACCATAGCCTTGGCTATACAGATCTTTCTTGGCAAAGTAATGGCTCTGCTTTTAAATATGCTGTCTAGGTTTGTCATAGCTTTTCTTCCAAAGAGCAAGCATCTTTTAATTTCAGAGCTTCTGTCACCATCTGCAGTAATTTTGGAGTCCAAGAAAATACTATCAGTCACTGTTCCCATTGTTTTCCCATCAATTTGCCATGAAATGATGGGATCAGATGCCATGATCTTAGTTTTTTGAATGTTGAGTTTTAAGCCAACTTTTCACTCTCCTCTTTCACCTTCATCGAGAGGCTTTTTAGTTCCTCTTCACTTTCTGCCATAAGGGTGATGTCATCTGCATATCTGAGGTTATTGATATTTTTCCTGGCAATTTGATTCCAGTTTGTGTTTCATGAGGCCTGCAGCATTTCTCCTGATGTACTCTGCATGTAAGTTAAATAAGCAGGGTGAAAATATAGAGCCTTGATGTACTCCTTTCCCAATTGGGAGCCAGTCCTTTTTTCCATTTCCAGTTCTAACTATTGCTTCTTGACCTGCATACAGATTTCTCAGGAGGCATGTAAGGTGGTCTGGTATTCCCATTTCTTTAAGAATTTTGCAGAGTTTTTTGTGGTCCACACAGTCAAAGGCTTTAGCATAGTCATTGAAGCAGAAGTAGATGTTTTTCTGGAATTCTGCTTTTTCTATAATCCATCGAATGTTGGCAATTTGATCTCTGGTTCCTCTGCCTTTCTCTAAATCCAGCTTGAACATCTGAAAGTTTAGATTCACATACTGTTGAAGCCTAGTTTGGAGAATTTTGAGCATTACTTTGCTAGCATGTGAAATGAGTGCAGTTGTGTGGTAGTTGAGCAATCTTTGGCATTGCTCTTCTTTGGGATTGGAATGAAAACTGACCTTTTCCAGTCCTGTGGCCATTGCTGAGTTTTCCAAATTTGCTGGCATATTGAGTGTAGCACTTTCACAGCATCATCTTTTAGGATTTGAAATAGCTCAGCTAGAATTCCATCACCTTTGCTAGCTTTGTTCATAGTAATGCTTCCTAAGGTCCACTTGTCTTCGTTCTCCAAGATGTCTGGCTCTAAGTGAGTGATCACACCTTCATGGTTATCTGGGTCATTAAAATCTTTTTTGTATTGTTCTTCTGGGTGTTCTTGCCACCTCTTCCTAATATCTTCTGTTTCTATTAGATCCATACCATTTCTGTCCTTTATTATGCCCATCTTTGCTTGAAATGTTCCCTTGGTATCTCTAAGTTTCTTGAAAAGATCTCTACTCTTCCCATTATATTGTTTTTCTCTATATCTTTGCATTGATCAGTTAGTGAGGCTTTCTTATCTCTCCTTGCTATTCTTTGGAACTCTGCATTCAAATGGGTATATCTTTCATTTTATACTTTGTCTTTCACTTCTCCTCTTTTTTTCTCAGCTGTTCCTCAGATAACCATTTCCCATTTTTGCATTTCTCTTCTTGGGGATGGTTTCGATCACTGCCTCCTGTACAATGTTACCTCTGTCCATAGTTCATCAGGCATTCTGTCTATCAGATCTAATCCCTTGAATCTATTTGTCACCTCCACTGTATAATTGTAAGGGATTTGAGTTAGGTTATACCTGTATGGTCTTGTGGTTTTCCCCTACTTTTTTCAATTTAAGTCTGAATTTTGCAATAAGGAACTGATGATCTGATTCATAGTCAGCTTTGGGTATTCTTTTCCCCTGACTGTATAGAGCTTCTCCATCTTCAGCTGCAGAGAATATAATCAATCTGATATCGGTATTGACCATCTGGTGATGTCCTAGTGTAAAGTTGTGCCTTGTGTTGTTGGAGGAGGCTGTTTGCTATGACCAGTGTGTTCTCTTAAAAACACTCTGTTAGCCTTTGCCCTGCTTCATTTTGTATCCCAAGGCCAAACTTGCCTGTCACTCCAGGTATCTCTCGACTTCCTACTTTTGCATCCCAGTCCCCTGTGATGAAAAAGGACATCTTTTTTTGGTGTTAGTTCTAGAAGATCTTGTAGGTCTCCATAGCACCATTCAATTTCAGGTTCTTCAAATTAGTGTTGGTGCATAGTCTTGAATTTCTGTGGTGTTAAATGATTTGCCTTGGAAACGAACAGAGATTGTTCTGTCATTTTTGAGATTGCACCCAAGTGCTGCATTTCTCTTTTGTTGACAATGAGAGCTACTCCATTTCTTCTAAAGGATTCTTGCCCACAATAGTAGGTATAATGGTCGTGTGAGTTAAATTCGCCCATTATGGTCAATTTTAGTTCACTGATTCCTAAAATGTCAGTGTTCACTCTTGCTATCTCTTGTTTGACCACTTACAGTTTACCTTGATTCATGGACCTAACATTCCAGGTACCTATACAATACTGCTCATTACAGCATTGGACTTGACTTTCACCACCAGTCACATCCACAACTGGGCAATTTCTCTGCTTTGGCTCAGCCTCTTCATTCCTCTGGAGACTTCTCTTCTCTTCTCCAGTAGCATACTGGCACCTTCCAACCTGGGGAGTTCTTCTTTTAGTGTCATGTCTTTTTGTCTTCTTATACCGTTCATATTGATGAATGGCAGTTCATCAATACTGTTTATTAAATTTTGCTTTTCTGACCTACTGATAAAGCATATCTTTGTTATTATATCTTAGATAAAGATATTTTCCTTTCTTTATAGAATGATTGTTTGTGAGGATTGTTTCTAGGAGGCTTGTCATAGTTTAATGTGATATGCTAGTCTTTATTCTGGAAGTTGGTATTTAAGTACTATTATGTAATACTCAAAAAGTATTAAACTTTAGTCTCACAGCAGCGTTATGATGAAAAACTATAACTAATAAATAATTTCATAGAAACTCAAATTTCTCCTTGCATTTCTCAAATATTGAGAAGCAATAATTTTGCTCATGCTAATAACTCAAAATTTTTTTCTTAATAATAAACTTTTGTTAATTTGATGCTGTCTAGGTAATACAACTCTTTATGTAAGGTTGTTTCAGGGACTGGCTGACATCAAAAGGCAGGAAGGAAAAATTTTCAAGTCATGTCTCAGAACTTGAAGGTTGAATGACACCAAGAACTTACATAGTTTCCCTGTGGCCTATCTTACACAGAAGAACTATACAAAAAAGAACTTCATGACCCAGATAATCATGATGATGTGATCACTCACCTATAGCCATACATGCTGGAATGTGAAGTCAAATGGGCCTTAGGAAGCATCACTATTAACAAAGCTAGTGGAGATGATGGAATTCCAGTTGAGCTATTTCAAATCCTAACAGATGATGCTGTGAAAGTGCTGTACTCAATATGCCAGAAAATTTGGAGAGCTCGGAAGTGGCCACAGGACTGGAAAAAGTCAGTCTTCATTCCAATCCACCAAAAAGTCAATGCCGAAAATTGTACAAACTACCACACAAGTGCACTCATCTCACATGCTAGGAAAATAATGCTCAAAATTCTCCAAGCTAGGCTTCAACAGTATGTGAATCAAAACTTTCAGTTGTTCAAGCTGGATTTAGAAAAGGCAGAGGAACTAGAGATCAAATTGCCAACATCCGTTGGATCACTGAAAAGGCAAGAAAGTTCCAGAAAAACATCTACTTCTGCTTTATTGACTATGCCACAGCCTTTGACTGTGTAGACCACAACAAACTCTGGAAAATTCTGAAAGTGATGGGAATACCAGACCACCTGACCTGCCTCTTGAGAAACCTATATACAGGTCAGGAAGCAACAGTTAGAACTGGACACAGAACAACAGACTGGTTCCAAATAGGAAAAGGAGTACATCAGGGCTATATATTGTCACCCTGCTTATTTAACTTATATGAAGAGTACATCATGAGAAACGCTGGGCTGGATGAAACACAAACTGGAATCAAGATTGCCGGGAGAAATATCAATAACTTCAGATATGCAGATGACACCACCCTTATGGGAGAAAGTGAAGAAGAACTAAAGAGCTTCTTGATGAAGGTGAAAGAGGAGAGTGAAAAAGTTGGCTTAAAACTCAACATTCAGAAAACTAAGATAGCATCTGATCCCATCACTTCATGGCAAATAGCTGAGGAAAAAATGAAAACAGTGACAGACTATATTTTTTTTTGGCTCCAAAATCACTGCAGATGATGACTGTAGCCATGAAATTAAAAGGTGCTTACTCCTTGAAAGGAAAGTTATGACCACCCTAGACAGCATATACAAGAGCAGAGACATTACTTTGCCAACAAAGGTCATCCAGTCAAAGCTATCGTAGTCATGTATGGATATGAGAGTTGGACTGTAAAGAAAGCTGAGCGCCGAAGAATTGATTTGAACTGTGGTGTTGAAGACTTGAGAGTCCCTTGGATTGCAAGGAGATTCAACCAGACCATCCTAAAGGAATGAGTCCTGAATATCCTTTGGGAGGACTGATGTTGAAGCTGGAACTCCTATACTTTGGCCACCTGATGCAAAGAACTGACTCATTGGAAAAGTCCTTGTTGCTGGAAAGATTGAAGGTGTGAGGAGAAGGGGAAGACAGAGAATGAGATGGTTGGATGGCATCACTGATTCAGTGGGCATGAGTTTGAGTAGACTCTGGGAGTTGGTGGCTGACAGAGAATCTGGCCTGCTACAGTCCATGGGGTCACAGAGAGTTGGACATTACTGAGCGACTTAACTGAACTATCTTACAAATTCACTATTTCCTTAAAAAAAAGTGATGAAACAAAAAAGCAATCAATAAGCAAAGAAAAACAAGCTTGCTTAAATAATGCTTTTGTCAGATTTTTTCTAGCTCAGAAACTTTCAATGGTCCTATTTCATGTTCTGTTAGAACCAAATTTCTCTGCATGGGCTTTTAAGTTTCTTTTTACATTCTGGCTACATTGTTAGCTCTCAAATTCAGTTTCTCCAGCCTAGGCTCTTTATGATTTCATGAACATGGCATAAATGTTCATTCTTATACATCTTTAATAATGGTATTTCTTTGTTCTGGAATTTCATCTCCTCATCTGCTTATTCCCAACTAGTCTAAGAAAAATGTAGGCATTACCGGCTTTTTGAAATTTTCCCTGACAACCTCAACAGCTTCTGAACCATTTCTGCAGTACATTTACATTGTGTTACATAAAATGCTTTATATAATTAGTGCAACATTTCATTTGTCTGTTACTGTTGCAAATGATGGCTTTCACAAGCATGAGTTTTCTAGAATATGAAAACATAGAAATCTCTCCATGTTTATATTGCTTTGTATGAAATATTTCTGTCAAGTATTATAAGCATCTCTACCTAAATAAAGGATACAAAACATACTTAAAACTATTGATGGTTCAGGATCATTACTATGAACATTAGGTTCAGTTCAGTCAGTTGTGTCTGACTCTTTGCAACCCCATGGACAGCAGCACTCCAGGCTTCCCTGTCCATCACCAAGTCCCAGACCTTGCTCAAACTCATGTCCATTGACTCGGTGATGCTATCCAATCATCTCATCCTCTGTTGTCCCCTTCTTCTCCTGCCTTCAATCTTTCCCAGCATCAGGGTCTTTTCC
This sequence comes from Capra hircus, assembly GCF_001704415.2. Classification (NCBI taxonomy): domain Eukaryota; kingdom Metazoa; phylum Chordata; class Mammalia; order Artiodactyla; family Bovidae; genus Capra; species Capra hircus. The sequence continues at coordinate 46,095,954 of NC_030811.1, forward strand.
AATGAGTTGGCTCTTTGCATTAGGAGGCCACATTATTGGAGTTTCAGCTTCAGCATCAGTCCTCCCAATGAATATTCAGGACTGATCTCCTTTACGATTGACCGTTTGACCTCCTTGCAGTCCAAGAGACTCTCAAGAGTCCTCTCCAATACCACTGTTCGAAAGCAGCAATTCTTTGGCACTCAGCTTTCTTTATAGTCCAACTCTCACATCCACACATGACTACTGCAAAAACTACAGCTTTGACTAGATGGACTTTTGTTGGCAAAGTAGTGTCTCTGCTTTTTAATAGGCTGTCTAGGTTTGTCATACTTTTTCTTCCAAGCAGCAAGTGTCTTTCAGTTTCACGGCTGCAGTCATCATCAGCAGTGATTTTGAAGCCCAGGAAAATAAAGTCTATCACTGGTTCTATTGTTTCCACATCTATTTGCCATGAAGTGAATGGGACCAGATGCAATGATCTTAGTTTTTTGAATGTTGAGTTTAAGCCAGCTTTTTCACTCTCCTGTTTCTCCTTCATTAAGAGGCTGTTTAGTTCCTCGTCACTCTCTGCCATAAGGATAGTATAATCTGTGTATCTGAGGTTATTGATATTTCTCCCAGCAATCTTGATCCCAGCATGTGTTTCATCCAGCCAGGCATTTCACATGATGTATTCTGATCAGGATGACAATGTACAGACTTGACTTACTCCTTTCGTAATTTGGAGCCAGTCTGTTGTTCCATGTCTAGTTCTAATTGTTTGTCTTGACCTGCATATATATTTCTTAAGAGGCAGATCATGTGGTTTGATATTCTCATCTCTTGAAGAATTTTTCACAGTTTAATTGTGATCTAAACAGTCAAAGGATTTGGTGTAATCAATAAAGTAGAAGTAGATGTTTTTCTGGAACTCTCTTGCTTTTTTGATGATCCAATGGATGTTAGCAACTTGATCTCTGGTTTCTCTGCCTTTTCTAAATCCAGATTGAACATCAGGAAGTTCATGGTTCATGTACTATTGAAGAATAACCTCGGAGAATTTTGAGCATTACTTTGCTAGCATGTGAGATGAGTGCAATTGTGCAGTAGTTTGAATATTCTCTGGCATTGCCCTTCTTTGGGATTGGAAAGAAACCTGATCATTTCCAGTCCTGTGGCCACTGCTAAATTTTGCAAATTTGCTGGCATATTGAGTGCAGCACTTCATCAGCAAAATCTTTTAGGATTTGAAATAGCTCAACTGTCATTCCATAACCTCCACTAGCTATATTTGTAGTGATGCTTCTAAGGCACACTTGGCTTTGCATTCCATGATGTCTGGCTCTAGGTGAGTGATGACATCATTGTGAGCATTAAATATTATGAACTATGAACATTAATTATTATATTATACTATTTAGTGTTGGTCCGTCACGTCCAACTCTTGCAACCCCATTTACTGGAGCCTGCCAGGCTCCTCTGTCCATAATATTTTCTAGACAAGGCAGTAAATGGGACTTCCCTGGTTGCTCAGTGGTAAAGAATCCTTCTGCAATGCAAGAGATTCAGTAGGAGCTGCAGGTTTAATCCCTGGGTCAGGAATATCCCCTGGTGAAGGAAATGGCAACTCACTCCAGTATTCTTGCCTGGGAAATCCCATGGTCAGAGGAGCCTGGTGAGCTACAGCACGTGGTGGTCTCAAAAAAGTCGGATACGAATTAGTGACTAAACTACAACAACAAATAGTAAATATCAAGGCATTTGTTCTGTGTAAACATTCTGGTCCCATCACTTCATGGGAAATAGATAGGGAAACAGTGGAAACAGTGTCAGACTTTATGTTTTTGGCTCCAAAATCACTGCAGATGGTGATTGCAGCCATGAAATTAAAAGATGCTTACTCCTTGGAAGAAAAGTTATGACCAACCTAGATAGCATATTGAAAAGCAGAGACATTACTTTGCCAACGAAGGTCCATCTAGTCAAGGCTATGGTTTTTCCAGTGGTCAAGCTGAAACTCCAGTACTTTGGCCACCTCATGCGAAGAGTTGACTCATTGGAAAAGACTCTGATGTTGGGAGAGATTGGGGGCAGGAGGAGAAGGGGACAACAGAGGATGAGATGGCTGGATGGTGTCACTGACTCGATGGACATGAGTCTGAGTAAACACTGGGAGTTGGTGATGGACAGGGAGGCCTGGCGTGCTGCGATTCATGGGGTTGCAAAGAGTCGGACACGACTGAGTGACTGAACTGAACTGAACTGAACTGAAACATTCTTCTGAGTTCATGTTTTCATTTCTTTTCTTGTAATAGACTTTCAAGCATCATCTCCTCTGTAACTCATATTTCCACCTTTATAAAAACACTGCATTTTCCATCTATCTATTCTACCCATTTTAGGTAGACTGGACCTTTGTTTTTGATGACAAGTGAACTGCAGAGCAATGAAGGCAGCCCACTGTCTCAATTTCTAGGGGCTTACTCCTTGGAAGAAAAGTGATTACCAACCTAGATAGCATATTAAAAAGCAGAGACATTACTTTGCTGACTAAGGTCCGTCTAGTCAAGGCTATGGTTTTTCCTGTGGTCCTGTATGGGTGTGAGAGTTGGACTGTGAAGAAGGCTGAGCGCCGAAGAATTGATGCTTTTGAAGTGTGGTGTTGGAGAAGACTCTTGAGAGTCCCTTGGACTGCAAGGAGATCCAACCAGTCCATTCTGAAGGAGATCAGCCCTGGGATTTCTTTGGAGGGAATGATGGTAAAGCTGAAACTCCAGTACTTTGGCCACCTCATGTGAAGAGTTGACTCATTGGAAAAGGCTCTGATGCTGGGAGAGACTGGGAGCAGGAGGAGAAGGGGACAACAGAGGATGAGATGGCTGGATGGCATCACTGACTCGATGGATGTGAATCTGAGTGAACACTGGGAGTTGGTGATGGACAGGGAGGCCTGGCGTGCTGCTATTCATGGGGTTACAAAGAGTCGGACACGACTGAGCGACTGAACTGAACTGAACTGACAGCTAATTTAGTTGGACTCCACCCTGTCATGAGAATGATTTCTTACCTTTCCAACCCTGGCATGTCCTTTTATGCCATTCTTACAACCAAATAGAATGGGCAAATGGATATAGGAGCATTTAGCCGATTGACATCAGTCAACTTATGTATCTTGGAGGTTTTTGTTCTACTTGCCTGATCTTCATTTGGATGTGGACTTGCTATACATTTATTATTGTTTTATAATATTTCATGTCTTACTTTCCTCAGTTTGATAAGATTATAAAATGTCTTTTGGACGTTTACCATAAAATAAGTACATTCTATATGATGAGAAATATAATTATATTTATATCTGGCTTATGCTCTAGAAAATTTCTCATAATCACCAATTTAAACCTCATAATCATATGGCATTGTAATTTATGATACATTCATTTTACAGACAAATAAAGGGAAATTTAGAGAAAGAGGTTATGCTGCTGGCACATGAGTTTCAAACGCAAGTCTTCTGACTTCTGTTCCAGTGTATCCTCAACTATTACTTCACCTTCTGAGTAAGGCATTGAGCTAGGCTTCAGGAAGCTTCTTGCTTCCTCAGAATGGATAGAATAAACACAGAATACCTAATTGGATGTGGTTAGTGCTCTGCAGAAGTGAGACAGTGTAGTGGAAATTTGAAGGTGTGGTGTGTAATTGTGTGTCTGAATCCTTGCTCAAAGTAAACATATAAGAACCCCACTGCTGGGCATACACACCGAGGAAACCAGAATTGAAAGAGACACATGTACCCCAATGTTCATCACAGCACTGTTTATCATAGCCAGGACATGGAAGCAACCTAGATGTCCATCAGCAGATGAATGGATAAGAAAGCTGTGGTACATATACACAATGGAGTATTACTCAGCCATTAAAAAGAATACATTTGAATCAGTTCTAATGAGATGGATGAAACTGGAGCCTATTATACAGAGTGAAGTAAGCCAGGAAGAAAAACACCAATACAGTATGCTGCTGCTGCTGCTGCTATGTCGCTTCAGTCGTGTCCGACTCTATGCGACCCCATAGACAGCAGCCCACCAGGCTCCCCCATCCCTGGGATTCTCTAGGCAAGAATACTGGAGTGGGTTGCCATTTCCTTCTCCAATGCATTAAAGTGAAAAGTGAAAGTGAAGTCCCTCAGTTGTGTCCAACTCTTAGAGACCCTATGGACTGCAGCCTACCAGGCTCCTCCATCCATGGGATTTTCCAGGCAAGAGTACTGGAGTGGGGTGCCATTGCCTTCTCCACCAATACAGTACACTAACGTATATATATGGAATTTAGAAAGGTGATAATGATAACCCTGTATGCGAGACAGCAAAAGAGACACAGATGTATAGAACAGTCTTTTGGACTCTGTGGGAGAGGGCGAGGGTGGGATGATATGGGAGAATGGCATTGAAACATGTATAATATCATATATGAAATGAATCGTCAGTCCAGGTTCAGTGCATTATACTGGATGCTTGGGGCTGGTACACTGAGATGACCCAGAGGGATGGTATGGGGAGGGAGGAGGGAGAGGGGTTCAGGATGGGGAACACGTGTATACCTGTGGTGGATTCATGTTGAAGTATGGCAAAACCAATACAATATTGTAAAGTAATTAGCCTCCAATTAAAATAAATAAATTTATTAAAAAAAAGAAAGTCATTGATATTTATAAGGAAGAAGTATCCTAAGAAATAGGCCTTGGTATGTGTAATATTTGGAAGATAGATGCTGAATGGAATTTGATGGCAGACAGAGGCATAGACTGTGGAAACAAAGACTTGTACAGTTTGATACAAAGTACACATAGGGGATTTGTGAGGGATTGGTGGAGATTTATGGTATATTTCTAGGAGAGTTGTGATGACTATGCTGAGGATAATGTCCTTAAAACTGTTTCCTGTTTACAGTGTATTTGATTTAATGGTGAGAGATGGCTTTAGGCATCCTGTTATAATGAATTCATTTTTTTCCTTGGTTGGAGAAATGGTGAGAGCCACATGTAAGCTTTTAGACTGAGAGGCAGATACTAATCAATTTGCTCTTGACTGTGATGTTCCAGGTAGCATTTGTTTATGTGCTGGTGCATGGGGAGTTTGGAAGTTGTTTATGTAATCCAATATTCTTGTTTCCACTCCAGATATGATTCTTTAACAGTCACTAGAAAAGAGATCAGTAGTGCTGTAAAGACCCCTAACTGGGATTTTAATTAAAGATAATATATTTATGCACCAAGAAGAAGGTTATTAGAAATTATTAATAGCACAATTTAAACTCCACAGGAATAAGTTCATATTTTTCAATAACCTGTTTTTAATATGGGTAAAATTTACATCATTTTCACTTTCATTTTACCTAAAACTTTGGTAATGCTCTTGTTTCCCTAAATGATTGTATTGACCAACTTCTTACTTTAAAACTTGTCTCATTGTATGATAATCTCATAAAGACAAATCATTACGATCAGTTACTTGACTAGTGCCTTGGTTGATCTGTTAACTCAGGTAAAAGACACTCTTTAGTCCTTGTAGAAAAAAGTCTACAACACCTGAAATATAATAAGCTGTCTGTCTTCCTCTCCATTTTAGCGGATGCACTAACTGTGCAAAGGTTTTTGCTTTGCCTTATCTTCCCATGAGACTTTAAGGATTAAACAATTCCTAGGAAAGAAACAAAGGCAAAGTCATGTTATTTCTCAAATAATTCAAGTGAAACCTGAAAATAAGATGAAGTATAAGCCCAGGACACTGGGAAAAAACCAACTGAAATTGCCAAAATAGCCCAAAAGTTGGGGAACATTTTTGTGCTGTATTGAATTCAAGCTAGAGAGATATTCTGAAAATATTTTGATGCTTTTGTTTTTTTAAGAAAAATGTCAGGTACAGAAGATTAACTTTTATTCATGCATTCAATAAAAAAATTAGAAATATATATGTGGACTGTGGGTTGTTTTGAAATAAGAATAAAATCTGAAACATTTTATTTGATGGAGCACTTTTATAATCAAGTTTCAAAATTAGAATAAACATTTTGAAGTTCAAATAATCCTTTGACTATGATTAGATTTAGTTCTATTGGTACCTAATATTTTTAGGCTTTAGTGGATAATATAAAAGAAACTTGATTTTCTCTATGAATCACTTTAAATTTTGAGCCATGGGTTTTAGTTTTTCTAAGAGCTAATATCAGAAAATACATCATGTGCCCAAAGAGTGCCATCTGTCCCTATTTAAGATTTACGGAAAAACTATTGTATCTTACTATTATAGCCAGAAGCACTATGTTTGCATTATTTGACAACAAAAAGTTATATCCATATCCTGATGTAAATTCATTGTATGATTTTATTGGGCTTCCCAGGTGGCGCTAGTGGTAAAGAACCCGCCTGCAAGTGCAGGAGACATAAAAGATGCGGGTTTGATCCCTGGGTCCAGAAGATTCTCTGGAGGAGAGCATGCAACCTACTCCAGTATCCTTGCCTGGAGAATCCCCCCCTAGACAAAGGAGCCTGGTGGACTACAGTCCATAGGGTTGCAAAGAGTCGGACACTACTGAAGTGACTTAGCGTGCATGTACGCACACACACATGATTCTATTGTTGCTTTCCAGAATACAACTCTCTGTAAAAGTAAAAAATTATGTAAAATTTTTCATCTTTTATACGTAGTCACTATAAGATATATTTGTGTTCAAACCTTGTCTCTCTAGTTCCTTGCAAGTGTCAGATAATGACATTTCTGAATTTTGGATTCCATCTATTCACTGATAATCTCAAATCTGCATCTCTACACTGAGTTACTCTCCTGAGTCCACAGCTACACATCCAGCATCTAATCTGACATCCTCATTTGGAGATCTAATAGGTATTTCAAACTTAATGTATCTAAATAAAAGTAGAGACGCTCTCATCTCTCACATCAATCCCAAATCTAATTCCTTACAAGCCATTTTATATCAGATTATACAAATTGCTCAGTCAAAAGAAAAAAGAAAGAAAATCAAGAAATCATTCTTGGCTCTTTTTGTTCTTTTATAGTTGCATCCAGTATGTTGTTAATGAGCTATCCCCCCATTCTCTAAAATAACTATATTCAAAATCTGACCTCTTCTCTTTTTTAACCTTGCCACAGCCAGTCTGAAAAGCCATAAATTTTGCACTGACTTCTGCAATAGCCTCCTGTAACCATTCTGCTGAAAACCTTCCAAAGACTTCACATTGTATGTGAAAAAAGCCAGTGCCAAAGAATCCTAGCACTCACTAATATCCTAGTTTCTTTTTCAAAAATAAAGAACAGAAATTTCTCACAGTTCCTTTAAAAATTTGAAGTGTAGTTGATTTACAATCTGGTGTTTGTTTCAGGTGTATAGCAAAGTGATTTGGTGCTATACATATTTTTTCCCATGTCTTGGCTCTTGTAACTAGTCTGTCTGTGAACATTGAGGTGAATATAGTTTCTTTTCCATTGTGTGTGTATGTACATATACACATACACATTTTTCTTATCCATTCAAAATGCAACACTTAGGTTGCTTCCATATCTTTACAATATACTTATTCTTTTTATAATATATATATTCTTTTTAGATTATTTTCCATTATAGATTGTTACAAAATATTGAGTATAGATAGTTCCCTGTACTGTTATCTATTTTATATATAGGTATTGTGAATATGTTTGGAGAAGGCAATGGCACCCCACTCCAGTACTCTTGCCTGGAAAATCCCATGGACGGAGGAGCCTGGTAGGCTGCAGTCCATGGGGTCGCTAAGAGTCAGGCACGACTGAAGCAACTTAGCAGGAGCTGCAGCAACATTGTGAATATGTTAACCCAAACTCCTCATTTATCACCCCCCACCCCGCCACCACGTTTCCCCTTTGGTAACCATTAGTTCATTTTCTATATCTGTTTGGATTTATTTCTGTTTTGTACATAAGTTCATCTGTATCCTTTTTTGTTTTGAAGATTTCACATGTAAGCAATATTACATGATATTTGTCTTTCTCTCTCTGGCTTACTTTACCTAGTATGATAATTTCTAGGTCTAATCATACTGCTATGAATGGCCTTATTTCATTCCTCATTTCATTTATGGTTGAGTTACATAGCTCAGTTGGTGAAGAATCAGCCTGCAATACAGGAGACCCTGGTTTGATTTCTGGATTGGAAAGATGGGCTGAAGAAGGGATAGGCTATCCACTCCATGATTTTTGGACTTCCCTTGTGTTCAGCTGGTAAAGAATCTGCCCGCACTGTGGGAGACCTGGGTTCGATCCCTGGGTTGGGAAGATCCCCTGGAGAATGGAAAGGCTATCCACTCCAGTATTCTGGCCTAGAGAATTCCATGGACTGTATAGTCCATGGGGTCGCAAAAAGTCAGACATGACTGAGCGACTTTCACTTCTACAGTATTTCATTGTATATATGAGCCATTTTGTCTTCATCGAGTCATCTTGGACATTTAGGTTGTTTCCGTGTCTTACCTATTGTAATAGTGCTTCTGTGAACAATGTGGTGCATATAGTTTCTTCTCTTTCAATCTGTGCCTAAACACACACACACACACACAGACACACATTGTCCCTATCCATTCAATCTAAGCAATGCTTAGGTTGCTTCCTTGTCTTGGCAGTTATAAATAATGCTGCTATGAACACTGGTGTTCATGTCTTTTCAAATTAGTGTTTTTTGTTTTCTTTGGGTAGATATCAGGAAGTGGAATTGGTAGATCAAATCATAATTCTATTTTTTATTTTTTGAGAAACCTCCATACTGTTTTCCATAGTGACTACACCAACTTGTAATGCCAGCAAATGCATAAAAGCGTTCCCTTTTAGCCACATATTTGTCAACACTAGTTGTTGTTTTTTTGATTATAGCCATTTTGACAGGTGTGAGGTGATATCTCACTGTGGTTTTGATTGAGCATATTTTCATGTCTCTGTTGGTCACCTGTATGGCTTTTTAAAAAAATGTCATTCAGGTTCTTTGCCTGTTATAAAATTGAAATGTTTTTGATGTTAAGGTTTATGAGTTCTTTGTATATTTTGGATATTAATCCCTTATTGGGTATATTGTTTGCAAACAACTTCTATATTTAGTAGGCTGCTTTTCTGTTTAGTTGATGGTTTCTTTCACTGTGCAAAAGCTTTTTGGTTTGTTGTAGTCCACTTAAATATTTTTTGCTTTTTTTCCCTTTGTCTTAGGAGACAAATTGAATATCATTAAGACCAATGCTCAGAGAAGGCAATGGCACCCCATTCTAGTACTCTTGCTTGGAAAATCCCATGGACGGAGGAGCCTGGTAAGCTGCAGTCCATGGGTTCGCTAAGAGTTGGACACGACTGAGCGACTTCCCCTTCACTTTTCACTTTCATGCACTGGAGAAGGAAATGGCAACCCACTCCAGTGTTCTTGCCTGGAGAATCCCAGGGATGGGGGAGCCTGGTGGGCTGCCGTCTATGGGGTCATACAGAGTCGGACACGACTGAAGTGACTTAGCAGCAGCAGTAGCAGCAGCAAGACCAATGCTAGAGATCATACTGGGTATATTTTCTTGTAGGAATTTCAAGGTTTTAGGTCTTATATTTAAGTCTCTGTGTTGAATTTATTTTTGTATATGGTGTGAGAAAGTAGTCCTGTTTGATTCTTGTGCATGTAGCTGTCCAGTTTTCCCAACACTATATGTTAAAGAGGCTATCTTTTCCGTATTGTATGTTCTTGCCTCCTTTGTCATAGACTGACTATATATGCATGTGGGTTTATCTCTGGCTCTCTATTCTGTTCCATTAATCTATGTGTCTGTTTTTATGCCAGTAGTATAAAATTTGTCTGTTTTGGCTATTGAAGCTTTGTGGTATAATTTAAAATCAGATAGCATAATGCCTAAGAAAAGGGATTCTAAATGTTCATTGTTATGGCCTAAAATACTGCCTGGCACGCAGCATTTTTTAATTGTTTGACTACTGTATGTGCATGCGTGCTCAGTCATATCCAACCCTATGGGCTGTACCCGCCAGGCTTCTTTGTCCATGGGATATTACAGGCAAGAATATTGGAGTGGGTTGCCATTTCCTCTTCCAGGGGAACTTCTTGATCCAGTCATCAAACCCATATCTCCTGTGTCTCCTGCACTGCAGGCAGATTCTTTACCACCTGAGTCACATGGGAACAAGATGTATGATACTTGAGAATAGGAATCGTATCCTGTAGCTCAAATGTATATAAAGCATACATCTCATATAAATTATAATATTTCTAGTGTCATGTCTCATTTAATTGCATGTAAATAAGGTAATAATAGAAGGGCATAAGATTTGGACACAGAAATATCCATTTCAAGTTGTGAACCTACTGTGTGATCCTAAGAAATTCTTTCTTATGCTCTATATCTACTATGTACACAATGGCATACTATGTACACAATAGTATATACTTCATCCTGATGGCAATATTATGAGATATAAAATTTATGAATGAATAGCATAAATTGTTTAGAGTATTTTCAGTGTAAAAGATAAAGCCACAAAACTATTTTAAAGTACTTAAAAGAAATACGTTGTGTGTTGGATAGAGTCGGGTAGGCACCTTGTATCTATACATACTTTGTGGGTAGACAATGCTGATAAGTGTTATGCATTTTAATTAGAAATATTATCCCATATTACTGTAATACAGGGTTCACTAATATGTTTAACAGTGTCTCTCAGTTGTTACAGTTTCCTGGGACTTCTAAATAAAGAAATTGCTTTCCATTCAACATGTATTCCTATAGTTCAAAATTTTCTTTAATGTGCTATTATTCTTATCTGGTGAGGGTGAATTAAGTATCAATGCCTGGGTGAAAACTTGCTTTTTTTTTTCTGGTACAATTTCTCTTCAGTGGTTCATTTTACCATCATTCTTAGGGGCCTGTCCTCAATTGTCCCTAGATCTTCCTAGATTCATCAAAGTAGAACAAAGCAGCATCGTGGGATCAAATATTTATTGTCCATAAGCAAGACGTACTGTCAGGCTTTTATCTGTGTGTACTTTTCCCAGAAAAGAACATATATTATAGCAAATAGACTATGTAATGCTTGTTAAGTTCCTATGGGAAAGTTCTTTGGAACATTAGGCATAGTTGCTGTTAAACATTACTATTGAAAAGAATAAGGATTTTCCCCTGAATCTGCCTCAGTGAAGAAGTGGGCTATGATTGGTTATTATCACTGTTCCTAATTCTGCTTCAGAGTATGTAATAAAATGATCAGAATAGTTCTGCCTTTTAAGAAGTCCTCATTTGATCCTCAAATGGAGTTGTAGCTTGTAAGGCAGTTCTTTCTGTATCTGCTGTGTAAGACCGAAAGGCCATGCCAACTCAGATTTGAGGCTGGAAAAAGCAGTGTATATTACTCAGAATTTTTCCTCTTCAAGAAGAGGACTGAAATGCAATGCAAGGTATATTGTAATTGAATTTTTTAAAAGCATTGCCTTAGGGGAAGGAGTAAAGGGAAGAGTAGAATATTCCTTTGACTGGTTTCTGTCTCCAGGTGTGCTGAAATATCCATCTTATTGCTTATTAAAAAGACAATAGGCCTAGTCCTGAAAAGAGATCATTTCTGCTTTTGACAAGGCTCCTAGATAAAGTTGTTTTAAAATGCCATTATGCAGATTTTCGCAAAGCAGAAGTTAACAGCTTTGTCCTATTTGGTAACACTAGCTAAAATTTTTTTTCTTGATTTTGTTAATGAAATCTACAAATCAAGGAACATTTGAATAGAGACCTAGAAGGGCACTTCTATTAATGTTTTATGATACTTATTTAAGAGAACATAAAGGAACCCAAGAGATTTTGTGTCAGGATGGAATTGAAATGCATTATTGCATATTAGTATGTACAATACTGAGAATGTGCAGGAGGTTTTTTCATAAATTGGATTCTAGCTAACCTAATACTCTACTATAAAAGGGCTTTTACCTCATGGATATGTATTATGAGCAAACTTTATGGTGCTAAGTATATTGCATTTATAAGTCTTATACAGCCTGATCCAGCTTTTAAAAATTGTGCTTAATTAAACATTAGTGCTTCATTGAGCATTCTTACTCTGGAGGTGGGGACAGAATGTGATCCCATGAGCCAGTACTGTAGATATATTGTGAGTTAGGTATGAATTTTGCTTATGCTTCATTTTGAGTGAAGAAACTCTATTATGGCTAAACCTAGTCTTTCTCTTTCATACTTGACAGTTGTTGCTGCAGTAAAAAATTAACTTTTATCAGGGAAATAACAGAAACAAAATTCAAAGTGGTCTCAAATCCCAGCTGCTAGGATAAATCCCATAGACATTTTGAAAACATTTGTAAATGCACATGGCCAAAAAAGTTAGATGCTATAGTGTGTTCTAGGGAACAGCAAGGAGGACTTAAATGCGTCTTCACGTAGTCAGAAGAAATTTTTCTTGATATCTGCCATGATTTTTGAATTGTTTTCTAGCCAATTCATTTTTATTTATTTATTATTATTCTTAGCCTTTTGCTTCAAAGGAAATTGGATATTACAGCTACTGCTGCTGCTGCTAAGTCACTTCAGTCATGTCTGACTCTTAGCGACCCCATGGACTGCAGCCTACCAGGCTCCTCCGTCCATGGGATTTTCCAGTCAAGAGTACTGGAATGGGTTGCCATTGCCTTCTCCCATTATAGCTACTAGAGCTTCATATACTTTCTAGCTTCATATACTCTCTTCTTGATAAAGTGTCCAGCAAAATAAGAATGAATCTCTTTATACCAACAGCTATAAAATGAAGAACTTTACAAAAATTTATTTTACTCCATGGTTTTGTTTATTTTAATTTCCAAGTGAGCATAAAATCTTTCCTTCAAAATTGACTGGTCTTTGAGTTGTTCCATTGTTGTTGCTAAGTTGTGTCTGACTCTTTGTGACCCCATGGACGGTAGCCCACCAGGCTCCTCTGTCCATGGGATTTCCCAGGCAAGAACACTGAAGTGGATTGCCGTTTCCTTCTTCAGGGGATCTTCCCAAGCCAGGGGTAGAACCCCTGTCTTCTGCATTGACGGGTTGATTCTTTACCACTGGGTCACCACAGAAACGAAAATTATTTCATTTTCCACACAGGCTGGTTCCAAATAGGAAAAGGAGTACGTCAAGGCTGTATATTATCACCCTGCTTTTTTAACTTACATGTAGAGTACATCATGAGAAACACTGGGCTGGAAGAAGCACAAGCTGAAATTCAGATTGCTGTGAGAAATATCAATATCAATAAAGATATGCAGATAACACCACCCTTATGGCAGAAAGTGAAGAGGAACTAAAAAGCCTCTTGATGAAAGTGAAAGAGGAGAGTGAAAAAGTTGGCTTAAAGCTCAACATTCAGAAAATGAAGATCATGGCATCTGGTTCCATCGCTTCAAGGGAAATAGATGTGGAAACAGTGTCAGACTTTATTTTTCTGGGCTCCAAAATCACTGCAGATTGTGATTGCAGCCATGAAATTAGAAGACGCTTATTCCTTGGAAGGAAAGTTATGACCAACCTAGATAGCACATTGAAAAGCAGAGACATTACTTTGCCAACAAAGTTCTGTCTAGTCAAGGCTATGGTTTTTCCAGTGGTCATGTATGGATGTGAGAGTTGGACTGTGAAGAAAGCTGGGCCCAGAAGAATTGATGCTTTTGAAGTGTGGTGTTGGAGAAGACTCTTGAGAGTCCCTTGGACTGCAAGGAGATCCAACCAGCCCATTCTAAAGGAGATTGATCCTGGGTGTTCTTTGGAAGGAATGATGCTAAAGCTGAAACTCCAGTACTTTGGCCACCTCATGAGAAGAGTTGATTCATTGGAAAAGTCTCTGATGCCTGGAGGGATTGGGCAGGAGGAGAAGGGGACGACAGAAGATGAGATGGCTGGATGGCATCACCGACTCAATGGACGAGAGTTTGAGTGAACTCCGGGAATTGGTGATGTACAGGGAGGCCTGGCGTGCTGCGATTCATGGGGTTGCAAAGAGTCAGACACGACTGAGCGACTGAACTGAACTGAACTTCAGTGAGTACTCTGGCTTTGGATAATTGGATGGTTGTAACGTGGTTCTTCATCCCAGGAAAGGTTTCTTTGTTATTATTATTATTGCTTGTATTTGTTCATATTTTATTATTAGAAAAAGAGCAGTAACTATCCTTGTGACTTTTTCTTTTCAAATGTTTCCACTAAATCTAGGGAACTAGTGGGGTTTTAAGATATTTCTCCTTAAGCTGAAATGAGTTTCAAGGTCACTTTTATTTCTAAAAATGGTGATATTATGAAAAATGTTTCATTTTGGATTTGTTTTGGAAAAACAGATGTTTGGAAAAAACTGCATTCATAGGAAGCATTTGCATTTTAATCACTTGGAGGGTTGGCCTGTGAGAACCACCTTTTGTTCATAGTTAATTTTAGTGGGTTCTTTCATTTACTGTTACCTAGACAGGCATTCACACTTGGCTGGCTTCTGTCTCTCTCTCATCTGGCCTTTGATGAAGCCTGGTTGACCTGAATGGGCTCAGTTCTCTGTCTTTTATTTCATAAGTGCTCCCATGACTCGCTCTGACAGTTGGTCTTGGTGGTGAGCATTTATTTTGTTTTTAGCAGAATTCCTTGTGTGCAGTGGTAGTGCGGTGCTCATATCTTCTGATGACAATGTTGAATCTCCTCCTGAATCTATTCAGCTCAAATTCAGCCAACCTTCACATCAGGCCAAAAAAACTTTTATTCAGTGGCAACTGGGTCATTTTATAGCAGGAACTGCTTTAAAAAAACTTTTAGCTCTGAAAGTTAACTCTAGTGTTGAAATAAAATAAGATAAAGACTCAACTAGTAAAATTTCCATATTTTCGGATTTTTTGGCATGCATAAAATTTAGTATTAGACCTAGTTTTGATGAAATAAAATGAAACTAGAAGATAACTCTTCTGGTGATAATATGTCTTCTAAATATCAGATATCTGTTTCCTCCCCCCCCCCAGTTTTATTACTGAGATATAATTGACAAATAGAAACTGTACATATTAAAAGATTACAGCTTGATTTTTTAAAGAAACTTTTTATTTTGTACTGGGGTATAGCCAATTAACAATATACAAGTGATGTTTGATATGTGTATGCATTGGGAAATTATCACCACAATTGAGCTATTCACATATCCATCAACCCACATAGTATTTTGTTTCCTCCTTGCTTCATTCCTTTCTTTTACTTTTTTTTTTTTTTTTTTTTTTGGTGATGACAACACGTAAGAGCTACCCTCTTAGCAAATTTCAAGTATCCAATACTGTATTGTTAACTATAATCCCCACTCTTCAGGAATTATCTAATTATATAGATTTGTACAAGATATGAAAGATGAGGTATGCTAAAATATGGTATAATTTTTAAGCTATAATATTATTTGATTTTCATGTTATTATATGGTATAGAGTTGACACTAGGACAACATGGGATTGAAGACCACAGGTCCACTTATATGCAGATTTTTTTCAACAAATATATTGGGAAATATTTTGGAGATTTGTGGCAATTTGAAAAAAACTTGCAGGTGAAACATATAGCTTAGAAATTAAAAATATTAAGCAAATATATGTCAAGAATGTATAAAATGCATTATATAGTAGTCTAAACTTACATAGGTTTAAGGCAAGTGATATTGAATATAAAATTAATAATATGTTTGTTTTTATTACTGTCTTATAATTTTGCTTTCAAAGAATTACATTACCAAACAATATGCCTCTTTTATGCTCTCTCTATGGTTTAAGAAACTCTTTATCAGCCTATCATCACAGGGAAGTTTTTTATTAATATAACAAGTTTTCAGTACTGTATTATGACTAGGGCTGTGTATTGTATGTCATAAAAATTCTATGACAATTTATTCACTAGTGTACAGGCTAGGCTACCATGAAGCAGTTGTATCAGTTATACTAGGTAACCATAAAGCAATCATATGGCTACTTCTTTGAGAAATAAATGCTATATATATTAAAGGGTTACAACAAATGCATTAATCATTATACCTATAAATAGATACAGATTTTTTCATATTAATTTTTCATGGTTGATGTCTAGTGTTAGTAATGGGAAGAGCATCTATAGCATTTTGTATCATATAAGACATATTGGCATAGGTACTGACAAGTAATCTTGTAGATAGACAACATAAACTTATGGTGTCAGTAATTATAGTACGGACTGTAAGTGTATTTTCTCTTCCTTATGATTTCTTAATATCATACAGAAACCAGCCCTTTGTATGAATATTTATACCAAGCTGTGTGAGAAGTTCTGCAGAAAAGAAAACACCTTTATTTATATAAGCTGGAATTTTGCACACACTGGGCTATGACATCTTTTAAAATGGAAACAATAATCCATGTGAGATGCTTTGTGAAGCAGTACATTAATGAATTAACTGTAAAACTCTGATGAATATGTTCTTTTGTAATTCTGAAGGAATTCCATATTCTTAAGTAAATTTATTATATCAGTTATGATATGGTCTCTGACCACCTCAAATCAAAATAATCTCTCTGGGGATTATTACTGTAAACCAGCCATTACATAAACCTTCTCAATCTTCTCAGACTGTTCTTTGCTAAACACATCGTATGTCTAATAACCACTCATTTTTCATTTCTCTATTGAAATTTCATTTCCCCTCAAAATTCATTATTCTATTTTGTAGAACCCTGTTGGTTTCCTTTATATAATTATATTTGATGCCTTTGTTTAATGTTTGTCTTCCTCATTAGACTCTATGCCAATATTGGTCATGAGTATTTTGCTCACCATTGTCACCCAGCTCCTAGTCAAAACATGAGTTTAAGGAATACTTATTAAATGAGGATAAATATATTCATTTTTAAAAATGATAAATGTTTGTCTCCTCCTTTAGATAATAAAGTGCAGGAGTTTAGGGATTGTCATTGCCAAAATCACAATAGGGATATTAGGGATATTATTGCCAAAAATATGAGTGCAGTAAGTAGTGTTTGCTAAATACTTGTTAAATAAACTAGTTGTTTATTCTACCAATTTGAATAAACTACTTAATAAGTTGAATGATGTCCTTTTCTCCAGCTTTACTGGAGAATAATTGACAGAATTGTAAGTTTTTTTAACAGTATATGACACGAATCGATATATGTATATATTGTGAGATAATCGCCCCCCCCCATCAACTTGATTAACACATGCCATAACCTCGCACATTTATTTCCCTTTCTATTTGTGGTGAAGACATTTAGGTTCTATTCTTAGGAAATTTCAGTTATACAATAGAGTGTTAAAACTATAGTTACCATGTAATATGTTAGAGTTCATTCATCTTGTAACAGAGTTATTCATTGTAGAACAGAAAGTTTGTACTCCTTTACCAATGTCTCCTCATTTCCCCCACCACATACTACCTGGAAATGACTTTTTCACTCTGTTTTTATGATTTAAACTTTTTTTTTTTAGATTCCTCATATTAGTGATGCCATGTGGTATTTGCCTTTCTCTATCTGTCTCACATCACTTCGCATAATGCCCTCCAGGTTCATCCATGTTGTTACAAATGACAGAATTTCGTTCTTTCTTTTTTTTTTTTTGAGAAATATGAATAATATTCCATTGTGTGCAACTTTCTGTAGCCATTTGCCCATTGATGGACTCTTAGGTTATTTCCATACCTTGGCTATTGTGAATAATGCTGCTGTGACTATGAATATGGGAGTACAGATATCTCTTTATGATGATGATTTCATTTCCTTTGGATATATACTCAGAAGTGGAATTGCTGGATCCTATGATAGTTCTATTTGTAATTTTTAAGGAACCTCTATATTGCTTTCCCCTGTGGCTGTACCAGTTTACATTCCTACCAACAGTGAGGGGTTTTCTCTATATCTTCATCTCTAATGATGAACTTTAAATGGTGAACTTTGGGTGATTTTTTTATTCTTTAAAATATTTATTTAGAATTCTAACTGATAGAAGAGCAGAAAATAGGATTTTTATGGAGTATGAGAATAGAAAAATGAAGCAAACCAGTTGTCTGGTTTATAGCTTAATAGAATGGAATTTTGTCATTAGAATAGAATTTAAATAAAACCCCACAGTTTGGAAGACTATTTTTACATTATTTCCATACTAAGAAATGCCTATGTGAAGGTGCAGGAAATAGAGAATTCAGAACTGTGAGAGCTTTATTATTTTATCAAATATTTGTTGAGACTACAAGGAATTTTACAGTGTGTTCAGATAGATTGGGTAGAGGGTGAGTATCCAGACTACAAAGGATCGCAGTTTGTTTTTCATTATTAACAATGATAATATAAACACCAAAGTATCAAGAGACTGTAACAATTTTCTCAAATATAAGTGTCAGGAATTTCATTGTTCCTGAGGCAGGTCGGTATGAAAACAGGTTAGCCCCTTTGAGGAAGAGGAAAGCTTGAGCCCAGAGGAATTGTGACTTCGTTCTTATCAGCAGTGCTTATGGGTACAATTGGAAATAGCCATGTATTTGCTGATCTGTTCTTTTTCTGCTCTACTGATGAGTTTCTCTCACTCTCCAGCCTCCCCATGCCCTAACCTTTCTTATCAGCTTGGTACTTCAGAAAATATTTTAGCCCAATATTTTAGTCAGGGTGGAAAGTTCAGGAGCTCTTATTTCAAGATTTATTTCCTGGGGAGAATAATGGAATTATTGTAGGAAATTTCTCTTGAGACAGCAGACAGTGGGGAGTGGGGTGGATGCCATTCTGAGTGCTTTGAAGCAATTGTTGCAAGTGACAGCACTTCCATAATCATATGTTAAGCAGCTTCTAATATTCAAGATGAGGAATTTGCAAGGAAAATATTAAAAAAGTATGTATGCAAGAGAGAGGTTAAAGTCAGTTTATTTTCAATTTCTGGGGAATTTTATACACACACACACACACACACACACACGCACACACACTTTCTGGAGGTTTCTAGACATCTGGCAGTCCTGAAAGCCCTGAATGCCCCATGGAAGAGAATATGAGCTTTTCTCTAGGGGTTTCTTTTGTCTAAAGTGTGAGGTGCAGAGAGCATATCACTATTTTGCTGTGAATCACACCTTATCTGGGTTGTTTTCATTTAACCAGTTTTGGTTTAGAATGTACTTAATGATGATGATCGTGACTGAAGTCTCATTATTGGTTCTTCGATGCTGACTCAAAGCTCTTTAGCAGGGTTTTTATTACTTGGAAACATCATTTGTTTATTTAGTAAACATTTCTTGAGCTCTGGCTCTGTGACAGGCACTCACAGTTTCATGAGTGGGGGCCCTGCACTTAATGAACAGGCAGAAAGCCCTGTCCTCGTGGAGCCTAAGAAAGAAAAAAAGAAAGTATACTCTCTGTTGGATAGCGACTGTTGCTGAGAGTCTAAATCAGGGAATGGAGCTATAAAGTGTCAGGGGTGGATATTATAGGGGTCACCGAGGAGTAGACTTTTATGTAAAGACCTATAGAAGTGAAAAAACTAACTTTCTTAGAGAAAGCAACCCAGGAAGATGGAAGAGCCAATGTACTGGCCAGTATGGGAGTTTGTCCTTTGGCTTCGAGGAACAGAGAGACTCAGCTGGTGTGTCTGGAATGGTGTGAGTCAGGAAGTGCAGCTAAGAGATGAATTCAGAGGGAATGTGGACCTCACATTGGGACGTAAGATCTGATCTGGGAACTCAAGGCACATCCTGGACCAATTAAATTAGATCTGTGGGGGCATGAACCCAGGCATTTAACTGAGTTTGAAGTCACTCAATGTGCAAACAAGACTAAGAAATATCACTATTGGGGTGAAATGACATGATCTGAATGGCATGATGGGATGTCCATTTAAAAATGTTCATTTTAGCTGCTAGAAACTAGTTTCTAGAAACTCACAGCTTATACATACATTTTAAAATGGACATCCCATCATGCCATTTGTATCATAGATATGATGGTTTAACATAGGGAGAAACTGCCATCAAAGGTTCTGACAACATCCTGATTCCTGATCTGGATAATGATCACAGGTGTATCAGCTTCTGAGAATCCATCAAATCATACATTTATAACTTCAGCACCTTTCTGTATGTATTTTATAATTTTATATTTCACAAAGTAGAAGATCCTATCCTAGATAAAAGAGAATAGAGATGTTTAAAAATACACTGGTTTGCAGCAACATGGATGGACCTCAAGATTGTCATACTGAGTGAAGGAGGTCAGGCAGAGAAAGATATCAGTTATATGTGTAATTTTAAAAAATGGTACAAATGAACTTATTTACAAAACAGAAATAGAGTCACAGATGTAGAAAACAAATTTATGGTTACAGGGGATAAGGGTAGGATAAATTGGGAGACTGGGATTGATATATACATACTGCTGCTGCTGCTAAGTCTCTTCAGTCATGTCTGACTCTGTGTGACCCCATAGATGGCAGCCCAATAGGCTCCCCTGTCCCTGGGATTCTCCAGGCAAGAACACTGGAGTGGGTTGCCATTTCCTTATCCAATACATGAAAGTGAAAAGTGAAAGTGAAGTGACTCAGTCATGTCCAACTCTTAGCGACCCCATGGACTGCAGCCTACCAGGCTCCTCTGTCCATGGGATTTTCCAGGCAAGAGTAATGGAGTGGGGTGCCATCACCTTCTCTGATATACACACTACTATATATAAAATAGAAAGTAGGGAAAACTTCTAGAACATTCAGGTCAGGTATAACTTAAATCAAGTCCCTTATGATGATACAGTAGAAGTGAGAAATAGATTCAGGGATTAGATCTGATAGACAGAGTATCTGAAGAACTATGGACAGAGGTTTGTGACATTGTGCAGGAGACAGTGATCAAGACCATCCCCAAGAAAAAGAAATGCAAAAGGGAAAATGGTTGTCTGAGGAGGCCTTACAAATAGCCGAGAAAAGAAGAAAAGCTAAAGGCAAAGGAGAAAAGAAAAGATATACCCTTTTGAATGCAGAGTTCCAAAGAATAGCAAGGAGAGATAAGAAATCTTCCTCAGTGATCAATGTAAAGAAATAGAGGAAAAACAATAGAATGAGAAAGACTAGAGATCTCTTCAAGAAAATTAGAGATACAAAGGAAACATTTCAAGCAAAGATGGGCACAATAAAGGGCAGAAATGGTATGGACCTAACAGAAGCAGACGATATTAAGAAGAGGTGGCAAGAATACACAAAAGAACTACACAAGTGAGGTGAAGTGAAGTCACTCAGTCGTGTCCGACTCTTTGCGACTCCATGGACTGAAGCCTACCAGGCTCTTCCATCCACAGAATTTTCCAGGCAAGAGTACTGGAGTGGGTTGCCATTACAAAGAAAGATCTTAATGACCCAGATAACCACGAAGGTGTGATTACTCACCTAGAGCCAGACATCCTGGAATGTGAAGTCAAGTGGGCCTTAGGAAGCAGCACTACAAACAAAGCTAATGGAGGTGATGGAATTCCAGTTGAGCTATTTCAAATCCTAACAGGTGATGCTGTGAAATCTGCTATGCCACACATTTGGAAAACTCAGAAGTGGCCACAGGACTGGAAAAGGTCAGTTTTCTTTCCAGTCTCAAAGAAAGGCAATGCCAAAAAATGTTCAAACTACCACACAATTGCACTCATCTCACACGCTTTCAAAGTAATATTCAAAATTCTCCAAGCCAGGTTTCAATAGTACGTGAACTGTGAACTTCCAGCTGTTTAAGCTGGATTTAGAAAAGGCAGAGGAACCAGAGATCAAATTGCCAACATCTGTTGGATCATCAGAAAAGCAAAGGAGTTCCAGAAAAGCATCTACTTCTGCATTATTGATTACACCAAAGCTTTGACTGTGGATCACAGCAAACTGTGGAAAATTCTTAAAGATATGGGAATACTAGACCACCGTATGTGCCTTCTGAGAAATCTGTATGCAGCTCAAGAAGCAACAGTTAGAACTAGACATGGAAGATCGGACTGGTTCCAAATTGGAAAGGATTATGTCAAGGCTGTATATTTTCACCCTGCTTATTTAGCTTATAAGCAGATTATATCAAGTGAAATGCTGGGCTAGATGGAGAACAAGCAGGAATTAAGATTGCTGGAAGAAATATCAATAACCTCACATATGCAGGTGACACCACCCTTATGACAGAAAGCAAAGAAGAACTAAAGAGCCTCTTGATGAAAGTGAAAGAGGAGAGTGAAAATGTTGGCTTAAAACTCAACATTCAAAAAACTAAATCCTGGCATCTGATCCCATCACTTCATGGCAAATAGATGGGGAAACAATGGAAACAGTGAGAGGCTTTATTTTTTGGGGCTCCCAAATCACTGCAGATGGTGACTGTAGCCATGAAATTAAAAGATACTTGCTCCTTGAAAGAAAAGCTATGACTAACCTAGACAGCATATTAGAAAGCAGAGGCATCACTTTGCTGACAAAGGTTCATCTAGTCAAAGCTATGGTGTTTCCAGTAGTCATGTATGGATGTGAGAGTTGGACTATAAAGAAAGCTGAGTGCTGAGGAATTGATGCTTTATTTATCTTTAATATTAATTTTTACTTTATTTTACTTTACAATACTGTATTGGTTTTGCCATACATTGACATGAATCCACCATGGGTGTACATGCGATCCCAAACATGAACCCCCTCCCACCTCCCTCCCCACAACATCCCTCTGGGTCATCCCCGTGCACCAGCCCCTGCATCGGACATAGACTGGTGATTCGATTCTTACATGATAGTATACATGTTTCAATGCCATTCTCCCAAATCATCTTACCCTCTCCCTCTCCCTCTGAGTCCAAAAGTCCACTATACACATCTGTGTCTTTTTTGCTGTCTTGCATACAGGGTCATCATTGCCATCTTTCTAAATTCCATATATATGCATTAGTATACTGTATTGGTGTTTTTCTTTCTGGCTTACTTCACTCTGTATAATAGGCTCCAGTTTCATCCACCTCATTAGAACTGATTCAAATGTATTCTTTTTAACAGCTGAGTAATACTCCATAGTGTATATGTACCACAGCTCTCTTATCCATTCATCTGCTGATGGACATCTAGGTTGTTTCCATGTCCTGGCTATTATAAACAGTGCTGCGATGAACATTGGGGTACATGTGTCTCTTTCAATTCTGGTTTCCTCGGTGTGTATGCCCAGCAGTGGGATTGCTGGGTCATATGGCAGTTCTATTTGCAATTTTTTAAGGAATCTCCACACTGCTTTCCATAGTGGTTGTACTAGCTTGCATTCCCACCAACAGTGTAAGAGGGTTCCCTTTTCTCTACACCCTCTCCAGCATTTATTGCTTGCAGATTTTTGGATCGCAGACATTCTGACTGGTGTGAAGTGGTACCTCAATGTGGTTTTGATTTGCATTTCTCTAATAATGAGTGATGTTGAGCATCTTTTCATGTGTTTGTTAGCCATCCGTATGTCTTCTTTGGAGAAATGTCTATTTAGTTCTTTGGCCCATTTTTTGATTGGGTGGTTTATTTTTCTGGAATTGAGCTGCATAAGTTGCTTGTATATTTTTGAGATTAGTTGTTTGTCAGTTGCTTCATTTGCTATTATTTTCTCCCATTCAGAAAGCTGTCTTTTCACCTTGCTTATAGTTTCCTTTGTTGTGCAGAAGCTTTTAATTTTAATTAGATCCCATTTGTTTATTTTTGCTTTTATTTCCAGAATTCTGAGAGGTGGATCATAGAGGATCCTGCTGTGATTTATGTCTGAGAGTGTTTTGCCTATGTTCTCCTCTAGGAGTTTTATAGTTTCTGGTCTTACATTTAGATCTTTAATCTATTTTAAGTTTATTTTTGTTTGTGGTGTTAGAAAGTGATCTAGTTTCATTCTTTTACTAGTGGTTGACCAGTTTTCCCAGCACCACTTGTTAAAGAGATTGTCTTTACTTCATTATATATTCTTGCCTCCTTTGTCAATGATAAGGTGTCCATATGTGTGTGGATTTATCTCTGGGCTTTCTATTTTGTTCCATTGATCTATATTTCTGTCTTTGTGCCAGTACCATACTGTCTTGATGACTGTGGCTTTGTAGTAGAGCCTGAAGTCAGGCAAGTTGATTCCTCCAGTTCCATTCTTCTTTCTCAAGATTGCTTTGGCTATTCAAGATTTTTTGTATTTCCATACAAATCTTGAAATTATTTGTTCTAGTTCTGTGAAAAATATGGCTGGTCGCTTGACAGGGATTGCATTGAATTTGTAAATTGCTTTGGGTAGTATACTCATTTTCACTATATTGATTCTTCCGATCCATGAACATGGTATATTTCTCCATCTATTAGTGTCCTCTTTGATTTCTTTCATCAGTGTTTTATAGTTTTCTATATATAGGTCTTTAGTTTCTTTAGGTAGATATATTCCTAAGTATTTTATTCTTTTCGTTGCAATGGTGAATGGAATTGTTTCCTTAATTTCTTTTTCTACTTTCTCATTATTCGTGTATAGGAATGCAAGGGATTTCTGTGTGTTGATTTTATATCCTGTAACTTTACTATATTCATTGATGAGCTCTAGTAATTTTCTGGTGGAGTCTTTAGGGTTTTCCATGTAGAGGATCATGTCATCTGCAAACAGTGAGAGTTTTATTTCTTCTTTTCCAATTTGGATTCCTTTGATTTCTTTTTCTGCTCTAATTGCTGTGGCCAAAACTTCCAGAACTATGTTGAGTAGTAGCGGTGAAAGTGGGCACCCTTGTCTTGTTCCTGACTTTAGGGGAAATGCTTTCAATTTTTCACCTTTGAGGATAATGTTTGCTGTGGGTTTGTCATATATAGCTTTTATTATGTTGAAGTATGTTCCTTCTATTCCTGCTTTCTGGAGAGTTTTTTATCATAAATGGATGTTGAATTTTGTCAAAAGCCTTCTCTGCATCTATTGAGATAATCATATGGCTTTTATTTTCAATTTGTTAATGTGGTGAATTACATTGATCGATTTGCGGATATTGAAGAATCCTTGCATCCCTGGGATAAAGCCCAGTTTGTCATGGTGTATGATCTTTTTAATGTGTTGTTGGATTCTGATTGCTAGAATTTTATTGAGGATTTTTGCATCTATGTTCATCAGTGATAGTGGCCTGTAGTTTTCTTTTTTTGTAGTATCTTTGTCAGGTTTTGGTATTAGGGTGATGGTGGCCTCATAGAATGAGTTTGGAAGTTTACCTTCCTCTGCAATTTTCTGGAAGAGTTTGAGGAGGATAGGTGTTAGCTCTTCTCGAAATTTTTGGTAGAATTCAGCTGTGAAGCCATCTGGACCTGGGCTTTTGTTTGCTGGAAGATTTCTGATTACAGTTTCAATTTCCATGCTTGTGATGGATCTGTTAAGATTTTCTATTTCTTCCTGGTTCAGTTTTGGAATATTGTACTTTTCTAAGACTTTGTCCATTTCTTCCACGTTGTCCATTTTATTGGCATATAACTGCTGATAGTAGTCTCTTATGATCCTTTGTATTTCTGTGTTGTCTGTTGTGATCTCTCCATTTTCATTTCTAATTTTATTGATTTGATTTTTCTCTCTTTGCTTCTTGATGAGTCTGGCTAATGGTTTGTCAATTTTATTTATCCTTTCAAAGAACCAGCTTTTGGCTTTGTTGATTTTTGCTATGGTGTCTTTTGCTTCTTTTGCATTTATTTCTGCCCTAATTTTTAAGATTTCTTTCCTTCTACTAACTCTGGGGTTCTCCATTTCTTCCTTTTCTAGTTGCTTTAGGTGTAGAGTGAGGTTATTTATTTGACTTTTTTCTTGTTTCTTGAGGTATGCCTGTATTGCTATGAACTTTCCTCTTAGCACTGCTTTTATAGTGTCCCACAGGTTTTGGGTTGTTGTGTTTTCATTTTCATTAGTTTCTATGCATATTTTGATTTCTTCTATGATTTGTTGGTTATTCAGAAGTGTGTTGTTCAACCTCCATATGTTGGAATTTTTAATAGTTTTTCTCCTGTAATTGAGATCTAATCTTAATGCATTATGGTCAGAAAAGATGGTTGGAATGATTTCGATTTTTTAAAATTTATCAAGCTTAGATTTATGGCCCAGGATGTGATCTATCCTGGAGAAGGTTCCATGAGCACTTGAGAAAAAGGTGAAATTCATTGTTTTGGGGTGAAATTTCCTATAGATATCAATTAGGTCTAACTGGTGTAATGTATCATTTAAAGTTTGCGTTTCTTTGTTAATTTTCTGTTTAGTTGATCTGTCCATAGGTGTGAGTGGGGTGTTAACGTCTCCTGCTATTATTGTGTTATTGTTGATTTTCCCTTTCATACTTGTTAGCATTTGTCTTACATATTGCGGTGCTCCTATATTGGGTGCATATATATTTATAATTGTTATATCTTCTTCTTGGATTGATCCTTTGATCATTATGTAGTGGCCTTCTTTATCTCTTTTCACAGCCTTTGTTTTAAAGTCTATTTTATCGGATATGAGTATTGCCACTCCTGCTTTCTTTTGGTCTCTATTTGCGTGGAATATCTTTTTCCAGCCCTTCACTTTCAGTCTGTATGTGTCCCTTGTTTTGAGGTGGGTCTCTTGTAAGCAGCATATAGAGGGGTCTTGTTTTTGTATCCATTTGGCCAATCTTTGTCTTTTGGTTGGGACATTCAGCCCATTTACGTTTAAGGTAATTATTGATAAGTATGATCCCGTTACCATTTACTTTATTGTTTTGGGTTCGGGTTTATACACCCTTTTTGTGTTTCCTGTCTAGAGGATATCCTTTAGAATTTGTTGGAGAGCTGGTTTGGTGGTGCTGAATTCTCTCAGCTTTTGCTTGTCTGTAAAGCTTTTGATTTCTCCTTCGTATTTGAATGAGATCCTTGCTGGGTACAGTAATCTGGGCTGTAGTTTATTTTCTTTCATCACTTTAAGTATGTCTTGCCATTCCCTCCTGGCCTGAAGAGTTTCTATTGAAAGATCAGCTGTTATCCTTATGGGAATCCCCTTGTGTGTTATTTGATGTTTTTCCCTTGCTGCTTTTAATATTTGTTCTTTGTGTTTGATCTTGGTTAATTTGATTAATATGTGTCTTGGGGTGTTTCGCCTTGGGTTTATCCTATTTGGAACTCTCTGGGTTTCTTGGACTTGGGTGATTATTTCCTTCCCCATTTTAGGGAAGTTTTCAACTATTATCTCCTCAAGGATTTTCTCATGGTCTTTCTTTTTGTCTTCTTCTTCTGGGACTCCTATAATTCGAATGTTGGAGCATTTCATGTTGTCCTGGAGGTGTCTGAGATTGTCCTCATTTCTTTTAATTAGTTTTTCTGTTTTCCTCTCTGATTCATTTATTTCTACCATTCTATCTTCTGTTTCACTAATCCTATCTTCTGCCTGCATTATTCTACTATTTGTTGCCTCCAGAGTGTTTCTGATCTCATTTATTGCATTATTCATTATATATTGACTCTTTTTTATTTCTTCTAGGTCCTTGTTAAACCTTTCTTGCATCTTCTCAATCCTTGTCTCTAGGCTATTTATCTGTGATTCCATTTTGATTTCAAGATTTTGGATCATTTTCACTATCAATATTCGGAATTCTTTCTCAGGTAGATTCCCTATCTCTTCCTCTTTGGTTTGGTGGGCATTTCTCCTGTTTCTTAACCTGCTGAGTATTCCTCTGTCTCTTCATCTTGGTTATATTGCTGCGTTTGGGGTGGCCTTTTAATATTCTGGTAATTTGTGGAGTTCTCTTCATTATGGAGCTTCCTCACTGTGGGTGGGGTTGTATTAGTGGCTTGTCAAGATTTCCTGATTAGGGAGGCTTGTGTTGGAGTTCTGGTGGGTGGAGCTGGGTTTTTTCTCTCTGGAGTACAGTGGAGTGACCAGTAATGGGTTATGAGACGTCAAAGGTTTTGGAGTAGCTTTGAGCTGTCTGTATATTGAAGCTCAGGGGTGTGTTCCTGTGTTGCTGAAGAATTTGCATGGTATGTCTTGCTCTGAAACTTGTTGGCCCTTGGGTGGAGCTTGGTTTCAGTGTAGGTATGGAGGTGTTTGATGAGCTCCTATTGCTTAATGTTCCCTGAATTCAGGAGTTCTCTGATATTCTCAGGCTTTGGACTTAAGCCTCCTGCTTCTGGTTTTCAGTTTTATTTTTACAGTAGCCTCTAGACTTCTCCATCTATACTGCACTGATGATAAAACATCTAGGTTAAAGATGAAAAGTTTCTCCACATTGAGGGACTCCCAGAGAGGTTCACTGAGTTACATGTAGAAGAGAAGAGGGAGGGGGTAGTTAAAGGTGACTGGAATGAGATGTGGTGAGATCAAAAGAGGAGAGAGCAAGCTAGCCAGTAGTCACTTCCTTATGTGCGCTCCATAGTCTGGACCGCTCAGAGGTATTTACGGAGTTATACAGGGAAGAGGAGAAGGAGGAAGTAGACAGAGGTGGCCAGGAGGATAAGAGAGAGGAATGAGAAGGAGAGAGACCAATCCAGCCAGTAACCAGTTCCTTAGGTGTTCTCCACCGTCTGGAACACACAGAGATTCACAGAGTTGGATAGAGAAGAGAAGGGGGAGAAAAGAGACAGAGGCCACCTGGTGGAGAAAAAGGAGAGTCCAAAGGAGGAGAGAGTGGTCAAGCCAGTAATCTTGCTCTCAGGTAAAACTGGGTAGTGAAGTTTGGTTTTTAAATGTACAAAATTGACAACAAAAACCAAAAAGCAAAGATTAAAAATCTAGAGTAGAGGTTGGATTTTCAAAAATACAATATTAAAGAAAAGAAGCATATCAATGGAGTATTACTCAGCCATTAAAAAGAATTCATTTGAATCAGTTCTGATGAGATGGATGAAACTGGAGCCAATTATACAGAGTGAAGTAAGCCAGAAAGAAAAACACCAATACAGTATACTAACACATATATATGGAATTTAGAAAGATGGCAATGACGACCCTGTATGCAGGACAGCAAAGGAGACACAGATGTCTATAACGGACTTTTGGACTCAGAGGGAGAGGGAGAGGGTGGGATGATTTGGGAGAATGGCATTGTAACAGGTATACTATCATGTAAGAATTGAATCGCCAGTCTATGTCTGACGCAGGATACAGCATGCTTGGGGCTGGTGCACGGGGATGACCCAGAGAGATGTTATGGGGAGGGAGGTGGGAGGGCGGTTCAAGTTTAGGAACGCATGTACACCTGTGGTGGATTCATGTCAATGTATGGCAAAACCAATACAGTATTGTAAAGTAAAATAAAGTAAAAATAAAAATTAAAAAAAAAAGAAAAGAAGCAGAAGGAAAAAAAGAAAAAAGAAAAAAAAGTCACAAGAATTATTAAAAAACTCCAACAACAATCACATAAAGACTATATATGGTGTTTGCCTTAAAAAAATAGAGTCTTTTTTTTGAAAAGTAATAGTAGGTTATAGAAATAAAAATTAGAGGAGAAATAGAAGACTTAACAATTTAAAAAAAAGTTAGGAAAAAAAAGCAAGAAAAAAGAAAAAAATAGGTGGAAAAAAAAAAAGGAATGATTATAAAAATAGTAAAGATATAACTGGCCCTTCTCTGATGTTGTGGGCCATGTGGGGTCACTTCCTAGGCCATTCCCTCTGTTTAACTTCTTCTGTTTGCTGGTTTTTTAGGCTCACTAGTTCAGTCGAGCTGTGGGGAGGGGGGAATGCTACAAACATATAGCACTGTCGTGTGCACACAGTGTCTCAGCCCCCCTGGACCTGTCCCTTCTCGCGGCGCACAAACTGCTCCGGTTCTACGATGCTCAGCCAGGAACCGTCTGAGGCCGGCCCTAGGCTGCGTGCACCTCCCCGGTCTAAGCCGCTCAGGTAGCCCTCAGAGTCTCAGATTCAGTTGGGACTGCATTTTTTGCCCTTCCCGGGACCGAGTAGCTCAGGAGTTTGGCGAGCGCAGTCGCTGCGACTTGTCGCCTTTTCTGTGTCTGCTGCTCAGTTTTCTGGGTGTACCCCTGGCGCCTCTTGTGAGGCAGATGGTGACTGTCCAGCACCCCCAGAAGTCTTAGCAAAGAAGCCTGCTTGCAGTTTGGTAGGTAAGGTCTCTCCAGGGCTGCAATTGTCCCTTTCCAGCCCTTAGGGCTCTGGCTGCCTGTCCCCGGTGGAGGATGGTCTGCAGCCGGCTTTTTCCGTTCCGTCCTTTGTTCTGTGCGCGGTCCTGGCGGTGTCTTATGTTGGAGCTTTTTGCGTGGTAGCTATCCCACAGTCTGGTTTGCTAGCCCAAGTTAGATCGTTCTGGTTGCGCGTGGGGCGTTCCTGCCTGATTCTTACAAAGCACTGCAGCCCGCGCCTCCCGCGCTTCCCTGCCCTGCCCCCACTTGCTAGTGGTGGATGCAGGCGTCTGTGCTGCTTTTCCGCTGGGGGAGTTACTGTTGGGCTCGTAATCTGTTGGTTTTAATTATTTATCTATTTTTCCTTCCTGTTATGTTGCCCTCTGTGTTTCCAAGGCTCGCCACAGACTCAGCAGGGAGAGTATTTCCTGGTGTTTGGAAACCTTTCTTCTTAAAATTCCCTTCCCGGGACAGGCTTCCCTTCCCGGGATGGAGCTCCCTCCCCGCCTCCTTTGTCTCTCTTTTTGTCTTTTATATTTTTTCCTACCTGTTTTCGAAGACAATGGTCTGCTTTTCTGGTTGCCTGATGTCCTCTGCCAGCATTCAGAAGTTGTTTTGTGGAGTTTGCTCAGCATTGAAATGTTCTTTTGAGGAATTTGTGAGGGAGAAAGTGGTCTTCCCATCCTATTCCTCTGCCATCTTAGGACCGCCCCCGGAATTGATGCTTTTGAACTGTGGTATTGGAGAAGACTCTTGAGAGTCTCTTGGACTGCAAGGAGATCAAACAATCAAGAGTAAAGGAAATCAGTGCTGAATATTCATTGTAAGGACTGATCCTGAAGCTGAGACTCCAATACTTTGGCCACCTGATGCAAAGAACTGACTCATTGGAAAATCCCCTGATGCAGGGAAAGATTGAAGGCAGGAGGAAAAGGGGACGACAGAGCATGAGATGGTTGGATGGCATCACTGTCTCAATAGATAGGAGTTGGCACAAGCTCCGGGAATTGGTGATGGATAGGGAAGCGTGGTGTGCTGCAGTCCATGGGGTCACAAAGAATCGGACACAACTGAACAACTGAACAACTGAAATTGAACTGAATAGGAGCCTTCTTTATGGCACAGAGAACTCTTTCCAGTACTCTGTAATGACTTACATGGGAAAAGAATCTAAAAAAAAGTGGATATATATATATGAATATATATCTGATTCACCAGGAAGGGAGTCTGGGGAGGCCAAGGTTGGAGGATGCCTGTGAGCAGAGGGCTCTCCAGCCTTACTGCCTCCACTGTCTGTCCTGGGGCATTTCTGCTGCCCGAGTGGCCCAATGCCAGGGGAGCTCTGATTCCCACCTTTCCTCCGGGATATTGTCCAGGTCTGGGGAGACTGCCCCCCGCCGAGGGGGGTGGCACACAGTGCTTCCTAGGCTCCTGCCCTGCCGCAGTAGGTACTTGGGGCACTAGTCATTACCCTGCCCCTGCCACCACCATCATCTCTGTGAATCCATTTCCCATGCATTGCCACCTCCTCAGCTGCTCCTGTCATGTTATCCCACTGCCACCATCATCCTTCCAACTTCCCCAAAGGGAACGATATATCCAACTGAATGCAGAGTTCCAGGGAATAGTAAGGAGAGATAAGAAAGCCTTCTTAAGTGAATAGTGCAAAGAAACAGAGGGAAACAATAGAATGAGAAAGACTAAAGATCTCTTCCCCAAAATTGAAGATACCAAGGAGACATTTCTTGGAAAGATGGATATAATAAAGGACAGAAATGG
Source organism: Capra hircus (assembly GCF_001704415.2). NCBI lineage: Eukaryota > Metazoa > Chordata > Mammalia > Artiodactyla > Bovidae > Capra > Capra hircus. The sequence continues at coordinate 46,127,808 of NC_030811.1, forward strand.
TATGGACCTAACAGAAGCAGAAGATATTAAGAAGAGGTGGCAGAAATACACAGAAATGTACAAAAACAGTCTTATGATCTGAATCACCACAACAGTGTGATCACTCACCTAGAGCCAGACATTCTGGAGTGTGAAGTCATGTGGGCCTTAGGAAGCATCACTATGAACAAACCTAGTGGAATTGATGGAATTCCAGCCTAGCTATTTCTAATCCCAAAAGATGATGCTGTTAAACTGCTGCACTCAATATGCCAACACATTTGGAAAACTCAGCAGTGGCCACAGGACTAGAAATGGTGAGTTTTCATTCCAATCCCAAAGAAAGGCAATGCCGAGGAATGTTCAGACTGCCGTACAGTTGTGCTCATTTCACTCGGTAGCAAGATTATGCTTAGAATCCTTCAAGCTGGGCTTCAGGAGTATGTATATCAAGAACTTCCAGATGTACAAGCTGGATTTAGAAAAAGGCAGAGGAGCCAGTACCAAATTGCCAACATCTGCTAGAATATAGAAAAAGCAAAGGAATTTTGAAAAAATATACCTCTGCTTCATTGACTATGCTAAAGTCTTTGATTGTGTGGATCACAACAAACTGTGGAGAATTCTTCAAGAGGTAGGAATAGCAAACAACCTTACTCATCTCCTGAGAAGCCTGTATACAGGACAGGAAGCAACAGATAGAACCAGACATGGAACAATAGACTTTCAAAATTGGGAAAGGAGTACATCAAGGCTGTATACTGTCACCCTGCTTATTTAACTTACATGCAGTGTACATCATGTGAAATGCCAGGCTGGATGAAGGACAAGCTGGAATCAAGATTGCTGGGAGAAATATCAACAACAACATATATGTAGATGATACCACTTTAATTGCAGAAAGCTAAGAGGAACTTTCATGCATTGGAGAAGGAAATGGAAACCCACTCCAGTGTTCTTGCCTGGAGAATCCCAGGGATGGGGGAGCCTGGTGGGTTTCTGTCTATAGGGTCCCACAGAGTTGGACACAACTGAAGCGATTTAGCAGCAGCAGCAGCAGCAGCAGCAGCAGCATCAAGAGGGACTAAAGAGCCTCTTAATGAGTGTGAAAGAGGAGAGTGAGAAATCTGGCTTAAACTCAACATTCAAAAAAGTAAGATCATGGCATCCAGTCCCATCAGTTCATGGCAAATAGATGGGGAAACAATGGAAACAGTGACAGGTATTATTTTCTTGGGCTCCAAAATCACTGTGAATGGTGACTGCAGCCTCAAAATTAAAAGATGCTTGCTCCTTGGAAGATACACTATGCCAACCTATACAGCATATTAAAAAGCAGAGACATCACTTTGCTGACAAAGGTCTGTATAGTCAAAGCTATGGTTTTTCCAGTAGTCAGGTAGGATGTGAGTGTTGGACCATAAAGAAGGCTGAGCACCAAAGAATTGATGCTTTCAAACTGTGGGGCTGGAGAAGACTCTTGAGAATCCTTTGAACAGCAAGGAGATCAAACCAGTCTATCCATGAAGGAAATTAACTGTGAATATTCTTTGGAAGGACTGATGCTGAAGCTGAAGCTCCAATACTTTGGCCACCTGATATGAAGAGCGGACTTACTGGAAAAGGCCTCAATGCTGGGAAAGACTGAGGGCAGGAGGAGAAGGGGATGACAGAGGATGAGATGGTTGGATGGCATCACTGAATTAACAGACATGAGGCACTCTGGGAGACAGTGAAGGTCGGGAAAGCCTGATGTGCTGCAGTTCATGGGGTCGCCAAGGGTTGGACACAACTTAGTGACTGAGCAACAACAAATAACTGATTCACTTTGCTTTCACACCTGAAACTAACACACTGTAAACCGACCATACTCCAATGAAAATGTAAAAAAATGTACTGTTGATGCTTCTCTTGTTCAGTTATGAACACTTGGACATCCTTGTTTTACACCCCCCTGAATAGTGACACCTTTCTGTGTGTCAGTTTTCCACAAAATCTTTTGCCATAATAACAAACGTGTAAGATGTCTGCTCCTTTGTAATATGGTTACTGAAGTGAAGGTATCTCTCTGTGTGTTAGTGTTGGACCTGGTGGGACTGAGATCCTTGTCGAAGTGAGATGAGTCTTGGTGGGAGGGAAGAAGGGACATGTCAAAGATCACCAGAAGGGCAGAGAAATCAGTTTATTTGAGAATGTTGCTGTCTTGACTGCTGACTTTGTCATACCTAGAGTGACCTTGAGCTTTACTAATATTGCAGTCTTAAAAAGTAACTCTGTATTTTGAGGGAGTTCAGCAAAAGTTAATGTTTAGAAACAAGCAATGGACCCAAAAGACTTAACTAGTGCAATTGGTACACCTTCTGGAATGTACAAATGTGCATTAAAAAAAAATAGATTTAAGCAGAGTTTGCATTTATAAGCAAAAATGAATAGACTGAAAGATTCTTCTTTCATAGAAAGAAATTGACATGCAAGACATAATTCACTGGGGCATTCATTTGTTGGTGACTACAGTGAATTAAAAGAGATTACTTGCAAGGAGCCAAGTCACAGCAAATACCTTGGCACAATTTCATGACTTTATTACCTAGAAAGAGTAAGCTTGGAGGGACCTGCCAGCATTTGCTTGGCACTGTGAGTAGGGCCCTTGAAGGGGCAAGTTGGATGTTACTGCTTTGTTAGATATTAAGGAGAGTATCATTTGGATAATGGCACTCAATTCTGTGGTGTTCTCTATTCAAGGACCTTAATGCTTGATTTTGAAGGTAGAGTTCTTTAGGGCCTAAAAGGAATGCCTGCTGCTGCTGCTAAGTCACTTCAGTAGTGTCCTACTCTGTGCGACCCCATAGATGGCCTCCCACCAGGCTCCCCCGTCCCTGGGATTCTCCAGGCAAGAACACTGGAGTGGGTTGCCATTTCCTTCTCCAATGCATGAAAGTGAACAGTGAAAGTGAAGTTGCTCAGTTGTGTCTGACTCTTAGCAACCTCACGGGCTGCAGCCTACCAGGCTCCTTCGTCTATAGGATTTGATAGGAACATGTGCCTAATTACCTTCCACTGTAATATCTGATAATCATTACATGTCAGCTAATCACCTTAAGAGCAGTCTCAAAGAGGATTTTTCTACTGTTTTTTTAACCTTGCCTTTAAAACCTTCAGAGGAAGCAGAAAGGAGATCTTTTATATATTGAAAGAGATACAAAGGTACCAATCATTGGCCTTTGCTGGGCTGACAGTGCACTAAACTTCTACTGCAAATGCATTTTTATTATACTAGGATGATGTGAAGAAAAGATGTTGTGCCACACACATGCAGGCAGATATTACACCACAGGGCTTGTATTAATTGCCATCCAGACCATGTGCTCTGCTTAATCAAATGCAGTGCCTTGTGAAAATTGCTTTCCCTGATAAACCTGCTGTAGCCATCTTTCATTTATTTCCTTTTTAGGATTTAGTCTAGGCACTCAAGCTAACTGGTAATACTAACATTTAATATATTGAAAACATTGTCATTTTCTAGACCTTTGTAGACTTGAAACATATAATAAAGAAAACATCTGAGGTTTTGAACATGGTTTATATTTTTGCTTAACTGCTTAATTGAGTGGGGTTTTGTAAATAACTTTGAAGATTAAATTAATTTCCTATCTGTTTTTAACCCTCTACCTACTGAGTAAACTTTAGATCTTTCTGAACAAACTTCAAAATAGAAGCAGCATTTTTCCCTTCAGTTCTCAATCAGGGATACCAAATGTGGTCTGTGTTTTTGGATCTTCTGTAGTAACAGAAACTTGAAGACAGGGTATCTACACTGGTTCTGGATTATCTGAAAGTATTTTTTGGATCTGATAAAATTCAATAGCATTAATGGTAGCATTGCCAGTGACAAAGGGGACACTCGTGGTCCATGACATGCTATGGCAGGATGTTCATGCTTAGTGTTGGGAAAGGCAGTTTGGTGCCTAAGTCTTTTGACTCCCACTCGACCTCTGCACAGAGAAGGCAATGGCACCCCACTCAAATACTTTTGCCTAGAAAATCCCATGGATGGAGGAGCCTGGTGGGCCGCAGTCCATGCAGTCGCTAAGAGTCGGACACGACTGAACAACTTCACTTTCACTTTTCAGTTTCATGCAATAGAGAAGGAAATGGCAACCCACTCCAGTGTTCTTACCCAGAGAATCCCAGGGACAGCGGAGCCTGCTGGGCTGCCGTCTATGTGGTCGCATAGAGTCGGACGCGACTGAAGCGGCTTAGCAGCAAAAGCAGCAACCTCTACAAGATGGCCCTGGGCCAGGAACAGTTTCATGCCAGAAGAAGGAGCTCACATAGCCTATTCCCAGCTTATCATTTTGTGTGGGAATGTCTTTCTCTGCTTTTAGCCCAATCAATATACACATTTTCGTTCTGCTTGAGTTTGTATCATATAAAACCTGGCTGACCCCAGTGCTATGTCTGTTCTCTGAGAGTATTGGGATAGACCCCATTCGCAGAGGCATGAGAGGGTGCACGTGAGTCCAACGCCTGCATCAGCTGACAGGAGAAACCCTTTGGCCATGAGTGACTGGTATCCACTGTGGAAGCTTGTCTTGTTCTGTCTCTTCTCTGTATGAATAAAACATTGTTCTGTCCAGTGCGTGACCCTGTTGTTTTCTCCCTAGTCACTTTGATACCAAGATGTAATGAGCAGAGTGTTTGGAGTCCTCCCGGGGATTGGTAACTGTTCTGCTAGACTCTAGGCTATTTCTATGTGTAGGAAAGAACTTGAAGAAAGAAAATGGTGCTCTCAAGATTCAGAGAACAGATTAAAATGTGTCTATGACTGCCCTAAAATAAACTTTTATTTTCTGTAAGGATAGGGGTGAGATTTCTGAAAATCAAACGTGAAGTCTAGTCTTGAAGTTGCCTGAATTTCAATGCAAATTGGATTCATAAACTTGCAGAATTTCTTTTTTTAAAAAAATTTATTGGAGTATTGTTGTTGTTCAGTCACTTAGTAAATGTCTACCTCTTTGTGATCCCATAAACTGCATGCAGCACACCAAGTCTCCCTGTTCACTATCTCCCAGAGTGTGTTCAGACTCATGTCCACTGAGTTGATGCCATCCAGCCATCTCTTCCTGTGTTGCCCCCTTCTCCTCTTGCCCTCAATCTTTCCCAGCATCAGGGTCTTTTAAAATGAGTCAGCTATTCGCATCAGGTGGCCAAAATATTGGAGCTTCAGCTTTAGCCTCAGTCCTTCCAATGAATATTCAGGGTTGATTTCCTTTAGGATGGACTAGTTTGACCTCCTTGCTGTCCAAGGGACTCTCAAGAGTCTTCTTAGCACTACAATTCCAAAGCATCAATTCTTCAGTGCTCAGCCTTTTTTATGGTCCAACTCTCACATCTGTACATGACTACTAGAAAAACCACAGCTTTGACTATACTGACCTTTGTTGGCAAAGTGATGTATCGGCTTTTTAATATGCTGTCTAGGTTTGTCATAGCTTTTCTTCCAAGGAGCAAATGTCTTTTAATATCATGGCTGCAGTCACCATCCACAGTGATTTTGGAGCCCCCAAAATTAAAGGCTATCACTGTTTCCATTTTTTTCTCCATCTATTTGCCATGAGGTGATTTGGCATGATTTTAGTTTCTTGAATGTTGAGTTTTAAGCCAGCTTTCTCACTCTCCTCTTTTACACTCATCAAGAGGCTCTTCAGTTCCTCTTTGCTTTCTGCCATTAAAGTGGTATTATCTGCATATCTGAGGTTGTTTATATTTCTCCTGGCAATCTTAATTCCAGCTTGAGCTTTATCCAGCCCAGCATTGTGCATGATATACTCTGCATGTAAATTATGACAATATACAGCCTTGATGTACTCCTTTCCCAATTTGGTACCAGTCTGTTATCTAGTTCTGTTGTTTTTTGACATGCATGCACATTTTTCAGGAGGCAGGTAAGGTGGTTTGGTATTCCAGTCTTTTTCAGAATTTTCCACATTTTATTTTAATCCATACATTCAAAGGCTTTAGTGTAATCAATGAGTATAGTTGATTCACAATATTGTGTTAGTTTCTGCTGTATAGCAAAATGAATCAGTTATACACATATCCATTTTTTGTATTGCTTTCCCATATAAGTCATTATAGAGTATTGAGTAGAGTTCCCTGCGCTATACAGTAGGTCCTTGTTAGTTTTTTATTTTGTATATAGTAGTGTGTGTATGTCAGTCCCAGTCTCCCAGTTTATCCCTTCACCCTTCATCCCTGGTAACCAAAGTTTTCTTGTTTGTTTTGGTTCTCTATGTCTGTGACTCTGTTTCTGCTTTGTGAATAAGTTCATTTATACCATTTATTTTTAGATTCTGCATATAAGCAATATCATATGATATTTGTCTTTGTCTGACCTTCTTCATTTAGAACAACAATCTCTAAAGGTTCATTCATCTTATAGAATTTTTTAATGTTGATTATATTGATTTGGAAGAAGTGAAAACCAAAAAATTTGAAATGAGGGCACATGGACAGATCCTAATAAAGTGTAAGACATTGGGCTCAAAATTCTGCTGAGCATCCTTTGCTAAAAGAAAATATTTTTCTATTGTCTGTAGGGGATGGTCTCTATTTGTCTGAAGAAGCTGAAGTCTCCTTGGAGGTAAAAGCCTTACAAAGCTCTGCTGATTCTTCTTAGGACCTACGTCCATCCAATACCTTCTAGATCTGTAATCAGACTAAAATTCCTGGTGCCAGCTGAGAGGGTTAGATGTAAGAGATGACACATGAAATATTGACATACACACCAAGATAGTTGCAATGTTATTATTATATTGACATAATCCTGGAGCACACATATGAGAATTAATTCTAAGGTAGTTGGAATAGCATGGGAGAAATATAATCTTGTTTCGGCTAAATTTTTTGATATGGAGGATCTAAGCAAGCTTCTGGGTTTAATATTTTAGCCTAAATAGCTAGGATGGTTCTAAGAGCTTGCCTGGTTTGTTTGTTTGTTTATTTTTGGCTGGGCTGAGTCTCTGTTGCTGCACATGGGCTTTCTCTCGTTGCAAAGCACGGGGGCACATGGGCTCCTCGCTGAGCAGGCTTATCTTGCTGTGAAGCACAGGCTCCAGGTGCATGGGATTCAGTAGCTGTGACTTGCTGGCTCTAGAGCACACACACAGGCTTCAGTCCTTGTGGCACGTGGACTCAGTAGTTGTGGCACATGGGCTTGTTGCTGTGGCATGTGGAATCTTCCCAGACAAGGGATCGACCTCGTGTCCCCTGAATTAGCAGGCAGATTCTTATCCACAGGGAAGTCCTGCTTGATTTGTTTACTGAAATATGGTCCCAAAGATGACCTTCACTTGGGGGTAATAGTCCTTGGGGTAGCAAAAGAGCTGGACAGGACTTAGCAACTAAACAACATGATCAATAAGAAATGATAACTGCAATAGTTATGATAATTCCTGCTCATCTTGGTATGAATTTATTTGCATATTTTCTTATCAATTTTAATCTGCATGTTAATCCATTTTTTTTCCATTGCTTCCTTTTCCATTTCTTTACTATCTAACATAAGACACATTCACAAGAGGTTAACCCTTACTCCTGAGCATCAAATAGGGAGTATGATGCTGACCTCTTGGCTCATCTTGTTGGAGCTGTGCTTGCAGATTCTCCCGATCTCCTCTTTCACTGTCTCTGAGTCCTAGGCCAGACCTGTGTGTAGCTCTTTGGTGAAGGGTGCCAGCTTCATATGTAGGTCACCAGTGCGACTGAGGTTAGAAACATTGAGAGACAGACATGCATTATACTGGCTTCATTGTTCTAAATTTGTTTTTGCATATTTTAGTCTGTCTTTTTCTCATTTTTTGATCTAGCTTTTCTTCCGCACTGTGGGCCTTGGTGACCTACAGTGACTTTGGGCTCACCCACAAATGCAACATCAACAGTCATCAGTAGATGTCTTCATTAGGTCCCCTTATTTCCTTAGGCTCCAAAATCACCTGGATGGTGATTGTAACCATGAAATTAAAAGATGCTTTCTCTTGGAAGAAAAACTATGACAAACCTAGATGGCATATTAAAAAGCAGAGAGATCAATTTGCTGACAAAGGACCATATAGTCAAAATTATGGTTTTTCCAGTAGTCATGTATGGATATGAGGACTGGACCATAAAAGAAAGCTGAGTGATGAATTGATGCTTTCAAACTGTTGTGATGAAGACTCTTGAGTCCCCTGAATAGCAAGGAGATCAAACTAGTCAATCTTTAAGGAAATCATCCCTGAATATTCATTGGAAGGACTGACACTGAAGCTGAAACTCCAATCCTTTGGCCACTTGATGCGAAGAGCCGAGTCGTTGGAAAAGACTCTGATGTCGGGAAAGACTGAGGCAGGAGGAGAAGGGGTTGACAGAGGATGAGGTGGTTGGATGATATCACTGACTCAATGGACACGAGTTTGAGCAAACTCCGGAAGGTAGTGAAGGGCAGGGAAGCCTGGTGTGCTGCTGTCCATGGGGTTGCAAAGAGTTGGACACAACTTAATGACTCACCACCAACAACTGTTCATGGAGCTCGTCCCAGCCTTTTCCTTCTAGACTTATATGCCCCTATCTTCTCCCACAGTTGGGTAAAGTCCCATATCTACAAGCCCCTAATTAATAACACTCAGATTGCTGGAACCCTAACAGAGCAGTCATTCTGATTGTTAATATTAACATTTATCATGTTACCGGTGCTGCTGCAGTTTTACTCTTTCTAGTGCTGAAATTTAAACTATTAAAAAAAATAGATGTTTTGAGTACTGTATTCAGATTTGGGTTTAATTAAAATATTGTTGGCTTTAAGAAAATGCTCTCCATTTATAACTGCGAGTCTCAAATTGGGTTTTATTAATTCTTCATCCCTCACCTGCTAAATCAAACAGACTTGAACACAACTCAAAGTAGAAACAGGATTTTTTTCTTTAATTCTCACTCCCTGGAACCAACACTGGATTGTCATTTTCTCTTTTAGTTATGTTGTTGACTTTTGGATGAACCTGTATGTATTTTTTAAGGTTGTCACTGAGTCCAGTATTACAGGATCATGGGGAGAAAGTGTCAGGTTTGCTGTGGGGGCTTTTTGTACCTAAATTTTTAGAGCATATTTAAATGTTAATAGTTCTCCTAAGTACATGCATTTCATTGTGCCTGGAGCATAGTATTTCTGCTAGGCCATGGACCACACATTATAAAAAGAGATGAAGAGAATTTCTTTATGCTTTCATCCACTATAGATTTAACACGTTACATTACATGCTTTAAAATTTAATAGAGTCAATGTATTGCAAAACCAATACAGTATTGTAAAGTAAAATAAAGTAAAAATAAAAATTAAAAAAAATTTAATAGAGTGTAATACTTCCCTCCTCTGTATCTTTCAACTAGAAAGTAATCTAAAAAAAAATAGGCTTATTTGGGTACTGGAGAGAGAATCTCAGGTAGCTTCATCACAGCAGAATCTACTATTGACTCAAAACTGGTATATTCACATTCAGTTCAGTTCAGTTCAGTTCAGTCGCTCAGTCGCGTCCGACTCTTTGCAACCCCATGAATCGCAGCACGCCAGGCCTCCCTGTCCATCACCAACTCCCAGAGTTTACTCAGACTCATGTCCATTGAGTCAGTGATGCCATCCAGCCATCTCATCCTCTGTTGTCCCCTTCTCCTCCAGCCCCCAATCCCTCCCAGCATCAGAGTCTTTTCCAATGAGTCAACTCTTTGCATGAGGTGGCCACAGTACTGGAGTTTCAGCTTTAGCATCATTCTTTCCAAAGAAATCCCAGGGCCAATCTCCTTCAGAATGGACTGGTTGGATCTACTGTAATAAAAGAATTGGGCTATGTGGAAGTTGTTAAATAAATATTATAATGCAGGGATCCTAATGGTGATTAGAATTATATCAGATAAGCTTATGATAATGATTGATTTGCACAAAACTTCATCTAGTTTATTTGCACAAAACTTCAATAGCCTCTGTATATCATTGTGAATCATACTTACTCATATAAGAAATTTAAAAAAATACATTCTATTGCATGGAGGTTTATGTAACATTTTATCTTGGACTACAAAAAAAGATAAAAGATTTATTATTTTTCTAAAAGGTAAAATTTGAGACAGTTTTTAAGAGGTCAGGGAATGTATTATTTTTGCCATGCATATAGGAAAGAAAAATGTCTGCTTTGCACATTCAGAATGGAAGTCCTTCAAATGTCAGAAAAAGCATTTCTTGAGCTTTGGCCTGATTAGATGCAACTCTCATTTGATGTAGCATTCAGCCATTTCCTGTGAGAACCTGGCTGGATGGAATTCAGATAAAAAACAATAAAACTATAAAAAAAACATAATAATAGTTGTCTGTAATGTTTATTAAATTGGTCAAGGACTTGAAAGTAATATCTTTGATAGGTCAGGTCATAAATTCCCTAAATTTGACAGTCCACTCAAAAGAAAAATGCAGGCTTTCAGACAGCTGCCTACTGTTCAAGAATTTTTATCAGTGACTAATCTTACCTTGTGATTTAGGAGATGCTAGGGATTACATGAGGCTTAAGTCAGGCCAGCTTCCATTACTTTATCTCCTGTATCCTCTTTTCAGTATGCTGCCATCAAGAAGTTACAGAAATATTCCTGGGGTATAATCAGTCAGGCAGCCCATCTTGTCCTTTCAGCTGGCTGTGAGGTCATTCTGGGGAAAATGAAGGCTTTAGAGGATAAGGCTATGCATTGCAGAAAGCATTAAAAAATGGTGTCTCCTCATGTGCTAAAATATATTTTACTAAAATGATAAAATTAATTTTCCAAATTGCAGATGTTGGACTTTATCCTCTCTGGGCTTACACAGATTGTGAAAACATGATTGCTTTTCTGGACAGATTCTTGCTCCCTGTTCATCTTTTCAAGTTCTGAGATGAGAAGAAAATGAAAATCTTATTCCATTTTCTTCCCATTTCAATACTAAGAGTATATGAATCAGTTTCTGTTATGATAGATCAACTTACTTTTATAACAACCGTTTTATACCTGAATTCTCTCTGTTTTGCACACATACATCCTGCTCGCTCTTTCTTTTTTCTCAAAAGGAAGCACTGGGAAATCATGTGTATTGTCTTCTTGCAGATAAATCAAGTATACATGTGCTGAAAGATAGTCCTAGTGTTTACTGCATCCACTTTAAGACATGGGTTGCTTCATAGGTAGGGTCTTGCTTATCCCTTTTATATACAGTAGTGTGTCTCTGCTAATCTCAAACTCTTAATTTACCCCTCCCCCATTTCCCTTTTGACAAGCAGAAGTTTGTTTTCTATGTCTGTGGGTCTTTTTCTGTTTTGTAAATACGTTCATTGGTATGATACTTTTGATTCCACATTTAAGCCATATCATATGATATTTGTCTTTGTCTGACTTACGTTATTTAGTATGAGAATCTCTAGATCATCCACATTGCTGCAAATGGCATTATTTCGTTCTTTTTTAATGGCTGAGTAGTAAGGAATTTGTTCCTTTTTATTGTTGAATAGTCTCCTGTGGTATGGGTTTGTCAGTTTGTTTACTCTTTCTACAGGTGAGGAATGTTTGGGCGGCTTCTGTTTTGATGATTATGAATAAAGCCACATAAAGTATTTGTGCAAGCTTCGGTGTGAACACAGGTTTTCATTTCTCTTGATCTAGAGTCTGTCATAGATAATACTTGTGATTTTAATAATATCACACAACTTTACATGTAAGGCAAAGATCCTCCAGTAATGTATCACTAATCTTCCCTTCCATCTTTCATGCTAGTTTTACCACACATAATACTTTTATTTCAGCTTCCCAAGTGGCTCAGTGGGAAAGAATCCCCTGCAGTGCAGGAGACTAGCTTCAGTCCCTGATTTGGGAAGATCCCCTGGGAAAGGAAATGGCATACTGCTCCAGTATTTTTGCTGGGAAATCCCATGGGTACTGGCGGCTACAGTCCATGGGGTTGCAAAGAGTCAGACACAGCTTAGCGACTGAGTACACACACATACTTTATTGTCTGTGCTGGGATTCCGCAAGGCCATGGCTATCATTTTGTTCAGACAATCATTAGACTTGGGAAACATGTGAAATTTCATTTTTAGATACACTTTGTTTATACCAATTTTAAGGGCCTCCCTGGCAGCTCAGATGATAAAGATCTGCCTGCAATGTGGGAGACTGGGGTTCAAGCCAAGGGTTGGGAAGATCTCCTGGAGAACAGAATGACAACCCCCTCCAGTATTCTTGCCTGGAGAATTCCATAGACAGAGGAGCCTGGCGATCTACAGTCCATGGGGTCGCAAATGGACGTGACTGAGCGACTGATATGCACACACATGCCAGTTTTAGTGTTTCTGTTTGTTGTGTAGATCAAAGTTTCTTTCTGGCATTGTTTTTACCTGAAGAACTTTAATCTTTTTTATAGTGTAGATCTGCTAGTAACAGACTTAGCTTACATTTATTTGAAAAGTATTTCTCTTTCATTTTGTAAGATATTGGATTGGTCAAAAGGTTCCTTTTTCATAATGTCTGGCTTCCCAGGTGGCTCAGTGGTGAAGGATCTACCTGTCAATTCAAGAGACTTAAGAGATATGGGTTCAATCCCTGGATCAGGAAGATCCCCCAGAGTAGGAAATGGCAACCCACTCCAGTATTCCTGCCTGGAAAATCCCATGGACAGAGGAGCCTGGCCGGCTGCAGTCCATGGGGTCACAGAGTCAGACATGACTTAGCAAGTAAACAGCAGCAGCCGTAACATCCTGTGGAAAAACCTGAACGAACTTTTCAGCCAACCCAATTCATTCACACATGCATGATTCAGTGCTGAGTTTCTTTTCCCCTTCAGCACTTGAAAGATGTCACTCCATTAGCAGGTATATTTGATATGAAATTTGACTTGTAATAGTGTTTAATAGCTAAAATGAGTAGAAAAGGGAATACAGGACTTGCTACAACTGTACAGCCCAGGGAGCAAAGTCAAAGAAGGAGCAAGGGACGGAAGCCGTTGCTTCCCACACAAGATATGCAGACATCCTGGGAAAGGCGTGGCTGTAGATCACTAGATAGTGGATACTGGCGAGGAAGGATGAAGTGATTCTCAGAAAGCTGCTCTCTGAGGTGTCAGAGAAACTGGCCGGAGAGTGAGCTCCCCTGGGGCCTGCTGCCATGTCAGAGGAAGGGGAAAGATCACCCTAGAACTGGAAAAAGAAGCCCGTTTCTGTGCTGTTTCTTCCAATGTCTCTCTAACCCTCTTGGTTGACAGAGCCTAACACTGTGCCAGCTAACAGAGGAGACATATTCATAGGGGTTTTGCATGCTAAGTTGCTTCAGTCGTGTCTGACTCTTTGTGACTGTATGGACTGTAGCCCACCAGGCTCCTCTGTCCATGGGATTTTCCAGGCAAGAATACTGGAGTGGGTTGCCATTTCCTTCTCCAGGGGATCTTCCTGACCCAGGGATAAAACAGCATTTTTCCTGTATCACAGGTGGGTTCCTTACCACTAGCGCCACCTGGGAAGCCCTTAGGGGTTTTGTTTTACTATAAAAATGAAGGTGAGGAAAAAGATACTTTCAACTCCTTAGTAGAGTGTGGCTGGAGGTATATAGGATTCCAGTTTGGGTGATGCTGCAACCCCCTTCTGTCTGCTGCGAAAGTCCATCCTGAGTATACAACACTGTGTGTTATGCTCCGTCTTTCCAGAATCTCTTTACACATCACCTTGTAATTGTGTACATCTGTGTCCCTAATAGGCTGTCAAGAACTCTTTCATTTATCTTATATTGTAGGCACCTGAAGTGGTTGGCCCTAGTTCAACGTCTAGGTGAATCAGTTCACAGTCCAGAAAGATCAGAGCTGAACATAGAATTCAAAATTAACAACTGCAGCACCTACTGGCTGTCATACCACTGTGTTCTCATAATAGGTCTCCTGGCAGAACATTCAGGTCAAGTTGAAATAAGAAAGAACCAGAGTAACAAAGGGTAAAGTGGTTTATATCTCAAGCTGAGTTATTTTCAGTTCAGTTTAGAGCTCTAGGAAATGATGTTTATTAGTCCTTCAATATAATCTAAACTGGCCAATTCCATTTTGGGGAAAAATTGGCATTTAAGTTGCCAATTTTGCTGCAGTCAGCTTCACCTCTGATACCTCTTGATCAGAATATAGTAATAGGTTGCACCTAAGGTGGCAAACTGCTCAGAAGTAGAAGCTGCTAATATGCATTTGTTCTGTTGAGCTGCATTTCCCCTATAACTCCGTGTTCTAGACTCTGCAGTGATTGCATATGCCCTCTGGGAAAGTTCAGAGTACTGACTTGAGTCTGTGGAGTTTCACTTGACTGAGGGTCTAGCCACCTTGGGAAGCACACAAGCATCTGTTTCCTAGTGCTTTATTATGCCGGCAGGGAGGTCATCTAGGAAGCTGCTGCTTAAAATTGTAAAGTTGAAATTCTGCATTACTTTGGGAAAAAAAGAGAAATTACTTTCCTTGAAACATTCAATTGAGCCAAACATTTTGACCTCTGGTATAAAAAGTATAGTTATGGCAGGCACTTTTCGTTGTCTGAAAGCATTCTCCCTTCTTCTTTGTTAACTATGCCCTGATTCTGTTCAGGCCTCAGTGAACGAGTGTCAGGTGGAGCTGGTTTGTCCGACCCAACGTGATAATCCCACGTTCTTTGCCACTGATTGGTTGCAGTGTGAGCATATGATTTACTTCTAACCAGTGAAAAATAACAGGGGCATCTGCTAGGGGTGGTGTTTAAGGAAAATGCTTTTCTCCTTGATAAGAGAGGTGGCTGCAGGGGGCGGTGTGCTTCTCCCCTTCTTTCCCCTTCCTGTGGACACCGGCGCCTGGAATGCATTCCCTGCGCCTGTGCTGCCCTGGGAAGACTGTATACGCATACCTCATCTCTCAGGGGGATATCCTGCTCGAAGATGGAGGCCAGCACCTTGAGGCTGTAAGGAGAAGGGTAAGCAGATCAGTCTCTTGGACTCAGGGGCTTGGTGTCTTTGTGCTATTGAAACAGTCCTAGAATCGTGACTTCAAGCTTCTTGTTACATGACTTTATCATTTAAGCTTCAGATGATCAAGTATTTTGTTACTTGTGGTGGAAAGCATTCTGACCATGGGATCATTGCTTTATACAGATGTTTGGTTTCCTTCTGTCCTGTCTGCTTGAATAGTATGGCAACCTCACTGTATAGCTTACAATTGAGTTTCAGTAAAAAGTTAAAGTTGCTACATCTTTGCTCTTTTGAAATTTTTAAAATTCTTGAGCATCTTTAGAAGATGGAGTGAGTACAAAGTAATTATCTAATTAAGCATTTCTGGAGTGTCTGTTATCATTCAGTGAAGATGTGTTCAAATGATGAGCCCGTAAGCCATTGTTTATTTTCCATGGTTACTTTAAACATTGTAATACTTGTTCCAAGATTTCTTTTTATTTTTTAAGGGAATGCACTAGTTTTCCAAAGCCTTTGGAGACCACTGTAAATAACTTACACCCTGACAAATGCTTGGCTGGTGTGCAGAGAGCAGAGTGTGGTGGGGGTGTGGTGGGGTTACAGACTCATTACTATCACCTGCTGGCGGCCCAGCTGCACCTGGAGGTCCAGGGGAAGAATCCTTTCCCTCCATTATGCATGCTTAAAATGGGACAAGTACCTTTTGAATATTTGGAAGATTTATTATTCTACCAGATATAGATGGCCCCCATTGATATCTTAAACCCTGGTGAGAAAGCTGCATGGTCCTTGGTATTGGTATTAAGGCAGAGTTATTTACATTGAAATGCATTCTGTTTTATACCCCCCCCCCTTGGTATGCATGCTCTTCCTTCAAGTAGCTGGAGTATTCTGCAACATGCAGTGTGTCTATAAATACTTCATTTTTGGAAACAAAAATATTCGGTGCCTTTTTTGTGGGTCAAGTTTACCAGTGGCTTTGAATGGCTCTCCAAACCTTCTAAGGATAGTTAGTTAATTAGGGAGTTGAAGTAGAGTTCACAGTGATGTTAGTTTGACACATCTTTGCTCAGATTTCATTTGGAGAAAACTCTCAGAATTACTTAACACGTACTTTTATTCTAGTCTCTGACCACATGAACTTCCTTATTAATTATGACTTTAAGGCATATGCTTATAGATTTTACACAGATTTAAAATGCACAGTATTTTTTTTAACAAGAGAAAATTTATAATAATCCTGTGTATATATAGCACTTAACATAGGAAGTAGGAAATGCTAGAGGCCATTCATTCCACTTCATTTCCAATTCCTCTAACTTCAGTGACACCTGATGGAGTGGGGAGCACTTTTAAATTTTTATTGTAGTTGATTGCTAATGTTTTAGTTTCAGGTAAAAATAAACAATTTTAAGAGAATTTTTTATTAGTAAGATATGCAGAGGAATATCTCAGATATAGTTGATACTTCTAGTCCATTATCTCTAAGGGGTAATTAACTATAATATTGAATGTTAGTAATTTGAATATCATACTAAGTTTTTAAAGCTTTCATTGAGTTTTAACCTGAATATTACTACTTCAGGCTAAAATAGAGTGATAGTCTTTATTTTTGATGTCTAAACATGTCTAATGATCTCTTTTCTCTTAAAAGGGGGCTGTGAGTTTCCAAATAAAATGGTAGTTAAGGTTGAGATATGGGCAAGCATCCCCAGTATCCTAAACATGATAAATAATGTAAATAAATAAAGTAGGAGAGGCTGCACCAGTGCTTTTGGAAGGAAAATGGAGAATTGGGTTTTACCAGGAAGAATGAAAGAATGTGGTAAAGTGAGAAGTTCAGAGATGATATGATGACTTAAGAATTTTCATTTTTAACATTATTTTTGCATTTGTTGTTATTGGCTAAGTTGTGTCCTGTTCTTTTGTGACTTCATGGCCTGTAGCTTGCCAGGCTTCTCTGTCCATGGGATTTCCCAGGCAAGAATACTGGAGTGGGTTGCCATTTCCTTCTCCAGGGGATCTTCCCGATTGATCCAAGGATTGAAACTGCACCTTCTTTATTGCAGGTGGGTTCTTTAGTGCTGAGCCACTGGGGAAGCCATTTTTGTATATAATTTGATGCTTACCACAAACCCTTTTTGGGGCTTGAGATAGAGGCTGTTTACTTAGAATTATGGGAGTATTTCAGAAGTGGATATAGTTACTCCAATGAACGCGAACTATATACTTGCACTCCCTTCTTGTAGTAAGTCTCTCTCAGTGCTGAGAGCTCAGAACTTGGGGTATAACAGAATAGAGGCTGCTAATGTATCTGCTCTACTACTGTCCTTTTGATTCTTGAGCCAACAAATGCATTGTTTTAGTTTTCATTATTATTTCTGTTGGCCCCATAGTTTATGCAACATTTTATCTTTTTTGTCATGGTTATAATTATTTAAAACTATTAAGGCAGGGTTGAGTAAGTGCTTAAAGTATAAATTCAAAAGTGCCAAACTAGATAGAAATCTCTTGACTCTATTTCTTAACTACTGTCTTTCCTGTCAGTTCTGTGTGTTCGGGGCAAAATCATTTCCCAACTTGGTCATCAACCTGACGTCTCATTTTCTCCTCAGACCACCCCTATTTTATGTCACTTCCTACTCGTTCACCAAAATAATAGATGACCAACGCTCCTGTTTTTAAGGCCAGGAGACAATTTTAAGTCATGTTCCTTGTACTCCTGGCTGCATTTAACCAGTTGACCTTCCACTCATCCTCAAGATACTCTCTTCTCTTAGCTTTGAACACCATGATCACACTTTTCTTAGTATTCATTGTCACTTTCTCCTTCTATTCTTGACCTTTATATTTTGGAAGGTTTCATGACTACCCTTTTGCTGCTCACTCTGCAGTTTCCCTGCACCCCCACCCCAGGCGATTCTGACTACTTCCTCAGGTTTCAACACTATATTTTCATTCCTCCCAAATTCATATAGAAGTCTTCTGAGCTTCACATTTTTATACCTCACGTGTGACATCTCTGCTGCTACTGCTAAATCACTTTAGTCGTGTCCGACTCTGTGCGACCCCATAGACAGCAGCCCACCAGGCTCCCCCATCCCTGGGATTCTCCAGGCAAGACCACTGGAGTGGGTTACCATTTCCTTCTCCAATGCGTGAAAGTGAAGCCACTCAGTCGTATTTGACTCTTAGCGACCCCATGGACTGCAGCCTACCAGGCTCCTCCATCCATGGGATTTTCCAGGCAAGGGTACTGGAGTGGGGTGCCATTGCCTTCTCCGGACATCTCTGTTTAGGTAACTCCAAATAACTTTCCTCTTAAACTGAATTTTTAATTTTGTAGTTTTGGATTTAGTCTTCTTTCAGTTTTCTGTATCTCAGCAAATTCTGCTAATACTTTGCATTTTCTCTTGTTGGAAATGAAGGATCCAACTTTGATGCCAATTTCCCCCATGCTCTTCCTATAAGTGCATCACCAAATTCCATAGATTTTAGGTGTATCTGGAATCCAACCATTATATCCACTGCCACCACTAGGGTACTGAAAACTAGAAGTGTGTCCCCTTTAGCTGCTTCATTCGCTTCTTGTTGGTCTTTTTCACGTCTAATCTTGCTCAGTAATAAAGAATCTGCCTGCCAATGCAGGAGATCCCCAGGTTAGGAAGATCCCATGGAGAAGGAAATGGCAACCCACTCCAGTATTTGTGTCTGGAAAATCCCATGGACAGAGGAATCTGGTGGGCTACTGTCCATGGGGTCACAAAAGAGTTGGACATGACTTGGTGACTAAACAACAACCTCTATTCTTGTCCAATTGGAATCCATCTCCAGAAACCTAGGCAAAGAAATCTATCTTGTAGTCAAATTTTGTAACCTGCTTTCGGGTTTTTCTGGGTTCTCCAATGAGTATGCACCAAAATTCAATTAAATGTATGTTGATTTTATTAGGAAAACTCTTAAGAGAAAAATTGGGAATGGAGCTGGGGAAGGTTAAAGGGTCATCAGACTATGATACAGGCTGATCCCAAGAGGAGAGAGGGGAAAAAGCTTTGGTGTCAGAGTCTAAGGGCTGTAGTCAGTTTAATATGTCAAGGCTGTGGAAGTGTCTTTAAGTCAAAATTGCATATCAAGTGTCTATGTCTCCCCAAATTGATCTGCTTTGTATGTCTGCTGCACTCTCATGGTTTTGAAGCAGTCTATGGAAACGTGTTCAGGGTGTATACTGCTGTGGTTAGTAGAACGTCGCAGCTGAGGTCTTTGGACAATGACCCCAGGTCATTGGTCTCGCCACCTATAGTTGAGCTGTGAGCTACACTCTCATGGCTGCCTGTATTAGTTTCCTAGTGCTTCTGTTAACAAATTACCACAAACAGACTTAAAACAACAGGAATTATTCTCACAGTTCTAGAGGCAAGAAGGCCAAGATCAAGATGTCAGCAGAAGTTGGTTCCTTCTTGAGGCTCTGAGGGAGAAGCCTGTCTCCTGCCTCCCTCCTAGCCTCTGGTGGTTGCTGGCAATCGCTTGAATTCTTTGTCTTGTAGATATGTAATTGTAATGCTTGGTACTATCTTCACACTTCTCTCCCTGTTCTTCGAGTCTGTGCCATCTGGTATTCTTATAAGGACTAAAGTCATTGGATTTAGGGCCCACCCTGGTCCATTATGAGCTCATCTTAACTAGGGATCTACAAAAACCCTATTTCCTAACAGGTCACATTCTGAGTTTTGAGATGGACATGAATTTGTGGGGAAACTTAGTCAATCTGTTATATTGACATACCTCCTTAAACCTTAAGTACATAGAGCACAAATAAATGAAAATCAGTGAGTTTTAATGAAAATGGGTCTTATGTGAAAGATGCAGTTAAGATGATGTAGGAAGGAAAGAGGATGCCTTGAGTCAGTGGGAACACCAGCAAAAAAGACTCTGGAAGTCCTTGAGATAGAATATGAAAATTCTGAATGGAGTGGAATAGGTGATTTTAAATGAAAATATGCAGAACCTGATAACTGACTAAGTGAAGGAAGTGAGGGAAAGCTGTAAATGACTAATCTGATTGACACACACGGGTTGGAGGAAAAGATACTGAGTAAGACAGCAACAGAGGAGTTCTAAGCAAACAGATTGAGTATGAGATGTTTTGAATTTGTGGAGGTGAAAGATATTTGGAGGAAATAAGAATAGATGAGTAACATGGGTTTAGATTAAAGATGTTTGAAATAATAAAGAAGGAGCTCCCAAGAGAAAGATTGAGGTTTATTGATCTTACCAGTCTTGGATTAGAGACTAGTTAGTATCCCCTTTCCCTAGTCATGTAGGCACATTTTGAAAGGTGAAAGTCATCTTTGCCCTTCTATTTATAGCTTATATATAAAACAAGGCAAGGCAGCAAACACAAACCAGTTACGAAACTAGAGATGAGGATTCAGGGTTCCTATAAAGCGATTTTGGAGAAGGAAATGGCAACCCACTCCAGTGTTCTTGCCTGGAGAATCCTAGGGACGGGGGAGCCTGGTGGGCTGCCGTCTCTGGGGTTGCACAGAGTCGGACACGACTGAAGCCGCCGCAGCCGCAAGCAATTTAATGGTTCTTGAAGAGGAAATGCTCCCTGGGCAGTGATCAGAGGCATCTTTCAGTTCAGTTCAGTCGCTCAGTCGTGTCCAACTCTTTGCAACTCCATGAATCGCAGCACGCCAGGCCTCCCTGTCCATCACCATCTCCTGGAGTTCACTCAGACTCATGTCCATCAAGTCAGTGATGCCATCCAGCCATCTCATCCTCTGTCGTCCCCTTCTCCTCCTGCCCCCAATCCCTCCCAGCATCAGAGTCTTTTCCAATGAGTCAACTCTTCGCATGAGGCATCTTTAATTCCTTATATTTCTGCACTATAGAATTATGCAGACTCTGCTGTCCAGTGCAAAATCCTGACACAGATCTGCTCAGTGGATTTCAAGTGAAGCAAAGCTCTGTTGCCCTGTGTATGTATGTTTTGTACAAAGCTGAGCTGTTTTGTAGTGTTTTCTTCCATGGTACTGCTTTTGATATGTTCTCAATCAGAGCAAGGTCTACATCATTTTTCAACCTTGGCCCAATTGATTCTCTGAGTGTGGGGGGAACCATCTACTGTGCAGTAGAATGTTTGGCAGCTTCTCTGCCCAGTAGGGCCTTTAACAGACCCCCTTCCCCAGATGTGACAACAGTTATCTCCAGATGTTGTCAAGTGTTCCATGGGATGAAAGTTGTCCCTGGTTGAGAACCTTGGGTTTAAATCATAACTGTCACACTCCAGATGTATTTGGTCTGTGTGTTGGCCCTGCAGTCAACAGGGCCAGTGGTGTAGATGTGCTTAAGGGACAGAGTCCTATGCTGTGTTCTGATAATGGACTCCTGGATGCTGCTGCTGCTGCTAAGTCACTTCAGTTGTGTCTGACTCTGTGCAACCCCATAGACGGCAGCCCACCGGGCTCCCTCGTCCCTGGGATTCTCCAGGCAAGAACACTGGAGTGGGTTGCCATTTCCTTCTCCAATGCGTGAAAGTGAAAAGTGAAAGGGAAGACGCTCAGTCATGTCCGACTCTTAGTGACCCCATGGACTGCAGCCTACCAGGCTCCTCCATCCATGGGATTTTCCAGGCAAGAGTACTGGAGTGGGTTGCCATTGCCTTCTCTGCCTGGATGCAAAGGTGGTAAAAAAGACAAGCTGATCCTGAAATACAGTTCACCTGAAGTTTTTTTTGGATGCTGTAAGATTTAAAAAATGCTTAGGATTGCTATGGGCTTCCCCTGTGGCTCAGCTGGTAAAGAATTCGCCAGCAATGTGGGAGACCTGGGTTCGATCCCTGGGTTGGGAAGATCCCCTGGAGAAGGGAAAGGCTACCCACTCCAGTATTATGGCCTAGAGAATCCCACGGACTGTGTAGTCCATGGGGTCGCAAAGAGTAGGACACAACTGAGCGACTTTCACTTATGGGCTTCCCTGGTGGCTCAGACAGTAAAGCGTGTGTCCACAGTGCAGGAGACGCAGGTTTGATCCCTGGATTGGGAAAACCCCATGGTGAAGGCAATGGCAGCCCACTCCAATACTCTCTGGAGAATCCCATGGATGGAGGAGCCTGGTAGGCTACAGTACATGGGGTTGCAAAGAGTCGGACATGACTGAGCGACTTCACTTTCACTTTAGGATTGTTATAAATCAGTATTTATGAACAAGTAAAAGTGCATTTAGAATAGTTTTGTGTACCTGATTAAATATCTGGTTTTGTTTTGTATAAAAAACAAACATGCTAACATAATGAAGGAAATACGTATCAGTTAAAGAGGATTTGATTTATAAGCTCTGAACACTGAGAGCTTTGCTGAGGACAGCTATATGGCAGCCAGGGTGCAATTGTTATACCTGAAGTCTTTTGATCACTAGCAAGTTTTGCAAGAAGGACACGACAAGAAATGGCCAATCTGTTCTCATCTCCTAGACTTTAGCTAAACAATGCCTGCCAACTGTCAAATTAGCCTATTTTGTGTGTCATCTTGTTTGCAGTTTGCTAAATGTCTTGGATAAAATCTCCAAAGGTTGGAAGAGGCCAGGAAGGCTCTTTGATTTACTCAGCACTCTTAATACTCAGTCTCATTAATGGAAATGTAATTGACATCCACTTCTTACCAGAATTGAATGCTGAGTTTTCGAAAGCTTTTCTGAGCTGCAGTTGGAATTTCTTGGTGAGATTTGTTGATATTTCTTTTCTCTCACTTAAAAGTCTCATCACAGCAGGTTTTATGTCCCCCCCATTGTGAGTTCAGTGGAGCTAGCACCCCAGCAAAGCATGCTTTCTCCTTCCTAATTCTCTTTTAGCTTTTATTTGTAGCTTTGTTCTGTGGGGATCCTGAACCCACAGCGAATAAAATGTGGCAGATATCAAAACTGCTGACATTCTTTCAAAGCAGATTGAGTGAGCAGCCAAATTTCAGGGCTGTGCTTAATTTGAAAAATTGGTGAGGAAGTCTTGCATGCAGTGAAGCATCTGGGAGGTTTGAAAAATGGCCTTGGTGTTCCCGGTTGGAGAGAGGAGGTTGTTGACCAGTGTGGGATGAAGCGGGCATGCTGCTTTGCCTTCAAGCATTGTTTTTCATTCTCTTCCTTTTTAAGTGTGTATCTTCTGCTCCTTCTATCACTGAGGGACTTTAAAATACCATCATGTGTATTTTTGCCTCTCTGGACTTGACGGAAGGAGAGTGACTAGAGTGGATCAGATGCAAAGGTACCTGGCACAAGGTCCCCATCGTCCATCACACTCCCTCCCCACTGCTGTCACAAATGCTAAATGGCAGCCTCAGAAGAACATTCCCTGTGGTGTCTCCAGCAGGAGTTTCCTTGACTATATGATAATCAGATCTGACCAGATGGTGATGAGTCCGGGAATGCTTTCTGAATGGATGCTTTTTAATCATTCCTGCTAGGCTTCCTCATTCTAAGTGGACCAATCCACTCTAAGCTGTGCCGGGAATAAGAAATCTCGTGATTTGGACTAAGACTGCTACCAGCAGTGATTTACCATAGTTCAGTGGGAGCACAGTTTCCCAGTCTGCAGTGCTTGTGGCTGAAGTGACAGATTGTGACAGGTTGACAGCCACTGTCTAGGGACCTACCCGAAAACATGGTGTAAGACCCTCTCGGTGCCTTCATATACATCTAGCGCCTATCAGAAGGATCATTGCTAGGCTTTCAAGTCTGTGTATGATTCCCGTACACTCTGAGCTTCTGTGTGAGTGAACTTCACAGCTGGGAGTGCTGTGGGGCATCACCTGGAACCCTCTTCAGAGTCATTCTGCTTGTTAGCAGAACTATTGGCTGCCCATGGCTCACAACTGGGTCCTCTCTGGAAGAGGGTCACCCTCAGCAAAGGGGACTGCCTCTACCAAGATCACGTTACCCCCATCAGCTCCCTGAGACACCCATCTTTAAGGATTGGGCCAGGCAGGGTGCACACACAAGTAGGTCCTTTGTCTCAAATCCTGGACCTCCCTAAAGGACCGCTCTTACTCCAGAGTGCCGTCAGAGGTCACCTGATACTTTTGTGACAGCTGTCCTGCGGTTCAGCCCTTCCCCCTGCTGTCCTTACTCCAGTGCAGTTTTACCCTCAGGACTCTCCTCGACTATCTGCACACATATCTCCGTCTCAGAATCTGCTTATAGAGCCCAAGCTAAGGCAGCTGCTTAGAAAAAAAAACAGCAGTAAACGCTGCCTCCTCTGTTCATTTCAGGGACATTTCTCTGTTGCAACCCAGGAATGATTTATGAGAACATTGACAGTATTTTTCTTTTAATGTTAGAGGTAAGGATTTTCCTCTATTAAGTAAAAGGTTATAATAATCATGCTGCAAGCATGAATTTAGCATCTTATTCATGCTAGGTATTAGGCTGGACATAAAGATGATAGGGTCTGTATTCCTCAGGAGTTCACAGTCTAGGGAAAAGACAGTAAAAACTTTTCCCCCTAAGCCTACAATGGACTGTGGAAAAGGCAGTGGCGAGGAGAGGACAGTGGAGGAATACACCCAGGGCCAAATCACATAATCAAAGCCCATAACTGTCCCTCCGTCCCTCCTCCCCGTCCCTCCTCCCCGTCCCTCCTCCCCGTCCCTCCTCCCCGTCCCTCCTCCCCGTCCCTCCTCCCCGTCCCTCCTCCCCTTCCCTCCTCCCCTTCCCTCCTCCCCTTCCCTCTCCCCATTCCTCTTCTCTCTGTCACACCCCACCCCATCTCCAGTGTGCTTTGAGTTGTTGAGGATATTCCCATATTCTTATAATAATTGTTTTATTACTTAGAAATTAACTAACTTTGTACCGGCTGGTTTTCACTTACTCTAGATTACAAAAATGCCATTATGTGTTCTACAGCTTGAGATTCTGCTCTGTCCTGGAATGAGCATAGCATTTCATTTCAATGCAAATGTTCCCTCTACTCTGGTCCTCTATTACAGTTTGCTAGAACAAAAATTCTTATTCCTTGTTGATTATGCACAATGCTTATGTCTTTATGAAAATAGTTGTCTAAATTTGTGTTTAAGTTTTAAATTGAAGTTTGGACGTTTTGAAGATATAATGTTCTGCAGAATTCTCCTTGCTCTATTCACATATGTTTGTCATCTATTTTATATCATTAACTTCAGAATGTTTTCAGTGGGAGTGAGACTTAAAAATACTAAAGGCTATTTAGAATGAAAACTGAGTCTAGGAAGTTATAACTCTGCTCAGATTCTATTGCATTTCTCTTCTAAACTAGTTACATGAACACATTTGAAAGCAAATTGTGTATATGTATTAACACATACAGTCTAATGAATTTGGCAGTAAAGAAAAGTAGAAAGTATAAGTTTATCAGAGATTAGTGAGAAACAATGCCAATGATGTCCTTTAAGATTTTTTTTTTTTTTGGAGGGCCAGTATAACTTGATGACCACACATTTTAAGTAAGAATCATTTTTGACTCCATATTGAAAGAGGTCAGGTGTGCAGAACTGATGGGGTAGAAGATCAATCACCTTTTGAAATAGCAAAGGAAGAGAACATTTTTCATGCAAGTGCATACTCATAGCAGAGTCTGCATAATGATCTAAGGCACTCAGTTTTTATTTCAAAGTAAGCAGAGCAGTGTGGATTCACAGTAAGTTAAGGCTTCTGTATTTTTTATTATCTCCCCCATGATTTTTCATCATGCTGTCACATTTTATGCCCCCTGCCTTGCTTCTGGCTTGTGATGACTAGGAGCTGGTGAGAGCACATAGCCCTTTATGGCAGAAGACATTCTGCTGATCGGGATAGTGTGGTCAATTGTGAACAGCCCTCACAGGTAAGGGATCTGATGCCACACTTGTGACGTATTCCTTTACTATAGAGCATTAGGCACAGCAGGAGGATGGTAGGCTTGGGGTTGGGGACAGGGAAGAGAGGACAGTATGTTGGAGGAGAGAGAATGCTAGTTCCAGACAAATTAATCAGTCACTTGATGTGTGTGTGTTAGCTGCTCAGTCGTGTCTGACTCTTTGTGACTCCATGGAATGCAGTCCAACAGGCTCCTCTGTCCGTGGAATTCTTCAGGCAGGAATACTGGAGTGGGTTGCCATGGCCTTTTCCAGGGGATCGGGGTTGAACCCAGTCTCCTGCATTATGGGCAGATTCTTTACTGTTCAAGATACCTGGGAAGCCCAATCACTTGATGTGAGTGAGTGAAGTCACTCAGTCGTGTCTGACTCTTTGCGACTCCGTGGACTGTAGCCTACCAGGCTCCTTCCTCCATGGGATTCCCCAGACAAGAATACTGGAGTGGGTTGCCATTTCCTTCTCCAGGGGATCTTCCCAACCCAGGGATCGAACCGGGGTCTCCAGCATTGAGAGAAGACGCTTTAACCTCTGAGCCACCAGGGAAGCCTTGATAGGCAGTAGCAACTTAGCTTCACCCGTTTCTTTTACGGCTTCCCTGGTGGCTCAGAAAGGTAAAGAATCTGCCTGCAATGTAGGAGACCCAGGTTCGATCTGTGGATTGGGAAGATCCTTTGGAGAAAGGAATGGATACCCACTCCAGTATTCTTGCCTGGAGAATTCCACAGACAGAAGAACCTGGCGGGCTGCAGTCCAGGGAGTAGACTTTACAGTCTTGTTAAAAAAGTATTTTCGCAAAGGAAGAACAGCTCTCAAGAGCTGAAGCACATGCTAAAACTTCACAGGTTAATAGTGAAAGATTTAATTGAATTAAATATAAACATTTAAAATTGTATTTAATTAGCAAATTTCCCAGCTGGTGCTAGTGGGAAGGCAGGAGACTTAAAAAATACAGATTTGATCCCTGGGTTGGGAAAATTCCCTGGAGGAGGGCCTGGCAACCCATTCCAGTACTCTTGCCTGGAGAACCCCATGGAGAGAGGAGTGTGGTGGGCTACAGTGCATGGATTTGCATAGAGTCAGACATGACTGAATGACTTAGCATGCAAGAATCCTGCACAGAGAAACAAAAAACAAAAAAATCAGTGTTTTTCAAACTTCAGTTATTTCAAGGACTTCAGGACTTCTGGTATGTTAGTAACCACCTGTATTATTGATTATTTAATAGTTCTTTTTGAATTGGCATATTTTTTCACTTATTTTGAAACAAAACTTTGTATTAGTACTCTAAAAAGAAAATTACATTACTCAGCATAATAAAGACCATAAAATTAAATTGTAATAATGTGTCAATATAGGTTCATCAGTTGTAACAAGCTCACCACTGTGGTGGGGGATGTTGATTGTAGGTGAGGTCATGCCTGCTGGGGAACAGGAGGCATGTGAAAAATCTCTGTACATTCCTCTCAAATTTGCTGTGAACCCAAAACTAAAAAATGAAGTCTATGTGTGTACTAAGTTGCTTCAGTTGTGTCTGAAAACTCTTTGTGACCATATGGACTGTAGCCTGGCAGGCTCCTCTGTCCGTGGGATTCTCCAGGCAAGAATACATGGCAGGTGGGTTGCCGTGCCCTCCTCCAGGAGATCTTCCCGACCAAGGGATTGAACCTGTGTTTCTTATGTCTCCTGCACTGGCAGGCGGGTTCTTTCCCACTTGCCCCACCTCGGAAGCCCAGGCATTCTTGAGTGAATCTCATTTGTCTCCACGGCGTTAAATGCTGCCATTGTATTGAAGTCTTTCAAACACATGTTTGTCTTCTGAGATTCAGGGTCATTATTATAGGACAGTGTTCATAGGCTCACCTGATAAAATGCAAAGACATTTTCTGAATTCTAAAATTCAGCCTCCCCTGATATTCCCAGTCACTATTGGCATCCCTCCTCCTTCCCCCACAAGTCAGCAACCTGAGAGACTTAACTCCCTATCATTCCCATGCTTCCCACATGGAATCATTTTCCAAATTCTATGGCTTCTTCCTCTTGAATCTCTTTTGAATCCATTCTCTTTCATTTATATCTATCAGCAGTGCCAAAGCTCTGGCCCCTACAATCTGTTTCTTGGACCAAAACACTTGCTTCTTAACTGAATTCTCTGACTCCTTTTATTGATTTCCCTCCCATCCACTCTGCTTACTGCTTCCTAAGTTATTTTTGTACTGTATAAATCAATACATGTCACTCCATTGTTTAAAACCCTTTGTTGGTTTGTACCTTCTTTCCTGAAAGTGGTATAAACTCCATTTCCTGGTATGTGAAGCCTTCATGGTTTGCCTTTTGACTACCCATCCATCTTCTCTCATTTTCTGACATGTCTTTCTGACTTTGCAGCTCACACCATATATTATAGTAACATATGGCTTCCTTATGTACTGCTGTAGGTAATGCCTCTTTGCTTCTGTTACTCATTACTTCATCTACTGAAGTGAATCCATAGTGTTTGAGAGCAAACTATTTGGGTTGGATGCACATTGCTGTCATTTATACTTAGGCAGTCACGGTCAGATTACTTAACTGCTATAATTGCTTTATCTACAAAGTGAGGATTTGTGCTAAGAATAATAG
Source organism: Capra hircus (assembly GCF_001704415.2). Taxonomy (NCBI): domain Eukaryota; kingdom Metazoa; phylum Chordata; class Mammalia; order Artiodactyla; family Bovidae; genus Capra; species Capra hircus. Next base: position 46,156,290 of record NC_030811.1, read on the forward strand.
ACATCTCATAGGTTTGTTTTGAAGATGTAATGATTTAAAAGTGTGAAGTGCCTAAAACAGTGCTTGAAACAGGAAGTGATATATGTATATAAATAGAACTTATTACTGTCACTTTGAATGATTTTCCCTCATGTCACCTGAGTGAACTACTATAAATTCTTAAAGCCAGATCTGTTATCACCTCCTCCATGAACTCTTTACTCATGCCTCCTGGGGCACGTTCTTCCCCTTACCCCATGCCCTCACCATAACTGCGATGTACTTACTTGTACAAATATCATACTTCATTGCAATTCCCCCTCCCCATTTCTCTCAATACTCGATTGTGAGCTTCTTGGGAGAAAGATTGTTATACTTTGGTCTGCAAAGTGTATGTGTTCAGTTTGTCAAATGAAGAAATAAATAGTTACATGTTTTTTTTTTTTTAAATTTTAACTTGGAAAACTACAAACACACTCAAAAGTAGAGATGCTTGTACAACGAGCCATCATATATCCTAAACCTAGCTCCAGCACACTGCCATTTTTGTAGAGTATTATAAAGCAAATCCCAAATATATTTTATACTCATAAATACGTCAGTAGGTATCATGAATAGATAAGTAGTTAGTTTAAGCATAACGATTTCCTTAGGAGTGGCAACATGTTGATTGCCTAATTCTACTATTAAGTATCCTGTGCATTCTATGTCTTTCGGGCTTCTCTGGTCACTTAATCAATAAAGAATTTGCTTGCAATGCAGGGGACCAGGATTTCATCCCTGGATTGGGAAGATGTTCTGGAGAAGGAAATGGCTACCCACTCAGATATTCTTGCCTGGGAAATATGGACAGAGGAATCTGGAGGGTTCCAGTCCAAGGAATCGTAAGAATTGGACACGGCTTATCAACTAAACCACCACCACTGCTGTGTCTTTTGCATTTACTAGCTGTGATACTTCTATAATCTTTTATTAATTAATTATTATTATTCCATTCCTTTAAAATACAGTTCAGAAAGGAAAGGAAGAGTCAATGCATAAACCTTCCTTTTGTAAATTTTCACAGTGATGGGATGGTGCTCTGATGATACCAGTGACAGCGTCTAAAGGTGATCAGTATAATTTTTAGACCATGGTTTTGAATTCAAGGAATTTTACATATTAGATATAGTTTGTTCAGTTGCAATTGGTTTTATTAATGATGCTAAAGTTGTTTCAGCTTTGGCCTGTGGGAGCTGTTCAAGGTATTCCTGAGTCCTTTGACATGTCTTTAGAAGTCTTTCTTAGCATACTTGTTTTCAGGTACAGCAAGATAACATCTGTTCATTTCTTGCCCCAGACCTAAAATGATTCATTTATCTAAGAAGCTCTACTTTCCATAAGCAAGGTCCCATATTGCTCTTAGGTAAACTCTATTTGCTTTTTATAGTTGAGTTTTAAGTATTCTGTGTATTATAGATACTAGGCCTTTATGAGATGTGTTTTGTAGATGTCAATATTTTATCCCACTTTGTAGCTTGTCTTTTCATCCTCTTAAGAGTATTTTGCAGAGTAAAAGTTAATTTTGATGAAGTCAAATTTATCAGTTTTTTCTTATGAATTTTACATTTGATAACACATTCATGAACACATTTTCTAGCCCTTAACACCCAACTTTTCTCTTGTATCTTTCTACATATATCTATAGTTTTACATATTAGATTTAAGTCTATGGTCCATTTGGGGTTAATTTTTTTTTTATAAGTTGTGAGACTTAAGCAAAGACATTTTTGTCTTTCATCTTTTTTTTTTTTTTTTTTGCTAACCATGTTTTGGAAAAGACTATCTTTATTCTACTGAATTACTTTTACATTTCTGTCAATCAGTTGTGCATATTTTTATGTACCCATTTCTGGCTTCTTTATTCTGTTCTATTGGTCTGTGTGTTTATTCTTTGGTTAATACCACATCACTTCAGTTCTTATAAGTCTTAAACCTGGGTAGACTGACTCATCACTTTATTTCCGATCAAAATTGTTTTAGCTATTCTAGTTCTTTTATCTTTCTATATAACATTTAAGGTAATCTTTCTTGTCTGTATTTTCAAAATTCTTGCAGAGATTTTGATACAAATTGCATTAGACCTGTATATAAATCTGAAGGGGAATTCACATCAATGCTATTTGTCTTCTAATCCATAAACACATATACTACTTTATTTAGCTCTTCTTAGATTTCTTTCAGTAGTGTGTTGTAGTTTTCAGTATGTAAGTTCCAGATATGTGTTATATTTAAATCATTTTTAGGGGGGGCAGTTATAAATGCTGTCTTTTATTTCAGTTGTTTACATGTTTATTGTTTATAGAAATACAATCGATTTTTGTATGTTTATCTTGTATTCTTTGACCATGTTGAACTCTTATTAGTTCTAGAAGGGTTTTCTGTGCTGATCTCTTGATTTTCTACATAGACCATCATATATATTAAAAAAATTTTTTTCCTCTTTATTTCCACAATAGTTCATTCTGTGGTGTGTCTTGTAACTCATTCTAGTTAAATCTTTTTTCTCTATATACATTTGTTTCTAACTGTCCTTAAATGACTCCACATTTATGATGATTTAAAATTCAGATTTATGTTTTATTTGGTAGCTTCTATAACTTTCCTTAGATTTTTTGGGATAATATTAGGTTCTGCCTTTTGTTCTATAACCATCTTTCTCTTGTGAGTTCATTTTCATAAGTATATAATTTAGAGTTATTTATCCTTGTTTATCTTATATCTTAAAATGAGTTCGATTGCAGTTCTCTTAATTGTTCATTTCAGTGAGAAGGACTTTCATGTTTTTAGGAGAAATTGCTTGTGTAGCAGAGGTGAAGATTGAGATTGTTTTTTCCAGCTTAACTAAGATTCCTCTTTTGTTTCACTGTGATATGTTAAAGACTTATCTGTATATCTATATCACTAATATTTTGAGACAATTATTTTGCTTTTTCTTATCCCCTCTAGAATCTCTATATCCTCTCTTTTACACCCAAGATTGTTGCCCTAAATGTGGTATTTTGTTCAGACCAGTTTCTCTTCTTTGTATGGTTTTGACTATTTTTGAGATCCCAGAAGGCTGATACCCCCAGTAAGTCTCCCAGTCATCACAGCTGTCCTGAGTTTGGCCATTTGAGTCCCCAGCTTTGAATGGAGACCTCTTTTTGAAATGAATTCCTAAGTTGCTTGGCTTTCCAAACCCACTGGAATTCTCTGCTTATTCCTGCATAGCTGCTACTCTTCTAGGATCTTGCTGCTGTCTGTGTTTTAAATATACTTGCTCTCATACTAGGATTTATGGAATAATTTATCACCTTGTTTTGCAGTTTATTCTGTTTATTGCTACATAACAAATATGCCCAGAGCCTATTGCCTTAGAACAATAATTTATTATTATATTTCATATTTTGGGGTCCTGGATTCAAGCATGACACAGTATGGATGTCTTGTCTCTGTTTCACAGTGTTGCAACCCCAGGTGAGATAACTTGAACGGTTCAGAGTTGGACTATTTGGGGGCTTGCCAAGCATCTTTTTTTTTCTCTCTCCTTATATTGCTAACACAGGCTTTCTCAGACTAGAGTAGCCCCAGGGTATTTAAAGTTCTTATAAAACAGCTAAAGTTTCCAAGAGACCAAGATGGAGGCATCCTATTCTCTTAAAGGCTGGGCCTGAAAGTGACATGGTATCACTTTCACCTGCTGTATTATTTAAAATTGTCACAGGTAAACCCAGACTCAAAGGCAAGGGAAACAGACCTGGCTTCTTGATGGCAGAACTAAGAACTGTGACCACTTGCAACTTACCATGATATGCAAGTTACTCTATTAGTTTTTTTGATAAGAGCTTTATTGAGGTACAGTTCACATCACATACAATTCATCCACTGAAAGTGTACAATTAAATGACTTTTAGTATATGAACAGAGTTGTGTGACTTTTGTGAAATCAATTTCAGAGCATTTGTCACCCCCCCAAATAAATCTTGAACCATTTAGCAGTAGTGCCCCATTTTTACGGCTTTTTTTTTTTAATTTTAAAATCTTTAATTCTTACATGCATTCCCAAACATGAACCCCCCTCCCACCTCCCTCCCCACAACATCTCTCTGGGTCATCCCCATGCACCAGCCCCAAGCAAGCTGCACCCTACGTCAGACATGGACTGGCGATTCAATTCTTACATGACAGTATACATGTTAGAATTCCCATTCTCCCAAATCATCCCACCCTCTCCCTCTCCCTCTGAGTCCAAAAGTCCGTTATACACATCTGTGTCTTTTTTCCTGTCTTGCATACAGGGTCATCGTTGCCATCTTCCTAAATTCCATATGTATGTGTTAGTATACTGTATTGGTGTTTTTCTTTCTGGATTACTTCACTCTGTATAATTGGCTCCAGTTTCATCCATCTCATCAGAACTGATTCAAATGAATTCTTTTTAACGGCTGAGTAATACTCCATTGTGTATATGTACCACAGCTTTCTTATCCATTCATCTGCTGATGGACATCTAGGTTGTTTCCATGTCCTGGCTATTATAAACAGTGCTGCGATGAACATTGGGGTACATGTGTCTCTTTCAATTCTGGTTTCCTCGGTGTGTATGCCCAGCAGTGGGATTGCTGGGTCATTAGGTAGTTCTATTTGCAATTTTTTAAGGAATCTCCACACTGTTCTCCATAGTGGCTGTACTAGTTTGCATTCCCACCAACAGTGTAGGAGGGTTCCCTTTTCTCCACACCCTCTCCAGCATTTATTGCTTGCAGATTTTTGGATCGCAGCCATTCTGACTGGTGTGAAGTGGTACCTCATTGTGGTTTTGATTTGCATTTCTCTAATAATGAGTGATGTTGAGCATCTTTTCATGTGTTAGCCATCCGTATGTCTTCTTTGGAGAAATATCTATTTAGTTCTTTGGCCCATTTTTTGATTGGGTCGTTTATTTTTCTGGAATTGAGCTGCAGAAGTTGCTTGTATATTTTTGAGATTAGTTGTTTGTCAGTTGTTTCATTTGCTATTATTTTCTCCCATTCAGAAGGCTGTTTTTTCACCTTGCTTATATTTTCCTTTGTTGTGCAGAAGCTTTTAATTTTAATTAGATGCCATTTGTTTATTTTTGCTTTTATTTCCAGAATTCTGGGAGTTGGATCATAGAGGATCCTGCTGTGATTTATGTCTGAGAGTGTTTTGCCTATGTTCTCCTCTAGGAGCTTTATAGTTTCTGGTCTTACATTTAGATCTTTAATCCATTTTGAGTTTATTTTTGTGTACGGTGTTAGAAAGTGATCTAGTTTCATTCTTTTACAAGTGGTTGACCAGTTTTCCCAGCACCACTTGTTAAAGAGATTGTCTTTACTCCATTGTATATTCTTGCCTTCTTTGTCAAAGATAAGGTGTCTATATGTGTGTGGATTTATCTCTGGGCTTTCTATTTTGTTCCATTGATCTATATGTCTGTCTTTGTGCCAGTACCATACTGTCTTGATGACTGTGGCTTTGTAGTAGAGCCTGAAGTCAGGCAAGTTGATTCTTCCAGTTCCATTCTTCTTAAGATTGCTTTGGCTATTTGAGGTTTTTTGTATTTCCATACAAATCTTGAAATTATTTGTTCTAGTTCTGTGAAAAATGTGGCTGGTAGCTTGATAGGGATTGCATTGAATTTGTAAATTGCTTTGGGTAGTATACTCATTTTCACTATATTGATTCTTCCGATCCATGAACATGGTATATTTCTCCATCTATTAGTGTCCTCTTTGATTTCTTTCATCAGTGTTTTATAGTTTTCTATATATAGGTCTTTAGTTTCTTTAGGTAGATATATTCCTAAGTATTTTATTCTTTTCGTTGCAATGGTGAATGGAATTGTTTCCTTAATTTCTTTTTCTACTTTCTCATTATTCGTGTATAGGAATGCAAGGGATTTCTGTGTGTTGATTTTATATCCTGCAACTTTACTATATTCATTGATGAGCTCTAGTAATTTTCTGGTGGAGTCTTTAGGGTTTTCCATGTAGAGGATCATGTCATCTGCAAACAGTGAGAGTTTTACTTCTTCTTTTCCAATTAGGATTCCTTTTATTTCTTTTTCTGCTCTGATTGCTGTGGCCAAAACTTCCAGAACTATGTTGAATAGTAGCGGTGAAAGTGGACACCCTTGTCTTGTTCCTGACTTTAGGGGAAATGCTTTCAATTTTTCACCTTTGAGGATAATGTTTGCTGTGTGTTTGTCATATATAGCTTTTATTATGTTGAGGTATGTTCCTTCTATTCCTGCTTTCTGGAGAGTTTTTATCATAAATGGATGTTGAATTTTGTCAAAGGCCTTCTCTGCATCTATTGAGATAATCATATGGTTTTTATTTTTCAATTTGTTAATGTGGTGAATTACATTGATTGATTTGCGGATATTGAAGAATCCTTGCATCCCTGGGATAAAGCCCACTTGGTCATGGTGTATGATCTTTTTAATGTGTTGTTGGATTCTGATTACTAGAATTTTGTTGAGGATTTTTGCATCTATGTTCATCAGTGATATTGGCCTGTAGTTTTCCTTTTTTGTGACATCTTTGTCAGGTTTTGGTATTAGGGTGATGGTGGCCTCATAGAATGAGTTTGGAAGTTTACCTTCCTCTGCAATTTTCTGGAAGAGTTTGAGGAGGATAGGTGTTAGCTCTTCTCGAAATTTTTGGTAGAATTCAGCTGTGAAGCCGTCTGGACCTGGGCTTTTGTTTGCTGGAAGATTTCTGATTACCATTTCAATTTCCGTGCTTGTGATGGGTCTGTTAAGATTTTCTATTTCTTCCTGGTTCAGTTTTGGAAAATTGTACTTTTCTAAGAATTTGTGCATTTCTTCCCCGTTGTCCATTTTATTGGCATACAACTGCTGATAGTAGTCTCTTATGATCCTTTGTATTTCTGTGTTGTCTGTTGTGATCTCTCCATTTTCATTTCTAATTTTATTGATTTGATTTTTCTCTCTTTACTTCTTGATGAGTCTGGCTAATGGTTTGTCAATTTTATTTATCCTTTCAAAGAACCAGCTTTTGGCTTTGTTGATTTTTGCTATGGTGTCTTTTGTTTCTTTTGCATTTATTTCTTCCCTAATTTTTAAGATTTCTTTCCTTCTACTAACTCTGGGGTTCTCCAACTCTTCCTTTTCTAGTTGCTTTAGTTGCAGAGTTAGGTTATTTATTTGACTTTTTTCTTGTTTCTTGAGGTATGCCTGTATTGCTATGAACTTTCCTCTTAGCACTGCTTTTATAGTGTCCCACAGGTTTTGGGTTGTTGTGTTTTCATTTTCATTAGTTTCTATGCATATTTTGATTTCTTTTTTGATTTTTTTCTGTGATTTGTTGGTTATTCAGAAGTGTGTTGTTCAACCTCCATATGTTGGAATTTTTAATAGTTTTTCTCCTGTAATTGAGATCTAATCTTAATGCATTATGGTCAGAAAAGATGGTTGGAATGATTTCGATTTTTTTAAATTTATCAAGCTTAGATTTATGGCCCAGGATGTGATCTATCCTGGAGAAGTTTCCCTGAGCACTTGAAAAAAAAGTGAAATTCATTGTTTTGGGGTGAAATGTCCTATAGATATCAATTAGGTCTAACTGATCTAATGTATCATTTAAAGTGTGCTTTTCTTTGTTAATTTTCTGTTTAGTTGATCTGTCCATAGGTGTGAGTGGGGTATTAAAGTCTCCTGCTATTATTGTGTTATTGTTGATTTCCCCTTTCATACTTGTTAGCATTTGTCTTACATATTGCAGTGCTCCTATATTGGGGGCATATATATTTATAATTGTTATATCTTCTTGGATTGTTCCTTTGATCATTATGTAGTGGCCTTCTTTGTCTGTTTTCACAGCCTTTGTTTTAAAGTCTATTTTATCGGATATGAGTATTGCCACTCCTGCTTTCTTTTGGTCTCTATTTGCATGATATATCTTTTTCCAGCCCTTCACTTTCAGTCTGTATGTGTCCCTTGTTTTGAGGTGGGTCTCTTGTAAGCAGCATATAGAGGGGTCTTGTTTTTGTATCCATTCGGCCAGTCTTTGTCTTTTGGTTGGGGCGTTCAACCCATTTACGTTTAAGGTAATTATTGATAAATGTGATCCTGTTACCATTTACTTTATTGTTTTGGGTTCGGGTTTATACACCCTTTTTGTGTTTCCTGTCTAGAGAATATCCTTTAGAATTTGTTGGAGAGCTGGTTTGGTGGTGCTGAATTCTCTCAGCTTTTGCTTGTCTGTAAAGCTTTTGATTTCTCCTTCATATTTGAATGAGATCCTTGCTGGGTACAGTATTCTGGGCTGTAGGTTATTGTCTTTCATCACTTTAAGTATGTCTTGCCATTCCCTCCTGGCCTGAAGAGTTTCTATTGAAAGATCAGCTGTTATCCTAATGGGAATCCCCTTGTGTGTTATTTGATGTTTTTCCCTTGCTGCTTTTAATATTTGTTCTTTGTGTTTGATCTTGGTTAATTTGATTAATATGTGTCTTGGGGTGTTTCGCCTTGGGTTTATCCTATTTGGAACTCTCTGGGTTTCTTGGACTTGGGTGATTATTTCCTTCCCCATTTTAGGGAAGTTTTCAACTATTATCTCCTCAAGGATTTTCTCATGGTCTTTCTTTTTGTCTTCTTCTTCTGGGACTCCTATAATTCGAATGTTGGAGCATTTCATATTGTCCTGGAGGTCTCTGAGATTGTCCTCATTTCTTTTAATTCGTTTTTCTTGTTTCCTCTCTGATTCATTTATTTCTACCATTCTATCTTCTATTTCACTAATCCTATCTTCTGCCTCTGTTATTCTACTAATTGTTGCCTCCAGAGTGTTTCTGATATAATTTATTGCATTATTCATTATATTTTGACTCTTTTTTATTTCTTCTAGGTCCTTGTTAAACCTTTCTTGCATCTTCTCAATCCTTGTCTCTAGGCTATTTATCTGTGATTCCATTTTGATTTCAAGATTTTGGATCATTTTCACTATCAATATTCGGAATTCCTTCTCCGGTAGATTCCCTACTTCTTCCACTTTTGTTTGGTTTGGTGGGCATTTCTCCTGTTCCTTTACCTGCTGTGTATTCCTCTGTCTCTTCATCTTGGTTATATTGCTGCGTTTGGGGTGGCCTTTTTATATTCTGGGAATTTGTGGAGTTCTCTTTATTATGGAGCCTCCTCACTTTGGGTGGGGTTCTATCAGTGGCTTGTCAAGGTTTCTTGGTTAGGGAGGCTTGTGTTGGAGTTTTGGTGGGTGGAGCTGGGTTTCTTCTCTCTGGAGTGCAATGGAGTGACCCGTAATGTGTTACGAGACATCAAAGATTTTGGGATAATTTTGAGCTGCCTGTATATTGAAGCTCAGGGGAGTGTTCTTGTGTTGCTGGAGAATTTGCGTGGTATGTCTTGTTTTGGAATTTGTTGGCCCTTGGGTGGAGCTTGGTTTCGGTGTAGGTATGAAGGCATTAGATGGGCTCCTATTGCTTAATGTTCCCTGAATTCAAGAGTTCTCTAATGTTTTCAGGCTTTGGATTTAAGCCTCCTGCTTCTGGTTTTCAGTTTTATTTTTACAGTAGCCTCTAGACTTCTCCATCTATAGAGCACCGATGATAAAACATCTAGGTTAAAGATGAAAAGTTTCTCCCCATTGAGGGACACTCAGAGAGGTTCACTGAGTTATAAGGAGAAGAGAAGATGGAGGGGGTAGTTAGAGGTAACTGGAATGAGATGCGGTGAGATCAAAAGAGAAGAGAGCAAGCTAGCCAGTAGTCACTTCCTTATGTGCGCTCTATAGTCTGGACTGCTCAGAGGTATTTACAGAATTATATGGGGAAGAGGAGAGGGAGGAAGTAGACAGAGGTGACCAGGAGGATCAGAGAGAGGAATGAGTAGGAGAGAGACAAATCCTGCCAGTAACCTGTTCCTTAGGTGTTCTCCACCGTCTGGAACACACAGAGATTCACAGAATTGGATAGAGGAGAGATGGGGGAGAAAAGAGACAGAGGCCACCTGGTGGAGAAAAAGGAGAGTCCAGAGGAGGGGAGAGTGGTCAAGCCAGTAATCTCGCTCTCAGGTAAACTTGGGTAGTGAAGTTTGGGTTTTTAAATGTACAAAATTGACCATAAAAACCTAAGAGCAAAGATTAAAAATCTGTTTTTGAAGACAATGATCTGCTTTTCTGGTTGCCTGATGTCCTCTGCCAGCCTACAGAAGTTGTTTTGTGAAGTTTGCTCAGCGTTGAAATGTTCTTTTGAGGAATTTGTGAGGGAGAAGGTGGTCTTCCCGTCCTATTCCTCCGCCATCTTTCCCTCTCCCCTCTACTGCTTTTTAAATAAGATTTTTAAAAATGTAACATTTTTTACATTTTTGTAAAAATGTATTGAAATTGAAAAAGTTGAAAAAAGTAACATCAAGTCTCAACATCATTTTACTCAAAATTGTATAAACATTTTTTGAAGAGGGAGTATTATTGGTTTCTGAGATATGTGTTATTGAAACTAAGGCCAAGATACCATTTTTAAAAATACATCCATAATATGAGATTTTATGGCACACTCTGTGCGCCGTCAAAGTCAGGGGCATCAGCCGAGAGGAGCTAAGCCGTGTCCGAGGTCAGGGGCGGTGGCCAAGAGTGCCAGGTTGCAACAGCGCAGGAGCAGCCTAGAGGAGCTACCCTGGCCCGAGGCCAGGGGCAGCGGCCGGGAGGAGCTGCACCATGCCCGAGGCTAGGGACGGCGGCCTGGAGGAGCAACTCCATGTCCAAGGAGCCGTGGATGCATGGGCTCAGGAGGGCCTAGAGGAGCTATTCCACGTTCAAGGTCGGGAGGGGTGGCGGTGAGGAGATACCCCTTGTCCAAGGTAAGGAGCAGCAGCTGAACTTTGCTGGAGCAGCCGTTAAGAGATACCCCACGACCAAAGTAAGAGAAACCCAAGTAGGACGGTAGCTGTTGCAAGAGGGTATCAGAGGGGAGACACACTGAAACCATAATCACAGAAAACTAGTTAGTCTAATCACATTAGGACCACAGCCTTGTCTAACTCAGTGAAGCTAAGCCATGCCCTGTGGGGCCACCCAAGATGGGTGGGCATGGTAGAGAGGTCTGACACAATGTGGTCCACTGGAGAAGGGAATGGCAAACCACTTCAATATTCTCGCTTTGAGAACCCCATGAATAGTATGAAAAGGCAAAATGATAGGATACTGAAAGAGGAACTCCCTAGGTTGGTAGGTGCCCAAATTGCTACTGGAGATCAGAGAAATAACTCCACAAAGAATGAAGGGATGGAGCCAAAGCAAAAACAATACCCAGTTCTGAATGTGACTGGTGATAGAAGCAAGGTCTGATGCTGTAAAGAGCAATATTGCATAGGAACCTGGAATGTCAGGTCCATGAATCAAGGCAAATTGGAAGTGGTCAAACAGGAGATGGCAAGAATGAACGTTGACATTCTAGGAATCAGCGAACTAAAATGGAGTGGAATGGGTGAATTAAACTCAGATGACCATTATATCTACTACTGTGGGCAGGAATCCCTTAGAAGAAATGGAGTAGCCAACATGGTCAACAAGAGTCCAAAACGCAGTACTTGGATGCAATCTCAAAAATGACAGAATGATCTCTGTTCATCTTCAAGGCAAACCGTTCAATATCACAGTAATCCAAGTCTATGCCCCAACCAGTAACGCTGAAGAACATGAAGCTGAACGGTTCTATGAAGACCTACAAGACCTTTTAGAACTAACACCCCCAAAAGATGTCCTTTTCATTATAGGGGACTGGAATGCAAAAGTAGGAAGTCAAGAAACACCTGGAGTAACAGGAAAATTTGGCCTTGGAATATGGAATGAAGCAGGGCAAAGGCTAATAGAGTTTTGCCAAGAAAATGCAGTGGTCATAGCAAACACCCTCTTCCAACAACACAAGAGGAGACTCTACACATGGACATCACCAGATGGTCAACACTGAAATCAGATTGATTCTATTCTTTGCAGCCAAAGATGTAGAAAGTCTATACCATCAGCAAAAACAAGACCAGGAGCTGACTGTGGCTCATATCATAAACTCCTTATTGCTGAATTCAGACTTAAATTGAAGAAAGTAGGGAAAACCGCTAGACCATTCAGGTATGACCTAAATAAAATCCCTTATGATTATACAGTGGAAATGAGAAATAGTTTTAAGGGACTAGATCTGATAGATAGAGTGCCTGATGAACTATGGAATGAGGTTCGTGACATTGTACAGGAGACAGGGAACAAGACCATCCTCGTGGAAAAGAAATGCAAAAAAGCAAAATGGCTGTGTGGGGAGGCCTTACAAATAGCTGTGAAAAGAAGAGAAGCGAAAAGCAAAAAAAAAAAAAAAAAAAAAAGGAAAGATATAAGCATCTGAATGCAGAGTTCCAAAGAATAGCAAGAAAAGATAAGAAAGCCTTCCTCAGCAATCAATGCAAAGAAATAGAGGAAAATAACAGAATGGGAAAGAGTAGAGATCTCTCCAAGAAAATTAGAGATACCAAGGGAACATTTCATGCAAAGATGGGATTGATAAAGGACAGAAATGGTATGGACCTAACAGAAGCAGAAGATATTAAGAGGTGGCAAGAATACACAGAAGAACTGTATAAAAAAGATCTTCATGACCCAGATAATCACAATGGTGTCATCACTCACCTAGAGCCAGACATCCTGGAATGTGAAGTCAAGTGGGCCTTAGAAAACAATCACTATGAACAAAGCTAGTGGAGGTGATGGAATTCCAGTTGAGCTATTTCAAATCCTGAAAGATGATGCTGTGAAAGTACTGCACTCAGTATGCCAGCAAATTTGGAAAACTCAGCAGTGGCCACAGGACTGGAAAAGGTCAGGTTTTATTCCAATCCCAAAGAAAGGCAATGCATCTCATACGCTAGTAAATTAATGCTCAAAATTCTGCCAGCCAGGCTTCACCAATACGTGAACCATGAACTTCCAGATGTTCAAGTTCGTTTTAGAAAAGGCAGAGGAACCAGAGATCAAATTGCCAACACCTGCTGGATTATTGAAGAAAGCAAGAGAGTTTCAGAAAAACATCTATTTCTGCTTTATTGACTATGCCAAAGCCTTTGACTGTGTGGATCACAATAAACTGTGGAAAATTCTGAAAGAGATGGGAATACCAGACCACCTGACCTGCCTCTTGAGAAGCCTATATGCAAGTCAGGACGCAACAGTTAGAAATGGACTTGGAACAACAGACTGATTCCAAATAGGAAAAGGAGTACGTCAAGGCTGTATATTGTCACCCTGCTTATTTAACTAATATGCAGAGTACATCATGAGAAACACTGGACTGGAAGAAACACAAGCTGGAATCAAGGTTACCGGGAGAAATATCAATAACCTCAGATATGCAGATGACACCACCCTTATGGCAGAAAGTGAAGAGGGACTAAAAAGCCTCTTGATGAAAGTGAAAGTGGAGAGTGAAAAAGTTGGCTTAAAGCTCAACATTCAGAAAACTAAGATCATGGCATCTTTTCCCATCACTTCATGGGAAATAGGTGGGGAAACAGTGAAACAGTGTCAGAATTTATTTTTTTGGGCTACGAAATCACTGCAGATGGTGACTGCAGCCATGAAATTAAAAGACACTCCTTTGAAGGAAAGTTATGACCAACCTAGATAGCTTATTGAAAAACAGAGACATTACTTTGCCAACAAGGTCCGTGTAATCAAGGCTATGGTTTTTCCAGTGGTCATGTATGGATGTGAGAGTTGGACTGTGAAGAAAGCTGAGCACCGAAGAATTGATGCGTTTGAACTGTGGTGTTGGAGAAGACTCTTGAGAGTCCCTTAGACTGCAAGGAGATCCAACCAGTCCATTCTGAAGGAGATCAGCCCTGGGATTTCTTTGGAAGGAATGATACTGAAGCTGAAACTCCAATACTTTGGCCACTTTATGTGAAGAGTTGACTCATTGGAAGAGACTCTGATGCTGGGAGGGATTGGAGGTAGGAGGAGAAGGGGATGACCAAGGATGAGATGGCTGGATGGCATCACTGACTTGATGGAGATGAGTCTGAGTGAACTCCGGGAGTTGGTGATGGAAAGGGAGGCCTGGCGTGCTGTGATTCATGGGGTCGCAAAGAATTGAATACAACTGAGCAACTGAACTGAATATGAGATTTAATCTCTATTACCTATCACATGTTATAGGGAACAAATGAAATGATAGTTTTAAAAAGTTAAATCCATTCTGCATGTATTATTTATTGTAACTTAAATATTAAACATAAGAGGAAAATGAAATGCTTTGAGAACATTACCACAGATTTTATATATTTCTCAGCAGTTATAGTGTCAATCTTCCTGTATTATGAATAAACATATTGCATATATGCATGCTTCAGTTCAGTTCAGTCGCTCAGTCGTGTCCTACTCTTTGCGACCCCATGGACTGTAGCCCACCAGGCTCCTCTGTCCATGGGATTTTCCAGGTAAGAATACTGGAGCGGGTTGCCATTTCCTCCTCCAGGGGATCTTCCTGACCCAGGGATCATACCCACGTCTCCTGTGTCTCCTGCATTGGCAGGCAGTACCACCGAGCCCCCTGGGAACCCGAATATATATATTTCTCACATTTAAACCAGTGAGTTCCAAAATTTTTCCAGTATGATGAAGCTTCACCCCTACAGTTTTCTCTTTTGAATCAGTTTGAAAACGTATACACTTAAAAATCTAGAGAATAGGGAAGTAGATTTAGACAGCACGAGTTTTGCGGCAGTGCCTTGGTAAGCAGAGCTTGGTCCTCTAGTGTTGCTGTTCCTGCCTTGCCTCTCTCTGCACACTCGCCCTCATCCTGGTCTGGACCGCTGCAGCATGGCCACCTGGGTCACAGGTTTAGATGAGGCTCTGACTGACAGCTCTCCTAAATGGGGGCCCATCAGGGGAAAGATGTGTTTCCCACACTTATGATTGGGGTGATCATACAATACATCCTATCAAGTGTGATGCTTTTATCTTAGAGAAACTCTGAACAGGACCTTCCGCAGGAGTAGCAGGTATACACTGGGCCTCTCCTGAGCCATCAGGACATGTGGTTCCTTGTTAGTGCATCTAGATTTTCCTTTCTTTTAAGCTGCCTCTGAGTTGCTTGGTAACTGAAGAATTGGGTGTGTTTCTCTCTGGGTATATTCCTTCAACAGAGAGACGTGTCATGTTCAGCGGTGGCAGCTGGGGAAGAAAATGGATTTAAGGAAAGTTATACCTCCATCAATATGTAATGTGAATACAACATATATCCAGATATATGCATAGTCATTTGTAGCTGAAGGGCCAGCAATGCAGTCATTAGATAAATTATGTAGCTAAGTTTGGAAGATGCATTTTTCTTATTGGATTAACATGTAAGTTATTTAGTGTTCTTTAAAATTACGCATAAAAAAATCTCCAATAAAACATGAGTGAGTGCCCACTGTGAACAGTCAGCTTAAGTTCTCCCTCCTAAACTTATTCTTTGTTTCTCTCTTGTTGATGATCTTGGGTTCAGTGTCTCTCTTCAGTTTTCTTTAAAAATAAGAATAATTCTAGTCCCTAATTCATAGGGTTAAGTCATACAGGAGAGGTATAAGACACCTTCTATTAATATAAACCTGCTATTAATATAATTAAAGTCTAACACAAATACTAACCACTTGGAAGGTGTTATTCTTTACTAGTAAAGTATTAGAGCCCTAAAATGAAGAGTCTTGGTCCTAAATTCCTGTTCCATAACTTATTCAGTGAGTATCATACAGATGACTTCATTTCTCTAAACCTCAGTTTTATCTGTAAGATGATAAAACCAGGAAGTTCCTCATAGGATTGTTGTATGAATTGAAGGAGTTAGTATATGTAAATACTGTAGCCTAGTGCCTTAAAGGCACTCAGCACTCATAGATGTTAGCTGTGGTTATTAATAGGGTCATTAGTCCTATTAATTAAGACAGTCGGAAATAGGATAAGAACACTTAATTTCAATGAGGTTTAATTGGGATTGTTCTTACCAATTTTTCATTTTATTCTAGAAAAGTCTCACCAATATTTAAATCCCCCCTCCACCCTCTTCCTCCACCACCCCCCCCACCCCCTCGCCCCAGCCTCCCTCAACCCTGGGCTTTATTTCTGTCCTTATCATGTGTGAACATGGTTTTCTTTGCCACATTATGGGCTTAAATTCCAGAGTAGAAAGACCAGTAGGTGAAAAAAGGATTCTGTTTGTTCTTCTGTCAACCTGTGCTGCATTAAACCCCACCATCAGGGAAACTGGGCTTGTTGGATGCCCAGAACAGAGGACACTGTATTTGTTCTATCTCCACCCCTGGCCCCAGCAGATTTTTGGCCACTGAACCTGCAAGAGCCTGGACCCTTGACCCAGATAGGATTCAATTCCCAGAAGGAAGAGGTGGCCTCCTGCCACTGACCTAGAATTGTGGCATTGTAGTGTTCCACCATTTGATCTTCTGATTTTTCTCAACCACGTCGTGACCACTTCACATCTTACACTCATTACCGCAGTGTGGTTTCATCTGTTTCATACCACTGACCTACATCTTCTTCAAAACAGACCATAGTGTCAGAACTCAGTTTTTAATTCAAGGTTGAAAGACTGATTTTATAGCTGGGTTGAAGCTAATTTGAACTCCTCTAGCTAGAAAAGAATCTGTAGATAACTGGAGAGATAGTTCTTTATTTTACTTTTGTTTAAGCACTCAATGTATGTGTTACAAAAGGTCTCTACATTCAGATATATAAAGAAACAGCTTGTTCATTTCTTATAAATGATCTGATCTTTGTCACATGCTACTGACTAGGTTAAAACAGTCCCTTTCAAGTATATATTCAATTTTTCAGAATTCTGCTTTCTTCTCATATTTCACCCTAAGATGGAGTCTGAGTATACAAAGGAGTTCACTGTTTCCATTGGCTTCAGAGAAGGGGCCATAGCTCTGTGTGTCCTTGTGGTACTCTCTGGATCTTTGTTGAATTCTGCAGCAATTATGGCTCTTATCAGCCTGTCAATCATACCTCAATTTGTTGGCATCCTCTGCTGAAGTTTGAGGATGGACATGAGTCTCTTCTCTCATGGCTTGGATGGGACCTAGCTTAACACTTGAAAATACAGTGGCTGCCAATAAGGTCTGGCTATGATTCCCTTTCCTCTCCAGCCGGTGTGATCTGCAGCTCTCAGATACAGGTGATGGCTCCATTTATCATCCCATCAATTAATTACTAGACATTCCTTCCACAGCCTTCCCTAGGTCATATGAGAATTTCTGGATTCCTTCCATGCCACTAGAGCCAAGCTACAGAACTAAATTCAGCCCCTTTCTCTTCTTAACAGTACTAAGCCACTGAGTTCACTCTGAAAGAGCTTCCCTAGGTTGGCTAGTCTCTTCCCCAAAGTGGCAAAGCCAAAGTGGGGGAGAAGCCATCTTCAGCTACTGAAGATGGAGGAGTGGGATTTTTCTTAATTGAATGAAAGTGAAAGTGAAGTCGCTCAGTTGTGTCCAACTCTTTGCAACTCCATGGACTGTAGCCTACCAAGCTTCTCAGTCCATGGGATTTTCCAGGCAAGCGTACTGGAATAGGTTGCCATTTCCTTCTCCAGGGGATCTTCCCAACCCCGTGATCAAATCCGGGTCTCCTGCATTGTAGACAGACGATTTACCCTCTGAGCCACCAGGGAAGCCATGGATATGGACTGTTTTATTTCCCTCCCAAAGAAAGAAGGAAAGGAACCTCGAGTTTTGAGTCTGTTAGCACACTCTGTCACTCACTATTTCTTCTTTTTGAAGTCATCTACTCTGTGTATTTCACTTCCCTTCATTTCCTGAAAAATTGAGCTCCTGTATCAGTTTCTTCCTCCTGTACAAGTACTGTCATATTCATGGTGATGTTATTCCTCCAATATTCTAACCTCTCTTGTCTTGGCCTTATATCATCTACTGATACTGCCTCTATACTACCACTCTTTTTTATAGCCTGGATTTTGTTGTTATTACCTACCTCCAGTCTAGCAGTTCAATTTCTAGCTTCCTATTCTCTGACCACCACTTCCTGCTTTTCTAGCTGACTCTCTTTACTAGTCCAACTCAATAATCCTTTTAAACTCAAGGACCTCTATTTAACCTATCACCTTTCCATATCCTTAACTCAGCAAATGCCCTCACCCCCTTATTTCCCGGGTGGCTCAGATGGTAAAGTGTCTGCCTGCAATGCAGGAGACCCAGGTTCGATCCCTGGGTCGGGAAGATCCCCTGGAGAAGGAAATGGCAACCCACTCCAGTACTCTTGCCTGGAAAATTCCATGGATGGAGGAGCCTGGTAGGCTACAGTCCATGGGCTCGCAAAGAGTTGGACAGGACTGAATGAATTCACTTTCACTTTCTAGCAAAATCGCAACTAGAGTCAGATCCAACTGTCTGCCTAATGTGTGTTCATACCTGAAAAGTCAAACGTGACTGGAGAAAAACTTACCATCATGCTCATTGGTCTCATTTTAAATCTATGACCAATAATCTCAAGTGGGTCAACACTGTGTAAGTTTAAGATGTGCAGCATAATGATTACCTTAAGTATGTCATAAAATGATGATCACAAAAAGTTTAGTGAACATTCTTCATCTCTATAGATACAAAATGAAAGAAATAGGAAAAAAGGTATTTTTATTTCTTGATATGAGAGTGCTTTGGATTTATTCTCTTAACAACTTTTCATATATAACATTCAGCGTTGTTAACTATCTTTGTCATACTGGTCCTTTGATCTCTAGGTCTTATTCATCTTATAACTGGAAGTTGATACATTATTGACTGGCTTCACCCAATTCTCCCCCTGTGTACTTAGTCACTCACTCCTGTCCAACTCTTTGCAACCCCATGGACTGTAGCCCACCAGGCTTCTCTGTCCATGAGGATTCTCCAGGCAAGAATCCTGGAGTGGGTTGCCATGCCCTCTTCCAGGGGATCTTCCCAACCCAGGGATCGAACCCTGATCTCCCATACTGCAGGTGGATTCTTTACCATCTGAGCCACCAGACGTCTTCCCCTGCCTTCTGTCCAATTCTCCCCCTGTCTTTCCCCCCTGCCTTTGTCCAATGGCCCCCACCGCCTCCCCCCACCTTCATCCACCTGCACTTTTGGTAACCACAAATCTAAGCTCTCTTCAATAAGTCTGTTTTTGAAGTGTAATTGACCTACAACACTGTTAGTGCCAGTATACAACATAGTGATTCAGTATGTATTTCTATGCATATCAAACTGATCACCATGATGTCTCAGTCAGTTCCATCACTCAGCTGTGTCCAACTCTTTGTGACCCCATGGACTGCAGCATGCCAGGCTCCCCTGTCCATCACCTACTCCTGGAGCTTACTCAGACTCATGTCCATTGAGTCGGTGATGCCATCCAAACATCTCATCCTCTGTTGTCCCCTTCTCTTCATGCCTTCAATCTTTCCCAGCATCAAGTTCTTTTCCAATGAGTCAGTTCTTTGCATCTGGTGGCCCAGGTCTAGTTAGCATCTTAACTCCTTTGTATGAATGGACTATGTAAATTCCTAGCAAAGGAAAGCCATCTATTCATACACAAGATCTCATTGCATTATCCTCTTTCAGAACTTCACTGTAACAATTCACCTATCTATTCTTACATCATCAGATTTCTCTCTTCATTGAACTTTTTCATGAACATATAGTGGTTTATTTTAATGAAACAAACTGACCACTACTTCTTCCAGCTACTATCCCTGTTTCCTTTCATTTATATAAAAACTTCTAAAAAAATATCTAGCTCTATGCATTGACTGCAATTTATTTTTTTTTCCCTCTGTTAGATTGAACCTATTACGGTCAGATTTTACTTTATACCCAAAACTATTTTAAGAGTGGTTTTGCAGGTCACAAATGATCTCCAAGTTGCTTAATCCAATGACAGTTTTCAGTCCTCACCTTTCTATAGGATTTGAAACAGTTTATTACTCCTTCATCCTTGCTGTACTTCCTTGCTTTTCTTCCCTAGATATTATACCTTTTGTTTGCCTCATATCTCAATGGCTGTTTCATTTGTGTCTCTTTTGCGGTGTTTCTCAAGCTTCTCCAACCTCCGAGGCTGAGTCATTTGACTTTTTTTTTCCCATCTGTATAGAATCCCTTGGTGATAATATCCTACATAGTGGCTTTAAATGTCATCTATATGCTGACAGCTTTCAAATTTATATATCTTAGGCCAAGACCTTCTTTTCTTTATAATCATACATTCAAATGCTGGCTCATTATTTGGATGTCTTATAGACAATTCAAAATTAACACTTATATGTTATCCTGAACTACTCTTCCTGTCATTCCCATCTCAAATCAGCATTCTCCTTTTATTTCTTTAAAGTAACTTAGACTCCTCTTTGACTCTGCTCTTTCCCTTATAACGTATGTCCACTCTGGCAATACATCAAGCAAGCTTATCCTTAAAATTACCTATGGAATTCATAAAATTCAAACCACTTCTACTGCCACCATTGTGGTCCATGCCGCATATCACCCATGTTTTTTTTCCAGCCACCTCCTATCTGGTTTCCCTGTTCATATCCTTGACTCGGCAATCCTATTTGTGGTGAAGCTACCAAATTGAGCTTATAAACCACATAGATCACTCTTCTGTATGTTAGAGTGGTGAATATATGACTCTTATGTGTTTATTAAAATCCTTATAAAATATTTCTCTATGCAAATTTAAAAAAATCAGCAAAAATTAATACAGATTTTTTACTTTTGTCTCAAGTGTGAGCTGAAGTCCTTCTAATGGCCCAAGTTTACTCTGCCTCAGTCATACTGAACACTTCATGTTTTCAAACACACAAGATATTCTCTAGCTTCAGGATCTTTACTCCATAGTCAAAGAATGTAGATCCTAATATTGTTAACTTTAAAAACTTATGTTTTTATGTTTATTCTAATATGTGGCCAGATTTTATATATGGTCAAAGAACATTTAAAAATGAATATTAATATTATTTCTTTTCAGGTCTGTGCATAAATCTCTAAAACCAAATTTATTAGTTCTATTTGTTACCAGTCATTATCTCCATAGGGTCATTTTACTTTTGACAGATCTATCAAATACTAAGGAAGGAGTATTAAAATATTGTGGAACAGTAAATGTTTATCTAACATGATGAGGACTGGAGCAAATCAATTAATCCAAAATGCCTGTTATAACAGGGGATAAAGAAAACAAACATAGAAGATGTATTATTTTGGTTTAGAACACAGATATTTATTTGCAAATCTTTTGAGGAAGAGTCAAAGTCTTTCCTAGGGTATGGGCTCTGTATTGGAGTTCTATTTGTCTGGCTTAAACCACATCCATTTGAAAGGTCTGTCATTTTTAAATGTGGATTTTTTAAAGTGGAAAGAGATTTTAAAGGCATTTTTGTAAGTGATTTGGATATAGAATAATGTCTAGGTTTTTACAATTAATATCTGATCTCCCAATAACTTACCTTTGTGTCCCCACATGTAATTTGAGAGGAATTCTTAGAGTCACGTTGATGGAAGCTTTACAAACTCTTTAAGTTGTAATGAAGTATAAACCCTATTTTCACATTTAATATGTGGTGTTTAATATAAAATATCAGATCCAATGTCAATATCAAGTACAACAGACATAAGCATATTTGGAAACAAATATGACTGACCCTTGGTAAGCGTCCAACTCAATTTGTGGGGGTAGAAAGGTATGAGCGTGCAGAGAGGGCAAGGCATTGGTGGTCAGTATTAAGACTGCTAAGGATATGCCAGCATATTTTGCAGGAGAATATAAATTGTCAGTTAATTTATAGAGACGGTTAAGAGCTCTTACTGTATTACTATGTCAATGTCTCTTTCCAACTCTTTTTTGCTTTTATGTTTTAGTCTTTATCTGATGCATAAAACTGATGACAGCTATAGCCTTCGAGCATTGTTCTTTTGTTCATAAAAGTAACATTCTTTGTTCCTTTGAAGCTTTTAGCTTGAACTTGTCTCTTAGTGCTATTGCAACCTTTTTTTATTTCTTTGATGCTTCTTACCTCTTTACTTTGTTTTCTTTTATGGTGGGAGTTCCTTTGATATTTTTCTCTTCTGTAATGTGGAAAGCCTCCAAATTGATAGAGATCGATATTAAGACTTGAAAAAACTTTTTGGATTCCGTATTACTCAAGATACCAACTTCAGTAATTGTTCAACTTCTTAAGATGAAGTGTTGGCAAACTTTCAGTTTCTTCAATCTTATTTAACTTGCTATATGTTTTCCATAATCATCATGATTTTGCACACATACACACATGTGTGGGTTTATATATTTAATGCCCACCACCAAATTCCTCATTTATGGGCTGTTTGTTTTTATTCATTTTTAGTTTATTGGTATATATCTTCAAATAGCTGCCTTCCACACTCACCCACTGCAATGGCACATAAATGATGTACTTTTCACATCATGTTTTCATCTGAAAGTTTTTTCCTTTGCCTGTTTTCCAGAATGACAATTTATCAGACTATAGATCTCATGAGTCAGAACCCTTCTACTTTGATATTTACAAATGTTGATAGAAGTTATATAACATTTAATGTGGTCATTGAGAAAAAACTATGTGATCAAATTGCTTACCTTTTTCTTTATAGATGAAAATTTTTTTCCCTTTAGATACTTGCAGGCTTTTTTATTTGCTCTTAAAATTGAATATTTTCACCAGGTTGAAATGAAGTGACAGTTCTCATTTAATAATTTCACCCAGAACTGGGTGAATACTTTTTGGCTGTAGATTTGATCAGATATATGTTCTTTTAATACACTTGTGGTTATTATTTCCATCCCATCTGTTCTGTTTTCTTCTGCAGGAAATCATATTCCTAAATGTTGGATTTCTTCTGTCTATTCTCAATGTCTCTCATATTTTCCACTTATACCATATTCTGGGTGAATTTTAAAGCCTCTCATCCAAAGCAGTGATTGGATTTTTGACATGTTGATTCTACTTTTCTTTTCAATAGCTTCTAAGCTTATATAGCTTCTAATACCACTTAAAACTCCTTGGAGATTAAAAAAACTTTTTTTTTGGCTTAACTCTATCATATTCTGTTTTTGACTTAACCCTGTCATATTCCATTTTATGTGAGTTTGTTTATCACTCATTGAGCCTATTTAATTTTCTTGGGAGAGCAAAGCAGTTTTTACTTAGTTTTCTTTTTTTAAAAAAATTTATGTTATTGAAGTATAGTTGGTTTTACAATGTTGTATTAGTTTTTGCTATACACTAAAGTGACTCAGTTATAGAGAAAACTGACTTAGTTATACATATAGATACTTTTTCATATTCTTGTCCATTATAGTTTATTTTAGGGTATTGAATATAGTTCCCTGTGCTGTACAGTAGGATCTTTTTGCTTATCCATTGTATATATACATATATATATGCTTAAAAGTTTTCTTTTGTTTCCTGTAATGTAGCTTCAAAAGCATACCTTTACATCTGTACTTTGCATGTTATGTTTACTTTCACTTTTATGTTGCAGTTTTTCTTCATAAGTTTTTGTCTGACTGACATTCTCCTGGGTAAATTTTTAATTAGATCTGCTATTTGCTTCAGAATAGTAGAAGTGAGATGGATTCTCCTTTTTCTTTGCCAAGGTCTTCAAAATTTAACATAATTACTGTAACTTTGTGGTATAGTCTGAAGTCAGGGAGCCTTATTCCTCCAGCTCTGTTTTTCTTTCTCAAGATTGCTTTGGCTATTTGTGATCTTTCGTTTTTCCATACAAATTGTCAACTTCTTTAATTCTAATTCTGTGAAAAATGCCTTTGGTAATTTGATAGGGATGGCAATGAATCTATAAACTGCTTTGAGTAGTATAGTCATTTTCACAATATTGATTCTTCCAATCCAAGAACATGGTACATTTTTCCATCTGTTTTTGTCATCTTTGATTTCTTTCATCAGCATCTAATTGTTTTCAGGTCTATTGCCTGAAAAAAAAGGGATAGAGAAAGCTTGTGACATAGACATCAGAAGGGGGCAGAAAGAGTACCCCATCACTAGTGTTAGCAATGGAGTTATATACTTTTTAATTACTTATTACAGTGAATCAAAAGAATGTGTGGGGGTTGTAAAGAGCTCACTAGACCCACTCCCATAATTTACATTTTAAGATAATAGGATTAGCCAGAAGGTTTTTTTCCCAGAGACTGTCCTCAAGTAGGATACATTATTGTTACATAATCCTAAGAAATGTAGAGAGAAAAAAATAAAAAAAACATTTGTGCTTTTTCCCTCCTTGAGAATTCCAGACCCTCCTCTCCTTGAGGACCCCTGGACTTCTTATCAGCCTGCCTAGGAATTGATTCTCTCAGTATCATGTCATATGCAAGTAATGGCAATTTTACTTTTCCAATTCAGATTTCTTTTATTTCCTTTTCTTCTCTGATTGTCATGACTAGGACTTTCAAAAATATATTGAATAATAGTGGTGATGGTGGACATCCTTGTCTTGTTCCTAATCTTTAAAGCAAGTGCTTTCAGCTTTTCACCATTGAGAATGAGGTTTGTTGTGGCTTTCTCATATATGGACTTTATTATGTTGAGGTAGTGGGAATGTAAACTGGTGTAGACGTTATGGAGAACAACATGACAGTTCCTTAAAAACTAATAATAAAGCTCTCATATGACCCAGATATCACACTCCTGGGCATATATCCAAAGAAAACCCTAATATTCATTGCAGCACTATTTACAATAGCCAGTACATGGAAGCGACCTAAATGCCCATCAACAGAGGAATGGGTGAAGAAAATATGGGATCTATATACAATGGAATATTACTCAGCCTATCATAAAAAGAATGAATTAATGCCATTTGCAGCAGCATGGATGGACCTAGAGATTGTCATACTGTGTGAAGTAATTCAGACAGACAATGACAAATATCATGATATTGCTTACCTGTGGAATCTAAAAAAATGTACAGAAGAACTTATATTCAAAACAAATAGTTACAGATGTAGAAAATAAACTTATGCTTGCATGGGTAGAGATGGGGAGGGATAAATTGGGATATTGGGATTGACATATAGACACTACTATATATAAAATAGATAGCTAATAACTACGTTTAGCATAGGGAACTCTACTCAGTACTCTGTAATGATCTGTAGGGGAAAATAATCTTAAAGGAGAGTGGCTGTATGTATATGTATAACAGATTCACTTTGCTGTACACCTGAAACTAACACAACATTGTAAATCAACTATATTCCAATAAAAAATTCAAAGTAGCAAACATAACAGACATAATTAACCGAAATGCCAGATTTTATAGGTAAATGCCACACGTTTAGTTATTAACTAGCTGAGGAAGGGTGAGAATATCAGCATTTGTGGTAACTTTGTTTCTGTAAGTTTTAATCTCAATATCTGTTGAAATGACTTCAACTAAGGGCTAGTGTTCCTTACTTGTTTTCTCTTTAATCTGTCCAAAATTGCAGAGTTTGGCTCTGGGGTTTAGCTCTTCATAATTCCCTGGTGGCTCAGACAGTTAAGCGTCTGCCTGCAACGTGGGAGATCCAGGTTCAATCCAGGATCCAGGGTCGGGAAGATCCCCTGGAGAAGGAAATGGCAACCCACTCCAGTACTCTTGCCTGGAAAATCCCATGGATGGAGGAGCCTGGTGGGCTACAGTCTATGGGGTCGCAAACAGTTGGACATGACTGAGCAACTTCACTTCAATCCCTCTACATGGTTTTTCAACTTGCTCAGATGAGGGCTGGTACATCCCTCATCCCTGTAGGGATGTGTCAGTCACTGTAAATTCTCCTTCATGTCCCTAGAGTCCTGTGAGGAAGGGAACCATTGGCATGTCTCATGTCTTTGCCATGGCAGTGCAATTCCTCCAGCCTTTACTGCTTCAAATTAGAGTAGCTTGACAAAATTGCTTACTTCTTGCAGCAACTTCTTACTTCTTACTACTCTGTTTTGGTTTGTTTTAAAAGAATTGTGCATCAGCCCATACTTTGTTTTATTCAGCTTGGATTATATCTTATAGGCATTCCTACGTTAGGGTTTGTTACTATCCCTTGTTATTAGTGTTCTTGTATCTCTTTGGTACAAGATACAGCTTTGGTACAATCACAGCTGGTTTCTGGTTTGGGGAACTGGAATAGACTCATGGATTTCTAATGCATTATCTTTCCCAGAAGACACCCTCAGTAGGAATTTTGTTGCTCTCCATAACATCATTTTTATTCACCATCCTCCTTCACCCATTTCAGAAACTAATTAGTCTAAATTCAATTTTCTCATTAACACCCAGCTCCTCTAGATTTCTTGCAGAGAGTCACCTGAAGCTGGTGACATTCTTTACCTAGTTTTGAATACAATCATGATTGCCAAACCCACTGAATAACCACTACTGAGGGAAATTGTTTTACAAGGAAAGCATAAAGCACAGTGCATTCACATGGGACTTTCTCAATAAATGTGAGTTCCAGTCCCTTCCCTTCCCAGGTCCTTTTGTTGTCTAGTTTCCCCCTGGTTCTCTACATCCTGAAAATAATTGCTGAATAGTTCTCTCTAAACATAGCTCTCTTGGTACAAAACCACTAACAAACTATAGTCAATTATTTCTGCTTCTTCATCCTTTACTTGTTTGCTTTGTACATTTCTAGGTGATATAGCCAGACCAGTTGTAAGAATACAATAGATACTCAGGGATGGAATTCATTAATAAAGTAGGAATGATCTTGGCCTTTTTGATTATTATTCTGTGTCACTCTTTAATCCTCTATGGCCTTTGTCTGTCTTCCACTCTTCATCATGTCTTGGGAGGGAGCAGATGAGAATACGTAAGAAACACTGAAACTTATTTTTTTGAGAAGAAAATCCCATGGAATATGAAAAGTAATATTTGCCTGACATGTTGGGGTTTCATCTGAGACTTTGTTCGAGTCTGAGTAAAATATTTTCTGCCATTTTTGAATTGTGTGGAAAGAAAAATATATTTCTTTAAAAAGTGTACTGAGTCTTAAAAATATTATGCAGAAGGCAGTTAACAGTTACGTATTTCAAAATTGCTTTAGAAAAAAAATCTGGAATTAAAGAGAATTGTTGCATTATCTTTTAAAAGATTAAGTAATGATGTCTATATTAGCAAAAAAAAGTATATCAACACAATCTCCGTGCCCTTGTTAATGTTGAAACTGTTGAAAGAACTCCTATGTCTCAACTTAGAACAAATTAAATAATCAGAAAAGGGATCTTGTTTTGCTAGTGAGAAATGTATGTACTCTGAAGTATTCTTCCTTTCAAAAGTTCTTCTTTATCAGTTGAAGGATTATTTTTTCAATGATTTCTTTGTGATCTAAGCTAAACTCTTACTGCAATTTAAAACTTTTTCCTATACTATTGTACTTCTGTGGAATTGGAGAGTCATTTGACTCAAGTAGTTGCTGTCTTCTCAAGCAATGGATGCATTTTAAAGGAATGTGAGAAGAATACCTCACAGAATGCCTTGCCGTAGGACTTCTATTCTCTTTTCTGGTTACAACTGCAAATTATTTTTTCTTCCTTCCTCTACTCTCTTATTTTAGGATCTTCTTTCTTATGTAATTTAATATAGATAATGATATAAATCACAGAATTCAAATTAACTGCAGAAAAATTTGTTGTCGTATGTACTTCATAATGTCATTACTGCCTATTGATCATGATTTTCATTTATTTTAAGGTGTGCTTTTAACTTTTTTCCAAAAAAAGTATCTGTATAGACATGCCAGTAAATTCTACATATTAATATTCTGTATTTTCAAAAAAGATACAAGAAACACAGAATTCAAATATTTGAAGCAAAACAGCTTCAGTTTTCAATAATGGGTATTATTGCCTCTGATTTTTGAAATTTCAAGCAGAAGATTTTGTACTAACAGGGTCTGGTGGTAATAGAGAAGCAAATCTAATTTTTTATTCATTGTAGTTACATGATCATAGCGAAATTTAAGAATTGAAGTCTCTGGGTTTTATGTAAAATATATTTGAAAATGGAATCAATGTGTTTAGAAAATATTTGTATTTATATATTCTGTATTTTTAAAAGTATTATTGTAATGATAGGATAACTTAAAATAGCTTGTACATTTGAATATTGGTTGAAATATTTTTAATGAATGAAACCTTTTACTCCTTCAGATTCAAGTTGAGGTCATTGACTGTCAGTAACCACAGCTGGTATATATGCCTTAGGTCTGGGCAACCAGAGCATTGTATTCTATTCTCCTTACCAGCTATGACAATTCATTTAGAGGCGGTAACGTGGTCCAAGCATGAGCTCCTCTGAGGACTTTTTGGAATTATAGATGGAGAAGGGGGACACTTCTTGTCTGAGATTGCTAGTATAAATAAAACAGTGATTATGGAATTTGGGGGCTATTCTTAAACCACCCATTGGAAAAGAGTGTGGTTGTTTCAGTGGCTTTGTGTGAAACCTGGATCAAATCCACCAAAAAACCATGGACTTAATGGTTATATATAACAAGATCTTTTCTATTACTATTTTAAACTTCTTGAATTAGTTGTTTGTTTCTTTCACTTTTATTAATAAAGTCCTGAGACATGTAAAAAAAATGGTCAGCATAACATAGCAGTTAAAGAATTCAGACTGTGGAGCAGTTGGTCTTAGTATGAATCCTAGCTCTGCACTCAAAGTCTGGCATGCTGTATTGCATGTGGTACAAAGAGTTGGGCACAACTTAGTGACTGAACAACACAACTCAGAGCTGTGTGACCTTGACCAAGTCACCTAACCTCTCTTCCTTTGTTTCCTTACCTATAAAATAGACCTAGTCATAGTATCAACCTCAGAGGATTGTTATGATTTTGATAGTTTCTATTTATAAAGTGCTTACAAGAACTTCTGGCACATGTGTACTGTGTAATATTTGTTAAATATGAACAGAAATTGAATAAGTAGATTCTTCATATTATAGAAAAAGAGTTGACATTAAACTCTTTGATTTTTGTGATCCCTTTGGAAAGGGCAGAGAATATACACAGAATGCTGCATTTTTTTTCTGTTGTTGTTGGTAGCCAAATTACTCTTTCCCATGATAAGTTTAGGCTTTGTTGTTGTTTAGTTGCTAAGTCATGTCTGACTCTTTGCGACCCCATGGACTGCAGCACAGCAGGCTTCCCTGTCCTTCACTATCTCCCGGAGTTTGCTCAAACTCATGTCAGTTGAGTTGGTAATGCCATTCAACCATATAGTTCTCTGTCACCCCCTTCACCTCCTGCCCTCAATCTTTCCTAGCATCAGGGCATTTCCAATGAGTTCGCTCTTCAAATCAGATGGCCAAAGTGTTGGAGCTTCAGTATCAGTCCTTCCAATGAATATTCTGGGTTGATTTCTTTTAGGATTGACTGGTTTGATCTCCTTGATGTCCAAGGGACTTTCAAGAGTCTTCTCCAGCACCACAATTCGAAAGTATCAATTCTTTGGCACTCAGCCTTCTTTATGGTCCAACTCTCACATCCATACATGACTACTGGAAAAAACCATAGCTTTGACTAGATGGACCTATGTTGGCAGAGTGATGTCTTTTAATTTTATGGCTGCAGGCACTCGTCCACAGTGATTTTGGAGCCCAAGAAAATAAAATCTGTCACTGCTTCCATTTTTCCCCCTTTTATTTGCCATGAAGTGATGGGACCAGATACTATGATCTTAGTTTTAGTACAATCTATAATGATTCTTTTGAATCATTAAATATTTCATTTTTAAAGTATTAGTTTTATATTACTTTACTGGACCACTTGGGTATAAGACTTTTGGGCACCAGCTAAAAAGACTGTTTCACTTCCTGAACATTAGTTTTCTCAATCCTTTTAATTAAAGCAAATTTCTTATAGCTCTCAAATCAGGTACAGATACATTTAAAAATTAAAAGTCAGGTCCTCAACATATACCATGTGTTAATACAAATAGTCTCTGCCTCTGTTGTTGATCCACTGTGGTCCATTTGATCCAATGTTCTATAAAGAATTTATGCAAACATTTTGAAGAGAAGCATATTGTGGCAAAGACACTTTGAATGGCAAAGTCCCTCTTTCAGTGTTTGAACTTTCTTGAGTTACACCTGTGTGTTCTTTGTATCTACATATCCTTTGATTTAACATTTTTTAAAAATAAGAAAAATGTGATTGTAAATATATATATTTTGAAACTGAGAGAACACAATTCAGTTCATTTTTTAGTCTGCTGTTCTTTTTTCATGGCTTCTGTTGAAGTTATTAAATTTTAGTTAATATAGCTTGGGAGTCACATTCTATACTTTTAAAAACATTAATCATTTTATGTCCACAGGTAGGAAGCAATGTAGCTTTGCAGGTTATTAATCATTGGATTTCACATCATGAATAATACATTTATGTTCTTTGCTGTTCTTTATCAGATAATATATGTATGCAGCTTGTTTACCCTTTGCATGCATATTGTGGCTTTTATGATGTATTGTGTACATGTAGTTAGTTCTACTTATTCTTTTAGAGCTTATGATAAAAATGATGCTACAGTGAAATGAAAAACTGGTTATCATGCTCAGGGATATTGGAGTCTTTATTAAAAGACAAGTCTGTTCCTAGTCTTAACTTTTGCTGGGCTAGCGGTGCAATTAAAAATAAAGATTGATATACCATATATCTAAAGATTTGAAAGTTACAGATGAAGCAAACAGAATTATAAAATAATATGTGCTATCTTCCTACTTTGAATATGCCTTAACAATAAACTGTAAGATCAGTTAGAACTTGAAATTCTTTTTTTTTTTTTAATTTTTTATTTTTTTTAAATTTTAAAATCTTTAATTCTTAACATGCGTTCCCAAACATGAACCCCCCTCCCACCTCCCTCCCCACAACATCTCTCTGGGTCATCCCCATGCACCAGCCCCAAGCAAGCTGCACCCTATTTAAGAACTTGAAATTCTTAAAACACTGGAGCTTCTTAGGAAGAGCCAGACATGTGGCCCAAGTTCTCCACCTTGCATCACAAGGTGCTGGGTGCTTTGTCCAGACCCTGTAGGCAAGCTTCATCTATAGCTGCTTTCTTGCACATCTTCTGGCCACTTTCTGGCTTTGCAATGGTGGCTTTGCTTACCTTCTGGAGGATGTAGCAGGTAAGGGGCCTGTTCAAGTCCTGGAAACATGCTAAGATTGTTTCAGTAGCTGTTTCCAGCTACTGGCCCAGGAGTCTTGCTCAGTAGGGCCCTTATCTGTGTTGAGGGATGAAGGGGGATTAGAGCAAATTGCAAATGCAGTGGCTCAGGCCAGTGGGTGTCTTGTCTAAGTGGTACTTCTGAGAGTCCAACCTAGAAACTTAGTCTTCATTTATTTAATGGTTGCATTATTATGAAGGCTGAACTCCTGCAATCCAAACCGAAAAGACAGCTTTGTTCCTTTACTCACATAAAGATATTTTAGAACTAGTAAAGTTACTGAAGAAAATGAGTGGTGCTAATACAAATAATAAGTCATGATATTTAAGGGAACTTTCATCATGACAATAAATATACATCTATGTTTTTTGTGCAGTGTGGGTTTAAAATTTAAATAGCAAAATTCAGCGTGATTTTCTATTACCTGTAAGTCATTTGACATTTGTAGTCCTCACAATATGCAAGTTTGTATGCATAAACATATATATTTTTTTCACTTAGAAAAATTTTTCTAGAGGTTTACATATTAATCTGCTGAGAAATTTCCCTTTGCTATGAATTACAAAAGTCAATTCCATTGATGTGACTAAGTAACCAAAATAATTCAATAACTACATTTAATAAGGTACTTGATTCACTTGTCTTCAAATCTAAACATGTAATTAACTAAAAATAATCAATTGTTAATAGAAATAATTTTGCTGTAGAAAGAATAACAATACCCCTTCTCAGATTACACCATGGGAAGAAACCACATCCTTTTTTTCACTTTGCTAGAATAGTCTATCATCACTGTTGCCTAATTAGTCTAAGAGAAATATTTGCCCAGATCAACTATAAAGATTACCGTATTCCTTCTCAAACTGAAAATTTTATTTCAAGTGGATAATCAAGGATTTAGTCTTCTTTCACTGTTTTATGAAACCATGTTTAATATGCTTACATGAAAGCATATCTCATGTTAAATTACAAAGATGGTTTTTGCTTTATGCTTTACAAATGACAGAGGAAAAAATGTCAACTTTCTATCAGGTCAATCAAAGGCTCTTCATATAGCTGTGCTTAGTAAGAAGGCAGAAAGGCAAGTTCCTCAAGCAAAGGCAGGTTGTGGTTTCACCCGTGCAAGATACATAGGCAAATGTAAGAAGTGAGATCCTAAAGCACAGAACCCTTCACAAAAATTATTTTGGTGAGATGCTGGCTCAGTAATCCTATGTCAGTTTTGCTGTCTTTTGGTGCCTACTAACTTCAAGTCATAGAAGCATCTGCTCTTGGTATGCAAAAATTGCTTCCAAAAAGGGCACTATGTGCTACTGCAGTCTTGATTTTAAAAGAACCACTTGTATCATTTGTGAAAATATTCCAGAAATCCTGTTAAAGCAAGAACTTGGCCCCAGTGAAGTCCTGGCCTCATCTCTGTGGTCAAAGAATCTCGTGGGGGAATTTCTTACTAATAATATACACTGATCGGTGCTCTAGTCCACATGTGTGTAGGAAGAGAGAAATTTTATTATATTTGGAAGGTAAAATCCCCACTGATGAGAAACCCTCAAAGGATATACGCAGCTGCCATTGAGTGCGTTGACAGTGCAGTGACATTTATGTGCACACATTTCCATCATGGAAAGTAAAATAAATTACATGAAGTAATTTCAATTACTCTATCAAACACATTTGCAGGATTTCATGACATTTAAATAATTACACGTGGGCTATAGTAAGGATCATGGGTCTGAAATGAATTAAGCATTAAGGGAGTAGCACAATTTTTTCTCTGAAGAGTTTTTGTGTTGAGAATGAAGATAAGTGTTTGGTCTTTGGGAATCTTGTTAGGTGCCATTACTTTTCATCAATAGGCCAGAAATCATGGATTGTGAGTCTTTTCATAGGGCCTACCATAATTTGAGCATTAGCAGATCAAATGACAGTCACTCTGAGTGCAAGTTCTTATTACGGAATTTTTCATCTTCCATTAAAATGATTTAAGAAATAACTATGGAAACTATGCATCAAGATTTTTGATTTACAGGACCGGAACTGGACAAACTTTTTGGGTGGTTGTGGTGGGATGAATTTAAGAGTCAACCTTGGGTTTGGGGCCTTCTTGAATTCTTTTTTTTTTTTTCCTTCTCTGTTGAATCTAAGTTGCAGCAGATGCAGAAGGTATTTTGGAGTGGGTAGTCAGTTGGAGAGTAGTTTGGAGAGAAATGGTAATAGTGGTGACGTAGCATCATGAGCAACTTTGACCATTTTGAGCCTCAGCAGAGAGATGCTGTATTATTTCTCTTAACTCCAGGAGCTGGAATCAGAGTTCAACTCCAGGCCTCACACTACCGCCTGCATCTGAAAGACTGCTTGGTTGACGACTTTCACTCTTTTCTCATTGATTATTTCCTCAGGATGTTCTTTTATCTAGATTTCAATTTTTATAACAGCCTCTGAAAGAGACCCCAGTAGACATTAACAGAGCTCTTAACTTCAAACAGTGCTTTTAGAATATCAGAAAGAAAAAAATGAAGTAGTGATATTGTACAGAGGAGTACTATTTCAGTAAATAGCCAATTAGAAGAAGTAATGGTGAGCAAAATGGTTTCAAAGGTAACTTTAGAAGAAGACTTGGCTAATTTATTCATGAAAGGTTGTGCTATGGGCTTTGGATTAAAAAAAGGTCAAATTCATGATTAGTCATCTTCATGATTGCATGGACTCTTGGGTACTATTTGATACTTTTGTTTTTTCACTCTTTTGGACATAGTAATAAGGTTGTTCTATAAGTATGAAAAAATTCACCAAAAGATTTTTTACTTTGAACGTAAAAAGTTGTGACAGACCTTCAGTCTCAACAACCAAATTCCAAACCAGTTAAACTATAAACATCATAGTTAAAAAAAATCCTGTCATAAAGCTGAGCACATAAAGAAATCCAAACAAATAAAACATCAGAGTGTGAGGATCCCTTTACAGGATAAGAGAGTATTACCACTGCTCTTATCACTGGAAAAAATGTCTACTAAATAAAGGAAAGGGGAAAACCAGCTGAACTGCTAACATGTTTAATAGGCATGGATGGCCTCTTGTAATAGGTTAGAACTACAAGGGATCATCACTGTAGAGCATGTCTCCACTCAGCACCAATTGAAAAATAACACTTTAAAAATGTATGGCAAAACCAATACAATATTGTAAAGTAATTAGCCTCCAATTAAAATAAATACATTTATATTAAAAAACAAAAAAAAGTACTATAGCATATGAAAATAAGAAAAATCAGTCTAATGAAAAATATTTAAGATCTCTATACTAAAATATTACTGAGAAGTTAAATAAGACCTAAAAAAATGTAGAGATAGTCCATGTTTCTAGATTGGAAAGTAAAATTTTGCTATCACATATCTTTACTTTCTAAATAGATACATACATTCAATGCAATCTTTATCAAAAAGTCAACAAGCTATTCTGAAGATGTAGATGAGATGGTTCTAAATATATACAGAAATGCAAAGAAAATAGGATAGCTAAAACCACCTTGAAAAAGAACAAAAGTTGGAAAACTTTACCTGGTTTCAAAATTTATTATACAGAGCAACCAAGGCAGTGGTATTGGTCTAGGCATAGACAAATAGAATAATGGAACAGAATAAAGTCTAGAAATAGACCCATATATATTCTATTTATTGATTTCTTTTTTTTTTTCAAAAGTGTCAAAGCTATTTTGGGGAGAAGTCTCTTCACAGACATTGCAGGAACAACTTTGTATCTTCATGGAAGAAAATGTATTTTGATTCTCATCTCATGCCATATACAAAGTTAATTCTGGATTGGTCATAGATCTAAACATAAAACCAGATTCAAAAAGTTCTAGAAAAAAAGAAAAAATACTTTCATGACTACAGTTTAGATAGATATTTCCTGTACAGAACACAAAAATCATAAAACATAAGTTGATTATTAGACTTAGGCAAAGTTTAAAAATTCTGCCCATCAAAAGAACTCCACTAAAAATTAATACATACAATGTGAACTGAAAAGATTATCTTACAAATAATTTGTATACAGAATACATAAAGAATTCCTACAAATTAACTATAAAAGCACAAATAACCAAATAGAAATGTGTGATAGAGCTGAATAGGTACTTCACAGAAGTAGTACGTTTTAAAAGTGTTCAATGTCTTTAGTTAGAGGCTTCCCAGATGACTCAGCAGGTAAAGAATCTACCTACAGAGGAGACATAGGAGATGTAGGTTCTATCACTGGGTCAGGAAAATCCCCTCAATGAAATGGCAACCCACTCCAGTATTCTTGCCTGGAAAATCCCATGGACAGAGGAATCTGGTGGGTTATAGTCCAAAAGGTCTCAGAGTTGGATATGACTGAGTGCCAAAGCACACACGTCAGGCTATAAAAACTAAAACAAAAATGAGATACTACTAAACATGCCTTGGAATGGCTAAAACAGACTGAAAACATCAAATTTTGGTGGCAATGTGGAGTGGTAGACCCTCTCATACAATAATGATAGCAGTGTAAGTGGTAAAACTAATTAGGAAAACTGGCAGTTTCTTAAAAAGTTAAACATACATCTCCCTTGTGACCTAGGAATAAGTAGTACTCAGAGGTATTCACCTTGACTTGTAGAAAAATGTTTGTAGCAGCCATGTTTATAATAGCCTTATACTAGGATCATCCCAAATGTCTAACAATATAAAAATTGATAGACAAATTGTAGTATATCCATAGAATTGAATGTTGCTTAGTAATAAAAGGAAAAGCTATTGATACACTGAACAATGTGCATACACATCAACATTATATTGTATGAAAGAAGCTATGTACAGAAGAGCACATGCTATAGGCTTTCATATATATGAAAACCAAACAGAGACCAAAGTAATCTATGGTGGTAGAAATCCCGTATTAAGATGGAGGAGGGAGGGAGAGAAGTGACTGGAAAGGAGTACAGGGGAACATTTGTTCTACTATATGTATTTTGAATGGTGGTTGCTTGGCTGTATTTAATTGTCACTGCTCATCAAACTGAACATGTAAAGTTCATGCATTTTATTGACTGTTAATTACATCTCAATAAAGTGAAAACCTGCCAAGGAAAGTATCAGATCGTTGGTTAAAAAAAAAAAAATCACAAGACAGTCAATTGATTTTCATCTCTGAATGATGAAAAGTTTTCCAAGAATAACATATAAAGATCACAAAAATAATCTTTTGTTTTGTTTGTTAGAATAGCCAACCTTTAGTACAAATTCTTTTATTCTGAAATATCTCACTACCAAAGTGCAACCTTCTGTAGTTGTATCTCTAATCCCCAGTGTATTATAACCTTCAGTACAGACTCTTCGTATATCTGAATTATTAACATTTCTGCTCTCTTTTTTGTAAATAAAACAAATGTTGCAGCAACTTAATGTTTTATGCATCTTAGCTTTTTGTCAGAAAGCAAGTCCTTGCAATGCAACCTGTCATGGTTTTATTATTTGGTAACCTTATTTTGCTAAATATGTGGTAATGACATGTGTGTCTTTGTGTGTGTATGTGTGTATATATATGTGTTGTGGGGCAGGAGTTAGGTGGTAGAAACTGAGAGCATATTGGACTTCAGTGAGGTTGGATGAAGGATGTTTTCATCTCTGAATAAGGAAAAGACTAATGGAAGGAATTTCTCTACTTAATGGAACACGGTAAATTCTGAGTCTACAGATGTTCCATAATGGATTGATAAATAATTTTATGTACTTTTCTAACTGAGAAACAGTTTCTTACTGCAGTTTTAAAGTACTCTCAGATCTGCTACTTTCAAAACATGTCTTCCTTCATTTCCAACCTGTTTTAAGAGCATATAATTGTTCAAGTGCTTTGGAATAATTTTTGTTACTATCTTATAATTATGTGGAGTGCTGCAGTCAGGACTCAGAGCTATGGAGGCACTTCGATAAGACTTTTTATGTAACTGTCACTCCAATTCAACCTTGAGCCTGATGAAAAAAAATATTCTCTTTCCTAGCTTAGCTAAAAAGCACCTAAATATATAATTTGTGGTTCTGTGCTCATTTAAATCAGATCACCTTGAGATTCAAGTTGCATATAGATCTTAGCAAGTGTTTTCACACAAGAACTTTAGAGAAAAAGGCATAATGAGTTCTGATGCACTGTCGATTGAGTTTCTACAGTGACTTAGGATGTATCCATTAGGTATTGTGGAGTCATGTATATTCTGAGGGAGAATTTCTTGTCTGGGGGAGTACTCTGCCTTGGCATCATGTTATATCAGAAAACAACAGATTATTTTCTCTATTACTTTTTTGTTCATTACACCCAGAGTGGGTCTCTTTTCTTGTTTGAGTCCCTGATGCTCAGTGATAGATGAGTTAGGAAGGATATGAGCATAAGAAAATTCTTCCCTAATTTATCTAACCTAAAACTGAGTGGCCTTCCATATACCTGAATAGTATAAAAATGATGTGTGTGTAATATATATATTTCAATATGCTTACTGCTGCTGCTGCTAAGTTGCTTCAGTCGTGTCTGACTCTGTGAGACCCCATAGACGGCAGCCCACCAGGCTCCCCTGTCTCTGGGATTCTCCAGGCAAGAACACTGGAGTGGGTTGCCATTTCCTTCTCCAGTGCATGAAAGTGAAAAGTGAAAGTTAAGTGGCTTAGTCATGTCCGACTCTTAGTGACCCCATGGATTGCAGCCCACAGGCTCCTCCGTCCATGGGATTTTCCAGGTGAGAGTACTGCAGTGGGACACATCTAATTTATATGTATGTGTATACATACAAATATGTACACATATGTATGTATAGATAGTTAATCGATCAGGTAAAAGTTATCTTTCAGCCTCAATTGGCCAGTTCTTAGAACACTTTTTGGAGAGCAAATTAGCAGGCTCAATAAAATTGGAAATGTGTGTAATCTTTGACCAAGTAACTTTACCTCTAAAAATCCATCTTGTAGAGATTTCTGTACATTCTTAAAGACATTATCAATACAAGATTTTTTGACACCAGACATTTGAAAGCAACTTATATGTTCATCAATAAATTATGCCACATTCCTTCTGTCAAATATTGTGTAGTTAGGAAAAATAATGGTATAGATTTCTAAGTTGGAAAGAAATATCTTCCAAACATTGATAAAAGGAAAATGTAATTCACTGAGTGCTGTGTATAGCATCATTCCATTTATGATTAAAAAAATTGTGTAAGTACCCTTTATGTATGCACAAAATATTCTGAAAGGAATTTTAAACTTATTTGTTGTGGAAGAGAGAAATTAGGCAAGGTGTACTCAAGGAGAATAATTCTTTCTCTTCTGTATTGAATTTTAAGAATGTATGTATTAGTTGTTTAAACAGGAAAAAAAAATGAATCACTTGCAAGGTTTCTATTAAAGAAGTAGTGAATTCCCAAAATACAACATGGTTAACAGTAATGAATATTACATGACAAAGTAGGAGATATTGATTGAAAAGATTCTTATTTAAACTTGTAAATCCAAAAGGTGTTTTAAAACATCTTAAAGCCACAGTCATCAAGACAGTATGGTACTGGCACAAAGACAGACATATAGATCAATGGAACAAAATAGAAAGCCCAGAGATAAATCCACACACATATGGACACCTTATCTTTGACAAAGGAGGCAAGAATATACAATGGAGTAAAGACAATCTCTTTAACAAGTGGTGCTGGGAAAACTGGTCAACCACTTGTAAAAGAATGAAACTAGATCACTTTCTATCACCGTACACAAAAATAAACTCAAAATGGATTAAAGATCTAAATGTAAGATCAGAAACTATAAAACTCCTAGAGGAGAACATAGGCAAAACACTCTCAGACATAAATCACAGCAGGATCCTCTATGATCCACCTCCCAGAATTCTGGAAATAAAAGCAAAAATAAACAAATGGGATCTAATTAAAATTAAAAGCTTCTGTACAACAAAGGAAAATATAAGCAAGGTGAAAAGACAGCCTTCTGAATGGGAGAAAATAATAGCAACTGAAACAACTGACAAACAACTAATCTCAAAAATATACAAGCAACTTCTGCAGCTCAATTCCAGAAAAATAAACGACCCAATCAAAAAATGGGCCAAAGAACTAAGTAGACATTTCTCCAAAGAAGACATACGGATGGCTAACAAACACATGAAAAGATGCTCAACATCACTCATTATTAGAGAAATGCAAATCAAAACCACAATGAGGTACCACTTCACACCAGTCAGAATGGCTGCGATCCAAAAATCTGCAAGCAATAAATGCTGGAGAGGGTGTGGAGAAAAGGGAACCCTCCTACACTGTTGGTGGGAATGCAAACTGGTACAGCCACTATGGAGAACAGTGTGGAGATTCCTTAAAAAATTGCAAATAGAACTACCTTATGACCCAGCAATCCCACTTCTGGGCATACACACCGAGGAAACCAGAATTGAAAGAGACACATGTACCCCAATGTTCATCGCAGCACTGTTTACAATAGCCAGGACATGGAAACAACCTAGATGTCCATCAGCAGATGAATGGATAAGAAAGCTGTGGTACATATACACAATGGAGTATTACTCAGCCGTTAAAAAGAATTCATTTGAATCAGTTCTGATGAGATGGGTGAAACTGGAGCCAATTATACAGAGTGAAGTAAGCCAGAAAGAAAAACACCAATACAGTATACTAACACATATATATGGAATTTAGGAAGATGGCAATGACGACCCTGTATGCAAGACAGGAAAAAAGACACAGATGTGGATACCAGACTTTTGGACTCAGAGGGAGAGGGAGAGGGTGGGGTGATTTGGGAGAATGGGAATTATAACATGTATACTGTCATGTAAGAATTGAATCGCCAGTCCATATCTGACATAGGGTGCAGCATGCTTGGGGCTGGTGCATGGGGATGACCCAGAGAGATGTTGTGGGGAGGGAGGTGGGAGGGGGGTTCATGTTTGGGAACGCATGTAAGAATTAAAGATTTTAAAATTTAAAAAAAAATAAAAAATTAAAATAAAAAAAAATAAAACATCTTAAAGTTTCATTGAAATGCTATTTTTTGTAAATAGTTGAAAAAGTTGGTATTTGACTATTTCCTTTTCAGAGTGTGAAGTATCTATACTACCTGTATTTTATAAGTGAGTGTTTATGAAGCATTCTGTAGTGGGTTCAACAATGAAACTCCAAAAGTTACATCCAAGTGTACATCTAGAACCTACAAATGTGATTTTGTTTGGAAGTAATTATAGAGAATCTTTGGACATGCAACTAAAGAATCTTGGGATGAGATTATCCTGGATTGTCTACTGCTACCGCTGCTAAGTTGCTTCAGTCATGTCCGACTCTGTGCAATCCCATAGATGGCAGCCCACCAGGCTCCCCCGTCCCTGGGATTCTCCAGGCAAGAACACTGGAGTGGGTTGCCATTTCCTTCTCCAGTGCATAAAAGTGAAAAGTGAAAGTGAAGTTGCTCAGTCGTGTCTGACTCCTAGCGACTCCATGGACTGCACTTCCAGGCTCCTCTGTCCATGGGATTTGCCAGGCAAGAGTACTAGAGTGGGGTGCCATTGCGTGGATTGTCTAGGTGGGCCCTAAATCCAATGGCAAGCATCCTTATAGAAGTTAGGCAGAGGCAGATGTTATAGACAGAAGAGAAGACACATGGAGGAGAGGGCCGTGTGAATATGGAGGCAGAGACTGGAGTGATGTGTGCTAAGCTATGTCAGTCATGTCTGACTTTTTGTGACCCTATGAACTGCCTGCCAGGCCCCTCTGCCCATGGAATTTCCCAGGCAAGAATGCTGGAGTGGGTAGCTGTTTCCTTCTCCAAGGGATTTTCCTTACCCAGGGATCAAACCGAGGCCTACTGCATTGCAGGCAGATTCTTTACCATCTGAGCCACCAGGGAAGTCCTAGAATGATGTAGCTACTAGCTATATAATGCCTGAAGTGGCCTGAAGCTGGAAGAAGTAAGGAATGATTGCCCCTAGAGCCTTCACCAGACCACATTACCTGTCTCCTGAGAAACCTGTATGCAGGACAAGAAGCAACATGTAGAACTGGACATGGAACAACTGACTGGTTCAAAATTGAGAAAGGAGTATGTCAAGGCTGTCTGTTGTCACCCTGCTTATTTAACTTGTATGCAGAGTACATCATACTAAATGGATGACTCACAAGCTAGAATCAAGATTGCCAGGAGAAATATCAACAATCTCAGATATGCAGATGACACACTTTAATGGCAGAAAGTGAAGAGGAACTAAAGAACCTCTTGATGAAGGTGAAAGAATTTTTAACTAGCTTAAAACTCAACATTCAATAAATGAAGATCATGGCATCGATCCCATCACTTTGTGTCAAATAGATGGGGAATATGTGGGAACAGTGTCAGACTTCATTTTTTTGGGCTCCAAAATCAATGCAGATGGTGACTGCAGCCATAAAATTAAAAGACGCTTGCTCTTTGGAAGAAAAGTTATGACAAACCTGCAAAGTGTCTTAAAAAGCAGATATCAATTTGCCAGCAAAGGTCCATATATTTAAAGCTATGGTTTTTCCAGCAGTCATGTATGGATGTGAGAGTTGGACCATAAAGAGGGCTGAGCACCAAAGAATAGATGCTTTCAAACTGTGGTGCTGGAGAAGACTCTTGAGAGTCCCTTGGACTGCAAGGGGATCAAACCAATCAATCCCAAAGAAAATCAACCCTGAATATTTATTGGAAGGACTGATGCTAAAGCTGAAGTTCCAGAACTTTGGTCATGTGATGCAAAGAGCTTACTCACTGGAAAAGACCCTGATGCTGGAAAAGGAGGGCAAAAGGAGATGGGGCCACAGAGGATGAGATGGTTGGATGGCATCACTGACTCAATGCACATGAGTTTGAGCAAACTCAGGGAGATAGTGAGGACAGGCAAACCTGGCATGCTGCAGTTCATGGGGTCACAAAGAGTTGAACACATCTTAGTGACTGAACAACAAGAGCTTTCACAGGGAGTGTGGCCCTGAAGACACCTTAACTTTTGGCCTTCAAAGCTGTAAAATAATAAATTTCTGTTATTTTAGCTAGTAATTCATTACAACAGCCACAGGACACTAATATACCATACATCTCCCAACTAAAAACATGCAAAAGAGATGTGATGATTTTAAAACTTAGATTATTTCAAGTTTCCTCTTAAAAAAAAAAAAAAACAATTCATTATGATTACCAGAGAAGTGAACATTATTCCATGTGTTTCCTCAGACTATAGAATATTGGAAGGAAGATTCCTTAGGGATCTTCTGGTCCAGTGGCTATGCACAGAAGAATC
Organism: Capra hircus; assembly: GCF_001704415.2. Classification (NCBI taxonomy): domain Eukaryota; kingdom Metazoa; phylum Chordata; class Mammalia; order Artiodactyla; family Bovidae; genus Capra; species Capra hircus. The sequence goes on from NC_030811.1 coordinate 46,198,877, forward strand.
CATGGCTGTCAGGAAGGAGTCATGGGTATTGGACTGGGTTAGGGCTGAAGTGTGTAGTGAGTGATAAGTAAGTGTCTAGTCTACCCAAAGGCTCTGCAAGTCAAATGATTAAAAACCCTGTGAAGGATTATGAAATAGTACTGTCTGGCTCCTGTGTGCCAATTAAAAATCAGGGGGTGGGGCATCTACTACCAAAAGGAAGAAGAGGAAAACTGGAAGACTGTTCCTGCCACAACCTAATGAAAAACTGAGCTGAGATAATAATTCCCGTTTCCTCTCTCCTACTCTAGGGCTAGTCCACCTCCTGTTCTTTTTATCTCTGCAAAGCAGAGTGGAAGGGAATGAAGACATTGACCAGCATGTGTCAGACACCATGCCAGGTTCTTTCAGATATGTAATCTCATTTAATTCTCACAACAGCCCACTGAGGTTGGTTGCCTAAGATCCCTCAACTTAGTAACCCAGGTCCCTCTGGCTGTGATAACTCATACTGTTTCCAAGACATAACACTGCTTCCAAAAGAGGGCACAACCAGCCGTGAGACTTTGGGGGAAATACAGATATGTTCTCTTTCCAAAGATACATCATAATTATTTTTAATAATATTAATTTTTAATGTTTGAAATAGGAAAGTGTAATACTTTTGCTGTGATATAGTTAGCATCACTATTTCTTGCTGTAACAGATCATGTAGGCTTTGTCTTATCTTTTTGGGTTTATAAGAATTTCCTTTCCCGTAATAAATCTTAGCAAACTTACTGCTTAATTTTTTCCTAGATTGTTCTCCAACTGCTGATATCATCATATTACTTTTGGAATGTGATCTGATTTTCCCCATACTTGCTAAATGAAGCAATTATCTTGTGTAAATATAAACAGTTGTACCTTTAACAATTGTCTTGTGGATTTTATACATGCTTAAAGAGCTAAAGCTTGGCTCTCCTAGGAGACAGTGTTTTGTTTTTGTTGTTGACATGTGGGGAAAATATACTTTCAGATATTCTATTTTGAGAAGGAGTCTTTTGCCTGTAGTCATCCTGCCAAATGATGTAAGAATTTTCTAGTTATTGTCCTCATTTAGTTAACCAATAAATATTTATTCATGGCCTATTATGTGCTCAGCATATTACTTGTAGACTATTTTAGATGTTTTAAAGGAAATAATTATAAAATGTGATTGCAGTCTTTATACACTTGCACAAGTTAGCTATGAAAATAAGGCTAAGAAAGAATCAGAGATATGGATGCCTAATTGAGCATTAGGAAGTCAAAACTCAAGCTGCCCAGTATGAGCTAAAATAGGTAGAGAATATTTCATGGGGATTGTGGAATTTGAGCTAGACGTTCAAAAATGAGTATGATGAATTGGTAGGAAATGGATTTGTTTTTTAATTTACTTTTGTGGAAAAAAGAATTAAAAAGGTAAATGGGGAGATTTATATATTTGGAACATAGTGAATGGATGGTTAATCACCAAAGTGAAATAAGGAAAATAAGAAATAAGAGGAATAAGAAATTAGGTATGGTAGCCAAATGGGAAGATAATATATGCATTAACAGCTAGACTAAGGAATTAAGATTTTTAGTAGATGATAATCTTCTTATGCTGGAAAATGAAAAAATAAAAGGAATTTATAAAGGAGATTTAGCATCAAAACATATGACAAATGGATTATAGTAGAAGCAAGGTCAATGTTATGGGCTTCCCTGGTGGCTATGACAGTAAGGAATCCGCCTGCAATGCAGGAAACCTGGATTCAGTCCCTGTGTTGGGAAGATCCCCTGGAGGATCTTCAGTATTCCTGCCACTCCACTCCACTCCAGTATTCTTGCCTGGAGAATCCCCAGGGACAGAGGAGCCTGGCAGGCTACAGTCCATGGGGTTGTAAAGAGTCTGACATGACTGAGCGACAAAGCACACAGGGTCAGTGTTAGGGCTTCCCCGGCGGCTCAGTGGTAAAGAATCCACTGGCAATGCAGGAGATGTGGGTGCAGTCCCTGGGTTGAGAAGGTCCCCTGGAGAAGGAAATGGCAAGCCACCCTAGTATTCTTGCCTGGGAAATCCCATGGACAGAGGAGCCTGGTGGATACAGTTCATGAGGCTGCAAAGAGTTGGATACAACTGAGTGACTGAGCACCCAAGTACAGAGTCTGTGTTGGACAAGTTTAGCAGCGAAAATACTGCTGCTCTGCTCATCTGGAGGTGGAACAAGGAGGATTTGGACTAAAGCGGTGATAGTGAGCAGCAGCAGCAGCAGTGAGATGATGGGCTAAACCAAATTGTTGCAGGAAGCACTGAAGGAAGAAAAAGTGGGCCTGTCTACAGATAGAGAATGGAGTTGCCGGGAGGCAGGTGTAAAGGACCTCTGATTGACTAGGGAAGGAAATGTAGGCCTGATAATAGATGGCATAGCTAAAGTAGTAAATGGGTAATCAGCTCAGTCTTACTATAGTAAGAAAATCAGAGGGATAAACTTAATACTCTGCACTTAGGAATCTCGTGGAGAAAGGGAGAGAAGTGGCATCAGAGAGATGGGAGAAGCCTTTAGATAATGTATCAAAGATGCCAAAGGATGAGAGAATTTCAGGAGTGGGTGGTTTGTAACATCAAACATTATAAGATATTGAAGAATATGTCTCAAGAAAAGTCTAAGGCCATCAGTTAAGCACAAAGATATCAATGATAATCTCTTAAGGAAATAGTTTCTGTGGAGTGGTGTGCACTGAAGTAGATTGTAAAGGGAGCAAGAAAGAATTAGAATCATTAAAAATGAAAGAGGAGGACTTCCCTGGCATCCAGTGGTTAAGACTGCACTTCCGCTGCAGAGGGCACAGGTTCGATCACTGATTGGGTAGTAAGATCCTGCAAGTCTCAAGGAGCAGTCAAAAAAAAATTCTTTTAATTAAAGTATTAAAAATGGGAGAGGAAAGATAAAATATTTGAATAGCCTGGCAGCAGAACCAGAGTGGGGCATTGGTTACCAAGTAAATATATATAGGCAGGAATAACAGAGGGTGTTACGATAGCTGGCACCCAAGGTGATACCCCGTGATCTTCATTTCCCGCTATTTGTACCCTTGTGTAGTTCCCTCTTGCATGAAATGATGCCTATTTGAAGAGCTAATAGTATATTGCAAAAATAAAGGCATGTGAGATGTGGTTCTGCTATATTCTCTCATAGATTCCTCATGCTGTGGGAATCCAGCAACCATGTGCTGATGATGCTGATGCAGCTTGTGGTGAGGAACCTGAGGGCTGCTCTCAACAACCTGCACAAGGTTAGTGAGCTTTCTTAGAAACAGATCTTCCAAGTCCAATCAAGCCTTTAGATGTCTTCAGACATGGCAGACATCCTGACTGCAACCTCATAAGAGACCTGAAGTCAGAACCACCCAGGTAAGCCGCAGCTGAGTTCTTGTCCCTTAGAAATTATGAGATGGTACATGGTTATTGTTCTAAGCCACTACATTTTGGAATGATTTGTTTTGTGGTATTAGACAACAAATATAAATTTCTTTGGATACTTTCTTTTGTGTGTTTATCTTGTTTTTGTTTGTTTGTTTGTTTTTTAGTTGGTGGAAACTCAAAAATGTTCTAAGGTTCTTAGGCATATTGGAATGATTCATGATGAGAATATCAGGAAGAGAACTGCAAGGCCAAGTTCTGAGTGGCTAAAAAATTCAGGGGGACTAAAAGATGGGGAGATGATTTTCAAAAAAGCCAAAGTGGCATATTATCTGAAAGTAATGGGAAGTTTAAAATAGATGTAAATTCCATTCCATCCTGAGTTGAGGACAAGAGTACCTGAAATAATTCACAGAAGATTAGTTCAATTTATTAAGCTCTGTGTACATAACGCTGTACATTTATGTTTTTACCTAAATAGGCTAGTAGATAATCTGCTTACCCATAATAAGACATTTTCTATGATGGTGTGCTTTTAAGGTAAATGGTGAAAATGTTAATCATTTCTCATAAAGGTTAGCAATTTGATAAGTGATCTACTAAGTGCATATGTAACCCTTTATAATCAAACAAGTAGTTTTACTTTTGGTTATCTCCATATTTTTTCTATAGAAGTTGCTTATAGTTTTTTTTAACCCATTGGCTTGGCATCAGGGAACTACGTGCTTTGAACTCTGTAGGTTCTCTGCCATCTAAAGGTCAAAAGGACTTTTGAACTTGGATCTGTGCTCTAAAAGGCTTACTTGGCTGTTAGTCTAAATAGAAGGGGTTGAAGAGCAAGTATAGATGAGATTACATACATGTGGTTTGTGAATTGATTTTGGCCCTAAACAAATTGTCAGATTCTACCCTATATTCTTTAATATGTATCTTTAGGATGGGAAAATTCATTTGTCAATATTTTTTTAACATAATCTATTTGTAGAGTACTGTATGAACACTTCAAAGGTGAAAAAAAAATCAATCAAAGCAGAATCTTTCCCCAAGTAGTTTATAGTCAAATATGGTTGCTATTGGAAGGGATGGTATGAGTGTCAGAGAAAAGATAGAGTGCACATGTGCCCTGAATGTCTCATGTGATGACTACATATGTGGTCCTTAAACAGGAGTGCCCTTTAGGATGAGTGAAGAAATGTGGGAGTGTGTCATCATTCTAATGTGTGTTCATAGGCAGCACTTTACCATGTGAAATATTGTTATTGATGATCCGATGGCCTCAAAAGTCCCCTCAGCTTGATTAAACTTTAGACATATTGCTTCCTTATTACTGGTCCTAATCTACCTTTTCTTCAAGCATTTAATTTAGAAAAATTGAAATTTTATAGTCTTTCTCTGCCTCCTTTGAAATGTATATAAGTCTCTTTCTAGCCTTTTGCCACATTTATAACCTAGGAAATGTCTTAAAGACCAGGGTACTGTCTCTTTGAGATATAGGCAACAAAAGATCACCTCTGTCTCGCAGTAGGAGAGGTAGGAGCCTAACTTTGATGGGTACCAATGAATAAACCCAGAGGGCCTAATCACAGCAACTGGAAATCTTGATCCACACATTTCTTTGGTCCATTTACCCCTGAATATCCTCCAGCACTTTCCCACTAGTTCACCCCATTACTTAAAAACCCTCCTGCCTTTTGTCTCAGCATAATGGAGCCTTTCTCTCCTATTGCAATAGCATAAATAGTCATTCCCTGCTTAGCTTTGGTACAGGTTTTGCTTTGGCACTGGAAATCTTCACGTCCTCTGGCCTTGCATACTAATCTTAGTAAAAATGACATTTAGAAGAAATCTCTATCAAACTTCTTTGATGTGATGAGAGACACAAATAGATGCTCAATTAAGTACTGAGATGTAGACTGGTGTAAGGATTTCCAGGGAATCTGGAAATTGAATATTGGACATTATTTCACATTAATAATGTAATAATTTGGTTGGGGAATAAAGAAAAGCAAACTTCATAAAAAGGTATACAATGAAGAATGAATATGTCCCCTATGCCTCTTCTCTAGTCCACTTCTCAGGTATAGCACTTTCAACTGTTTTTAACTTTGTTATTGCTGTAATGTAAATAATACATTTCTATCAATGTTCTTGCCTTTATCAACTCTTGGTATTTTATGGTGTTCTATAAAATGTGAAATTAATGTATTTCAATACCTTCTTCTCCTTCACTTGTTTCACTCTTGGTTTTCTTATATGTATCTTTTTAGAGAAACTCTTGTATAGTTATTCTAGTGGCTACTTTTTTTCATATAAAAATAATTTTTAGACCTATTTCTTGATCTGACAAATAGCAATTATTGGTTCTCAAACTTTAGCATGCATCAAAATCACCTGGAGGGCTTGCTAGAACTCAGGTTGTTGGACCCCACCCCTAGAATGTGATGAAGCAAGTGTTGTGACTTTGTTAAATTAACGTTTGTTAAGTAGAACCCAGGGCTTAAATGTTGGGCTATTGCATGGTGAGCCAAGATTCAATAAGAGACTAGAAGCAAATTGAAATAGAGAAGTTTATTACTCACAAATCCTGAAGGAAGTACACGGGCTGCCTCACAGGACCACAGAGGGTGGTCAAGGCAGGGTGCAGGCAGAGAGAGCCTGGCAGGACCTGGGAACATGCCTTCTTTAGATTTGGTGGGTGGAATGCTTGGAGATTCCTGTGCTAAGGCCAGAGTGGTCAATTCAAACCAGAAGAGTAGGAAAGCTTGAAAGGGTTCTTATGTAAGGAGTGCATAAGAGGAATACCCTGGGAGGCTGAGGAGGAAACCAATCACAAGTGCAATGGAGGGGCTCCTGTCAGTTCAAGGCTGCTTGGCCTCACAAAAAGACTGCTGAGCAGCAATACCACAGAGTAGTTCAGCTAAACCTTCAACGACAGGTGTGGGGTGAGGCCTGAGAAGTGGTTTTCTAACACTGCTTTAGATAGTATTTATTGAGTCACTCACTGAAGAATGAAGACATAATCCTACACCTGGTCCCATCACTTCATGGGAAATAGATGGGGAAACAGTGTCAGACTTTATTTTTTTGGGCTCCAAAATCACTGCAGATGATGATTGCAGCCATGAAATTAAAAGACGCTTACTCCTTGGAAGAAAAGTTATGACCAACCTAGATAGTGTATTCAAAAGCAGAGACATTACTTTGCCGACTAAGGTCTGTCTAGTCAAGGCTATGGTTTTTCCAGTAGTCACGTATGGATGTGAGAGTTGGACTGTGAAGAAGGCTGAGAGCCGAAGAATTGATGCTTTTGAAATGTGGTGTTGGAGAAGACTCTTGAGAGTCCCTTGGACTGCAAGGAGATCCAACCAGTCCATTCTGAAGGAGATCAACCCTGGGATTTCTTTGGAAGGAATGATGCTAAAGCTGAAGCTCCAGTACTTTGGGCACCTCATGCAAAGGGTTGACTCATTGGAAAAGACTTTGATGCTGGGAGGGATTGGGGACAGGAGGAGAAGGGGACGACAGAGGATGAGATGGCTGGATGACATCACGGACTTGATGGACATGAGTCTGAGTGAACTCCGGGAGTTGGTGATGGACAGGGAGGCCTGGCGTGCTGTGATTCATGGTGTCGCAAAGAGTCGGACACGACTGAGCATCTGAACTGAACTGACACTTCTCTTTACTTCTGGTTCCTTTTTGACAACTTCTGTCAGCTGTGCCATCACTTCCACATTGTCAATAGTGAAAGCGAGGGAAAGTGAAAGTTGCTCAATAGTGTCCAACTCCTTGTGACCCCACGGACTGTACAGTCCATGGAATTCTCCGGGCCAGAATACTGGTGTGGGCAGCCTTTCCCTTCTCCAGGGGATCTTCCCAACCCAGGGATCAATTTTACATTGTCAATATGTGTAAGCTAATTATTTCTAATTATTCTAATTTCGTATTCTGTTTTTGATGTATAATTACTTCAAAAATTTGAGAACCAATCAACAGGATCTATAATATAGTAATAAAAATAGTGATCTTTCTTCCATGAAGAAGAAGATATTAATATAAGCCTATGTATACAGAACCAAATCTATGAATGTTCTGAGTCTGTATTTCACTATCATCTTCACCTTTAAGTTTGGTCTGGCTTTGAATCTTGAATAACTTTTCCTTCTCTACTTACTAGGCATGTTCCAGGTAGCACCTCAGGTCTGGGGCCTTTGTGATGCAGACACTAGAGGAAAGGAGAAGGGTCATAGGTCAAAGGGCATGTTAAGGCTAGGAAAGAGTTTTGCAGAAATTTGAAGAGAAGGAATAGATGTTCTGTGTGAATTAATTATCTGGAAGATTTACAGGAATTTGAAGAAGTATTATTGTCTGTATAATCCTTTCACAGGGTACAAGAAGGGCCCCCCAAAATTCTGACTGTGACTCTTTAATAGTTTTTTTCTCCCAAGTTCTTTATTTCTCTTTCTGTCTGTATCTTTTGTGAATTGAAAGGTCAAAGGATTTTTAGTACTGGAATTTTTAGAAACACATTGTATACGAAATTTCGCTTCTTCCTAAAGATGCTTGGCCTCTCAATTCCTTTTCTCATATTTTATTCAAGAATAAGAAAGTCTTTTGAATTCATAGAGATGTAGGTTTCTTCCTCAGGTGTTGTTCTTATGAAAGTATAAATCAGGAAATTATAAGTGTTGTAAATGGATTAATATAATTTAATATAATTCTTCTTGGTTTTAGGGCCATGGCATATTCCTAAAAATTATTGAGGAATCCTCAGAACTTTTGTTTATATGAGCTATGTCTATTAGTGTTTATTGTATTAAAATCACAACTGAGAAAATTTTAAAATGTTTCCATACTAATTCATTTAGAAATAATATGATTATTTATTAACATAAACAGTTATGAAAGTTAACTACACTTTTCCAAAGTAGAAAATAGTTATTAGACTAGCATCGTTTTACGTTTGTGTAAACTGCTTTGATACCTGGCTTGATAGAAGACAGCTGTATTGTCATCTGATTCTGTATCCTTTTGCTGCCAAGTATTATTTTGATAAAAATACACAGAAATTCTGTTTTCACACTTATATAGCTGAAAAAGGGAAGAGTATCTTAATAGATTTTTCAGATAATTGTGAATATTTTTCAATACTATGCTGAAGTTTAATAAGTGATAGTTTCTTAAAGTTTAGGTGAAGTGTGGAAACTGAAACTATACTGTATTTGTTTTCTATTGCTCCCTCTACAAATTGCCACAAACTAAGTAGCTGGCAACAGAATCTACTCTCACAGTTGCAGAGGCCCAAAGTCTGGAATCAAGGTGCCTGTCGGGTGGCCCTCTCTCTAAGGCTCTTGGAGAGATTCTGTTCTTGCCTCTTTGATCCCCTGATGACTGTTGGTGTTCCCTGATTTGTGATCTCATCACTGCAATCTCTACCTCTAGTCACATTGCTCTGTCCTCTTGTTGTTGTTGTTCAGTCACTAAGTCATGTCTGACTCCATGTGACCCCATGGACTGCAGCACAACAGGCTTCCCTATCCTTTATTATCTCCTGGAGTTTGCACAGATTCCTGTCTGTTGAGTCAGTGATATTACCGGATGGTTATCTCATCCTCTGCTACCCCTTTCTCTTGCCTTCTGTCTTTCCCAGCATCAGGATCTTTTCCAATGAATAGGCTCTTGGCATCAGGTGGCCAAAGTATTGGAGTTTCAGCTTCAGCATCAGTCTTTCCAATGAATATTCAGGGTTGATTTCCTTTAGGATTGACTGGTTTGATCTCCCTACAATCCAAGGGACTCTCAAGAGTCTTCTTCAACACCACAGTCTGAAAGCATCAATTCTTCAGTGTTCAATCTTCTTTATGGTTCAATTTTCATGTCTATAGCTACTGCCTATAAAATCTTCTCTATTTTCTTATTAAGATAGTTTCACTGGATGTGGAGTTACCCAGATAATCCAGGATAAACTTCTTGTCTCAAAAAATCATAATATAATTGTATCTTTTGACAAGTAATTCATTCTTTTATCATTAAGTCCATGTTCTTAGAATTAAGACATGGACATATTTTTTTTTGGAACCACCGTTCAACCTGCTACAGATATAAGTGACCTTGTCCTACTCTATTGCATTAAAATTCATTGGTTTATCTTTCAATCTGAATTGTCTTTTATCATACATATTACTTTAACATCCAGCATTAGTCATTTGGAAAATACTCATGAGTTGTGAGGATCTTCCAAATATTGGCACATTTTATTATGTAGTATCCAAAGCTTCTGCTTATTAATATCAACATGGAACTTACCAGAAAAGTCTTTGAAGACTGGGAACATGCTTAGAGGCAGATACAAGTTTTTCAATTCTCATTTTCTCTTGGGAGTGCCAATTTTATCATTGGCAACAAATCTAGTCAGTTCTTTTTCTTGAGGTGACAGGCTTACTTTGCTCATTAAAAATTTTTCTTCTATCTAATATCCCCAATCTGAATAGCTATCATTTATTTGTCTGTCATTATTTCAAGCAAAAATAGTACTTCATGAAAAACTAGCTAGTTCAGTCCACAACTCACAACTGCATGGGTGCTTTTCCCAAAAACATCTTACTTGGATCCAGCAAAGTATCACTGGTTTATGTATATTTCCCCCTGTCAAACAGAATATTTAAAAGATGCATACCAAAGAGTTGACATTTAATACTAATGATAATTTCTATTGCTTCTGCAAGGTTATTTTAACTGAAATTGCCTTTTCTCTCTGATTATTATCAAATATTTTTTTTACTCTGAGTGTATGGGGGTGAAAAATATCACTACAAGTACAGCTTGATACCAGTCTTCCCTCATAGCTTAGTTGGTAAAGAATCAGCCTGCAATGCAGGAGACCCGGGTTCAATCCCTAGTTCAGGAAGATCCCCTGCAGAAGGAAATGGTATTCTTGCCTGGAAAATCCCATGGACAGAGGAGCCTAGTGGGCTACAGTCTTATGGGGTCTCAAGAGTCTGACACGACTTAGCTACTTAGACTAGACTAGACAGCTTGATACCACTCGATTCATGTGATGGTGCCAGCAGTTTTACTGATGATTGCTTGGCTCATGTCAACATAGTGACATAAGGCATATAGTACATTTAAATGTTGTTTTAACTTTGCAGAACCCTGAAGGTCTCAGGGCCCCCCTGAGGATTTCTAAGTTGAGTTGTTCTCAAATTTCTTTGCATTTAGAATCTAGCTTTTTTAGATTTAAGGTTTTTGATGCCCTTTTCCATGTAGAATTATACTCTGCATCATCAGTAGCATTAATAGTGTAGCATTTCTTGACAGGATGTTCTACTGTGTTTGCTGTTGCTGTTCAGTTGCAAGGTCATGTCTGATTCTCTGTGACTCCATCAACTGCAGTCTGCCAGGCTCCTCTGCCCATGGGGTTTTACTGGCAAAAATACTGGAGTGGGTTGCCATATTCTCCAGGGGATCTTCCTCGACCAGGGACCGAACTCATGTCTCCTGAATTGGCAGGTGTGTTCTTTACCACTGAGCTGTCAGGGAAGCCCCTTCTACCATATACCTTGTAATTCTTTTCCAAACTAATGCCATTCATCCAGTATATTTTGATACTGAACTCCTTCTGTTGATACTTTCTGTAAATAACATGAAAAGTTCAGACGATAAGCAGGATGTATATTCCATCCTCAAATAGTTCCAAGATTGTTTACGAATGGACAGTTAGGGGTTGCAGTTGTCTAGTTTTGCCACTGGGGAAAACTGAAGTCATAGTTATGAAGGCAGTGATTAACACTCATGTGATATTGAATTGTGTTTGCAGAAATACAGTATGTTGCCCCTTTGTTCTAGCTGCTCCTGTACCTTTCAGGAGAATTTTATTGGCTTTCCTTAATGTAGCTTTGAAACATTTTTAAGCTTGAAAGTGAATATAATCTTGTTGGAGTCCTCTCTTTCATTATATCCTCTAATTGGTTTTGGGTTGGGTTTACATACTATATTGCTTCATAGATTTCACATCATATAAAGACTAATATTTTATAAATTAATGCATTAATGCAGTCTCAGTGGAATTATCATTTACTGTTTTTCTCTCTGGGGATAAATATGTTCATTAGCCATTTCATTTGGAAAAACAAATAAGCAAGTACAGCCATGAATGTCCTGATACAGAATCATGATATGTGGAGTGAAATGTCTCCATCTGATGTTAAAACACATAAAGATCAAAATAGTGTATTAAGACTTTTAGACAAAGAGAAGGAAATAAGAAAAGCTGCAAATAGATCCTAATCCTTATGAAAATTTATTATAAACTCAGCATATCAATCATTGGTGAAAAGATAGATATTTTTGCAAAAGTGATGAGATAACCAACTAGACTTATAAAAAGTAAATATTCCATTCATTCGTACACCATACTTAAAGGAAAATTTCAAATGGATGAGAAATGCAAATTTAAAAACCAAATTATACAAGTGCTAGAAGGAAACCTGAGTATGTTCCTCTGTAGCTTAAGAGTAGAGACATTTCTTAACTTGATTAAAAGAAAGAAGTACCAAAGACTGGTATATTTGACCACTTAAAAAAATTGAGTGACTTGAATACTTTAATAAAGAACTGCAAACAAAACAAAGATAAATGAGAAATGAGAGAAGTACTTACAGTTTATTTAAAAAATACTATAGTTATGATGCAGAGGTTTTAAAAATAGAGAAATTACTTACAACTATAGAGAAAAGATAGCAGTTCATGAAGAAGAGAGGTGAAATGATCCTTAAACATAGGAAAAGTTTCTCAACTTTGTTCCCAACAAGTAAAAGGCAAATTGAAACTAGGAGATTCCATTTTATTAGACTGACAAAAGTTCCAATTTGACAGCATGTTCTTTGATCAACAAGCTTGTGGGGAAATAGGTGTTCTCACATGCTGTTAGTGGGAACACAAAATGATGGAGCTATTATGAAGAAAATCTTTGCAAGATTGATTTAGCAATTCCTCTGATTGAAATCTATTGCAAAGATACTCAAGCAAAAATGCAAAAAGATAACTTGTTAAGACCCTTCACTGAAGGAGTCTTAATATTTCCAGTCCCCTTTGAAATATATTTGGGTTTGATATTATGTGAAAAAGCCACACAATGGAGTTTTATTCAGTTGAAAAGAATGAAAAATATCTCTGTATACTGCTATGGAATAAAATAATGTAGAAAAATGTGTTATACATATTACTGCTTATATCTATGTATTTAGATGTATAAATATGCATACATATATTGACATGCACATGTATATTTATACATATATGCAATGCATAAATATGTAATTTTTATATATTGTATAAAGTTGTATATTATATAAAATAGGTATATATATGTATATATAAATTTGGCTATAAAGAATCTGCCTGCAATGCAGGAGACCTGGGTTTGATCCCTGGGTCAGGAAGAACACCAGGAGAAGAGAATGGCAACCCACCCCAGTATTCTTGCCTGGAGAATTCCATGGATAGAGGAGCCTGGCAGGCTACACTCCATGGGGTCACAAAGAGTTGGACACAAGTGACTAATACACACATTAAAACAGTTGTTGAATAAATAAGAATACTTTAAAAGGTGAACAATATATGGAGGGCACATAAATCAAAGCTAAACTAAATATACCACATTATATGGATTTGACTTTGAAACCAGGTAGATGTGTTTATTTTTATGCAAGTTAGAAAATTTTACAAAGAATAATGTGAAAATATCTCCTGCCATAACAGAAATGTCATAGCCGTCAATGATTTCTGGCCTCCAAATGTGAAAAAGTTCCCCCAAAACTGTGATCCAGCAGATGCCAGCACCCCTCATGGTGACTGCTGAGAGATGGGGGAATGTAAGAAGCAGTCATCTGCCACTACTTAAGGTGAACAAGCAAACAGGATTGGCTCCAGATAGTTGAGGTTCACATGAAGGAATGAATTCAATAAGCCCAGAGGCTTGCATCTTCCCATCCAGAGAATGCTAAATTTGTTAACTTGATACCTGATCTTTGACGTTCAGACTGCCTGCTCCCTTCGTTGCAAACTTGTTTATATCTTGACTTCCCCTCCTGCCTCCTTGGAGCAGCTGTCTCCCAGGCTCAGAGTTCTAATCATTGCCACCACATAAAATAACTTTCTACTTTCAGGTTGTGACTATATTTTCTAGCTGACATGTAATAGCTCAGTTGGTAAAGAATCCACCTGCAATACAGGAGACCCCTGTTTGATTCCTGGGTTGGGAAGATCCGCTGGAGAAGGGATGGGCTACCCATGCCAGTATTCTCAGGCTTCCCTTGTGGCTCATCTGGTAAAGAATCAGCCTGCAATGCGGGAGACCTGGGTTTGATCCCTGGGTTGGGAAGATCCTCTGGAGAAGGGAAAGGCTACCCACTCCAGTATTCTGCCCTGGAGAATTCTAGGGACTATTCAGTCCATGGGGTTGCAAAGAGTCGGACACGACTGAGCGGCTTTCACTTTCAAAGTTTAAAAAAAAAAATGAACGGATGAACCTATTGCATTATGAGTATATACATCATATAGGAAGGAATTATTATCAGTGGTTTTAAATTCTGGCAAATTTACTGTGGATCTGTAGTGGATTATATTCTAAACCTTTAAACGTGTGGGGTTGGGGCACCACCACTTAAGCTGTGGAAATTTCAGTTTAACTTCAGTTGGTCCTCCATGTCCACAGTTCTGTATCCTCAGATTCAACCAACTTTGGATCCTGTAGTATGTATTTACAATTAAAAAAACTCTGCATGTAGGTGGAACCCAGTATAGTTCAAACTCATGTTGCTCAAAGGTCAATTGTACTTGAAAACTGCATTTTTTTAAGTAGTTGTGCTATTTGTTATAGTACTCAGATTGTTATTCTCTTACTGGTAGACTAAAAGAACTAAGGAATATGTTAATACTACCAAGAACCAAAAAGTTTTTCTGAATGAGGGAAAGGAGATAAAGATAATTTAAATTCAAAAAGAAACAACATGAACTGGCTCTTCATGCTGCATTTTCTTCTTTAAGAAATGCTCATTTCCTCGTTTTTTTTTCCTACTGAAAGGCCTAGATGTAATGAGCTCTGTAGCAATAAACACCCATAGTACTCAGATTACTCCTTCTAAGTACCGTTCTCTATCTTTTTAGAAACTTAGACATTTGGGAAAAATGAGAGACTTGAGTACAGAGCAAAGAAAGCTATCAAAGACTTCTGTTTCAGTTTTCTGCTTAGGATACTCTGTGCTCCTCTGATGTTTTGATTTATACTTTTCTTACATTCTAGAATAGACTCAGGCTTTATTTAACTCTTAAATACCATCTCTTCTCCATTTACATTTTGTGATTCCAGCATTCTGGAACATTTGATTCTCATTCTGTCCTCCATCTCTTTCACATTTTTCATCTCTTTCTCTTGTTTCATTCTGAATAAATTATTTATGTATGTCTTTTACTTCACAAATTCTGTTTTGTTCTGTATCTTTCCTGCAGTTGTAAACATTTATGGCATTATTTATTTCAAATTCACTTCTTCAAATTATATTTTTTAAATTTTATGCATTTATCTCTGAGAATTTCTTGATTCATGCTTATCTTTGCCATTGCCCAGATGTTCATTTAAACATTTCATGCATGGTTTCTTTGAACGCTGGGAACGACAATTTCAAAATCTTCAAGGATTACAAGTATGAAATCTTTATTAATCTGTGGCTTCTTGTTTTTGCTGGATTTGACTTTTAGTGGCTTACTTTGCTACATGTGTGCAATCATTATATAGTTAGGAGTGTTTTATCGCTGGAAACTTTGCAAGCCTGCTCAATAGGATTTTTGTGCTTCTTAAGAGTTTTGGATTCAGAGGAGATGAGCGCAGACTCAGCTTCTCTTCCAACATCCCCAAAACTGTGTTGCTGGAAGGCTTGTCCTGAGGGCATCTAGGCCAGCTCACTCTTGCTCTCTGGCTCTGAAGTATTGACTCCGCTTCTCCCACATGATCCTCTGGGGGCATAACTGCTCTAGTTCCCAGCTCTCTGAAGCCTTTGCTTTAGCGTTTCAG
Organism: Capra hircus; assembly: GCF_001704415.2. Classification (NCBI taxonomy): domain Eukaryota; kingdom Metazoa; phylum Chordata; class Mammalia; order Artiodactyla; family Bovidae; genus Capra; species Capra hircus. Next base: position 46,214,356 of record NC_030811.1, read on the forward strand.
GACATTAGAGCACTTTCATCTTTGTCTCATTATTTACATACTGGTTTTAGCCAGTATTCACAATTTTCTTTTTAACTTCATAAATGAGACTGTATAATCATTATCTTATCTAGACTCTTTAACACTTTTTACACTCAGTATTTCTTCTTGTGTTGGTCCTGATAGGAAGACTGGCTAATTTGGGATGTGTTACAACATCTAAAAGGTTTTAAAAGACTTTGAGTCCTCATGGAAATCATTGCTGCCTTAAATATTAACAGGCATTTTCCCAGTTTATTTCAATAAGTAAACATATTAAAATCTTCTTGTGGTGGGTCTGCAGGGGATAGAAAAATTGTACACTAGATAGAGGATTTTGCTTCATGCCAGGGGCCTCTTCCATAGACTATATTTTAATGAGAAAATCTTGGCCTGTAGCTTGAGCCAGCAATTTACAGATTAGTAGACAAGATTTATTGAACTAAACAATAAAAAGGAAAAGCCGTTTTATATTTGTGATATAGAACAGTCTAATAAAAAAAAATTGTTTTCTCCCCTAGTCTACACATAAATCAGTGCCTTTTCATATCTGTGCAGTCATGCTTAACATTTTCTACTCTGGAATTATGAGCAAAATCTTTGTAATACAGACTCTAGAATACATTTTTAAAAATATTATACCTAATGAGCATTTTAAAAATCACATTCTCCAAATTTTTTCTCATTTTCATTTTGACTCTTGTAAGGAGGGTGCAGAGAAAACAAGAGCAAGTCAGGCCAAAGGGAAACTTACTAGAGGGAAACAGGAAAGTGACCGGCCCTTAAGGAGAACTGATGTCCTCCCTTTCTGACAAGGTCTTTCTTATACCCCACCAATGAAAAATTCTCTGAAGGGATGGTTAATTTTTAGCCTGCTGTTGAGTCCTATGGTCATGTAGCCGAAGATCTGGAATCTGGTGGTCTCGTAGCTTTGAGAAGGTAGGTGAGAAAATAGAATGTCATTTGAGCAATTTGGTCAGTCTCAAGGATCACTGTGATTTTATTCTTTGTTTGTGAGGTCAACATAATAAGCCTTCTTAACAATGAGCCCTCATGTAGATCCTATCAACTCTCTCTGTCAGACACTTTCAATTCAGGAACTTACGCTGTGTATCATGAACAGAACCTAAGCAGCCTTGTGTGAGTGGCTCATCCTCAAATGTGACACATGACTCTACATGGAAAAATAGGAAATTCAGGACCCGTACTCCAGCCTTAATGTTGCCAGAGCCCTGTTTTCTGTCGCAAGAAGTACAATTTTAGTAATGGTTCTTATTAAGGTTGGGTAAGATCTGTTTGAGGCTGGTTTGGTTTTGTTCTCAATTTGACCCTTCAGGAGTGAAATTTTTTCTATTGTTCATAATTCCATTCTTCATTTCCATCTTCTTCCTTTCTCTGTTTCTCATGCTGCTCCAGCCTCATTTCAGAAATTGCTATTGACAGGAAACTGTGTGTGTAATGTGAATTATCTGTCTGTGTCAGACTGCATCCCCATCAACAGTAAGATGGCATAGAATCAGTTTTAATGTTGCTTTAAAATTGTGGAAAACAGTGGAAACTGGAGTCAGAAACTATGCAGCACTCTAATATATTAGTTTCTGGATATGGAAAAAATTCTGTGTTTGGGACAGTATTTCTAGAGAAAGGAATGAGAGAGGAAGTAATTTTCTCTTCAGTAAAGCAAGTGATAAGTAAAGCAATTAATATAAAAGCAAAGAAGACATATTAACACCCCAAATTTGTGAAGTATTTCATATAAAAAAAACTTTTGTAAATGTAGAAGATATAAAATAGTGAGAGATATATGTGCAGCTTGAAGCCTAAATGCATTTCTATTTTCTCATGATCCAGGTTAAGAAATAGAACATTATTAGCATCATAGAAATAACCTGGATGACTTTCCTTGCTTCCCTCTTCCTCTTAGCTTCTAGAAAGGTATCACCATCCTGAGATTCTGAATTTGTGATAATTAATCCTTCACATTTCTTTCTAATTTTATAAAAAAAGATACATCTCATTCAACAATGTACCATCTTAACCTTAAGAAACTTGCATGTATGGAATCATATTGTATGTATTTTGTGAGTTACTTGTTTGGTTTTTTTCCTGTTAATGAGACAGTCCATTTAATTTTACTATCATTAAGTGGTGTATTATGTTTATCTAAAGTATAACTGGGAATATACATGTTTGCATATTCATATATTCATGCATATATTTGCCATGATGGCTTATTTATTTATTCCATTAGTATACAAACTTGCTTTGTTCCCAGTTTTTTTGGTTATGATTAATAATCCTGCTGTGAATAACAGCTTTAAGCTATAATGCTTCTCATGTGCTAGATATTTTTCCACTTTATGTATTATTCAGTTCAGTTCAGTTGCTCAGTCGTGTCTGACTCTTTGCAACCCCATGAATTGCAGCATGCCAGGCCTTCCTCTCCATCATCAACTCCCAGAGTTCACTCAAACTCACGTCCATCGAGTCTGTGATGTCATCCAGCCATCTCACCCTCTGTCGTCTCCTCCTCCTCCTGCCCCCAATCCCTCCAAGAATCAAAGTCTTCTCCAATGAGTCAACTCTTCGCATGAGGTGGCCAAAGTACTGGAGTTTCAGCTTCAGCATCATTCCCTCCAAAGAACACCCAGGACTGATCTCCTTTAGAATGGACTGGTTGGATCTCCTTGCAGTCCAAGGGACTCTCAAGAGTCTTCTCCAACACCACAGTTCAAAAGCATCAATTCTTCGGCGCTTAGCTCCAGTCCAACTCTCACATACATACATGACTACTGGAAAAACCATAGCCTTGACAAGACAGACCTTTGTTGGCAAAGTAGTGTCTCTGTTTTTGAATATGCTATCTACATTGGTCATAACTTTTCTTCCAAGGAGTAAGTATCTTTTAAGTTCATGGCTATAATCACCATCTGCAGTGATTTTGGAGCCCCCAAAAATAAAGTCTGACACTGTTTCCACTGTTTCCCCATCTATTTCCCATGAAGTATCGGGACCAGATGCCATGATCTTCATTTTCTGAATGTTGAGCTTTAAGCCAACTTTTTCACTCTCCTCTTTTACTTTGATCAAGAGGCTTTTTAGTTCCTCTTCACTTTCTGCCATAAGGGTGGTGTCATCTGCATATCTGAGGTTATTGATATTTCTCCCAGCAATCTTGATTCCAGCTTGTGTTTCTTCCAGTCCAGCGTTTCTCATGATGTACTCTGCATAGAAGTTAAATAAGCAGGGTGACAATATACAGCCTTGACGTACTCCTTTTCCAGTCTGTTGTCCCATGTCCATTTCTAACTGTTGCTTCCTGACCTGCCTATAGGGCAAAATGGCTGTCTGGAGAGGCCTTACAAATAGCTGTGAAAAGAAGAGAAGTGAAAAGCAAAGGAGAAAAGGAAAGATATAATAGAGCCTGCTGCTGCTACTGCTGCTAAGTTGCTTCAGTTGTGTCCAACTCTGTGTGACCCCATGGACTGCAGCCTACCAGGCTCCTCCGCCCATGGGATTTTCCAGGCAAGAGTACTGGAGTGGGGTGTCATTGCCTTCCCCGATAATAGAGCCTAGCTAGGCTCTATTATCAATTTATAGATGAGGGGCTGAAACATAAAAATCTATTATCATATAGATGGAATCAAGATTGCCGGGAGAAATATCAGTAACCTGAGATATGCAGATGACACCACCCTTATGGCAGAAAGTGAAGAGGAACTAAAGTGTCTCTTGTGAAAGTGATGAGGAGAGTGAAGAAGTTGGCTTAAAGCTCAACAAATAGATGAGAAACAGTGGAAACAATGACAAACTTTTTGGGTCTCCAAAATCACTGCGGATGGTGACTGCAAGCCATGAAATTAAAAGATGCTTGCTCCTTGGAAGAAAAGTTATGACCAATCTAGACAGCATATTAAAAAGCAAGACATTACTTTGCCAACAAAGTTCTGTCTAGTCAAAGCTATGGTTTTTCCAGTAGTCATGTATGTATGAGAGAGTTGGACCCTAAAGAAAGCTGAGCATTGAAGAACTGATGCTTTGAACAGTGGTGTTGGAGAAGACTCTCGAGAGTACCTTGGGCAGTGAAGAGATCCAACCAGTCCATCAAGAAAATCAGTCCTGAATATTCATTGGAAGGCCTGATGCTGAAGCTGAAACTCCAATATTTTGGCTATCTGACGTGAAGAACTCTTTCATTGGAAAGGACCCTAATGCTGGGAAAGATTGAAGGTGGGAGGAAAAGGGGATGACCGAGGCTGAGATGGTTGGATGGCATTACCGACTCAACGGACATGAGTTTGAGTAAACTCTGGGAGGTGGCAATGGGAGGCTTGGTGTGTTGCAGTCCATGGACAGGACTGAGCGACTGAACTGAACTGATACATGACACACAGACATGGAGCTGCTTGATCATGGAGTTTGCACATGTTCTGTTTTTTGAGGTAATGCCACACTTTCCCAAGAGGTTGTTCTAAATTACCCTTCTACCAGTGGAGGAGAATTTTTGTCAGTGCACATCCTAGCCAAATTTGGTATTGGCTTCTTAAATTTCACAACTCTTGAGGGTGTGAAGGGATATTTGGTTGTTATTTTCATTTTCTTTTTAATGAGGTGGAATATTTTTCATATGTATGTGTAGGAATTTCCTTTTTTTTTTATTTTCCCCTGGAAAAATTTTAATCAATATTTTTCTAAATATTTGTTTGTCCTTATTGATTCATAGGGTTTTTTCTTTCTTCTTTTTATCTGTTGATAGTATGCTTTTGTAGTGCATGTATTCGGAGAAGGCAATGGCACCCCACTCCAGTACTCTTGCCTGGAAAATCCCATGGATGGAGGAGCCTGGTGGGCTGCAGTCCATGGGGTCGCTAGGAGTCGGACACGACTGAGCGACTTCCCTTTTACTTTCCACTTTCATGCATTGGAGAAGGAAATGGTAACCCACTCCAGTGTTCTTGCCTGGAGAATCCCAGGGACGGAGGAGCCTGGTGGGCTGCCGTCTATGGGGTCACACAGAGTCGGACACGACTGACGTGACTTAGCAGCAGCAGCAGCAGTGCATGTATTGGGCTTCCCAGGTGGCACAGTGGTGAAGAATCTGCCTGCCAGTCCAGGAGCCACTAGAGACATGGGTTCAATCTCTGGGTCAGGAAGATTCCCTGGAGGAGAAATGGCAATCCACTCCAATATTTTTGCCTGGGAAATCCCATGGACAGAGAAGCCTGGTGGGCTATAGTCCACGGGTTCACAAAGAGTCAGATGGACATGACCGAGCATGTGCGCACACACATGGTAGTTCTCTTTTTTAAGTTTCAAGGAACTTCTGTATTCTTTTCCATATGGCTACACCAATTTACATTCCTATCAGTAGTAGTAGTAGACAATGGTTTTTTTTTTCTTCAAATACTCACCAATACTAATTATCTTTTGTTTTTTGTAATTAGTCATCCCAGTTGGTATGAGGTGATATCTCACTGTGGTTTTGATTTGCATTTCCCTGATGCAGAGTTCCAAAGAATAGCAAGAAGAGATAAGAAAGCCTTCTTCAGTGATCAATGCAAAGAAATAGAGGAAAACAATAGAATGGGAAAGACTAGAGATCTCTTCAAGAAAATTAGAGATACCAAGGGAACATTTCATGCAAAGATGGGCTCGATAAAGGACAAAAATGGTATGGACCTAACAGAAGCAGAAGATATTAAGAAGAGATGGCAAGAATACACAGAAGAACTGTACAAAAAAGATCTTCATGACCTGGATAATCACGATGGGGTGATCACTAATCTAGAGCCAGACATCCTAGAATGTGAAGTCAAGTGGGCCTTAGAAAGCATCACTATGAACAAAGCTAGTGGGGGTGATGGAATTCCAGTAGAGCTATTTCAAATCCTGAAAGATGATGCTGTGAAAGTGCTGCACTCAATATGCCAGCAAATCTGGAAAACTCAGCAGTGGCCACTAGACTGGAAAAGGTCAGTTTTCATTCCAATCCCAAAGAAAGGCAATGCCAAAGAGTGCTCAAACTACTGCACAATTGCACCCATCTCACAGGCTAGTAAAGTAATGCTCAAAACTCTCCAAGCCAGGCTTCAGCAATACGTGAACCGTGAACTCCCTGATGTTCAAGCTGGTTTTAGAAAAGGCAGAGGAACCAGAGATCAAATTGCCAACATCCGCTGGATCATGGAAAAAGCAAGAGAATTCCAGAAAAACATCTAATTCTGCTTTATTGACTATGCCAAAGCCTTTGACTGTGTGGATCACAAGAAACTGGAAAATTCTGAGAGCGATGGGAATACCAGACCACGTGACCTGCCTCTTGAGAAATCTGTATGCAGGTCAGGAAGCTACAGTTAGAACTGGACATGGAAGCACAGACTGGTTCCAAATAGGAAAAGGAGTACATCATGGCTGTATATTGTCACCCTGCTTATTTAACTTCTATGCAGAGTACATCATGAGAAATGCTGGACTGGAAGAAACACAAGCTGGAATCAAGATTGCTGGGAGAAATATCAATAACCTCAGATATGCAGATGACACCACCCTTATGGCAGAAAGTGAAGAAGAACTAAAAAGCCTCTTGATGAAAGTAAAAGAGGAGAGTGAAAAAGTTGACTTAAAGCTCAACATTCAGAAAACGCAGATCATGGCATCTGGTCCCATCACTCCATGTGAAATAGATGGGGAAACAGTGGAAACAGTGTCAGGCTTTATTTTTTTGGGCTCCAAAATCACTGCAGATGGTGATTATAGCCATGAACTTAAAAAGATGCTTACTCCTTGGAAGAAAAGTTATGACCAATGTAGACAGCATATTGCAAAGCAGAGACATTATTTTGCCAACAAAGGTCCATCTAGTCAAGGCTATGGTTTTTCCCAGTAGTCATGTATGGATGTGAGAGTTGGACTCTGAAGAAGGCTGAGCACCGAAGAATTGATGCTCTTGAACTGTGGTGTTGGAGAAGACTCTTGAGAGTCCCTTGGACTGCAAGGAGATCCAACCAGTCCATTCTGAAGGAGATCAACCCTGGGATTTCTTTGGAAGGACTGATGCTAAAGCTGAAACTCCAGTACTTTGGCCACCTCATGCGAAGAGTTGACTCATTGGAGAAGACTTTGATTCTTGGAGGGATTGGGGGCAGGAGGAGAAGGGGACGACTGAAGATGAGATGGCTGGATGGCATCACTGACTCGATGGACGCGAGTCTGAGTGAACTCCGGGAGTTGGTGATGGACACAGAGGCCTGGCATGCTGCGATTCATGGGGTTGCAAAGAGTCGGACACGACTGAGCCACTGAACTGAATGACTAGTGATTTGAACACCTTTTCATAAATTTGTTGGCTATTTGTATCTTTGAAGAGAGGTCCGTTTGGTTTCTTTGTTGTTGTTTAGCTGCTAATCACCTCCAACTCTGCAACCCCATGGACTGTATGTAGCCTGCCAGGCTCCTCTGTCCATGGGATTTCCAGACAAGAATACTGGAGTGGGATGCCATTTTCTTCTCCAGGGGATCTTCCTGACCCAGAGATCAAACCTGCATGTCCTGTATTGGCAGGTGGATTCTTCAGCACTGAGCCACCAGAGAAGCTCATTCAGTTCCTTTACCAAGTTTTAAAATAGGCTATTTGGTTTTGCTATTGAGGCCCCTGTATGGTTTGGATATTAACCCTTTAGCAAGTGTATAGTTTGTCGATATTTTTCTCCCGTTCTGTAGATTGCTTTTTCATTTTTTGATTGCTTTGTAGAACGTTTTAGTTTGATGCAGTCCCACATGCCTACTTTTTCTTTTGTTGCCTGTGTCATAACAAAGAAATCATTGCCAAAGCTAATGTTTAGAAGAATTTCTTTAAGTTTTCTTTTATGATTTTTAGGTCTTATATATAAATCTTTAATCCATTTTGTGTTAGTGTTTGTGCAGAATGTAAGAGAAGGGTCAAATTTTGCATGTGGATATGCAGTTTTCTAGCAGCATTTATTGAAGAGACTACACTTTCCCTATTGTATAATACATGGGACCTTTGTGGAAGATCTGTTGACAGAATATGCATGAGCTTGTTTCTGTGGTGTCTATTTTGTTTCATTGACCTGTATGTCTTTTTTATGCCAGTACTCTACTGTTTTGATGGGGAAGGAAATGGTGACCCTCTCCAGTGTTCTTGCCTGGGAAATCCCACGGACAGAGGAGCCTGACAGGCTGCAGTCCATGGAGTTGCAAAGAGTTGGACAGGACTTTGCAACTGAACAACGGTTTTGAAAACTGTAATTTTGTAATATATTTTGAGTTTAGGAAATGCGATGTTTCCAGCTTTTTTTTATTCTTACTCAAAATTTCTTTGGTAATTCAAGGTCTTTCGTGGTTTCATATGAGTTTTTCAGTTTAGAGAATTATAACTGACAAAATAGTATATACAACCTGATATTTTCAGATACATAGGTAAAAAATGATTACTGAATCAATCAATTAACATATCAATCTCACATATTTAATATTTTTCTTTCTCCCTTTTTTGTGTTTAAAATTTACTCTTAAGTATAAAATAGAGTACTGTTTATGGTTAACAGTCATCCTACTGGTACATTAGAACTCCTGAATTTATTCATCTTGCATAACTGAAAACTTTGTACCCTTTGACCAACATCTTTCATTTTCCTGTACCTGCTTCTAGTTTCTTACATAGTTTTCCCTTGGTACCTGAGGGTGATTGGTTCCAGGACCCCTACAGATCCCCAGTCCCTTATATAATATGGTGTAGTACAGTTGATCGGCCATTGGTTGGATCTGCAGATTGAGGGCTGACTGAATAATCTGGATAGTGGCTCTTAGTTGTATTGTTTGCAAATATTTTTTCCCATAGGTTGCCTTTTAAAAAACGTATTTATTTTATTTTTGGCTGTCCCAGGTCATTGTTGCTGCACAGTTTTTCTCTAGTTGTGAGCGGGGGCTACTCTCTAGTTGTGGTGCGTGGGTTTCTCATTGCGGTGGCTTCTCTTGTTGGAGAATACAGGCTCTAGGGCACCCAGGCCAGTAGTTGCAGCACGTGGACTCGTGAGTTGTGGCTCATGGGCTCTGGAGTGTGGGCTCAATAGTTGTGGTGCACACGTTTAGTTGCTCTGAGATGGAGTCTTACCAGATCAGAGATTGAACTCATGTCTCTGGCACTGGAAGGCAGATTCTTCACCTCTGAACCACCAGCGAAACCGCTGCCTTTTCATTTTGTTTGTTTCCTTTGCACGGCTGCAACTGTTTAGTTTGATATAGTTACACTTGTTTATTTTTTGTTTTTTTTTGGTCTGTGCTTTTGATTTCATATCCCAAAAAAAATCATAGCTAAGACTATCAAAAAACTTTTTTCTATTTATGATTCCAGGTCTAATCTTTAAATCTTTAATGTGTTTCTTTGAAGTGGAATTGTGCTTTTTCCTTGGCTTTATTGAAGTGTCATTGACAGATAACATTGTGCAACTTTAAGGTGTACAGTGGCTTCCCTGGTGACTCAGTGGTAGAGAATCTGCCTACCAGTGCAGGAGACCTGGGTTTGATCTCTGATCTGCCATGATCGCCTGAGAAGGAAATGGCACCCCACTCCAGCATTCCTGCCTGGGAAATCCCAAGGACAGAGGACCCTGGTGGGCTACAGTCCATGGAGTTGCAAAGAGTTCGACATGATTTAGTGACTGAAAAACAACAACAGGGTGTACAATGTGTTGATTTGATATACTTATATATCACAAAAAGATTATTACATGAGCATTAGTTCACACCTTCATATTACATAATTATTATTTCTTATTTTGTGTGATGAACACCTTTAAGATCTACTGTATTAGCAACTTTCAAGTATATGATATTATATCATTAACTATGTGCTCAGTTGTTAAGTTGTGTCTGATTCCTTATGACGCCATGGACTGTAGTCCAGCCGCCGCCTCCTTCCATGGGATTTTCCAGGCAAAATTACTGGAGTGTGTTGCCATTTCCTTCTCCACTTGTTAACTATAATCACATGGTGTTTGTTGATGAGTTGCTCTGTTTTAACTCCATGCAAGAACTCTTGCTCTGAGGACAGCTCTCATGTTCCAAGGGGATCTCTCTTAGAATTGTACATGGGAGGGTTGGGGAAGGGGTGATGTCAAGTGAAACTTTGCTTCTTAACCTTGATAGTGCATTTTTTTTTTCTCCTTTCTATGCTCAACTGGAATACTGTAACCTCTTATTTGGATTCTGGAGTTCTTGTAAAGCTTTTTTCATCCATGGATGATTGTTAAATACTTGTTTCTATTGGAGGGAAGAGTGCTGGGACCTCCTATTCTACCACACTGCTGATATCACTGCCCTGTTTAATATTAATTAAAATTATAATAGCTAACATTTATGTACTATTTACTATGTGCAGACACTAGGCGTTATGTAGTGTAATGTTTGCAGCAGACATATTAGATGCTATTTTTATCCCAATTACCAGTGATAGTATTGATATTCAAGGTCACATAGCCTTATATGGTGGAGAGGTAAGTCTGACCCTGTATGACTTTAAAGCCAATAGCTGTCATCTATGATATATCAACTCTACTACTTCTGCAGTATTTCCAGAACTCTGTGGCAAAATGGAAGTGTTACACATTGCTCTTAGATAGGGAAATATTTCAAACCATGTATCCTGGAAAAGCTAATAGATTAAACCTACAGCCTTTATAGTTAGAATATATGTGCTCCTGAATAGTCACTTATTGTCAAAATGATTTTTTTCTTTGCTGGTTTTATATATTTATATTTATATATATATATATATATATATATATATATTTTAAATTACACAACACAACTAAAAAAAAGTTGTCATTTCCCTCTAAAATGATTTTAGAGGTCACACAGTATGTGTGTTGGGGGAGAGATTCTGAAATGATACCTTTCTTTTTCATTATGAAAATGAATTTTAATTGATAAAGATAATGTAAAAAGCACAAAACACTGTTCAAGAAAACCATTAAGGAAATAAAGCATGCAAGGAGGGGTGCTAATCATTTTGTTTTCATCTAAGACTGAAATGAAGCCAAATAAAGAGGGGTGGGTAAAAAAGAAAAATAGAAATTAAATGATAATCTTGGAAGACTACCTCACAAATACCAGGGAGGAAAAAGGGTTAATTTCTTATCATTCTATTTTGAGAGTTTTTAAAAACATATTCTAAAGATAAATCTTTATCACGTATATAATTTTAAAATATTTTATCCTCCTCTTTGGTTTGTTTTTTCATTCTATTAGCAGTGTCTTCAAAAAGCACAAGTTTTAAAGTTTATAAATTCCAAATTATCAACTCTTTTATGCATGATACTTCTAGCAACATATCTAAGAAATTTTTACGTAATTAAAATACACAACTATTTCCTATTGTGTTTTCATATAGAAGCTTTATAGGTTTTTACCCTATACTTCAGTTTACGATCCATCTTCAGTTAAATTTTGTATAGTATAATGTATGTATTGGAGCTCAGAAATGAAATACTTTAAATCTGAATAGGAAATTAGTTTATATTTTCATAATATTTCTTTAAGGGAAGCTTCCTGTTCTAAAACAGTTGTTTTAGGTACACTGTACAATGATTTCATTCTCTAATTATTTAAGTAAAATTCTTTTATTTTGGATTACTATCTTTATAGAATATGAAATATTAACTCTTGGGATGAAACTTCCAGATGAGTGATGTGAAATATTTCTCATTTTTTAAAGTATTTATTAAGTATTTAACTGAGAATAATGTCCTAAACGTAGTAAGTTTCTTAACTGATTATCCTAAATAAAGTTGGGAAAGACTGGTGGTTCATAATTTTAGAGAACACAGAGGATGTGAGTGACTAGTTTTTCTTTCTGTCTTGGTGAACTCCTTCTTACATAGAGAATCAACAAACAGCTTAATAAAAGTTTCAATTATAGATTTTCCTCTTGCTTAAAGAAATCCTGATATACTAAGCATATCATGGTGTTTTTTTTTCTTTTCCTTTAGACACTAACTTTTTGTCTTGAAAGAAACAGGTGGTTGGATTCTGGTTTATTTTCTAGCATCAGTCTAGGTAATTGACATGGGGAGAAACACTGGTCTTGTCAGTTCTGGATTAACCAATTAGCATCTGATACTTGGAGTGAAAACATTAGTTAACGTGCTCAGGCTTCAAATAACTTTCTCACACCCATAATCAGACACAGCTAAAGAATCAGCCATCCAGGGATAATGATTTTCCATTGCTGTTTCGGCCTGGTTTGAATCCAGTGGCCATGGTGGAAGGAACATGCTGTGGTATGTGTTGCCTTCCCATTTCTCCATTTCCTGCCATTCATGTGTTTTCCATGCCATCGTGCCTTTGCTGGCTGCAGTGTCTATCTCTTAGAATCTCCTAAATAAAAGTTATGCATGCTCTTAGGTGGTCTTACACTGCTGCTTCTAAAATGTTTTCACTACTATCATTTCAAGGTTTAGCTTTTAACAGTAATAAAGAAATATTTTCACCTGTGAAGCTTCATTTGACTTCAGTACTTGCTCATTTAGAAGGTGTTAGTATAGCTTTTAAAAAATTGTTGAACCATTTAGCAGTTCAGTTCAGTTCCGTTCAGTCACTCAGTCATGTCCAACTGTTTGTGACCCCATGAACTGCAGGATGCCAGGCCTCCCTGGCCATCACCAACTCCTGGAATCTACCCAAACTCATGTCAATTGAGTTGGTGATGCCATCCAGCTATCTCATCCTCTGCTGTCCCCTTCTTTCCCAGCATCAGGGTCTTTCCAATGAGTCAGCTCTTTGCATCAGGTGGCCAAAATATTGGAGTTTCAGCTTCAACATCAGTCCTTCCAGTGAACATCCAGGACTGATCTCCTTTAGGATGGACTGGTTGGATCTCCTCACAGTCCAAGGGACTCTCAAGAGTCTTCTCCAACGCCACAGTTCAAAACATCAATTCTTTGGCGCTCAGCTTTGTTTATAGTTCAACTCATACATCCATACATGACTACTGGAAAAATCATAGCCTTGACTAGATGGACCTTTGTTGACAAAGTAATGTCTCTGCTTTATAATATGCTATCTAGGTTGATCATAACTATTCTTCCAAGGAGTAAGCGTCTTTTAATTTCATGGCTACAATCAACATCTGCAGTGATTTTGGAGCCCAGAAAAATAAAGTCAGCCACTGTTTCCACATCTATTTGCCATGAAGTGGTGGGACCAGATGCCATGATCTTCGTTTTCTGAATGTTGAACTTTAAGCCCACTTTTTTTAAGCCTCTTTTACTTTCATTAAGAGGCTCTTTAGTTCTTCGTCACTTTCTGCCATAAAGGTGGTGTCATCTGCGTATCTGAGGTTATTGATATTTCTCCTGGCAATCTTGATTCCTGCTTGTGCTTCCTCCAGTCCAGCATTTCTCATGATGTACTCTGCATATAAGTTAAATCATCAGGTGACAATATACAACCTTGACGTACTCCTTTTCCTATTTGGAGCTAGTTTGTTGTTCCATGTCCAGTTCTAACTGTTGCTTCCTAACCTGCATACAGGTCTCAAGAGGCAGGTCAGGTGGTCTGGTATTCCCAACTCTTTCAGAATTTTCCACAGTTTATTGTGATCTATACAGTCAAAGGTAAGAGAAAACCAAGTAAGATGGTAACTGTTGAGAGAGGCATCAGAGGGCAGACACACAAACCATAATCACAGGAAACTAGTTAGTCTAATCACACGGACCACAGCCTTGTCTAACTCAATGAAACTAAGACATGCCATGTGGGGCCACCCAAGATGGGTGGGTCATGGTGGAGAAGTCTCACCGAATGTGGTCCATTGGAGAAGGGAATGGCAAACCACTTCAATATTCTTGCTTTGAGAACCCCATGAACAGTATGAACAGGCAAAATGAGAGGATACTGAAAGAGGAACTCCCCAGGTTGGTAGGTGTCCAATATGCTACTGGAGATCAGTAGAGAAATAACTCCAGAAAGAATGAAGGGATGGAGCCAAAGAAAAAACAATACCCAGTTGTGAATGTGACTGATGATAGAAGCGAGGTCTGATGCTGTAAAGAGCAATACTGCATAGGAACCTGCAATATTAGGTCCATGAATCAAGGCAAATTGGAAGTGGTCAAACAGGAGATGGCGAGAATGAATGTCGACATTCTAGGAATCAGCTAACTAAAATTGACTGGAATGGGTGAATTTAACTCAGATGACCATTATATCTACCACTGTGGGCAGGAATCCCTTAGAAGAAATGAAGTAGCTATCACGGTCAACAAAAGAGTCCAAAATGCAGTACTTGGATGCAAAGTCAAAAATGACAGAATGATCTCTGTTCGTTTCCAAGGCAAACCATTCAATATCACAGTAACCCAAGCCTATACCCCAACCAGTAATGCTGAAAAAGCTGAAGTTGAACGGTTCTATGAAGACCTATAAGACCTTTTAGAATTAACACCCCCAAAAGATGTCCTTTTCATTATAGGGGACTGGAATGCAAAAGTAGGAAGTTAAGAAACACCTGTGGTAACAGTCAAATTTGGCCTTGGAATACGGAATGAAGCAGGGCAAAGACTAATAGAGTTTTGCCAAGAGGATGCACTGGTCATAGAAAACACCCTCTTCCAACAACACAAGAAAAGACTCTACACATGGACATCACCAGATGGTCAACACTGAAATCAAATTGATTATATTCTTTGCAGCCAAAGATGGAGAAGCTCTATACAGTCAACAAAAACAAGACCAGGAGCTGACTGTGGCTCAGATCATGAACTCTTTATTGCCAAATTAGAATTATATTGAAGAAGGTAGGGAAAACAACTAGACCATTCAGGTATGACCTAAATAAAATTCATTATGATTATACAGTGGAAGTGAGAAATAGATTTAAGGGCCTAGATCTGATAGATAGAGTGCCTGATGAACTATGGAATGAGGTTCGTGACATTGTACAGGAGACAGGGATCAAGACCATCCCCATGGAAAAGAAATGCAAAAAAGCAAAATGGCTGTCTGGGGAGGCCTTACAAATAGCTTTGAAAAGAAGAGAAGTGAAAAGCAAAGGAGGAAAGGAAAGATATAAGCATCTGAATGCAGAGTTCCAAAGAATAGCAAGGTAATAAGAAAGCCTTCTTCAGCGATCAGTGCAAAGAAATCGAGGAAAACAATAGAATGGGAAAGACTAGAGATCTCTTCAAGAAAATTAGAGATACCAAGGGAACATTTCATGCAAAGATGGGCTCGATAAAGGACAGAAATGGTCTAGACCTAACAGAAGCAGAAGATATTAAGAGGAGGTGGAAGGAATACACAGAAGAACTGTACAAAATAGATCTTCATGACCAAGATAATCATGATGGTGTCATCACTCACCTAGAGCCAGACATCCTGGAATGTGAAGTCAAGTGGGCCTTAGAAAGCATCATTACAAACAAAGCTAGTGGGGTGATGGAATTCCAGTTGGGCTATTTCAAATCCTGAAAGATGATGCTGTGAAAGTGCTGCACTCAATACGCCAGCAAATTTGGAAAACTCAGCAGTGGCCACAGGACTGGAAAATGTCAGTTTTCATTTGAATCCCAAAGAAAGGCAATCCAAAAGAATGCTCAAACTACTGCACAGTTGTACTCATCTCTCACACTAACAATGTAATGCTCAAAATTCTCCAGGCCAGGCTTCAGCAATACATGAACCGTGAACTTCCTGATGTTCAAGCTGGTTTTTGAAAAGGCAGAGGAACCAGAGATCAAATTGCCAACATCCACTGGATCATGGAAAAAGCAAGAGAGTTCCAGAAAAACATCTAATTCTGCTTTATTGACTATGCCAAAGCCTTTGACTGTGTGGATCACAATAAACTGTGGACAATTCTGAAAGAGATGGGAATATCAGACCACCTACCTGCCTCTTGAGAAAGCTATGTGCACAGGTCAGGAAGCAACAGTTAGAACTGGACATGGGACAACAGACTGGTTCCAAATAGGGAAAAAGTACATCAACGCTGTGTATTGTCACCCTGCTTACTTAAGTTATATGCAGAGTACATCATGAGAAATGCTGGGCTGGAAGAAGCACAAGCTGGAATCAAGATTGCCGGGAGAAATATCAATAACCTCAGATATGCAGATGACACCACTCTTATGGCAGAAAGTGAAGAGGAACTAAGAAGCCTCTTGATGAAAGTGAAAGAGGAGAGTGAAAAAGTTGGCTTAAAACTCAACATTCAGAAAACGAAGATCATGGCATCTGGTCCCATCACTTCATGGGAAATAGATGGGGGAACAGTGGAAACAGTGTCAGATTTATTTTTTTGGGCTCCAAAATCACTGCAGATTGTGACTGCAGCCATGAAATTAAAAGATGCTTACTCCTTGGAAGGAAAGTTATGCCCAACCTAGATAGTATATTGAAAAGCAGAGACATTACTTTGCCAACAAAGGTCCATCTAGTCAAGGCTATGGTTTTTCCATTGGTCATGTATGGATGTGAGAGTTAGACTGTGAAGAAAGCTGAGCACCGAAGAATTGATGCTTTTGAACTATGGTGTTGGAGAAGACTCCTGAGAGTCCCTTGGACTGCAAGTAGGTCTAACCAGTCCATTCTGAAGGAGATCAGCCTTGGGTGTTCTTTGGAAGGACTGAAGCTGAAACTCCAATACTTTAGCCACCTCATGAGAAGAGTTGACTCATTGGAAAAGACCCTGATGCTGGGAGGGATTATGGGACAGGAGGAGAAGAGGACAACAGAGGATGAGATGGTTGGATGGCATCACCAACTCGATGGACATGGGTTTGGGTGAACTTTGGGAGTTGGTGATGGACAGGGAGGCCTGGCGTGCTGCAGTTCATGGGATTGCAGAGTCGTACACGGCTGAGCGACTGAATGAACACAGTCAAAGGCTTTGGCCTAGTCAATAAAGCAGATGTTTTCTTGAAATAGATATTTTTCTGGAACTCTCTTGTGTTTTCGATGATCTAGTGGATGTTGGCAATTTGATCTCTGGTTCCTCTGACTTTTCTAAAACCAGCTTGAACATCTGGAAGTTCACGGTTCATGTATTACTGAAGCCTGGCTTGGAGAACTTTGATTATTACTAGCGTGTTAGATGAGTGCAATTGTGCAGTGGTTTTAGTATTCTTTGCATTGCCTTTCTTTGGGATTAGAATGAAAACCAACCTTTTCCAGTCTTGTGGCCACTGCTGAGTTTTCCAAATTTGCTGACATTGAATGCAGCACTTTCACAGCATTTAGCATTTAGTCAAATCATTAGTAATCTCTGGAATTGAGAGTAAAATGTGGAGTTTAAAAGCTCCCTCCTAGGTTTGATATATATATATATATATATATATTTATATTTATATTTATGAAGAAATTTATCCAACTCATTTTATTAAATATGTATACTTTTTCCTTGAAATAAATAACCATTGGAACTGTCACACTGTTGTAAGGAGAAACTAGTGGTGCTCTTCAGTGTTTTTTTTTTCTGAGAAGAACAGATAAATGTAGTTATAGGACAATGATTGGAGAAAATAGAGATCTGAGGCAGAAATGTTTTCGCCCTTTTAAACCCTCGGTCTAAATGTTTATGCATGCTTTATGTGCTGTACGTATGGTGTGGGGTCTGTTTTATAATTATAGAGGAAAATTAAGTTCTGGAAAGAGAGAATACCCAATGTAGTATTTCTTTATGGGCCCCTTTATTGGGGTTGCCATGAATTCTCTCTTAGTATTGGACAGGAAGGAGGAAGTAATTATAGATTTTTGGATTTAGTAAAATCTTTTTAATCAAAGAGGAATACTTCCCTTGACAGATTGTTCTCTGTTCCCTTAACTCAAACAGAGAATAGTATTTACTGCAGCCCACCAGCCTCCTCCATCCATGGGATTTTCCAGGCAAGAGTACTGGAGTAGGGTGCCATCACCTTCTCCGATTTATTAGGTAAATTGAGGCACAAAAGACAATGTTGCTATTTGAAAGTAAGAACTATGAACAGTAAATTATGTAATGTGATTTCTTTTTTCTTCATTTGTTGGAGAATAATTGCTTTACAGTGTTGTTTCTGCTGTATGGTGAAGAGAATCAGCTCTATGTATACATATATCTCCTCCCTCTTGGACCTCCCTTACAAGCCTGCCTCCTCTGTCCTGCCACCTAGGTCATCACCGAGCACGGGGTGAGCTCCATGTGCTACACAGCAGATTTCTCCTAGTCGTCTATTTTACATATGGTAGTGTATATGTGTAAATCCTCATCTCCCATTTCTTTGTGACTTTCACAACTAACCATGTTTTTCATGTATGTAATTATGTTAGCAGGACGTTAATTCATTTGTACTACCAAAGATTCTACCTTCTGTTAGAGAGTTGACAGGTTCTTTATATGTGGTGGGAGTGCAGTGTGTGCCATTTGTTACATTTCCTCATTTTACTTCCTTGAGTTGGTGAGAAGCACTATCTAGTTTTATCTAGGAGAAATGGATTCTTAATACACTTAAGGAAAAGAAAATATCTTACAACTGTTATATTGAAGGGGAAATAGAGTCTGGAAGAAATCCCAACCCCTCTCTACTGCTGACAGAAATAAAGTTATCACTGATATTTTTTCCTTTGAGAAACAAATAGGAAACAAATTACTTTAAAAATATGACATAATATAAATATGGCTCTGCTTTGTCTTATCACATTATTCGGGGCAAACATTTTACTACATCACAAAAATTGTCAACAGAGCCTGTAAAGACTAGACAGAGAGCAGGAATAACTAAGAGGGAGAAATTAATAGTAAAAATCCTGCAGAGTGAATGTATTAAATTTACTACTATTTTTTTCCCCATCAAACTTCTTAAGGTGAATGGTTTTGTGTGTTTACTTGGATCTAGAATAAATCTAGTTTAGATTTTGGAAGAAAACCAAACTAAAGACTGAATTAGATTCAGGAGTCAAAAGAAGTTTGCAGGGAGAAAATGTTCTAGAAAGAAGTGGCAAAATGTAGAATTTTTTTTTTTAAGGCATCAAAATGGCGATGTGTGGCTTTGGCTAGTTGCTTGTATTATCTGAGTCTCCAACATTTTTTTCTGTTTAAAGAGCAGTGGTGATCAGAAAGTTCAATGAGGCTATAAGGGAGTGTATCAATTGTAGAGAATTTAAAATTCGTTTGTTTTTTTTTAATCACCATGCCCAGGTAATTCTAAATGATAATACTGATAAAACACCCCTTAACACAGGGAAGGGCCACTCTTGCTGGCTGCCCCTCATTTTTCTGTACCATTTCTTTCTCTGCACCTCATTTACATTGGTCTTGGTAGTGGAAGCAGTATTGAATATTCATAATTTTATTGCTAAATCTAAAGAAACGGGAGCCAGTGCCTTTCTATATTAATGGTAAAGCCACAACATGACAAACAACTGGGAGTGTTGATTGAACAATCTTGACATCTTAGGCATTATACACAAATAATTGCATTTCTCTTTACTATAATCATAAAATGACTTACATTTTTTCAGTTGAGAAATTTTGGAACTTAAAAAAAATGCCCAATATACTTTATTGGTATAGGATCTGATATTCATATCTAGGTCTGTCTGATTTGAAATCTTCCACAGTTTTCCATTATAAATACATGATTTCCTACTAACTCAGTCATCTTTGGAGAATGCTTTTTTAAAAAAGAATTTTACTTTAATATTTTGGAGTATAGTTTACTAACAATGTTATGTAAATTTCATGTGTATAACAGTGTTTCAGTTCTGCATATATGTATTATTTTTCAAATTCTTTTCCCATTTAGATTATTATAGAATATTAAACAGCATTTCCTGTGCTATATGATAGGGTCTTGTTCGTTATCTATTTTAAGTATAGCAGTGTGTACTTATCAACCCAACCTCCTAATTTATTCTCCCCCTTTCACCTTTGGTAACCATACGTCTCAAAGTCTGTTTCTGTTTTATAAGTAAGTTCATTTGTATCATTTTTTGAAGATTCTACATGTAAGTGATATGTTATTTGTCTTTCTCTGTCTGACTGATTTTACTTAGTATGATAATCTGTCCATCCATGTTGCTGCAGATGTCATTATTTCTTTTTAACAACTGAGTAATACTCCATTATATACATGTACCACTCTTTTTTATCCATTCATCTATCAATGAACATTGAGATTGCTTTTATCTCTTGGCTAAACAGTGCTGCAATGATCATTGGGTTGCATGTATCCTTTCAGACCATCTTTTTCTGCAGATAGATGCCTAGGAGTGGGATTACTGGATCATATGGTGGTTCTATTATTAGTTTCTTAAGGACTCACCATACTATGCTCCATAGTGGCTGTACCAATTTACATTCCCACCCACAATGTAGGAGGGTTCCCTTTTTTGGAGAATACATTTTAATGAGACTTTAATAACTTTGTTCTTTTTCTTCTAGCTCCTATTCCCCATTCATTTTTTCCATCCTCTTAAGAAGGGCTTTAATACTCTCACTATCTCTTCTTGACTTCTTTGGCAAGTTCCTAAGCTTAATCTAAATCAGATGTGGCTTTCTTAACAAATCTTGTAAAGCACTTGTGGCAGTTTGGGAAATAGACATGCAATGCACAACTTTCAAACCTGTGTACCTTAGTGAGAAGCCAATGATGAAAATGGGTCTATGGGTAGGATATAACCTACTTTCTTCTTGTTCATAGTGTCTGGTCTGGTGTTACTTGTCATCAAGAGAATCTTCTCACTGAATCCCAATGCCATGTGTATGGACTGCATTGTTTGTGTTCTCCCAAAATTCATCTGTTAAAAACCTAATTTCCTATGTTATAGTATTTGGAGACGGGATCTATTGGGAGGTAATAGGCATGAAGGTGGAGCCCTTACTGTGAGATCTGTGACTGTATAAGAAGAGACAGGCGAGAGCTGGCTTCTCTCTCTGCCGTGTGGGGACGTACTGAGAAGACCACCATCTGCAAACCAGGAGGAGGGTTCTCATCAGAACTCGACCACACTGGCACCCTGACTGCAGTCTTTCCAGTCCCTAGAACTGTGGGAAATAAGTTGCTGTAAGCCAGTCGGTCTATGTTCTGTCATGGCAGCCTGAACTTACCAGTGCGTCACCCAAAGGAATTCTATCTGAATGGAGAATGAGCATCAAGGGGGATGGAGGAAGGCTGTCATTACTCTTTTTTAAGACTACATTTTTAAGAGAAGTTTTAGGTTACAACACAGTTGAGAAGGAGGCACAGAGATTTCCCATATACCCTCCTGCTCCTACACATGCATAGCCTCTTCCAGTATTAATACCACTCTCCAAAATGGTACTTTTTTTTTTAACCAAGAATGAACCTACATGTCATAATCACCAACAGTTCATAGATTTCCTTAGGGTGCACTCGTGGTGTTGTACAGTCTATGGGTTTTTTACAAATGTAATGACATGTTCCTCATAATATACAGAGTATTTTCACTACCCTAAAAATCCTTTGTGCTCTACCTATTCATTACCCCAGCCCCATCCCAATTCTTGATAACCACTGACCTTTATACTCTTTCCACAGTTTTTTCTAGCATGTCATATAATTGGGATCATACAGTAGTGTAGCCTTTCCAGATGGGCTTTTTACACTTAGTAACATGTGTCTACTGTTCCTCCCTGTCTTTTCATGGCAAGATAGCACATTTATTTTTAGCTCTGAATAATATTCCATTGTCTGGATGTATCACAGTTTATGTATCTATTCACCTATTGAAGAATATCTTGGTTACTTCCAAGTGCTGGCAGTTATGAATAAAGCTACTATAAACATCCATGTGCAGGTTTTTGTGTGGACATGTTTTCAATTCCTCTGGGTAAATATCAAGCATTAGGATTGCTGTGTAGTGTAAAACTGCTAAACTGTTTTCCTTAGTGTCTCTACCATTGCTCTGATACCAGCGATGAATGAGAATGCCTATTGCTTCACACGTTGAGCATTTGGTGTTGCCAGTATTCTAGCTTTTGGCCTTTCTAATGTATGTGTAGTGGTTTTAGTTTGCACTTCCCTGATAACATATGTTGTGGAGCATTTTCTCATATAGATATTTGCCATCTGTAAATCTTCTTTGGTGTAATATCTGTCAAGGTCTTTGGTTCATTTTTTAATTGGGTTGTTTTCTTATTTCAAGAACTCTTTGTATATTTTGGATAACAATCCTTTATGTAATTGCTGTTTTAAAAAATGGTAAGGGAAATAGGAAAATTCCAGTTTTGATTTTATTCCTTCTGACAGTTTTTTGGACTGCAATATGATCTGTTGTCCCTGAAGAATGTATTAGGCTGAACTGCAAGTGTAGGCCTTTCTTTTAACTTTGATTTGAATTGCAATGGATTAGCAACTATGAACAATGATTAAACAGTGATTATATAATGAATATCTAATGTTCCTGAATAATCATTTAAAATTAAATTTTGAATATTTTATAATATTCCTTACATAATTAAAGAGATAACTTCTTTTGCATTCCCAAAAGAAGGTACCAAAGGACCCCTCACCTCATCACAATAATGGTTATTTACAATTAGTTTTAGTTCTTCCAAATATTGAATTGTTCCTATTTTAGATCTTTACAAATGCAAAAATCCCAAATCCCTGTGTTGTTAGCCTCCTGTGAGTCCTGTTATTCACAATGATGGCACAATCAAAATGCATGACCAGATAAAATGGGCTTGGAACTAGTTGTTCCCAGAGTGTATAGAAAATTGTGTTCTGCATCTAAGGCTACATGTTGTGATACATAAAACAACCTAAAAAAAGGGCAAATAACCAGTATTATTTAGATGAACAATTACTTCATAACTAATTTTGTTAGTATGTATTATTCGAATGTTTTATAATTCAAAAGATGATTAGATCAAAAGCAGTATTTTCTCAAGCTGTGTTTTTCTATATTTGTATCCATCTGTCTATCTTATCTATCCATCCTTAGAATTGAAGTTAAAATACATCATAGAGAAAACACGCCTATATGCCTTTATTATCCATGGGCTACAGAACACTAAAATGAGAAAAAGAGGTTGATTTCTTGTAAAAGTGGAATGCAAATTATTTATATGCACTATTTGCAGGAAAAGACACAAATATAGTTAATAAGTGAAGGAGAATGAATGCAGGCTATTAACCTGTAAGCCAAATACACTCTTTTGTTTTGGCCATACTGGACAGTTAGTAGGATCTTAGTTCTCTAACCAGGGATTCCAACCCTGACCCCCTGTAGTGGAAGTTCAGAGTCCTAACCACTGGATAGCCAGGGGATTCCAGCCACATACCCTCACTGATTACTTATTTTATGTGACTCTGGGGAGCAGGGAGTATTATTTTCTAGTTGAGACAGAGAGTCTCTACTAGCTTAGGACTGCTGTCTCCTTTGGGGACACATCACTCACCCCGCCTCACTGACTGCAGGTTGGAGAGAAAGAATAGAAAAAACCTGCCCAGCCCTTTTCTTTCTTTCTTTAGGAATAGCTTCCTACACTTCTGTTATTTTCTCTCCTGCACTCAGGTGAACTCCCAGGGATAGAAAAGCCTGCAGTCCAGCCTGTCACTTGGTATGTGAGTCTGTCTACTTCAGGGAGGGAGTACTGGGAAATCCTTTGGGTACAGGTTTAAAGCCACATTTTCTAATCTGCTTTTTCAGTGACAAAGCTGTCATTTAAATCCCCATCTGTCTATCGTCTGTGCTTTATTTTTAATTGGTTCTGAATTTAATACGGAAAGAAAGGGTATTATATATTGACCTCTTAAGAGCCCAAAGGTGACCTATAGAAATCCCTGGAGCATACGTTTCTCTGAAATGTTGAAAATAAGGCCATCCTGTTGGAAATTCAGATGAAAATATGACTGAATTACATTCAACTTAATACCATTGTATTTTTTTAAAAATCCATTTAAAATTTCTGAAATATCAACTAATTGAATATAAAATCCAAAATCTCAATACACTAATTTTGGCATTCTTCATCTGGATCAGATACAGAGAAATTAATTCCAGTATATAAATCCCATGATTTACTGCTTAAAAGATAGTGATTTAGGCTTTAGCCTATGTTATTTTTAATTACATAGCTTGATCATTTAAAGAAAACATTCTTTTCCTATTGGTTCAGTCTTACTGCTTTTCTCCAAGTTAATCTAAGAACTAATGCATGATATTTATGTATGAAAAAATCCAAATAAAAAGAGACGTATTTTTGTTAGGGCATTAGAAAGTTTTTACACTTATTAAAATAAGGAGCATTTAAACTCTTGGGAAGGACATTGTATAATATGTTTTAAATTTTACAATACTTAGGGAGCATATATGTGTGTGTGTGTGTGTGTGTGTGAAAGTCACTCAGTGGTGTCCCAACTCTTTACAACCCCATGGGCTATACAGTCCATGGAGTTCTCCAGGCCAGAATACTGGAGTGGGTAGCCACTCTCTTCTCCAGGGGAATCTTCCCAACCCAGGGATCGAACCCAAGTCTCCTGCATTGTAGGCGGATTCTTTGCCAGCTGAGCTAGCTGGAAAGCCCTTAGGGAGCATGAGACTACCTTATTAGTATTCCTCATCTCATTAAATTTCTTCAGTTTTTTGTTACCTATGTTAGCATGCTGTCAACAAATTGAACTTTTCAGTTTTATTGTCAAAGAATTGAAGAAGTTGAGGAATAGGATTGCCTTACCTTTAATTTTTTTTGCATATCTGGTATTTCTCCTTCTAAAAGAATATTATTAGGATGTTAGATTTTCTGGTCTTGGTTGCCAAATTACATATATATTATTGGAAATGAGTTCTACCACAAAGAAATCCACAATGAAAATATCGGAGGGAATTATAGTGCTGTTTATAATATGTGAACTTGCTCCATTAATCTGAGGGCAAAGGGATTGAACCAGCATGTTACCAGATGGCATCAGGAAAAGAATGAACAGTCCTTGCTAAACTGTTAAGTATCCCCCACTACCCAAATTTAGGTCTAGGAACAACAAATTGGTACTAGTTAATTGAAGTCCTGGAAAGCATTTTAACTCATGTAACTCCTTATGCCCCAAGTCATTAGGTCCCTGAATGTTTAAAGTTTTAAAGAGATACATTCTAAACTGTAACTCTGAGAGTAAAAGCAAGAGATCAACTAAATCTAAATATGCATTTGTTCTGCATATTTGTAGGCAGAGTTCTTTTTTTTTTGAAATTTTAGGCTCTAAAATGGATATTTTGTAAGATGAGAGTGCAATTGTGATTGTCAAAAATTCCAAATTATTCAAAGATGTTTCCTGCCCCCATACCCTAAAATTGATGATTATGATCATGCAATAGGAACTTTCTTTTGTTTGTCCCTCTGAATTTTCTTAGCATTTATTTTGTTATAGTGATTATTCAACCCTCAGAAAATACTGCCTTACCACTCTCATTATGTAGCAGAAAGAGCAAAGCTTTGGAATCAGACATACCTGTGGTATGTCTAGCACTCATGAGCTACCAGACTTGGACTGTTTTCTCTTAACCAGTGTGAATCTCACTTTTCTTAGCTTTAAAATAAAACTACAAGTACATCACAGAAAAGTTACAATGACTGAATAAATTAATGATGTCCCTATTCAGAACTTCCCTCATAGCTCAGTTAGTAAAGAAGCTGTCTGCAATGCAGGAGACCCTGGTTTGATTCCTGGGTTGGGAAGATCTCCTGGAGAAGGAAATGGCAACCCACTCCAGTATTCTTGCCTGGAGAATCCCATGGACAGAGGAGCCTGGCAGGCTACAGTCCATGAGGTTGCAAGAATCGGACATGACTTAGTGACTAAACCACCACCCTACCAAATTTCCTGGCATGAAATAGATGCTCAACACATTAAAAAAATAATATTATTTGCCACTAAAGCATTGTGTGCTTGGGAAAAGGAACTGTGTTGCTTTCCTTTTTAAAAATCATTTATTTATTTTAAAATGAAAGTGAAAGTTGCTTAGTTGTCTCCAACTCTTTATGACCCCATGAACTAACTACATATTCTCCAGGCCAAAGTACTGGAGTGGGTAGCCTTTCCCTTCTCCAGGGGATCTTCCTGACCCAGGAATCAAACTGGGGTCTCCTCTATTGCAGGTGGATTCTTTACCAACTGAGCTCTCAGGGAAGCCCTTATTTACTTTAATTGGAATGTAATTGCTCTACAATATTGTGGTAGTTTCTGCTATACAACAATGTGAATCAGCTACATGACAAAAACAAATATTGTATATTAATTCCTGGTGGCTCAGAAGGTAAAGAATCTGCCTTCAATGCAGGAGACTCAGGTTCAATCCCTGGGTGGGAAAGATCCCCTGGAGAAGAAAATGGCAGTGCACTCCAGCATTCTTGCCTGGAGAATTCCATGGACAGAGGAGCCTGGCGGGCTACATTCCATAAGGTCTCAAAGAGTCTGACACTACTGAGTGAGTAACACTTTCACTTTCAATGCACATACTTGGAATCTAGAAAAATGGTACCGATGAATCTATTTGCAGGGCAGGATTAGAGATGCAGATATAGAGAACAGACTTGTATTGTTTTTTTTTTTTAGTGTTGGAATAAGTATCTGTTGCTGCGGCTGCATTCCCTTTATGATGATTCCTTTCCTGGCAAGAGCAGAGCTCTCATAAGGTTTCTCAGTGATCGGGAAGACAGTGCGCATCAGGCTTCACTGCTTTGTGTTCTTTCACTTGCCTCCATTGTCTCTAGATGGAGAAAAGGGATGAATGATGTTGGAGAGGTTTCCTGGCTTACAGGCACCCTCTGCAGCCTGGAGATTGCAGTTCCAAGACTCCATTGCCTGCAGGTTCTGGTTACCTCCTGGCGATTAGAGGTTTTTGCGAATAATCAAAATAGTGTAGGGGAGAAACTGGTCTCCAGGTATATCGGGTCTGGAATGTGGCATATACTCAGATGGCTGAGGTGGGTTTTGCCTGCAATTTGGGGGCATCTTTCTCAAAATCTCTCATTTGATGATGCACGCAGATGAGATTATTTCCTCCTAACCTTGAAACTCTGGATTTCCTGAGAGAGCTCACAACGTCTAAAGTAGCTTTTTTCCTCCTAGTCAAACTTGACTAGATACCTAGTACCAACTTCTTTCAGTTTAACAGCTACTATGGAAAATTGTTATCCATTTTTATGAGCCAACAAACTAAACCTAAGCCTCGTGTGTACTCAAATTCATTTGAAAGAAAAGGAAAACTGACAACTTGTTACCTACCATTTTGAACAGGTTGTAATATGTTTTGATGATACTCTGTTCAAAAAGGAAGGTAGTAAATTATTTATGATAAAACTAAAGTGAAATTCTGAATAAATTGTTGCAAGTAATCACTTTTAGGTCAATAAGGCATTTGACTTCAGTATCCTCTGCCTTCCCACGAGCTGATTCTTAGTGAAAAGGAGAAAGGGAAAAGAGTTAATAATTAATTTGAGAATCTTATTTTGGTAAACAGAGATGATTCAGACTACTTTTTTCTTTAGTGGATTGGGAGATAGTTCAATGCATTTTGGGATGCTGTAGCTTGTAAATACTTATTTGTGTAAAACATGCTAGAATGTTTTCTGGGAAATATAGACACATGGAATTAAAAAGTGATTTCAATATTTATATTTTCCAGACCAGCATATACAATTTGAAATTGGTTAATGTTGGAAAATTCATATATATTATACTTCTGAATCAGATATCCATATCTGATATCTGTGCCAATTCAGGCTGACTTCCTTTTAGAGTTAACGGTAGAGCCATGACTTGGTCAAAATCTTTGATTCTGGAAACTACAATCTTCTGGGGAGAAAGGCTTTAATGTCGGTGCTAACATACATATATATGAGTATTTTTGGAACTATTACTCAGGAATGGTAATGATTTATGAGGGTAGCACAAAGTTAGAAAACATTTTCCAATACTATCTTTCCTAAACATTTCCTAAAATTGTTGCCGTTATGCGGTAATTATTTTAAAATTTATTTTTTAAAAACCTTTTATTTTATAATGGAATATAGCTGATTAACAATGTTGTGATCATCTCAGGTGCACAGCAAGTAATTTTTAGATCAATCCAAGATTTAAGCAAATTTTTGTAGGATTATGGAATTAACAACTCCAAAATGTGCTGCTGAGCTGGTAAATACGAGGTGGTCAGGATCTCTCCATCCATGATGCTACTATCCTCCAATCCAAACTCAAGTCTCACAATGGCCATCAGAGGGGTAAGAATACGTATCGATGTAAACCTATGCTCATTTGAGTGTTCATACTTGCTTGTAGGGGCTTATTTGTAAAAGATCTGCCTGTGACACAGGAAACACAGTTGACATGGGTTCTATCCCTAGATCAGGAAGATCCCCTGAAGAAGGAAATGGCAACCCACTCCAGTATTCTTGCCTGGAAAATCCCATGAACAGAGGAGCCTGGCAAGATATAGTCCATGAGGTCACAAAGAGTCAGACACAATAGAGTAATTAAACAACAACAAGAGCAAACGCAAACCTGCTTGTGGAGGGTCAGTATGGTATTCTCTATAACATATAACTTTAGAGTATTTTTATCACACTTTATGTAACAGCTATATATTCATTAGTTTATGTGTTTCTCAATCACCTTGCAAAATAAGGGAGGTATTTTCACCCTTCTTTTAAAAGATGCAGAATCTAAAGATCAAAGCACATCAATATCTTGGCCAAGTTTACCTAGGAAGTTTAAAGGGAGAACAGAGGGTGGAATCTGGGTGCACTGACCTTTAGACCTTTATTTTTTCTGCTATCATCTGAGCAGTACTAATGGGTTTATTTTAACTTCAGGCACTACGAATCTCAAATGAGAGAATGACATAGTTCTAACATATAATGTTAATAAAATCTTATGACTAATAGAAAGTTATTGCAGGCATTGTGAAAGATATGAAGCCAAATATTCGAAAATTTCTCTCAAACTTTAACATCTTATTTTTTGTTCAGCCAAGGATGTGCTATTAGTCATTCATTGTTGCCAGAATGAGCATCTTCAAAGAAACTGTCAGCCGTCTGGCAAGGCTTTCCTCCCAACATGGATCCAGTGAAGCTATGCCAGGCTATTTGCACCATCTGTTGGGTATGAGTCAGTGGAAGGATGAAGGTTGGACAGCTGGAGCTGTCAGCTTTGAAATGCCACTTACTAGGGAAATACCAGAATTCACGCAAAAAGCACCATAGCAAAGTCCCTTACTAATCCAAAAAGAAGGCTAGTTAAATATGGTGGCATTTCTGAAGAAGGTCTTCTCTTTCCAGACACTCACGTCCCCCCCCCCCCCGCCTTTTTTTAAAAAAAATCCTTCCTAGCCTCTTTTGGAGGGAAGATTTTGTTGTGCCATATGAAAGAGATGTGAGCACAGACTTTTCAGGTGAGTGTAGTAGGAAATTGAGAAGCAGAACATCTTGAGAATATTGTTTGATTTTGAGTTAGAGGAAGAGTTATCCATTCATACCTGTGTTCATTTAGCTGTTCACTTTCACTGAATGCTTACCATATTCCAAATGCTGATAGATGAAAGAGTAAGTAACTCTACATTTACTGTGTACCTACCAGGTGCATTGTGCTTTAAATATGATATTTACTGTTGGTAAGAGTACAATGGTATGAGAAGTATTATCTCATATTTCTGTGACCAATAGCCAACTTGTGACTAATTTTTAAAATATCCCAGGATTTTGATTCCTGATCAGTCTCTTTCATTTAATTGGTGATTTGGCACAAATTTACTTAGAGAATTCCAAAAATTAAGAGTTGAAAGATCTCTGCCTCTCAAACTTCACTCTTCAGAAGTCCTTACCATTGATAACACAATATCATACAAGAAATTGTTTTAATTAAAATGGAATCTTATCAAATGTAATGGTTCGGAGGTTGATTTTATTAAAAAATAATGTATTATGGGTATCTTTCCAGGTCAATAGATTATATTTGCTCTTTTTTTAATATTGCATACTTAATATTCCATAGTAAGTTTGGATCATAATTTATATTAGCTTCATACAAATGTAATTTTGGTTTTGGACTGTGAATTTTATCATTATCAGTACAGTTCAGTTGCGTCTGACTCTTCGTGGCCCCATGGACTATAGCACGCCAGGTTTCCCTGTCCATCACTAACTCCCAGACTTGTTCAAACTCATGTCCATTGAGTCAGTGATGCCATCCAACCATCTCATCCTCTCAGCTTCATCAAGAGGCTCTTTAGTTCCTCTTTGCTTTCTGCCATAAGGGTGGTGTCGTCTGCATATCTGAGGTTATTGATATTTCTCCCAGCAATCCTGATTCCAGCTTGTGCTTCACCTGGCCCAGCATTTCATATGATGTACTCTGCAAAGAACTTAAATAAGCAGGGTGATAATGTCATTATATGGAGAAGGAAATGGCAGCCCGCTCCAGTATTCTTGCCTGGAGAATCCTGTGGATGGAGGAGCCTGGTGGGCTGCCATCTATGGGGTCGCACGGAGTCAGACACAGCTGAAGAGACTTAGCAGCAGCAACAATATGATTATAACTAGGCTCAAACACATCTTTATTAATCAAAATAGGAACCATTACAATCAACACGTATTTGCTAACGACAGAAGTTTGTTTATTCCTGTAGTATAAGCATCCATGCTTCAGGATTCTATGAACTCTTGGAAAGCATTTTCTGCTTCCTGCTGGTTGTGGTAGCATTTTCCCTGCAAAAAGTTGTGGAGATGCTTGAAGAAGTGGTACTCGGTTGGTAGAGAGGTCAGGTGAATATGGTGGATAAGGCAAAACTTTGTAGCCCAATTCATGCAACTTTTGAAACATTGGTTGTATAGTCAGACATTGTTGTGGAGAAGAACTGGGCCCTTTCTGTTGACCAGTGCCAACTGTAGGCATTGCAGTTTTTGGTAAATCTCAGCAACTTGCTGAGCAGAATTCTCAGATGTAGTGGTTTTGCTGGGATTCAGAAAGCTGGAATAGATCAGACCAACAGCAGACCACCAAACAGTGACCATGACCTTTGTTTGGTGCATGCTTGGCTTCGGGAAGTGCTTTGCAGCTTCTTCTCAGACCAGCCACTGAGCTTGTTGTCACCAGTTTTCATATAAAATTCACTTTTCATCACATGTCACAGTGCCATCAAGAAATGGTCCATTGTTGTTGCATAGAATAAGAGAAGATAATACTCTAAAACAATATTTTTTTAAAATTTTCGTTCAACTTGAGAGGAACTCACTTATCGAGCTTTTCCACATTTCTAGTTTGCTTCAAATGCTGAATGACCATAGAATGATTGATACTGTGTTCTTGGGAAACTTCTCGTGCAGCTTTAAGAGGATCAGCTTGGATGATCCTCTCAATTGGTCGTCGTCAACTTCCATGCTCCTCATCTTCAAGGCTCTTGTCTTCTTTCAAAACTTCTTGAAGCACCATTGCACTGTACTTTCATTAGCAGTTCCTGGGCCAAATGTGTTGTTGATAAATTGTGAGTGGTCTCCGCTGCTTTATGACCCATTTTGTACTTGAATAAGAAAATTACTTGAATTTGCTTTTTGTCTAACATCATTTCCCTAGTCTGAATGTATTTGCAATAAACGGTAATAAGTCATTAGCAAACAAAAAAAAAAAAAAGAAGAAAAAACATAAAGGGGGAGGAATGTGAATTAAAATGATGTATAACATACCACATTTATTTAAGAATATATTCTAATATAAAATGGCAGAACCTCAATTATTTTTGCACCAGTCTAATAATACTGTTGTTTCATTTTGAGGGCCATTTAAACTATTGTCAACTACTGCTTTTACAAAATAAAGCTATAATGAAATCATGTTTTTATGTCACTCGTAGTAATAGATTGAAACAATTCGTGAAAAATACCAAATATTCTAATTAATGAAATTATTCATTCAAATCTTTATTCATTACTGTGAAAGGTTGGCCCCACTTCTATTCCTTTCATAGAGTTTTGCCACTGTCTTAAGGGGGAAAAAACTGTGTTGATTTGCATTTACAAAGGACTCTGTCCTATCATGGCGCTCTCTTATATGAAAGAAACTGGTATTTCAAGAATTAAGTTAATTTTGTTAATTCTACTTGCCATACTTGCATTAAAATGAAAGCTAGTCATAAGGGAGGAGCAAACAGAAAGGCTATATAGTCCTGTTAGCATTTTTGTATTTGTTAATATCACTGAGATAAAATCAATGAGTTTAATCATATAAGAAAATCAATTCCTCAACAAAAACCTCTTTACAATTGCTTATAAAAAGATAATTTCACTGGAAGGATTTATATCCTAAGAAATATAGCAATTTTAATGGAAGACATTCTGTCAGAAATTCAAAATACATACTGCTTGTTGATGCTGTTTAGTTGCTAATTCATGTTTGACTATTGTGACCCCATGAACTGTAGGGGTTCTACCAGACTCCTCTGTCCATGGGATTTCCCAGGCAAGAATACCAGAGTGGGTTGCCATTTCCTCCTCCAGGGAATCTTCCTGACTCAAGGATTGAACCCACATCTCCTGCATTAGCAGGTGGATTCTTGACCACCAAGCCACTGAGAAAGCCCATACTATTTTGGCTGGAATATTTTAAAACTTATTATAAATATCTAGTAGATCTAATGTCTATCTAAACTACCTTGTAATAACCTAATGATAATCTCATCCAATCAGCTGTTTTTTCCATGACATTCAATTAATGACAGTGTTGCTTGTTAAGTATGAAAAGTCCGTGCAATGTATTTAATATACTTTATAATATGTCTTATAATTTATAGGCTATTCTGTATGACATCACTAATCATAATACAGTTGCAAAAACTGGTACAGGTATACTTGTCATTTTTAAATCCTTTAAGCCAAATCCTCTAATAAAATTTCATTTAGTATAATTAAAATGTCTATTAAAATATTTAAGCTGCATTAATTCAGTCATTTCAAAAGGCATTTAGTAAGATTCTAAGTTAAATAGTACCTTGATCTTTTGGACAGACTGAAATAAAAGCTACTTCTTTAGATCATAAAAGCCAAAAAAAGTTAAAAATACAAAAAAATTCATTCTCCTACTATTATGAATCTTTTTCATACACATCTTTTTTTTTTTTTTAGTCTTAATCTATGAACAATTTGGATTTGGATCCTAGTTTTCATTTGTGTTTATAGAATAATTTGCCTTGCCTATTGATTTCTGGTATTCTTAAACATAATTTTTAATTATTGCAAATATTATATATTAAAGCATCTGCCTGCAACACAGGAGACCTAGGTTCAATCCTTGCTGGGGAAGATCCCCTGGAGAAGGAATGGCAACCCACTCCAGTATTCTTGCTTGGAAAATTCCATGGAAGGAAGAGCCTGGTGGGCTACAGTCTATGGAGTTGCAAACAGTCGGACATGACTGAGAGAGTAACACTTTACCCACCACTAAGTTATAACTTTATTGTTGGACATTCATTTTGTATTGATTTTCACTCATAATGTTGACAGGGTGAATACTCATGTACATATTATTTAACCTGTTATAGTCATTTTCTTAGGACATATTCCTTGCAGTTAATTGTCTAGATTAAATGGAATAGATATAAGTAAAAAGTTCTATCCGTTTTATTTTAGCAGCATAATATCAACAAAATTTAAAAAATTCCACTGTTACAAATCAAATTGCCTTAAGTATTTGTATGTGTGTTTATGTGTACATATACACCTGTGTTATGTGTGTATATGCAAATATCCAATATCAACTATATAGATTAATATTACATCTTGAATGTATGAAATAATAAAGCCTAAACTGAGGTTCAAGATACTGAGTTGGATGTCATAGAATCAGTCAATCTTTCATGAATAAGTATTTCACCATAAATAAGCATTCCAAAGAACAAAGAGATTTCCATTAAGTGGCTTGTGGCCCAAATCACCAGTGACTTATTACTATGAATTCTTCTCTACAAGAAGTGATTGTTAGCTAATTTTGTGCTTGTTCACTAGCCATGCCCAAAATATGTTGCTTTATTTAAAGTAAGGAAGGTGGGAAAAAAAGAGTTGAAAGGTTTCTAAAAATTCTTTTATATTGACAAGATTAAATAACAGTTGATATTCATTTTCTTCCTTTCTTACCACTGTAGGTCTCTTAGTTACTCACTACCCCCCACCAAATCTCCAAGCTGAAAAACTCCAAATCAAGCACATCTATATACTCATCCACCCAGGACCTGAAATACCATCTGAGGCTAAACCCAGATTCAAGCAGTAACTGGGAAAGGGAAGTTTACAGGATAGTGAGCTCATTATATTTTTCTCCTTTCCCTGCTGGGTTCGAAACATGTCTTTTCACTTATTAATTCAAGCAAGAATGGCCACCTATCAGCAGGGACACAGCTAGAGATCTTCGGACTAGGGGTATGATTTCTAGCAATATATTCACAATAACAAATTTCATTAAAGCCAAAGCAAATTACGGGTCCGGTGGAGTTCATTAGAATGGGATCTTACCCATATTTGTATTTTATCAAGAATATAAATCAACCTGGTAGAGGTTTCTTTTACCCTCCCTTTCTGGAAGCCACCTGCCAATTTAATTTATATATTTGCTCTCATGAGAGGTTACTTAGGAAAGCCAGTCTTGTCTGTGTATATCAGAATTTCATGACAGATATGAAGTGTGTGCTACTCATTTGATAAGAAAGATATTCACAAATGAGAGGAGATAGAATGGTGTGATTTTTCTGTTAATATTCTGTAACACACTTTCCACTAACAAAATACTTTCAAAGAGGCTACCCTTTGTCTTTAGCATGGAAATCAGAATTTAGCTTGCATGAGACATTCAGCATGGGTATATTTTCCAGAGAAATGATGGTAGGCAAAATAATCACTCCCTGGACAGATTAAGAGGCTTTATGAGTTCAATCTGCCTTAAATAATAATAAACAAATATAGTCCTTATTTACATACAATATATCTTTCTAAGCTCTTTTATATGTATTAACTCACTGAATTCTTTCAACATCTGTGTGAGGTGAGATTACTATTGTTTTTTTGGATGAAGAAACTTAAGCACAGAGAGGTTAAATAAGTTACCTGAGGTCACACAACTTTTATGAATGAAGAAATTGAGGCCCAGAGAGGATAAATAAGTTACCTGAGGTCACACAGCTACCAAATGGTAGAGCTGAAAAGTACATCCTGGCAATCCCAATGCAGAATGAATCCTCTTAATAACTGCTCCTACTGGGACATTGGTGAGATGGGGTGCAGTAAGAAATGGTACTGGGGCTTTGAGGCTAGCTGTTTCCTATTTTCCAAGTGGCAAACTCTACCTAAGGAAGTATGAGGGACTAATGTCTGTGGCATAGGCTAGTAAACTAGACACATATGGCTGTGCTTCTCTAAGTTCAGGATACTAAAAAATCATCTGAATAGCTAAACACATATTTCTAGGTCCTGTTTGCAGATATTCTGCTTCAAGAGATTGGGCATAAAGATTTATATGTCTAATGAGTTCTAGATGATGCTGATTCTGATTCAGGGGTCCCATTTTAAGCAGCACTTGTGTAAAGGACACCTGAACTCTGAGGATCCTAGACAAGCAGCATCCCCAATGGGATGAGATACATCTCCGATTAAGAATCAAATGTTATTCAGTAAATAAAACATCAGAATGGCCATGGTTAACAAGATGGCCTTTGTTTTTGCACCAGAGATTACTTTGCACATTCAATCATTTTAATTTAGCAAGCCTTCCCAGAAACTGGGGAGTGAATGAGGAGGTCACAGCCAAATAACCAGGGAGCAAAGTCACACCAATAAAAGGATGAAGATTTGACATGACAGAGTTGAAAAGGAACTTCTAAATCCTTCCAAGCTTTAAGGCAGGCTGAAGATTCCCAAGTCTTATGCTCTTTCTCAGGAAGTACTTAAGTATCAGTTGTTATGGTTTGAGGTGAATGTTTGCTGAGAGTTTCAAAAAGCTTCTGTATTAAGCTAGCTACTACATGTTTGTTAGAGTCTCTTATCCTAATTACACTTAGTGTTTTATGGCCAGGAGTATCTTTATTCCCTTTCAACCCTTTCTCACAGAACAACTATGATGTGCTGGACTTTGCAAGTAGGTAGTGGGGCTCATGGAGTCTGTGGTCAAGCAAGGGGAACAGACACTAAACACACAATGAAGCGAGTACTCGTGAATTAATTGCAGTAGTGATCAGTTCTGGGAAGGAGATGCTGGAGTCGGGGGTGGAAGGTTGTGGTGGGACGTCTGTGAAAGACTGGGTATCGCTGCTTACGACACTACATCTACCAGAGAGAGATCTCCATCTTAGACATGGTTAGGTGCCTTCCCCTTTAGTATCTGTCACATGGTTATGTTGTAAAGTGACAATTTGTCATGACTTGGGTTTGGACTATTTCCCTCTTGAACAATAAAGAAAGGCCATATTTCAATGGACTTGTGGATGCTTACCCAAATTTCCCCCCCTTTAAAACACATGAGAATGTCTAAATTCCTTGATGATTACTGTTTATTACTTTTCTGGTGGCAGTATGACCTGTATACATATGGCTCTGTTCCGTTGTCTGCTTCAGATTATAAAACTACTAGAGGTCAGGAGCCCAGAGCCATGCAATTAATTTTCTCAGTACTGGGAGTTTCATGCATGATTAGGCACTTAAATGCTTTTTCATCCTAGGGATGATGCTCTTTGAAGTCTTTCTATGAATTTGATTGATGGCCTAAATGATGCTTGGTTTTACCCAGATAATATTAATGAATGTGTTTAATACAGTGTTCAGATGATTGTGCTTATAAGCCAAAGCTTCAAAATGAGTTAAGAAACCTGTAGATAGCACACATTGTCCTTTTGTTATGTTATAGGGCTATATGCTTATGTCGAGTTAGTTATTTTAGACTAAATTTCTGGGGTTTTCTGGAGAGTGAGGGATAAACGTGGAGTATGGAAAGATGTCACAATAGGTTTGTTAAGCAGACATTAACATTAAACTTTATTCAGTATCACAAAGATAAGTAAAATCATGTTCTAAAGTGGCATGATTGTCTGTATAGACATTGAATCTTTTCTCTATATAGCTGATAAGGAAGTTGCGATCATTTTTATGGCCCCTAGTCCTCTGATAAATACTATGTATTGATATATGTTAATTTGTAATATACAAACTATATGTTAATTATTAACTAAAATCAGTGCAAACTTACATCTCTAGGAAGATAAGCAAGAATCCTTTTTTTGAGCAAGAATTAGATAAATAAAAATATTTTGAAGACACTGAAGGTGTTCTATAAACTTTAACCTTTCTTAAGTACTGCGTTTATATTTTGTGACGCACATTAAAATGTCATAGTAAATTTTCTGGGACTTGTGAAAGCTGAGTCTTGGCATCACAACTATAAGCTGCTAGCATCCTGGCAATAGA
This sequence comes from Capra hircus, assembly GCF_001704415.2. Lineage (NCBI taxonomy): Eukaryota > Metazoa > Chordata > Mammalia > Artiodactyla > Bovidae > Capra > Capra hircus. The sequence continues at coordinate 46,251,821 of NC_030811.1, forward strand.
GGGCATCAAGCTACGTTAGCCAATAGAGGGTTGGGAGATCTGTATTTCCAGGATTGCTGTTTTTGTGACAAGGAACTATCTTATCTGGCCATCCAGAAGGTGTGAAATCTGATCCATTCAACGTTTCTCTTTTTCCTTCCAGCACTGAATTTTTCCTTATTTCCTCCTCTTCCTTCTTAGCTAACACCCATATCTTGGAAAATTTACTGTCAAACTTGGAAAGCACTATAGCTACCTTATTTAGAGTAAAGCCTAAAATATACATTTGTTCAGCTTTTCCTCAAGGGTGAATCTAGCTCAACTAAACCTAGACATTGTAGATAAATGTTTTCCTTTTTTTGTTTCTCTCCTAAAACTATCAAGACAAAATGAATCTGTCCCATTTTTGCTGCTCATTTACTTTATTTCCTTTTGCATACCTAGAGCATGTTAACTTGATTTTGGTCTTGATTTTTCCAGCTCTGTGGTTTTTAGATTTTCTCAAGCTGAGTCCTTTTGTTGACATTTATTTTGTACAGTAAGCCTTTGTGACTCTCAGATCTCTTATTGGTAAAACAAAAACAATAAAACACTTTCTTAGACGTTGTTGTAAGGATTAAATGAAATTAATGTGCTTATCATAATGGTTGACTCAAAGCATGAGTATTTGGGAACTTTTTTTAAAAGACTTTCTGTACTTTTATTTGTTTTTGACTATACTGGGTCTTCGTTGCTGCAGAGGCTATTCTCTAGTTGTGGTGCAGGGGCATCTCATTGTGATAGTTTTCTCTTGCTGCTGAGCATGGGCTCTAGGGCACACAGGCTTCAGCAGTTGCTGTGCAAGGGCTCAGTAGCTGAGGTTTCTGGACTCTGGAGCACAAGCTTAGTTGTTATATGGCATGTGGGATCTTCTTGGACCAGGGATTGAACCTGTGTCTCCTGCATTGACAAAGGGATTTTTTTTTACCACTGAGTTGCCAGGGAAGCCCAGGAATTTTTTAATTTAAATAAAATATAGATATTTTATGTGAAAATAAGAAAGGGAACATTCAGGTAAACACTAAAGCCCATAACTGATGGAGTAATTAAATAAAATTTGTAGATGTACCCAAATTTTAGGAAATAGTGAAATGTGGAATGTCAAGTAGAAAGAAAAAAACTTGTAACAACTTGAAGAGTAATATACCAAAGATTTAACATCTAACATCTCACTCAGTGGTGAAAAACTTGAAGGTTTTCTTCCAACATCACAAAGAGGATATAAATGTCCACTTCTATTCAACATGGTATTAGAAGTTCTGAAAAGAGCACTTACACAAGAAAAATAAAACACATCCAAATGGGAAAGGAAGAGATAAACTGTCACTATTCATTTTAAGGTTTTATATATATAAAATCCGAAAGAGTCTACCAAAAAACTGTTAAGACTAATAATGAATTCAGTAAAGTTGCAGGATACAAAATGAATATGCAAAATATACATTTTGTTATGTATTCAGTTGCATTTCTGTACACAGAGGAATTAAAACTATAATTCCATTTGAAATTGCATCAAAAAGAATAAAATACCAAGGAATAAATTTAACCAAGGAAGTGAAAGACCTATACACTGAAAACTGTAATGTATTGATAAAAGAAATTGAGGAAGTCACAAACATATTCCATGTTCATGAATTAGAAATTGTAATATTGTTAATGTCCATACTATCAAAGCAATCTACAGATTCAATGCAACCTCTATCAAAATTCCACTGGTATTTTTCAAGAAATAGGAAAAACAATCCTAAAATTTGTATGGAACCACAAAAGACTCCAACTAGTCAAGGCAGTCTTGAGAAAGAAGAACAAACTTGGAAGCAACACACTCCTTGATTTCAAACTATGTTACAAGTTATAGTAATCAAAACGGTATTGTACTGACTGGCAGATAAGTAGATCAATGCAAAAGAATAGAGAGCCCAGAAATAAACCTACTCATAAACAGTTCATTAATTTACAGCTTAAGAGACAAGACAGTCTCAACAGATGGTGTTGGGAAAATTGGACAGCAGAATACAAAAGAGTGAAAATAGACTACTGTCTTATATATATTAATAAAAATTAACTAAAACAGATTAAAGACTTGAAAGAACTGAAACCACAAAATTCCTAGAAGAAAACATAGGCCATGACATTAATTTTGGTGACAATTATTTGGATCTTAATCCAAAAGTAAAGGTACTAAATGTAATAATTAAGTTGTTGCTCAGTCGCTAAGTAGAGTCCCACTCTGTGACTTCACAAACTATAGCATGCCAGGCTCCTCTGCCCTTTACCAACTCCCAAAGTTTGCTCAGATTCATGTCCATTGAGTCAATAATGCTATCTAACCATCTTATTCTCTGTCGCCAACTTCTCCCTTTGCCTTCAATCTTTCCCATCATCAGGGCAGAAAAGTTCAATAAGTTGGCTCTTTGCATCAAATAGCCAAAGTACTGGGGCTTCAGCATCATTTTTTTTCAGTTAATATTCAGGGTTGATTTCCTTACGATTGACTAGCTGGATGTTCTTGCTCTCCAAGGGACTCTTAAGAATCTTCTCCAGCAGCATAATTTGAAAGTGTCCATTTGCTGGCACTCAGCATTTTTTATGGTCCACATGGGAAAAACCATAGCTTTGACTATATAGACGTTTTTGGCAAAGAGATATTTCTGCTTTTTAATACATTATCTAGGTTTCTCATAGCTTTTCCTCCAAGGACCAAGCATCTTTTAATTTAATGGATACAGTCATAATTGCAGTCATTTTGGAGCTCCCAAAATAAAATTGGTCACTGTCTCTACTTTTTCCCCTTCTATTTGCCATAAAGTGATTATGACCAACCTAGACAGCATATTCAAAAGCAAAGACATTACTTTGCCGACTAAGGTCCGTCTAGTCAAGGCTATGGTTTTTCCTATGGTCATGTATGGATGTGAGAGTTGGACTGTGAAGAAGGCTGAGTGCCGAAGAATTGATGCTTTTGAACTGTGGTGTTGGAGAAGACTCTTGAGAGACCCTTGGACTGCAAGGAGATCCAACCAGTCCATTCTGAAGGAGATCAGCCCTGGGATTTCTTTGGAAGGAATGATGCTAAAGCTGAAATTCCAGCACTTTGGCCACCTCATGCGAAGAGTTGACTCATTGGAAAAGACTCTGATGCTTGGAGGGATTGGGGGCAGGAGGAGAAGGGGATGACAGAGGATGAGATGGCTGGATGGCATCACTGACTCGATGGATGTGAGTCTGAGTGAACTCTGGGAGTTGGTGATGGACAAGGAGGCCTGGTGTGCTGCGATTCATGGGGTCTCAAAGAGTCAGACACGACTGAGCGACTGAACTGGACTGAACTGATGGGACTGGATGCCGCAATCCTAGGTTTTTGAATGTTGAGTTTTAAGAGTTTTTTCACTCTCTTTTACTTTCATCAAGAGGCTCTTCAGTTCCTCTTCACCTTCTGCCATTAGATTGGTATCATCTGGATATCTGAGGTTGTTGATATTTCTCCTGGCAATCTTGATTCCAGTCTATGATTCACCCAGCCTGTCATTTTGCATGATGTATTCTGCATATATGTTAAACAAACAGGGTGACAATATGCAGCCTTGGCCTACTCCTTTCCCAATTTTGAACCAGTCAGTAGTTCAACATTTGGTTTGAACTGTTACTTCTTGACCTCCATACAGGTTTCTCAGGAGACAAGTAAGGTGGTCTGGTACTCCTATCTCTTTCAGAATTTTCCGCAGTTTGTTGTGGTCTACAGAGGCAAAGGGTTTGGTATAGTGCTTTTTGTTTGATCCAACAAAATGTTGACAATTTAACCTCTGGTTCCTCTTCCTCTTCGAAACCCAGGTTATACACCTGGAAATTGTCAGTTCATGTACTGCTGAGGCAGAAGTAAAATAATACCAAAAAGCGTCTATGCAGCAAAGAAAACCATCAACAAAGTGAAAAAGCACCCTAATGAATGGGCGCAATTTGCAAATCATCTATCTGATAAGAACTTAATATCCAAAATTTATACAGAACTACAAGTCAGTAAAAAAAAACTGATTAATAAATGGGCAAATGGATTTAAAAAATGGATCTGAATAGAGATTTTTCAAAGAAGAAAAAGGGCTGGTCAAAAGCTACATGAAAATATCTTCAACATCACTAAACATCAGGGAAATGAAAATCAAAACCATAATGGGATATCACCTCAAACCTGTTAAATGAATGGCTGTTATCAGAAAGATAAGGAAATAACAAGTGTTGGTGAGGATTTGAAAAATCAGGACACATTTGCACTGTTGGTTGGAATGTAAATTGATGCAACCACTATGAAAAATAGTGTAAAGTTTCCTGAAAATATTAAAAATAGAACTAGTATGTGATCTAGCAGTTCTACTTCTGGAATTTATTTATTTATCCTAAGAAAATGAAAACACCAGTTCCAAAAGATAATATGCATGCCCATATTCATTGCAGGATTAATAACAGTAGGCAAGAAATAACCTAAGTGTCCATCTATGGATGCGTGGCTGGAGATATTTATGCATAGATTATGCAATACTATTCAGCCATAAAAAAGAACAAAATCTTGTCATTTGTAATAACTCAGATGGACCTTGAGGGCATTATGCTACATGATATATATCAGAGAAAGACAGATACCATGTGATCTCACATATGGAATATGAAAAACAAAGAAATAAAAGCCAGGTAGTAATTACAGAGAACAGATCCTGGTTGCCAGAAGGGAGGGAAGTAGAATGAGGGTGAAATGATTGACAGAGATCAAAGGCTACAAACTTCTAGTTATGAAATAAATGTCATGGGTATATAATGTACAGCATAGTGACTGTAGCTTACAGTACTGTATTGCATATTTCAAAATTGCTAAATCTTAGAAGTCTTTATCACAAAAAGAAAAAACCTGTTTTTGACTATATTTGGTAACAGATTGTAGTGAGATTTATTGTGATGATCATTTCACAATGTATACACATATTGAAAAATGGTGAACACCTTAAACTATTATAGTGAAGTCGCTCAGTTGTGTCCGACTCTTTGCGACCCCATGGACAGTAGCCAACCAAGCTCCTCCATCCATGGGATTTTCCAGGCAAGAATAGTGGAGTGGGTTGCCATTTCCTTCTCCAGGGGATCTTCGCAACCCAGGGATCGAACCCGGGTCTCCCGCATTGTAGGCAAACGCTTTACCATCTGAGCCACCAGGGAAGGCAAAACTATTATAATCTATGTCAATTATCTCAATTTAAAAATTAAATCACATCACATTTGCATGATTTAACATTCATACAGTCAAACTTGTAAATCAAGTTTTCCCAACACATTTCATTTTGAAGGGAAATATTCAAATTTTAATTATTTTAGTGAATAATTAAATCATTCTCTTTATGATAAGCTAAAGATTGTAGGTGGGTTTAAAATTCTTTATTCAAAATCAATTTTCACTTCCCTCCCTAGAGTTTTAATAACTTCTGTTTCATATGCATCCATCCTTCTATTGTTTATATGTAGAACAAGTGGAAACATGTTACTTTAATTTAAAATGTCTATAAGTGGTATTGTGCATATATTTTCAAACTTTAATTTTTTACCCAACAAAATGCCTTGATGAGTTTTTCCATCAGTCACTACCTATAGATACAGCTTTTAAACTGTTGTTTACCATGGGTATACTACTGAATTACATGTTCTCTAGTAACCCAGGGAAACAAGAGGCTCCTGACCTTGGCCTCACATATTACATACTCAAAAGATACACTCATTTCAGAACAAAAGGACACTTGACATTTTGGATCTGGTACTCTAGCCCTGGTGGTCAGGGCCAGAAATAACTAAGAATGGATAGCCCTAAGAATGAATTTCGTGACTAACTCAATTCAGGCCCCAGCAAAGTACCTTCCCACAGCTCTTCACCTATGTCCACAAACAAAAGGTACTATGTCTGAAGGATATAACACCAGGGTGGGTGATTCCTTACTAATGTTAGAGATGAATGCTGTTCCAGAGAGGGGTGGATTTTGCCAATAAAATCCCCATAGGTAAGAGAAAAGACAAATTAACATGTCCAATTCTTCTTCTTAGCATATGAAATAGATTTTTGCAAATACTGTTTCAAAGAGTTGAGAGTGCATATTTTATGCTGTTGCTATTCATCCTGTTCCAGTTCAAAGTACTATAAATTAACCTAGTATTCACAGAAGTGCTACATGGTGCCTCAGTAATATTTTATAGAATTAAGCAATTCAAATTCAAAATAAAAATCCAAATGTAGCATGAGTGAAGTAAGATACTAAGTTTTTACAATGACAAATATATGGAAGCTAAATTACATTATTGAAAATAATTTTATTTTTTCTAATAGTATTTATTAAGACAATTATATTTTCAGAACACCAAATTTATTGTTTGTTTTATATAATTTTGATTTAAAAATTAGTTAAGTTATAATTTATCTTTGAATTTAGTATTTAATTTCAAATACTTTAACTTTGAGAATAGAAATTCAGTTTATGATTTTTGAATAAATTTGTTATATTTCTGACTATAAATATTTGGGAGGAAAATGTACTAATTTTTTTATTTTCTAAGTACAACTATATTTCATTTTTAACTCTTTCAAAAGAATAAATAAGTTCAACTAGAGGGGTGAGATGGAAGGTGGGAAGGAGTCTCAAGAGGAAGGGTATATTTTGGGGGAGTGTGTAATTTCCTCGCTTATGTCTCGTCACAGCAAAAATTTGAAGCAATGGATGGACCACTGTTTTATTGGCAAGCAACACTTGGCTCAGTTTTATTGGCAAGCAAAGGAAAACACATCCTTGAGGCATGAGGGCAGGCTGACCCAAAGAGTAGAAGCAAAGAGAAGCCCCCAGCTCAATATTGGCTCCTCTTGAGCCTGCCTTATGTAAACTGGGCTAGCCAGGAGGGCTGTTTGTTTTACTTGAGGTTCTCATTCCGGTCCTTGGACCTCCTTTGTTCTATTTTTGTGGACTTTTCTCTTCTTCGTCTTTTAGCCTCCACCATTCTGGACTCCTTTTTCCTGTTCTAACTGCCTAACATATATGTATGCATATAGCTGATTCATGTTGTACAGCAGAAACTATCACAACATTGTAAAGCAATTAATACTCCAGTTTAAAAAATTAAATTAAAAAAAAGAATAAGATCAAGATAATAGTGGGAAAATGAGATGGAGTTTAGAAAAGAAATGAAGCTGGAAAGAAAAATCTTCAAAGAGGCCATTTAATTAATAAAACTTGGAAACACTGAAGTAAGCATTTAATGCTATTAAGCCCAAACTACAAAAAAATTTGCTAATAGGACAATACATATTTGTGATTTATTGAAGGTAATCTTGTGTGTGTTTGTGCTCTCAGTTGTGCCTAACTCTTTGAGACCCCCATGGACTGTAGCCCACCAGGCTTCTCTGTCCATGGGATTTCCTAGGCAAGAATACTGGAGTTGGTTGCCATTTCATCTTCCAGTGGATCTTCCTGATCCAGAGATCAAACTCCAGTCTCTTGCCTCTCCTGCATTGGCAGGTGGTTCTTTACCACTAGTACCACCTGGGAAGCCTATTGAGGGTAATTACTGATAAAATAATGACTGATTAAGAAAATTAATCACATCAAAGTCAAACCTACAACTAGAACAGGTCAGATAAAATCCATGCAGCTTATATCTGTATACTAAATGAAGGTTTGAATTGTTGATCAGAATCATGAGAGTAAAAATAAAAGAAAATTATTCATATTGAATTCACAAATTAAAATTTAAAAAATGCAACTCTCCCCAGCAGAGTTTCTTCTTTTAGAAGAAAATCACTGTCATAAAATTAGCAAATTAGAGAAGAAAGATTGGGCTATTCTACTCTGCTTACTGGAAGCTAATCCTGGAAAAGGGGTATGACATTTTTCTGATGGCATGAAAATATTTATTTTTCTGACAGCATGAAAATATAGTCTGAAAAAAGTTAGTATTTACTTTTTACTATTAATTTTCTATTGGTTGAACATAGTAGGAAATATTTAATTTTATACATATTTTGTAAGTGGAGAAATAAATTAGAAACTGGCTTTTCTGTTTCAGCGCAAAAATAGTGTTTTGTTCTGGTGTTACTTGTTTCAAATTAATCTTAAGGATCAGCTTTGTTCAATGATGCAGAGGTGATTGAAAACAATTACTTTCTCAATTAAAAGAACATAAAATATCATTTGCACGTTAAAAAGCACATATACATTTAGAGCTTAGAAATAAAGAGCAAATAATTGATAGTATTCAACCACTGAACACTGATAAAGAACATTGGAGTAATAGTCCTAAAAGGGTAATGTATATCTGATATTTAGCTAAGGACAGTGATCCTTTTTGTAGCACTAACAGATTGGAAAATGTCTGAGTGTAGTAGAAATGACTTCAAAACTTGCTGGAATGGCTGAACATGAAGGGTGGATTTAAGAAAAAGCTAAAACAAATGGTGACTATTTAGAATGGAGATATCAAAGTGAAATGGTTAATTTAGTGGGAAGTCAAGTGAGAAAATAAAGATACAATATTTGTATAGCAAATATACAGTGAGTGTACCATTAACAAAAGTATGCCCAATAATAAGCTTTTATCATGCATGGGCTTTAACTCCCAAGACAGGAAGACAAGGGGGTCAAAATTAATGATTCTTCATTGACTGTACATCTTTTGTAGAAAGTGCTAAGAGGAAAATTGCAAAAGTGATTTTGAATATTAACTATTAACACATGATTAAGGGTAACTATATGATGCTAACAAGATTGGTAAGTAAAACGTGTATGAGCTAAAATCCTGGTCAAAATATTTGTGAATAATTCTACCACATAACTGGCAACATAGTGTAAATTTATGCCCATAAGATATGGGCTCTACTGTCCCAAGAACAAGTCAAAAATCATTCCTGATCTCTGTGTCCCAAAATTGAATGTTTTCATGAATCACATGAGAGAGATGACATTAAATCTTAGATGCATGGTGAGAATATCATCATCATAGTGAAAGCTGAGTAAGCAATTATATTAATGCAGATAAGATGGGAATGAAATGCAGTGGAATAGTTATATGAGGCAACAGCATATCTTCAAATATATGCCAAGAAATTTTGGGTGAGAAACTTTTTTTTTTTAATTTGTACTACCTGTAGTCATTTGACTATGAACTATTACATATTGTTTAAAATGTTAGCAAATGTATACCAGACATCCAAGTGTGGATATTTCAACCTTTTAAAGATTAGAACTTTTTGTTCATTTTAGAAAAAAAGACACTTTTAATAGAATCAAACTAATATATACAGAAGCAGCATTGAATTAAAGATAACAAAAATATACATATATATACACCTAATAAAGGAGGAGGTTTAAGAGCAAATAAAGCTGAAGCTAATTTCTACCAAGACCATTTCTACTGTTCTAGATCAAGGTATAGTCTCTAAAAGGTACCTGAACAAATTGAACAACATGCTGCTGTTTTTTCATTTTAAAAATAATGTCCTAATGTTAAAAACCTTGAAGAAAGAACTTAACATTTTATAGGCCTAAATAATTGATGTAAGTGAGGTTAAAAGTAATGCTGTAGTAATCACTTACACAAATAAATTAAAAGTTTTTATAATATATTCTATGGCAATGATAATTTATCATACATAGTTCATTACAGTGTTTGGATACCATATAATGTACTAGCTATGATCTACATATAATGTATCAACTCTATTAATAATTCCAGATTATATCTACTCTCAGCAGTGAGTAATGGCTCCAATTTACAATGAGTAAAAACTATGTATACACTAGCTTCAGAAGCCTACTTGGAAGTTAATGCCAATAAAAGACATGTTTTGTGAAAATCTGGATTATGACATAGTCTGATTTTGTCGAAAAAAGATCAATTTTATGGAATAAATGTATCATATTTATGAATTTACACATCTTTGTTTTATTAAAATATTGCTAGTCCATTAAAATACCATTTAGACAATGGCAATAATAACTACACTAGTCACTTGTTGATACCATGCTGACTTTCAGTAATATAAAAATGTGTGTGTATTAGTCGCTTAATTATGTCCGACTTTTTATTACCCCATGGACTATATTCTGCCAGGCTCCTCAGTCCATGGGATTCTTCAGGCAAGAATACTGAAGTGGGTTGCCATTCCCTTCTCCAGGGAATCTTTTTGATCCAGGGATCAAGCCCAGGTCTCCTGCATTGCAGGCAGATTCTATACCATCTGAGCCACCAGGGAAAACTTTATATATATATATATATTTAAAAAATGTAGCTCTGCACATGCTTTTCAATTTTGAGATTATGATGGTCTCTTTATCAAGAACATATTTTATTAAAAGTTGCATGTTTTATGAAAAGATACATATTTTATGAAACATATTGTATGAAAAGATTCTTCAGGTAAGAATACTGGAGTGGGTTGCCATGCCTTCCTCTAGGGATCTTCCCAACCCAGGGATTGAACCCAGGTCTTCCACATTACAGGCAGATTCTTTACCAACTGAGCCACCAGGGAAGCCCATTAAAAGTTACACTCTTGGTTTAAAAGTTTTTCTGTGATGTAAAATAAAATCTTGGCAGATTTCATAGATACTGCTGAACTGCTCTGATTTTAAGTCTTCTTACCTCCCCTTCCTTGCTCACAGTGCACAGGAGTACTGCTTTCCCTGTACCTTTGACAGTTCTCAGTCATGTCCTTTGCATCTCTTTCTTGCTAAACTTTAACATCTTTTAACTGTAAATTAGAATCTACAGGAAGTTTCATAATTCTAGTCTGCCTTTAACTATATTGGGAATGTTTTCAGCATTACACTATACATGTGAGGTTCTGATAGATATTCCGTATCTACTGAAAGGCATTTCCTTGTTTTTTCTTAAATTTTTATTTGGTGATATTTGCTTATATGTTTGGGCTTCCCATATGGCACTAGTGGTAAAGTGCCTGCCTGCCCCTGCAGGAGACATAAGAGACATGGGTTCTATCGCTGGTTTGAGAAGATCCCTGGAGGAAGGCATGTCAACCCACTCCAGTATTCCTGCCTGGTGAATTGCTTCAACAGAGAAGCCTGGTGGGCTATAGTCCTTGGGGTTGCAAAGAGTTTGACAGGACTGAAGCAAATTAGCACGCATGCACACGTTTATATGTTTATCTTCTTATTTGAGGTTCACACTTTGGAGAAGATGTGAGACGAGTTGAAGGAGTCTTTCTCCAACCTCTACTTACTGAGATTCAGAGAGGCAGGGAAGCCCAGACAGTGCTGGCATTGCATAGCTTGCCTTCTGCACATTTCCTCCAACCCCTCACTTTTTTTTAAACTGACATACATACATAAATGTATTGAAAGCTTGATTAGGAATGAGATATTTACATAGTTTCACAGTATTGCCCTTTCCTTCAATATTTATCGACTGCAGAGGGGGAAAATGTAACTTTTTAGTGGAGGAGCCTAGTAGACACCACTTAATAAAATGATCAAAGTTATCCATACCTCTAAGGCCAATCAAAATGGAAAACAGTGTCACTTCTGTGATATTCCTCATATAAAGATTTGTAACCTGAATCTGACTGTGGGAAAATGTCAGACCAAGCTAAGTTGAATAACTTTTTCTAAAACAATTGAACTTTATGTTCAAAAGTGTCAAGGTCATGAAAGTCAGGAAAAGATGGAGGATCTCTTCCAGATTAAAAAAGAATAAAAACTAACACACATGTGATTCTGAACTCACTGCTTTGCTATAAAGAACGTTATTGAGATGAATGCTGACCCTTATCTGAGGTCTATGGATTAGATGGTAGCAGCATATCACTATTAGTTTTCTGATCTTGATGGTTATTTTCTGGTTATTGTGGAGAATGTCCCCAAGAAAACACTATAGATACTTAAAGCTTTAAAAATTACACATACAGAAAGTAATATACTAAGATATTTAGAATAGGAAATAAGGATGACAACTTATTCTCATATGATTCAGGAAAATTCATAATTTGATCTTGCAACTTTTCTATAATTTTATTGTTTGAAAGTGTGAAAATATATTTTAATTCCTTTGTATCCATATGTTTTATAATCAAAGCTAATATTTATCAAATATTCCTCTAAGGGATTACCCCATAGTAAGTTATTCAGTCTTTGTAACACTGTGAGACAAGTACTATAACCACCTCTGTACAGAATAGGAAACTAAAGCATGGAGGAGTCAGATGACTTCCTCATATTTATATGGCGATAAGTGATGGACTTGTGTTATAAATCAAAGGTTTCTCATGCCTAAACCCTCCTTGTAACTACTAACCTTCCCTGCCCTCTGGCCATTCAAACTTTGTTTCTATAACTGTACCAGTCACCTGAAATTCTTCTGTAATTTGGAGCTAGGGAAATTTCCCTTAATCTGTACTTTTTAAAACACTTTGGTTTCATTTATGAATCCCAATGTTTCCTAAGCCAGAGTGCCCCAATTCATGAATGGATAACACATGCATTGAGACAGTGACTTCTCAGCCCTGGATGGGGGCCTGGTAGGACCAGGGGCAGCTATACCGAGATGGCCAGTCTCTTATGGCCCCTGAGAACTAGTGCAGACATATCATGTGCTATGAACCTCATGATCTGAGATAGGAGAGAAATTTTAGGATAGTTTTCCTCTCCCCATCTGCCTTTGCTATATTGGATGATAAAAATATATTCATCTCTCTGCAGAAAATTTACTTCACTTGTCTATAGACAAACATTCTTCAGAAAACCTACACCAAGTAGAATAGAAAATTAAAGGCAGAATTGATTTTTATTCCCCAGTAGATGTTCTGCTTTCTTCTCATTGCAGATGCTATTTTATTTAGGTATTAAGGATTTAAAATTGTTATTTTCATCCCTGATGTTGCTGTCTACACATAGATATGCACAACTCATACACTTGTGGTGTCTTTTGTTTAATCAAGTCAGGATTCAGCTTTATAGTTGCAGCAGGTTGAATTATGGTACAATTGCTAGTTGACAAGCAGTAATGTAGTACTCTGTAGAACTGAATGTACTGTAAGATACCTTTTCATATGTAGTATTTATTTTTTGTGTAGACTGGAAAATGTATTACTACACTGTAGTGAAGAAATGATTGCCTTTCCAGAATATAATTTGGTTGATAATAATAATTTCTATTAAACAAATATTCAGACAATCCTGCATCCATCACCTTAAATCCATTTAAAAAGCTTTCTGCAGTTCCAGAATGTATGAATAACTTTTGTGTTTAAAATAGAAACTAATGTTGATGTCTCCCCTGATATGAAAATGAGAAGTCTAATTTTAACTAATAATTCTGTCAGTGTTATAAAGTGACTAAAAGAAGCCTAGTGCTGCTGGTTTGCAGTGAATGTATTACTTAGGACTGCTTCTAAGTGGAAAAGTTATAAAGTAAGGAATCTTTTCCTCATAACCTAAATGTCATTTTTTTATCCCCTGAATTTTCTGGTAAAGCACTATATCTGAGAAGGGCAAGCCAATTTTAAAAGGGTTGTATTAACAGAGCTAGAAGACAAATACACTAGCAGTTTAATGCAAACATTGAGTAAAGTATTTTATTGAAGACTTGTATGGTCATTGATCTGCTAATTGTGATTGGTAACTGAAAAAGGATAAGGAATCACTTGCTTCAATTTCTTGCCAAAAAAAAAAAAAAAATTCTTTTCAAGCAGATAGGAAGTGGGGGTTAAACTCAAACAGACGGAGTCAATACTTCTGTTCAAAGACAACAGCTAACTCCTCAAAAAGAATAAATTGTGGAGAACTTAGTAAATAATGTAAATGAATAGAGACTAAGAAAGTTAGAGATCATGTTGAATTTGTTTCCGAAGTACTCCACGTTAGAGAAATATGCCAGTTTGGAGTTTCCTTCCTCTACAGAGGCTGTGTCTTTGTGACCTCAAGTGTGAAAAGAAAGAAATCAATTGCCTGATTCATTTGTGAAATACTGTCCTAGCCCCAAGTATGAGTCAGGTGCTAGGAAGGAATTGTAAACAGGACAGCCACAGTCCCTATGCCCTTATATGCTCAGATAAGCTGAAGGTTGGTAGAAGATAGAGACATATTATCAGACAACTGATAACAGGGAGATAAATGCTAGGCCAGAAAGAGCACAAGGATCCCTGGGGAGCAGCCTGATAGAGGTATTCATCATTGAATGGCAGTGTTGCAGGTGTCTGGTTAGGAGGTCACAGAAATCCTTCCTTGGAAAATGATGGCTGAGTTGAGTCTTAATGTATAAATAGGAATTAGGTGAAAAGAGAAAGCAGCATACATAGTGGCCTGCAGGCAAGAAAAAAGCACAGCATTTTTAGGAAATGAAACTAGTTTTGTCCAACTGATTTTCCATGTCTTGAACACTCTCTACCTCTCTGTATTTCTTTATGCCATAGGTTTATTTTTTAATTGGATTTATGCTCTAGACCTTTTCTTTCCATGGAAGATATTTGGGAAGATTTCATGGCTTTGAAATGTAGCTCTGGTGTGCAGAGATCAGGTTGACCTTCATTTGGATGAAAGTTTTGCATTTTTGATTGGCCAGTATGGATCAGGATCCTTGAAATGGCCACAGGATACACAGAACTCATACCTCGATGCTGGATGATGGAATACTCTGTTGTCAGGCTCATGCTTTCTCCTCCTCTGTCCCCATGATAACCATAGTGTTCATTATAGGGTATGTGTTGTTAAGATGATGCGAGGAAGATGAACTGCAAAGGATATTGAAAAGATGCCATAATATGAAACAAACAATGTGTATGATGGTGGGACTCTCTTCACCCCATGGACTGTAGCCCACTAGGCTCCTCTACCCATGGGATTTTCCAGGCAAGGATACCAGAGTAGGTTGCCTTTTCCTTCTCCAGGGGATCTTCCTGACCCAGGGATTTAACTCACATTTCCAGAAATTTATATAAACTTCAAATAAAGTGTGATTCTTTGACCTGAACTTGAGCTGAGACATTTTTTCTAGTGTTCAGTGAGTAGGCTTTCAGCACGGTACTTTAAGAGACTGTGTCTTTCAAGATTGGCAGCAGTTGCATTTCAGTATCCTTTAATTGTTGCCCAAACAAATCTGGGGATCTTCACAGAAGAGAAGGGCCTCAACTTCCTCAGAGTCCTATTGGTTTCCATACATATTGGTACCTTCCTGTGTTCTGTTCCATTTCTTAGTTTCAGTATTGCTTGAGTCTGTTTTGATTATGTCAATAATACCATAAATGTTAGCTGGAGACATCATTCTCACTTCCAGTGTCCACTGATATCCATGCCAAAGATGCAGATATCCAGTTATGCTATTACTTATTAGAGTCAAACTGGCAAGAATGTTATGCAATTACATTAGGTTTTGGGGTTTGCCTACATCTAACTCTTGACTTAGGGTTGACAAATTGTTTGTTTAAAATTTACTTTCTGTCATTGAGGTGTTGCTAATCAACACCTCTATGATCTTGTGTGGAAATGCTCGCTCTATAGATGCAGGGCTTTCTATTTAGTCTGTTATCTTATTCTAGTTGGGTCAGTATTCCAAGCTATACTGATCTTCTTGAATTCTGAAAGTGAACAGTCAGGGTCTTTGGTATTCTTGCATTTCGTATCACCTGAAAATTGGGACATACATTCTTTGCCTTTATCAAATTTACTACCTAATAAATTGAGGAGTCCAGGGCCATAGATGAAGCCCTGACCATAGCAGCAGCTCAGTGACATTGGTCTAGTGCAGCTATATTTGACACCTTGAATCCAATGCCCATTTATAGTGAAACAGCTAAGGGATGGAATGAAGTTGGAGTTGGGTTTCTGACTTTGGGTAGGGCAATGATCTGTTCTGTATCCACCACTCTGAAGATCTCAAAGCACTCTTCCTCCTAGTCCTTCCCTTGACTTTATTATTATTTATCACTATTGTTTGGTAATAAGGAGTTCATGATCTGAGCCACAGTCAGCTCCTGGTCTTGTTTTGGTTGACTGTATAGAGCTTCTCCATCTTTGGCTGCATAGAATACAATCAATCCGATTTCGGTGTTGACCGTCTGGTGATGTCCATGTGTAGAGTCTTCTCTTGTGTTGCTGGAAGAGGGTGTTTGCTATGACCAGTGCATTTTCTTGGCAAAACTCTATTAGCCTTTGCCCTGCTTCATTCCGCATTCCAAGGCCAAATTTGCCTGTTACTCCAGGTGTTTCTTGACTTCCTACTTTTGCATTCCAGTCCCCTATAATGAAAAGGACATCTTTTTTGGGTGTTAGTTCTAAAAGGTCTTGTAGGTCTTCATAAAACCATTCAACTTCAGCTTCTTCAGCATTACTGGTTGGGGCATAGACTTGGATAACTGTGATATTGAATGGTTTGCCTTGGAAATGAACAGAGATCATTCTATCATTCTTTTTTTCATTTTATCATTTTTGAGATTGCATCCAAGTACTGCATTTTGGACTCTTTTGTTGACCATGATGGCTACTCCATTTCTTCTGAGGCATTCCTGCCTGCAGTAGTAGATATAATGGTCATCTGAGTTAAATTCACCCATTCTAGTCCATTTTAGTTCACTGATTTCATGCTCAAAATTCTCCAAGCCAGGCTTTAGCAATATGTGAACCATGAACTCCCTGATGTTCAAACTGGTTTTAGAAAAGGCAGAGGAACCAGAGATCAAATTGCCAACATCCACTGGATCATGGAAAAAGCAAGAGAGTTCCAGAAAAACATCTATTTCTGCTTTATTGACTATGCCAAAGCCTTTGACTGTGTGCATCACAAGAAAATGTGGAAAATTCTGGAAGAGATGGGAATACCAGACCACCTGACCTGCCTCTTGAGAAATCTGTATGCAGGTCAGGAAACAACAGTTAGAACTGGACATAGAACAACAGACTGGTTCCTAATAGGAAAAGGAGTACGTCAAGGCTGTATATTGTCACCCTGCTTATTTAACTTATATGCAGAGTACATCATGAGAAACGCTGGACTGGAAGAAACACAAGCTGGAATCAAGATTGCTGGGAGAAATATCAATAACCTCAGATATGCAGATGACACCACCCTTATGGCAGAAAGTGAAGAGGAGTTAAAGAGCCTCTTGATGAAAGTGAAAGAGGAGAGTGACAAAGTTGGCTTAAAGCTCAACATTCAGAAAACGAAGATCATGGCATCTGGTCCCATCACTTCATGGGAAATAGATGGGGAAACAGTGGAAACAGTGTTAGACTTTATGTTTTGGGGCTCCAAAATCACTGCAGATGGTGACTCCAGCCATGAAATTAAAAGACGCTTACTTCTTGGAAGGAAAGTTATGACCAACCTAGATAATATATTCAAAAGCAGAGACATTACTTTGCCGACTTAGGTCCGTCTAGTCAAGGCTATGGTTTTTCCTGTGGTCATCTATGGATGTGAGAGTTGGACTGTGAAGAAGGCTGAGCGCCGAAGAATTGATGCTTTTGAACTGTGGTGTTAGAGAAGACTCGTGAGAGTCCCTTGGACTGTAAGGAGATCCAACCAGGCCATTCTGAAGGAGATCAACCCTGGGATTTCTTTGGAAGGAATGATGCTGAAGCTGAAACTCCAGTACTTTGGCCACCTCATGCGAAGAGTTGACTCATTGGAAAAGACTCTGATGCTGGGAGGGATTGGGGGCAGGAGGAGGAGGGGACGACCGAGGATGAGATGGCTAGATGGCATCACGGACTCGATGGATGTGAGTCTGAGTGAACTCTGGGAGTTGGTGATGGACAGGGAGGCCTGGCGTGCTGCGATTCATGGGGTCGCAAAGAGTCGGACACAACTAGCGACTGAACTGAACTGATCACTATTGTTAATGTTATTAATATAACGATTCTCACTCCACCTCTGTAAATGTTTTATGTGTTGGGTTGTTGCATAATGCTATCTCAGATCCTGGCCTGTTCTGAGCAGAAGTAGAGTCAATAAGGAGATTATTACAGGAAAGAGAAGCCACTCATTAAATATACTTTCACTTGAGCAGGATATAAATACAGATCTCCACAGGTGAAAGGATTGTTTCTACTGATTTATCAATCCCCTTTTATTGTGCCGGTTAATAAATCTCAAAATAATTTCATTCTCAAGCTTATGATTTTAGATACCTATCTCCAGTAGGCACCTTTTGGAATAGTCATTTTCCAGAGCTTGTGAAAGGTACTTACTGGAAGATGCAGGATAGAGTTCTGAATTTTCAGTAGCTCTGTTACCTATGCATTTTATCTTCTCCATTTAAAAGTCATGCAATGTCATACCATAGGCCCCAAATTCATCTTAACATCAGATTTGCTTTCTTAAAGCCTAAATTACTAGACATGCTGACAGATTTTATTTTTTCAGTATTGGTGCTCAATAAAATCTTTATGGTGGTTGGAACACAGAATGTTTTGGAACTTTATGATGCATTTGATCAAAAGAAAACTATTCCACATAAAATAATTACTCTTTCCTTTTTAAGAACACCATAATTATAAAATACTCTATTTTGGTTCGCTTTACACACAAGTAGAAAGTATTCTCATGTTAAAATATAGACTAGTTTAATATCAGATGATCATCAGATAGAAGTAATAGTGCAGCAGATGACTCCTAATAACCCAGAAATTAATACAAAATGATAAAACAGCACTGATTCTGTTAGGAAATTCAGTCAACATTTATGTCATATTACCCCTATGGTTAAATATAATTGTCTTTGGGCCAGTAGAGAAAGAATTTCATAGCAGCTTTGAAAAGTAATATATGATTGCCCCAAACAGTTTTAGCAAAAGATTTTCTATCCCATGATGATATTTAGTACATTTTCAACTGTCCTCACAAGATCAGTACAAAGCTTCCTAGAAATGATGTTTTTTTCATTCTCTTTGTACTGTCTTTAGGGGCATATAATACTATTCCTGTGTTCAACAGTCAACTGTATTTTTTAAGTTTGAAGAAATAATACCTTCCTGTTCCCACCCATCAAGTTAGTCTGTGGCAAGGCCCCTTTAAGTAGTCTTTGAACATATTACTTGCCTATAACATTTGAATATTTCTAGTTTATATTAATATACTAGGACAAGAAAACAAATTTAACTACTGAGACAAATATTATAATGTAAAGGGAGAGATGCAACCTTATAGTACAGACCAGGGACACTGACTACTTCAAATTATCTCCCTATTGTGTTTAGCCAAATTGCCTCCCTGTAGATTGTATAGAAAACTATATGGATATGTCTTAAACTTTTGTACAGTACACAGAAAGTAGCGAATTCAAACAGATAATTTTGTATTTGGCAATTTTTTAATTTGACACTTAGAAAGAAAGACTAAAGTACCCTCGTACCTCATTAACTCAAAAATGACAAAATTGACTCTAATCATCTCTGCTTCTGTGGGCTCGATGATAATAGTAAATAAATGCTGTAGCGTTATTTACACTACATTGACTTCCAAATTAGAGTGGAAGGGATGAAAAATACCATTATCCAAGTGGAAAAAATTGATCTAGTAGTATAATGTAATTTTCTATTAAAAATTATAATCTTTGCATCTCCATAAATGGATTTATAAAAGTCCATTTCAAAGGTGCCATTATCTTTGACTCACCTGCCCAGTGCCATCAGAGATGATAGCAGAGCCAGCCTAATTGTCGTGTTTTCTGAGCAGTGAGTCTATAAAGCAGTAGACCATGGCTCTTTCCACTGCGCTTGCTGCAGGAGGCTCTGGCGTCGGGCAGCGAAGCTTTCACGCTGAGAGAGTCGGTGAGGTGATGTACTGCACCCGCCAGATGCAATGCTCATTGTGTTTGACTTTTCAGCCAAATCTGGAAGATTAGTCGTAGGAAATTAGATTGTAAATGCAGATAGGCTTTTTGATATTCCTGCTGTCCACATTTTTCCAATTGCGTAACGGGATGATAACTAAGCTTGGGAAGGCTGAGACTTGACTCATCATCCTATAGACAATCTTGAAAATAAGAGCGGAAGAAATAATTTCTGCCCCGTGTGCATCCCTGAGGAGAGGAAGGGGAGTGCAAATAGGTCTGCAAAATGGCTCCCACTACCCCATGCTGGCTGCGTAATTGCTTTGGTCATACTCTGGCAGAACTGCGTGTTGGCTGCAAGCGTGCCATTTAGGAGTTGTGCCCTATCTTCTCTGATTCCTACTGTAATTTTGAACTGTGTCACAATCCAGGGAGAAGTAATGCAAAAGCCTGACGGTGGTTGCAGGATTGAGCTCCATCTTTGTTTTACATTCTGCCCATCCTTTCCAGCTCCAATCCTGTGTTAGCCCCCATCATACCTTAGCTGTCTAAGCGCTTGTGGCATCCTCACATGTTTTATGAAATAAATGGTTAATTAAAATTTTTATTTGGAATAATTCTGTTTATTCCTTTTTTCTTGGTGACATTCTTCTTGAAATGACCTCTGCCATTTTAATTGCTTTTTAGGTTGGCTGCATAACTGTAATCTGATATATTTTTTGATTGTTCTACTAAATTTTCACTGTTTTTTATTTTTCTGGTATCCCAGGTCATTTCCCCCTCATTTTTTCTTGTTTTATTGGGGTACTTTCTTGAATAATAAACAGCACCTGGAGGTAATTTTTTTCTGTTATTTTTTTTTTTGATGTCTGAAGATATCTTCATTTTCTCGTTATACTAGGTTCATAGTTTGACTAAATATAGAATGTTTAATTATCAGTATATGTCCAAAATAATTTTTCCTCAAAATTCTGGTACTAACTCACCCTTTTGTAGTGTTCAATAAAGTTGAAGGTTGTGCTATTCTCATCATTTTTTTTTTTTTTTTTTACAAATCATCTATGTTCCCTTCTCTTTCTGTAGAAGTTTTATTATTTTCTTATCCTGACTATCCTTACATTTTATGTTGAACTCTTATTTGGATTCATTCTTCATTTATACTCAGTACTCAGTGTAATAGTTTTTATTGCTTTATTATGTATTTATTTGGAATTCTTTTATTCATTGAAGTATAGCTGATCTATAATAAAAGTTTCTCATGTAAAGCATAGTGATTCAGGATTTTTGTAGTTTATGTTCCATTAAAAGTTCTTACAAGGTAATGGCTGTAATTTCCCGTGTTACACAATATATCCTTCTGTTTATCTACTTTATAATAATGCTTTGTATCTCTTAATCCCCTACCCCTAAAGAACCCCTCTTTCTCCTCCTTCCTGCAAACACTAATTTGTTTCCTATATCTGTGAGTTCATTTCTGTTTTTTTATGTGTATTCATTTTTCTATCTGTATTATTTTTCAGATTCCACAGATAAGTGGTATCATACAGTATTCGACTTATGTCACCAAGCATAATATTCTCTAGGTTCATCCACTTTGATGCAAATGGCAGAATTTCATTCTTTTTATGGCTAAACAATATTCCACCGTGCATGGGTAAATGTGTTGGTGTGTGGGTGAATGGGTGGCTGGGTGGGTGGTAGTGGGGTTGGAGAGAACACTATTTTCTTATGACTTTCTGCCTGAATTATCTATCCATTGATGTAAAAGGTTTGTTAAAATCCCCTATTATTATGACATTATAAATTTCTCTTTTTATGTCTATTAGCATTTGCTTTATTTATTTACGTGCTCCATTTTTGGGTGCATATATATTGAGTGTAAGAAACCTCCTCTTGTATTGATGCCCTTATCATTATATAATGCCCTTGCTAGTCTCTTCTTGTAGCCTTTGGTTTAAAGTCTGATATGAATAATGTTGCCTTCATTTTCTTGTTTTCATTTCCATGAAATAGCCTTTTCTGTTCCCTCACTTTCAGTCTGTGTGTGTCTTCATCTATAAATTGAGTCTTTTGTACTTGTGTGTTCAGTTTCTCAGTTGTGTCTGACTTTTTACAACCGTATGGACTGTAGTCCAGCAGGCTTCTCTGTCCATGGGATTTCCCAGGCAAGAATACTGGAATGGGTGGCTATTTCCTCCTCCAGGGGATCTTCCTGACCCAGAGATTGAACTTGCATCTCCTGCATTGGCAAGTAGGTTCTTTACTACTGAGCCACCTGAGAAGCCCCGAGTCTCTTGTAGGAAGCCTGTATAAGTGTCTGTTTTTTTTAATACAGTTTTCAATCAAAAACTTCTTGTTACATGTCACCTCTAAGAAAATTTCTTGTGTTTTTTTCCATTGATTCTTTTTTAAAAATTAATTTATTTTAATTGGAGAATAATTACTTTATAATATTGTAGTAGGTTTATGCCATACATTGACCTGGATCAGCCATGGGAGTACATGTGTCCCCCATCCCGAAACCCCTCCTACCTCCCTCCCCATCCCGTCCCTCTGGGTTGTCCCAGTGCACTGGCTGTGAGTGCCTTGGTTCATGCATCCAACTTGGACTGGTGATCTATTATTACACATACATGTTTCAGTGCTCTTCTCTCAAATCATTCCACCCTTGCCTTCTCCCACAGAGTCCAAAAGTCTGTTCTTTGTATCTGTGTCTCTTTCGCTGTCTCATATATAGGGTCATCATTACCATCTTTCTAAATTCCATATATATGTGTTAATATACTGTATTGGTGTTTTTCTTTCTGACTTACTTCACTCTGTATAATAGGCTCCAGTTTCGTCTACCTCATTAGAACTGATTCAAATGTTTTCTTTATAATAGCTGAGTAATATTCCATTCCAGTGTTCATGTATGGATGTGAGCATTGGACTGTGAAGAAAGTTGAGCGCTGAAGAACTGATGCTTTTGAACTGTGGTGTTGGAGAAAACTCTTGAGAGTCCCTTGGACTGCAAGGAGATCCAACCAGTCCATGCTAAAGGAGCTCAGTCCTGGGTGTTCTTTGGAAGGAATGATGCTAAAGCTGAAACTCCAGTACTTTGGCCACCTCATGCAAAGAGTTGACTCGTTGGAAAAGACTCTGATGCTGGGAGGGATTGGGGGCAGGAAGAAAAGGGGACGACAGAGGATGAGATGGCTGGATGGCATCACTGACTCGATGGACATGGGTTTGGGTGAACTCTGGGAGTTGGTGATGGACAGGGAGGCCTGGTGTGCTGCGATTCATGGGGTCGCAAAGAGTCAGACACGACTGAGTGACTGAACTGAACTGAATTTTCCATTGTGTATATGTACCACAATTTTCTTATCCATTCATCTGCTAATGGACATGTAGGTTGCTTCCACGTCCTAGCTATTGTGAACAGTGCTGAGATGAACATTGGTTTCCCCTTGATTCTTATACCTCCATTGTTTATAGCACTCCTATAGATTTCCTGGATTGATCGCTCATAAAAATGTATCTCATTTTTATTATCTCTGTTTGGTCAGTGTTATGAAATTTTGTTATCCAGGTCAATATTATTTTTCTCTATAGCCTTATATACTTTTAGGTATTTATTTTAAAGTGATTTCTGTGGCTTGATTGATTCCAGTTTCCACTAGTGTGAATTTAAAAATTTTCTATTTATCCTGGTCTGTTGCTGCTGCTGCTAAGTCGCTTGAGTCGTGTCCGACTCCCTGCCTGTTTGCAAAGAGTCAGACACAACTTAGCGACTGAACAACAGCAACCTCCCCCATTATGCTGTTTTTCTTCATTTATTCTGTGATTGTACATAATTTGTATTTTAGAATAAAGGGATTTATTAGTTCTTTCATGTAGGAAATAGGTTATGATGTCAACTACCAGGTTTTTGTGGGTGAGTATAAAGACAGTTATTAATCTGGGAAACCCCTAAGTGACCAAAAAGAGCTTTGCTTCTGTATGCTGTGGACCAGACTAACCTGCGGAGAAGGCAATGGCACCCCACTCCAGTACTCTTGCCTGGAAAATCCCATGGATGGTGGAGCCTGGTGGGCTGCAGTCTATGGGGTTGCGAAGAGTCGGACATGACTGAGCGACTTCACTTTCACCTTTCACTTCATGCACTGGAGAAGGAAATGGCTACCCACTCCAGTATTCTTGCCTGGAGAATCCCAGGGACGGGGGAGCCTGGTGGGCTGCTGTCTATGAGGTTGCACAGAGTCAGACATGACTGACGTGACTTAACAGCAGCAGGCTAACCTGGGGTTTCCCTAATAGCTCAGTTGGTAAAGAATCCATCTGCAATGCAGGAGACCCTGGTTCGATACCTGGGTTGGTAAGATCCCCTGGAGAAGGGAATGGCTACCCACTCCAGTATCCTGGTCTAGAGAATTCCATAGACTGTATAGTCCATGGGGTCACAAAGAGTTGGACACAACTGAGCAACTTTCACTTACAGGCTAGCCTAGTTTTATCTAGACAGTTCAGTTTCTTAAAAGATGAGCCCTATGTTTTCAGACTTAGATTTAAATACTTGTTGCCCTTAGTTTATGTCTAGGGATATAAGAGAGAGAAGGAAATTTTGGCTTCTGATTTCTGCCTGCCTTAAAAGAATGCCTCAACTCACACATTCTATATACTCCTACAATCATTGACTTCTTTGAATTATACTGCTATTACCTTAAAATATCTTAAATTATCTACTCTTATTTTGATAATCCAACAGCCAACTAGTGTCATTGACTAGTGTTTCCTCCTGTTTCATGTATCCACATGTGATATTTCTAAAAGAAAAATTTGATAATTCTTCCATTCTGAAAACATTTATTGTGTTTATAATATGAAAGCATTATTCTAGGCATTTGTTTCTTGCCCTCCAGGGGCTTACATTCTAATGATAATACAACTTATGCAGCTCAATTCCAGAAAAATAAACAACCCAATCAAAAAATGGGCCAAAGAACTAAATAGACATTTCTCCAAAGAAGACATATGGATGGCTAACAAACACATGAAAAGATGCTCAACATCACTCATTATTAGAGAAATGCAAATCAAAACCACAATGAGGTACCACTTCACACCAGTCAGAATGTCTGAGATCCAAAAATCTGCAAGCAATAAATGCTGGAGAGGGTGTGGAGAAAAGGGAACCCTCCTACACTGTTGGTGGGAATGCAAACTAGTACAGCCACTATGGAGAACAGTGTGGAGATTCCTTAAAAAATTGCAAATAGAGCTGCCTTATGACCCAGCAATCCCACTGCTGGGCATACACACCAAGGAAACCAGAATTGAAAGAGACACATGTACCCCAATGTTCATCGCAGCACTGTTTATAATAGCTAGGACATGGAAACAACCTAGATGTCCATCAGCAGATGAATGGATAAGAAAGCTGTGGTACATATACACTATGGAGTATTACTCAGCCATTAAAAAGAATACATTTGAATCAGTTCTGATGAGATGGATGAAACTGGAGCCGATTATACAGAGTGAAGTAAGCCAGAAAGAAAAACACCAATACAGTATACTAACACATATATATGGAATTTAGAAAGATGGCAATGATGACCCTGTATGCAAGACAGCAAAAGAGACACAGATGTGTATAGCGGACTTTTGGACTCAGAGGGAGAGGGAGAGGGTGGGATGATTTGGGAGAATGGCATTGCAACATGTATACTATCATGTAAGAATTGAATCGCCAGTCTATGTCTGATGCAGGATACAGCATGCTTGGGGCTAGTGCATGGGGATGACCCAGAGAGATGTTATGGGGAGGGAGGTGGGAGGGGGGTTCATGTTTGGGAACGCATGTATACCTGTGGTGGATTCATGTCAATGTATGGCAAAACCAATACAGTATTGTAAAGTAAAGTAAAAATAAAAATAAAAAAAATGATAATGTTGTGTAATGGTAAGATAATAAACAAGAAAATATTTGATCTTACGTGAGCTGATTCACTGTTGTATGTACATCAATTTTTATTATTTATTTTTAGTTGTGCTTGGGTCTTTGTTGCTGTGTGTGAACATTCTCTAGCTGCAGCACGCAGAGGCCACTCTCCAGTTGCTATGCAGTGGCTTCTCTTATTCCAGAGCATAGGATCTAGGCATGCTGGCTTCAGTAGCTGCAGCCTAGGGGCTCAGAAGTTACAGCTTGCGGGCTGTAGAGCACAGGCTTAGTAGTTTTGGCACTCAGGCTAGTTGCTTCTGGAATCTTCCCAGACCAAGGATCAAAGCTGTATCTTCTGTGTTAGCAGGTGACTTCTTCTCCACTGTACCATTGGGGAAGAACAATTATTTTTTATATATACTTATATAGTTCATGAAATTCTAAACAAAATTTTGAAGGTATATTCCGACCTTAATTTTTAAAATGTATATGTGATTCTACAACTTCTACCATTATCAACATACTGATCAATGAAAGAATAGAAAGGGCATAAACATAATAAATATTCTAGGTCATTATAAGATAAACATTTTAGATCAGTGACACAAAGATAATTTTTTCTCTGTACTACCATTTGTGCCATCCTATAAATTGGATAATCTTGGTACAGTTCTTAAAGACAGTCCAGTGCTCACATGGGACTCATGCATTTTATTTTGTAAGCATTCTAAATATTTGCTGATACCCTTACGACTGAATTTGATTGTCTGGATGTACTTCCTCCTTGTGTTTCACAGCATTTTCACTTACCTAACACATTTTTTACATTACATGACAGCTTATTATAGGCTTCTAGAGGTAGCTAAGTGCTTTGCTTACCATTAAATGATTAGCCTATATGGGAAGCCCACTGGCATGAACTGTAGAGAGTCAGCAGTTTTGAACCTGGTAAGTCAGGCTGTGTTTGAGAGCTCTGAGGAGGCTAAATATTTTATTCACAGAGTAATTCAGTGTATGTCTGAGGTTTATTCCAAAAGTATGCCTATCAGGAAAATGCTGAATATATGGTATTAGCAAGAGGAAAGTAATTTTAGCTGCATGTATCTCTGCCAAAGTGACTTGGCCAGCACCTTGTAAGATGCACTTTTAAAAAGGGAACCATGTAACTGTTCACCTAAAGCTAAAGTCTGTGAATTCTGTATCTTGAAGTACCCACTTTTTTTTCAAATTATAGGATGAGGAATGTTTCATCATCTCAGAGATTGGATAGACTAGTTATCTAAGATAATTTTGTATGCTTTGCAATCGCTGTGCCTTCCAGGGAAAATCATATTGATGTTAAAGTTTAAAAAATCTCTGTTTGCACCCACATGAAAACTTAAGGTTGAACAGTTAAATTGTGTTATCTCTGTTATTAGCGAAACTGCTAAAAAAATTGCCTGTAATTTCTAAGAGTATATTAAATAAGAAAATAATTATTCTGTTCTCAAGTTCATGTTATACATTTGGAGACAAGTATTCAATACCTGTACTTTACAGAGGAGGAAAAAAAGGCATAAAAAACTTTCCTAAAATATTAACTCCTAGGTTTTATTCATGGGGTAGTTAAGTTTTTATCTGTAGGTTTAAACAAAGCTCAGTCTTTACTTGGTTATAATTTGGAATCCCTAGGGAGCTTTAAAATGTCCTGCCATCTGGATCCTAGACCCAGAGTTTCTAAATTAATTATTCTGAGGTATGTTCTTGCCATTCAATGAGTGCTTAGAAAAGGAAGCTAAGTTGCAGATTCTAGATGACCCCTTCAATCTCATGGTATGCTCCTACCGTTTGTCATGACGCGCACAGTTCTAAGTTGTCAATAGAGAAGGGAATCCAGGAAAAAAGTTCTTAACTGTTAAAATGGGAAGGAGATGTGTTACTCATGAGCTTTTTCCAAATAGCTTATATAAGCTGTTCTACAGAATCATTGCCTTATATCCATGACTAAATAGGAAGCATGACATCAGTAAAATCTCTGAGGATTCTGTGTACCAAAAAAAGGTTGATTGGCAGTATACAAATTAATGTAATATTGGGACATAATTCTCTATGGATCTTTCATTGTCTGCTTTTAAGCAGAGGCACTGTCTTTTTTCCCCCAGACTATGTTTTCCAGGACTTTTTATAGTGAACAGCCTTGGAAGTTAGAATATCTCCCTCTGGAGCAAAGAGCAGTCATGCTTACCATTCACTGTAGAAGATATAGGTTCCCTAAGCTCAAGATTTCTTTTCTATAATACAGTATACAGTATAATACAATAAGATATACACAAGCCACTTTGTGCTCACTCATTTCTTTGGGGCCTATCTGCATCATCCTTTGTAGGACTTGGGACAGAAGGAAGTGATACAGGTATGCTGATGCTCATGTTTCTTGCTGTGCCATGAGTAATAAAGTCTTTTGTCTCTGGCCAAGGAGTTTCATGTCTTCTTCAAACATCCATGAAAGGTAGCTATATAGCTTATTCATTTCCTAGTAGGTAAAATCCGAGACCCTTCACAGTTCTTGATAGAAAACACTGGTGCAATATTTTTTATTAACTTATTTGAGTCAGGAATTATGTCCAGTCATTTTGTCCTTAACATATCAAGGCTTTTTAAAATGTTAACCATGTAAAATCAGGGAATACTCTACATCCTGAGCCCTTTTTGAGACGTCTAGAGGCAAAGAGCTTCATTTAACTAAGATATGACTGGGGAAGTTGGTGGGAATCATTCAGTTTATTAGGTGGAGTTCTAAGAATAAAAGTAAGATAAGCTGCTGCTGCTGCTAAGTTGCTTCAGTCATGTCTGACTCTGTGCAACTCCATAGACGGCAGCCCACCAGGCTCCCCCGTCCCTGGGTTTCTCTGGGCAAGAACACTGGAGTCAGTTGCCATTTCCTTCTCCAATGCATGAAAGTGAAAAGTGAAAGTGAAGTTGCTCAGTCATGTCCTACTCTTAGTGACCGCATGGACTGCAGCCTACCAGGCTCCTCCATCCATGGGATTTTCCAGGCAAGAGTACTGGAGTGGGGTGCCATTGCCTTCTCCGAGTAAGATAAGGGTAAGTGTTAACGACCAGTACCTCAATGCTATAGTTGTAATCAGTTGAAACACAGAAGTAAAAATTTTGAGGTAAATACAAGAAAAAGGGACATCCAGAAAGGGCTTATTGATTACTACATAGTAAATAGTTGTTTTTCAGTCGCTGAGTCATGTCTGACTCTCTGCAACCCCATGGAATGCAGCATGCTAGGCTCTTCTGTCCTTTGATATATCCCAGAGTTTGCTCAGATTCATGTCCACTGAGTCGGTAATGCTATCTAACCATCTTATCCTCTGCTGCCGTCTTCGCCTTTTGCTTTCAATCTTTCCCAGCATCAGGGAAAGTTTTCCAGTGAGTTGGCTCTTCGCATCAAGTGGCCAAAGTATTGGAACTTCAGCTTCAGCAGTAGTCCTTCCGATGAATATTCAGGGTTGATTTCCTTTAGGATTAACTGGTTTGGTTTCCTTGTTGTCCAAGGGACTCTCCAGAGTCTTCTCCAGCACCATGATTTGAAAGCATTTTTGTTTCTTCGGCACTCAGCATTCTTTATGGTCCAGCTCTCATATCCGTATACAACTACTGGAAAAGTGATATTTCTGCTTTTGAATATACTGTTTAGGTTTGTCATAGTTTTCCTTCCAAGAAGCAAGTGTCTTTACATTTCATGGCTAGTGTCACCATCTGCAGTGATTTGGAAGTCCAAGAAAATACAGTCATTGCTTCCACTTTCTCCCCTTCTACTTGCCACGAAGTGGTGGGACCAGTTGCCATGATCTTGGTTTTTAGAATGTTGAGTTTCAAGCCAGCTTTTTCACTCTCCCCTTTCACCTTCATCAAGAGGCTCTTTTGTTCCTCTTCACTTCAGCTATCAAAGTGGTATCCTCTACATATCGGAGGTTGTTGATATTTCTGAGCAAGCTTGACATTAAATAGTAGTAAAAGGGGATTACTTAAAATGAACTCCAGCATTAAATGCCTAGTTAGGAAAAATGAGGACCGCAGGCATTATAAAATGTGCAAGTAGAGAGAGGGTGATACTAGAGCAGTAGCACAAACTTTACTGTTTCTGTTTCATAAATAAATTCATTTGTATCATTTTTTAGGTTCCACATGTGTGATATCTTATTATATTTTTCTTTGTCTGACTGACTCACTTAGTATGATAAGCTCTAAGTCCATCATTGTTGCTGCAAATGTCATTATTTCATACTTTTTCATGGCTGAGTAACATTCCATTGAATATAGGTACCACATCTTCTTAATCCATTCCTCTGCTTATGGACATTTAGGTTGCTTCCGTGTCTTGGCTATTGTAAATACTGTGGCTATGAACACTGGGGTGCATTGATCTTTTCAATGTATGGTTTTCTCTGGATATGTGTCTGGGAGTGGGATTGCTGGATCATATGGTAGCTCTATTTTTAGTTTTTTAAGGAACCTCCATACTGTTCTCCATAGTGACTGTACTATTTACATTCCCACCAACATTTTAGGATGGTTCCCTAAAAGAGAAGAATTTTTATATTGACTTACCAATCACAATTAAACTAAAAGTGATACAGGGTGACTAAAAAGTAATGGGCACGGCTTTGGGAAAGAAACAGTAAGGAAGCAGGGATTGTGATATTGATATCAATAGAATGGAAAGCAGGCTAAGGGCTGCAAGTGGGAAACAGAATGACACTGTATAAAGTGAGGGCTAAAAATCACACTGATGATCAAAGTGTATGGAACTCTTTACACCAAATAGACAGCAAAAAGTTTATAATACAGGGAAAACTACACTAGTATAAAACAATAGTAAATAGATTTTGATATTTTTGTTTAAACACAGTTCAAGTAGATAAAAATGGGTAAATATATAGAAGATTAAAACAAGGTAAATGGTAGACATATTTGCATCAAATATCTTATGAGCACATAGGAGTTTTAAAAAAATCAACCATAGTAAACTGTATTACGGAAAGAATATAGATAACATTTTCATATCATACTACAATAACTAGAAATTAATAACAAAACCAAAGACAAAAGTACTTTAACTTGAAAATTTGAAAATTTTCTGTTAGTGTTAGTCACTCAGTTATGTCCAACTCTTTGAAACCTCGTGGCTTGTAGCCAACCAGTTCCTCTGTCCATGGGATTCTGCAGACAAGATGCTGGAGTGGGTTGCCATTCCCTTCTCCAGGGGATCCTCCCAACCCAGGGACTGAAATCAGGTCTCTTGCATTGCAGGCAGATTCTTTACCGTCTGAGCCACTAGGGAAGCCTAAGTGGCTAAGCCAACCTAAGCCTAAGCCATAAGTGGCTTCCCTAGTGTAGATAGAAGGAAACAAAAGTGTAGATAAAAAGAAAGAAACTTTCTCTAAGTGAAGATAAAAGGAAATGAAAGCTGAATTTTCAGAATTTCTAGATGACAGATGCTGAAACTCCAATACTTTGGCCACCTGGTTCGAAGAGCTGATTCATTGGAAAAGACATTGATGCTGGGAAAGACTGAGGCTGGAAGAAAAGTGGGTGACAGAAGATGAGACCGTTGGATGACATCACTGACTCAATGGACATGAGTCTGAGCAAACTCCAGGACATAGTAAAGGACAGGGCATGCTTCAGTCCATGGGGTCCCAAAGTCAGACACAACTTAGCCATTGAACAAAACAAGAAAATGAAAGAATGGCATATGTAAGGTGTGAAAGTGAAAGTTGCTAAGTCGTGTCAGACTCTTTGGAATTCCATGGTCCAGTTCAGAATACTAGACTGGGTAGCGTTTCCATTTTCCAGGGTATCTTCCCAACCCTGGGATCAAACCCAGGTCTCCCACATTGCAGGTGGATTCTTTATCGCTGAGCCACAGGGGAAGCCCAAGAATACTGGAGTGGGTAGCCTATCCCTTCTCCAGTGGATTTTCCCAACCCAGGAGAACCACAGTCTCCTGCATTGCAAGTGGATTCTTTACCAACTGAGCTATCAAGAAAGCCCCTTATGTAAGGTATATTGCCAACTAAAACAGCTTGAAAACAAACAAAAAAAGTCAAGAACAGAATAAATATAAAAATACAATGAGATAAAAAGCAGAAACATTAGAACAATAAAATACTGACTTTTCGAGATAGTCTATAATATAGACAAAACCCGAACTAGTCTAATGAAAAATGCGGGAGGGTAAGGAGGTAATCCAAATATGCAAAAACAAAGTATGAGAGGAAGCATCTCTGAAAAAGAGGAAATTTAAAATACCTCTTTCAAAGTATATTTGAGATTTTATGTAAATAGTACTATTTATTAGGAAAATATAATCTCCAAAATTGACTTCAATTGAGATTGCAGGTTTAAACAAACCAAATTTCTATGGAATAAAGAAAATAATAAACTATCATATTAAGGACTGGACATGGAACTGGACTGGTTCAAAACTGGGAAAGGAGTATATCAAGGCTGTATATTAACATCCAGCTTATTTAACTTATATGTAGAGTACATCATGTGAAATGCCAGGTTGGATGAAGCTAAAGCTGAAATCAAGATTGTTGGAAGAAATGTCAATAAAGTCAGATATGCAAATGACACCACCCTAAATGGCAGAAAATGAAGAGGAGCTAAAGAGCCTCTTGAAGGTGAAAGAGGAGAGTGAAAAAGCTGGCTTAAAACTCAACATTCAAAAAACTAAGATTGTGGCATCTGGTGCCATCACTTCATGACAAATAGATGGAGAAAAAATGGAAACAGTGACAGACTTTTCTTAGGCTCCAAAATCACTGCAGACAGTGACTGCAGCCATGAAATTAAAAGATGCTTACTCCTGAGAAGAAAAGCTATGACAAACCTAGACAGCATATTAAAAAGCAGAAACAACACTTTGCCAACAGAGGTCTGTGTAGTGAAAGCTATGGTTTTTCCAGTAGTCATGTACAAATATGAGAGTTGGCCCATAATGAAGGCTGAGCACCAAAGAACTGATGCTTTAGAACTGTGGTTCTGGATAAGACTCTTGAGTGTCCCTTGGACTGCAAGGAGATCAAACCAGCCAATCCTAATGGAAATCAACCCTGAATATTCACTGGAAGGACTGATACTGAAGTTCCAATATTTTGGCTTCCTGATGCAAAAAGCCAGCTCATTTGAAAATAACCTGATGCTGAGAAAGACCAGGGCAGAAGGAGAAAGGGATGACTGAAGATGAGATGGTTGGATGGCATCACTGACTCAGTGGACATGAGTTTGAGCAAACTCTGGGAGATAGTGAAGGACAGGGAAGCCTGGTGTGCTGCAGTCCAAAGAGTGTTAAAACATGGCTGAGCAACTGAACAACAACAAATCTATCCCACAAAAAGTTTTATACTAAAATGTTTTCATGGGAGAATTCAATAAACCAAAAAAATATAGATACAATTCTATTAGATTGTTTCAGTAAATAGAAAAAAGAAAACTTTCATGTTATATTTGAGACAAGTGTAATACTGTTCCTAAAAACTGAGCAACTAGACAGTGTAATCATACATCTTGATTTTTTAAAATACTATTCACTACTAAAAGAAATTTGCGCTCCTTGGAAAAATAAAGGATTTACTATCCAGGCAAAAGAAACTACAAGTTGTATTGATATAGAATCCAACTTAAAGCAGCTTGTGAAGTGAAGTGAAATTCTCTCAATTGTGTCTGACTCTCTGTGATCCCATGGACTGTCCATGGAATTCTCCAGGCCAGAACACTGGAGTGGGTAGCCTTTCCCTTCTCCAGGGGATCTTCCCAACCCAAGAATAGAACCCAGGTCTCCCACATTACAAGCAGATTCTTTACCACCCGAGCCACAAGGGAAGCCCAAATTTGGCAATATTGAGCAGCTTCAAGAAGAATAATAATGATTATGGTTTATAACATATTGAGTACATAAAAAAGAAACGGGTCCATAGAGTTACTGAAGACAAAATAAAATAGGATATATAATCTGAGAAAAGAGAGAAGTTGGAAAACTTTTCTTACAGGAGAATGTCAGCTAATATAAAAACAGGGATGACAAAATTAGGTCACTATTGTTTGTAACTCCCAATTTGTTTCAAATGTAGGTAATCAATTCACTCTGCCCACAAATTACTCCTTGATCACAAAGGGTAAATTTGTCTTTATGATAGAAACCTTCAGTAATCAAGCTCTCCATTGCCTGTGGTGGGACAGCTTGATAGGGGTCTTCTGATCTGTTAAGTGGTCACCATAAGGTGTTCTGCCTGGGAAACTTTTACCCTGAATCTTAATACAAGATGAATCAATAATGTGAACTCCTCTACAGGATAATTGGCCTGAATTCTTAAAAGGATTCAGTGGTATCAAGAATAAAGAGAGGAAGGGTAATTGCTCTAGATTCAAGAAGTCAAAGGTGATGCAGTAACCCAATCCAAAGTGTAAATGTTGATTGGGTCCCAGATTGGAAAAGATAAATTATATTTTGAAGCAACGGGAGCATTTTCATATAGTTTTTTCTTAGATGTTATTATATTCATGTTGATTTTCTTAGGTGTGATAATAGTATTATGATTACACAGGAGAATGTCATTATTCTTGAATTTATGCTAAAGTGTTTTGAGAGAACAATGTCATGGTGCCTAAAACCTACTTTAAAATAGTTTGGATGCCAGTCCAGGCCAGGTTTGATGCATGATACTGGATGCTTGGGGCTGGTGCTCTGGGATGGCCCAGAGGGATGGTATGGGGAGGGAGGAGGGAGCAGGGCTCATGATGGGGAACACGTGTATACCTGTGGTGGATTCATGTTGATGTATGACAAAACCAATACAATATTGTAATTAACCTCCAATTGAAATAAATAAATTTATATTAAAAAAATAAAAAGCAGTGAAAAAAAAAAGGAATCTTTCTTTCTCTGCTCGTGTACATCTGTGTCTGTAGGTTTATATGTGTATGTGGGTGTGTATATCCATGTGTAGGTGTGTGTGCGTGTGTGTGTGTGTAGACAGGCAGGAAAGTGGAGTGAGACGGCAATTGTGGTATGATGTTAACGGTTGGTCAAAAGTATAATACATAGGAATTCATCATGCTGTCTTTGAACTTGTAAGTTTGAAATCTTTCAAAATAAAGTAGCAAATTTAAATAACAAAAAAGAGATTCTCTAACCAAATTCCATATCTTATTTTCTATTTTATTGAAGTTTGCACTGAAAGACCATAACCCTTGCCTTTGATCATTTAGAATCTTATGCTCATGGAAACCTTTGCCCTGTTAATAGCTCTTATAATATTAGCTTGTAGAGAATTTTTCATTTTATCCTGGAAAGGAAATAAGGTATTTGCCAGATGGGAACCCATTGAAATGGTTCCTCACTGCAATATTTAACATACTCTAAAGTGATAACAGATCAGTAAAGTATGGTTTGTCATTCTCTGCATTTCTTCCAATCTGGATGTTACCTGGGAACACTGGAGAATTTGTGTAATTACTTATGGTAATTAGGGTTAGGGTTAGATCAGAGTAGTACTCTGATAGGGTTGTATCAGAGTCTAGAGTTGACATGTCTGCTATGTCTTCATTTTATCTCCTAATATACATTGAGTTCAAATACACTTAAGTCAGAGCCTGGGATATTTTAATTTGTAATGTCATGTTCCTGTGAAATCAGAATATTCTCAATACCCCAAAGTAGTATTAAATTTTCAAATGAAGAATTTATTATGGATAACACTTTTCCTTATTTCCTCAATTGTATAAAGTTACATTTAGGTAAATTTAAGGAAATTTAATTTCTTAAAATGATAAAAATAGGCAAGATTTTTGGTATTATATAAAAGCACATATATACAAACTACTGATGATAAGGTCAGTGTGTTTTACAAAGAATTCATAACCGATAATGTAATGATAGTTGATCTCAGCTAGTCCTGAGACTTTAGAGTCACTTAAATAGAAAAGAATAAAATCCTCAATATTTTGCTTCTTGAGATCTGAAATGATTTACTTTTGTTGGCATTTTACCCGATTTATATCCTTAATACTTTCTTAATGTCATACGCGGCTCTTTGAGAGGCAGAAATGTAGCTTTTGAAAACAATTTGGAAGATGGTAACCATTGATTCCGTGGTCACAATGCCTATTTCATTTCTTTGGGAACTTGCCTCCAGCCCCAAGTATGGGAACATACTTGGCCTTTCAGAGAAACCTCTAAGGAGCCCGCTCCTAGGGATGAGACAGATGAGCTTGTTCTCTGAGTGTTGTGTGATGAATCTAATGACTCATGATAGAAATGTCTGGAATTTATGTCACACTTTTTGTGACAGACATTCCATGATTTGGTATGCCTGTGAAACATTAGCCGCCTTATCAAAAAATATGCTTGAGATCATGCAGTTGTAATAAGATAGACTTAAGCAAAAATGCTTTAAATTAGTCATTCAGTCTCTTTCTCTTGAAGTTTGGAAGCCACCATGCAAAGTTAGACTTTAGTAGAAGAAGTGTACAACCTACTGCTGAGCAAGCTTTTTATGATCAAATCTTCCTGCATGTCCATTGCATGTTTAACAAAAGTAGTGCAAATTTAGTAACAACGAACTATCCTGCTAATTAAAGAAATATCATGTACTTGATGGATCCACTATACATCACAACCAGATAGAGGAAAGGATAGACAAAGTGTACTAAATTAAAAGCCAGAACTCTCTTTTCCAATGTAGCATCCTTGGAAGTGTGAAGATGGTGTAACTTTCGGCCATTATGTACTTTGTGAGTGCAAAATTCATAATTTGTTTGCTACCAAGCACAGTAGCAAAATGTTTTCCTTGCACATTGCTGGTCCCCTGTGGCACATTCATATTGGGTTTCAGATCATCTTGTCCTTTAACATGGTGTTCATATCAAACTGTGGTTTTAGAAAAAGGCTAAAACTAGAGTTGTTATGCTGTGATCATCCTCTTACATTAAACTAATAAAAATAATTATGTTGCATGGCATTCTATTCTAGCCAGTGAAAATAGGATATAATCAGAATCACGAAGATTTAATTTCTTCAAAGGCTGAGTTTCATCAGTCAGTGAAATTTTATGGTTTCCGGTGTACCAGGCACTATTCCAAAGGGGAATAGAAGAATTTTTCTGTGATATTAAATGTAGCTTTTACTATACTGAAGTATGTATGTATTTTATTTATATTTCCTCTCATATACTTTATTATTTTTTATTGAGCATAACTACATTGTTTTGGTTTCTGCTGCACAGTGAGGCTATACGTACACGTAAATCTCCACTCTCTTGAGCCTCCTTCTCACCGCGCCCCCCCCATCCCACCCCTCTAGGGGATCACAGAGCACTGACTGATGAGCTTCCTGTGCCGTATAGCAGGTTCCCACTAGCTAGCTGTTTTACACACGGTAGTGTATACATGTCACTACCAATCATCCAGTTCATCCCACCCTGAATTGTATTTTTAAAGTGTGTGTGTTTTCGTTATGAATTAAAAAGCCACATTTTTTGACAAGTTAGGATCAAAATAATCACTGCTGTTAGTGTGTGTGTATACATATATATATATAGTACATCACTAAAAACTTGGAGCTTATAGAGTTGCTTTGTTGACTTCAGTTTAATTTAAAATCTGGCACCTTGAACTCTGTGCTTTTAGGATCTATTTGGTTTGTGCGCTAGACTACTGGCTTTAAATTTGATGTCTTTGTCTAATACAAATACTTATAATTTAAATAATAGTGTGGGTTCTCTAGGAATGATTAGTTTTTGTTTCCTAAGGTATGTTCGATTTTCTGGATTCATTGATGCCATCCGGGCATGAAGGACATTATAGAATAAAATGTACAACTTCTTAATCTTTGGAGAAATATAATGATTACAGTCTTATTAGAGAGGTGCCACACAGCAACTATTGAGCAATTTAATTTTTGCTAAATTAATTTTCACATGCCATTGTATAGTTGGAAATGGCATTCTTTTTAAAAATAGGATGAAACTTGTATATTTTATCTACTCATATGAAAATTTCTCAATGTATAAATTGAGAAAGTTGATAATTTAAAAAATCTGAGTGAAATAATTAAATGTTTTAAAACTATAACATTAGAATGTTTAAAAATTTTTTTCTCAGATTTAGAAGCTTATTTGAATTTTAGCTATATTTTATATATTCCAAGTTTGCTGAAGTAGGCTGAAGACCTGATATTACCACCAATCTGTTGTCTGACTGGCACTGATTTCTAGGGGATGTTTGTGAATAAATATTTAAGTTTTTTGGTCAATCTCAATAGAATCTAGATTGGGATGTGAACATGATTTAGGAGTGTCCTCCATCTTCCTAGTTAGCCAATTTGGAAATGAAAGAACTTTTATAAATTTATAAAACTAGCAAGAGAAATATTTTGAAGTTTAATAAAGCTTTTTGAAGTAAACATCCCTGAAGATGAAGCAGAATATCTCAAAGCATTTAGCTTCACAGCTAAAAGCAACATTATTTACAAAATTATAGGATCTGAGCTGTTTTGCCAGCACCATGATCTATTTGGCTATCTAGAGAAAGGTTAACAGCTTTTTAATGGCCCTGCTAGCTGGGCAAATCATACACATTACAGGTAAATGAGAAAAGAAAAAAAACACAACTTTTTTTCTATCAGTCATGTCTTTAAGAAACTTCTTTCACAGATATTTTGTATATTTAAATTTCAAATGTTAGCTGGGAATTGGAAAATAATTTTGCCCTCAAGAGAATTGCCTAAAATTTTTTTGCCTTCAGTGTGGGCAACTGACTAATCGAAAAATAAGAATGGGAGAGTCCCCCCCCTCCCCCGCCCCTCGACTACTCATTTTGAGCTTTCTATGAGAAAGTTCTTTAAATTTGTGTGTGTGTGTGTATGTGATGTCTGTGTACTAGTAAGGAATGGGTAAATAATTTCGCTGTGGTGTCTCATCCACCGAAAGTATATTAAGCTAGGTAGTTCTGTTAAAAAGAGAAGTAAGATGTTTTCACGGCCAAAAATATAATTAAAGAATTGATCACAATTTTGTGCTTCTAGAATTCCATTTACTTCTTTTTAATATTTGCACTACTACTGAAATCAATATCCAATAAAATTTTAGATTTTAAGAAAAATGATTTTCCTTAAGGCAGGGAAAGAATAGTCTCCTGAATGAACAAAATTCTGAATCAAAAAGAAAAAATGGTCTTCTTGAAGGACAGGCATAGAAGTGTGTTCCCCTGTAGCTTCCTGTTCAAAGGAGTAGAGGGTGCTCCCAATTTAGAGTTAATCTCCCCTTCTCATGCTAGTGGTTCCTGAGGCCCCTGGGACCCATCATTGCTCTGCATGGACTATTTATTCTCCTTACCAGCCTTCTTAGGAAAAATGACTTCCTCTAAAGTTTTCATGAGGCCCACAAAAGTGCTCAACAAACTTAAAACATAGTCATCTAATTAGTTTCTCTAATTACTTACATCTACATGAATGTGAGAGCTGGACTATAAAGAAAGCTGAGTGCCGAAGAATTGATGCTTTTGAACTGTGGTGTTGGAGAAAACTCTTGAGAGTCCCTTGGACTGCAAGGAAATCAGTCCATCCTAAAGGAAATCAGTCCAGAATATTCATTGGAAGGACTGACTCTGAAACTGAAGCTCCAATATTTTGGTTACCTGATGTGAAGAACTGACTCCTTGGAAGAGATCCTAATGCTGGGAAAGATTGAAGACAGGAGGAGAGGGGGACGATGGAGGATTAGATGGTTGGATGGCATCACCAACTTGACAGACATGAGTTTGAGCAAGTTCCAGGAGTTGGTAATGGACAGGGAGGCCTGGCATGCTGCAGTCCATGGGGTTGAAAAGAGTTGGACATGACTGAGTGACTGAACTGACATGCAACTCTAGTAAGTTACATCTGCATGCATGCATGTTTAGTCATGTCTGACTCTTGCAGCCCCATGGACTTTAGTCCCCAGGCTCCTCTGCCCATGGGGTTTTCCCAGCAATACTGGAGTGGGTTGCCATTTCCTCCTATGTGGGCTCTTCTCCTGCATCCCAGGTAGATTCTTCATCACTGAGCCCTTGGGGAAGTTAACATCTAATGTTACTCTAATTTAGCCTTCCTAGGTCCTAAGTGACAGTATGTTGTGGAGGTTAAAGCTTTTTTAAAATTATTTAATTTTATTAGTTTATATTTTGATGTGTGAAGTTCAAGAACTTTTAGTATACTTGTGTAACTGTCATCACAGTCTACTTCTAGAATATTTTCATCACCCCAAAAAGGAACCCCATACCCTTGAACAGTTGCTCCCCATTCCTCCCTTGCTCTAGTCTCTAGTAACCACTAATTTTCTTTTTCCCTATTCTGGGATTTCATTAAATGAAATAATATACTATGGACTCTGTGTCTGGCTCTTTTTACTTCGCATATTGTTTTCAAGGTTCCACTGCTTTTTAGTGTGTACCAGTACTTCATTGCTTGTTATGGCCAAATGATATTCCATTCTATAGGTATGTTGCATTTTGCATTCATCAACTGATGGACAAAATCTGCCTGCCAATGCAGGAGATGCAAGAGATGAGGATTTGGGCCTTGGGTCGGGAAAATCCCCTGAAGAAGGGAATGGCAACCTGTTCCAGTATTCTTGCCTGGAGAATTTATTGGACAGAGGAGAATGGCAGGCTATGGTCCATGGGGTAGCAATGAGTTGGACAGGACTGAGTGACTAACTTTCACTTTTATTTTCACACATTAATTACTGTAGCTTGTAACTTTATAGTAAATTTTGAAAGTGGGAAATGTGAGTCCTCCAAATTTGTTCTTTTAAAAAAAAAAACAAACCTTATTTTTCTTATGCTGGGTGTCCTCAAACTCCATATGAATTTTAGGATAAGCTTTTGATTTCTGCAAAAAAGGCAGGCAAAATTTTGATAAAGGAATTAAATTGAATCTGTAACTCAATATGGGGAACACTGCCATCTTAACAAGATCAAGTCTTCCAATCCGTCAATACTAAATAGATGTCTTTACATTACTTTGATTTTTCCCAATGATATTTTAAAATTTTTATTGTAGAAGTTTTGTACTTCCTTAAATTTATTCTGAAATATTTTAGTCTCTTGTAAAAGGAGTTGTTTCTTGACCTTAGATTGTTCATTACTAGTGTATCAAAATAAGAGTGATTTTCATGTGTTGAGCTTGTGTCCTTCAACCTTACTGAACTTGTTTATTAATTCTAAGAAGTTTTGTGGAGGTCTAAGGCTTTGAATGTTATAATAGTACCACCCTTTTTCTTATTCCTGCATCTGTGTGTGTGTGTTTATGTAAACTCAATCTACTTGATTCAGTTTTAGCTTTTTACATGTAAGGGTTAGGTTGAAAAACTCATTATACTCCATACTGTCCTCTTCCTACTTAGGATCTCATTTCCACAGATGAGAGGAACAACTATCTGTGGCATGCCCTTTCTCAAGGGCACTGCTGGCAGTATTGTAGGGCCCTGGTAGTGGGTAGGTAGTTGCAGCTTCAGTTATACGGCATGCTGCCTGATGGTGGTTTCCAGATACGATGTCTTAATAGAGTTGTTAAGTCAATCATGACTAGAATGATCATATAATTTATCATCACCCTGGGACACTTTTGTGACTTACTGGTGGGGCAGGGATGAAACATGTGCTATTAATTACTATGCAGTGAAACAGCATAAAATTTGAATATCCTGAACAAAAAAGGAGGTGTGATCATCTTGTCATAACAGATTGTCAACAGATGGGTTTTAAAGTGTAAATTGGACAAAATGAAAAGGGTAAGCCAGGAACAGAAGATTTGGTGCCAGAAGATGCCTGTGGGTTCATTGGTAGGGAATAAGGATTAGAGAGGCCAGATCAGGAAGCAGGCACTACACTGATAAGAGCATGGGCCTTGAAGCCGTTGCCCAGGTGAAAATCCTTCCTCTGCTGCCTACTAGCTGTGTGAATCTGAGTAAGTTGCTTAATCTCTTAGTGCATGTGTGTGTGTGCTAAGTCGCTTCAGCTGTGTCCGCTTCTTTGCAAGCCTATGGACTGTTGCCTGCCAGGCTCTTCCATCCATGGGCTTCTCCAGGCAAAAATGCTGAAGTGGATTGCCATGCCCTTCTTCAGGGGGTCTTCCTGACCTAAGGATCAAACCTGTGTCTCTTATAAGTCTCCTGTATTTCACAGGCGAGTTCTTTACCACTAGCGCCACCTGGGAAGCCCAGGCGGTGCTTTAATCCACTCAAATACAGAATGGGTTTAACAGTAACCTTACTTCATAGAGTTGTTATGAGGATCATATAAATAAACTTATGTGCTTGTCATATAGTGTGTGCTTTGAAAATATTATCTGTAAATATTAGCTAAATGCTATAGTGATCAGTTTTGTTTCTTGGGTAGGGATATGGGCTGAGCCATAGTCCAGGAGCCCACTGGTTATTGGGACTTTGACAAATCTACTTTGTCAACTGTATTACCACTGAGATGGACCTGTAGTGGCTTTGCTATGAACCTGTCTCTTTAGTCCTCATGTGGATGGATCCTCTGAATTCTTTTATTTTTAAAAATATTTTAGAAGCTACTTCCCATTTCCCTTTTAAAATACAGCTTTGAGAGAGAGGATCTGAAAATGCTTGAAAGAGATATGAGTTTAGTTGGATTCAGCATGGATTTTGTAGTGTGAAGTTATCAACTACCCGCAAACCAGTACTAGGGAATGACACTTTATTTGATATTCTGAGGTCTAATTTCTAACTATTAAACTGAGAAACACTAGGTAATTTTTCTCCTTTTCCAATAGTGTATAAATGAAACAAATTCTTTTCCAGGTAGGATAACTCTTAGATAATATTCTGGAAAATTCAAATATAGTATTTTCTTTTTTATTTGAATAATTTCTTCTCTTCCTTATATAAGGAAACTAAAGGTTTTAGGTAATTATTTGCCTACTTTTAGCTTATCTTTTGAAGGTATAGAAAATTAAATACTTATATCTAGAACCTATAAATTTAATCAAATTTTCTTCAGAATATTAAGGCCAAAAAAATAAAACTCCA
Organism: Capra hircus; assembly: GCF_001704415.2. NCBI lineage: Eukaryota > Metazoa > Chordata > Mammalia > Artiodactyla > Bovidae > Capra > Capra hircus. Next base: position 46,294,650 of record NC_030811.1, read on the forward strand.
AACAAAAAAAGGATATTAGGGGTGCTAGCCACAGGAAGAACTTCATTTAAAATGTATCTTTAGTTTACACTCAAATAAATTCACTTTTCATTTTTATCAGTTTATTTAAGGTAATGATCAGAAGTTTGAGTTATTTATTATTAATTTTTTTAGACATGATGTGCTATAAACCTGTTTGTAGTTGTTAGGAGTTAGAGTAGATAGGGGTTCAAAATTTAATATGGAATATTCATCATATTCCAATTGGTGGTATATCTGACTTTGGAGGTTTGTGTATTGATCTAGAAAACAGACTAGTTACTATGCCTCTGTTCAGTTCAGTTCAACCACTCAGTCGTGTCCGACTCTTTGCAACCCCATGAATCACAGCACACCAGGCCTCCCTGTCATCACCAACTCCCAGAGTCTACTCAAACTCATGTCCATCAAATCGGTGATGCCATCCAGCCATCTCATCCTCTTTCGTCCCCTTCTCCTCCTGCCCACAATCTCTCCCAGCATCAGAGTCTTTTCCAGTGAGTCAACTCTTCGCATGAGGTGGTCAAAGTATTGGAGTTTCAGCTTCAGCATCAGTCCTTCCAATGTACACCCAGAACTGATCTCCTTTAGGATGGACTGGTTGGATCTCCTTGCAGTCCAAAGTGAAAGTGAAGTCGCTTAGTTGTGTCCGACTCTTTGCAACTCCATGGACTATAACCTACCAGGCTCCTCCGTCCATGGGATTTTCCAGGCAAGAATACTGGAGTGGGTTGCCATTTCCTTCTCCAGGGGATCTTCCTGACCCAGGGATTGAACCCAGGTCTCCCGCCTTGCAGGCAAACGCTTTAACCTCTGAGCCACCAGGGAAGCCCAAGGGACTCTCAAGAGTCTTCTCCAGCACCACAGTTCAAAAGCATCAATTCTTCGGCACTCAGCTTTCTTCACAGTCCAACTCTCACATCCATACATGACTACTGGAAAAACCATAGCCTTGACTAGATGGACCTTAGTGGGCAAAGTAATGTCTCTGCTTTTGAATATGCTATCTAGGTTGGCCATAACTTTCATTCTAAGGAGTATAGTGTCTTAATTTCATGGCTACAGTCACCATCTGCAGTGATTTTGGAGTCCCCCATAATAAAGTTGACACTGTTTCCACTGTTTCTCCATCTATTTGCCATGAAGTGATGGGACCAGATGCCATGATTTTAGTTTTCTGAATGTTGAGCTTTAAGCCAACTTTACACTCTCCTCTTTCACTTTCATCAAGAGGCTTTTTAGTTCCTCTTCACTTTCTGCCATAAGGTAACGTCATCTGCGTATCTGAGGTTATTGATATTTCTCCCGGCAATCTTGATTCCAGCTTGTGCTTCCTCTGGCCCAACGTTTCTCATGATGCATATAAGTTAAATAAGCAGGGTGACGATATATGCCTCTATAATAGAAGGCAATTTTATTTATTGGTAAGATTTTGCATTTAGTTTTTTGCTTTTAGATGGCTACTGGTATGTATTACTTTATTTTAAAAAGAGCACTCAACTTTATTGAGTTTGAAACTTGGTAGGTGGTTGTTCCATTTAAGATGAGCTTTCCTATCAAGAAATGATCACAGGACTCCTTTGAGCCTTGCTTCTACACTCAATATAAGGTTTGTTTTTATAAAATAGGAACTAGTTTAAAGGAGTATTGCCACTTCCACCTTAGAGCATAGGGCGTTCATCCTTTGAAAGGCCCTGAGTGTGATTTTATTGATTGTGAACATTTGCACCTGAACCACCATCCTTGGTCATGAGGAGAAGGAAGAATTGGACATTCTCCTTTGTGTGGTTTAATAAGAGTTTCTCTCTTATGTATGTTGAACTTGGGCATGAGAGATCTCAAAATAAGACAGCTTTGGGATCTTCTGAGTGGGAAGGGACAAGTATTCCAACTTTGTTTTCCCAGGACTTGTGGCCAGGAAGATGAGTCAGGGCAAATCCAGTGCCTCAGATAGGCCCAAGAATTAGAGGTGCAGTGAGTTCCCAGAAATAAAATCTCTCTGAGGAAAGAATATCTATACGTGTGGCTTGGAATCAGCCTAAGAGTTCATTGGGAGGCCTGATTTCAGTCACTGCTTGTGTATAAGATTTATAATTTATCTTTAAAATATTTAAATTATAGCAATTAAAATTCTATATTAATTCTAAACACTGAGCTAGGTTTACCATGTTGAAAATAATGAACAGAGGAGTGCTCAAGCATAGGTAATGTATTAAATTTTTTAAAGGTGTTTGCTTGTTTATTAATTGGTTTGCCATAGATTATCTGGATATGAATCTGTCATTGTTCTTACAATAAATGTTTTGTTCACTGATTCTTTGTGTAGGGAAAAAGCTTGGTTTAATGAAATTTGACCTGACTTAAAAAGAGTGTGAAGAAAGTTCCCTATGCCTGAAGAAAGTTCCCTATTTGACTCATCATGTCTTGCTTGTTGAAAAGTGCTTTTGTTTTCAATTCTTATTTCATTTATATAAATTAATAAAGATAAATTACAGAATTTATGGAAACTATGAAAAGGAAAGCTCTGCTCTTGTTACAGCCAGTTGTATTAGATCAGGTGAGCAGAATTCAGGTAGCAAAGATTTCTTGACCAAACTTCAGTCAGACATCTCTGAACTCTTCCCAACTAGACTGTGCCTTTTGGGCTTATGTTTTCATCTTTGCATTGCCTAATTTTACCAAGAGTTTAACTGATACCTAATTCCTCATCTCCTAACCCTGTTATCTGATCACTCTATCCTGCCTGCAGCAAGAATCCTGTTAAGTTGGTTTAGCTGGATAGAATTCCTCCCCACCCCAGAGGTTTTCTCTTAGGAAATGTCTACCCACTGACCCTTGCCCTGCTCCTTGTCTGTAAATCCCCACTTGTCTATGCTGTATTTGGAATAAAGCCCAGTTCTATACAGAAGTCTTTTTCCCCTTACTGCACCAGTTCCTGAATAAAACTTTCTATTTATTTATTTTTATTACAACTTTCACTACTGTCCAGCTACTCTGATTTTCTTTGATGTAGCTAAGGCTGGGAATACCTCAGTACATATTTGTCAAACACTGTTCATTATGTCCTTAATCCATGGAATTAAGTGATATTAGTAAACCAGTCCCAATCCTGCTGTTGTCACGTTGCTCTTACAGGGCTGTGTTTGCTATTGATGATGATCATAACCATGTGTAGGTATAAGAGAAGGAAGGGGCACGAAAATGAGAAAGAAGGTCATCTTCTTATTATAATAAACACCATTTGGAAATTGGTAAATAAGCCAATTGTTATTGCATAAATCAGCAGATGTCAATGCAGAATATTTAGGATGTGTTCTCTGTCCACCTGCTTCTGTCCCCTGGGCTTGACTCACAGCAAGGGCCTGGCTCACTCCAGAGCTGTCTTGGCCTTAAGGGAGAACAGAAAAGCTGAGAGAGGTCAGCAAGGGTCAAGAACTTTCCCAGCTCAAAGCTCTGGGTGAACAGATGGTTAAAAGCCCTTCTGTTTTCATGGCCGAATACAGATCAGGGTCCACACTGAAAGAACAATGGGAATTCTTAACTCAAAATAGCGATTGGCAAGTCAGGAGAGTTCAGAATCTGACTGCAGGATTTTGGGTTGTCACTGTAAGCCCTTCCTGCTTGGAGGTACTGTGATAGAGGAACGAAGGTCTGGAGGCAAAGAGACCTGTAGCCCCCTCCATACCAGCTCTGCTGCCCGTTAAATACCAGGCTAGGCACACATCCTGTGTGCCTCTGTGCCTCAGTTTTCTCATTTGCAGACAGGCTACTGGGTGAAAGGTGCCCAGGATGGTGCCTTTTATTACTCATTCAGCAGATGCGGCTGAGCACCTGAATGTGCAACACATAAAGCTAGGCACTGGGATATGGCAGTGGAACTTACAGCCTGGCTGGAAACCAAGTGAAAAAGCAAGTCATGTAATTTTGAATTGTTTAAATAGCTGGGAATAAAAAACAGTAACATAGGACATGGATATAGGCAATGACTATGGTGCTTAGATGGCAACATCAGTCTGATCAACCTTTCAGCTTTTGAAACCTAATAGCTTTTCACCCCTAACCTCTTTTCCTCAGCCTTTTAGGGAAAAAGAGACCTTGACCAGGTGTGTTATGAAGTGAGGCTGTCGGGTCAGATGAGGTGTGGCCTTGCTTTGCTTGCTTGCTTATTCAGTCATATCCGATTATTTGCAAAATCAGGGAATGTAGCCCGCCTGGCTCCTCTGTCCATGGAACTTTCTAGGCAAGAATACTGGAGTGGGTTGCCATTTCCTACTTTCAGAGGATCTCCCTGACCCAAGGATCAAACCTGTGTCTCCTGCGTTGGCAGGAGGACTGTTTTTTTTTTTTTTTTTAACCACTTAGCCTCCTGGGAAGCTCAGGTGTGACCTTACTGGTTATGAAAAAGAATTTGGATTCATATGTAAAGTGGGAGAAGAATGGATTGGCATATGGTTAACATCAAACCTGTAATGGTGGTGGTGGTGATTATTGTAAGCAAATAGGAAAGATTCCTATTTCACCTGTGGGATCAAGATAGGAAGGGACAGGTTAGCTGTGACCTGGACAAAGGTAGGAATGATACAGGCATAGAGATGAGAAAAGAGGTTTCTGTGTAGGAAATCTAGACAGTATTACTACTGCTGCTACTATTATTCCAATCTGACTTTTATAGGGTATCATTCATGTCTTACAAATGTAAAAGGTGAAAACTGTACATTGTAGGTAAAAACAAAACAAACAAAAAAACACCTGAATGAAATTTCACTAAAGAGCAATAACCCAATTAATGTATTTGGTAAGAATTTAGTTTGTCAGCTATTTTATTCAATTAAAACATAAACTGGGATATAACAGAATAATGCCTCCACAGAGATTATTTAACTTTCATTACACAGCTACCAGCTCTTCATCTACTTCTTTAAGACAAAGGGGACCCTTTTGAAGTGTTGCTTATATCTATTTGGGGAAATGCAATGTTTATTGAAGTTGAAGTGCAACTGGGTTAATCTCTCTTCAGATAATACATGTAACTAAATGTTTCTAGGCAGAGCGCAAAAACTACAGACATATTCGCTTATAATGAATATTCATAAATACCACCATCAGGTCCAAAGATTACGATACAAACACATAAAGCATTCTATGGATATTTGGGACACGAGAGGAAGTAGGTTATACACACACACAAATAGAGCCTGAAGAGCTTGCCAAGCTGTAATTTTCCATGTCCAAATTTTATTGGCTACAGGTGCATCTGGGGCTCTCAATCTTCAGTATAGATGTAGAAGAAACATTTATGATTCAAAGATTTAAGGGTAGTTCCATTCCTTTGCTCCACTAATTTGAAGTGCAATATGATAGATTTGATTTCAAGCTCTGGTGATTTCTGTGTAGAACTGGTTTGTTTGATGTGACTGTGAATGTATGTGAGTGCATAAGTAGGGGAGGGGCAGATAGTGTACAAAGACAGAATCACAACATAAATATAGGTAGCAAGTCTCATTAATTCCACATGTCCATACAGGTCAAACATGTGCCTGTTCCCTAAGTCATTAGATCTTCCTGGCACCTGTCTGTAGGAGGATTGTAGACCTAATTAACAAGTTTGCATTGTTCATTGGAAGAGCTGAAGCTGAAGCTCCAATGCTTTGGCCACCAGATGTAAAGAGCTGACTCACTGGAAAAGACCCTGATGCTGAGAAAGACTGAGGGCAGGAAGAGAAGGGGGTGACAGAGGATGAGATGGTTGATGGCATCATTGACTTGATGGACATGAGTTTGAGCAAACTCTGGGAGATAGTGAAGGACTGGGAAGCCTGGCATGCTATAGTTCATGATATCACAGGGACAGACACGACTGAGCAACTGAATAACAGCATAATGAAGAAAAATTCCAGCAAGTAGGTATATTTTATGGAAGCCTGTGAGCCGTCTTTACTGATTTCCATACTTGACTGATTTCCATACTTGAAATGGTTAATATGAAAAAAAAATAGCAGAATATGGAGGATTGCACAGATAAGATAGCAGCGAACTACATCCAAGGATCTCTACCAATGTTCCAAAATGAGAAAATTTCGGAAGACCCAAACTCAGAAACGGTATTGTTATTTTTGTTTTAAGATCCATTTAAGGTGGATACATTTAAACATTCTGGCTTTTCTATATTGTTTTATTCTCAAGGACCTGACTTTAAGATCAGGTTCATATAATGGAGATTTGTAAAACTTGGCATTATGCGGCTGTAAGAGTGTGGAAAAAAGTACAGTAGCAGACTCCCAGAAAAATTTATTCACATTTTACCCTTCAGTAGTGTGCAGGAACCTTGGGATTTAATTGTGACTCTCTTGTTAATCACCAGTGTCTCCTTGGCTTTGTTCCTTTGCTTTTCAACAATGCTCTTCAAGGATAGATGATGGGGAATTACTAACAAAATACACACTAAACCAAGACATGCTTCTGACATGCAGAACTTTCAAATAAAGGATCACTTTCAACCAAGGTCTCTAATTAGAAAACCACAGTGATGAAGCTGCTGACAGTGACCTTTCTAAACCTCAAGTCTGATTATATTACTTCTCTTATTTAAAACCCGTAGAGAGCTTCCCATTACTCTTTGAATGACATCCACACTCCTTAACATAGCTTACAAGGCCTCACATGGCCTTACTTTTCCAGCTCATCTCTCTTCATCACTGGCTGCCTTTCTTTTCTAGTGCACCTTGGCCTGTCTAAGCCACTGCAGACTTTCTGCACAGAATCGTCTTTCCCCACCTCCATGCCTGGATCACTCCTACCTTTGTCCAGGTCACAGGTGACCTGTCCCTTCCTATCTTATAAGGTGCTCTCCTTGGTCCCACAGATGAAACAGGAATCTTTCCTATTTGCTTCAAGCTTGGTGTTTCCAGCATCCCTGTACATTTCACACTGCATTGCACCTGCCTCTTTATTGCCTGTGACTTGTTAATATCACAGGGCTGGGGATTCTGTCTCTTCATTCTGGTATCACTGTGTCTATCCTAGTACCTTACACAGATTAGTGGCCTGTGAGCATTGCTTGAATGAGAGAATATATAAGTGAAATAATCTATCCTTGTACAATTCTACTAAGCTTATAGAACATCACTTAAAGGTAAGAGGTAATTCAATAATTATTTATTTCCTTTATTTCCTTTTCCTGATATTTTTTAACCTCGCCCTCCTTATCAACAACTTGCAGCTTGTTACCCACAGACACAGGGTAGTATTGGCGTGTGCATGTGTGCACACGCGTGTGCTTTGTCCCATCCGACTCTTTGGGACTCAATGGATTGTAATCTGCCAGGCTCCTCTGTCCATGAAATTTTCTAGGCAGGAATACTGGAGTGAGTTGCCATTTCCTATGTGAGGGAATCTTCCAGATCCAGGGATCAAATCCACATCTCTGCATCTCCTGCATTGGCAGGCACCTCTTGGGAAGCCCCGCTAGACATAAGTAAGTCTTCCTAATTTAAATTTTTAAAAATTCTCCTCTGAGTGTGAATTCCCATAAGCCAATAGATTTCTTCTTTGGGGTCTTTGCTAAATTTCTTGAAATAATATCTTTTGTTACCTCCATTTTCTCAGCAGTCCAACTTTTTACAGCCTGATCTAAGAATCCCTGGATAGAATTTTCCCAATATTTAACAAGCGAGGATCAGTCTAAAGGCCTGTTCTCAGACCTGATGTAACTTCATCACATACGAGGGACATCCTCCTCTGCGTATTCCAGATGCACCAGATGCTTCACTTGAAAGGCCAGATTGTGGTAGTACAAACTCCCACGCCTGGTTGTCAGAAAACCAACTTCAAAATATTCTGTTATTTATCCAAAAAGGTTTGTCTGTCTTGGGACGAATTCAGAAAGCCAGGATTGATTGCTTTGCCCATCACCTGGTCTTTCCCCCTTGTTCTGTTTCTCATTTGTCAATGCAAAGCCTCAGTGAAACCTCTCCATTCTCCCTGTCTACCTTGAGGATACTAATGTTCTTTCCAAGGGCCAGTTCCAGATGCTTCCAAACAGCTAGTCCTCAGAGAGCAGAAGTACTGGCCATTTTAGTAGGAGTAAGCAGAACATGGCACAAGGGCCTCCATTCCAATGCTACCCCTGTGTCTTCTGGCCCTATACTCAAAGTCTCACAAAATCTCTTTGGGAAACTTCTCTCTGCTCCTGGCCATGACTCGACCCACTATGTCATCTTGCACAGTCTTTCCCAGAAAATGCTACTGCCATCCTTCCCAGAAATCTCACTCTTGTATATGTACAAAGCCAAAAAGTCAAACATATTCCCTATGGAAAAATCTGTTGAACCCCTGCCTACTCTCTCCTGATCACTCATCCAACTGAATTTCCTTCTTTTCCAAGGGATGTCACAAACACCAATATCCATCTTTCAGTGTTGGTAACCACATGCTATGTGAAGGCGAGAGGAGGTGTGGTTTTCAGTAACAATATCTAGTCTTCTTTCAATCACACAGGATGTTAAAACATGACTGTTTCACTAACTGTAGTGCGGAAGTTTTAAAAATGGAGTCCAACTGTATCAGGCATAGAAAATTCAGTATTATACAGTTTATCCTCATTGTTTATGATTCTATATTTAAGAGTTGGTTTACTGGTAAAAATTTCTTTAGACCTCTGAAATCAGTACATTCATGGTGTTTCCATGGTCATTGTCAGGCATGCACAGAGAAAAAATCTGAGTTGCCCAGGGTGCTCAGTTCCCGGATGAAGCCAAACAAGGTGACATCTGCTTTTGTTTCAGTTCTCATACTGTAAGAAAGTGGTTTTTTTGTGTGGTCTCATTTAGTACCATGTTTTCCACATTTTTCACTGGCAATTTCACTGTTTAGAAGGGCCTCCAAGCATAGTGATAAAGTACCATGTACTGTTCCTAAGCATAAGGAGGTTATGATGTATGTTATGGAGGAAATAAATATGTTATATAAGTGTCATTCAAGCCTGAATTATTGTGTGGTGGCCATGAGGTCGATGTCAGTGAATTAATATGTATAAGAGTCATTAAACAGAAACATAAAAAGAGTAAGTTTGTGTGATGACTGGCTGATGGGAAGGTTGTGATCAGAGTCTTGCAGAAACCAGTCCAGTGTTTCCCCTGGGATGAGTGACGAGTGACTTAGTACTTGCTAACTCAGTGTTCAAGGTGACTTTATAGGACATAACTACGTGAATACTTATAATCAGCTGTTTACATACAAAAGAATGTTAACTTTGAAATATGCACTGAAACTGCCTCTTTTTCCTTGGTCTGTATGGTCAGCAGTTGGTAGTTGGCAGGGATGCCCATGTCAGTCAGCCAGCATTTGGTGACAAACTGAAGCACATGTGTGTTTGATTAAATGGACTGATACATCACATTATATCACTTTAGTGATGTGAACACTCACAGATGTGGGCAAATAGCTTAACAGATATTCCCACGTAGAAGTCAAGGTTGGAATGTAAATATAAGAAATGAAAGTGAAAAAAAAAAAAACCGAACTCATGAACTCAGCTATAGTATTAGTTTTGGTCAACTCCTATTAAGAGGTAAATGAATAACAATCTTGTAAGATTTGACACACTTGCTATAACATAAAACTAGTAAGAAATATAATTTTATGCATATGTTAATAAATGTATGTACACATATCATTTATTTATTTAAAAATACTACTATACATTTATTTAAAAATACTACTATATATTTGGCTCTCACCCTAAATTATTTTCATCTTTGATATTTGCAAATGATTGTGTATGTTATCTTCATAAATTATACATGATTTTTTTTATTACACATTCACTTTCTTGTGCTTTGCAGATATTGTGTTGTTTTTACAATTTGAAGGTTTGTGGCAATCCTGCATTGAACAAGTCTATCAGTGCCATTTTTCAGTAGCATTTGTTCATTCCATGTCTCTGGGTCACGGTTTGCTAATTCTCACAATATTTCAAATTTTTTCTTATGATTATATATAAATGATCTTTGATATTGCTTCTATGACTTGCTGAAGGCTCAGAGGATGGGTAGCATTTCTTAACAATCAAGGATTTTTTTAAAATTATAAATGATTTATAATTTAAAAGCTTTTTACTGATGGGGTAAGAGACCATGGAGTAATATAGTAGGAATACTGTTTGACTATAGTATCTGACACAGACATACACACACATGTATACGTTGTTGTTGTTCAGTCGCTAAGTCATGTCCGATTCTTTGCAACCCAATGGACTGCAGCACGCCAGACTTCCCTGTCCTTCAGTATCTCCTGGAGTTTGCTCAGACTCATGTCCATTGAGTTGGTGATGCCATCCAACCATCTCAGTCTCTGTGTCCTTTTCTTCTCTTGCCCTCGGTCTTTCCCAGCATCAAGGTCTTTTTCAATGAATCAGCTCTTCACATCAGGTGGCCAAATGTGTGTGTGTGTGTGTGTGTGTATAAAAAACAGTACATAATATCCAGAATATACCAGTATTTAATATGCTAGTATTGACTATACAATGTATTCAAGTATTATAGTTGGAGAGAAGAGGCCACAAGAATTATGCATAAATGGATACATGTTCTACAATTTTGTTTGTATATTTGGACGTGAATTCTTATAACTGTTGAAGGTCAATAATTCTTAAAATTCTGGGGAATTGAGTCTTGGTATTGGTGACAGCCCTTGGAAAATTTATCTTTTTTCTCTCCTACTTGTTCCTGATGTAGAATTTAGCATTTCTCTGTATTTACTTCTATAGAGAAAGAGAAGGAAAAGGAGAAACCTTTAAAATTCCTTGGATGGAAGTTTGATAATTTCCAAAATAGTGGTCAAAACCAATTAACTGGAAGGTAAAACATAAAACGGTCGATTGTTATGACCTCTGCAGGAAGATGTTAGGACTTCAAGTGAGTCAACCAGCAAATCTCTTGATGTATTTGAGAGTGTTATGAAGTGGGTTATTATATTCTAACTTCAGGAAGCTTGTGGAGAATGTGTGCCATGCAGTGACTTCCTTGCATGTTTCTTTACATTCTGCTATATGAGTTGCTCAGCTCATGTGTAGGCTCAGCTGTCTACCTCTGTGTAAACAGGGACTCTGCAAATGCTCTCTGGCAGGGCAATTTTAGCATACGAACAGGTGTCAATTTGTCTTATTCTTACTCCTGTGGAGAAAAAAGTTAAATTTATATCTCAATCCCATCCAAACACACTCACATTTATATACTCACCAAGATGCAAGACAAAGCATTTCTGTTCTGCCATTCCTTGTGCCGGAGCTAACAGCTCATTTGGTTTTAGGAGCCATCAAGGAGATAGCCCTCAGGGAGATACAGAACTTGAAGGGAGAGACTAGCTTTGCCCTGTGAGGGAGAAGGATGGGATCTGCAGCTTGGTGTTGAAGACTACATAGGATGAGGGTAATTTCTTTCAGATGAGAAGGACAGAATTCAGGTTGAAGGGGTTCTAATAAGCAATTCATTTTGGTAGCATTCTGAGAATGGCAGGGCCTAAAAAGGGAGCCAGGCTGGTTACCCTTTATCAGCTGCTTTGCTAATAATACATTTGGTACTTTCCCTGGACCCACTGCAGCTGGCTTCTAGTTCAGCTCATGGGAGGCAGTGAGAGGGCTGAAGAGGAGAGAAATCAAAATACTCTTTCCTGCCTCCTTCCTTTTGGGGTGCTGTGTCTGGGACTGTGGCTGTGTATTCCACCACTGGCTGTATAGCCATAGGAGCTCTCACTGGGCGCCTGTGGCTCCTGTAAAACTACTTCCTCCTCTTGCACTTTTAGGGCTAGTGGAGATATTAGCTTTTTTCTGCTAGTCTCTGAGAGTTTCAGCCTCTTTTGAGGATTCCTTTAATTTTGGCCACACCTCTATAAATAATATTCCTTTCATTAAACTGTTTTTAACTGTCATTTATCTGGGATTCTGCCTCTCCTGAAGAGGTAAGGCCCTAGTAGCTTGGATATGAGGCATCTTCTTTAGAAGCTTGACTGCTTTATAGAAGCTTAGCACCGTCCTGAAACTACTGCCCATGAACAGGGAGCAGGGGGAGAGGCCGGTGGACTCAGTGCCAGCATGTCCAGAATAATGGCACCCTTTAGAATTACCAAGAGTAGAAAAACCATAAGAATGACCAATATTGAATTTATCACTTGACCTTGATTTGTAACATATTTTGCTACTCAAGTGTTAAGGGGCAAGTGTATGCATGCTGCTGCTGCTGCTGCTGCTAAGTCGTTTCAGTCGTGTCTGACTCTGTGCGACCCCATAGGTGGCAGCCCACCAGGCTCCCCCGTCCCTGGGATTCTCCAGGCAAGAACACTGGAGTGGGTTGCCATTTCCTTCTCCAACTCATGAAAGTGAAAAGTGAAAGTGAAGTCTCTCAGTCGTATCCAACTCTTAGCGACCCCGTGGACTGCAGCCCACCAGGCTCCTCCGTCCATGGGACCTTCCAGGCAAGAGCACTGGAGTGGGGTGCCATTGCCTTCTCCACATGCCTACTTGACTCATTTCTAAAACATGCTTTTAGCTTTGGTGTAGAAGTGTAATTTGAACAATATGACTGGTCCTTTTGTTGTGGGTGACTGAAATTTGTCATTAGAGTTCTCTTTACACAGTTTTTATTGCTACTCCAGGGTTTTGAAAGAGACACCATGTAGTGGTACAAAGGGCCTCAGTGTTAGATTGGCCTAAGTATCTTTGAATCTCTGCTCCTTGTTTTGTAAAATAGGAAAAATGAGATCAAATATGAAGGATTTTCTATCTAAACTCTCAATAGGCACTCAAAAGTTACTTCCCTTTCTCTTGATTGATACATGTTTCTTATCCTTCACGAGAGTCATGATGATGAGTTGTAGATGGAGGCTGTATTCACTTGAGGATGCGGTTGTACACTGAGAGGGGTAACTGGCGCTCTGAAGTTGAGTGTGTGCTCTATTCCCAGAGTGGGTTTAAATCCTTTCAACCCATTCTATGATGTGATACTTGGTGAGGTATGCATCTGCCCTTTGTTTTTCTCATCTGTAGTGGGGATAATAAGTGAGAAGAATAATAGTATCTACTTTATGAGATTATTACAAATATTGAAAACAGTTCATGCATATAAAGAGCTTATAACAGTACTTAGCTTGACAGATGCTCAGTGCATATTAGCCCTGATTATTATTTCACAGGTGCTTCCCTGATGGTTCAAGCAGTAAAGAATCTACCTGTAATGCAGGAGACGAGATGCAGGTTCCATCCTTGGGTTGGGAAGATCCCCTTGAGAAGGAAATGGCGACCCACTCCACTATGCTTGCCTGGAGAATCGCATGGATAGAGGAACCTGGCAGGCTATAGTCCATGGGGTCACAAAGAGTTGGACATGACTCAGTGACTAAACCACATTATTTCTCAGTATCATAGCCTGGCTAGTTGTGCTGTTTAAGGTGTGTACCATGTTATATCTTTCTTCTCAAGTTTCATATAGTGTTTTGTATCTGATAGACAGTGAACACATGTAAAAAACATAAATTTCCAGAAGAAATTCTGAGAGCTGTTACATGAACAAGGAGATAGTTGATATAGCGCTACAGAATCATATTTACTGTAGGAAGCATTGTAATTTGCTGCTTCCTAGATGCTTGAGTGGGCTTCCCTGGTAGCTCAGTTGGCAAAGAATCTGCCTGCAATGCAGGAGACCCCAGTTCAATTCCTGGGCCGGGAAAATCCACTGGATAAGGGATAGGCTACCCACTCCAGTATTCGATGTACAGAGGAGCTTGGCAGGCTACAGTCCATGGCGTCATTTGAGTAGAGACCAGAATGTATAGAGAACATACAATGATGAGTGCTATATAATGAAGCCAACAAAAACAGCTCTCTGACTCTTGTCCCCTGACATTCTAGCAGTACACTGTAGACAAATATTTTGTCCATAGTTCCAATTTATTTTAACTTGTTGGCACTCTTCTTCCTATACTTCAAAAGATATGAATACAAATAGGGTGAATACCAGAAATGTATGTATCCTGGACTCCCACTGCCATACTAAGTTATATGTAGACCATTCCTACATAGAATTATAAATCTAGCTTCTGAATGCTACAGTGTCTTAGGGTACAGTGAGAGAACTTGTATAATCTCTACTGACTAATAAAAAAGAGAGAGAGGGAGAGGAGAAGGTGTTCCCAGTCAGTCATAAAGTAGTCTGCCTAATAATAGATCTCCGATTGTGACAAGTCACATTTGTTCTTTCTGGGACCAGAGGAAGATTTATACTCATCCAGTCATCACTGTGCTTTTAGGTTACAAGGTCCTATAATATATATGATCTCTCTTACATCTTTCACACAACAGCCCCACGGGACAAACCAGGCAGGTATTCACTTTACAGAATACGAAATGAGGTCTATGGGACACTAAGTGACTTAACTGAGGATCTATAGAAATTGGAAAAGGGCATGAAAACCCAGGATTTTAGACCCTAACCAGTGTTCTTTCCTGTCCCACACCACACATCACTGTGGCCTTGACGTGATTTTGTAGAGAAACAGATAACTTCCTTGTTTATCTAATCAATAATGAGCTGTGTCTTCAGTTGCATATATCAAAAAAAAATTCACAAAAACAAAACAAACCAAATTTTCACACTGTTTAATCAATAAATATTGAGCCCTCTTCTACTTGTAATGCATGACAAACAGAAGGCATTATGCTAGAACCCTGAGCAATACATAAGATAGATACCAATGTCTCCCTCAGTTCGCTCCCAGTCATTAGAAGATGAGAACTTAAACCAAAACAACATAACTGAAGTTGAGAATATTTATTTCTGTTATTTCCTGATTACCCTTCAGGTTCTTTGAGTTTGGAGGAATTTCTGCTAGCTCAAAGACTGAGCTTTAATTTATTATACAATGTATGTTAGGGCTTAAAAAAAGTAGATGGTCAAAACATTGTTCTAGGAAAGCATTTTATTTCTAGTATAGAAGCATTTACTGTAATGATATTTAATACAGTGATGAAATAATTCTCAACTATTGATAATATGCCATTTATTTTTATCTATGTTTTCCTTTATAAAACTATTAAACATATAACTCTAAAATATTCATTTTATTACTTCAAAAGAGGTAAAAGGCACTTAAAAAGTAATAATACCCCAATCCAAATAAAAATGAAGTATACAGAAAATAGCAAATACACACACATGTTAAAATTTTAATCTAGTATGTTCTCACCTATTTCCAAAGATGATTATCAGTGATGATATGGGAAACCCTGATGAGTGGATTTCCTGAGAGACAACAGACCACGGCTTATGGAGTAGGATACATAAAACCTAACAGCTTTGTGACTGTCCTCCTCTAGTGACGGCTTCTTCTCTCTTCCATCTGTATATTAAAAGAAACAATCACTACTGTTTATGAACCAGATAATGTGTAAGCGCCTCACATATATAAATTACATAGTGTTCTAAGTATTTTCATATATAAACTTTCTCGATTTGATTTCCTCAGCATCTTTGAGTGTTTGCCTGGATTAAACATTATTGTCTCATTTTACAGTAAAGCAATTATAGGCTCTGAGACTTCTAAATTCTCTAAAGTCAAAAAACTTGTAAGTAGAAAAAACAACTTTTAACCAAGTGATTAATTCCTAGGTTAGTTTTTTTTTCATTTTACCACTTGCTTGTTTTTTAAAAATGAAACATCAGATAATCTCAGTAAGAAAAGGTCTGCTTAAACATAATCATGATCATACTGTAAAATAAGGCATATTGACGTGGAAACTAATGTCCTGAAACTCCCAAATCCTCAGATGTTGGTGATTCTGTTAACAGTTACTGCATATGTCTCTTGATTCGAGTTGTAACTCTGGCTTAACGGGAGAATATGCTATGGAATGCACAGAGTGTCAGCTGCCAGACTAAGAAGCGCTGACAATAGCCTGACTGACCACATCTGCCATGATCTTAGAGGAGGTGTGGACTATGAGAATGCGTGTCAGTTGCCATAAGACTGTAGAGAACTGAGTTGAATTTGTAATAATCTAGTCCTTGGAAGCTTTCTTTTAAAATAAAAGATTACAGAGTATTCTCTAATTTACACATATATATGTGGCAGAGTCAATGGTGCAGATGGAGTCTGAAGTATTCATTTCTATAGTTTAGATACATGGTAATTTAATATATATATATGTACATTATCATAATTATTTTGAATATTTAAAATACGTAGAGTAAAATGGTATCAAATGAATATTTTTTAAAAAACATAGTAATGAAAGAGAAATCTGAATTGCATTTAATAAAAGGATATAGATAAAGTTTCTTTTCTAGCCTTTAGTGACCTTGATGTTACTATTTTATAAGGTCTAGGTCAATTACTGTGATGACTTTATGACATATTTTCCTTTGTCTGAATTTGGTAAAAATATATACAGTGCTTTACTTTCTGCATAGGTAATCTCTGAATTTCAGGCGATAGGACGAGATTTCAGTGTACATTTTGCCATAAGACTCCCAGTTTACTTCAAAGATCTATTTTCTATCTCTGAGTATAGTTTCTTTAGCATCAATGCGACATAAAATCAGTGCATCATAGTATAATGTGTCCTAAATGGATTGTTTATTCATCAAAATTCTGCACATGGGAATTGCTATTAAAAATCCACACTAGTGCTTTGGATTGAATATTGCATTAATAGTTTTAAAGCTCCAGTTTGAATGGAGAAAATGTTACTAAAATTTGTTGCCATTCCTCCTTCATAGACATTTAAAAAATATCACATATTATCAGTTAAATTTCTTAAGTTTTTCCTGCAGAGGTCACTCTCTTAGGTCAAGGTGTGACTGATTCTTATCATATGAACACCACTTACATGTATCAGTGCTGCTGTTACCTCAGACTCAGCATGTCCAAAACTGAGTCCATCATCTTCTTCACTAAATTGCTTTTCCTTCTTTTAATGATCGGACTCTTCTTTATTTTTTGGACATTACTTCAGTTTCTAGGGCTAAAAATCTTTCCTCCTTCATTGTGTCTATTTGATCAATAGTCAAGACCTACCATTTGAAGAAAATATTTTGAAATGTCTCCTGGATTCTCCTTTCTTTGGTCACAGCTATCACCCACATTCAGATCTTTGCCTGCTTCACGTGTGCACTACTAAAGGACTGTACATCTCTATCTCAAGGCCACCCTCACTAAACATACACACTCCAACCCCATTATGCATCTTACTCCTAGACCTGACTTAAAACTCCAAATTTGTAATAGCACTCTTCTGCTATTACTATTGCCAACTACATACTAATTTTAAGATCCTCATAAAATGACCATATTTTATTCATCACCATTTTAAGCTATTTCTTAACATATGTTTATATTTCCAGACCAGACTACCTTTTGATTAAGTTTCTGATAACTTCCTCATAAGCAGCTAATACTTGAGCCACATACATCTGTGTTCCTGACATTTTCTGAATGGTCCATGTAGTCTTAGCTTTTCACTTATTTGTATATGCTACTACCTAGAATGCTTTTCCCTACCTCCAATTGTTAAGTTTATAGCCATTAAGAAGCCTTCCATTATCATCTATTCACTCTCCAAAATCTGATTTTCATTTTTCTATGCTCTTCTATATGCAGTGAGGGCATTTGTATAAAAATTGTATCTCTCAGTCCTGGGACGCCCCCCCCCCCCACCAGGCCCTACATTCAGAAACCCTGGGATCATGCATGAGCCCCAAGTCCTGGCTTCATGCATTAGTGGGACATGACTCCGCTCACCAGTGGGCAGACACCAACCCCAGGACCACCATGGTGCCACAGATAGAAGGGTATTACCAGCCTCAACTCTGCCCACCACCAGGCAAGCACCAGCTGTGCAATACTTTGGGTCTCTCAGTTAAGCAGCTGCAGGATCCAGCCCCACCAAGTAGTGGGCCAACACCAGCTTCAAGACACCTAGGACCCAGCAGCCAGAGACCTTGAGACCTGGCCCCACCTACCGGTGAGTAAGCGCAAGCCCCCTGGACTCACTGATCCCTGGCCTTATCTACCAGCAAGCTAATACCAACCCTGAGAGAGCACGGATTCCTCAGGCAGCCACCCCAGGATCTAGCCAAACTCACCAGTGGATTGGAACTAGCTTTGAAACACCATGCAACTGGCAACCGAACATGTCAGGAACTTGTCCTATCTGCCAGCAAGCCAGTACTAGATTGGGGAACTCCAACCCCACAGCTAATGATCCTAGAATCAGGCTCTTCCCATTGGTGAATCAGCATGAGTTCTGGGGCCCCCCAGCATTCAGCAGCCAGATGATTTACAGCCTGACCCTGCCAGTCAGCAGCTGGTAGCCATATCTTTGTGGGCTATGTATACCCAGAGCCCGGTCCCCATCCAGGGGAGGAGTTTACTGTGCATGAGCCTTGTTCTGCGCATAGAAGAAATAGCTACAATGATGTGGCAGGGTTCCAGTTCTCAGTGGGGCTGTGAGCAGTGAGGGTCTGTCATTACAGTGATGTGGGAGCATATAAGAAGCAGAGAAAGATGAAGGCACAAGCTTCCAAGGATCTTTATCACTTGCTACATTTTTGAGCCCCTTCATGGATCACAGCCTTGTTGTGGCAGAGGGGCTTGCATAATTCAGTGAAGCTATGAGCCATGCCATACAGGGCCACCCAAGACAGATGGGTTATAGTGGAGACAAAACAAGGTCTGCTGGGAGAGGGAATGGCAAACCACTACAGTATTCTTGCCGTAAGAACCCCATGAATGATAAGAAAAGGCAAAAAGATGTGACACTGGAAGGTGAGCCCCCCAGGTCGGAAAGAGTCCAATATGTTACTGGGGAAGAGCAGAGGGCAATTACTAATGGCTCCAGAAAGAATGAAGTGGCTGGGCCAAGCTGGAAATGTCACTCTTATGGATTTGTCTGGTGGTAAAAGTAAAGTCCAATGCTATAAGAAAAATATTGCATAGAAACCTGGGATGTTAGGTCCATGAATCAAGGTAAATTAGATGTGATCAAGCCTACAGTTAGAGCATAGATAGGCAAGTAGGGGATGGTTGAGGAAATTCCTTGATAGCTCTGGCTGCAAAGTCTCAGAGAGAGCCCTGTTTAAAAAGTGTTGTATCATATACCCAATTTTGGACTTATTTCTTTGGCTAGTCAGTATTGGATCACATGCTCACCCCAAAGAAGACATTTTAGTTGAACTACAGCTTATGTCTAATAGAACAAGGAATATGTGATTAGGGGACATATAATATAGGTTAA
This sequence comes from Capra hircus, assembly GCF_001704415.2. NCBI lineage: Eukaryota > Metazoa > Chordata > Mammalia > Artiodactyla > Bovidae > Capra > Capra hircus. The sequence continues at coordinate 46,313,950 of NC_030811.1, forward strand.
ATCAAAGTGATACTCCAATAATCACATTCTATACTTATGACACTAATTCCTTAGTAGAGTGAGTTGACTCTGCAGTAGCTTTGTGAAATACATTGAAATTTCCTTTGCTTGCTTTTTAAAATTGGACATTTGATCTCTAAAGGATGGTTTGAATGATTTTTTTGAGCTCCAAAATCACATCAGATGGTGACTGCAGCCATGAAATTAAAAGACGCTTACTCCTTGGAAGACAAGTTATGACCAACCTAGATAGCATATTCAAAAGCAGAGACATTACTTTGCCAACAAAGGTCCATCTAGTCAAGGCTATGGTTTTTCCAGTGGTAATGTATGGATGTGAGAGTTGGACTCTGAAGAAGAGTGAGCGCCAAAGAATTGATGCTTTTAAACTGTGGTGTTGGAGAAGACTCTTGAGAGTCTCTTGGACTGCAAGGAGATCCAACCAGTCCATTCTGAAGGAGATCAGCCCTGGGATTTCTTTGGAAGGAATGATGCTGAAGCTGAAACTCCAGTGCTTTGGCCACCTCATGTGAAGAGTTGACTCACTGGGAAAGACTTTGATGCTGGGAGGGATTGGGGGCAGGAGGAGAAGGGGACGATAGAGGATGAGATGGCTGGATGGCATCATGGACTCGATAAACCTGAGTCTGAGTGAACTCTGGGAGTTGGTGATGGACAGGGAGGCCTGGCGTGCTGCGATTCATGGGGTCGCAAAGAGTTGGACATGACTGAGTGACTGAACTGAACTGAAATGTAAATTAAATAAGATTTAGACTGATGAGTTCTCTGAAAATACACAAGGTAAACTTCTACCTTTTATGAAATTAGTCCCTATAGCTGCTTTCTTTTTATTGAGTGATACCAAGTGTTCACCCTGTCAAGTGGAGTCTTAGATCAGGGACAAGGGGTAGAAGTGTCCACGCAGATCTTGAAGCTAGTGAGTATGGATGTCTAATCAAGTAAGAATGTATATAGAGTACTTAAAATGTGCCATGCTCTATTCCAAGTGCTTCAGTTCAGTTGCTCAGTCATGTCCAACTGTTTGTGACCCCATGGACTGCAGCACGCCATGTCTTCCTGTCCATCACCAATTCCCAGAGTCTACTCAAATACATGTCCTTCGAGTCAGTGATGCCATCCAACCGTCTCATCCTCAGTCATCCCCTTCTCCTCTTGCCTTCAATCTTTCCCAGCATCAGAATCTTTTCAAATAAGTCAGTTCTTCACATCAGGTGGCCAAAGTATTGAAGTTTCAGCTATAGCATCAGTCCTTCCAATGAATATTAGGACTGATTTCCTTGAGGTTGGACTGGTTGGATCTCCTTGCTGTCCAAGGGACTCTCAAGAGTCTTCTCCAACACCACAGTTCAAAAGCATCAATTCTTCAGTACTCAGCTTTCTTTATAGTCCAACTCTTACATCCATACATGACTACTAGAAAAACCATAGCTTTGACTAGACAGACCTTTGTTGGCAAAGTAATATCTCTGCTTTTTAATATGCTGTCTATGTTGGTCATAACTTTTCTTCCAAAGCACCAAGTGTCTTTTAATTTCATGGCTGCAGTCACCATCTGCAGTGATTTTGGAGCCTAAGAAAATAAAGCGTGTCACTGTTTCCATTGTTTCCCCATCTATTTGCCATGAAGTGATGGGACCAGATGCCATGATCTTAGTTTTCTGAATGTTGAGCTTTAAGCCAACTTTTTCACTCTCCTCTTTCACTTTCATTTAAGTACTTGATGTATGTTAATTCACTGAAGCCTTACAACATCCCTGTAAGTACCGTTTTCCCCTACCCCCATTTTATAGATGGGGAAACTAAAGCACTGAGAAGTTGAGAAACCTGGCAAAGATCGTATTTATTAAAAGGCAAAAGTGAGACTTACACCAAAGGATTTTATCTTCAGAAACCATGCTTTTAACCGCTAGAGTCTTTGATTTCTGCAGATCAAAGAGAAAGGGAGGCAGTGTATCCCCTACTATTCCACACTGCCCCTATCACCTAGAAAAGTTTTTTTCAAATTCTGGAACTCTGTGAAACTCTGGAGTTTCATTTTCAAATGCAATTCATGTGTCTCAAAAATTGGTTTAAAAATAGGAAGACTTAAAATTGATAAATCAAATGTTAAGTATATAGCCAGTTCTGGCGGATTATCTTGACATTGCCCAGACATTGAAATGAATTTTCTGCCATTTCTGTGCATATAATTGAGCTTCTTACAAATGTGATATGAATTATTAAAACTTGTCACATTGCATTAGTCTTTTAAAAACATTTGGTCTGTGTACGTTTGAATACCTTAGTAAATGTCCATAATACTCAATTAAATGCAAGGCAATCCTCAGACATATTTGCATCTGTTTTATATTCATTGGTCATTTATAGCCATTTTATTTTAATAAAAATCAAGATTTCCCTTTGCACATAAAACCTGAACGTCAGTGACTACCACATCCCACTCTGATACCGCAAAAGAAGCCAGTATGATAGAGCGTTGAGTAGGCCATGTGGAATTTCCTGATGAAGGTTTGGTAAAGGATAGGACTTATCCCACATACCACGCAGGAAATGGCTTGGAATTCCTCTTCAACAGCTTGCTTTTCAAAGTCTTTTTCTGCCCCATCCCATTATATATAAGGTCTGGAGGAAGGAAGAAGAGATGAGGTGGCCTACATTCATGCGATGGGGGTGTCCCAGGACCCTGGGCTTCAGTATCTTTGTCTCTCGGATTTTCCTCGTGCTTTACTAAGGCCTACTCTCCCTAGAAAATTACATGTGTTGATAAGACAAAACAAAACAAAATCAAGACTTTCTGTCCTAAATATTTTTCTCTTGTGTCCAGTACTCTTTTCACACTAGAAAATAATTTGATCACCATTGCACCTTAAACTTTTAGTTCAGATTCTCTTTCCAAAAATAAATACTTCATAGTAGAACTTAAGAAAAGTGTGAAAAATGAAAAAGAATCCTTTTAAAATAAGCATTACATTAATTCCATTAATCCTGCACATATAGTTATAATGTATCAAAAAGCACTCAAAGGAACTCACATTACTTAAATTTTCTTTTGGATGAAGAAGGAAGCTCAGGCCCTTTTTGTTTCAACTGTAGAAGATGGACAAACTGGATAGCATTTCCCTGAATGCCAAAATACTAATTTGTTACTGAGCAAACATACCAAACCACCAAAAAAGAAACAGTGAATATTTAAGCTAGGTAACAATCAAAATATTCAGTCTTGGTAAAATGAGTGAGGTGTGGGGTTGGTTGCATGGTGATGGATAGCTTCTGGACTTGTGTTGATGATCACTTTGTAGTGTATCTGGATGTTGAATTATAATGCTGTAGACCTTAAACTAAAATAATTTTTAAAGAGCCTTTCAGTTCAGTTCAGTCGCTCAGTCATGTCCAACTCTTTGCGACCCCATGAATTGCAGCATGCCAGGCCTCCCTGTCCATCACCAACTCCCGGAGTTCACTCAGACTCAGGTCCATCGAGTCAGGGATGCCATCCAGCCATCTCATCCTCTGTCATCCCCTTCTCCTTCTGCCCCCAATCCCTCCCAGCATCAGAGTCTTTTCCAATGAGTCAACTCTTTGCATGAGGTGGCCAAAGTACTGGAGTTTCAGCTTTAGCATCATTCCTTCCAAAGAAATCCCAGGGCTGATCTCCTTCAGAATGGACTGGTTGGATCTCCTTGCAGTCCAAGGGACTCTCAAGAGTCTTCTCCAACACCAAAGTTCAAAAGCATCAATTCTTTGGTGCTCACCCTTCTTCAGAGTCCAACTCTCACATCCATACATTACCACTGGAAAAACCATAGCCTTGACTAGATGGACCTTTGTTGGCAAAGTAATGTCTCTGCTTTTGAATATGCTATCTAGGTTGGTCATAACTTTTCTTCCAAGGAGTAAGCGTCTTTTAATTTCCTGGCTGCAATCACCATCTACAGTGATTTTGGAGCCCAAAAAAATAAAGTCTGACACTGTTTCCACTGTTTCCCCATCTATTTCCCATGCCTTTAGGTATCCTAAAAAAGAATATCAGGTCCTTAGTTAATACCAGTTACATTTCTTTGTGCCAACTAATATTCTAATGTTTCATTAATATTTTACTATATTTGCTAGAGAATAAGATATGAAAAAAAGCAGGAAATGTGAGATGCGGATTCAGTCTCTGGGTCAGGAAGATCCCCTGGAGTAGAAAATAGCAACTCACTCCAGTATTATTGCCTGGAAAATTCCGTGGACAGATGAGACTGGCCGGCTACAGTTCATGAGGCCACAGAATTGGACACCACTGAGCGACTGAGTATGTACATACAAAGATACAGAACCAATCTGAACTGCTCATCTCTATAAATATTTGGAGCTATTTTATTCAAGTATTCGTAGCAGTAAGTAGCTAAATAAGTAAGTAGTTCTTAGATGTACCAATTGAGAAAATTAGTTGGGGCCAAGCTAACAAAATACTTCTTACTGTTTTTCACTACTTCTTCATAATCATAAAAACATGTCTAGAATTATTTTTAATAACAGTCTACAGTGAACCCTGATAATGCTTTCTATTACTGATATTCAACTATTTAGGCCTATTTTGGTTTTGAATGGATTTATAAAACCTATAGCTAAAATACCTTTTAGTTATTATCATTATTATAATAAAACTTATACTTTATAGTAATGGTAACTTTCCTTCTGATAAGCCATAATTTTTCTTTTTTTTTGGCTTTCCCAATTATTGGTTCCTCTCTATTCATTTACCATTTGATGTTCATCTTTCTCCCTCAAATGTGTGTGTGGGGTGGTGTGTGTGTGTATGTACACATAGACATCTGATTTTTAAAGGGAAGTGAATTCACCAAACCCAACCTGGATACTTAAAAGATATTTTTGAGTTAAAGATACTGGGCTAAAAAATTCATTTTAAGACAATTCCACAGAAATGTCTGGTATTGGAGAATACTTGCAAGGAATTAAAAAAAAAATTCTTGTTACCTTACAATTGCAAATAAATTCTTACTTACCTTTTTCTTCTCTCTGGTATCTGATGACAGTTAATGAGGTCTCAGATTGATTGTTGAAAGAGTAAAAATCAGAGACTAGAGAATTTATCCTATCTCCCAGTGTTCTAGAACTTGTATTTTAAACCATTCTGTTTCTAGAATTTGTCCATTTTATTTTATATACACAGGTTACTTTTCTTGTTCCAGGTTATTCAGTATTTTACGTGTCTATTCCATCATGTTTTAAATAGCTACTAATGACCATTTCTGTGCCAGGTAGTTCTTGGTCCTTTTTTTTTTAAAATTTAAATTTATTTAATTGGAGGCTAATTACTTTACAGTATTGTATTGGTTTTGCCATACATCAACATGAATCCACCATGGGTGTACATGTGTTCCCCATCCTGAACCCCCCCTCCCACCTCCCTCTCCGTACCGTCCCTCTGGGTCATCCCAGTGCTTTAGATAGATGAATAAAATATAGTCCCAACCTCCAAGACAATGTGAGTTTGGTGGGGAAGCTCAGAGTTTCTTGTGTTTACACAGTCAGTTTAATTGCTAGTTTGAAAGGACTTTATAAACCACGTAATCTTAGCAGGCAGTGTTGAAAATGATCACTGAGGTGTACTGGTTTAGTTCTCAAGAGAGAAATTTTGCAGGTAAAACGAACAACCTCCTTCCAATCCTGATTTACCTCTGATATGAGTTAAAACCTGAGACATCTGTGTAGATCAAACTAGTTGAATAATCACTAATTCCTGCTCTGTTGCCTTTTTGCTCTATATTATAGCCAAAGACAGTTTGTAGGCTGATCAGAGACCTTTGTTAAAGGCCTGTGCTAAGATAGTTGTGCTGCACTGCATTTCAAAGTTGGGTCAGAGCATTCAATAAATTGATTTTTCTGTCCCTTCTATTTCTCATTCTAGAACTCTGCCATAACCAGTTACATGCGGCTTCCGCTCTATAGTGGGGAAAGCCTGTACCTTGAGTGACAGAGGCAGGCTTTTGAAGTTTTCATGAAACGGTTGTGTTGACTTCCTCTTTGTTCATTGTAGAGGGTAGGATGTGTCTGGCTCATCTAATTTAGACACATGAAAGTCAGATCCCAGTTCTACTTTTGAAAACCATCTGGGTTGCTTTTTATTCTCCAAACCCAGGAGCCCTCAGTGAAATCAATGGGCTTGGCAGGCTATATCTGTGAAGAGATGAGGTTACCTTGTTGTGTGCAAGACATTTTTTCTGAGGCCTGGACACAAGAAAAACAACTTCCTTGGGTGATAATTTTTTACAGGAAAAGAGACATTTTGAGGGCTTCTGTGGAGTGGTTGGGATTTATTAGAAGACAGGACATGTTAAATATGCTTTTAAAAATGATGTGAAGGCAAGTATGTGTTCAAGTATTTATTTTTCAGTTTTAATTGACCTCTAGAATGAAAAGTTTAAGTGACTTAAGACACCATTTCTATTTTTTTTTTTTTTTTTGCTTCTTATGTAAGAAAGATGGTTTGAGGGCAACATGTTATAAGCTTTTATTCATCTTTCAATTTCAGAAAATGGGGAAATGTTAGAGACTCATACTGTTAAATTGCAAGTTCAAAAGCTCTTTGATTAATGCTGTTATTCTAAAATAGGATTTGAGCCTAGTTATATTGAAAAGAAATACAGTTTCATACAGAGTCATTATACTGGGCAAGGTGATACAATGAATAAAGTTCAAGTGCCCTCAACTGAGCCACTAGCTGTTATTTCTTCTGCGACAGTGTAACAATTTTCCATTCAATAGTGTATGAATATTTTTAGACACTGCAGAGTCAGGTAAATTCCATTGACCAAAGGTAAAGAGCTATCTGTCATTAGTTCACTAAAGAGCAAGGTGATTTTCATTAATCATTTTTTAAAATTCTCTAACTTGGTAAGTGGTTATTTTATCCATGTTATTATTTAATACTTATGATGCCAAACTGAACCTCAGGTATATCTATACAATTGATGTAAAGTACAGAACTATCAATTCTCTGTCAATGTGTGATCACCATCGTAAGATTTAGTGTGAAGTAATGATGCAAAAAGTCGGACACAATTGTGCATATATGCACGATGACATCTAGACCCATTCCAGTCCCTACATCAATCATTCGTTTATAGAAACTAGGGACAGGGGAGCCTGGTGGGCTGCCGTCTATGGGGTTACACAGAGTCAGATATGACTGAAGCAACTTAGCAGCAGCAGGGCTCTTAAGGTTTTTTTTTTTTTTTTTACTTTCGGTTGCTATAAAACCAGAAACCACTTCTCTGGTCGTTGTAGCGCAGTGGTTTCCAAAGTGTGGCCCTTGACCAGCAGTATCTGCATGAGCTAGGAACTTACTGGAACATGCAGATTCTCAGGTTAAACCTTTGCATAACTGAATCAGAAACTTTAAGGGGGAAACTAGCAATTTGAGTGTTAGCAACACTGTGGGTTGAATTCTAATACCCACTAGAAGTAGAAAATGATGGGGAAATGAACCCTGCCTGGATTTCTCAGCACTGCTGAAAAACATCCTTCTTAGACATGGAAATTTGTGTTATGTAACAGTAGGGAATATTTGTTTTCACTTTCCCTAGAAATATTTTACTCTTCACCTACCATGAGAATTTGATCTGTAGCCATTTGTTAAAATGTTCTGATCTAAAAGGAAATAAAACTTCTCATATCCTCCCCAAGGCTACAATGATGACAGCCTAAACCAGGTCCCTACGGTAAACCCTAGGGTGCTGAGGAGACAGGAAGGCTGTTTTCCTAGGTATTTACAACTCAGAAGGAATGTAGCCCTGGACCTTGGAGACATCTGGAGGTCACAAAAGCTGAGGAACATGAGTGTCTGACTCTTGGAGATATTTTCTTTGCATTATTTATTTGCATGAAATTGAGACACAAGTAAGTTAAGTAACTTTCCAAAGATCCCATGAGTAGTGACTACACAGTTAGGTCTATTCCTTAGGCAGATTTTGTCTGCAAAAGGGTCCACATTGGAGTGGAAGGGCAACAAACCTCTTTCCCCTTTGTTTGCAGAGAAAAGTCACTTTTTCCTGATCCTTCACCTGAGGAGTGTCTGGCTATCATTCTAGGAAAATTGATCTGGCTTTCATGTTGCCCTGGGAGTAAGGACTAGGTGAAAGTGGGGAAAGTATACTTATTATTTACTGAGAAGTATTTAGGAAAAAAAGATCTGTGTAATCAGAAATACTTTGTGGTATATTCATGGTAAAATTAATAAAGAGGAATAATAATACATGATTCACTTAAGAATTTTTCTAGATTTCTTAGGCCCCATTCTATCTAAATGCTTACTCATCAAAAGCAAGATATCTGCATGTACACAGTTTGTATTACTAGACAGCACAGATCTAAAATCTCACTCTGAAGCATCTTCAGTTGGTTACTTCACTGGTTTAAATTTCCTTTAAAAATTGGGTAAGGACTTCTTTACATATGCATGACCAGAAATGTCCAAATGATCAGTCCTTCTCAAGACCAGTTTCCAAAAGTGATTTAATTTTACTTTTAGAATGTGGGGATTGTTTAGGAATATTTTTCTACATCCCACAGCAGTTTGCCTACTAGTAAATTTTAAGATCAAGTCTTTATCTCTTGCATGAAGAAAACATTGCCACCTGCAACTCTTACCTCTCTTCATAATGGTAGGTTTATTACAAGTATGATTAATATTTTCTGAGATATACTGCATTTATGTAGACATTCCCTCCAGAATTTCATAATCACATAGAGACCTCTAGAGATGCAGGGACTTCATCAGATGTGTAATTCAATTCCATCATTTTACAGATGAAGAAAATTGAGACACGTGGAAATTAAGTAATGTTCCAAAGACCTTGTGGGTAGTAACTACAGACTTAGTTTTAGTCATAGTTGACTCTTTCTCATCTGTTTTTCAGTATAATATTCTACCTATGTGAATGGAAAGCCTCCTGTGAATTCTGTCTATTCAGAGATCCTTCTGCCTATTTGATTTTCTCTGGACTGGGGATGTTAAGCAAAGGATCTTCCTTAAAGGTGCTTTGGACTAACAGTGACAGAATCTGGAAGGCCTAGCAGTGGTGGAAAAGCTCTCTGCTTATTTATATCTCAGATACCTCTACTCACATCTCCTTTTGGAGGCTTATCCTAGAATTTCTCATTTCAGGTGCCACTGTTGCTTAAGCTTTCTATTTCTCAAAATACAGGGATACTATTTTTTTAGGGTTTGGTAAATATTTACAAGGGAATGCATGTCAAGACAAAAAGGAGTTTAACAAATTGGAATTCTCCAAGCCTTCTAAGAAGAGATTGTAGAGCTCTGAACACAGGAGCAAATAAACATGATTTTATGATTGTCTTAAATGGCATACTGTTGATATGCAAAGTACACAGAGACAAAAAAAGAAAAGATTGAATAACAGACACAATTAAATGACTGAATAAGAATAACAGATGTGTGAATGAAAATAAGACCATTTAGCACTTTTTTTTCCTAACGGACTGTAAGCCTTTTAGATAGTTTTCCATGTTTTAAAATAACTTTAGTTCTCAGTGTATTGGTAATTTGAACTAGCAGGGGAAATAGCAAGGATTCAAGATCCCCAAAATAGTCCAAACATAAAAATAAGATATAAAAATGCGAAGGTTGCATGCAGTTGAAATCTCATGCTATAGCACACCTAGGAAATAGTGTTCCTTTTACTTGAGTTTCGAAAGTAAACAATGACAGGCTTTTAAACCAAGTGGTATAAATTTAATATGATTCAAGAACTCTACTGTACATGAAATCAGAGATAAAGGCAGCAGAAGAAGGAGCCACTCATTTTTCTCTATTCTAATTATCTTCGTTTCAGTGGATTAGAAAATGGTAAATGTAGAAGTCAAGTTGGAGATGGTCCTGAGCTCAATCGCCTGCCAAGTTAAGTCTGATAAATGGCAAGTGTGTATAATTAATACTGTCATTTTTCCCTAGACCAAAGGGTGACTGCAGTAACTATAGATTGTAATTGTCATCGTTGTCACATAAAATGTGCTATTATTAAGTTCAGGCTGAATTTTATTGCTGGGAATGCTCATAAATTGAGCGGTCAGTCATTTAAATTACCAAGTAGAGAGCTTTGTGGCTTGCTCTAAAACTACTTTCTAAGACAATGTATTTGACTTTGGACCTCTAGAAACGAATTGCATTTTTTGAACAGACGGTAGACAGGCTGTAACCTATAAATGAGAATATTCTGACACATATGCCATGTTCACTTACGCATGTTCCTAGGAATCTTACATTTTTATTTCCAAAATTTTTGGTTGTAGGGGCAGGAGAGGAATGAGGAGTCAATGTGAAATGACATATGAGTGGGAGAGATCATTTTGAAACCACAGTTATTGCTCTCTTGCAAGATGCCTACTTTCCAGAAGATGATGTTGATAAAAAATTAAAGCATGCAGCATGAATATTATTATGGATTTGTTAGTGTCTTAGAGAAGGATTGTGGGAGAGAAAATTGAATGGAGTAGCAAGGGATGAGGAACCAGCTAGCGATATGCTAAAAAGATTAATAGTGACTAATAGGATATTTGGTGATTCTGTTTAGTATTCTATTTCTTTGTATATTTGAAATGAATGTAATTAAAACATGTATTATACATATGTTTGCCTAAAATACTATGCTAGGTATTTGATATGAAAATTGCTGATGAGATACATGACCTTATCTTTGGAATGTTTAATTCTATCTACATTTTTCCATTTTAAGTCTAAAAATAGAATTGTATAATTATATAAAATATAAACATAATTCTAAAAATATAATTTAAAGAAATACAATAGAGGAAAAAAGACCCATACCTCCTTTTACTGAAGCAGAATAGTTGCTATATTATTGCATTTCATATATATATGAATTTTTATAGTTGTAATTAGTATATGCAACTTTTAGTTCTGTGTTTTATATTCTGTGTATGTATTCTCTGATTTTCTAGATCTTCACATAGCTGTTGATTTCACTCATCATTCAAGTCTCAAACTGAATATCACCTCCCTAGGTCATTCCTACCATAATAGCCTACTTTCTGCCCATCTTTCTGTCATACTACCTTTCAGAGAATTCATAGTAGTTAGTTATGTAGTAAATAATTTTGCTTAATCATTTGTTCATTTACTTTTTGTGTTTGCTCTCTTAAAACATATGTTCTGTGCAGCAGGAACTTGTCTGTCTTATTTTTTACTATATGCCTGGCCATGGAAACAAGGCCTGATATCTATAAATAAACATAAGTTGAGTTAATAATGAAAAATTTACTGCACCATTCTTCTGTTGTTGAACATAATTTATTTCAAATTCTGCATCATTACTATTTATCCATTTGGCGATATCTTCTATGAATGTAGTGATTTTCAAATTTTATAAATAAAATGTTAGAAAAGGCATAGAAAATAATTCCAAGTGTTAGATAATAGGTCTAGGAGTCTGAAGTTGTTTATATTGTGATGTGTGTATTATATGTAATGTAGTACATATATAATAAAATGTAATATACACATATACGCAACTTATTTTTTAGAAAGCTTGACCAAGTGACAAAAATCTTATTTCTGTGTTTACTTTTTGTCAATTTTACCTCTTCTGTATATTATAATTTTAGAAAATTTGCTATTAGAGATTAATGGTCAAAAACAATAAGTCCAAAGTTGCTTATTTTCTTTTCTTGATTTTTAGCAAGTTTGTACATTTATTTTTAATACTTTTAGTATTATTGGTAAGTAGGATTTTCCCTTTTGTAAATTTTGTCATAGTCATTTTTCTTTTAACATTTTCTCAGTCAGTGTGAGCTCTTTCGTACTTTAACCCTTTGAGCTGACAAGCTTCAGTTCAGTTCAGTCACTCAGTCGTGTCCGACTCTTTGCAACCCCATGAATCGCAGCACGCCAGGCCTCCCTGTCTGTCACCACCTTCCGGAGTTCACTCAGAGTCGCATCCATCGAGTCAGTGATGCCATCCAGCCTTCTCATCCTTTGTCGTCCCCTTCTCCTTCTGCCCCTAATCCCTCCCAGAATCAGAGTCTTTTCCAATGAGTCAACTCTTTGCATGAGGTGGCCAAAGCACTGGAGTTTCAGCTTTAGCACCATTCCTTCCAAGGAATCCCAGGGTTGATCTCCTTCAGAATGGACTAGCTGGATCTCCTTGCAGTCCAAGGGACTCTCAAGAGTCTTCTCCAACACCACAGTTCAAAAGCATCAATTCTTTGGCGCTCAGCCTTCTTCACAGTCCAACTCTCACATCCATACATGACCACAGGAAAAACCATAGCCTTGACTAGACGGACCTTAGTCGGCAAAGTAATGTCTCTGCTTTGGAACATGCTATCTAGGTTGGTCATAAGTTTTCTTCCAAGGAGTAAGCGTCTTTTAATTTCATGGCTGCAGTCACCATCTGCAGTGATTTTGGAGCCCGAAAAAATAATGTCTGATGCTGTTTCCACTGTTTCCCCATCTATTTCCCATGAAGTGATAGGACCAGATGCCATGATCTTCGTTTTCTGAATGTTGACCTTTAAGCCAACATTTTCACCCTCCTCTTTCACTTTCATCAAGAGGCTTTTTAGTTCCTCTTCACTTTCTGCTATAATGGTGGTGTCATCTGCATATCTGAGGTTATTGAGATTTCTCCCGGCAATCTTGATTCCAGCTTGTGTTTCTTCCAATCCAGCGTTTCTCATGATGTACTCTGCATATAAGTTAAATAAGCAGGGTGACAAGATACAGCCTTGACGTACTCCTTTTCCTATTTGGAACCAGTCTGTTGTTCCATGTCCAGTTCTAACTGTTGCTTCCTGACCTGCATACAGATTTCTCAAGAGGCAGGTCAGGTGGTCTGGTATTCCCATCTCTTTCAGAATTTTCTACAGTTTATTGTGATCCGCATAGTCAAAGGCTTTGGCATAGTCAAGAAAGCAGAAATAGATGTTTTTCTGGAACTTTCTAGCTTTTTCCATGATCCAGCAGATGTTGGCAATTTGATCTCTGGTTCCTCTGCCTTTTCTAAAACCAGCTTGAACATTAGGAAGTTTGTGGTTCACGTATTCTGAAGCCTGGCTTGGAGAATTTTGAGCATTACTTTACTAGCATGTGATATGAGTGCAAGGTGTAATCAATTAAACTGTTACTTAGAGAGGTGACATGCTATGAGTTTAACTGGTACAATAAGGAATGAGGAAGCTTCTGTTAATATCCCTCCCATGGGGAGGTGAAGGAGATAATTAGTGCTCAGTAGTGGGGGCTATAATTGTTACTTAGGTTACATCAGACTCTGTGGTCAGTGCTTTTATTTTTGTTCTCACAAATCTTGTTAGCTTTAATCTTGTTATTTTATCCCTATATAAAGATGTGAAATTAAGTCTCAGTTGATGGGAATACAGGACTCAGTGACTGAACTGAGATTAAAATACTCCACATTGAGCCTTGGAGCTGTGATTTAAACGCTAATTTTTTTTTTTCTGCATAATCTGCATACTTTCTGTTATTCCAGGAAATTACCTTTGAGGTAGACTTGTAGGTATCTGACTAGCAAGACAGAGTAACACAAATGTTCCAGAAAAAGATACCAGAAATGAAACAACCTGGGAACATTGACTGTTGATATTAAAATGTGCATTAAAAAGAAAAAAAAATTTGAAATAAGTCACATGTCTATAAATGAACAAATACATTAACCTCTTCATTTGTTTAATATGTGTTAAATTAGTAGTAATGTCTTACTAAAATAATTTAGTCTTGCTTATTATCTAAAATATTGAATAGTTTAAAGATCTGAGAATATATTTTCTGGTTTGATTGTATAGTATTTATTTTCACCAAAGGTTACATAAAATTTTAAAAGATGATGTGAAAACTGTTGTTTCTATGACATATTAACAGTTAAGGTCTCAGCTTCAGAACTCCCAGTGGGCTTTACTTCCTCATGTTCTGTTCCTGGATGAATCCATTTAGAAAATATATGGTTTCCTATGCTTACATTGGCAACATGGGGTTGTTTGAACTTTGCTTGCCTGGGTATTATTAGGATTATTATGACAAACATATACTAATCAAAGACTCATATGACATAATCCCTACTTTTAAGATGTAAAATAATATACTTGCACAGAAGTTCTGATGTAGAGAACAGAGAAAGTTGGGGAGGGGCAACCTTTTAAAAAAATTATTGCTCTCATACTGTGAAAGAAAATATGTTTCCAATAAGACACTCTTTCTGTAAATTGCTCTGAGTATCTTTCTGTTGCTAAAGAGAAAGAGTAGCATTTTGTGTGTTATTTACTGTGGGTGAGAGAGGAGAATCTCTCAGAAGAGCTGAACTGAGAATCTCTTTGCTCCTCCCTTTGTATATGTGGAGGGTTGTGAATATCTGGACAGAGTTTACAGAATTAAGGTGATGATGGCCTTCCTCACATCCTTTAGATGTCTCTATTTTTTAATAAACTGCATTGATAAATTTTTATCATGATCATAAAAGGTATGAAGGAAGAAAGGCTGACAAACCATTTGTTGGCCACAACTTAGAAGCCTTTCTTTGAACTGAACCTCTTTTTTTTTTTTTTTTGCTCTGTTTCTGAAAAACAATGCAGTAAGGATTGTATTTTGATGAACTTCTACACTGCCCTTTTCACTGTTTCTTTTAATTTGTCTATGTAGTTGACTTTATCCCTGTCAAACTTATGTGTTGAAGTAGAAAAAGTCGTTTATTTTTATATAAAAAAATGTGTTAGTATTCTATAAAGAAACAAAATGTGCTCGAATGAGAGGCTAAGATGAGTCATCTTAACCAAGCATTGAGCTGGATATCAGATGATGTGACTTTCAATACCAATTACACCATTGGATATTAGATAAAGGATTTAATCTCTGAGACTGTGTATTTATCTATGAAAGAAGTATGTTAAACTAGGTGATATCAAAGTTATCACAATTATGACATCATCACTTCCTCTGGAGAGGTATATGTAGAAACTAGACCCTTGTATTCTGTAAAGAACAATTGTCTTATGTAGTATAACCTAACACCTCTGACCCTTCCCAACTGTTTTACCAGCATTAACTCACTGCATCAATATCATTGTGCTATTAGTAAGATAGGGGGTTATTATTACCCATAGAAAAATATGCAGAATCTGAGATTCAGATCCGTAATAACCAGTCCAGGTCCACACAGTGAATTCCAACCAGAGCTGTATGCCCTGGGTTTACTAACATAGGTTTAATAAGTAATAATATATTGCTGTATTAGAATACTTACTGGCTTCCCACTGAACTTGCTTCTACTTGAGGCAAAAAAAAAAAAAAAGTGTCCTCAATCTGGTTTGCATCCAGAATTCACTAATTAGCACTTACTAACTCCATAGGAAATGGCAACCCACTCCAGTGTTCTTGCCTGGAGAATCCCAGGGATGGGGGAGCCTGGTGGGCTGCTGTCTATGGGGTCGCACAGAGCCGGACATGACTGAAGCGACTTAGCAGCAGCAGCAGCAGCAACTCCATATAGTTTGTAGGTTGCCCACCTGGCGGATATGAAGGCAAAAAGATACGACACTGAAAGATGAGGCCCTCCAGGGCTGTAGGTGTCCAGTACGCTACTGGGGAAGAGTGGAGAAATAGCTCGAGAAATAATGTAGAGGCTGGGCCGAAGCGGTAACGACATCCTGTTGTGGCTGTGCCCAGTGGTGAAAGTAAAGTCTAATGCTGTAAAGAACAATATTGCATAGGAACCTGGGATGTTAGGTCTATGAATCAAGGTAAATCCAATGTGGTCAAGCAGGATATGGCAATTATAGGAATCAGTGAAATAAAAGGGATAGGAATGGGTATATTTAATTCAGATGACCATTATATCTACTACTGGGGCCGAAGATGGAGAAGTTCTATATGGTCAGCCAAAAAAAAAAAAAAAAAAGACCCGAAGCTAACTCTGGCTCAAATCATCAGTTTTCTTATTGCAAAATTCAGACTTAAATTGAAGAAAGTAAACAAATCCCTTATGATTATACAGTGGAGGGGATGAACAGATTCAAAGAATTAGATCTGGTAGACAGTGTGCCTGAAGAACTATGGTTGGAGGTTCACAAGATTGTACGAGAGGTGGTAACAAAAACCATCCCCAAGAAAAAGAAATGCAAAAAGGCAAAATGGTTGTCTGAGGAGGCCTTATAAATAGCTGAGAAAAGAAGAGAAGTGAAAAGCAAGGGAGAAAGGGAAAGATATACCTAACTGAATGCAGAGTTCCAAAGAATAACAAGGAGAAGAAAGCCTTCTTAAGTGATCAGTGCAAAGACATAGAGGAAAACAATAGAATGGGAAAGACTAGAGATATCTTCAAAAAAATTAGAGATACCAAGGGAATATTTCATGCAAAGATGGGCACAATAAAGGACAGAATTGATAAAAACCTAACAGAAACAGAAGAGATTAAGAAGAGGTAGCAAGAATACACAGAAGAACTGTACAAAAACGGTTTTAATGACCCAGGTAACCATGATAGTGTGGTCACTCACCTAGAGTAGACATTCTGGAGTGTGAAGTCAAGTGGAACTTAGGAAACATTACTATGAACAAAGCTACTGGAGGTGATGGAATTCCAGCTGAGCTATTTGAAATCTTGAGTACTCTTAAAGTGCTGCACTGAACATGCTGACAAATTTGGAAGATTCAGCAGTGGCTGAAAAGTTTAGTTTTCATTCCAATCCCAAAGAAATGCAATGCCAAAGAATGTTCAAACTACTGCACAATTGTGCTCATTTCACGTGCTAGCAAGATAATTCTCAAAACCCTTAGTTTAGTATTACATGAACTGAGAACTTCCTGAGATAAAAGCTGGCTTTAGAGAAGGCAGATGAACCAGTGATCTAATTGCCAGAATTCATTGGATCATTAAAAAAAAAAAAAAAAAAGGGAGTTCCAGAAAAACATCTGCTTCACTGATTGCTAAAATCTTTGACTGTGTGAATTGAATGAATGAATGAAGTCGCTCAGTCGTGTCCGACTCTTTGCGACCCCATGGACAGTAGCCTATCAGGCTCCTCCGTCCATGGGATTTTCCAGGCAAGAGTGCTGGAGTGGATTGCCATTTCCTTCTCCAGGGGATCTTCCTGACCCAGGAATCGAACCCGGGTCTCCCGCACTACAGGTAGACGCTTTACTGTCTGAGCCACCAGCGTTGACTGTGTGGATCACAACAAACTGTGGAAAATTCTTAAGAGATGGGAATACCAGACCACCTATCCTACCTCCTGAGAAATCTGTATGCAGGTCAAAAAGCAACAGTTAGAACTGGATGTGGAAGAACATACTAGTTCAAAATTGGGAAATGAGTACCTCAAGGCTGTACGTCACCCTGCTTATTTAACTTATATCCAGAGTACATCACGAGAAATGCTGGGGTAGATAAATGACAAGCTGGATTCAAAATTGCCAGGAGAAATACTGACACCTCAGATATGCAGATGATACCACTCTAATGGCAGAAAGTGAAGAGGAACTAAAAAGCATGTTGATGAGGGAGAAAGAGGAAAATGAAAAGGCTGGCTTAAAACAGCATTTAAAAAAAAACTAAGATCATGGCATCTGGTCCCATCACTTCATGGCAAATATATGGAGAAAAAGTGGAAGCAGTAACGGATTTTATTTTCTTGGGATCCAAAATCACTGTGAACAGTAACTGTAGCCAAGAAATTAAAAGATGCTTGCTCCTTGGAAGAAAAGACTATGATAAACCTAGACAGCATATTAAAAAGCAGGGACATCACTTTGCTGACAAATGTCTGTATAGTGAAAGCTATGGTTTTCCCAGTAGTCATGTAAGGATGTGAGAACTGGACCATAGATAAGGCTGAGTGCCGAAAAATTGATGCTTTTGAATTGTGGGGTTGGAGAAGACTTTTGAGAGTCCCTCAAGAAGGGAGACTGTGTTAAGAGATAAAACCAGTCAATCATAAAGGAAATCAATGCTGTATATTCATTGGAAGGATGTATGTTGAAGCTGAAGCTCCAATACTTTGGCCACCTGATTAGAAGAGCCAACTCATTGGAAAAGATCCTGATGCTGGGAAAGATTGAGGGCTGGAGGTGGAGGGGGTGACAGAGGATAAAATTGTGAAATGGCATCACCAAATCAATGGACATGAGTTTGAGCAAACTCTGGCAGATAGTAGAGGACAGGGAAGCCTGGCATGCTGCAGTCCATGGGGTTGGAAAGAGTGGGATATTACTTAGCGACTGAACAATGACAACCACAACTCAATATAGAAGGGATAGAATGCAGTCAGTGCCTAGAAAGCAGTAAGAATCAGTGTCTCTATAACTTGAATCTGCCTATATTCAGGTGATAAAGGAGAGAAATGGTATGGACCTAACAGAAGCAGAAGATATTAAAGAGGTGGCAAGAATACACAGAACTGTACAAAACAGAGCTTCACGACCCAGAGAATCACGATGGTGTAATCACTCACCTAGAGCCAGACATCCTGGAATGTGAAGTCAAGTGGGCCTTAGAAAGCATCACTATGAACAAAGCTAGTGGAGGTGATGGAATTCCAGTGGAGCTATTTCAAATCCTGAAAGATGATGCTGTGAAAGTGCTGCACTCAGTATGCCAGCAAATTTGGAAAACTCAGCAGTGGCCACAGGACTGGAAAAGGTCCGTTTTCATTCCAATTCCAAAGAAAGGCAATGCCAAAGAATGCTCATACTATCACATATTTGCACTCATCTCACATGCTAGTAAAGTAATGCTCAAAATTCTGCAAGCCAGGCTTCAGCAATACATGAGCTGTGAACTTCCAGAAGTTCAAGCTGGTTTTAGAAAAGGCAGAGGAACCAGAGATCAAATTGCCAACATCTGCTGGATCATGGAAAAAGCTAGAAAGTTCCAGAAAAAAACATCTATTTCTGCTTTCTTGACTATGCCAAAGCCTTTGATTGTGTGGATCATAATAAACTGTAGAAAATTCTGAAAGAAATGGGAATACCAGACCACCTGACCTGCCTCTTGAGAAATCTGTATGCAGGTCAGGAAGCAACAGTTAGAACTGGACATGGAACACCAGACTGGTTCCAAATAGGAAAAGGAGTACGTCAAGGCTGTATATTGTCACCCTGCTCATTTAAATTCTATGCAGAGTACATCATGAGAAACGCTGGGCTGGAAGAAGCACAAGCTGGAATCAAGGTTACCGGGAGAAATATCAGTAACTTCAGATATGCAGATGACACCATCCTTATGGCAGAAAATGAAGAAGAACTAAAAAGCCTCTTGATGAAAGTGAAAGAGGAGAGTGACAAAGTTGGCTTAAAGCTCAACATTCAGAAAACGAAGATCATGGCATCTGGTCCTATCACTTCATGGGAAATAGATGGGGAAACAGTAGAAACAATGTCAGACTTTATTTTCTTGGGCTCCAAAATCACTGCAGATGGTGACTGCAACCATGAAATTAAAAGACGCTTACTCCTTGGAAGGAAAGTTATGACCAACCTAGACAGTATATTGAAAAGCAGAGATATTACTTTACCAATAAAGGTCCATCTAGTCAAGGCTATGGTTTTTCCAGTGGTCATGTATGGATGTGAGAGTTGGACTGTGAAGAAAGCTGAGCGCTGAAGAATTGATGCTTTGAAACTGTGGTGTTGGAGAAGACTCTTGAGAGTCCCTTAGACTGCAAGGAGATCCAACCAGTCCATCCTAAAGGAGATCAGTCCTGGGTGTTCATTGGAAGGGCTGATGTTAAAGCTGAAACTCCAATGCTTTGGCCACCTCATGCAAAGAGTTGACTCATTGGAAAAGACTCTGATATTGGGAGGGATTGGGGGCAGGAGGAGAAGGGGACGACCGAGGATGAGAAGGCTGGATGGCATCACTGACTCGTTGGATGTGAGTTTGAGTGAACTCTGGGATTTGGTGGTGGACATGGAGGCCTGGTGTGCTGTGATTCATGGGGTCGTAAAGAATCAGACACGACTGAGAGACTGAACTGAACTGATATTCAGGTGATTGGTTCATGGTTGGGCTCCAGTGTTTCAGAGCATCAGTTTCTGAGGTCATTAATGCTTGGTAGCCCATATACTGTTCTTTCTGGTTAAGACTTAATACTTACTGAATACTAATGAGTTTGAAATGCATATTTTTGGTTAGCATTTCTTTAGAATCTTTAACTGTAAAGAAAGATAAAGTAAGGGAGAATACCAAGAGGTTATCTCCAAGTCTGCATAGCGGAAACAGAATATATTCCTAGAAATAGGTATATTGCAAGTAGTAAGCTACTGTGTGAGGGACTACAGACCCCCATAAGGCTTGTCAACCGTCTCTTGTTGAATAGAGCATTTATAAGATGATGAACTATTAATACATAAATTGCAGTTTTAGTCTACAATTTCTGAAAACATGTCAATATACCATTTAAAAAATGTCATTTTGCTTTCCTAAAACAAGGGTAAGTCAGTTCTGTGAATAAACGGGTATTTGTCAAATCTGTATTATGTCAGAAACAGACATGGCTCAAGATAGTGGTTTGGTTTATCTCCTTTGTCACGTGTGTTCTGCTGACAGAAATTTAATTATATGTGTGTGATTCTCTTTGCCATGGTGACTATAAACTTACATTTAGTAATTTTATTTATAAAAACTAAAGCTTTATGCAGAATTAAAATATTAGTATTAGTTAACTGTTAGGAGTTTGTTTTTTTTTTTTCCCCTAGGCAGGGTCATATAACCTTGATTAAAAGAATCTTCTTACAGTAGATAATAGTTGGTATAAATTGAATGTTATAGACTGTGATTTTTACATATCAAAAACAAAAGGAGAATAATCTCAATTTTTAAAATATTGAGATACCCAAATTAATTTTGAGTTTTAAGAGTTGAAAGACTCTATGTGTAACAGTTTCCCAGTTTGTATAAATGCAGTCGCACAAACAAAAACTTTTATCCTGGACATTTCTGGTTCTAGAAAAATCAGAGAAAAAGACTTCTCCTATTGTTTTTTAAAGGTAGGTAGAAGCAGTGAAGTAAAACTCAGGGCACTCCAGTCTCATGCCATCTGTTTGTCCTTGGGCAAATTTCATTCCATCCTATGATATCAGAGCATTTTGTTCTGTAGCAGGGAAACCCAAAACCAATAAAGTAAAGCCTACGGTATATTTGAGGAACTTGGAAGAAAAATGAAATAGAAATTAGATACTCTTTTACAGGCATGAAAATAAGCACCTTTATTATGCCTGTAAGACATTTTAATGATCTAATTTTTTAAAATATTCTCTTTATTAACTTTGTAAGGATGCTAAGGAATATGAATTTAAGGGAAACAGACACAAGTGTTGGGCAGGATCTAGATGGGCAGGAAACTAACTGGAATGTCATGAATCTTTATCTGAACATGCACACCAGATCCAAACAGTCTGTCTGGCTTGATTAGGGAAAAAATCAATCAGGTCAGTTAGGCAGTTCAGTCAAGTCATGAATTAGTTAACTAGTTCTTATTTATCTGAATAGATTAGCTGATATGTTTATTTATTCAGCCAGCAAGTATTTTTGGAATATCAATTATATGTCAGGCAATGTGCTGTGAACACACAGATGAAAGAGACATTCTTACCTTTAAGGCTTTTACTGATTCAACCGTAGTCTAAGGCATTGAGTTAAATGCCCTTCTTAATGGAACCTGCTATAGGCAGATGCTTGGTTAATTCAGCAGGGCGAGTTGAGGAGCAGTGGACAAGTATCTATAGGATGAGACACTTCTGGTGAAAATAATGTTAATTCAGGAAAAAAGGAAAAAAAAAAAACTTGGCAGAGGGCTTTGGGATTAGGGAAGTTTCTTGGCTCAGTTATTGCTTCCATTCTTTGATCTCAACTCAGATGGCATTCAGTAAGGACTGAGATTAACAGACATTGTTTCTAATCTTTTTTTACATTTACCATTAGCCCAAATTGACCAGCTTCTTTGTTGCCTAGTATCATCTAGAGACTTTTCCTTTCTTTCATCTTTGATTGGTAGACAGAAGGACCAAAAAGCATGTGAGTAGGGAAAATATTTCACAAATAAGTACCATGGCCAGGGAGAGGGAATAAAGAGCCACTGCTCCATATGCTAAGATGGGATGCATGATGGAGAAATCACATACTACCTTAGAATGTCAGTGATAACGCTGAAAGTCCATCACTCTTGTTAATGAATATATGAATATAAGTAAATGAAGCCCCAACATAAGGAACAGTGATTTGAATTTAGGCCTGTGTGTGCAGCTCACTGATAGTTAGACCACAGCATGAAAAACTATGGGAAAATGTTTAAATGTCTTTTTTTCAGTGCTCTTCTTGGTAGTCTTCAATTCCTATTGGATAGAAATGTGAAGAAGACGGCACTTGGGTATCTATGATCATTCTGCACTGAGGCTTTAGTATTCAGTATGATTACCATTTAAAAACTATGCAATTAAAGCTGTGTCTAATGAGAAAGGAAGAGGCCATGCTAAACATTCAGTGCTAACAAAACCCAGCTATTCCAGAGGTGTAAAATCATCTTGGCGTCTGGTGTTAGGATGGTGGCACTGGGGATTTGAAGGGATGGTGCTGTAATTAAAAGACTTCAGACATGGATTGTAATGGCCCTGGCGAACAGCACAGCTCCCAAGAAGGCAAGGAATTCTTTCAGATCGTTCATGAGAGAGTGAAGATTTTGTCTTTGTTCTAAAATAATATGAAATGCTGAGATTCAGTTTAAAAATTGTCTAGTTCAGAAGTTTATTTTTAAATGGGTGTCATATCTGACGTAAGATTTTGCTGCAGTTTTTTCTGCCACAATATTAATAACCTACATTCACCATTAACTTAGTTACTTCAGTATTACAACTATCAACATATTTGTTTAAATAGATTAAAAATAGCTGAATGCTGCTCTAGAAGCCATCTGTCAAGTTAATGTTTTATTGCTCTTTCCAGATTTCAGTGTGGATCATAGAGTAAAATTGAATTAATTTGTCAAATTTTTGTTCAGTTATACTTGTGTGACCACTAAGGATTGCCAGTAGATTCTGCTTAGAATTTAATGAAAGGAGCTCTGAAAGGTGTGAGCCAATTGTATAATCAATAAGCCTGAATTCAAGCATATCTGAAGTTTGAGTGGGCTCTGCAGATTCAGTCTCTAAAGCATTTTTTTAAAGGGACATTTTGACTTAATTGAAGGGGAGAGCTAAATAAGGAAGAGGAAATGAGTGACAAAGTGACATAGTTATTATGATACACAGTAATTTCTCTTTGGATCTGGGTTTTAGTGTAGCAGGGAAAGAATCTGGAGGTGGGAAGAGAATAGGATGAATTTGAGAAGAGGGGATTAATGAATTAAATGTTCAGATAGAGTAAGTGGCTTCAAAGGATACAAAACCAAGGAGTGATAAGGGATTTCCATTTTACTTAATTTCTTCTTAAACAAGCATTAAGATATTGAAGGAGAAACCTTAGAAATTATGTTGTATTAACCGATTAAATGCTTACTAAGTAGCTTTTGCACTCAAAGTTCAGTTAGGCAGCTGTAGTGTATCCAAAGCTTTGACATCTGATGGCTACAGGCAGGAGTCCACAAACTAGAGTCCCCCAGCCAAATTAGGCCACTACCTGTTTTTGTGCTACCTGGGGGCTAAGAAAGGCTTTTGCATTTTTTAATGGTTGAAATAAAATCAGGAGTATTTAGTGACATATGAAAATTATATGAAATTCAAATATGAAGTTTTATTGAAATGCATCTACACTTTTTTTTTTAAACATTTGGTTAATTGCTGCATTCCTGCTATAAGAGCAGAATTGAGTAATTGAAGCAGACCATGTAATCTGTAAGCTCTTACATATTTACTCTCTGACCCTCTGTAGAAAAATATTTCTGAGTTCTGGTCTAAAATGTGGGCTTCAGTGACGTCACAGTCGAGATTTATTGAGGACTTTTGTGTGCTGGGCATTTTTCTCTGAGCTCTATCTATCTCATTTAATCCTCACAGCACTTCCATGAGATAGCTGCTGTCTGCCTACAAATGCGGGAGACCCAGGTTCGATCCCTGGGTTAGAAAGATCCTCTGGAGAAGGAAATGGCAACCCACTCTAGTACTCTTGCTTGGAAAATCCCGTGGATGGAGGAGCATGGTAGGCTACAGTCCATGGGGTCGCAAAGAGTCAGACATGACTGAGTGACTTCATTCACTTTAAAATAAGAAATTGATACACAGAAATGTTAAACCCTTGCCCTTAAATCACATAGGTTTTAAGTTATGGAATTGAGATTTGAACCCTGGTGATATGACTCCAAAAAGTATGCTATACACTTTCTAGATCTCAATTTCCCATCTTTAAAATATGGATTGTATACTTTTTAAGATACTTATTATTAGATAGTTTGTTAGACATGTATAAAGCCCTTGGTATAAACAATTGATTTACAATATAGTCTTCATTTCTTTTTATCTTGTATGTCGTTTTTTTGTAAGACTCTCCTAGTTTACTTGTTAACATAAAAATTTGAGATCCTGGACCTAGAGATTTTGAAATGAAGACTAAATTGATACTTTGTGAAGAATACCCCTGAGTTAGTTCAGTGCACATGGTTAGGGTGGCAGCTGGAGAAATCTTGGGTCATTTGGAGTATGAAGAGGAAAAGAAGAGTAGCTTCTGCCCTCCAAAAAGATCAAATTCGTGTATGTAAATATGTAACTATCATAATGAACATCAAAATCCAAAGTTATGAACAGGTGCTATAGAAATTCAGATGAAGGAGATATTATTGTAGGAATAAGAATTAAAATTATGGAATAAGAGATAAAGGTCACAAAAACACATTAAGATAGAGAGTACTGGCCAAGTAGATAAGCTATCCTAAATGAATGAATAAACTAATGTGTAAACTAACTTGAGAGGGCATTCACAAGACTTTCCTGAAAACTCAGGCTATCCAAGTATCTGTCAGAAGTAGACTCAGGGGCCCTGCACAAGAATCAATCTTGGTGCACACTCTCAGGGAGTTTACAGATAAGTCTGGGAAGCAGTGATGGGAACAGTGGTTATGCTACAGTGTGAATGTTCAGTCACAAATATATTATCAACCTTGTATATCAAAAAGGAAGAGGCACTCATCCCACCTTGGGGAAGCAAGTGGGTTACATTGAAGAGTCAACAGTACTGGTAAGAAGGTAGATGAAACATGAAAACTATAATGTGCAAAAGAACAAGAATAACCAAAGGATATCAATGGAGCAATTCAGTTCAGTTCAGTCACTCTGTTGTGTCTGATGCTTTGCAACCCCCTGGACTACAGCACGCCAGGCCTCCCTGTCCGTCACCAACTCCTGGAGTTTACTCAAACTCGTGTCCATGAATCAGTGATGCCATCCAACCATCTCATCCTCTGTTGTCCCCTTCTCCTCCGCCTTCAATCTTTCTTTTCAAATGAGTCAGTTCTTCGCATCAGGTGGCCAAAGTATTGGAGCTTCAGCTTCAGCATCAGTCCTTCCAGTGAATATTCAGGACTGATTTCCTTTAGGATGGACTGGTTGGATCTCCTTGCAGTTCAAGGAGCAATTCATGATGATGCCAAAGAATAACAAACAGTTTTTCTACCAAAATGTGACCTAAATGCAGAAGACAGGTCAAAATTGTTGTTTAGTGGCCAAGTCATGTCTGGCTGTTTTGTGACCCCATGGACTGTAGCCCTCCAGGCTCCTCTGTCCATGGAATTTCCCAGGCAAGAATACTGGAGTGGGTTGCCATTTCTTTCTCCAGGGGATCTTCCTGACTCAAGGATTGAACTGGCAACTCCTGAATTGGCAGGCAGATTCTTTACCACTGAAAGAAAGAAAGAGAAGTTTTTTAGTCGTGTCTGACTGTTTGTGACCCCATGTACTGTAGCCTACCAGGCTCCTCTGTTCACGGGATTTTCCAGGCAAGAGTACTGGAGTGGATTGCCATTCTTTACCACTGAACCACCAAGGAAACCCTAGGTCAAAATACCTATGAGCAAACAATTTTAATGTTAATACATATATTAATTGCAGAAGGCACACACACACTCACACTCTTCCCTTCTCCCTCCTCCTCTTCTCTGAATTTAACACGCATAGGTAGTTCATAGTTACCATAGCCACTGGTTTTAGAAAACTTGGTGATATTGGATATAAAGATCTACAGAAGATCAGCTCTCAGGATTTTTGGTTCAAAGTCTTACTATGTTTCTCAGGATAAGCTCAAAATCAAATATGAACTTTTAAAAGAATACAGATAACTGAAGTTAAACTGACTTTATATCTAAATTTTCCGATATAAATACCCTTTACCTTTGGTTTAACTTCCTAAGATTAGCTTCCTTCAAAGTGTCTCCCTCTATCTTCCCTCCCTTCCCCTTTCTTTCTGTCTTTGGAAATGTTTCAGATATGAAATAAAACATGACTACCCAGTTTCACCAACTCTCAACATTTTGCCACATTTGCATTCTATTGTTTTTTGAGAAAATAATGTGGTAAAGATATAGTAGATCGAAAAACCTCTCTTCAAGCCTCTCCAGTCTTCTCCCCTTGACTCTTTCATTGGGATGAATCACTCTTCTTCTATATGACCTTGGCATTGATCACTCCCAAAAAGTTTTTGAAAATTTGCTATGTTAGATAGTGATAAAAATATGAAGTACTGATATCACATTTAAAAATTTTCTAGCATTATTATACATACAATTCTGAAGAATGCATTTTAATTTAAAACTGTGTTTGGGGATTTAATCATACTGAACTTTGCAACTCTAGCTTATTTAACTGTTAACGTTCCATTGTGTGACTGCGCCACAAGTTATTAATACATTTTCTTGGTAAAGAATATTGGGCTTGTTTACAGCTTTTAGCTATGACAGGTGATACTGCAGTGAATATTCTTATAGGTATCTTCTTGTATGCAAGCCCAGTCTTTTAGTCATGTCCAACTCTTTGCAACCCCACGGACTTCAGCCAGCCAGGCTCCTCTGTCCATGTAATTTTCCAGGCAAGAATACTGGAATGGGATGCCATGCCTTCCTCCAGATCTTCCTGACCCAGAGATTGAACCCAAGTCTCTTGCGTCTCCTGCTTTGGCAGGCGAGTTCTGTACCACCAGTGCCACCTGGAAGATCATCTTCCTGTATAGTGAAATGAAAGTGAAAGTCTCTCAGTGTGTCCAGCTCTTTGTGACCCCATTGACTGTAGCCCACGAAGCTCTTCTGTCCATGGGATTCTCCAGGCAAGAATACTGGAGTGGGTAGTTATTCCCTTCTCCAGGGGATTTTCCCGACCCAGATATCGAAACCAGTTCTCCTATATTGCAATTATATTATGAGCTCTTCTTTTAGCTTAGTTAATTCTTTTCTCATTTCATCTAAAATGTCCTAAAATATTAGAGAAATACAGCAAAGAAATACTGTTAAAGATTCTTGCTCACATAAAATTTTACAAATGTATGAAATATTAGCTATTTTTTCCCCCAGAGTCATATCTGTGTGAAATTTTACCTGGGGCGGTGGCCTCAACAATATCTAGAGATTGCAGTGCCCCTATTCTTGAGCCTGTAGCAGTAATTGAGAATCTGTCTCCAAACCAAGAGTGTAGTTGCTGTTTCACAGGATACGCATATTTTCAAATTTGTTAAATGTATTGACAACTTGTTTTCCCTTTAACAGTGTATGTGTGTCTCAGTTTAAATATTTGAATCTGTCTCTTTATTTTTGTTTTTTAAACTATGAATCAAATTAATTGAAATTATATACTGTGTGGTCTGGGCTTCCCCGTAGCTCAGGGGTAAAGAAGCTTCCTGCACTGCAGGAGCTGCAGGAGATGTAGGTTTGATCCCTGGGTCAGGAAGATCCTCTGGAGGAGGACATGGCAACTCACTCAAGTATTCTTGCCGGGAGAATCCCACAGAGAGAAGAGACTAGCAGGCTGCAGTCCATAGGGTCACAAAGAGTTGGACATGACTGAAGTGACTTAGCATGAACCATGTGGGTCTACATTTTTTATTTCCTAGATTACTTGTGAGATGAGTTTTGTTTTTGTTTTATTATATACTTAAATTTCCATTACTGTGGACTTTCCTATTTATTTGTTTTGCTCATTTTTCAGTTGGATTTCAAATTTTATTACTTATTTTTATGAGTTTTTAATATTATCCAAGTATGGTTCATTTATCAGTTATATGTACTACTAATACTTTCCTCATGTGATTTTTTTCCCCCTTTGTTTATGGTAAGATTTTTCTTACTGAAATGGTTTATTCTGGTGTAGTCAATTTTATTCATGATTTTCATTATGATTTGTGTTATTTTAGAAATTCTTCCCTATAGTGAAATGATAAAACATGTCTCCTGTATTTCTTTTACATGCTTAAAATTCTAGTGTTTCAATGTGGATTGTTAATCCATCTGGAATTTATATTTGTGTATGTTATAAGTGCATTCTAGTGGCTAGAGTTGAAGT
The DNA here is from genome assembly GCF_001704415.2 of Capra hircus. Classification (NCBI taxonomy): domain Eukaryota; kingdom Metazoa; phylum Chordata; class Mammalia; order Artiodactyla; family Bovidae; genus Capra; species Capra hircus. The sequence continues at coordinate 46,342,487 of NC_030811.1, forward strand.
GGAGAATGGATAGTAGTTGAGTGGGCAGGTGTCCTGTGTGCCAGGAGTGTACAGTATTGGGGGAGAAGTAGATTGCAAATAAGTTGTGCTGTTTAGGACTGGTTGGCAAGGTTTGGGATATGTAATAGTTCAAGGGCTGCTGTGACCACAGCAGACTGGGTGCCTTAAGTCACAGAATTGTACTTCTCACAGTAGTGCATCCTGGAAGCCCAAGATCAAGGTGTCGGAAGGCTTGGACTCTTTTAGGCCTCTGTTGGCTTGAAACTATCTTTTCCCTGTGTCCTCACATGGTCCTTTCTCTATCTGTACACATCCTTTGTGTCTCTTTGTGTGTCCAACCGTCCTCCTCTTAAAAGGACAGTGTATTTTCCAAGTCTCTTATAAATGTGTTATCATACTTTCATAATTTATATATATATATATATATAAAAGAAAGAGGAAAAAAATAAAATAGGAGTCAGGATCTGCTTCATAAGGTGGAAGTTCCCCAAACACATATAGATGTTCAATAAACATAATGTGGTGTGTATTAGTCACTTAGTCCTGTCTGACTCTTTGTGACCCCATGGACTATGACCCCCCAGGAAATAGTAGATGTCTATTATAGGTGCTTCAAGTAAAGAAAATATATCTAAATATATCTATGGAGATGTTCTTGGTTACTAGAAGCACAATTTACAATTTTCCTTCTGTGTTAACCATATTTTCCTTAATAAGCATGTGGAGTGAAGTGAAATCGCTCAGTCATGTCCAATTCTTTGCAACCCCATGGACTGTAGCCTGCCAGGCTCCTCTGTCCATGGGATTTTCCAGGCAAGAATACTGGAGTGGGTTGCCATTTCCTTCTTTAGGAGGTCTTCCTGACCCAGGGATTAAACCCAGGTCTCTTGCATTGTAGGCAGATACTTGACCATCTGAGCCACCAGGGGAGTTAATAAGCATGTACTGCACAAGTAATAAAATTTTTAAGAGTATTATTCTGAGGAAACAATACATAAAAGGATGCTAGTCATACTGGGTCAGAGTCTACTCCAACAGCCTCACTTAACCTATTTTAGGCCCTATTTTCAAATATAATCACACTCTGAAGTACTGGGCCTCAACATAGGAATTTGGTGAGACAGAGAGACACATTTTAGCCCATAACAGGATATATTGGTTTGCTAAATTTTTAGAACAACTTAACATGTAAATATCTCCTGGAAAGCAGTCATGGTAGCTCTGGGCTTTCAGAGATGAAAGTGGAAACTGCCAGGCCTCTGAAGGTCTAGGCCTGGCACTGACACAGTACCTTTTCTGCTTTGTTCCATTGGTCAGCATAAATCACAGGGCCGGCACAAATTCTCAGGGAGGGGGAATAGATTCCACACATAAGAACAGAGAGAATTGTTGGTGGCCATGACTGCAGACTAAGAGTATGGTCACTGAGGTGAGAAGAGAAAGTGAGAGTTCACTTTTAGATTCCAAGGAAGGAGAGTAATTTGAGAAGCATTTATTTCAGGGTTTTAAACTTGGCAGAGTAATCAAAAAGGATATGAAACAGGAAGTCCTGGTTTGGGCAGTCAGTAAGGACTTGGTGAACAATGAGATTTGGGGGATACAAAAGATCATGGATTTTAATTTGATTTAAATTCAATGTATGGGGGCAGGGACAGTGAGAAAAGAGCTCAACTGCACACACACAAGTATGTAGGTCAAAGAGAGGAAATGGGAAATACAAAGACACTGGCTTCCTTGAGTCATGTGGAGGAAATGGAAACCAGAAAGGAGGTAATTATAGATGGTATCTTCATCTCAGAGGCACATACAATTTCTGCTGCAAGATCTAGGTCCTTCCTTTCATTTAGATTGTCATCTATCAGACTCCTCTCCTCTGATGACATGATCAGAAGTGAGATAAAATCTAGCTTTATTTTGGGAGATAGTGAGGGGAGATTTCTCACTGAAGTTTTTTTTTTTTTTTTCCTGAACAGCAGATAACTTGCAGAGAGCTTATGTTCTTGTGGTGCCTTTGGTTGTGTTGATTGTTTTCAGATGGCGCATGAGTGCGTCAGTTCAGTTGCTCAGTCATGTCCGACTCTTTGCGACCACGTGAATCTTAGTACGCCAGACCTCCCTGTCCATCACCAACTCCTGGAGTCTACTCAAACTCATATCCATCGAATGGATGATGCCATCCAGCCATCTCATCCTCTGTTGTACCCTTCTCCTCCTGCCCTCAATCCCTCCCAGCATCAGGGTCTTTTCCAATGAGTCAACTCTTCGCATGAGGTGGCCAAAGTATTGGAGTTTCAGCCTCAGCATCAGTCCTTCCAATGAACACCCAGGACCTATATCCTTTAGAATGGACTGGTTGGATCTCCTTGCAGTCCAAGGGACTATGGCGCATACACCTCACCAAGTCTGCCAGAAGAGCCTGTGGCAGGGATCAGTAAATGAGTGTTCTTGGCCTGTTGAATAGTTTTGTAAATAAAGTTTTATTGGAACATAGCCACACTCATCTGTTGTATTATCTGTGGTTTTCCTGCCACCCTGGCAGAGTTGAAATGTTGAGAAAGAGACCATATGACCCACAATAAAACATTTATTTTCTAGCCCTTTTCAGGAAGAGTTTCCCAACTCCTGAAGTATAATATTGAATTATATAATATATATATTATACAATTTATATATATTACAGGAAGTATAATAACTTTCTGAAAACTGTTGGCATTTAGCAGGCAGGTAAGTGGTAACCTAGGGTGATGGAGAAAGTCTTGGTAATTGACAAGCCACTGCTGAGGGTCACAGAGACCATGCTTGAGAAGGATTATTCAGAAAAGTCAGGCAGTGACCGTCCCCAAGACAGTTGCCAGATTCAGCAAATGAAAATAACAAAATATTCAGTTACATTTGAATATCAGATTAAAACACAGGTCTTTTTTAAAAGTATATGTATATGATTTTAGGGACATACTTATACTAAAAGAGCCTTGTTGTTTGTCTGATATTCAATGTTAACTGTCGGGGTCCTGGATTTTCTCTGTCTATGCTAGTCTCCAAGCATCAGAGTGTTGTGAAGGAGTCTGAACACAGACTGCCTAAGTTCAAATATCGCCTTCATCTCTCCCTGACTGAGTGACTTTTGGTATCGTATTTAGTCCTCAGTGGCCCAGTTTCCTCATCTGAACTATAAGAATAATAACAGTTAAAGAATTACATGGGGGAGAATATGAGAATAGTATAGGATTAAGTGAATTCATGTATACATCCATCACAACTCTTGATTATGTGTTTACTTTTATTAATCATGCAAAATAAATCAGGATGAGGGAAACTTTGAATCTTCGTAAATACAAATCATCCAGGGGAATTTCCCCTGGAAAAGAAAATAGCAACCCATTCCAGTATTCTTGCCTGGAAAATTTCATGGACAGAGGAGCCTGGTGGGCTGTAACCCATGGGGTTGCAAAGAGTCAAACATGACTGAGCAACTATAGCTTACTTCCTTGGTGTATTTATGTTAATCCCAACCTCTGCCCACTCCCCATTTCTCCTTTTGTAAGGATAAGTTTGTTTCCTATGTCTTTTGAGTCTATTTTTGTTTTGGAAATGTTTATCTGTATTTTTTTTTTTAAGATTCCACAATAAGTGATATCATATGATATTTGTCTTTCTCTGACTGGCTTAGTCCATTTAGTCTGATAATCTCTAGGTCTACTCATGTTGCTACAAATGGCATTATTTCAACAGTTTATTTCAATTCATTTCAAAAATTACTGTTTCCTTATTTACAAGTTCTCTACCTTTAACCCCTGTTCATCTTTCTAACAATGTTATTCACATAAGCAGAGCTCCTTGTGTAAATGTTATTTGTATCCAAGCCTTTTCAGTGTTTTAGTCTTAAATAGTTCTGCCTAGTGGCTGTGTGCTGGAAATAGCGGCACCAGCTTTCTCTTGGCATGGATTCCTTGTATATCTGCAGTATAAGGCTTTTATTTGTGTCCTGACAATAACAAATGACTTATGGAAATTCTGGGTGGTTGAGTAATAGATGTCCTGAATGCATTGTCCAAGAATAATGCAGCACACTCTGAATTACAAAATATTTCAGTAATTATGATGATGCAGGGAAATAATTTACAGTTATTTTTCAGAATTCATTAAGAATTTTAAGTGATTAGGAGTTTAGATATATGTGTTATTGAGTCAGTACCAACAAATTATCTATCTTATCTGTCTGAGGAGGAGAAATGTTATGGGAGGAGAAGTTAAAGTAAATGAATAAATATGAAAGATATTCTAAGGAATGCAAAACTGTGCAAAGATGTAATATGTCTCTAAGCCAACACAATTTGGTTTGATACATGATCTTTTTATTTCACTGTTTTAAAATGCATCCCACAGCCCAAACCATTCTCTACTCTTCTCCATGGGGAAATATGTGCAGACAGGCAGTTCCACACAGGTCTGCCCCACTGGAAGGTTTTTATTTCAATGCTATCAACTTCTATTCTCTGCAATCATTTTTCTTTTATTTTCAGTATCCATTGTTTTCAGTAATTCACTTGAGTGATCTGAAAACCGCTGAGAGCAACTGTGAGAAATCTGCCTGCTGACTTTGTTGAGAGTGAATTTTGGGAAGGAGGTTATTTCTGAGTCTATAGACAATAAATAAGTGGACTGAAATTAAATTATCATTATCTCACACAATCACCTTGATAAGAAAATACAATTTTATTTTTTCTTTGCTGTATAGAAATGCCCTTAAGTCATATCTGGTAACCTTGATTCCCTAGTACTATGTATTAGAGTGTTTACTGTTTTCCTAAAGGGAGGAAGCAGAGGAGGCATCAGGGCTAGCTCTGACCTTCCCTTACTCATGGCCTGCCTTCTCCTTGATCATCTATCCCTTGATTGTGTAGCAGCGGCTATTCTATTGTACAAGGTAATACATCCAACATAACCAGTGAATAAGTTCACAGGGGGAAAAAAAAAACTGAGTTATAAGGTTAATTTGATTGTCTAAGCAGTTATACCTGAAGTGTACTCAAGATATCTCTCTGATTGTTATTGTCATTATTCTGACCATCAGCATGAAAGTCCTCATCATTTTCACTGATGATATTTTAGTAATTTTAAAGCCCTACCTGTATGATATCACAGTAACAGATTTACCTAATTGAATCACCTTAAATAAGTCAAATCTTTTTTTTTTAATTAATAAAGGTTATCAGCTCAGTCTGATTGTTCATAAATAGTGTGACTGATACCTTACCATTCCCATGATGATTGGAATGCTGGTCAGCTGCTCTTAGCTGACTAACTTCCAAATAACTGTGGAACCTCATCATCTGCATTTTTTTTTTTTTTTTGCATCAAGTATGTGTGTACATAGAATGAGTAACAGGTCTCTGTACTCTTGAGATTGGAAGGGATTCTCTATGTTATGTAGTCTATCGTTGTAGTGAGGGTGGCTTTGTCTCATGGAAGTCACCAATGAACCCACTAGTCTAGGATTGTTTTATCTGTTCATCTATTGAAGGGGCAGTTCTTTGGTCGTAAATAATTCATTTCACCAAGTTCTTATATTTGGATACATTAAAAATAAATTATTGCCATGCAAGTTTTTTGGATACAATTATTGATTTCCAAGCTGTTTGATTTCCTTAGTTGGTGCAAATAGGAAAAAAAAAAAAGTGCTCAATTAGACCAGTGTGATTTAAAGGAATCAAGTATCATAATAGACATGTTTATTAGCACTTCCTCTGTGACAGTAAGTTATTTATAGATACTAACTCATCTAATCTTTTAGAAACTCTATATCACTAGTTTCTCTTCTTTTATATAAGATTTTGCTGAGACAAAGAGCCCCAAGGTACCAAGCTAAAAAGTAGTAAAGTCAAAAATTAAATTTGACTTATTCCAAAGTTTAAAACACTCATACATAACAAAACCCTGCTCAAAAGCAATGGAAGTTTTGCCTCATTGTAGGATGAAATTTACATTTGTGTCTTGCTTATAACTAAAGCATTAGGAGTCCTGGGATTTGCATGAGGAGGATGATGCAAAGGGAAATCTTGACAGATGAGAATTTACTGCCTCCCCTTTACTTTATAGAGTCTGTCCTGAAGGAAACTGGAAAAGAAAGTATTTAAGCCAGAGTTTTCCTTGTGGAAGAAAATAATGATACATACGTAACAAGCCTTGGGGGTTGGAGCATCAGTCAACCGGAGACTCTAGAGGCAGCTGAGGAATGTGAGACGAAGGAAAGGGGAAGGAGGACTTTTTTTCTTTTCCCTTTTTTACATTATGAATGTGATCTTATTTTTAGCACTTTCTTGAGAGTGATCTCAAGAAAAGTTTTAACTGATTTAACTCATTTTTAATTATTTCTAGGGACCAGACTGTTTCTTGGGATGTAATTGACTTTAAAGTTATAAAAGAAAGGCCAAACTAATCTAGTTTATAATTTTTTGTACTATTACTACAAATGCTAATAATCAATATAATCACTGCAGCTTCCTTTTTTGTCTAAAATTTTGTTTAGCTCATATTTTAGCATGACTCTTTCTAGTCTTCACAGCACCCACAAAAGTATTGTTATTATTATTCTCTTTCACAAGTTTCTTTTTTCAGGGTACATCCAGTAACTGCTTTAGTTAGTTGTAACATTATTAATTATTGATGTCAAAATAGAAAACATGGAAACTGTTACTGGTGTAATAATAATAGTTGTTTTTTCTCTTAAAATTTTTTTTGTACTTAGGTATGCTCAAGGCAAACTTTTTTTCATACTATAGTATTCATGTGTGTAACTAGCACTCTTAGAAATATTTTCTATGAATGTCCCTGTAGAGAGTGTATAATTCAGCCCAGAGTGGTGAACATAGTACTTTCGAGAAATAACACTACTCTGATTCATTTCTACAACTAGCACTCTTTTTAGATGCATCTTTTACACAGTTGTCCTTGGAGAATATATAACATACCAAGCTAACTTAAAAAAATATTATCTATAATTTTTCAACTACTCTGTAAGCCCAACATAATTACTGCAGTATGTCCATGAAGAAATTGAGACAGAGGAAGGTTAAATGTTCATCCTGCTAAGAATAACTGAGAAGCCTGGATATTATGCATGAAACATTGTAAGAAGACTGTCAAGTGGAAAGAAGGTAGAAGCAGAGGCAGGAACAACCATGCTGGTTAGGTTCCTGGATTTCTTGTTGGCTTATACATCTCAGAATTTCAGTGAACACATAGGCAATTGCTAAGTGCCAACAGGCACAGACGAAAATAGTCGAATAAAAGCCAATGCTTTCAAATATGAGGACCTAGAAAGGGGTAGCCTACAAGGCAGAAAAATGTTAGCCAATAGCCACCCCCAAACACCACAGGAAACACACATACACACACATAGCTGTCCCACCCCCACCCATGCAAGCAAAGGCCAAGCGAGAAGTCTAGGTGTCAACCCTTGCCCTGCTGTAATGGGGTGTTTCCATCTCCCCGTTAGTCTGTTCTTAGAGAATGCTCAGTGAAACAGACTTGCATCCCCATCTGGGAAGAATGAGGCACCTTTCTCCCTCACTAGTAGGGTGTTGTGAGGGGAGGCCAAATGAAAAATCAGGACTTTGACCACCACACAGCCATAACAAGGCCATCCTCTTATCTCCACAGTGTCGAGGAAGGCTATGTGGGGAGCAATAACAAGGCACCTCAAACTATCCCTGCCAGGGATGTCAGCAGATACCTTGTGGGGAGTCAGAACAGCCATGCCTGCACAACAGTAATGAAAAATATCCCCCTGAATATCAACAGAGGCCACGTAGGGAACCTGGACTTCTGTTCCACTAGGTAGTAATGAGGAGGTGCCCCATTTATCCTCGCGTAATTTCTGAGTTGCATCTTCAACTCTTTTGGACTTTTAAATTTAGGAACTGCACTATAGTGCCTGCATGCTCAGTCGCTCAGGCATGTCCAACTCTTTCTCACCCTACGTACTGTAGTCCATGAGGCTCCTCTGTCCATGGAATTTTCCAGGCAAGAATACTGGAGTGGGTTGCCATTTCCTATACCAGGGATCTTTCCGACCCAGGGACTAAAACTGGGTTCCCTACATTTCCTGCATTGGCAGGCAGCTTCTTTACCACTGAGTCACCTGGGAAGCCCTGCTGCTGCTGCTAAGTCGCTTCAGTCGCCTCCAACTCTGTGCGACCCCATAGATGGCAGCCCATCTTCTGTCCCTGGGATTCTCCAGGCAAGAACACTGGAGCGGGTTGCCATTTCCTTCTCCAATGCATGAAAGTGAAAAGCGAAAGTGAAGTCACTCAGTCGTGCCGGACTCTTAGCGACCCCATGGACTGCAGCCCACCAGGCTCCTCTGTCCATGGGATTTTCCAGGTGAGAGTACTAGTATGTGCTATAAATCTTCAGCAGTGTTCTTTAAATCAGGGTATAGTCTCCCTGAGATAGGTACAAAATGATTTAGTGGGGTGTAGAATTAAAATGTTATACTTTGCATTAATATTTGGTTATCTCATCCTTTCACATACCTGTTCATATTTTAATTAAATAACAGTATATGCAATAGTTTGGCAGGCTGTAGTCCATAGAGTCGCAAACATAACTGAGCACTCACACATGCAAATATCCAATAGTACCTGCATAGCATTAATGTATAAAAACACATATATTGGGGAGATATGCTCAGTTTTTTGTTTTTAATGACTGAATTCATCATGCCAATACTTGGAGACAACTGCTTTAAATCATTACTATATAAAACATTTTCTGTCCTAAGGATTAAGCCTTGTAAAATGAGTTGGTCTCTGAGATTAGAACAGATACTTAGAAAAGTGAGAAGGGCATGGCCAAAAAGATTTGGAAGGTTCAGGAGACAAGTATGGTTTTTACTATGATTAGTCTGATTGGACACAGGGAATACCTAGGCAACCACTTACTCTGTTACCTAATAATATAGTTCTGCCAATGACTTTAAAATGTAATTATTTAAAGCCTTCAGGTAAAGAAAGAACAGGGCAGCATGTTAAGTGGCATATGAGAAAAGTGCTGAAATTGCCTATCCCATAGGAAGTCCTCTGGGCTAAGGTGGCAATGCAGCCGGGCATGGATAGGGCTTCCTATACCCTCTAATTCAGCATCTGACAGGATAACAGTGCTTCTGAAACTATGATAATTAAATTAATTCCATCACTATATAATGTCTCTAAACCCCAAGGGGATCATGCTTGAATGGCATTTAATCAGTGATATCACCACATCTAAAAAAAAAGAATGATTCCAATGAAGTGTAGAATTGAGATTCAGAAAGTGAAGATCTACTTGATGTTTGAGTGAATACTGCTTTAGTAAGGAAGACTCTAAATTTGGGAGATGAAAACAAACTTGCTGATTTAACTTTACTAGAAATTAAATGTAATACTATTACTATTAACACCTCATTGCCCTGGATCTTTTATTTCATACTTACCAAACAAGCTTCTGCTGAAAAAACATGTGTTCCCAATAATCTTGCTAATAACAACTCGAAGTGGTTGATCATTTCTATGTGCCAGACACTGTTCTGGGTGCTTTATATATATTTGTTCATTGAATTCTTTTAACAGCACTCTGAAGTGGAAGTCATTATTAACCTCATTGTACAAATGAAAGGACCCAATTCCACAGAGACTAAGAAACTTGCTCAAGACCTAATTGTTAGTAAGTGGCAGAGCTGGGGCTCACAGTGGGCCAGTCATAACTCAAAGTCTGAGATCTTAATCATTGTGAAACATGGCCTTGTTGAATCTGGACTAAGGGAAGTCTTGGAAGCAGGGTAGATACTTAATCACTTGAACAATGTGACTACTTTATATTAATGAAAGTGATTGAGGTATAATGCTTAGAAGTACATTGATCAGTCTTGTGCACAGTTAGTTAGCGGGACTTACACAGAAAGACTAATCTCTTTGTTACTAAGAACTTTTGGTCTTTGGACTTGAAATCCTGACTGCTGGCTCTAGATCTGTGGGGACTATAAGGGTATTACATGTATAAGCCCCTATTGAATAAAATCACCATCAGGATCATCCCATCAGAAATCTAGTGTAATACTACAAGAAGCTTTATTAGAAATAGTGATGCAGGTATGTACTATAAATGTGATTTTTATAGATGTGTTGAAATTTTTAAGACTGAGTATAAAGTCATGTGAACTCGTGTCAATTTCAATTTTGTGCTAATCTCATTTGCTGCATCTGAGACCTGTTATTTCTTAAAATAATCAAGTTATTAATAGAACAATATTGTAAAGATCAATTGAGGGTTTCTGTTCTGTCCCATTAATTGAAAACAATGAGCCAGTTATTTTACCAGCAAAATGGATTTGTTCAGAAGCAGCAAAAACTGTAATATGAGACATGCAGTTATGGTGAACTTCATACAAGACTATTAAAAAAAAGAGAGAGAAATGCTTTAATGTAGGAAAAGGGGAAATTGGGAGCGGCTGTTATAATCAAGACGTCCATAGGTGGAAACTGGGAGTTTGAAGCATGGTAACTGTTCTTTGACTGAGTTGTGACAGCTTCTCATTGGTTCAGTTGTTGCCAGGAAAGGGGATCTTTCTTTCCCTGCTTGTGGTAGTAAAGTAGTATCACTCCCTGCCACAGATGCTAGGTGTGTATGTCTCTTTCACTTGGCGTCTATATTAACTTAAGATGGTACATGATGAGAGATTCCCTTTCTGGGCTCCTAACAACCAGTCCATCCTAAAGGAGATCAGTCCTGGGTGTTCATTGGAAGGACTGATGCTAAAGCTGAAACTCCAATACTTTGTCCACCTCATGCGAAGAGTTGACTCATTGGAAAAGACCCTGATGCTGGGAGGGATTGGGGACAGGAGGAGAAGGGGACGACAGAGGATGAGATGGCTGGATGGCATCACCAACTCGATGTACATGAGTTTGAGTAAACTCCTGGAGTTGGTGATGGACAGGGAAGCCTGGTGTACTGTGATTCATGGGGTCGCAAAGAGTCGGACACAACTGAGCAATTGAACTGAACTCCATTTAGGTGAGATTTCCCTTTAGCATCTTTCAAGTTCATTTGTAGGACTCAAAAATGTTTCAAAAAGTAAAGTTGATCATTTGGTAAACTCCTATTGTGTAGGGCAAGTTCTTCTCCCTGAGAAATTACTCCTGAGAGTTGGTTTGTGTCAGGTCCTATAGGCAGGAACAGCTGCTAAGCTATTTTTCTCTTGACATTTACAAAAATAACTTTCAAGTAGTTGCTGTAGTTTAAAAAGTAATATATGTTCTTTCTATTCTCTTTTCTCTCCAAACTTGTCTCAGGTGATCCTATCACCATCAGCCATGGTGATGTCCTCTTGTAGCCCTTTAGCTTCCTTCTGGCTGAGATGAACACCTGGAGACCTGGGGTCATCCATCAGTTCAGTTCAGTCACTCAGTCATGTCCGACTCTTTGTGACCTCATGGACTGCTGGACACCAGGCTTCCCTGTCCATCATCAACTCCCGGAGCTTGCTCAGACGCATGTTCCTCATGTTGGTGATGCCATCCAACCATCTCATCCTCTGCCGTCCCTTTTTGTCCTACCTTCAAATTTTCCCAGAATCAGGATCTTTTCCAAGCAGTCAGTTCTTTGCATCAGGTGGCCAAAGTATTGGAGCTTCACATCAGTCCTTCCAATGAATATTCAGGACTGATTTCCTTTAGAATTGACTACTTTGATCTCCTTGCAGTCCAAGGGACTTTCAAGAGTCTTCTCCAACATCACAGTTCAAAAGCATTAATTCTTTGGCACTCAGCTTTCTTTATAGTCCAACTCTTACATCCATACTTGACTACTGGAAAAACCATAGCTTTGACTAGATGGACTTTTGTTGGCAAAGTAATATCTCTGCTTGTTAATGTGCTTCTAGGTTGGTCAGAGCTTTTCGTCCAATGAGCAATTGTCTTTTAATTTCATGGCTGCAGTCACCATCTACAGTGATTTTGGAGACCAAGAAAATAAAGTCTGTCTCTCTTTCCGTTGTTTCTCCATGTACTTGCCATAAAGTGATGGGACTGAATGCCATGATCTACATTTTTTGAATGTTGCGTCTTAAGCCAGCTTTTTCAGTCTCCTCTTTCACTTTCATCAAGAGGCTCGTTAGTTCTTCTTCACTTTCTGCCATAAGGGTGGTATCATCTGCATATCTGAGGTTATTGATATTTCTCCAGAAATCTTGATTCCAGCTTGTGCTTCACCCAGCCTGGCATTTCACATGGTGTGCTCTGCATATAAGTTAAATAGGCATGGTCACAATATACAGCCTTGACGTACACCTTTCCCTATTTGGAACCAGTCTGTTGTTCCATGTCCCATTCTAACTGTTGCTTCTTGAATTGCATACATGAAAATGAAGCACAGCAAAGGCTAACAGTTTTGCCAAGAGAACACACTGGTCATAGCAAACACCCTCTTCCAACAGAAGAAATGACTCTACATATGGATATCACCAGATGATCAAATCAATCTGAAATCAGATTGATTGTATTTGTTGCAGCTGAAGATGGAGAAGCTCTATACAGTCAGCAAAAACAAGACTGGGAGCTGACTGTAGCTCAGATCATGAAGTCCTTAATGCAAAAGTCAGACTTAAATTGAAGAAAGTAGGGAAACCACTAGACCATTCAGGTATGACCTAAATCAAATACCTAAGATTATACAGTAGAAGTGACAAATAGATTCAAAGGGTCATCCATAGGCACATACTTTAAATAACTAAATCCAACCAGTCATGGTCAAAACCTCACTAGCTTCTCTCACTTCCCCATCTACCCCTCTGCCTCCCATTTCACACTTATCTGGAAAATTCTCACAGTGAGCAAAGCTCAGTCAAAGCAACTTTTCCTTGATACTTTCTCTTGCCTACCTATTTTTAATCATTTCTTTCCTGTCTACTCCGGTAATTGTCCTTCACCTTCATATATTGCCCTTTCTCATTAATCACACCAAGCCAGCCCGCTTTCCTAATTCTGTGGTTACTTCCACTAATTGCTTTCTGGACACCAACCAAAATGCTTCTTCTCTAAAAGAAGAATTTCTTTCTTACAAAAGAATTTCCTATTGCCTTCTTTCATTCAACTCAGTAAACATGGCAGAATTTTCTGGAAGGATGAAGGAAGACAGATGGAAGGAAAGAAGATGGACAAAAGGGAGTGAGGAAGGGAGGGAGGGAGAGACATCATTCGTTTGACACCTTATAAAAAATCAGCTGCTTCTCAAATATTGCTTCCTTTCTCTTCTCTACAGAATGTCATGAAAGGCCATTTACTAATGTCTACCAAAGAGAATAGAAATAGCTAAATGAATGATTCTTAATTTAGTTTTCTAATTGATTTTTATTGTGATAATTATAAGATTTAATGTATTGATTTTTAGATATGAACTGTCTTTGGAAGTATTGATCATAGCTGTTACATGTTAACACAGAAAATAAACTATAATCATAGAAGCAAAAACATATATAGAGAGTAGGAGTTTAAATTAACAATAGAATTTTAGTAATCATCAGTGTTCAGAGGGTAGCCTGACTCTGGTTTATGAATTAGCTATTTGGTTTCTTTTGTTGGGTCATAATTTTATATTAAAATTGAGAAATAAAGGTAGAATAACTTGGTTATACAATATCATTCTCTTCAGAAGCTTGAGACAGTTTAGGATAAGCTTCATCCTCACACCTTTTACATGAGAATAGGTAGAACTAATTTTATTCTATGCAATATTGCTCTTTAGAGCATCGGACCTTGCTTCTATCACCAGTCGCATCCACAGCTGGGTATTGTTTTTGCTTTGGCTCCATCCCTGGCAAAGGAACCAGATATCAAATTGCCAACATCTGCTGGATCATGGAAAAAGCAAGAGAGTTCCAGAAAAACATCTATTTCTGCTTTATTGACTATGCCAAAGCCTTTGACTGTGTGGATCATAATAAACTGTAGAAAATTCTGAAAGAGATGGGAATACCAGACCACCTGACCTGCCTCTTGAGAAATCTGTATGCAGGTCAGGAAGCAACAGTTAGAACTGGACATGGAACACCAGGCTGGTTCCAAATAGGAAAAGGAGTACGTCAAGGCTGTATCTTGTCACCCTGCTTATTTAACTTATATGCAGAGTACATCATGAGAAATGCTGGGCTGGAAGAAACACAAGCTGGAATCAAGATTGCCAGGAGAAATATTGATAACCTCAGATATGCAGATAACACCACCCTTATGGCAGAAAGTGAAGAGGAACTAAAAAGCCTCTTGATGAAAGTAAAAGAGGAGAGTGAAAAAGTAGCTTAAAGCTCAACACTCAGAAAACAAAGATCATGGCATCCGGTCCCATCATTTCATGGGAAATAGATGGGGAAACAGTGTCAGACTTTATTTTCTTGGGCTCCAAAATCACTGCAGATGGTGATTGCAGCCATGAAATTAAAAGATGCTTACTCCTTGGAAGAAAGGTTATGAGCAACCTAGATAGTATATTCAAAAGCAGAGACATTACTTTGCCAACTAAGGTCCGTCTAGTCAAGGCTATGGTTTTTCTAGTAGTCATGCATGGATGTGAGAGTTGGACTGTGAAGAAGGCTGAGCACCAAAGAATTGATGCTTTTGAACTGTGGTGTTGGAGAAGACTCTTGAGAGTCCCTTGGACTGCAAGGAGATCCAACCAGTCCATTCTGAAGGAGATCAACCTGGGATTTCTTTGGAAGGAATGATGCTAAAGCTGAAACTCCAGTACTTTGGCCACCTCATGCGAAGAGTTGACTCATTGGAGAAGACTTTGATGCTGGTAGGGATTGGGGGCAGGAGAAGAAGGGGACGACTAAGGATGTGATGGCTGGATGGCATCACTGACTCGATGGACGTGAGTCTGAGTGAACTCCGGGAGTTAGTGATGGACAGGGAGGCCTGGTGTGCTGCGATTCATGGGGTCGCAAAGAGTGGGACATGACTGAGTAACTGAACTGAACTGAATTTTATTCTCTTTTTTCTAGAAATGAAGAAATTAAAATAGGAATATTCTGTGAACTCACAATGTCTGGATACCAATTTTAGGAATTGCTCTTCTTTAGAATATATTTCTCATATTTAATGTAATTATGATTTGAAATTCCAAATATGGCAAAAAGTATCAGTAGCATGCTTGGTAGAGAGAAATTACTAAGGTATATATGATGGCAAATGCAAAGGAGTCAAGTTTATAGTAAATGAGTGAATAAAAAGTAAGGTTGCTGAAAGACTTCCTACATTCAAATGTCAGCTCTAGGATTCATTGAAATATAAATAAGTCTTCAAAATTTGTCCCCTTCCCTTGTACCCTTTGATTTTCCAAGGACTTCTAAAGTGATGTTGGGCCCAAATCTACCTTCTCAGAGCAGCAATCTTAAACAGAAAATGATTATTCCCCATTCTTTCCATTAAATAGGCAAAAATCCTTATTTATTTCAAATGTCACTATTAAGGTAGTGGTCTCATTGGAAATTTTCTGATACATCTATGTGGAGGCTATTTCATAGTGATATATATCTTATAAGGAGCAAGTTCATACCAGAACTTAAGTTCTTCACTATCTTGTGCTGAAATGGCAGATGTCTGTAGCAGATTGATAGGGGAAATTAGGGATGTGAGAGCTTTGGGAGTTTTTAGGTCAAATAACCTCTTTGGACTTACTATGCATGCTTCCTAAAACTTGAACCAATTAAAATTTTGTGCACTGATTCTAGAAAGTGATGCTCTGCTGAATCATTTTGAGGGCTGTAGTAAATTATTATGTTAATAATTATAAATGAGAAACACCTCCTCTTACCTGTCCCTGTCTAATCCATTTCCACAGTCATTATGGGCTTGGTCATGTGACTTGATTTGACCAATGGGTCATCAGCAAATATGACCGCAGGCTTGTTCTTACACATTATGGTTTCACTCTTGAACCACAGGATGCCCAAGATAGCCTGCTTTATAAGGGAGGTAGAGGAAAACCAAGACACTGTGACCAACAGAACTAGCTAACTCCTAGCTGTTAGATTGCGGCTACTGGGGTCAACCAGCTTCCAGATAACATGGTAATTAACTATATCTGCATAAATGAGTCCAGTCAGCTGCACACAGAGCAAAGACAGTTTCCCCCAGTGAAGCTCTGCTAAGATGCTAAACCAAACAATTGTACGCAGATGAATTTTTTTTGCTTTAAGCCACTATAGTTTGGAGTGGTTTGCTTCTCAGCTCTAGATAACCAAGTATTGTCTGTTGAAGAGTGTTTGCAAGTTACCAAAAACCAGGTAAGTTTTTCTCATTATCCATGGAATGATGTTGAGTAAGTTATACACTCTGAGACTCAATTATGAGACACAGATATGCAGATGAAATATGGAAGAAAGTAAAGAGAAACTAAAGAGTCTCTTAATGAAAGTTAAAGAGGAGAGTGAAAAACCTGGGTTAAACTCAACATTCAGAAAACAAAGATCATGGCATCTGGTCCCATCACTTCATGGCAAATAGATGGGGAAACAATGGAAACAGTGGCAGACTATTTTCTTGGGCTCCAAAATCACTGCGGATGGCAACTGCAGCCTTGAAATCAAGAGATGCTCCTTGGAAGAAAAGCTATGACAAACCTAGACAGCATATTAAAATGCAGAGACACCACTTTAGCAACAAAAGTCTGTCTAGTCAAAGCTATGTGTTTGTTTTGTTTTTTTTTTTTTTTTCCCCAATAGTCACGTATGGGTGTGAGAGTTGGACCATAAAGAAAGCTGAGCACCTAAGAATTGATGCTTTTGAACTGTGGAGTTGGAGAAAACTCTTTAGAGTTCTTTGGGCAGCAAGGAGATCCAACCAGTCCATCCTAAAGGAAATCAGTCCTGAATATTCATTGGAAGGACTGATGCTGAAGCTGAAGCTCCAATACTTTGGCCATCTGATGTGAAGAACTGACTCACTGGAAAAGATCCTGATTCTGGGAAAGACTGAAGGTAGGACAAGAAGGGGATGACAGAGGATGAGATGGTTGGATGGCATCACTGACTCAATGGATAATGAGTTTGAGCAAGCTCTGGGAGTTGGTGAGGGACAGGGAAGTCTGGTGCTGCAGTCCATGGGGTTGCAAAGAGTCAGTCACAACTGAGCGGCTGAACTGAACTGAACTGAGACTCAGGTAGGTAGTAAGTTAAATAGGAATAATGTTAGTGTCTTTCTGTTTAGATTTTTTTAAATTACAGAGGTCATTTAGTTTATTTATTCTTTTTCCAGCTGCAAAGACAGAGATTGGCCAAAGTCACACACACAAAAAATGCTAGTGTGCTGAAATTAAGTTAGCTCTCCTTTATATAAGCAATAAACATTTTAGTTTAAATGCTATGAGATAGGAGATAGGATGAGATAGGAGGAGAATTCACATTAAAAAAAAAAAAGCAAAACCATAAAGTACCCAGGATTTAACTCAACAACAAAGGAATGACTAATAGGGTTTATCAGAGGATATAAAATAAAGCTAGAATAAATGGAGAGGCCTGCCAGTTTCCTGGAAAGATACAATATTGTTAAGATGTCAGTTATGTACAAATTCATACATTTAATTTCAATCAACACTACTTTGTTCTTAGAAACTTAAAAGCTGATAGTACAGGTCCTCTCAAAGAATAATGTATGAATATGGCCAAAAACTGTAGTTAGAAAACAGAACAAGACATTTGTGGAAAAGATAAAAACATTGGGGAAATAAACGGTGAAGCAATTGTAATTGAAATAGTATGGTTCTGGCATCCTCACTTTTAGGTAATATTCCTGCATCCTATTTCGCTGAGAAAAATAGAAGCAATTAGAAGAGAATTTCCATATACTCTTACCACTACATATGTCAACGTGTCTGCATGTGTGTCCAGATTCTTCGCCTCTTCCAGTACATTACTGAGAAATGTTTTATATTCTTGTCTGTTACCAACCTGCTTATTTCACAGTGGACTATATCTCCTTTTGCTTGTTAGACTTTTGCTTTAATAATTATTTCTTCTTTCTCTTGCATGATCAACTTCTCCTGCTCCCTTGCATTTTCAAATGGTATACAATTATGCTGTTATTTTTCTTGGTTCGAAAAAAAGAGGAAAAAAGTCTCGCTTGACCCCTTACTTTCCTCCAGTTTCTGCCACATTTTTTTTCTAGCCAAACACCTTTAAGGGAATTTCTATATTCCCTCATTCCACTTCTCATGCTCTGGACATCACTGCAGTGTTTGGTATATCAGTTCAGTTCAGTTCAGTTGCTCAGTTGTGTCCGACTATTTACGACCCCATGAATCGCAGCACACCAGGCCTCCCTGCCCATCATACCCCTCCATCAAAATAGCTCTTGTCCACCATATAAAGGACTTCTCTGCTGGGAAAAACAGTGTTCAGCTCTAAGCTTTTAATTGACTCAGCACAATGCAGTCTTTAACACAGTTGATCACTCCTACTTTTTGAAACACTTTTTTCATCTGGATTTTAGGAAATCACTTTATCTTCACAACCACCATTCAGTCTCAAGGCTTTAAATGATGTATTTACATGATGAATCTCAAAGCATATCTCCAGCTGAGACATCTCATTAAAACTCCAAACTTATCTATCCATCCATGTGTTCAATATTCTTAGTTGAATGTCTAATAGGTATCTCAAACTTAAAAAGCTCAAGCCTAAGCTCTTGGATCTTGACACCCCAAAATATTCCTTCCCCACCCCGTTTCCTTCTAACAAAAATGGCAACAACATTCTTCTAGCTGCTTAAAGCCAACATTGTGATGTTGCCCTATGTTCATGCCTTGTAACAGAAAATCCTGTTGACTCTAGTTTGCAAATATTTTTAGAAAGTCCTCCATCACTATCAGTGTCAATCAAATGATTATTTTTTTTCTTTCCTGAATTATTGTGATAACCTCTTAACTTGCCTTCCTTCATAACCCTTCTATATAGGTAAACTATAACTAAAATATCTGCATTAAAGAGGTCCTCTAATAATCAATATGGCTAATATCATCTTTCAACCATATACTGTTAGTATGACTATAGGTAAATCATGAAAAATTTTAGCCCTTACTCCTTTTCAATGAAATATATATGTCATTTGCTCTCTCTATCCTGCAGATTTTGAGAGGATTGAACAAATAAAAGGTGCACATCTGTGTATGTGAAATTTGTAAAGTGCTACCAAAATATAAAGTGATAATAACAAAATGACAGAAAGATTACTGTGATGACTGGATGAATGGCTGTTCACTATATAATATTGCTTCAAGTGTCATAAAATATTAACAATAATTTTAGGTTAATAGAAACCATAATATAATAACCACTTCATAGACTCTGCTGTGCAAAATGAATGGGGGGATGGGCTGAAGTGTGTAGCACAGCCACTTTAGATGGGTTTGTAAAGATTTATTATGCCCACGGAGCAATCTGCAGTAGAGTAAATTGGCATTTGAGGGGTGTCACAAATAATAATGTAATACATCTTGCACTACAATGCACAGGTGTCCAAAGGCTATTACAATCCAAGCATTGCACTAAAATTGTATGAAGTTAATAGCATGGCTACTATGAGAAGGGTACTCAGAAAAGAGCTTTTTAAAAAATCTATTTAGCGCAATCACCCCTACCTTTAGCCCAATAAAACCACAGCAACTCAAGAAATTAAATTCTCTGATTCCAGTTCAGCCACTACTTGTTTAAGTAATAATTGCAGGATAAAATAGTTGCTTATCAGAAGAGCATCTGAAACTTCAGGCTTATTAGATTGAACCATGTATAAAGGATTGTTGAAACTTGACTGAGGATCTCAAAGATACTGGGCCTCTCTGTATCAGGATACTTCCAGAAGGAGTTGAATGAGTCCTTTCTAGTAAGAACTTTGGTATGAGATATTTTGTGGAATATTTGGTTCGGAAAATCTTTTACAACTATTGCAAAAGGATAAGGTATTTGATGCATCCTTTTTGTATCTTTGTATCAGTTCTTGAGTGAAATTTCTCTTTATTAGGTTCCACTGATTGATTATTAAAACTCCCCACAAACACAGGTTCAGTTCTGAATACGAAGGAAATAATAGCGCTCTACTTTTTCTATGCTATACTCAGTTTAACCCAATGTGATATCTTCTACCTAATGAAAAAAATATAAGTTTAAAGATGTTACTCAGATACTGGGATAGAAAAATTTCTTTTATGGGCAGAAGTTAAGGGAGCCAGACTACATTAAAGATGATAAAAGAGTATCATAACTCCCATTCTTAGAAACCATTTTAGTTTTTATACCAGTTTCTATGTCTACCAGGAATTATGTTAGGGGTTGGAGCCACAGGGCTGAGCAGGAACAATATGGTCCCTGATGTGTTATTTTGGTATAATGTTCAGATACATGACCTCTTATTTTCTGAGATCTCCAGACTTTGTTTCCCTCCTCTACTTCCTTTGGACCTTCTCTTTTCTTCACTCATACTTTTGAGGTCATGCTCCATTTGAATTTATTTCAGGCTGACTCTTTTTAACGTGAGGATTTAGCCAAGAAGGGATTTTCAGTTTGTCAGTCTGGAGAGCTCATGGCAACATTATGGCTTGAGCTACTTTAGACATCTCAGAGGACCCCTGCAATTATCCCATGACTGGAGTTTC
Source organism: Capra hircus (assembly GCF_001704415.2). Lineage (NCBI taxonomy): Eukaryota > Metazoa > Chordata > Mammalia > Artiodactyla > Bovidae > Capra > Capra hircus. The sequence goes on from NC_030811.1 coordinate 46,363,166, forward strand.
AGCTGGAGTGCTCAACCAACTCAGCCTTTCCTCTGAGTACTACTGACTGTTTGAGGTCCCCTTGCACTTCCTTGCTTCTCACATTGTTGCTGATGATACACAGGTCTTTTATTTGTCATGATTTGTCCATACTTTCTCACATGAGGGGCTACATATGAGTAGTTGTTCTTCAGTTGCTCAGTTATGTCCAACTCTTTGTGACCCAGTGGACTGCAGCACACCAGGCTTCCTTGCCCTTCACTATTACCTGGAGTTTGCTCAAACTCATGTCCATTGAGTCAGTGGTGCCATCCAACCATCTCCTCCTCTGTTGCCCTCTTCTCATCCGGCCTTCAGTGTTTCCAAGCATCAGGGTCTCAATGAGCCGGCTCTTCACATCAGGTGGTCAAAGTATTGGAGCTTCAACATCAGTCCTTCCAAAGAATATTTAGGGTTGATTTCCTTTAGGATTGACTGGTATGATCTCCTTGCTGTCCAAGAACTCTCAATAGTCTTCTCCAACACCGCAGTTCAAAGGCATCAGTTCTTCAGGGCTCAACCTTTTTTGTTATCCAGCTCTTACATCCATACATGACTACTGGAAAAATCATAGCTCTGACTATATGGACCTTTGTCGGCAAGGTAATGTCTCTGCTTTTTAATATGCTGTCTAGATTTGTCATAGCTTTTCTTCCAAGGAGCAAATGTCTTCTAATTTCATGGCTGCAGTCACCACATGCAGAGATTTTGGAGCCCAAGATAATAAACTCTATCATTGTTTCCATCGTTTTCCCATCTATTTGCCATGAAGTGATGGGACCATGCCATGATCTTCTACATATATATTCCACCTATTTTTCCTGTTGATATTTTCTGTGGGGTTTGATTTCTCTATTTTAGTTGCTTTTTTTTCTTTAATGGAGAATTCAAGGAGATTCAAAAACTCTGTCACCATTGCCATCTTCCCAGAACTCAAAACATGTGTTTTTAAACTTGGTTGGACAAGTAGAGAATCTCTGGAAATAGAATAAAGCTAAGAGTTATTATACACATGCCAGAAGTGATAACTAACATCACAGCTGGTCTGTACACAAGACTGGGAACTGTGAATCAGGCAGTTGTTTATCAATATCAGAATGTTTTTATTCTTGGAAAGCTTTCTTTCAGGCTGTTAAATCTATACTCACTAGCATTCTATGAATATGTATATATACATGTAGACTGCAGACAAAAACGCATAATATTTTGGAACTGGGAACCAAAATGGGATGCTGTATTACCACCTGTGTCTAATTAAATATTTGTGGTAATTTAATGTAATTAAAAATTAAACAACCATTTGGTAGAGGATAATATATCATATTTCCTACATCACTTATGTGCTTCAATATGCTCTCTAGCTGATTGTTTTAACTTGGATTTAATGTTTACAGCTCCCACTATTGTTGGTTCACGTTTGTTGAATTTTACATTTAAAACACCCTCTGCTTGCATCTCTTTCCTCCCACTCTTCACCCAGTTAATTTCCTCATCCTTCTCAGGTCTTAGCTTGAATGTCGCTTTCTAAAAAAGGTGTTTTTTAAACTACTACACGTCCAGCTCCTGGTGACTCAGATAGTAAAGAATCTGCCGGCAATGTGGGAGACATAGGTTTGAGCCCTGGATCAGGAAGATCACCTGGAGAAGGAAATGGCAACCCACTCCAGTATTCTTCCCTGGAAAATTCCGTGGACAGGAGCCTGGTGGGCTACAGTCCATGGGGTCACAAAGAGTTGGATACAACTTAGCAACTAACACATACAAACGCCCAGCTCCAGCTGAAATCCAGTTTTCTTCCTATTACTTAATTTTTTTTTTTCCCTTATTTGGCTGCACTGGGTCCTAGTTGTGGCACGTGGGATCATTTAGTTGTGGCATACAGTAAGTTTAGTGGCAGCATGTGGGATCTAGTTCCCTGACCAGGGATCAAATCTGGGCCCTTGCATTGGGAGCTCAGAGTCTTAGCCACTGGACTACCAGGGAAGTACCTCCTCTTATTCTTTGTAATAATATTAATAGTTCGTTATTTTGGGGTTCCCAGCAAGTATCAATGTTCTTTGAATAAACAAATGAACAGTAAAGCACCATCTCCTTATGATTTTCATACAATTTTTTAAACTCTGATTTTGAGGAATAAGGTAAACTCAACACCATTTCTAAAGAAAATAGAGCCATAAAACTTGAACTAATTCAGTGTCTGAAGCTCTGCCACAGGACTAAATTGATGGGTTTGTTTTTGGAAAGTGAACCACAGCCCTTATCTTTTCTTTTGAAGGCCCAGCAAGAACAGTGTCATGTAACTTTTAGTGCTATTATTATGTTCTTAATTTTTAAATTTTTATTTTTTGGCTGCTCTTGGTCCTTGTTGCTGCCTGTGGGCGTTCTCTCCTTGCGGTGAGCAGAGCCTGTTCTCTAGTTGCAGTGCGCAGGCCTCTCATTATGGTGGTTTTTCTTGTTGCGGAGCATGGGCTCTAGGATGCTTAGGCTCTGTAGTTGTGGCATATGGGCTTGCTTGCCCCAGGGCACATGGGATCTTCCTGGACCAATGTCTCCTGCATTGGTAGGTGAATTCTTAACCACTGGACTACTAGGGAAGTCCCTATCATTATTATTTGTCTGTACAGTTCCTCTACTATCATATTAGGAGCAATTTCCCCCAAGGCAGGGATGTATATTTATATAACTTGACTCTACTGCAGCTTAGAAGTGGGCAACTAAACCAAGTGGGCCCAACTGGGATTTCCTGATAGGGATGCAAAATCAGGATTTAAGCCTAGTTGGTCTTTTCAATAGCAGATCTATAAACCTCAGAGATATGGTCACCCATGTCCTACCATGTGAACTTTTAAAAAAGGAAAGGTGGGTTTTATGGGTTAGAATTATAGTGCACTCTAGCAGAGAGGTAGAAATGAGAGACGAGCCAGTTCTATTGGTATTTTCATCCCTGGTTACAGGTTTATTCTGAGGCCTGATTGAATCTGTATCCTTTAGTCTCCATAAAACATTTTTATACACCTAAAATTCTTCTTTAGTATAATCTAATTTAGTGGCTTTTTGCCAGTTGTAGTCTTCAGAGAAATGATAATTAATAGCTATTGAATGAACCCATGACACGACCTTTAACAGATATAAATTTATACAGGTTTCAGTTGAAGAAATAAGCAGTCACTATCACTAAGATACATTCATTCTTCATACAACACTTAATTATGTGCAGAACTATTCAGAATTTCTACTTACTTGGCAGTTAATATCAGAATTGAACTTGAGATTCATCTAAGCCATTTGAGCATGTCTCTGGCGTCTTCCATGTGTGTCATGCTCCTTAAAGAGAGCTCAGCTAAGTTCCTCAATAAGAGCTGCAGAGCCCATGTAAAGCAGTGGTATTAATGTAACTTATATTATCCAAGGCCCATCTTTAAATAACAAATGCAGTTGTTTAATTTACTTCCAGCATATCAGGGCACCACTAAGAGGTGGGGTGTGTGGAAAGCCCTGAACCTAAATATGGAATATTTATCTCTGACTCTGGCATAGAAACCAGCTGGGGCCAGAGATAAACCAAACTATCTGCAACTTCAAGGAGTTCTTTTGCTCCTGCTGTCATCACAGAAGCTTCCCATGAAGGCTTTCTTAAGCCAAGGCCTCTGATCGAGTGTTTGAACCAGACTGTCTTATTGATTCTGTGATCCAATACTTTCAGAGGTTGATTTTCATACCATGTGCCTGGAGCAAGCTGAATTCAAGTCCAAGACAGGATAATTTGTTGAACAAACTGTAGCTTATGAAACTAAGGAAGAACTTTCTTTAGCCATAACTTCTAGGTGTCATCAAAGTGAGGGAAAAACACAAAGATTAGGGCTTTGGTAAATAGTAGCTACTTGGGTAAATCAGAGCCAGGCCAACCGTCTGGTACATCATTCTCCATGACTAACAAAGAAAATATTGAGGAAGAGATGCTAAATGAATATTTTCCATGTAATTTGTACCTGTGTCTTTCTACTGATCCAGAACAATTCTTAACTTCTCAAGATGAGCTACTGCTTTTTATTTGAATTGATTATAAAGGTGATACTTTCTTTTACTCTTTTTTGCTGCTGCTACTGCTAAGTCGCTTCAGTCGTGTCCAACTCTGTGTGACCCCATAGACGGCAGCCCACCAGGCTCCCCCGTCCCTGGGATTCTCCAGGCAAGAACACTGGAGTGGGTTGCCATTTCCTTCTCCAATGCATGAAAGTGGAAAGTGAAAATTGAAAGTGAAGTCGCTCAGCCGTGTTCGACTCTTAGCGACCTCATGGACTGCAGCCTACCAGGCTCCTCCATCCATGGGATTTTCCAGTCAAGAGTACTGGAGTGGGTTGCCATTGCCTTCTCTTTCTTGCATGTTCATACTATTATGATATCAATACTAAATGAAAGTAAGGAAAATACTTCAATTTTTAAGTTTATTAATGGACTAATTGCAAACAACTAATTAGTATTTAAATCAGGATCTTGAGGAACATGCTATTAGCAATCTGCATTAGAGCATTTGGAGTTTAGTGACTAAATAATTCCAAGTTAACCTATTTCAGTAATTCCCAATGTTTCATGTATTTGTGTTTGTATATCCATATGTGTGAGCAGTCAGATGTCTTTATCCTATTGTGCTGATTATTGTTTTTATTCATTTTCACATTTTGTATTGCATACCTGCCTTGTTATGTTTAGAACCATTAAGCCTCCATGGTTAAGACTGGAATTGCTATGAGTTTTCAAGCACTGTCCCTAATTGCTATTACCATGGCTAATGACAGCATAGAAATGATTATAATCACATAGAAAAAGAGCAAATTGGATATTTTAATCAGAATAGTGTAGATTAAAACAGGACTAACAGTCCTCATGTGGAAAATCGATATTTAAACAAGAAATGTCTCCTTTCTCTAAAAATGAGATTTCCCTTTAAAGGCGCTTTTGTTTGTAATCCTCCATAAGCACTCCGTGTCTATATATCACGGCATTCAGCATATTGCTGGAGCAAAGGGAAACTTTGTTGTAATGAAATGTCATTTCTTCCCAAAAGTCTTGCACATTTAAATCTGTGGAAGTAATGAAGCTGATATCATCAAAATATCCCCTGTTCCTGAAAATTAAATGTTTTTTATTGATTTTTCAAGTATGCCAGAGTCAGCATTTTATCATATAATTTCTTATGGATTTTCCTCTATCCATAGAAATAAAGCTATTAACTCTTACGTATGAGCTTTAGCTTTTTTTTTTTTTTCTATTTTGCTGGAAATTTGTTTTGCAGTGTTGTTGCATTTCTTGCCAGTTACTAACTTGAAGGCTTTTAAAGTGCTTCTTTACTCTTTTAGCTTAGGTGCCAGCTGTTAGGGCAAGACAAGAATTACCACAGTGTGAGCAGAGCAAGATGAGAATTATTACCACAGTGTGAGCAGAGTTGGAAAACCTTGCTTTGAGGGATCTCTGTTTCAATGACTGAGGCAAAGGTCAATGTGGTGGCCATGTTGTTTGACATGTAGAATAGCTGCATAATGTCAGATCTGTTCATCAGCTTTCCTGACTACAAACCATATGACTATGAGACAGTAACTCTTACGAGCTTCTGTTTGTCCACGTAGAAAATGTGGAAAGTAAGGAGCCCTGGAAAACGTGTCACTCAAGGAATATAAGGGGAAAAGAGCATAGTGTGTACAAAATAGCTTTGTAAATTGAATACAACTAAAAAAAGGTCAGAGGCTTTTGGCATTTCCAAAGCTAACACAGAAAATTAAAATTTCTTGAGAAACTGGTAAACGTTTTTATTTTATTTTTTGAGATAGAGCAGGACCTGGCTTGTACAGGAATGTTCTAAAGCTTTACTTGTAGATTTCTGTCTCAGATGGAAAGGAGAACTATTAAGCACTGTATGCTGCTAAGTCGCTTCAGTTATGTCTGACCCTGTGCAACACCATAGATGGCAGCCCACCAGGCTCCCTCGTCCCTGGGATTCTCCAGGCAAGAACACTGGAGTGGGTTGCCATTTCCTTCTCCAATGCATGAAAGTGAAAAGTGGAAGCGAAGTCACTCAGTCATTTCCGACTCTTAGCGACCCCATGGTCTGCAGCCTACCAGGCTCCTCCATCCATGGGATTTTCCAGGCAAGAGTACTGGAGTGGGGTGCCATTGCTTTCTCTGAAGCATTGTATACTGAATGTCTTTGGGGCACTCATTACAAAAAAATACCTTGTAGATGTATAAACCTTTTAGATGCAACAGTTCCTTTACCTTACTGTTGTTTTTAATAATTAATGACCATTTTTAGTTATTGGAGTTATTTATAGATAGAATCTTAATTTTCAAGTTTTCTGATTACAGATAGGATAATGATGAGGAATCAGTGTTTCTCATAAATCATGGTGAGTTATGAGAAAGAAAGTATTGTACTTTCCTTCCTATCATTCATGTTTCTGAATTTCAGGCAGAAATTCTGGAAATGAAACAAAGTGTGAGTAATGTAGAAGTTAATATATGTAAGTTGAACTGTGAAGTTTAAGCACTAAATATACTGATATTTTATAAACACACACACACACATATATATATATGGCATTTCAGTACCATATTTATGCATTAAGTATTTTGGATATTGTTGTTGTCAGTCACTAAGTCATGTCCAACTCTTTGTCACCCCTTGGACTTCAGGACAACAGGCTTCCCTGTTCTTCATTCTCTTGGACTTTGCTCAGATTCATGTCCATTGTGTTGATAATACATTCTAACCATCTCATCCTCTGTTGCCCTCTTTTCTTTTTGCCTTTAATCTTTCCTGGGATCAGGATCTTTTTCAATGAATTGGCACTTCACATCAGGTAGCCAAAGTATTGGAGCTTCAGCATCAGTTCTTCCAATGAATATTCAGGGTTGATTTCCTTTGTGATTGATTGGTTTGATCTTCTTGCTGTCCAAGGGACTATCAAGAGTCTTCTCCAGCATCACAGTTTGAAAGCATCAATTCTTCAGTGCTCAGCCTTCTTTATGGTCCAGCTCTCACATCCATACATCAGTTCAGTTCAGTTGCTCAGTCATGTCCGACTCTTTGCGACCCCATGAATTGCAGCATGCCAGGCCTCCCTGTCCATCACCATCTCCCAGAGTTCACTCAGAGTGGCGTCCATCGAGTCAGTGATGCCATCCAGCCATCACATCCTCAGTTGTCCACTTCTTCTCCTGCCCCCAATCCCTACCAGCATCAAAGTCTTCTCCAATGAGTCAACTCTTCACATGAGGTGGCTAAATTACTGGAGTTTTCAGCTTTAGCATCATTCCTTCCAAAGAAATCCCAGGGTTGATCTCCTTCAGAATGGACTGGTTGGATCTTCCTGCTGTCCAAGGGACGCTCAAGAGTCTTCTCCAACACCACAGTTCAAAAGCATCAATTCTTCAGCACTCAGCCTTCTTCACAGTCCAACTCTCACATCCATACATGACCACTAGAAAAACCATAGCCTTGACTAGATGCACCTTAGTCAGCAAAGTAATGTCTCTACTTTTGAATATGCTATCTAGTTTGCTCATAACTTTTCTTCCAAGGAGTAAGTGTCTTTTAATTTCATGGCTGCAGTCACCATCTGCAGTGATTTTGGAACCCCCCAAAATAAAGTCTGACACTGTTTCCACTGTTTCTCCATCTATTTCCCATGGAGTGATGGGACCGGATAACTACCGGAAAAACCATAGGCTCGAGTATATGGACCTTGTTGACAGAATAATATCTCTGCTTTTCAACACACTGTCTAGGTTTGTCATAGCTTTTCTTCAAAGAAGCAAGTGTCATTTAATTTCATGGCTGCAGTCACCATCTGCAGAGATTTTGGAGACCAAGATAATAAACTCTATCACTGTTTCCATTGTTTCCCCATCTATTTGCTAAGAAATGACATGGCCAGATACTATGATCTTAGTTTTTTGAATGTTGAGTTTTAAGCCATCTTTTTCATTCTTCTCTTTCACCCTCAAGAGACTCTTTAGTCATGATATCATTTCCATATCTGATGTTGTTAGTATTTCACCTGGCAGTCTTTTTTCCAGATTGTAATTCATCCATCCTGGCATTTCACCTGATGTACTCTAAGTTAAATAAATAGGGTGATAATATATATCCTTGTTGTATTCCTTTCCCAAGCTAATTCAGTGAACTCCGCACATGAATTTTAATAGCAGAAAAGAACATCTGATGTCATTCTAGAGAGTTGTTATTTAATTTGTAATGCCATTGATATAGAATAACAGTTTTTTCTTGGTTTATAATGATAATTTCTCTATATATTTCAAAGTTATTTTTACTTTTTAAAATTCTTTTAGTCCAGTTGCTTTTTGATGACCTTCCTGCCCTTGGGGCTATAATCAGATGAAGGGTGTGTATGCTGAGTTGTGTCCAACTCTGTGACTCCATGGACTGTAGCCTGGCAGGCTCCTATGTCCATGGGATTTTCCAGACAGGAATAATGGAGTGGGTTGCCATTTCCTCCTCCAGGGGATCTTCCTGACCCTAGGATTGAACCCACACCCCCTTGCAGTGGAAGTGTGAAGTCTTAACTATGATAATAAAGTTAAAAATGGCATATTATACTGTGAAATCATAAACAGAATTTATTAACCAGTACTTCAGTTCAAAGTGCCTTTTTTAGCTCATTAATTCTCTTAGGGCACCATAGGAAAAGTTGTAAGAGCTCACCATTCATGTGCAGTTTCTCCTGGTCACTCCCATGGTACCCTTTCCAATGCATATGTTTTAACTTGCTCCCCTATCCCAAGACTGGCAACCTTTTTTCTCTGGCATTTTCAGATTAGACTTCAGGGCACAGTTGAAGATGAGGAATAGCCTGGACCTACCTCAGGAAGCAGCTTATACCACCTCTTATGTCTCAAAGGTTCAGTTCCAAGTCTTGTCAGAATTATGTTGTTCAAAGCCCTAGCAAAGGATTTGCTATCAGAGATGTTTTCTTGGCAAATTTGAAGTTGAATCAGACTCTTGGCATTTACTTGCAAAACTCTCTTGATGACAGCAGCTTCTAGTCTGTGGGAAAGGGATAATGTGGTCTCAGCCTCATAAACTCTGATATTTAAATTTAATACAATATAAACTTGGCAAGTGATATTAGCCATATTTAAACTGACAGATACAAGTAGAACTTGTAGACAAATACTGAAAAATAAAAAGCAGTTACCCAACAGGACGACAAAACAGTGATTTTGGTTTTGTAAACACTACTAGGAAAGACGAGCCTGTTAATCCACATAACTCATAGATTTTTCTGTAGAACACCTCTTTCCTTCAAGAGGGGATGCCCTGATGAATATCAGGAATGCACTGAGACAGGAGGAGTTAAAGATGAAAGATTCCTCGCATGTTATTGTGTTTGCATGATACGACTCCTGTAAAGGAAGTGAGTAGAATAATACAAATTGTTATATCATTGTGATATTCTAAGTCTCCCTGCTATCCAAAAGTCCACTTCCACACTTATGCTAAGTATAGGTGTATAGTCCTAAAGTGTTTTAATTACATATTTTGAACTCAATGCTTTGAATATATATTTGTGCAGGGAGCAGCTTCTGTCTATGGAAAGTAGGATTCGTTATTTTCCATTCATCAGGGGTCATGTTTTTAATTCTAGCCTGGCTTTCCCTGCACATCTCTAGCACATGCAGGTTATTGCTTTACATCTTTGTTGTTTTCTATTCTAAGTGTAAAGTAGAAAATCGTGTTCTAGTATTGATGAGATGCCAACATTTCCATCTAGATCCAGACCAGAAAAATAACACATTCCATATAGTTTTACCATAAACTTTAGATTTTCTGTGTTTCTAAATTATCTTTGGTAGCACACCCAGCAGATTTTTCCTATATTGCTGACTTCCCAGGTAGTGGGTTTTTTTTTTTTTTCCCCCCGCCTTCATTTCTGGGAGTAGAGAAACACTAACAGCAACAAATTTAAAACCTGCTCTTGCCTTCTAAGGCCTTCTAACCCAAAGCTGACTTAATATTTCTGAACTTTACTCAGCAGAGTCTGTTTGTAACTCAGATCCAACCACTGGTTGAATGTACATGTGTGTGCTGCAGAGCTAAACAGAAATAATTCTTTCTTTTATGCTCAGTACAGCAAAAGCAGGAATATCATGAGAGTATAAAAAGGAGAACCTCTCTTCATTTCTACTCCTGCTGTCCCACCTAATTTGAAAGAATTAGTTCTGCAACAACAAGATATGGGCCGACCTGTATATTACATATATTTTTATAGAAAAAAAAAAAAAAAACCGGTACCGCAATTCTTAAAACAATCTGGTGTTATCATCACTTATGTTTTGGATGCCTGATGTCAACAAAAGTTTTCCCCTCTTGCCTGCTTGACAGTACTATCTACATGCACACATATTTTTAAACAAATACCTATTTTTGCACCATTTGCTCTTTTCCTTTTTGTTTTTAGCTTAACCTTAGAGCATACACATTTTCCTGATTGCTATCTGAATTTCATGCAGTTTTCAATGGCTGCATAGTGAATTATCCATTTTATTGATATACAAATAAGTGATTTCTGGCCGATTTAACCTTAAGATTAAATCTAATTTGCTGTTACAGAGGATGTCAGAATGAAGATACATGCCTGCCTAAAATACTTGTGTTATATTCATTTTTATATAGTAGTAGGATGTGCTTCTACACATTGTGCTAGTATCTCTGGTGTCCTGACCCACTATTCCTGTATGACAAATCACTCTACCTTTAGTGACATAAAGCTGCAACAAATTTATGATCCTCATGGATTTGGTGGTCAGGAATTTGGAAAGGACCCTGTGGAGATAGAATTCTATTGGGAGCCTCTGCTGGGAAGGCTAGCTGGGGGTTACTTAACTGATGCTTCTCTCTAGAAGTTTTGCCACTCATATCTCTGGCTGTGGGCCTGTGATAATTCAAATGCTGGGCTCAGTGAAGAACTAACTGCTGGAACATGGCTGGGACATCTTACAATGTGGCATCTCAGCTCTGAAAGGGAACATCTTGCAAGGAAACCACTGGCACATGGTGTTCCATGTGTCCAAGCAGACCAAAAAGCTATACAGGAAACTAAATCATGTAAGGCTTTGTAGGGGGAAGGCTTCTTTGGATCTAACCTCAGAAGTCACGAGTGAATCAATAGAGATAGTTGAGATTCAAGGAAATTAGACTCCCTCTTCCAATGGGGAACTGGTAAGGTCATATTATAGATGAGCACATAGGGTTGAAGATATTTTTCCAGGCAGCTTTGGCATACATGGGTTACTAGAGTGCTGTTTCTCATGGGAACATGTATTAATTGCTTAGGGGAACCATGGAAATGATGCCTCTTTTGTGACAGAGGGTTTCTACAAACCGCTTTGCCATCCCAGAGAAATGCATAAGTTTAACTCTGCATGGCTTCCCTGGTGGCTCAGATGGTAAAGAACCCACCTGCAATGTGGGAGACCTCGGTTCAATCCCTGGATTGGGAAGATCCCCTGGAGGAGGACATGGCAACTTGCTCCAGTATTCTTGCCTGGAGAATCCCCATGGACCGAGGTGCCTGGCAGGGTGCAGTCCATGGGGTCGCAGAGTTGGACATGATTGAGTGACTAAGCACAGCAAACCATTGACAGAATGCAGATTCCTTCAGTGCTTGTCACTCAGACCTCAGAAACAACTTTGGAGCAGGGCCATGGTGTTTTAGATTCACTTCCCTTGTCTTCCCTTAGGTCACATCTCTTCTCAAAGCTGACTTCTTTTGTTCTAATTATAACAGTAAACATGCCCTGAGACATGCTTATCATCTCTTCTTTCTAGCTGAGATCTGATGGCTAGGATTATGCAAAATGCCTGATTAAGTTGATTAAGTAATCCATTTAGTCTTTCATTCTTGCATGAATGCCTGGATACATAGATTTATTCCTTTAGCAAAAGTTTATTGAGTAGTTTTTTCTAAGTTATCTACATTGTGAATAATGCTATGATTCACACTATCATGGATTTTAGGGCAGCATGAGAAAGACATGGATAATGTACATTATAGCACACATACAACAGCACATTGTGATAAATGCTGTGAAAGATGAGAGTGATGTGTGAAGAATGAGGAGCCAAGCTGGTGAAGAGGTGGAAGTAAAGCATTTGAGACATAGCATTTATTTGAAAGTGAAATTTGTAGTTGAAGAATGGAAGGAAGGTCAGTTTGACTACTGTATTGAGGGAAGCCAAGGGTAGTGCAAGAGCTTTGGGAGATGGGCAGTGCTCTGGTGCAATAGGATCTGGCAGGCCAGCTGAATTCTCTTCTCATAAGGGGACTCATTCAACTGTCTAAAGAGAGAAGTAACATGGTTTGATATATTCTTTAAGAATAGTTTGGGTGAAGAATGGTTTGAGGGAGGCCAGAGGGAACAGTGAGACAAAAAACCCCAGCATTTCAGTTTAGAGATAATCAAGGTTGGTAGGGAAGATGAAGAGAATCAGAAAGCTTTCAGATGTATCTCAAAGTTTAAATTAAGATACATGCACCCCAGTGTTCATAGCAGCACTGTTAACAACAGTCAAGATATAAAGACAACCTAAATCCATTAATAGATGCATGGATAAACAAGATGTGGTACATATATAAAATGGAATATTACTCAGCCATTTAAAAGAATGAAACAATGCCATTTGCAGCAACATAATGCATCTAGAGAGTATGATAGTAGATCATAATATCTAAGTAAGGCAGAGAAAAATATAATATAACTTATGTGAAATCTGAATAAAATGATACAAACGAACTTATGAAACAGAAACAGACTCACAGACATAGAAAACAAACATTGATACCAAAGGGGAATGTAGTGGGAGGGAGTGATAAATTAGGAGTTTGGGACTAACAGATACACACTATTATATATAAAACAAGTAAAGAAGAAGGTCCTACTGTATAACACAAGGAACTCTATTCGATATCTTATAATGACCTATAATGGAAAATGATCTGATAAAGAATATATGTATATATGTATATGTATACACACACAGACACACACACATATATATATATATGACTGAATCACTTTGCTGTACACCTGAAACTAATACAACAGTGAATAAACTACACTTCAATAAAAAATAAAGAGAAAACCCATGATAAATGAGTTGTAGGGAATAAGGAGAAACCAGCCCAAGAGCCTCCTTTGGTGTAACTGTCAACCCTTAATGACAGACAAAGACAGAGAACTGTGAATCGCACTCGGCATGAGGATGTGACAGCGCTGGTTTGGGAAGCAAGACGCCTGCTGTGGGCGTCTTTCCTTCCTTCCAATGAACACCCAGGACTGATCTCCTTTAGGATGGACTGGTTGGGTCTCCTTGCAGTCCAGGGGACTCTCCAGAGTCTTCTCCAACACCACAGTTCAAAAGCATCAATTCTTTAGCACTCAGCTTTCTTCACAGTCCAACTCTGACAACTGTACATGACCACTGGAAAAACCATAGCCTTGACTGGATGGACCTTTGTTGGCAAAGTAATGTCTCTGCTTTTGAATATACTATCTAGGTTGCTCATAACTTTCCTTTCAAGGAGTAAGTGTCTTTTAATTTCATGGCTGCAATCACCATCTGCAGTGATTTTGGAGCCCAAAAAATAAAGTCAGCCACTGTTTCCACTGTTTCCCCATCTATTTCCCATGAAGTGATGGGACCAGATGCCATGATCTTCATTTTCTGAATGTTGAGCTTTAAGCCCACTTTTTCACTCTTCTCTTTCACTTTCATCAAGAGGCTTTTTAGTTCCTCTTCACTTTCTGCTATAAGGGTGGTGTCATCTGCATATCTGAGGTCATTGATATTTCTCCCAGCAATCTTGACTCTAGCTTGTGCTTCCTCCAGCCCAGGATTTCTCATGATGTACTCTGCATATAAGTTAAATAAGCAGGGTGACAAGATACAGCCTTGATGTACTCCTTTTCCTATTTGGAACCAGTCTGTTGTTCCATGTCCAGTTCTAACTGTTGCTTCCTGACCTGCATACAGGTTTCTCAAGAGGCAGGTCAGGTGGTCTGGTATTCCCATCTCTTTCAGAATTTTCCAGTTTCTTGTGATCCACACAGTCAAAGGCTTTGGCATAGTCAAGAAAGCAGAAATAGAAGTTTTTCTGGAACTCCTTTGCTTTTTTGATGATCCAGCAGATGTTGGCAATTTGATCTCTGATTCCTCTGCTTTTTCTAAAACCAGCTTGAACATCTGGAAATTCATGGTTCACATACTGCTGAAGCTTGGCTAGGAGATTTTTGAGCATTACTTTACTAGTGTGTGAAGTGGAGTGAAGAGAAGTCGCTCAGTCATGCCTGACTCTTTGCCACCCCATGGACACTAGCCTGCACCAAGTTCCTCTGTCCATGGAATTTTCTAGGCAGGAGTACTGGAGTGGGTTGTTGTTTACTTCTCTAGGGAATCTTCCCAACCCAGGGATTGAACCAAGGTCTCCTGCATTGTAGACAGATGTTTTACCGTTTGAGCCACCAGGGAAGTGAGATGAGTGCAATTGTGCGGTAGTTTGAGCATTCTTTGGCATTGCCTTTCTTTGAGATTGGAATGAAAATGGACCTTTTCCAGTCCTGTGGCCACTGCTGAGTTTTCCACATTTGCTGGCATATTGAGTGCAGCACTTTCACAGCATCATCTTTCAGGATTTGAAAGAGCTCCACTGGAATTTCATCACCTCCACTAGCTTTGTTCATAGAGATGCTTTCTAAGGCCCACTTGACTTCACATTCCAGGATGTCTGGCTCTAGGTGAGTGATCACAGCATTGTGATTATCTGGGTCATGAGGCTCTTTTTTGTATAGTTCTTCTGTGTATTCTTTCCACCTCTTCTTAATATTTTCTGCCTCTGTTAGGTCCATACCATTTCTGTCCTTTATCGAGCCCATCTTTGCATGAAATGTTCCCTTGGTATCTCTAATTTTCTTGAAGAGATCTCTAGTCTTTTCCATTCTGTTGTTTTCCTCTATTTCTTTGCATTGATCGCTGAGGAAGGCTTTCTTATATCTCCTTGCTATTCTTTGGAACTCTGCATTAATATCCTTATATCTTTCTTTTTCTCCTTTGCTTTTCACTTCTCTTATTTTCACAGCTATTTGCAAGGCCTCCCCAGACAGCCATTTTGCTTTTTTGCATTTCTTTTCCATGGGGATGGTCTTGATCCCTGTCTCCTGTACAGTGTCATGAACCTCTGTCCATAGTTCATTAGGCACTCTGTCTATCAGATCTAGTCCCTTAAATCTATTTCTCACTTCCACTGTACAATCATAGGGGATTTGATTTAGGTTATACCTGAATGGCCTAGTGGTTTCCCCCACTTTCTTTAATTTAAGTCTGAATTTGGCAATAAGGAGTTTATGATCTGAGCCACAGTCAGCTCCCAGTGTTGTTTTTGCTGACTGTATAGAGCTTCTCCATCTTTGGCTGCAAAGAATATAATCAGTCTGATTTCGGTGTTGACCATCTGGTGATGTCCATGTGTAGATCTTCTCTTGTGTTGTTGGAAAAAGGTGTTTGCTATGACCAGTGCATTCTCTTGGCAAAACTCTATTAGCCTTTGCCCTGCTTCATTCCGCATTCCAAGGCCAAATTTGCCTGTTACTCCAGGTGTTTCTAGACTTGCTACTTTTGCATTCCTGTCCCCTATAATGAAAAGGACATTTTTTGGGGGGTGTTAGTTCTAAAAAGGTCTTGTAGGTCTTTATAGAACCGTTCAACTTCAGCTTTTTCCGCATTACTGTTTGGGGCATAGGCTTGGATTACCGTGATATTGAATGGTTTGCCTTGGAAATGAACAAAAATCATTCTTTCATTTTTGAGATTGCATCCAAGTACTGCATTTTGGACTCTTTTGTAGACCATGATGGCTACTCCATTTCTTGTAAGGGATTCCTGCCCGCAGTACTAGATATAACGGTCATCTGAGTTAAATTCACCCATTCCAGTCCATTTTAGTTCGCTGATTCCTAGAATGTCAACGTTCACACTTGCCATCTCCTGTTTGACCACTTCCAATTTGCCTTGATTCATGGACCTGACATTCCAGGTTCCTATGCAATATTGCTCTTTACAGCACCAGACCTTGCTTCTATCACCAGTCACATCCACAATTGGTATTGTTTTTGCTTTGGCTCCATCCCTGCATTCTTTCTGGAGTTATTTCTCCACTGATCTCCAGTAGCATATTGGGCACCTACTGGCCTGGAGAGTTCCCCTTTCAGTATCTAATCATTTTGCCTTTTCATACTGTTCACGGTTTTCTCAAGGAAAGAATACTGAAGTGGTTTGCCATTCCCTTCTCCAGTGGACCACATTCTGTCAGACCTCTCCACCATGACCTACCCATCTTGGGTGGCCCCACAGGGCATGACTTAGTTTCATTGAGTTAGACAAGGCTATGGTCCATGTGATCAGATTGGCTTGTTTTCTGTGAGTATGGTTTCAGTGTGTCTGCCCTCTGATGCCCTCTTCAACACTTACCATCTTACTTGGGTTTCTCTTACCTTGGACATGGGATATCTCTTTACGGCATTCCAGCAAAGTGCAGCTGCTGTTCCTTACCTTGGATGAGGGTTATCTCCTCACGGCCACCCCTCCTGACCTTGGACGTGGAGTAAGTCCTCTCAGCCCTCCTGCGCCCACGCAGCCGCTGCTCCTTGTATGTGGGGTTGCTCCTCTTGGCCGCCTCCTCTGACCTTGGGCGTGAGTCAAATTGTTTCAGAGTTTATGAGTCACAACAGTGACTACAGATTTCACTAGGAGTAAGGTGGCATGTCACCGGAGAGTTTTGTGCAATGATTTAATAGAATTATTCTATGTTTATGCCAAATTGAGACAGATTGAGAGTGACAGAGTAGCAGAAAGATGCAGTCTCTTGGAAACAGGTGATGGTAAGTTGGACCAAGATGTCAGTCTTGGAGATGGAAAGTTGTGGTCTAATTCTAGAAAATCTTTGAAAGTCACTGACTTCAGAAAAAAAAAAAATTTGATAATCATAGTTCCTTGAACTCTCTCAGAAAGCTTAGATCAAAATGGAAATCTGCATTTTACTGAAATAGAGCTTATCTAGCTGAAAAAGAGTACTGTATTTCATATTAACACAATGAAGAATGATACTACTGCATCTATTTTGGGTGTGCAAGTTAACTTTTTTCATGAAAGCACTGAAAGCAAGTTGCAAGTAACTTCTGCTCATTTTGTAGTGCAAAGTTTCTGTATATATCTGTTTCAAAGTAGGATGAATAGATTATTGGAGATACGCTGTAATATGACTGTCTTCCTTTAGGGGATAACGTAGACCTCATGGTGTTCTTACCTGAGATGCTTAGAAGTTCTGTATGTGTAGTTTGTATCTTGCTGAATCCAGATTCAAACAAACAACTTGGAAAAGACTGAGAAATATGAGCATCTAATGAATATTTCATCATTTTAAGAAATTACATTCTTTTAGGCATGATAGTGATATCATGGTCATGTTTTTAAAATGCCCTTATCTTTTAGAGGTGTATACTGAAAAATTTAATGACATCTAATAAGTCTATTGAAAAAATTGTAGTAACATGATAGAATGTCTAAGATTTGGTTCAAAACCAGCCTCCCAGTGTGTGTGTGTGTGTTTGTGTGTTTGTGTGTATTAAAGAAGATAATGGGAGATGATGAAGTGGGTGGAGTATATATAAAACAAGGCCATATGTATATATACAAACAGCATACATATAAATATGACTTAATAGTCAACAATACTGGAAAATGTGTTCATAAGATTTCATCACACTATTTGAACTACTTGTGGTCCATGTGGTCCATACTATTTGTACTACTTGCACATTAAAAACATTTATAACACAGGCAATATGATAAAGAAATCATATGAGAGCCTGTGAAACTGACCAGTAAGATTTTGTAGTGTGATAATAATCAAAGATCATTTCAGGCCAGGGTTCAGTTCATAGGTTCAGAAATTCTCTAAGGCACCCAGAATTGGTTGAACTTGTGTGACTGATTCATATTAATTGAGTTCAGAATATTAATGTAAAATTGGGGATACTTTCTCCTAGTGATGAGAATCCTTGGCCCTTTCATTATATGTACCCCCTACACCTATCAAACTGGAAAGTTACAAATGTGCAGAAACGAGAGGAAAGGGGCATGCAGCATTTTGAAGGATACGTTCTCTATACCATGGTGAGACCTCCCCGATCTTCAGTTTAAGGGGAATTCTCCAGGGATGGGAGGCTCGGTTTTATTCCTCCAAATCCACTTGGTTTGTGCTTGACGTATATGCATTGTCAAAGTCTATATTCTTATAGCCCATGCTTTCTTATCATATTCTATGGCAAAGTTACTTGAGCAATTTTAGATAGATCTAATTCACTCACTGACACTGGGTCAGAGAGCACTAACCCAAGGAGTTTTTCTTAAGTCTCATTCATTAATTTCTGGATTTTCCCAATATCATCTGAGGATAGTTTCCATGACCTTTGGTCTAATCTTGGTATTACCTTATTAGACAGGGATCCTGTATCTAGGTGCTCTTTGCATTGAGAACTATTTAATGATATAATTGGTAGAGAAGGCAAGTAGGTACAAGGTAGTGGTGTGTACATTTTATGTGGCATTTGACAATTTTTTTCAGTGTATGTTTGGGGATCATTTAGGTAGTTAGTAATTATACTGACTTTCTATTGCTGCATAATAAATTAACACAAATTTAATTGATTGTGTTAAACAATCAGCTTGAAACAACATCGTTTATTATCTCACAGTTTTATGAATCAGAAGTCTTGGATAGTATGGCTATATTCTTGACTCAGGACCTCACAAGTCTGAAATTAAGTTAGCCAGTCATGTTATATTGTCTAGAGTTTTTAGTTCTCTTCAAGGTCATTACTGTTAGTGGAAGAATTTAGTTCCTTGTCTTTTGTAATTAGGTTCCCATTTCCTTTGTAAGTGGTTGAACTGAGGTTGTTTCTCAGGCTCTTGACTCATTATTCATTCCTTGTTTGGGGCCCTCTTCATCTTTAAAGTTAACAATGGCATGCCACATCCTTCTTGTGCCTTGAACTGTGACATCTGCTTCTGTTGCTCCCCAGATAAAATCTTTGTTTTTAAAAGGCCTCATAAGATTAGACCAGAGAAGGCAATGGCACCCCACTCCAGTACTCTTGCCTGGAAAATCCCATGGACAGAGGAGCCTGGTAGGCTGCAGTCCATGGGGTTGCTAAGAGTCTGACACGAGTGAGTGACTTCACTTTCATTTTTCACTTTCATGCATTGGAGAAGGAAATAGCAACCCACTCCAGTGTTCTTGACTGGAGAATCCCAGGGGCGGGGGAGCCTGGTGGGCTGCTGTCTATGGGGTTGCACAGAGTTGGACATGACTTTTAAGCGACTTAGCAGCAGCAGCATAGATTAGATAAAACCCTGCAGATAATCTCCATACTTAAGATCAACTGTGCTGTAGAATATAACCTAATCATGGAAGTAATATCTCATCATCTTCAGTCTTCATAGATGTAAACAGGACAGTATTGGGAAACCATCTGCCTACTATAATAATTCTACTCCGCAGACCAGCAGCTGAATCTAAAATGCTATTCTTGAATTAAGTATGAAGTTATACTGAAATTATAAAATATCTGTTTCTTTATGGGGGGAAAAAAAAACCTTCCTCAAGGAAAGAGTTGATATAGTCCTGTTTCTAAATTTGGGTCTTTGGCTCTAAAACTCAAGAGTATACTATTATTATTTTCAAGGTTACACATGACCAACTATATATATATGTTCTTATAAAATTTACTGTATGTATAATTTTGGGGGTATAATTAGAAGGAAATTGCATACATATTCTATCTGATATAGAAGTGTTTTAGAGATAACTTTTGTACTCATTTCCAGCTCTCCTTCCTAGTTCACTCTTGTTATAGACTCAGTCTAAGACCACATATATTACTTTCAACAGCCTCAAATAAAAGGCACATTTAAGGAATATTAACAGCTGGCCTACCAACTGTATCTCTCAGTACAATGCATGTGTCATTATTATACATAAGATTTCTGAGGTGACAATATTTCCCCTTTATAAAATTATAGGAATAATAATTCAAAAAGAGAAAAAAAAATAATTCCAAATATAGTGAAACCATTAAAAAAAATTTTACATGTGTTTCTCTGGATTTTTTTCCTATGTATATATTAACATATAGATTTACAGATAGCTATATTTATTTTTAAACAAGAGTAACTTTTTAATTTGTTGAGGTGAAATTCACATAAAATTTATCATTTAAGGTGAACATTTTTAATGCCATTTAGTACATTTACAATGTTATACAAAACCCACTCCCCATCTACTTCTAAAATTCTGAAGTTTCTGTCCCTCCAGAATGAAACCGTATGTGCATTGAGCACATTATCTCCAGTCCTATCTCTTGCCAGTCCCTGGCAGCCACTAATATGCCTTCTATCTATATGGTTTTATTTATTTTAGAGATGTCATATCCATGGGATCATACAACACTTAATATATGTCTGATTTCTTTCACTTATCATAATGTTTTCAGGGTTCATCCTCAGGATAACATATATCAGTGTTTCATTTCTTTTCAAGGCTAAATAATATTTCATTGTGTGTGTTTACTACAGTTAGTTAATTCATTCATCAGTTGATGAACATTTGAGCTGCTTCTACTTTTTGGGGGCTGTTGTGGATAGTGCTGTTAATAAATGTGTGAACGTCTTTGTTTAGTACCTGTTAATTTTGGGGGGCATATAACTAGGCATTGCTAGATAATATGGTAATTCTATGTTTAACTTTTTGACAAACATGAGTGAATATGCTTAATCAACTTAACGTAACTGTCTTTTTGTTTCATTCTGTGCTTTCTTTAAAAAAAGTTCCTAAACTTTGGTCATAACTGGTGTGTAGTTTTTGTTATGATTATAATAGGGGAAATTTTTGCTCTATAGTTTTTGTAAGCCTGTGTTGCAGAGTGAATTATATGGAACTTAACTGAAATCTGTTGTAGAAAAAAAAGATGAACACAAACATTTAAAAAAATACCACTCTTACTGGTTTGGTTAGGTAAAAGAGATGTTCAGTGCCATTTTATAAATTTGGATAGTCATGTATTGAAGTGAAAGAATGAGTATCAAGGTTTTTTGACAGCTAAACCATTTTCTTCTGTTTAAAAAAAGAAAATGGGTGCAAAGTTATAACACTGTATAAAAATACATTTTTCAGACAGATTAAAAAGTCAATTGAAAAAATTCCAGCTGTCTGCTCAATTATCATATTGATGCAGTACTATAAACCAACTCAAGGAGCTGGAGCTCTGTGTATGTTTGTATATGAGAAAGCACTTGCAAAAGGCATTTATTTAAACCATCCAAACATTGTTTGTTGTTTCAACTCTGTGCTAGATACATTTCTAGGCAGTTGAGGTATATCAGTGATTGAGAAACAAGTGTGGTTCCCCCAGAGACTACATTTAATATTTTTCGATAAATATTTTATAGAAAATTTATATAAATATTCTATGAATATTTTATATTTTTCAATATGCTTTTTATATAGATATATTGTTATAATTATGAATATTGATATATGCTGAGGATATGAAGTTGGAGTTTTCTTAGAAAATAATTACCTTCATTAATGTAAAAATTTGACCTAATAACACATGTGTAACCTGAGTATCATCTAATGTTTTACATCATTTGAGATAGATATCAATAGCAAATCTGAATAATTCATTAAAAGGAAAATTGTATAAGATGACTTCTATCTATTTTATCCATTTTTTTTAACCCTTTGATCTTTTGTCTTTTAATATCAGAAAAGGACTGACTGTTTTTCAAGTCAGTTTCACTGTTCTTTGGCATAAACCTGGACTACATTACTTTGCCTGCCTTGTGATTATTTGTGGTCATGTGAGTAAGTGGGTGAGTGGAATGTTAGCAAGTGTGATGTGCACCAGTTTGAGCCATAGTGAATATAATTCTTCAGGGGAGGCCTTCCATGCTCTCTCCCAGCATGTTGGCTCGACACAGATATTCACTTTAACCTTGGAAAATATATGTTGAATATGGTGGAACCAAAACACAGAAAGAGAATAGGTGCTGATTTTCCACTTGGAACTTGGCCATCTGCTTAATAAGAACAACTATTTTGGACTTTGGTTTGAGACGTTTTTTGTGTTATAGCAGCTAGAGTCACTTTAATTATACTTCTCTCCATAAACAGCAAAGGAAAGCAGAAGTGTCAATGTATTGGAAAGAAAACAGGTATTTAACAGTTTAGGGTTGAATATGAAAAAAAAAAAAAAAGAGTTGGTTTTCCTAAAACTCTTTTTTTCATGAGTATGTGTATGTACTTCTTTCATTTAGAATGAAAGCTTAAAGGCAGCCAGAGGAATTTAGGAATTTGCTTTTTAAATTTTACTTCTAAAATTACAAAGAAATTTACTGAACTCTAACACATAAGAATGAGGACACAATGAACAGAAAACAAACACATTTTCTGTGCTATTTTCTCCAGTTTCCTAGAGGAAAGCAACACTTGTAGTCAGTTTAACCAGAATTAGACTGTGGGCTCCCCTTGTGGCTCAGAGGGTAAAGAATCCACCTGCAATACGGAAGACCTCGGTTAGATCCCTGGGTTGGGAAGATCTCCTGGAGAAGGGAAAGGCTACCTATTCCAGTATTCTGGCCTGGAGAATTCCATGGACCATATAGTCCATGGGGTCACAAAGAGTCGGACAGGACTGAGTGACTTTCACTTTCACTTTGATCAACAAAAAGTACCCAGGATGATGTTTGTTATTTTTTTGATTCTTGATTAAATGGACATTGTATTTATTATTGGAAATATCTAAAAAGGTTACCATAAACATAGAGATAGGCCCCCCAAAAGATTTCCCAATTGAGAGTAAATTAGATTTCAGAAGTTGAGAACTAAAGAGCTTGATCTTAAGTTATATTAATAGTTTAGAATGAATTATTAAGCAAATAGTTTGTACTTAGAAAAGAAAATGCAATTAGCTAATATCTTTAGTAACTTCAACTCTTGCCAAATTAACCTGCTATTCCTTTTCAAAGGGCAATTAGGCTGACAGTTGAGGAAACTGACAGTTTTTGTAGATCTTAATGTAAGCCAGGCATCTCACAAAGATTGCTTATGCAAGAAAGAATTGTTTGCTCTATAATACCACTCCTAAGTGAAATTCTGATCAGTTTATAGTTTATAAGTGGATATTGAGGTGGATATTGAGCAAAACTGGTAAAACTTTTTTTTTTAACTTCAGGGTACTGAATTAGAAAAAAAATTATCCCATAATTATCTCCCACTCAGTGGAAAAATAGATTTTATTTAGCTTGTAAGAGAAGAACATGACTGAATAACCTTATTTTCATATTACAATATTGTGTAATAAAATTGGCAATTACTCAGTAACTTGTTTTAATATTATGTTGCTGTTTACTTAAATGACAAAATTTGCAAGCAGCACACCACAAATAAATCGCCATTGTGGAAATTCTATCAAATTATATACATATATATGTATTAATATTTATGTATATATATTTACACACATATTTACATACCATCTTTAACAATAAAAAGTTGTAGATTCACAAATAAGCTAGATGCTTTTGAACTTTGGTGTTGGAGAAGACTCTTGAGAGTCCCATGGACTGCAAGGAGACCCAACCAGTCCATTCTAAAGGAGATCAGTCCTGGGTGTTCTTTGGAAGGAATGATGCTAAAGCTGAAACTCCAATACTTTGGCCACCTCATGTGAAGTGTTGACTCACTGGAAGAGACTCTGGTGCTGGGAGGGATTGGGGGCAGGAGGAGAAGGGGACGACAGAGGATGAGATGGCTGGATGGCATCACAGACTCGATGGACGTGAGTTTGGGTGAACTCCGGGAGTTGGTGATGGATAAGGATGCCTGGCGTGCTGCAATTTATGGGGCCGCAAAGAGCTGGACAGACTGAGCGACTGAACTGAACATATGTATATGTCTTATAGTCTATTTGGAAAATCATGGGATAAAGTCTGCAAAAGATTCTACTGCACATTCTAGGGATACCAAACAATCTCACCAAGTAATCTAGTAGTAATAAAACACAATTCACACTGATTTAAAGTGAGAAAGGGAGAACAACAGCTTATGAAAATTTTGATGATGAACAACTCAGGACAGTGATAATGCATAGTTAACGGTGTTCTTTTGAGCATGTCAGGATTTCCACATTTATACACATGAACAGATCTATTTATCTATTGTTGTTGTTGTTCAGTGGCTTAAGTTATATGTGACTCTGCGACCTCATGGATGGCAGCATGTCAGGCTTCCCTGTCCTTCGCTATCTCTTTACTGGCTGCTGTGGCATAAGATCGTCTGAGTGACCCAGTTTTCCTATTAATGTCTTCTATTTTTTTTTTTTTAAGGGACTTTTTTTTCATTATTTATTTATTTTTGTTTTACTTTACAATACTGTATTGGTTTTGCCATACATTGACATGAATCCACCACCAGTGTACGTGAGTTCCCAATCCTGAACCCGCCTCCCACCTCCCTCCCCATACCATCTCTGGGTCATCCCAGTGCACCAGCTCCAAGCATCCTGTATCCTGTATCGAACCTAGACTGGCAATTCATTTCTTACATGATAGTATACTTGTTTCAATGCCATTCTCCCTAATCATCCCACCCTCTCCCTCTTCCACAGAGTCCAAAAGTCTGTTCTATACATCTGTGTCTCTTTTACTGTCTCGCATACAGGGTTATCATTACCATCTTTCTAAATTCCATATATATGTGTTAGTATACTGTATTGGTGTTTTTCTTTCTGGCTTACTTCACTCTGTATAATCAGCTCCAGTTTCATCCACCTCATTAGAACGGATTCAAATGTATTCTTTTTAATGGCTGAGTAATACTCCATTGTGTATATGTACCACAGCTTTCTTATCCATTCATCTGCTGATGGACATCTAGGTTGTTTCCATGTCCTGGCTATTATAAACAGTGTTGCAATGAACATTGGGTTACACATGTCTCTTTCAATTCTGGTTTCCTTGGTGTGTATGCCCAGCAGTGGGATTGCTGGGTCATAAGGCAGTTCAATTTCTATTTAAGCCTCAGTTCATGATGATATCTTGGGTCGTCACTTGCAATAAAATTACTACTTGTCCATTGAGTCTATTTCTCATTCTCGTTTGCCTAGGGCAACAATTTTGCTTCCCTGGGGTCTCAGATGGTAAAGAATCCACCTGCAATGCAGGAGACCTGGGTCTAATCCCTGGGTCAAGAAGAACCCCTGAAGGAAGGCATGGCAACACACTCTAGTATTCTTGCC
The DNA here is from genome assembly GCF_001704415.2 of Capra hircus. Taxonomy (NCBI): domain Eukaryota; kingdom Metazoa; phylum Chordata; class Mammalia; order Artiodactyla; family Bovidae; genus Capra; species Capra hircus. The sequence continues at coordinate 46,388,612 of NC_030811.1, forward strand.
TGGAGAATCCCCATGGACAGAGGAGCCGGGTGGGCTCCAGTTTATGGAGTCGCAAAGAGTTGGACATGACTGAGTGACTAAACACAGCACAGTGAAGTGCCAGAAAGCAAGTACTTTCAGCTTTGCAAGCTGTGCAGTGTCTGTCACACTACTCCCTTTTGTTATTTTAGTGTGAGAACCGCCACAGACAATACATGCATCAGGGTGTGGCTTCTCCCAGTATGACACTTGCAAAACGTAGGATGTGGGTTAGATTGGGGGCGCAGGATGTGGTTTGTTCGGTCCCGTGTGGGATAATGTAAGATGTACTTCTTGGGCCAAAAATAGTAGGAAATTTTAGCCCTGAAATGACATGCTCTTCTTAAAAAAAAAAAAAAAAAATTGTGATTCATATACTTCTGAAAGTGCTTATATTATGGTTTCATATGATGAGAGAAAACCACTTTTATCTTTAAAAGAAAAACAATCAAATTCAAGAAACAATTACCTAGAAGAAGATTGCTGCTGGTGAACTATAAGCTCAACTACTTCTTTTTCAATACTTTTTATCAATAATTTGGATGATATTAGGAAAACCTATGTTTCAAAGTGGCATAGGAACAGAAGCCGTAAAGATGTCTAATATTTTGGAGAAGAGAACGATAAAGCTATTCTAATGACCTCTTAGAAAACAATTTAAGGTGATAGGATACCTGCATAATATATTATGTGAAAAAAATAGGATGTTTAAATACAGTAAAATCTCAATTTTGTATAAAACATAGGCAAACACCAGATAATGAACATGATAATATTATACCTGTTTAATAATATTTAACTTTCTGGAACATTTATTATATTTGCCCTTTAAGAAATTTATAACTTTTTTACATTTAATGCTTACAGCTAACCTATAGAGAGGATTTTATCACTTCTTCCTAAAATGAGAAACCTTAGACAAATTATTTGCTTAAAGTCCACATATATTAATTTTTGGATTTAGATTTAAATTCATTTTTTTTTCTGATTGCAAAGGCAATGGCCTAATTTGCTAGTTTTAAAGGATGGGATTATGGCTTTACTTTATTCTCTATATACTGCATATTTTTGCATCTTTTCACATTGAAAATGTGTTATTTAATTATAAAAATAAAGATAGGAATTGTTGACATAATAAATTGATATCTTACAGTCATAATAATATGTTAAGATTACTGAATTTATATTTTGAAAAGAAATTCAATAATACAGACCTGGATGGATTTATTTACTTTACCACATTCAAAAATAAAAACATTTTTATTGAAGTAGAGTTGATATACAATATTGTGTTAGTTTCAAGTATACACAAAAGTGATATAGTTGTGTGTGTATATATTTATATATGTTATATATATAGATATATTTTTCAGAATCTTTTCTCTTATAGGTTATTATAAAATATTGAGTAGAGTTTTCTCTGTTACACAGTAGGTCTGGATGAAATAGTCTAGATTAGTAGATGTTAATGTGAATTTGGTTGATAGTCTTTTTAAAAAATTTCTTCTTCTTATTTTTTTTACTTTACAATATTGTATTGGTTTTCCCACACATCAACATGAATCCACCATGGGTGTACACATGTTCCCAATCCTGGACCCCCTCCCACCTCCTCCCCAACACCATCCCTCCCAATACAGTATACTAACGCATATATATGGAATTTAGAAAAATGGTAATGATAACCCTGTATGCGAAAGAGACACAGATGTATAGAACAGTCTTTTGGACTCTGTGGGAGAGGGAGAGGGTGGGATGATTTGGGAGAATGGCATTGAAACATGTATAATATATAAGAAACAAATCACCAGTCTGGTTCGATGCAAGGTGCAGGATGCTTGGGGCTGGTGCACGGATAGAGTCTTAATGAAGGCATTTACTTTCAATACTCGTACAAGAATGAGATACACATATTTAATTAAGCACAGCATCTATTTCCTGGGACAGTGCTGCTCAAACATGGCCCTAATTGCTTGCCAACCATAACTGTTACTAGTTTATGATGAGATAAGAAAATAAATTGAGAGGAAACAATCAACTGAGTACTTTTATGTTAGATGAATCTAATAATAACAAAGAGGGCTTAAAGTTTGTCTTTTCACTATTTTACTTTTTTTAAAAACAAAACTTTGGTCTTTGAGAGAGAGGAATAAAAGCTCAGTGGTGTTTCACTATAGATACTAAGAGAATTGCTGACCTGGGAGGTCATATGTGGCAGTGGATACACATGTCTGTGGTACTTGTATATACTCAGGTATGAAATTTAAGTGGAACTTTCAGAGAAAGGAAGTTAGGGTAATTACCAACCTGGAAATGGCATCACATGATGAATGATAAACTGGAGAGTTAGCAACAGGTTTTAGCAATGATTTTGAAATTTGAATAGTCAGCATAGGAAAAGGAGCAATTGCTCATTATGTATGGATAGAACTAGAACTAAAATATGTTAATAGAAATGAATATAAGATTTTGACTTAATCATTAAGAAGCTTAACTATCAAAGTACTAAACATGACTGTATTCTAAGATGGAAAATTTCACCACATTAGAGCTATTCAAATAATTCTGAGTGAAAACTTGGAAGACATTTGGGGTAAGACTGATTCTTGAAAGTTCTTGCTCCATTCAAAGGTTTTGTAACTCTCAAAATCAGATAAATAATCTGCTTTGGTAATGTTGTCCCAACTTAACACTGGACAGAGCTCTCAGTGGGCTCTGAAACCAATAGTGCAGCTGTCCATGTAAATTCAAGACTATACTAATTAAATGGGTTGACCTTCTTTATGTTACATGCTTTGGTTCCCTTAGGTATAGAGTTTTGGCTACTTTATATTTTAAATATCACTTATTCTGAAATAGCATTGAGTACTCTACATACATTTTCTTCCTGAGTCTTCATTTTTGTTCAGTGAGATGCTTTTGGCTATCTAGATATTTTTCTCCACTCTATATAGCTTACTTTTGGTGTGTTCTAAGAGGACAAGCCAGTCCTGATATATACCCAGGAACAAACAGTGAATTTGACAGCCATAGGTGTAACAAAGATAAAATGAATTCATATTTTATGTCCCGAAATAACCTCCTCTCATCTTAACTCTCGTAGGAACTTCTTTATACCTTATTTCCTTCACTGTGCTATATTTATCATTCTTTTATAATAAATACTTGTCATAGCTTAGTTAGGCAGTTCTCTTTTTAGTCTCTCCTAAAAGCAAAAGGCATGCATGTTTTCCTTCCACAGAAGAAGTGAAAGAGAATGGGAAATATTTATTTCTATACAATTTTTACTATTTTGCTACTCATTGTAACATTAAAACTGTGAATGTTTATTGAGCTACTGCTATGTTGAAGCTTTGTGCTAAGCGTGCTAGTTTCTTCTCACCATGTATATTTAGTCATGGCTTAACTCTGCCTATAACATGGGTATACCTGGTGATTAACTAGTCTTGCTATTTCTAAGATGAAATTTCTTTTGGTTTCTATGTCCCAGGCTAGGGAATTGGGGATATTTTGATTTGCCCTTGGAAAGCCATGCATATATAAGCTATTTGAATATGGCTTTAACCTCTTACAAGGCAGTGGTTGTATCATATTGTTACATTTTGTTACAAGAATAAAAACCTCTTAAATAAGGATAGCTCATTTTATAACAAGCTAATTTCCCAGTATTCATTACAGACATAAGAGTTAGATCATAAAGATGGCTGAGCGCTGAAGAATTGATGCTTTCTAACTGTGGTGTTGGAGAAGACTCTTGAGAGTCCCTTGGATTGCAAGGAGATGAAACCAGTTATTCCCAAAGGAAATCAACCATAAATATTCATTGGAAGGATTGGTGCTGAAACTGAAGTTCCAGTACATTGGCCACCTGATGCAAAGAGCCAACTCATTGGAAAAGACCCTGATGCCAGGAAAGATTGAGGGCAGGAGGAGAAGTGGGGGAGAGATAATGAGATAGTTGGGTAGCCTCATTGACTCAATGGACATGAGCTTGAGCAAACTCTGGGAGACAGTGAGGGGGACAGGGAAGCCTGGCATGCTGCAGTCCATGTCACAGAGTCAGACGTGACTTAGTGACTGAACACAACAAATTTTAGTCTGACAAATAGATGAGTTGAATAAAATCATCCAAGCCTACTAGAGTTACATATGACAGAGAAACCACCACTCCATGGACAACTTACAAACCAAGCTAAGAACATGGAGTGGTAGTAACCATTTCTAAGAATGGATTGTTAGTAAACTGAGTGTATGAGACTGAAATGCTAGTAAAAGAGTCCTGAGGCAGAAACTTAAGTCCTCAATCATTCTTCTCGCGTCTTGCCATCGATTTAGAGCACAGGCTTTGTACCCCAGCATGCCTGGGTTTCTACTCTATAAGTCACTTAAGTGAGTAAACACAGGCAAGTCATGTAATTTATCTGTGCCCCAATTCCATATTGATAAAACGGAAACAATAATACCTTCATCTGAAGGTTGTGGTGAGGAATAAACAAAGTAATCTAGGCCAAACATGAACATAATATCCCGTACTTAGTAGACTCTCAGCAAATGGTTGTTTTTTTCTTCCTTCATAGCTGATTTTTGAATATTTGTCTGGCTTTGACTTTTTATGCCCCAAGCTATTACTGCTTATTATAAACGCTAATTCTAACGTACATGCTTTTGATAGTTGACCATATTCTAGCTTCTCAGATTCATCTACGCTCTTGGCTCTATTGTTTTTTTCTTTTCCTTTGGACACTCAGCTTCATAGCTATCCTTTTCTCACAACTTCACCTCATATAATCCTCTCAAGAACAGAGAAAACATAAAGAAATATTAGTACAAGCATAAGAAAACAAAGATCTTTTCATAGAAAGATATTTTTAATCACAAATATCTGATGAAATTTGCCTTCTGTGGGTATAAATAATATTTTAACAAGCCTTATGCCAGCTTCATTAAAAATTTTTTTTTTTTTTGGTAAAATGGTTTTACTCATCAGAAGAGGATAGTAATAGAGTATGCTGCAATATTTTTATATTTACACTGTTTCATCTCACTATTTTTCTGTGGCAGAAGAGCAGTGATGACTCAGCCAGGTAAAATTTGCCAGTATGTGTACCTTGAATTTAATATAAGTAAATGCCCTAGTTTATATAGCTATGTAATCATTATAATAGAGTTATGATTTTGTAGACGAGTTCTGCCTTAGACAAATATTATATTTTTAAAAACGTGTAACATTTAGGAAAGTATCAAATTAAAGAAACTAAATATTAACTAGGTTTTCTTTAAGGAAGAAGGGATTTACAAAATACAGTTTAAACTGATTAGATAAGCCCATAAATCATTCTAGGTTTTCACTGATGTCTTGCATATCCTAAAATTATCTGGATTGAGAAACTGTAATTTCTATCATTAGTTTGTTTATCCTACCACAAACATGACATATAGCCTCAAATATTCAAGAATATTGTTTATAAAATGTAGTATGCATTTAAAATCAGAAGGAAAAAGTAGGTGAATTAAATAATCAGTGCTTTATTACTATATGTTAAATATTCCTATAAGAGACTATAGTAAATAAAATACATATCTGTACTTTTAAGTAAGAAATATTTTCTTAAGAGCATCATAACGCAGATAGTTTATTTTTAAGAGTTTATTTAGAACTTCAACATTATTGAAGAACTTCTAGGATAAAATGAGCATGTCACAAGTACTTGTACCTTATTGAATTTAGCCCTTCATTGCTTTACTTAAGTATTCATAGTTCATCTATTACTGTTAAAATTTATATTCACTACAAGCTCATTGGTACAACTAATTCATCTAATACAATTATCATGGGATAAAAATACCAGACTAAATTATTCAATTATTGGTTAGTAATTTGAGCTGGACTTACGGCCTCAACACAGTGACTCACTCTGGCTGACCAGCCTAGGCTTGTTCACATGGAGACCCATTGCAAAAGAAGCAAGAACATAACCACCAAAGCACCAGCACTTTTTGAATCTCTGCTTGTATTATGTTATATCCCATTGGCTCAGATGGTAAAGAATGTGCCTGCAACGCAGGAGACCTGGGTTCAATCCCTGTGTCTGGAAGATCCCTGGAGAAGGGAATGGATACCCACTCCAGTATTCTTGGGGCTTCCCTGGTGGCTTAGATAGTAAAGAGTCAGCCTGCGATGTGGAAGATCTGGGTTTGATCCGTGTGTCAGGAAGGTGCTGTGGAGAAGAGAATGGCTACCCACTCCAGTATTCTTGCCTGGACAATTCCATGAACAGAGGAGTCCATGGGATCACAAAGAGTCAGGCATGACTGAAAGACTAAATCACCCACACAGACACACACACACACACACACACAACAAAGCCCATCAGTCAGTGTGGCACAGTACAGCATCAGTCAAAGATGAGGACACAGGATGCCATGTATTGGTTTGGTGCTGTGCTAGAATAATCTACCACAGTAAAAACGTATGGGATTATTCACATTAGGCTTTTTCTTACTTCATAATAAAATAGTCAAAACACAAAATGGAAACATTGTCTATCCGTCTAGAATTGTATTTGTTGGTGCTGATAGCTTACAGTGAATGATGTCAGATTCATGATCTCTAAAGAAGGTTTAGCTTCAGCACCAGGGATCAGGCTTGATTACTCAAGAGCTTTTATGTAGCAGAGTTTTATTAAGGTATGAAAAGGGACAGAGAATGCTTCTGACACAGACATCAGAAGGGGGACAGAGAGTGCCCCCACTCGCTAGTCTTATCAAGGCCTTCACATACTTTTACCAGACCCACTCCCACAACATACATCTTCAATTAACAAGATTAGAACTAACAATAGAAAGGTCTTACCAGACCCACTGCGACACATACTTCTTAAGATAACAAGATTAGTCAGAAGGTTCATGTTAAGGAGAAACATGTCCTTGAGAAAGATACACTGTTATATTAACTAAGACAAAGCAATGTAGGAAAAAAAGCATTTGCTCTTTCCCCCTTGAGAGCCCCCAACCCCTTTCTCCTCCTCCAGGGCCCTGGACTTCTTATCAACCTATTTAGTAAGTGACTATTTTCTTTTAGGAGAACCTTCTCTTTCTTTTAGGAGAACCTGCCACCCTTTTCTTTTAGGAGAATTGTGTTGCCAAGGGAAAGGAGCATCGTTTTCATTCCATAACTATTTCCTGATGAGGGGCATCATCCCTAAATTGTTGAGGCAACATATTTTCCTAACCCTCATATTGAGGGTCTGATCCAGGGGCCCCAAGTAATAATTGGAAGAGGTTGTATCACTTGTAGGAGCTTAAACAACCATTTGTAACTTAAAAGCTTTCAGACAGTTAGAAACCCCATTTTACAGTTACAGATGTAAGGCAAAATAGTCATTAAAGCAAGTTAAAACAAAATCAAAATTAAAAGTTACATTATGTCCATAGTTACATCAGTCCATCTTAGGATTGTTAGATGTCATTAGATCAACAGGTGTCACATATGATTGTTGTTGGTGAAGGTATTTGCAGAGCTGAAGAAAGTCCTTTCCTTGAAGTGGAAAAACCCACCATATGAAGCCTTCAATTGATGAGAAGGTTGAAAAGCTGAAAGCAGAGTCACATAGTTAATTCTAAGGCTTCAGGATCTATGACAATATCTGTGCACAAAAACAGTCTGTCATAGAGACAGTCCCTTCTTCTTAAGAACAGTTTGAGCCCTCATTAAAGCCATGGGTGAAACTTGAAACCAACTGTCTTGTGTTTCCTGAGCTGGCTTAAGCAGATGCCTCTTAATAACGTCATTAGCCTTTTCAACTTTTTCTGAATATTAGGGTCTCCAAGAACAGTGTAAGTGATATTCTATTCTTAGAGCTTTTGACACCCCTTGAGTTACAGCAGCTTTAAAGATGGAGCGTTGTTGCTCTGAACTTTAGAGTTTAAGATCCCACTTATCATGAGAAGTAAGTACAGTAAGATTTTGCCCATTAGTAAACTTGGGAGCTTTAGGTATTAGCAAAACAATAGTAGCAATTACCCTTAAGCAATGCAGCCATAGCTTTTTTCCAGTAACAAACTGAACTCTGATCCTGTGGGCAAACTCAAAGTGGGATCCTGCAAGAGAGCAGTTTGAAGAGCTTTAAAAGCCTTTTGAGTCTCTGGCCCAGCTTTTTGGTTTGGGCCTGCTGAGTCTCAGTAATAAGTTTATATAAAGGCTGGGCAAGTTCCTTACAACCCAGAATCCAAATGTGGCAATAGCCTGTAATGCCCAAGAATCCTCTCAATTGTCTTAAAGTCATAGGTAGAGGATGATTTAATATACGTTTAACTCTAGAAAGTATCCTTCAAATCAGTGACTGAAAAATATTTGGCTTGTTTAGGAATTTCAAATAATAAAGTATAAGGATTAGACACTATTTTTATATCTTGAATAAGTCTCTATCATTTGACTTTTTTACACCCAAAATAGGACTATTGCATGGACTGTTTCAGGGAATTAATAGCCCTTGTTCCTTTAAATTTTCAATGGTGGGTTTTAACTCTTCCTTAACCTCAGGCTTTAATGGACACTGCTTTTGAAATGGAAATAAGTGAGAGTCATTGAGGTTGATAAAAACTGGAACAGCATTTTATGTTCAACCCAGTTTTCCTGTCAGCCCACACTATAGGATTTGCATATTCTTCAATTAAAAGAACAGGTTCCGTATTTATGAAAACAGAGACATGGACCTTTCTCAGTACATCCCTTCCCAGAAAGGGTGAAGGAGACTCTGGCATGATCAGAATCTCTTGTGAAAATAGCACAGAGTCTCAGTTTCAGCTTAGAGGATGACTGAAATAATAATATTTGGCTTGTCCAGACAGTCCCATTACAGTAGTGGATTGGGAGGAAAGCAGACCAGGGGCTTCAGGGAGCACAGAGAAAGTTGCCTGAGTGTGCAAAAGAAAATTGACTCATTGGTCCTCTACAGTTGTTTATATCTGGGGTTCCTTAGGTGTAATTAGGATGGGAGCTTGTGTGGGGGCCCCTGGGCACCTTCAGACCCAATTGTCTTGAGAATCTGACCCCTGGGGCCTATGCCTCGGAGGGCAGTCTCTTGTCCAGTATGGTCCTTTGCAGACTGGACGTGGAGCCGGGGGTGGCTTAGATGCCTAAGGGCAATCTTGCCTGAGATGCCCTTCCTTCCCATGATAATAACAAGCCCATCCCTTTTCACCTGGGTTCTTCTGGGTCTTTTTCTCAGGCTGTTTCAGAGCAGGTCTAGCAGACATTGTTGGGGCTTCAGTCTTTTGCCTGGTTCTTATTTTATTTATTTATTTTTTGCCTCCTATTTTCCTCCTCATATTCTCTACCATACTATACCATCTGAACCAGCTGTAACAGTTTTTTTAAACACCAATTTGTTCCAAAAGCCTGTTTTCATAACTTACGGCAGATATCTGGAGCCAACTGAGTGACAAATCTATCTTTTAAGATTACTCCTCCTTCTGAATTTTTGGGATCAATATCAGCAAACTTGTGAAGAGCTTCCTGTAGTCTATCTAGGAATTTACCAGGAGTTTCCTTCTCTCCCTGTTCTGTGTCAGCCAACTTAGCATCATCTAAAGTCTCAGCACGTGCTAACTTGAGTCTTTCAAGAATACATCCAGCAAAGTGGCTCTGTTATTGGAACCCCTTGGCTCCCAGTAGTTCAGGTCAGTTCAATTGCTCAGTCGTGTCCAACTCTTTGTGACCCCATGACTGCAGCACACCAGGCTTCTCTGTGTATTACCAACTCCCAGAGCTTGGTCAAACTCATGTCCATTGAGTCAGTGATGCCATCCAACCATCTCATCCTCTTTGTCCCTTTCTCCTCCCACCTTCAATCTTTCCCAGTATCAGGTTCTTTTCCAAAGAGTCAGTTCTTCACATCAGGTGACCAAAGTATTGGAGTTTCAGCTTCAGCATAAGTCCTTCCAATGAATATTCAGGACTGATTTCCTTTAGGATGGACTGCTTGGATCTCCTTGCAGTCCAAGGGACTCTCAAGAATCTTCTCCAACACCACAGTTCAAAAACATCAATTCTTTGCTGCTCAGCTTTCTTTATAGTCCAACTCTCATGTCCATACGTGGTTACTGAAAAAACCATAGCTTTGACTAGATGGACCTTTGTTGGCAAAGTAATAGCTCTGCTTTTTAATATGCTGTCTAGGTTGGTCAAAGCTTTTCTTCCAGGGAGCAAGCATCTTTTAATTTCATGGCTGCAGTCGCCATCTGCAGTGAATTTGGAGCCCCCCAAAATAAAGTCTGTCACTGTTTCCACTGTTTCCCCATCTATTTCCCATGAAGTGATTGGACCAGAGGCCATGATCTTAGTTTTCTGAATGTTGAGCTTTAAGCCAACTTTTTCCACTCTCCTCTTTTACTTTCATCAAAAGGCTCTTTTTTCTTTGCTTTCTGCCATAAGTGTGGTGCCATCTGCCTAAATGAGGTTATTGATATTTCTCCTGGAAATCTTGATTCCAGCTTGTGCTTCATCCAGCCCAGAATTTTGCATGGTGTACTCTGCATAGAAGTTAAATAAGCAGGGTGACAATATACAGCCTTGACATATTCCTTTCCCAACTTGGAACCAGTCTGTCCATGTTCTAACTGTTGCTTCTTGACCTCCATATAGATTTCTCAGGAGGCATGTCAGGTGGTCTGGTATTCCTATCTCTTTCGGAATTTTCCACAGTTTATTGTGATCCACACAGTTAAAGGCTCTGGTATAGTCAATAAAGTAGATGTAGATGTTTTTCTGGAACTCTCTTGCTTTTTCAATGATCAAACAGATGTTGTCAGTTTGGTCTCTGGTTCTTCTTCCTTTTCTAAATCCAGTTTGAACATCTAGAATTTCATGGTTAATGTGCTGTTGAACCCTGGCTTGGAGAATTTTTGAGCATTCCTTTGCTAGCATGTGAGATGAGTACAGTTGTGCGATAGTTTGAACATTCTTTGGCATTGCCCTTCTTTGGGATTGGAATGAAAACTGATCTTTTCCAGTCCTGTGGCCACTTCTGAGTTTTCCAAATTTTCTGGCGTGTTAAGTGCAGCACTTTAAAATAGCTCAACTAGTATTCCATAGCCTCCACTAGCTTTGTTTATGGTGATGTTTCCTAAAGCCCACTTGACTTCACATTCCAGGATGTCTGACTTTAGGTGAGTGATTGCACCATCATGGTTATCTGGGTCAGGAAGATCATTTTTGTATAGTTCTTCTGTTCACGTTCCCTCCTTCCCGTTATCTCACTTTTAACCCATTCATCTTCAAAAGTAGTAGCTTCCCCCAAAACTCAAGTTTTCAAGTCAGGAGTTAGTGTCTGTCCCAAGATATATATTACATCTCTCCAAGTAAGGTCATAAAGTACAGTTAGTCCCATAAAGGCTTCTATGTACCTTTTTGGATCCTCTCAATAGTCTTAACCACAATTGGGACTGTTTGAATTTCTACAGAGACCAACCCCATCTGGAAGGGTGCCCCAGTTCTCAGCCTGTTCAGCTGGAAACCCCGGATACAGGGGCAAAGTAGAGGATGGAGGGAGCTGAAAGTTTCAGAGCCAAATCTGTATTCTTGGGATTTAAGTCTGGCAAGTCTTACAGAGAGATAAACAGCAATGTATATGACACTTCTACTCATTTCTCTCATTTTCCATAGAACCAGTCTAATTATAAAACAGTATTATAGTTGAGGCCCTTTAACTGGTCAGTTTTCCCCATCTTCCAAAATATTGTGGCCATTCAATATCACAGAAGAAGATCAGGCATGTCTTGTTAAACTCTGGGGATCAAACTTGTCCCAGCTTTTCAAATACATTTTAAAAGAGTGGTTCTGGAACTATCAGCTTCCATCTGTAAGAGAGAAAAAAGCAGCATCCACAGCCGTGGCTTCTTCCCACTAGAGGCGTCCCTCCCTGCTCTAGATGGGGGTGTAGACAGACTCTCCACCAAAGCTTTCCTTCCCTGGTCAGACCTAGTCTGTCCCTTACTGACACAGACACCTTACTCATCCCTCCTGGTTCTACCACCAAGCCAGGGTGGAGATGCACTGGGTTAGACCTGATGGCATCCCAAATTGATTTCTAGTTCCATCCCAAAACGACCTTTGTTTAACTTGTCCTTTTTCTCTGATGCCACCCGGGGTGGAGCAGAGTAGTTTCCCAGAATGTTTCCCAAGCCAGGACTACCAGAGGAAGCATCCGTCTTACGTGTGCCTGTGCACACTGACCGCAGTAAAAGTGGTGAGTTATAAAGGGACGAACAAAAAACCCAAGATGTCCCTTTTGAGTGTCACCACGCCAGTATCTGTGATAGCAAAAGAGGTGGTAGAGGATCGGCCACTGAGGAAAAAGTGATTTTTGTTCTCAAGCTATTAGGGCCAATCCTTTCAGTTCATTCCCACAGTTTCCACAGAAAGAAATATCTAAGGAGTTGAGGCAAAGGCCACCAGAGAGTCTCCTCTGGTCCACTAATAGCTAACACTCGCAAAGGAAGAGGCTCACTGCATTTCCAATCCGACCAGATCCTGCAGTTCCCCATCTGTGTCCTCAAAAACCTCAAGGTCACAGTGCTTCTATGTCCATAGCTAGGAGGCATAGCCAGGACAAAGACTCACTTTCAGGTTGCTGGCCCCTGAGGCAGGCAGTCAAGAGAGTGACCTCTAGCTTGAGAGACGTTCCTGGAGCTAGAGCTCTGCCTTGCTCCCAAACATGCTCTTGTAACTCTTGGCTAGGTGCTTCCATACATGGAGTCTAAGTAAAAGTACATAGTAACAGCATGAATCACAAGTCCATTGAAAGTCTATGATCTGACAGGTTAGTTTGGTAGTTCTAATTCCCCACGCAATTATGAAATGGTCAAAGAAGCCAGGAAAAGGTGATCGAGAAAGGAAAGTTGGGTCCACACGCTTTGTCCATCTCTGGCTGCTCCCCTCGCAGGGACATTGGGTGTCTTTTGGCATTGGCAGTTTGGTATAAATCCTGACAAGGCTCTCCTTTTGGAGCTGCCTTCAGTCATTATGAGGGACTTCAAAACCCCAGAGGAGGGCTCATCACTTGCTTCACACAATTTGTGTCATTCATTCACACAAGCACACCGAAGGGTTAGTAAAATAAAGCAGAAAACATACATATGAGAAAGCAGGGTGGCTAGATCTCTGAGTGTTCTTACCTTGTCCTGAAGATCCCAGATGAGCCCCCAAGATGATAGCTTACAGTGAATGATGTCAGATTCATGATCTCCAAAGAAGAAGTTTTAGCTTCAAGACCAGGGACCAGATTTGATCACTCAAGAGTTTTTGTGTGGCAGAGTTTTATTAAGGTATGAAAAGGGACAGAGAATGCTTCTGACACAGACGTCAGAAGGGGGACAGAGAGTGCCCCCACTTGCTAGTCTTGCTAAGGCCTTATATACTTTTAGCAGACCCACTCCCACAATACACTTCTTACAAGATTAGTCAGAAGTTCTTATGAAGAAGAAACATGTCCTCAAGCAAGATACATTATTATATTGACTAAGACAAAGCAATATAGAAAAAAAAAAAAAAGTTTTTCCTTTTTACCTTGAAAGCCCCAGACCTGTTTCTCCTTCTCAAGGGCTCTGGACCCCTATCTCCTCCTCGGGGGCCCTGGACTTCTTATCAGCCTACCTAGTAATTGACTCTCTCAGTGCCACAGTAATTTATTTCTTTGATAACGTCCCCTATAGAAGATAATTTCTAGTGACACATGTGTCTCCATATTGTTTCTGTGTAGAGAACTTGAATCTTCTCTCCCTCCATCCCACCATCCTCCTTCATTAACCCCTCAAAAAATCATGACCAATATGTTTCTTTTGACATAAAATGGACTCTATACAATAAACAAATCCAATAAAGACTAAAACTCTCAAACATTTGCAAAAAGCAGATGAAGTGTTTTTTTTTTAGAAGAAGTTTACATGTAACACTCATTTTGCATACCCATACATCAAAATTAAGATATTGCAGCCATGAAATTAAAAGACGCTTACTCCTTGGAAGGAAAGTTATGACCAACCTAGATAGCATATTCAAAAGCAGAGACATTACTTTGCCAACAAAGTCTGTCTAGTCAAGGCTATGGTTTTTCCTGTGGTCATGTATGGATGTGAGAGTTGGACCGTGAAGAAGGCTGAGCACCGAAGAATTGATGCTTTTGAACTATGGTGTTGGAGAAGACTCTTGAGAGTCCCTTGGACTGTAAGGAGATCCAACCAGTCCATTCTGAAGGAGATCAGCCCTGGGATTTCTTTGGAAGGAATGATGCTAAAGCTGAAACTCCAGTACTCTGACCACCTCATGCGAAGAGTTGACTCATTGGAAAAGACTCTGATGCTGGGAGGGATTGGGGGCAGGAGTAGAAGGGGATGACAGAGGATGAGATGGCTGGATGGCATCACGGACTCAATGGACATGAGTCTGAGTGAACTCCGGGAGTTGGTGATGGACAGGGAGGCCTGGCGTGCTGCAATTCATGGGGTCACAAAGAATTGGACACGACTGAGCGGCTGAACTGAACTGAACATGAAATTAAGATATATACCAAACAAATTTCAGAGTTTAAAAGTCTGAGGTGAATGCTCATGTATGGTAAGTGACTTGAGTTGCAACAACTCTATTAATGCATAGCATTTGGTGAGCAAGTAGAATTTATTTTAAGTACTATGTTAGTCTCTATACAAGGAGTATATTTTGTTGCTTCCCTCTAGCCCACTTCTTCTCTAATAGTTGCAAATCAGCTTCTCAATATCTTCCCTTCTTTCTCTTCTTCATTGATGTACAAATAATTTTGATCTTTTTTTTTTAATACTGACCTGCAGATTTGTTTGGGAAAATCTGTGAGTGGGGAGTGAATTATAGTTTAAGAGGCTAATAAGGCCTCTCAAAGTTTCAGACTAAGTAAACTGAACATGTTTGTAAGCAAAAGAAATGAATAAGGAGAAGAGTGAGACTTTGCAAGAGAAAGTTTATAATGGTGGGATGTATGCACAGGGAGCATAGGTGTTATTTTCGGAAAGTAGAATTCTCTTGTTCCTCTCAGAGAGAAAGAGGGTGGTGTTAAGTGTAGGCTGAAGAAAAGGCTATATGCAAGAGAGCAGGTGTGAGGTAAGAGAGACACAGCACATTGGAAGAAAATACTTTCTCTCATGCTTCTGAGTAAGAGCAGCGATAGGATCACTTACTTAGATTCAAAGTCCAGTTCATTTCAGTTCATCTCACATTATTTGGGTGTCTCTTACATGACAAGAATTGTGATAGGTATCTATGATCTAAACAGAAATAATGCACAATCTCTGTATTGAAGGACTTTAAAATCTAGGTGGGAGACAGCTGCATAAATCCAGTCTAATGTTCATGGGAAGGCTTTCAGAGGAATTGCCACCTAAACTTGATTTTAAAGGATGTATAGACATTGACCATGAGAAGACAGAGAAGGAAATTATAAGCAGAAGGATAGCAATTGCCAAATCAGTCAGGATGGACAGATAAATGTTCAATGTTGATAGAACTCTTTCTCAATTGGTTTTTAACCTATTGCACCTTTGATGAACATGAAAAATATTCACATCCTTCTTTCAGAGATGCCAGATTGCCACCCACCAATAAAGACCCAGTTTTCTAGTATAAAACCTGAAGTTTTTTAGTGATGGAAAGACTCCGCCTGAGCAGATTGAACTGGCAGGGGGAATTATATGTAGGTTTTTTCATTAGCCATTATGCAGGAGGTGAATACTGAGAAGACTAGAGGTAGTGGAATATAGATGGAAAGGGAGTGGAAGCTAAGATTAGCAAGACTCCTGCTTTTCACCCAGAAGAGCCATAGATGCCTAGAAATTTTTCCAAGACAATCAAACAAGCTGCTTAAATTTTTCTACCAATTGAATTGCAATATAACTCCTGATTAGAATATAATATACAATATATACAATATAACAATTGATTAGAATAACTAACACATAGGAACTGCATTTCTCACTTCTACATGTTTCAGAAAATTGTACCAGTGTTCTTTCTATCTGCAGTTAAGTAAAGTTCAACAGTTGGATTGAATTGATCCTTTGGCTGTCAAAGAAATAAATAAGCAAACCAAAAAACTGATTTCCAAGTTCATGTTAATTAAGCAATCTTAGAAGCTATTTGGATAATCCATTTAGACTTCTCCAACTTTCTAATTACCATGTCCATAGGGGAATAATGTAATTAAGCTAGCTTTGCTTAAAGATATTTATTCATAATATCATAGGTTAAATTCACTGTTGTATTATGATTCAAATACTCCATGGTTTATAATTTTACATTCAATAATCTATTCTTAATGTCTTTGGATACATTTTATGGGAGGAATGGATAACTGGATTAAAATGGCACACATGTATGAGATTCAGAGATTTTAACATTAAAATTAGTACAAGAATAAAGTTATGGTAAATAAAATATTTTTGGATATTGTAAATACATTCACATAGTGGGTATCAATGTATTCTGTTTCATAAAACATTAATTGCATAGGACAGCATGATCATGAGAAAAAGAATCACACACACACACACACACGTGAAAGTTGCTCAGTTGTGTCTGACTCTTTGCGACACCCTGGGCTATAGTCCATGGAATTCTTCAGGACAGAATACTGGAGTGGGTAGCCTTTCCCTTCTCCAGGGGCTCTTCCCAACCCAGAAATCAAACTGGGGTCTCCTGCATTGCAGACAGATTCTTTATCAACTGAGCTATCAGAGAAGCTCATATATATATTTATATATATTCATATTCTTTCCCATTATGTTTGTTGTTATTCTGGTTTTCCACATGGTCAGGGGTTGCTGCAGCACCCTGATGAGAGGGGTCACATTCATGTATGCCTGGGCCATACCCAGCTGTAACTGCCCTGGTAGGGTCACCCTCACAAGGGGGCTGGTTCGAGCTCCCTATCTAGAATCCTGAATGGCAGTCCTCTTTCCTGTCCCTTACCTAGGGGCCACTGAGGGCTCTAAAGGATGGAGAATTATGCTCCATCTCATACTAATTATTTGTAAACCACCCTCCCCCACTATTTCTCATACTTTCTATACCCAATTTTAGAAGCCTCCCAGAGACACATTATATTCTATTCTTTTGGACTTGCCTCTGGCTGTCTCCTCTCATTAGATCTCTCCTCCACGCTAGCCTCCAGAGTTAGGTAGTTCCTCTTATATGTTTATCCAAGTTGCAGGCCCCATCATTCTTCCCTGTGCACTGAGTTTTCTTGATTTTCCTTCATGCTACCTTTAGAAAATGGCCATATATATATATATATATATATATACATATATATATATGATGTATGTATGTATTACATAATCATGATGGATTATGAGGTATTATTATCAAAGAAGTTTTCTCTCTTCTCTCATTTTTCCTCTTTTAATATTATCTTTAATTGTGGTAGAATATATTTGACATGAAGTTTGCCATTCATAACCATTTTAAGTGTACTATTCAGTGGCATCAAGTGTATTCATAACATTAAATAGTCATAGTTAATATCTATTTCCAAAATTTTTCATCATCCCAAACAGAAAGTCTATTTCCATTAGACAATTATTAACTCCCCGTTTCTCCCAGCCTCTTGTTGTTGTTCAGTCACTCAGGCATTTCTGACTCTTTGAGGCCCCATGGACTACAGATTGCCAGGCTTCCCTGTCCTTCATTATCTCTCAGAGCATGCTCAAATTCATGTCCATTGAGTCGGTGATGCCATCCAACCATCTCATCCTCTGTCATCCCCTTCTCTTCCCACCTTCAATCTTTCCCAGCCTCAAGGTCTTTTCACATGAGTCAGTTCTTCGGATGAGGTGGCCAAAGTATTGGAGTTTCAGATTCAACATCAGTCCTTCCAATGATCATTCAGGACTGATTTCCTTTAGGATGGACTGGCTGGATCAGAATAATCTAGTGGTTTTCCCGACTTTCTTCAATTTAAGTCTGAATTTGGTAATCAGGAGTTCATGATCTGGGCCAGTCAGCTCCAGGTCTTGTTTTTGCTGGCTGTATAGAGCTTCTCCATCTTTGGCTTCAAAAAGATAATCAACCTTATTTCAGTATTGACTGTCTGGTGGTATCCATGTGTAAAGTCTTCTCTTGTGTTGTTGGAAGAGGGTGTTTGCTATGACCAGTGTGTTCTCTTGGCAAAACTCTGTTAGCCTTTGCCCTGCTTCATTCTGTACTCCAAGGCCAAATTTGCCTGTTACTCCAGGTATTTCTTGACTTCCTACTTTTGCATTCCAGTCCACTATAATGGAAAGGACATCATTTTTGGGTGTTAGTTCTAAAAAGTCTTATAGGTCTTCATAGAACCATTCAACTTCAGCTTCTTCAGCATTACTGGTTGGGGCATAGACTTGGATTACTGTGATATTCAATGGTTTGCTTTGGAAATGAACAGAGGTCATTCTGTCGTTTTTGAGATTGCATCCAAGTTCTGCATTTCGGACTCTCTTGTTGACCATGATGGCTTCTCCATTTCTTCTAAGGGATCCCTGCCCACAGTAGTAGATATAATGGTCATCTGAGTTAAATTCATCCATTCTAGTCCATTTTAGTTTGCTGATTCCTAAAATGTTGAGGTTACTCTTGCCACCTCCTGTTTGACCACTTCCAATTTGCCTTGATTCATGGACCTGACATTCCAGGTTCCTATGCAATATTGCTCTTTACAGCATCGGACCCTGCTTCTATCACCAGTCACATCCTCAACTGTGTGTTGTTTTTGCTATGGCTCCATCTCTTCATTCTTTCTGGAGTTATTTCTCCACTGATCTCCAGTAGCATATTGGGCACCTATTGACCTGGGGAGTTCATCTTTCAGTGTTCTTTTTGCCTTTCATACTGATCATGGGGTTCTCAAGGCAAGGATACTGAAGTGGTTTGCCATTCCCTTCTCTAGTGGACCACATTTTAGCAGAACTCTCCACCATGACCTGTCTGTCTTGGGTGGCCCTAGATGGCATGGCTTAGTTTCATTGAGTTAGACAAGGCTATGGGCCGCGTGATTAGATTTGTTAGTTTTCTATGATTGTGGTTTCAGTCAGTCTGCCCTCTGATGCCCAAGGGACTCTCAAGAATCTTCTCCAATACCACAATTCAAAAACATCAGTTCTTCAGTGCTGAGCCTTCTTTATGGTCCAACATTCTCACATCCATACATGTCTACTGGAAAAACCGTAGCTTTGACTAGACGGACCTTTGTTTGCAAAGTAATGTCCAGCCCCTGGTCACCTGTAATTTACTTTCTATCCCTATGAACCTGCCTAGTCCAGATATTTCATATAAGTGGAATCATAGAATATTTGTTCTTTGGTGTCTAGCTTAGCGTAATGCTTGTCATTGAGCATAATGTTTTCAAGGCTCATCTATTGTGTGTCAGAATTCAATTCCTTTGCATAGCTGAATAACATTCCATATTATGTATATACCATATTTGTTTCTCCCATTTCCTTAAAATTTATTTTTCAGCTGGAAGAGTTATTCTTCTCCCTCGATCAAAAGTCAGGCAAGATCTCTGACTTTTAGTCACTTGTAAGCAGTAGAAAATCTTAATATCACTTTTTGTTGTACATTCATAATCTAATCCATTAAAAATGCCTTGTGCCAAAAAAAAAAAATGTGATATAACATTAAATCTTCTCCCCTGGTCCTTGAGGCCCAGACCTGTGTGCCATACCTGAGTGCATTTGGCACAGAAGCTCAAATGGGCTGATGCAACTCACTGGTCACTTTGAGGGTTCATCAGGTCCTACCTAAACCATGACTCTTTACTCATCTCATATTAAGGTTGACAGGAAACATTAATCAGTGATTATCCACTTTATTCCCTTGAGAAGTATCTCTTCAGATACAGTTTTTCTTTTTTTTAAATTCTAGTACTTAAAATTAGTTTATCTTGAATAAAAATAACTTAACCCTATGTTAGCGCCTATGATGTTTCAGCCTCATTATAGGATCATTCCTACAGACCAGAGTCCCCTGTCCTTATAGTGGTAGCAAAATCCTAACCCTGTTCCTGTAGATATAACAGATATGTGTTTCTGCCTAAAATATGCTCACAGACACAATTACAAAGACTTGTCAAGATATGTGTGGAGGATTAGAGGCAGACGCTTTAACCTCTGAGCCACCAAGGAAGCCCCTTGTAGTGGATAAGAACTTGGAAATGATCAAATTTTCAATAATATCATAGTGGTTAAATACATTTTTGAGATGTCTGTATAATAAAGTACAACAAAATATATCTTGTTTAAAAAAATGGCAATCTGGTTAGGCTGAGAAATTTTCTTCTGATGGTTTTAATATTAATTTTTTTCACTCTTTTACTTAAAACAGCTATTTTTTCAGTATTCATATTGGCTGGAATCACAAAATCAAATTTGAATTCTGATAATTTATCTTAATTTTACATACCCTGTATTGTTCTCCTGTCTTCCAGTATTCATAGTGGGAATGTAAAAGTATAATTAAGAACTTGAACTTGCAAATCAGGCATACCTAGATTTTGGTTGTGTGAATTTAGGCAAATTTTAAATGTCTTAAGCTTAGTATTAGTTATTTCTCTTTATATTTCTGTCTATCCATCTGTCCTTATCTATAAAATTGACATAATAGTACTCACTTCAGAGGCTTGCCATCGTGATTGGTTAGATCAGGTACAAAAGGTGCCTTTTTCTTTTCTCTCTTTCTTTTTTTTTTTTTGGAATAAACTTCAATGTACTAAAAAATAAAAATGAACTTTCCTTTTGAGGCAAGCATCACTTTGTCTTAAATACACAGGCTCTTTGGATCCCCATTGCCTTGTGGATAGTTGCTGCTACAATCTATGTAACTTATTTTCCCTTAGATGAAACCCCGGTTCCATGAGGTCTTGTTCCATGAATACAGAACATAGAAGTTTCTGAATCTAGATCTAAATTTTGTTTGTGCTCTTTGGTCCTTAACTGGAGTCGTGGCCCACTGTTGTTGTTTGTTGATTTGCTTATGTAGGTATTCTTTCCTAAAGAAAGTTAACATTCTTATATCATAAATTACCTTAACAAGAACAACAGACAACAGAATAAAAATACTGTCAACCAAAACAAACTCCCCCCGCCCAGACCCTTCCAGAATGCATTTCAAGCTGTCACATATTTACTGAGTATTTGAATGGCTGTCTTAGAATGTTAGAAATGACTCTCGAGTTCAAAGTGACATTGACTACACCCAAAATGGAATATTTTTTTTCCTTAGAGAGGTTCCTGCCAGCTAAGCCTTTTATTGTTGTAGAAAGGTTGGCATTAAATCACAGGGTAAAGTCAACTTTACCTCCTCCAATTTTGGTGCTGCATTTTTATTTTGGACCTCCTACATGCTTAATGGTGGCAGTAGAGCTAATATTGAAGATGGGCTGGGGCTGGATTTCATTCGCTGGCGTGCATCAGATCTCCTTTTATTATCTCTGGTTACCTAGCAACAGATAATGTTGAACTAAGGCCAGATGATGCCATCTAGGCTCATCCTTGTGCTGTGATTCTGAGTGTTTATCCATTAACTATATTTCTTTAATGTTCACGTAAAGGTCCATATTAGTGTGAAAAATGGGAAAGAGTGATTTGTTTAATGAAATAGCCGCACGGTATTTGAATCTCTAATAAAGTGCAAGTGCAAGCTTGCTTTAAAAATATGCTGAGTAAACTTCTTTGTGTGTGTGTGCGTGTATATATATATATATATGTATATATATATATATAATTTGCAGAAAAAATAATTTGGTGGTGACTTACTATAATTTAAAAAGAAGTGGAAGTGATTTCTCTATAGGTGGTTTCTTTCAAATGGCAGGTTTAAAGGTGGCTGATCACAGTAAGGAACTAATTGCCTGGTTTTAACTAGGCTCACTGCTGTAAGACATCTTGAAAATATTTCTTCTCCTGGTGTTTGTATCACCTTGAGCTTCAATATAATGATACCATACTCTCTTTGTATTGAGCCTTATTTCAACAGAAAATAAGAACTATTTTCACTTTTTGAAAATCAGAATTAGTGTAAAAAGTTTAAAGCAGCTAAAAAATGTTTTTCATCTTTTAAAAATTCTGCTCAGAGAAGTCAGCTTGTTTTATTTTTTAAAGTTAATAATACTGTGACTTTAACTTCTCTCGATTATTTCTGTGATATTTGTCACTTTTACTTCAGAAATACGATTACCAGTGCAAGTGGAGTATAATTGCATGAATGGATTTATGGAGAACCATGAGGATCTCAAAATTATATAATCTAAATTTGAAAATTAAGATTATCTAGTTTTATCACTAACTCTTCAATCTAACCAAAATTTAAATTTAGAATGAATAAAATCAATGTAAAATAAAACGTTCAACATTTTAAAAATGACTTCTAATTTAATCCAATAGCCTCTACTCTATGTTTATTATGTTTATATGACTGATAAAGACATTTTAGATCTTTAGGTCTTGCAAATGTGAAAAAGCAAAGTCCTTGTTGTCAGGTAACTTATGATTTATGGAAGAGATAATGGACATGTAAGAGACTAGAACCAAGGTAGAATGGAACAGAAATCTATGCAGATATAAATACCTGTACATACTAGATCTGTTCAAGAGAAATAAGGGCTTAAATTTTTCAGGTCAGTGGTTCTCAAATGTGCGCTGTAGACTAGCATATTTTGAGAACTTTTCAGAAATGCAAATTCTTGAGCTTCATCACAGACTACAAACTCAAAAACTGTGGAATAGAGTCCAAGAATCTGTTTTCACAAGCCCTCCAGGTACCTCTGAGGCATGATGAAATTTGAGAACCACTAGATATGAGCTGTCACGTATAGCAGCCACTGGAAACAAGTTGCTGCATACTCTAAATCTAAATTAATTAAAATCAGGATTTGACTTTTAGTTGCATTAGTTACATTTCAAGTGGTCAGTAGCCACCATATTAGACAGTACAGACATATAACATTCCCATCATTGCAAAAAGTTTTATGGGACAGCATTGCTCTGGAGCATGAAGACCTCAATGGAAAATTGAGAAATGAAAGAAAGTAGATTTCACTCAAATCACACAGATTCTTAAATGCATAAGTAAGGAATTTGAACTATAATCTTGGAGAAGAATGATTTTTATTTTTTTAAAGACATGAAAAGCCTGGACTTTGTTTATGGAACATCACCCTTACAGTCAAGTGCCTGGTGCTTCCTACTGATGAGACAGTGGGAAAGCAAACAACAGGTTTATTGGCACTGAGACTGAAATAGTGGGAAGGAAAAGAAGAATGTGTGTTTATAAAATCTTGAGAATACAGACCCAATGGGAACTGCTTACTCTGAATGAGAGGTAGTCAGAGAAATAAATAAGACTGGATTTTGAGTGAATAATTGGGACAAGGTTAATGCTGTTAGGAGTGAGAAAGAAACAGCAGTAGTTTATCACATTACACGAAAAAAAAGATCATGGGTTTGCCATGCAATTTTATCAATCCTTTCTTCATTACTCTTATAACATAGTTTTATCCTGTTATTGTCCTTCCCTTTCTGATAATTTTTTAGATTGCTGGTTTTCATGAAGAAAATGAATATTTTCCCAATAATTACTGTGAATGTTTTTCAAAGATGTAAGCAGTTTTATTTATCAGTGGATCAGGTGGAATATGTCCAGACAATTTCTTCTCTTTTGGCTAGAAAAAAACTTTTTCTGGATGAAAGAGTTGAAAAAAAAGAAACCAGGTTGTAATGTATTATGTGAAAATTCTGGCTTCTTCAAGTATCTGAACATTATAGTTTTAGTCTGTGGAAAAATTGAAATGTTTTTCAGTTTCATGTGAAATAGAATACAGTTGACCCTTGAACAACATGGGTTTGAACTACATGGGTCACTTATACATGGATTTTTAAAAGTAGTAAATACTATAGTACTATATGATCCTGGCTTGGTTGAATCCACAGATGCTGAACCATGGGTTCAGAGGAACCATGTATGTGGAGTGCCAACTATAAATTATATGAGGATTTTTAACTGTGTAGAAGGTCAGCATGCATAACCCTCAAGTTATTCAAGGGTAAACTGTATACAGAGTGCTAAGAGTGTCAAGAATTGTTCCAGTCCTTTATTTGCTTACAAATTTCACAGTAGTGTATACTATTATACATAAATATACATGTATCTCTGTGGATTAACTTTATTTTATTTTTGAACATTAAAAAATCATAATGGTTAACATATAATAACTTGTGCATGTTAATCAGTTCTTTATAGAGATAGCATAATTGGTATGGTTTGAGATATTATATTAAGATATAAAAATAATCACCCTGTTCTATGTCCAAAATTCCATGTTGTAGTCCTACTACTTTAACAATAAAGAGTAAAATTCTGTGGGCTAAAATTTCCCCATTTATGTAATGAAGAGCTTCAACTAGATTACCTTGATCTTTCTGACTCTATAGCATAAAAACATAATGGCTCGCAAATTATTTATTAGCTGCTATCAATCAAAGAGCATACCTCGTGGGTGAAGAGGTGGCACAGAGCAGGCAACTTATTGAGAAGGCAAAGGAAATAAGATGTGGGGCAGAGGATGGAGTTGTTTGTATCACGTTGAACAGTAGCAACTGGAAACTTAACTTGAAGACTCGGATACCTGGGGTAATGTTCCAATAGGGAAATTAGTATCCTCATGTACATGTGATTGTAACTGGTAATAGTATGATGGAAAATGAAGAAGAATACTACTTAAGGTAGTCAGGATGTGGAATGAGAAGGTTTTTTACACAGACTCACTCTGTTCATGTAACTGTTGTACTTGATCTGTCTCTAGCTTCTGCTTATATTGTTAAACACATATATTCAGAATTTGTACAGGGTAGAAGTGAATTTGGAAGATACATTCATGGGCAAATATCTGATGGGATAGAAAGAACTGAGTAGGGAATCATGAAGACTTGTTTGGGTGCTAGCTCCTGTAACTAGTACCATCAGTTCAGTTCAATTCAGTCACTCAGTCGTGTCCAACTCTTTGCAACCCCATGAATTGCAGCATGCCAGGCCTTCCTGTCCATCACCGACTCCCAGAGTTCACTCAAACTCATGTCCATCAAGTCAGTGATGCCATCCAGCCATCTCATCCTCTGTCGTCCCCTTCTCCTCCTGTCCCCAATCCCTCCCAGCATCAGAGTCTTTTCCAATGAGTCAACTCTTCCCATGAGGTGGCCAAAAAGTATTGGAATTTCAGCATCAGCATCATTCCTTCCAATGAACACCCGGGACTGATCTCCTTTAGAATAGACTGGTTGGATCTCCTTGCAGTCCAAGGGACTAGTGCCATCAGTTCAGTTCAGTTCAGTCAGTCATGTCTGACTCTTTGTGACCCCATGAATTGCAGCATGCTAGGCATCCCTGTCCATCACCATCTCCCGGAGTTCACTCAGACTCATGTCCGTTGAGTCAGTGATGCCATCCAGCCATCTCATCCTCAGTCGTCCCCTTCTCCTCCTGCCCCCAATCCCTCCCAGCATCAGAGTCTTTTCCAATGAGTCAACTGTTCGCATGAGGTGGCCAAAGTACTGGAGCTTCAGCTTTAGCATCATTCCTTCCAAAGAAATCCAGGGTTGATCTCCTTCAGAATGGACTGGTTGGATCTCCTTGCAGTCCAAGGGACTCTCAAGAGTCTTCTCCAACACCACAGTTCAAAAGCATCAATTCTTTAGTGCTCAGCTTTCTTCACAGTCCAACTCTCACATCCATACATGACCACTGGAAAAACCATAGCCTTGACTAGATGGACCCTAGTCGGCAAAGTAATGTCTCTGCTTTTGAATATGCTATCTAGGTTGGTCATAACTTTCCTTCCAAGGAGTAAGCATCTTTTAATTTCATGGCTACAGTCACCATCTGCAGTGATTTTGGAGCCCCCCACAATAAAGTCTGACACTGTTTCCACTACTTCCCCATCTATTTCCCATGAAGTGATGGGACCAGATGCCATGATCTTCATTTTCTGAATGTTATGCTTTAAGCCAACTTTGTCACTCTCCTCTTTCACTTTCATCAAGAGGCTTTTTAGTTCCTCTTCACTTTCTGCCATAAGGGTGGTGTCATCTGCATAACTGAGGTTATTGATATTTCTCCCAGCAATCTTGATTCCAGCTTGTGCTTCATCAGCCCAGCATTTCTCATGATGTACTCTGCATATAAGTTAAATAAGCAGGGTGACAATATAGAGCCTTGACGTACTTCTTTTCCTATTTGGAACCAGTCTGTTGTTTCATGTCCATAGTGCCATGGTGTTTCACAATTTATTACGTTGACCCCTGCTTCTGTGCCAACAACCTTTTGAGTACACTTGACTTCTTAGACAGCAGCAGGGAGAGTGATCTACAGAGCAAGTGGCTAACTTGCTGTAATTTCCAGCCAGTCTACCTAGCTTACCAATTCACTGAAACTGGCAGCACTCCAGATCAAAACTCTTTCTGGTAACCATGCCAACAAGTAGTTCTAGGTAGACAAGATGGATTGTGAACATTCAAAATTTTGATATTGACCATGTCCAAACTAGAGAAAGAAATAGTGGATATGTACAGCAGTAAGGAGTGACTGATTATATAGATGAGTTTAATGCCTTTCATAAAACACTTGATAATTTTTTCCTCCCATAGTCTCATCCTTTATCTGCAGCACCAACAATTACTAAATTTCTCTCCAGGCCTTTACCAGTGGGGCTTGCTAATTGCAGATTCTCAGCCTCCTGATTATCATTAACTTCGTTTTTATAGTCATTTCTTATTGACTCAAGGAGGCATGTCTATTACCAGGGAAACCATAGTGATGGGGCACAAAAACAGTTAAATTTATGCTTAAGCCTGGTCAGATTCCATTTTTGTTTTCTGCTTTTCCCACTCCACTGACCACAAATTGTTTTGTGACAATGCATTTATTCTCGTCCTCTGTATTTCTAGACAAGAGATTCCTCAGTGACCAGAAGAGAGTTTTGAGTTTTTATTATCTCACCAGAGAACTGAAAACAGTTTTTCAGTTCAGAAAATCCTTTACAAGATTTTCCGTAAAGTATATGGTTTATAATTCTTAAAATTGATTACTGCACTGATACATTTGTCTTAATGTGATCATTATTCTCATTTTAATATAAGTCCTTTCTTAGTCCTCTTTTCTCCCAGAAGCGTAAACTCTGGGCTCTCTCTCTCTCTCTCTCTCTATATATATATATATATATTTTTTTTTTCCTCCTGAAAAAAGAGGAGTTTGGATTTGGTGATCTCTGAGTCCCTTCAAGCTGAAGTCTGAAAGCTGAGGGTGATTATAAAAGGATTTTCCTGGTTTCTTGATATTGAAGTCATAAGGAGTGGCCGCTGTACTACTTTCTAAAACATGCTTTAGATTCACTGAAGGGAGTAAAGCACTGCAGTGGTCTGACACTGAATGCTGTGCATCTTCTGATTTTCCTCAAATTGTTGCCTTTCACTCTTCCATGCAGTAATTTTGCAGGCATTCAGTCATTGCAGCCGGTGACATTTTTCTAATTTTAACTCAGGTTAATCAGCTGGGTGAGTATTGATGAACAAGCATTTGTTAAAACCATGTCTCAGGTAATGTCAATTTGGATTGAACACGTGCCATGCCAAAGAGATTTCTTCATTAACCTGCTGACCCTGCCAATGAGAGCTCAATGTTGTTTCAAGAAAGAGTCCTAGAAGCACATGGCCCATTGCTACTTTTACTGTTGGCCTCAGTGTTCTGTGAATATATGCCTTTCATTTTCCTTATCAAAGCTAAATAATTTATGAAGACTATTTAAACACATAATTTTAATTTTTAAATATGCTGGTGACTCTGTAATAATTTATCGAGCTCTGGAGGTGTTGAGATATAGAAATATCTAGGCACAAGATAGGACTGAATGAGCTACTTCTATGATTTGATTTACTTATTTCTTTATTCATTTATCAAAAATAGATAGGTCTATTTTGAAGCCACTTATCACTAAAGTTTTCCCTGACAAGCCTGAGACCCTCTCTCAGGGACAGGATATTATAATATCCATCTTGCCATTTTTGACAGTGTAGTATAGCTGCTGCTGCGGCTTTCACCCTGGAAAACCTAGTGCGTGTCCATTTTACTTTCTGTCAAATTTGCTTAAGTAATAAAAATTATATATTTCCACTAAAAATAATACTATGTTCATCATGGATTAATGAGTTCAACATCATCATCAAAAATTGGATAATTTAGGAGGATTTCCTTGGCGGTCCTGATGTTATGACTTTGCTTTCCAATGCAGAAGGTATGAGTTTGATCCTTGGTTGGGGAGCTAGGATCCCACATGCCTCATGGCCAAAACAAAACATAAAACAGAAGCAATATTGTAGTAAATTAAATAAAGACTTTAAAAAATGGTCCACATCAAAAAAATATTTTTTTAAAAAGTGGATAATTTACGTACAAAAAAATCTATGAAATGCACAAATATTAAGGGGCCACCTTAAAGAATTTTGCACATATACCCCCCAGGTTAAGATACAGGTATCCCTTCCCAGTCTGATCTTCTCCTTTGCCCTGTTGAGGAAACTACTATTCTGATTTCTATCATCATCACTAATTTTGCAAGAATTTTTTATTCAGATCCAGATCCAGAGTAGCTCTGTCTTTCAGTAGTTCACAATATAATGAGGGGAGATAAGAGCCATGAAGAAATTACCAGAATACAAAAGGAATCCTTAAGTGTTGTATGTTTGCGAGATTAATAATGCCATCCCAGATTTCAGAGTGTTTGGTATTTATAAACATGTGTACACTTATAATGGACCCTCACAACACTGTTGAAAAATGAATGCTATCGTCTCCTTTTATACTTGAGGCAGCTTGAGATAATAAAGCTTAACTATTGATAACATGCCTGTATTAGTTTTCTATTGCAATGTAATGAATTAACACATATTTAGCTGTTTAAACTGACAGAATTCATCATCTTATTTCCTGTGGGTCAGGAACCCAGACACAGGCTAGAAGGTGTACACCAGTGGGCAGGAGTCTCTGGGGGCATCTGACTAACCTAAAGGTCAGTAGTGTCACACAGGTGATAGGAAACAAAGCAAACATGGCTGCATATCTTATGCATCTTTACATCATGCTTTTATGTGAACATGAAGAGGGAAATGACATTTAAAAAGGCTCTTCTAACCAGCTGAAGTTATTATTGATGGAGTTCTTATGTTCCATGATTAGATTTAAAGCTATTAGTAATCTTAGTGGGAGAGAATTTTAGTTCCATTTCAAAGATATGGAAGCAGATGCTTGGAGAATTTAATTAACTTGCCTAAGTTCACACAGCTTTTACATAAATGGGCTAGGATTCTAACCTGGTTCTTTCTGACTCCAAATCCTTTGCTCTTATCCTCTCTATTACATGCCTGAACATAATATGTGAACTAGCCTTTGACAGACCTGTAGATTTTTGAAAGTTAGAGATATGATCAGAAATTATCATTAATAATCAGAAATAACAGTGAAAACAGAGGTAGAGATTTGGAAAGTGTCAGAAATATTATTTGGACTGTGGGTTTCCTGATAGCACAGCTGAACTGAACGAATGAAGTTTTCACCTTTCCTTAGACTAGTGTTTTATTGAGAAATACTTTATTTTGATACCAAGGACTTCTATTTATGAATACTATAAATGGCCCTGTGGAAGTTTGCAGTACACATGTAAGGAAAGTGCTCATTTCCTGTGCAGTATCTTTTTCTTAAGGACATTTGGGAGGAATTTCTTTCTACTTTTCAGATGAAGAAGAGCTGAGTTCACTGAAATGAGTTATAATTATTTTCCCTCTTTGCCTGCTCAGAAAGCTTGGTGCCGAATCTGCGGCCCACCTTCACATGTATGTGACATTATGATCAATGTGTTTCCCCTTTTTTGGTCTTACCCTCTTTTAATATATCTTATCTTGATAAGATACCTTAAATTCTTTTTTGGAATTAGGGTATAAATAAGCAAATATATGAATAAAATTCAGGTAGGTTGTTTCCAGGAACCACTTATAAATTTGCAGGTAGGCAGAGTTCCAAAGCTTAGCTGTCAGTCCTCCCAAACCAGGTGAACTGAACAGTAAATCATTAACTTGGCTGTTATGTTTTTTTAAGTAGATCCCAGTGACAAGGCCCAGGCATTGCATTATAAAGATCAGGGTTTGGACCTACTGATAAAGATTCCACTCTGGTGTCCCCTTTCTTTAATTGAGAGAGTAACTAGATTCAAAGGATGTAAAAGGGGCATTATAAGAAATTAAGGTCCTTCAACAATTACTTCAAAATCTGTGTCAGCTCAATTTAGATAAAAGTGTGCTGGCACAGACTCAGAATGTGGTACATCAGCAAAGTGATGATCGTTACAAATCAAAGCATCACACCCCTTTCACATTTTCAGAAATGTAAAACTGTATTAGAAAAAAAGGATGCTGTACAACTCTGTTGCAAATGGGATATGGGAATTCGTTGTTGTCACTGAGCTAAAGAGTTCATGGCAATAGCTTAAAAAGAAAAAAAAAGAAAAAACCTGAGTAGTAAACATTAGCAAAGCAAGTAACTTTTAAAATCTCATAGAAATACCAGGAAACCAGAAGAAGGAAGTGGATAAAGAAGCGGTTAAAAATCAAACAGAAAAATAAAGGAAGATGGGAATCACATAGTATGAGAGTATAGAAGAAGAAGAGGGGACTGTCCTAGAAAACTTTGAGGACAGAAACTCAGTGAGAGAGGTAAATGGTTGAGGGACACATGAATCATGGGAAAGGAGAAGGCAAACAAGAGAGTCAAGAAGATGCTAATCTAGAGGCAAAAGAATTTCAAGGAGAATAATTGCTGAGAGGTGGCAATTACTTATGCATTTAATGTTTGTCATAAGATGAATATTGATGCAGCAGGAAAATTGGGTTGAAGTAATAGCAACCAGTTGCCTATTGTTGATATTCTTTCTTGTGAAACTGGGGAAATTAAGAGACTCTTCTCTATTCAATGCAAAGAAATTGTGATTTGCTAGATTCCTCTGGGGGTTTCCCTGGTGGCTCAGTCAGTAAAGAATCTGCCTGCAATGCAGGAAACCCAGGTTCAGTCCCTGGGTTGGGAAGATCCCCTGGTGAAGGAAATGGCAATTTGGACCTTACATACTGAGCAACTAAGGGGCACCTATGCTTATTTAATCACTAATCAGTTCAGAACTAAAATACATTTCAGTTCATGCTTGTATTATTTTACTGTGGCTGCTGAACAAATTATCACAATCACTGCAGCTTAAAATAGCAGAAACTTATTTTCTTATAGTGCTAGAAGCCAAAAGTCCAAAATCTGTGTTTCTGGGCCAAAATCAAGGTGTTGGCTGAGCCACACACTGTTTTAAGGCTCTAGGGGAACATCTGCTGCGTCCTCTTCCAGCTTCTGTAGATTGCTGGCATTCCTTGGCTTGTGGCTGCATATAATTCTAGATTTCAAGGCCAGTGCCTTCAAATCTCTGTCTGCTCCTTCTTCTCATTGCTTTTCCTCTCTTTGCAGTCTCTCACAATCTCTCTTGTAAGAATACGGCATTAAGGGCCCACCTGTGTAATTCAAGATCATCTCCCCATCTCAAATTCCTAACTTAATCATATTCTTTCAGAGATTAGAATTTGTCATCAAGGAACCATTATTTAACGTACAACAATGACCTGTTTAAACATAAAATGGTATCTTGGCATAAAATAAGCACTTTGGTATAAATCTGTTCTGTTTTAATCTCGCTAGGCCTCAGTTTGATTCATCCTTCACATTACTGTGTCACTGTAAAAACTAAATGAGATCATGTTTATAAAAGTGTTTTCTAAGTGATAAAGCACTATACAACTATAAGGCAATGTTAATATTTTAATATCAGACATTTACTCTAATAAAATATTGGGGGCTTCCCTGGTGGCTCATTGGTAAAGAATATGCCTGCCAATGCAGGAGATGCAAGTATGATTCCTGGGTTGGGAAGATGCCCTGGAGAAGGAAATGGCAGCACACTCCAGTATTCTTATGTGGGAAACTCATGGACAGAGGAGCTTGGTGGGTTATAGTCTGCGGGGTCGCAAAAGAATTGGACTGACTTAGCGACTAAACAACAACCATTTTCTTGTGACCATTAAAAATAGTACTGTGATACTATAATGATATGATTTGAGGGAACCAGGGAAGACTTACAGAATCAAAGATATTTCTTCTTTTTTTCTCTGCTTCCTTACTTATTAAATGTGAATAATAATAGCACCCACATCCTAGGGGTTGTTTTCAGGATTCAGTTAAATGAGTTAATATATCTAAAGTACTCAGAAAGTGTTAGACACATTGAGTTAGGAATAATAACAATGAAAAACCAAACTAATAGCTCAGAGCTCTGGATAATTGGTCTGAAATTTGGGAAAAGGATGTACCACTTGGAAATAGGAAGGAGTCTCTGAAAGGTCTGAGCTGAGATTGCCAAAAAAATGTTCCGATAAAACCCTCAAATGGAAAATGTTATTTTGGTGGTTAACCCTACCTTCACATTTTTTTCCAATTAGTATTATTTAACATGTATGCAAGCTATTTTTTGTATTCAATGTTCATGTTAGTTAATTACTAAATGACAAAAATATAGCTCTGAAAAATGTTATAAGCAGAACACATTGGCCAACACTAGGGTTCCATGTAGTCTGTAAAACAGGCCATTGGGATGGGAAAATTATTGATATTTTTAATCCCTATAAAATAGGCCTTATATTTCCCACATGTGGTGGAAATTGAGTCACATAAAACAAATCCACATAAATAAATCAGACTATCAAATAAGGCCAATAATAAAGGCATTGTGGAAGTCCAAACAGGGTAGAAGGGGCTAGAAAAGGTTTCATAAAATAGATATTTGAACTGAGTCTAGAAAGATGAACAGGAATATATTTCTTAGGCAGAAGTGTAGGATCATGTTTCAGGCTTGATAAGCAACATAAGAGGGCCTGAAAGGACATAATCGATTCAGGGAACTGTGACTAACTATTAAAAAATAAAGTTTAGTGAGCATTTGTAGTATTCTGAGTAATGTCTTTGAGAAGATTGACACCATGCTATCAAGGAACTTGCTGTTCTAATGAGTACGCCCTTTTATATAGGTGGGCATAGGCTGAGTTTACACACAAAAAATTATCTTAGTAAATTTCCAGTTTAGAAAGTATAGCCTAGAATTTGAATATACAGATTGAGATGGTATACTGAAGCTATGGATATTTTATATTATATTTCTCTTTATTTCCCAGAATGTGTCATTGAGTGTATTAAGGGTTAAGGCATTCTATAACAGATAGAAAATAGAGATGTTCCAATCATGGATGTGATATTTAAAGCTTATGCCAGTCCTCACTACATTGAGAAAGCGGATTAGATGGAAGAGGCTTCAGTGGAGGGTAAAGAGATTCCTTAACCTTCCCTATTCCAACTTTTCTAGAACCCCAATAACATCTTTTAATTCAAAACTTTGCGGACTTCCCTGATGGTCCAATGGCTAAGACTCCAAACTCCCAATGCATAGGGCCCAGGTTCGACCCCTGCTCCAGGAACCAGATCCCACATGCTGCAATTAAGACCCACTGCAGCCACTCCAGCGTTCTTGCCTGGAGAATCCTAGGGACGGGGGAGCCTGGTGGGCTGCTGTCTATGGGGTCGCATAGAGTTGGACACGACTGAAGTGACTTAGCCGCAGCAGCAGCCACATAAATGAATCAATAAATATTAAAGAAAAAGGAAACTTTGAACCAAAAGATGGACTTTGGAGTCATGGCAAGGAGATGGAGAGATGAATTTCAGGCTTTTAGCTAAGTGCCTGCAGCTTCAAAGTGAAGTATACCACAGAAGTCTAATTTCTAATTTTCTAATATCCCACAGAAGACTTTGAACATAGGCATCCAGGAGCCTGGACCACCTACTGAAGACAGCTTAAAAGCATGGTAGCGTCTGGCGTCTAATTCATAGGAATACATTTCTGTGAAATTATGGTTTTCTTTGCCTAAAACTCTCTCCCACCTCCCATGGCAGTCACACTGGATCTTGAAGCTTCAAAAATAGTAAAGTAAGTTTTCTAAATTTTATATTTTTATTTTTCATATTTTATTTTCATCTTTTTTATTTGGCGTTGATAAAACTGAGATATGACTACAATTTCTGACAGAGCTAATAATTACCAACATTAAATAAGTTAGAATGAATTAAATCCACCCTGAAGTTCAACAGTATGGGCCTCTGAGCAGTCAAATCAAATAATTTTAAATGCTCAGGTTTTAAAATATTCTATTTAATAATGAAAGTGACATTTAGAGAGTGTAACACAACACTAAAATTTTCCAAATTAGAGAACCGAAGTTCTTAGAAATTAAAACAATTATTAAAATTAAAAAGGTTTATTCTGTGTAAAATATAGTATGCAGTGACAGGTATTATTGTATTAAACTTGGTTAGAAGATGAGCTTGAGGTATGCTAACAGAATTTAGAATAATAACGACTTTGAACTTATAAGGGAGGACTAAACTAATTGTTTTCTCAAAAACATAGGATTTTCCTTATTTATTGATCTTTAAGAAATAATTTTTTTCCTTATATTAGTAACTCTGGAAGCAGTATGTATCTATCAGGCTATACCATATTACAATTCCTATTGCTTTCTTTTGTATTATAAAATCTCTGTGAAATAGAGTTAAATCTTATTGTAGAAGAGATCATAGATTTGCTGCAAATGAGGACTGTTCCTTAAATGTTAAAGAACAGCAATATTCAAAGCAAGAGAGTGAGGAGAAACAAGAAAAATAACTGCAGAAGAAAACATCTTTACTTAGGAAATGGCAAGGTATTCCAAATTGAAGATGCTCTGAAAGGAAAGATAAAAGAAAGACCTACAATTAGGCATATTTCATTAAATTAATTTCAGTGAATAAGAGAATCATACTAGCATCTAAAGAGAAAAAGTACACACACAAAACAAAAGCAAGAATCTAATTTTCACTGGATATGTCATCTCCTCCCCTTCCCTTCCTCTCCTTTCCCCCAGGGCTGGGAGATAGTAAGAGTCTGATCCTATAATTGGACCTCACCAAAATTTCCCTCTAGGCTTTTTCCCTGGTGCTGAACTGCATCCTCACTCCTTTCCTCAAATAACCAGAAGGAACATTGGTCTGAGAATTACAGTTGGTTTCTGATTCCTGCTCTGTCCCATCCAGACTTTTTCATTTTCAAGGTAGTATATTCTGTCAATTGAGACTTTGATTTCCTTGCATGTTAATCAATTTGAATTAGTTAGTTAATCTATAATGCATGTTGTAGGTGTAACATTCTTTGATAGTGAGGTGATCCAAAACATGCTTTACAATAGAGTTTGAGAACTAACTTTGTACGATTGTTACAGAATTTGAGAACTGTGTAATTTGGAAGCAGAAATCAAATGCCATGGCATGTGAGATTTTTTATTATTTTCAATGATATTGGCAGTTTCAAAAGGGTATCCCAGTAACCTTCTAATTGGTTCTAGACTGACCAGTAAATATGGAAGCACCTACCATGCTTGCCCAGAGTTTGGCATTATTGGCATAATTTTTTTTTTAATTTTTGGCATAATTTTAACTTCAATAGAAACTTATTGAAAGTAATCACCATCTACAATTTGAAGATTAATGACTGCTAGACCGATTAATTAGCAAGTTTCTAATTAATAACATTCTAAGTCAACAGAAAAATTGAATAATTTTTTAAAAAGCTAAGAAACCAAAAATATTTTAAATAAATTTATGTTTATATACTACAAACACATTTGTAGTCTACCTCTTTCAGTACAATATTCAGAATCCCTTTGTGAAATCAGGAATTTGATACCAACTTCATATAGAACATAAAGAATAAAGTTCTTTCAATAACTTTCATAACTATTTTTTAAAATGAAAAATTTTAAAATAAGCATAGTCTATCTTGATATATTACTGAGTTTTAATACTTCCCTTCGAGATGAGTATATTTAACAATGAATCAATGTCAATTCTAAGAATGTATAGCAGTCAAGTTTGGAATATAGCAATCTTCCAACAGTGACTAAATCTGAAATGAAAGCTTTGATCATTAAGTTTACAAATTATTTCAGATAAGGTATATAGTAAGACCTAATGGACTTCCTTGGTGACTCAGCTGGTGAAGAATCTGTCTGCAATTCAGGAGACCCTGGGTTGGGAAGATCTCCTGGATAAGGGATAGGCTACCCACTCCAGTATTCTTGGGCTTCCCTGGTGGTTCAGATGGTAAAGAATCTGCCTGCAATGTGGGAGACCTGGGTTTGATCCCTAGGTTGGAAGGATCCCCTAGATGAGGGCAGGGCAACTCACTCCAGTATTCTTGTCTGGAGAATCCCATGGACAGAGGGGCCTGGCAGGCTACAGTCCATGGGGTCACAAAGAGTTGGATACAACTGAGTGATTAAGCACAGCACAGCACAGTTATAAAGTAATCTTTATAAATTGAAAAGATGACCAGGAGCAGGCAGAATGAAGTTCATTGAAGTTAAATGCACTACAGATATGTGCAATTGGAGAGTTGGTGGTTAAGTATATTGTTTTATCCTGCATGGTTGATACCACACATGCCACTTGGACTAGGAGATAAGAGTATAAAGGACAATTCAGTCATTATAGCAGGCTTCACTGTGATGCTGTGGCAGGCAAAGTAGAGGAAGGACTGTCTCAGGATCATTGATTTCAAGGTTTTTCAAATGACCTCAGAGTTCATGTTTTCTAAGGCCTTAAGTGCTTTAGGCTATAATTCCAAAGGAAAACAGGAGTAAGAATATGACATCTATAAAAACATATCTAGAATTTGAATCTTCCCCAAATGATTTTTGACTCCCAAAATACAAAACAATACTCTAGCACAGATAGACTAATTTTGTCAATAGCCACAGCTGCTAATCAAAGAATTCTCTGTGCTTCACAGTAATAGAAGTAAAGTCACTATTTTAATTCTGAATTATTCCTTAGCTATTTTAATTGTAGAGGAAAGTGAAATATATGACATTATATAGGTACTAGACATCATAGTATTTTATTACATTATAGAAGATTATTAATTTATTCACCTATATCCTCAAAGCAGAGTTTTTTTAAATTTATTTATTTTTAAAATTTTTTAAATTTTTTTAATTTTATTTATTTATTTTTTTTAAATTTTAAAATCTTTAATTCTTACATGCGTTCCCAAACATGAACCCCCCCCCACCTCCCTCCCCACAACATTGTTGTCATAATATTTATGTATTTTAAAATACAATCTTGGTGATAAATCCATGAAGAATTTAGAGAGTCTTTTATGATGTGTTTACTGATTTTTTAGAGCTCTTCAACTATAATAATAAACTAGTCTGAATTTGTAATAGAAAGCATATAATGAGAATGTCACCCAGTAACACTTACATATTTTAAGTTATCATTAAAATGATAACATTGGGGTGATATACAATATGAAAAGAGAAAAACACAATTCTTAAAATCAGACCATCCACCAAACATGATAGTTTTTATAGGAGGAGCTTGAACACAGACATAACTCCTAGAGGAGAACATAGGCAAAACACTCTCAGACATAAATCACAGCAGGATCCTCTATGATCCACCTCCCAGAATTCTGGAAATAAAAGCAAAAATAAACAAATGGGATCTAATTAAAATTAAAAGCTTCTGCACAACAAAGGAAAATATAGGCAAGGTGAAAAGACAGCCTTCTGAATGGGAGAAAATAATAGCAAATGAAGCAACTGACAAACAACTAATCTCAAAAATATACAAGCAACTTATGCAGCTCAATTCCAGAAAAATAAACGACCCAATCAAAAAATGGGCCAAAGAACTAAACAGACATTTCTCCAAAGAAGACATACGGATGGCTAACAAACACATGAAAAGATGCTCAACATCACTCATTATTAGAGAAATGCAAATCAAAACCACAATGAGGTACCACTTCACACCAGTCAGAATGGCTGTGATCCAAAAATCTGCAGGCAATAAATGCTGGAGAGGGTGTGGAGAAAAGGGAATCCTCTTACACTGTTGGTGGGAATGCAAACTAGTACAGCCTCTATGGAGAACAGTGTGGAGATTCCTTAAAAAATTGCAAATAGAACTACCTTATGACCCAGCAATCCCACTGCTGGGCATACACACGGAGGAAACCAGAATTGAAAGAGACACATGTACCCCAATGTTCATCGCAGCACTGTTTATAATAGCCAGGACATGGAAACAACCTAGATGTCCATCAGCAGATGAATGGAAAAGAAAGCTGTGGTACATATACACAATGGAGTATTACTCAGCCATTAAAAAGAATACATTTGAATCAGTTCTGATGAGATGGATGAAACTGGAGCCAATTATACAGAGTGAAGTAAGCCAGAAAGAAAAACACCAATACAGTATACTAACACATATATATGGAATTTAGAAAGATGGCAATGACGACCCTGTATGCAAGACAGGAAAAAAGACACAGATGTGTATAATGGACTTTTGGACTCAGAGGGAGAGGGAGAGGGTGGGATGATTTGGGAGAATGGGAATTCTAACATGTATACTGTCATGTAAGAATTGAATCGCCAGTCCATGTCTGACGCAGGGTGCAGCATGCTTGGGGCTGGTGCATGGGGATGACCCAGAGAGATGTTGTGGGGAGGGAGGTGGGAGGGGGGTTCATGTTTGGGAACGCATGTAAGAATTAAAGCTTTTAAAATTTAAAAAATAAAAAATAAAATTAAAAAAAAAATACACTGAAGAGCTTAGGAAAAGACCTGCTAAACTCATAAAATAGAACTTACTTGGATTAGTAATAATTTTATAAAAGGAGATTTTCTTCCATGTTACTATTAGGGACTGTATTGAGTTGAGACTGATATAAGTCTTAGGTGCAATTACACATTGCTTTCAGTTGGTTGGCTTATTTGGAGACAATTCAACTCAGTTTCTTGAAGCCATTGTTAAAGATGAAATCCTATAGATTTTAAACACCCTGTAACTGTAGAAAGAACAAAATTAACCATATTTTCTTCTTCTGAATTCTGTACTCCAAGTTCTCATAGTATATATTTTTAGGTGCGTTGCCATATTTCGATAGCAAGTTGGGCTTGTATGTTCTTTGATCTTATTTACTCTGAAAATCGCTAGCAAATGAGGATTTTAAATAGATCAAAGAAGCACTAAAAGGAACACTGAAAGAAGAGTGGAGAAACACATGGAAGAACAATGTGGAGAAAGTTAGACATATACTTGTACTGTTCCTTGTTAAGAAATTATGAACATTCAAACCAATGTAGTAGCATTGAGGATGAGGAGAAAAATCAACATTTTTTTTTGTTTCTAGTTTTCCTTGTTTCATGAAAAAATTAAGGTAGCTTTTAGGGATATATAAAATGCTACAGAAAAACATCATAGCTCATCAGTTCAGTTCAGTCGCTCAGTCGTGTCCGACTCTTTGAAACCTCATGAATTGCAGCACGCCAGGCCTCCCTGTCCATCACCAACTCCCGGAGTTCACTCAGACTCATGTCCATCGAGTCAGTGATGCCATCCAGCCATCTCACCCTCGGTCGTCCCCTCCTCCTCCTGCCCCCAATCTCTCCCAGCATCAGAGTCTTTTCCAATGAGTCAACTCTTCGCATGAGGTGGCCAAAGTACTGGAGTTTCAGCTTTAGCATCATTCCTTCCAAAGAAATCCCAGGGCTGATCTCCTTCAGAATGGACTGGTTGGATCTCCTTGCAGTCCAAGGGACTCTCAAGAGTCTTCTCCAACACCACAGTTCAAAAGCATCAATTCTTCAGCGCTCAGCCTTCTTCACAGTCCAACTCTCATATCCATACATGACCACAGGAATAACCGTAGCCTTAAAGGGATTATATTAATCTCAAGGGGATTCATGATTGATCAATCAACAACTAGTCTAGGAAGAAGGAGAGGGGATAGTGCTTTGGCTTTTATGCTTGGAGAGTAGACATGCAATTCTTCTTTACTGAAATAGGAAATAACATGGAAAAATTAGCTTACCTTGAGAGAAGGTAAATTCATTTTTGTATATATTAAATTTGAGATATCTGTGAATCATCCAGGGCTTCCCTGGTGGCTCAGATGGTAAAGAATCTACCTGCAGTGCAGGAGACCTGGGTTCGATCCCAGGGTCGGAAAGATCCCCTAGAGAAGGGAATTGCTATTCACTCCAGTATTCTTGCTTGGAACATCCCATGGACAAAGGAGCCTGGCTGGCTACAGTCCATGGGGTCACAGAGTCAAACACAACTGAGCAACTAACACTCTCACTTGGACATTAAAATGAGAGTTTGAAATTTTTGTTTAAGCTTCAGGAGAATGATTTGAGAGACATTAACAAAGAAGTGGCAAATGGCATAATAGCAAATACTTGTATCAAAAATTTCAAATAGAAACTGTCCCAAGCCTCAGTGGTTTACTGACAAGTACTTTTTTTTTTTTTTTAAATTTTGGGTCTGTGGATTGGCTGTGGCCCTGCTGAACTACAGGGTTGGCCAAAAAGTTCGCTCAAAGATTTACATAAGATGTTATAGAAAAAACAGAATGATCTTCTTGGCCAACCCAATAGATTGCATTGTCTTCAGGCTGCAATTCATCTCATCACTGCTTCATGGGTCTCCTTATCCTGCGGTTAAAAATTTACTAAGGGATTAAAAAATTTTTTTTTATAATGGATGATGGAAAAATGCTAAAAGAGCTAGCAAAAGCTCATGATGTCTCTTGAGACCTTGGGGTACATCAGGCAAGTAGCCTTATGCTCATAGTCCAGTGACCAAAACAAATCGCATGGCTTGGTCCATCATCAAAAGGGCCAAGAAGTATAATCTGCCCTCCATAGAGGGGATGATGGAAATAATAGGAAACATTCTAAAGAAAAATACTATCTCCCATAGGGAGTATATGGATTATTAGAGTTGGATGACATCACTCAGAGCAGGTAAGAGGAGGATGATGACAGCACCCTCAGAAAACAGATATTTAAAGGATAACCCCAAGAATGGAAATGATGGAAGGATTATAGAGGGTCCATACAATCAAAATAAGGGAAGCTTCAATAAGTAGTAGGAGGAAAAAACATTATCTTATTCAATGCAAATTTCAAGTCAGGATTGAAACTGTCTGTTGCGTAGCAGTTTCAAGGTCATTAATTAGACTTGTTTCTGAATAATGGAGGCAGAGACTAATAAATTGAGAAAGTAAAAGCAATAGTCACTAAGTCCTGTCTGACTCTTTGTGACCCCCATGGACTATAGCCTACCTGGCTCCTCTGTCCATGAAATTCTCCAGGAAAGTATACTGTGGTGGGTAGCCATTCCCTTCTCTAGGGATCTTCCCAATCCAGGGATTGAATCCAGGTCTCCTACCTTGCAGGCAGATTCTTTACCATTTGAGATATCAGGGAAGCCCAATAAAATGAGAAATGGATGGGAAATGAGGAACTAGAGATCACTAGGTGGCTCAGAGGTTAAAGCATCTACCCGCAATGTGGGGGACCTGGCTTTGATCCCTGGGTTGAGAAGATCCCCTGGAGAAGGAAATGGCAACCCACCCCAGTATTCTTGCCTGGAGAATCCCATGGACAGAGGAGTCTGGTGGGCTACTGTCCACGGGGTCGCAAAAAGTCAGACACGACTGAGTGACTTCACTTTCAAAAACCTCTGTTATGCAGTCTGAAATTGGTAAACTGCCTATGATTGAGAATATGATATTCCTCTAAAACCTCTCAGTTGAAAGTTAGAACAGTTGAAAATGATTTATTATTTGTAAATGATAAATCAAGAAAACCTACACTTTGATGACTATACTTTGAAATCTACTTAAAATGTTAGCTTTATATGAACCAATTGATTTATTGTGATTATTATAAAATTCAGTCAATAAAAATTTTATTCCTCTATGCCAGACATTATGAAAATATAGATGTAAAAGTAAGAATAAAACATAACTCTGAAATTCAAGAAAATTGCCAGATGAAAGACCTCTGTGTCTAGAGTGATGGTTGCAAAAGCTGTGTGTGCCCAACAATTCACCTGAGGGATTCTTAAACTATATGAGGCCTAAAAAATCGTGATTTATTCCAAGTACTAGTTTTCCAGATTTATTCCAAAGAATGAAAATTTGATTTAATGGATCAATTTTGTGGATTTCCATTGCTGTAAGTTTATTATTTCACATCTGATGTTTGCAGCTTTAAATATAGAAGTATCAATGAAGATTGCTGCTCTCTTTGGTGGAAATTCATAAACATAAGCAGAGAAATGTGTGGAAAGGACAGAGAAAAAACTTCTTGCATTTCATATAAGGTCAAAAAGGATACATTGAGAAAAATTATGCATACGCATATTTTAAAGTCAAGGCATTTGGAATCATTACTTAGCTAGAAAGACTACTCGGTAATGGTATTTATGGGGATTACTCAGTTTTCATATCTCTTGCTCTGCCTTTCATCACTCTGATGCTGGTGCTGCTGCTGCTAAGTCGCTTTAGTCGTGTCTGAGTCTTTGCCACCCCATGAATCACAGCACGCCAGGCCTCTCTGTCCATCACCAACTCCCAGAGTTTACCCAAACTCATGTCCATTGAGTCAGTGATGCCATCGAGCCATCTCATCCTCTGTTGTCCCCTTCTCCTCCTGCCCCCAATCCCTCCCAGCATCAGGGTCTTTTCCAATGAATCAACTCTTTGCATAAGATGGCTAAAGTATTGGAGTTTCAGCTTTAGCATCAGTCCTTCTAATGAAAACCCAGGACTGATCTCCTTTAGAATGGACTGGTTGGATCTCCTTGCTGTCCAAGGGATTCTCGAAAGTCTTCTCCAATACCACAGTTCAAAAGCATCAATTCTTCAGTGCTCAGCTTTCTTCACAGTCCAATTCTCACATACATACATAACCACTGGAAAACATAGCCTTGACTAGACGGACCTTTGTTGGCAAAGTAGTGCCTCTGCTTTTCAATATGCTATCTAGGTTGGTCATAACTTTCCTTCAAAGGAGTAAGTGTCTTTTAATTTCATGGCTACAATCATCATCTGCAGTGATTTTGGAGCCCCCCACAATAAAGTCTGACACTGTTTCCACTGTTTCCCCATCTATTTCCCAAGAAGTGATGGGACCAGATGCCATGATCTTAGTTTTCCGAATGTTGAGTTTTAAGCCAACTTTTTCACTCTCCTCTTTCACTTTCATCAAGAGGCTTTTTTGTTCCTCTTCACTTTCTACCATAAGGGTGTTGTCATCTGCATATCTGAGGTTATTGATATTTCTCCCAGCAATCTTGACTCCAGCTTGTGCTTCCTCCAGCCCAGCATTTCTCATGATGTACTCTGCAAAGAAGTTAAATAAGCAGGGTGACAATATAGAGCCTTGATGTACTCCTTTTCCTATTTGGAAACAA
Source organism: Capra hircus (assembly GCF_001704415.2). Classification (NCBI taxonomy): domain Eukaryota; kingdom Metazoa; phylum Chordata; class Mammalia; order Artiodactyla; family Bovidae; genus Capra; species Capra hircus. The sequence continues at coordinate 46,432,179 of NC_030811.1, forward strand.
ACTGTTTTTTCCTGACTTGCATATAGAGGCAGGTCAGGTGGTCTGGTATTCCCATCTCTTTCAGAATTTTCCACAGTTTATTGTAATCCACACAGTCAGAGGCTTTGGCATAGTCAATAAAGCGAAATAGATGTTTTTCTGGAACTCTCTCGCTTTTCCCATGATCCATCCAGTGTTGGCAATTTGATCCTCTGGTTCCTCTACTATTTCTAAAATCAGCTTGAACAACTGGAACTTCATGGTTCACATATTGCTGAAGCCTGGCTTGCAGAATTTTGAGCATTACTTTACTAGCATGTGAGATGAGTGCAATTGTGCAGTAGTTTGAGCATTCTTTGGCATTGTCTTTCTTTGAGATTGGAATAAAAACGGACCTTTCCCAGTCCTGTGGCCACTACTGAGTTTTCCAAATTTGCTGGCATATTGAGTGCAGTGCTTTCACAGCCTCATCTTTCAGGATTTGAAACAGCTCCACTGGAATTCCATCACCTCCACTAGCTTTGTTCATAGTGATGCTTTCTAAGGCCCACTTGACTTCATATTCCAGGATGTCTGGCTCTAGGTGAGTGATCACACCATCGTGATTATCTGGGTTGTGAAGATCTTTTTTGTACAATTCTTCAGTGTATTTTTGCCACCTCTTCTTAATATCTTTTGCTTCTGTTAGGTCCATACCATTTCTGTCCTTTATCGAGCCCATCTTTGCATGAAATGTTCCCTTGGTATTTCTAATTTTCATTAAGGGATCTCTAGTCTTTCCCATTTTGTTGTTTTCCCCTATTTCTTTGCATTGATTGGTGAGGAAGGCTTTCTTGTCTCTCCTTGCTGTTCTTTGGAAGTCTGCATTCAGATGCTTATATCTTTCCTTTTCTCCTTTGCTTTCACTTCTCTTCTTTTCACAGCTATTTGTAAGGCCTTCCCAGACAGCCATTTTGCTTTTTTGCATTTCTTTTCCATGGGGATGGTCTTGATCCCTGTTTCCTGTACAATGTCACGAACCTCCATCCATAGTTCATCAGGCACTCTATCAGATCTAGTCCCATAAATCTATTTCTCACTTCCACTGTATAATTATAAGGGATTTGATTTGATATCTGAATGGTCTAGTGGTTTTCCCCACTTTCTTCAATTTAAGTCTGAATTTGGCAATAAGAAGTTCATGATCTGAGCCACAGTCAGCTCCCGATCTTGTTTTTGCTGACTGTATAGATCTTCTCCATCTTTGGCTGCAAAGAATATAATCATTCTATTTTTGTGTTTACCATCTGTTGATGTCCATTTGTAAGGTCGTCTTTGTGTTGTTAGAAGAGGGTATTTGTTATGACCAGTGTGGTCTCTTGGCAAAACTCTATTAGCCTTTGCCCTGCTACATCAGTCCTCAGAAGCATCTAAATAGGCCTTTCCCCCTCTATTTCTCTGATACTGTATTTGACCCAAAATGTTACCTACATTTGCCCATTCTTCAGATTCTTACAGAGTGATAGGTGTTTGTAGATTAAATATCCTTAGGGTAGCTTCAGTTCATCTTCTAACATTTTCTGCTATTAACCAAAAGATATCAGACCATCAGCAAACAATTTTTTATTACTGAAATAGTTAACAACTTGTCCTGATTTTTAATGCTGTATTTTGATAATTTATCTCCAAATTGACACAGAATAAAATCCACCTGCAATGCAGGAGACCCCAGTTTGATTCCTGGGTAACCCCTCCAGTATTCTTGGGCTTGCCTTTTGGCTCACCTGGTAAGGAGTTCACCTACAATGTGGGAGACCTGAGTTTGATCCCTAGGTTGGAAAGATCCCCTGGAGAAGGGAAAGGCTACCCACTCCAGTGTTCTGGCCTGGAGAGCTCCATGGACTGTATAGACCATGGGGTCACAAAGAGTTGGGCATGACTCAATGACTTTCACTTCACTTCAAAAGCTTTGGTTTAAGGCTTCTCTTCTTTGTACCCCTATAGGATCTTTATATGTATACTTATTTTAACATTTATTGAATTACATTGTTTTCATGCCTGTTTCACTTTATATTAACCTAAATGGGAAAAGAATTTGAAAAAGAATAGATATGTATAACTGGGTCTTCCAAGTTGGCTTCTCAGGTGGCAGTAGTAGCAAAGAACCCTCCTGCCAATGCAAGAGATGTACGAGATGTGAGTTTGATCCCTGGGTCTGGGAGGTCCCCTGGAGGAGGGCATGGCAAACCACTCCAGGATTCTTACCTGGAGAATCCCCATGGATAGACGAGCCTGGTGGGCTATGGTCTATGGGGTCACAAAGAGTCAGACATGACTGAAGTGACTTAGAATGTATAGCTAGTTCACTTGAAAAAAATCAGCAATAGGGTATAAGTATATTTAAATGTATAAGGGGGGGCACTGAGAAGTCTAAAAAAAAAATAAGAAAAGTGAATAAAATCCAGTGGTAGAAGGGAAGAAAGTCTTGTGAGAGAAGAGTGGAAATATGTTTGAGGGTAATCATGAGAAAACTCCTGGGCCAGTCATATGTTTGATGGTTTCATATCCTCTTCTTCTTTGTATCACAGAAACTAACCCCTGAAAAATATGTTTTCTAGGGCTCTGCCTTTGGCAATGTATTCTCTAGCTTCTACCATTGCCAACTTCCCAACTTGCCAATACAGAATCCATAACATTGTTGCAAGAGATGAGGGGCATCTCTTCTACCTTCTACCATCTTCTATCTTGTAGAAGATGGTATGCTTTCGAATTCTTTCCTCATTGAGATGAGGTATTCTTATCAGAGTATATACCTATTCTATACACACCGATTTGTATTGATGTTGCAAGCCTGCAGTGCTTGTGCCATCATCACCACTACTGGGTTACAGAATGTCTTAGAGGTGATCAGTCTCACACATGCTTCTGCCCATGTAAGTCATCGATCTTATCACAGACCTCACATCTAAAAGCATCTGCCTTACAGAAATGTGGCATTGCTCACTGAAACTTACATTACAGTTTAGGTTGGGAGACAACTTCCTGAAGAGTTGGGTGCTATCCTATAGAGAAAATATGAACTTTAACCTATTGACCAAAATATACATGTCCAGGAACTTAGCAGTAGAAATGGAGGTGGCCTTCTCTTATGTCACTTAACTACTCAGTTACAGAATTTTTGTCTTATGTACTCATAATTCTGCTCTTTGCTACTTTCCCAATCATGATTTCCAAAAGGATGATTATATGAAAGGGTGCATCAATGGCTTCATAGAATTTGGAAGCTGAAAATGCCATATGGACTATATTTTGACCTCAAGAAATTTGGTGGTTTACATGTTGTCTACATGTTGAACAGTTGAAGGTAGACTTCAGCAACCTGTGTCATTAAGGAATCAAACCCTTCAGGAAGTTGCAATAGGAGATTCTTATTTACCAAAAAAATTGTTTTAAAGATAAAAGAAGTAAGGATAAAGCTAACAATAAACTGACAAGCTCTCTCTGAAGGATCCTGAAATGCTAGGGAAGAAACAAAATGATGACTTGAAAAAATGCTTTGGATAGGATAGACTCATTAATCATCACAATAAATATTATCTAAATTAATATAGAAATTATTGAAACTGCAACATCCCAATAAAAAGAATAGAATTTCTGAAGAGCTAGAGAATCTGATTATAAAATTCATATATTAAAAAGAGAAGTAACAATACCAGAAAATTGGGGTCAGGCAGGGGAAGTAATTAGTTAGTCGTAATAGTCATTAAAATGTAAAATAAAGCCAAAGTAATCAACATGCTGCTGCTGCTAAGTCACTTCAGTCATGTCCCAGTCTGTGTGACCGCATAGACAGCAGCCCACCAGGCTCCCCCATCGCTGTGATTCTCCAGGCAAGAACACTGGAGTGGGTTGCCACTTCCTTCTCCAATGCATGAAGGTGAAAAGTGAAAGTGAAGTCGCTCAGTCATGCCCGACTCTTAGCGACCCCATGGACTGCAGCCCCCCAGGCTCCTCTGTCCATGGGATTTTCCAGGCAAGAATACTGAAGTAGGGTGCCATTGCCTTCTCTGAAATAACATGAGGTAATTGTATACAAATAGAAAGTAGAAACCAATGTCAAGTGCAAAAATATGTGTACATACCATACATACTCAAATTTAGATTTCATGTTTTAGCAGAGGAATAGAGTTTTATTTAAGTTAATAAAATAAATTATCAGAAACCTAGTGTTAAATTACATTTAATGTTGAAAGAGTGAATACTTGACCTCCAAAATCAAGAAAAATGTATAAGTATTCCCTCCTACTATTGCTACTCAATAATATGTGTCATTCAAAGGAATACAAGTCATATATATTAGAAATAAGTAAAACTGTACTTATTCGGAAAGTATATGTACAAGTATTTAGGGAACTTGTAGGAATGAACAGTGGACTATGAAAACTAAGGTAGCTTTAGCAACTCTTTATATATGCTATCAGCATACAACTAGAAAAGAAAAATTTTAAATACCAGTTGTAATAGTATACAAATACAAGAAACACGAGATAAATGCAACAAAAGATGTATAAGACTTCTTAATGGAAAATTTTAAAATACAGAAGATATTAACATAACAGACAACCCAACAGAAAATTTTGAGCAACATCCCCATGAAATATATCACTGGAAAATAAACATATTTAAAGATATCCAACATATTTATTTATTGTGTATTTCAAAGTAAAACTACAGTGAGATACCACTATACATTAACTTGAATAGCTAAAAGTGAAAGACTGACATAACATCCGGCAACCAGACTTCTCATATACTGCTGGATGGAGAGTAAAGTTTTCCAAACACTTTGGAAATCAGTTTGAATTTTTTTAAAGGTTAAACATTGTCATATAAAAAATGAAGATACAAAAACAATAGTCACATGAAGGCTTGTAAACAAATTGATTTGTATTAGCCCCAAACTGGAAACAACCCAAATCAAGTGTCCGTCAGTTGATGAAATGATGAACAAATTTTGTATATTCAATCAATATACTGCTTAGGTATGAAGAAGACTATGCTATAGACATAATATGGACAAATTCTAAAACATGATGCTAAGCAGAAGAAGCCAGGTAGTAACAGTATATACTATGCATTTATATACAGGGTTTTAGAATAAGAAAACTAATATATAGTTATAAAAACCAGATCATGGTAACTTGGAAAGAGGAGAGGAGAGAAATGACGAAAGGGGGAATGAGAATACTATTTAGGTATTTATGTTATGGAAACATTCTATATCACATGGTACAATACAACTTTACACTTAAAATGGGTGCATTTTATTGCATGTAAATTATGCTTCAATGCAGCTGAAATAAACAGTCAAAGGCAAATGACAGCATGGAAAATTTGTGTGTTTCAAATCTAATTCTTAAGTATTTATACAAAATAATATAACTAAAAAATTTTAATAACCTATAAAAATAGAATAGACACAAAAACAAAAGTAACATAAAAAGACATTTTCAATACACTCTTAAGGAAACTGTAAATTAAAATAATAAGGAGACAACATTTTAATCTAAATACTTAATATCAAAACGTGATTATACTGAAGTTTAGGGAAATGTCTTTTCATGTATTTTTTGCTTGATGACATTTTGACGAATTCTGTTAAAAGAGGGTGACCTTTGAGTTAGAAATTCTGTGTCTATGTACTAATAAATTCACATATATCCAAGGTGATTTACATACAGGGATATTCATTGCAGTGTTGTTTGTAGTCTCCTGATAATGAGAATAACAATGTCTATGATACATAGCAGGGTAAATAAATTATGTAAAATCAATTCTGTGGATTGCTCCAGAGCCATTACACAGGATGAAATGGCTCTTCATGAATTAGTGGGAAGGAGCTCCCAGATCTTGGATAAATGGTTAGGGGACAAAAACAAGGTGCAAGACCACACACACACACCACTCTCACAAATGCACACCTACCTGTACATGCTAGGGGGCAATTTTAGATAAGAAGGCTGAATACTGCTTTTATTTTGGCATTCTTTGCTCAGATCATGGTGACAAACTGACTTTTTCTAAATGTTTTGTGATTGGGGGGAAATCCCATTTTCTAGAAGAAGAATTATACTTGCAACCTTAATTACTTTTTAACATTTAATAATTGATCCTGTTCACCCTTCAGGATACATGACTACCAGAATAAGACATAAATGAATACTGTATCATTAGCCAGCACACATCACTATTGTACCATATTCAGGGTTGTTTTTCCTGGATTCAGTAAGCCTTTCGACCCCTTGAGAATCCAATCTTGTTAAATCCCTGCTGCTGCTTGCAGTGACTTTCAATTAATAAGGTCATTTTGTGGCCTGACGTGGTAGTCCAGTCAAACTGATGTCTGTTGTGTGAGGCAAGCATTGTAATTTATCTCTGAAAATAGCTTTTGATTGTGCCAAAGGAGGAAATGCACTGATAAATTATGACTTTTCAGAATACTGTCCTTAATTTTAGGTATTGGATTTTCTTTTTTTTTAAATTTAAATTTATTTATTTTAATTGGAGGCTAATTACTTTACAATATTGTATTGGTTTTGCCTAAATGATTTGCTGAAAGTATAAATGTGCAAAATGCTTGAATGACTTTTTACTGCATGCTGTTTGAAGTCATGTATTTGTATTAAGCACAAAGGGAAAGTCATATTAGTGGAAAAAGGAAAATAAATCTGAGAGGTATAAGACAATATCAGTTATAGCTATTTATTCTACCTAAATGATTGCTGTGACTCCAAAAATTAAATCAAAATTTCATAGATAAATTATACAGAAATGTATTTAAAGCAGGGAGAGGTTCTATGTCCTCTGTTTTTAAAATTAATTTTTATTGGAATATAGTTGCTTTGCAAAGTTGTGTTAGTTTCTGTTGTTTAGCAAAGTGAATCAGTTATACGTATATATATTTTCCCTCTTTTGTGGATTTCCTTCCTATTTGGGTCACCACAGAACGCTGAGTAGAGTTCCCTGAGCTATACAGTAGGTTCTCACTGTATTTTATACATAGTATCAAAAGTAAGTCTATGTCAATTCCAATCTCTCAATTCATTCTACCTCCTTTCATTTTGTCATAAGATTTAGTTATGCCAAAATATATTTTGGTAAGGATGCATCATAGTCGTGTAAGTTTTTTCATTACAGTTCACTGAGTTATATAATGGTAGTTGAATAAAAGTGAAAGGCAAATTAGATAGAAATTTTAAAAAAGAAGCAATAGGTGATATTTTATTCACCTGAGTTTTACAATAAAAAGAAAATGAGGTGCTATTCTAAAAAGTACAATCAATATTTAATATTCTAATTTAATAGAGTTTCACAATGCAGTTCCTTAAGGAGATTATAAGCATAGTAAGGAAGAGAGAAAAGGAAAGAAAATATAAATGTGGCATTAATATGTGTGTGTGTGGAGGGGGTGCTCAAATTGTAGAGACTGACTCAGACAAATTAAGAAGTCAGGAAACAAAACTGTGGAAGCACATTCTTAGAATAAAAGACAATGAATGAAGAAGGGGTGAATAAATGAAAAGACAGCAAGACAGGGAGATAATTAGGAGACAGAGACTCCAGAGGTTCCCAAGTGTTAGGTAAATTACTCTTGTCAACCGTCTCCCTGAGGCTGGGACTTCAGGGTGTCATTACTTCTTATCAACACTGCTATTAAACACTCTCAGATTTCATTTGCTCTTCAGCTCAAGGAGTTCCCCAGGTGAAAGGTTTTTGCATGACCTCTAGGGGTGTGACCACATCAATTTTCACAGAATGACAGCCTGGTCTGAACTTCAGATCAGAAATTCCTACTCCTGCTCTCATTTTGCATACTTCTTTTCCACTTGCTGAAAATTAAAGGTTTTTTTTTTTTTTTTTCCCCTTCTCTTTGCATTGCAAAAGGAGTCCTGTAGAAAGGGTGGTACGGTTGCAATAGGAAAACTCTCGGCTTGTTACTGCCCCAAATCTCTGAAGCACAGTAAAAACATTTTTTCTCTATTTTATTTAAAATCACTTTCATGGAGAATACATTTTAAGTGAAAAAATTGTTATGTCTGTTAAAAGGCAGGTGTAACATTGTCTTATTATATTTTAAACTTGAAAATTATTTCTATAATTTCTTTTATAAGTACAACATAGATGTAGCTAAAAATGAATGATTCAACTATTGGAAGATGGTGACATTGTGAGTTGAATAGGAAATGTTTATTTTACAAATATGCTATCTACTTTTTTATTAAATTTTTTTTGGAAAATGCTTTGCTTGTACTTAGTATATTTCACAATAATATTGTAGTCTAGACTCTAGACAATTCAGACTTCCAGACAAATTTACTCCTCCTGTTGAAATACTTTCTGAAAAACTAAAAAAATCTTTCTCTTTAAACATTCATTCTGATATAATAATTCTTATGAAATCAGGGTATTTCTTCAGAGAGCTTAAGTCCAGTCTGCCACTAGTTGGTAGAATTTAATTTTATGGTTTGCATTTAGAAGGTTTTTTGTTTTAAAAAAGATCAGATCATATGAAATTGACATTTCTGAAAAATAAATAAAAAGTGTCAATATCATATGGACCATTTGTCTATACAATTATGTTTTGTGCTGAATTCAGCCATTCTAGAGACAACTGTTTTCCTTAAATACATACAATCTTAAAAATTACAATATGTTTTCTGTTGACTAATATTTGTATTTATGTAATTTCATACATTACCCAACTACCTGCGAACAATTTGCTACCATCTAGTTGTGAAATATTTGGTTTTAGAAAAATTCTCAAGGATAGCTTTAAAATTTGGAGAAAGGAAAAGAAATTTTGTTTTGTATCTGGAAACTATTTTTCTATTCTTGCTCTTTTCCTTATAACATTGTCTATTACTTGATATATTCAGTAATTACTTCAAAATCAGATCATTAGAACTTACGCAATTTACAGGTTTATTTCAGGATTCTATTATATACCTTCCCTCACTGATTCAATGGTCGTGAATCTGAGTGAACTCTGGGAGCTGGTGATGGACAGGGAAGCCTGGTGTGCTGCGATTCATTGGGTCGCAAAGAGTCGGACATGACTGAGCGACTGAACTGAACTGACAGCGTTAGTGTTTGTATAGGCAGGCAGATTGATAATGATGTGCTAAAATAAATCCAAATGAGTTATTATTTTACAGAATATTCTTTATGACTTCTTAAATCTTGCTAATATATACCTGAGAGGCATTAGGATTTACCTGAGACGTGATTCAAACAAAATCAAATGGAAACAAGTTGTTTATTAAATGTCTGTTAAAATGGTGCTTTAGATATTGACTATAAAGTTGGGACAGATGAATCAAATGCTTCTGAAGCTACATCTAGAGACAATCATAAACAAGCATCACAGCCACTAAAACATTTCTGTAGTGTCAACAAAAGCCAGAATTGAAAGGTGAATGATTTAATTTTTCATAATCGTCCCTATCCAAATAGTAGATAGTGGTCTTCAAATGTAAAATCACAAAAGACAACAAAATGGATTTTGCTAATCTGTCTGACTGCTCTATTTGAAACTTCAGATTTTCTAGTCTCCTACATTCAGTTTATTATGTGACTGACAGCCATCGGTACACTACTCAAATAAATGATTTTGAGCCAACCATCAGGGAGACAATAGGTACAACTGACCTTTAGTAAGAGGGACAAAAGGAACAGATTTTTCTGGGTGGTTCCTATTAACTCTAGCACCATCTTCTCTCTCATTTGAAATGTTGAATGTGTATGAATTGATAGAAAACGTACCTTAATTAAAGGCATTTCATATTTTTGTTACCATTGGTTAACAACATATTTCCTTAGTATAAAAGACAAAGTGATAAAAATAAGAGGGTACACTAAATGAATAAAAATAAGCAAGAAGGTACGTTAAATGAAAATTAATTTAGGTTTTGAACATATTATCTAAATCAGCTATACCAACACAATCAAGTCAGACCTCACTGAAAAGATGTACTCAGGTTTTTTTTTTTTTTATTATAACCCCAAATATATATTTAGTTCAGTTCAGTTGCTCAAACATGTCCAACTCTTTGCAGCACCATGAACTGCAGCACGTCAGTCCTCCCTGTCCATCACCAACTCCCGGAGTCCACCCGAACGCATGTCCATCGAGTTGGTGATGCCATCCAACCATCTCATCCTCTTTCATCCCCTTCTCTTCCTGCCCTCAATCTTTCCCAGCATCAGGGTCTTTTCAAATGAGTCAGCTCTTTGCATCAGGTGGCCAAAGTATTGGAATCTCAGCTTCAGCATCAGTCCTTCCAATGAACATCCAAGACTGATCTCCTTTAGGATGGACTGGATGGATCTTCTTGCAGTCCAAGGGATTCTCAAGAGTCTTCTCCAACACCACAGTTCAAAAGCATCCATTCTTCAGCGCTCAGCTTTCTTCACAGTCCAACTCTCTTATCCATGCATGACCACTGGAAAAACCATAGCCTTGACTAGACGGACCTTTGATGGCAGAGTAATGTCTCGGCTTTTGAATATGCTGCCTAGGTTGGTCATAACTTTCCTTCAAAGGAGTAAGTGTCTTATAATTTCATGGCTGCAATCACCATCTGAAGTGATTTTGGAGCCCAGAAAAATAAAGTCAGCCACTGTTTCCACTGTTTCCCCATCTATTTCCCAAGAAGTGATGGGACCAGATGCCATGATCTCAGTTTTCTGAATGTTGAGCTTTAAGACCACTTTTTTACTCTCCTCTTTCACTTTCATCAAGAGGCTTTTATGTTCCTCTTTACTTTCTGCCATAAGGGTGGTGTCCTCTGCATATTTGAGGTTATTGATATTTCTCCTGGTGATCTGGACTCCAGCTTGTGCTACATCCAGCCCAGTGTTTCTCATGATGTACTCTGCATATAAGTTAAATAAGCAGGGTGACAATATAGAGCCTTGATGTACTTCTTTTCCTATTTGGAACCAGTCTGTTGTTCCATGTCCAGTTCTAACTGTTACTTCCTGACCTGCATATAGATTTCTCTAGAGGCAGGTCAGGTGGTCTGGTATTCCCATCTCTTGCAGAATTTTCCACAGTTTATTGTGATCTGCACAGCCAAAGGCTTTGGCATAGTCAATAAAGCAGAAATAGCTGTTTTTCTGGAACTCTCTTGCTTTTTCCATGATCCAGCAGATGTTGGCAATTTGATCTGTGGTTCCTCTGCCTTTTCTAAAACCAGCTTGAACATCTGAAAGTTCACAGTTCACGTATTGCTGAAGCCTGGCTTGGAGAATTTTAAGCATTATTTTACTAGCGTGTGAGATGACTGCAATTGTGCAGTAGTTTGAGCATTCTTTGGCATTGCCTTTCTTTGGGATTGGAACGAAAATGGACCTTTTCCAGTCCTGTGGCCACTGCTGAGTTTTCCAAATTTGCTGGCATATTGAGTACAGCACTTTCACAGCGTTATCTTTCAGAATTTGAAATAGCTCAACTGGAATTCTATCACCTCCACTAGCTTTGTTCATAGTGATGCTTCCTAAGGCCCACTTGAGTTCACATTCCAGGATGTCTAGCTCTAGGTGAGTGGTCACACCATCATGATTCTCTGGGTCGTGAAGCTCTTTTTTGTACAGTTCTTCTGTGTATTCTTGCCACCTTTTCTTAATATCCTTGTTTCTGTTAGTTCCCTACCATTTCTGTCCTTTATTGAGCGCATCTTTGCATTAAATATTCCCTTGGTATCTCTAATTTTCTTGAAGAGATCTCTAGTCTTTCCCATTCTGTTGTTTTCCTCTATTTCTTTGCATTGATCACTGAGGAAGGGTTTCTTATCTCTCCTTGCTATTCTTTGGAACTCTGCATTCAAATTGGTATATCTTTCCTTTTCCCCTTTGCTTTTCACTTCCCTTCTTTTCACAGCTATTTGTAAGGCCTCCTAAGACAGCCATTTCGCTTTTCTGCATTTCTTTTTCTTGGGGATGGTTTTGATTCCTTTCTCCTTTACAATGTTATGAACCTCCATCCATAGTTCATCATACACTCTGTCTATCAGATCTAGTCCCTTAAATCTATTTCTCACTTCCACTGTATAGTCATAAGGAATTTGATTTATGTCATACCTGAATGGTCTAGTAGTTTTCTCCACACTCTTTAATTTCAGTCTGAATTTGGTAATAAAGAGTTCATGACCTGAGCAACAGTCAGCTCCTGGTCTTGTTTTTGCTGACTGTATAGAGCTTCTCCATCTGTGGCTGAAAAGAATATAATCAGTCTGATTTTGGTGTTGACCATATGGTAATGTCCATGTGTAGAGTGTTCTCTTGTTTTGTTGGAAGAGGGTATTTGTTATGACCAGTGAGTTCTCTTGGCAGAACTCTATTAGCCTTTGCCCTACTTCATTCTGTACTCCAGGGCCAAATTTGCCTGTTACTCCAGGTGTTTCTTAACTTCCTACTTTTGCATTCCAGTCACTTATAATGAAAAGGACATCTTTTTTGGGTGTTAGTTTTAGAAGGTCCTGTAGGTCTTCATAGAACTGTTCAACTTCAGCTTCTTCATTGTTACTGGTTGGGACATAGACTTGGATTACGAGGGAGCTACCCTGCAGTGGCTGCACTTTCCTGGAGTAGCTGTGAAGGGAGACCCCACATCCAAGGTAAGTGAAACCCAAGTAAGACAGTAGGCACTGAGAGAGTGGATCAAAGGGCAGACAGACTGAAACTACAGTCACAAACAACTAGCCAATCTGATCACACAGACCACAGCCTTGTCTAACTCAATGAAACTAAGCCATGCCGTATGGGACGGGTCATGGTGGAGAGGTCTGACAGAATGTGGTCCACTGGAGAAGGGAATGGCAAACCACTTCAGTATTCATGCCTTGAGAACCCCATAAACAGTATGAAAAGGCAAAAAGATAGGGCACTGAAAGATGAACTCCCCAGGTGCCCAATATGCTACTGGAGATCAGTGGAGAAATAACTCCAGAAAGAATGAAGTGATGGAGCCAAAGCAAAAACAACACCCAGTTGTGAATGAGACTGGTGATATAAGCAAGGTTCCATGCCAGTAAGAGCAATATTACATAGGAACCTGGAATGTTAGGTCCGTGAATCAAGGCAAATTGGAAGTGGTCAAATAAGAGATGACAAGAGTGAACATTGACATTCTAGGAATCAGTGAACTAAGATGGACTGGAACGGGTGAATTTAACTCAGCTGACCATTATGTCAACTACTGTGGACAGGAACCCCTTAGAAGAAATGGAGTAGCTGTCATAGTCAACAAGAGTCCAAAATGCAGTAGTTGGATGCAATCTCAAAAATGACAGAATGATCTCTGTTCATTTTCAAGGCAAACCATTTAAAATATATATTGACACTATACATCTAATACTACATGATGGTATAAACAATACAGAATTCTGTGTGGAAATAGTTGCTATGTGTGTGAGATTAGTAGTACTCTTACATCCAGTTTGATATTTCAGACCTAACACATTTTTTTTTTTTTTTACATCTGAGGAAACAGGGTGGGAATGATAAATGCCGTTTATTGAATATGTACTATGTTTCAGATCAGGCACTCTGCTAAGCATATTATGGCTTTTATTCCATTTACTCCTGATAGAAACTTCATGGTGGAATCATCTCCACTTTATAGATGAGGCAGTTGAGTCTTATAGAGGTTAAGTTATGTACCTAGGACACAAAGTCAAGTCAGGACTTACATTCAGCAAAGTAACTCCAGATCTCCCACTCAGAATCATTTCACTGTGCTACCATTACTTTTCCCAGGGCAATCTGCTAGATTTAGAATGCTATTTTTGGCTTAGGATCTATTAGGGTTTTTTCCCATATTAATTTTTAGTTATCACAAAAGATTTATAGATAAAATATGATGGGATACTTAGGTTTTTCATTAGAAGTATAATTCCCTGAAAAAGAGGCATAATTTTTCCCACTGAAAAGGACTTCAAAAATCCAACCCTCCTTTTTATGCTCAAGCCCTCCCTCCACTATCACTGTTAAAAATCTGTCTAGCCTACAATTAAACAACTGTACTAACTCCAAACCTACCAAAATTCAAAGAAATAGTATTCTATACACCTGTGTGTGCTTCTGTCTGCTGAGTTGTTTCAATCATGTCTGACTCTGTGTGACCCTATGGATTTAGCCTGTCAGGCTCCTCTGTCCATGGAATTCACCAGGCAAGAATACTGGAGTGGATTGCCGTGCCCTCCTCCAGGGGACCTTCTCTACTCAGGGATCAAACCCAACTCTCTTATGTCTCCTGCATTGGCAGGCAGGTTCTTTACCACTAGCGCTACCTGGGAAACCTTTTATATACCTATATATTTTATTATTTTCAATTAAAGCTATTTGTTGTATTAGTTCTGCTAGTTACTTCTGATTCCTATGGATGTGTACATATATTATGTCAAAAATACTCAGAGATGTTGTTTCATGGAAAGAACTTTACTTGGGGTATCAGGTAACTTCTATCCTAATTTTACTACTTCTCAATTCCAAACCTTGTAAGTAGATTACACACTTAAAGTAAGATTCTAATTTCTAAGAGATATTTAATATTTACAATCACTACTCCAGTCTGTTCAATTCAGTAAATGTTCCTCGTGGTCTTTTGTGTGATAGGTATTGTAGAGGGCTGTGAAATGAGAAAGAATAAGCAGGAATCTTTGTTGACGTGGAAACAAATATCTATCTATTTATCTATCTGGTTGATACAGTTTTATTATTTATTATTATTTAATGTGATAAAGATGTTTACAATGGTAAGGGGACATAGAGGAGAAAGAGAATCTTTAATACATTTCTTGTCCTTGTCGAAGAATAAATGCATATGTACTTTAAGAACAAAATTGCAGAAAGACAAATAAAATGCTATAATTATTATCATTACCTGTATATGCTTCTTAGTCTCTTAGCCCCAGAAAACAGTAGAAATACAATAGAGCTTAAAAACAAGAGATTAATTATTTTAAGATTTTAGTAAGAGTCACAATGATCATAATTACATTTTAAAATAGCTCTAAAAAGATTACTTGTGCCTGATGAAATTGTGGGGCTTTGACTGGTGACTGCAATAGAGCCAATTACTCTAGACTGAAAAATTCATACCTTCTAGAAAGTGGCACTTTTAACATCCTGATACCAAATTGTTTCTCTGTAATATGAAACAAACAACACATAAATGAAACAGAAAGCAAACTGTTAATGGAGAAATTTGTACAAATTCTGTTATTCCCTGAAAACACATTAAAGTGCAAAGTAGGAACCAGGAGTGATACTCTGAATCTCTGGGTGAAAGGGACTTCCAAAGGTCAGAAGTGATATTTACTGTTGGAGTGTGAGGGCAACCTAGTGTCAAATGTATTTGATTTTTTTGAACAAAAACTTTGATGTTTGTATAGAATTTATGAATTTTGCTTGTATAGAACTCTGCATTTCCACAGTGTTAATTTCTATTTAAGCCAGCACCTATTTGTCATGATATTTAGCAAGTGTTTCTGCAACCTAGAATTAAAATAGACAGATCTGAACACTTATGACAAAGTGATAGATTGATAGTCATCAACTTGTGTTTACTTAACTGAATCTCTTTGACAATATGTATGACAAAGTATCCCATCTCTGGTGAGGAAACTGGCTATGAAGTCACATATGTGTTTTTTCATGCATTATCTTTAGGTTTGTTGTTATTCTGTCACTAAATTTTGTCCAACTCTTTGTGATCCCATGGACTACAGCACACCAGGCTACTCTGTCCTTCACTTTATCCTGGAGTTTGCTCAAACTCATGTCCATTGAATCAGTGATGCCATTCAATCATCTCATTTCTGTTGCCCTCTTCTTCTCCTATACTCACTCTTTCCCAGCATCTGGGTCTTTTCAAATGAGTCAGCTCTTTGCATCAGGTGGCCAAAGTACTGGCCTTCCAATGAACACCCAGGACTGATTTCCTTTAGGATTGACTGGTTTGATCGCCTTGAAGTCCAAGGAACTCTCAAGAATCTTCTCCAACACCACAGTTCAAAAGCATCAATTCTTCGGTGCTCAGCTTTCTATTTAATCCAACTATCATGTCCGTACATGACTACTGGAAAAACCATAGCTTTGACTAGATGGGCTTTGTCAGCAAAGTGATGTCTATCTTTTTAATATGGTACCTAAGTCTGTCATAGCTTCTCTTCAAAGGAGCAAGCATCATTTAATTTCACAGTGTCAGTCACTGTCTACAGTGACTTTGGAGCCCAAGAAAATAAAATCTGCCACTGTTTTCTATTTTTCCCCATCTGTTAGCCATGAAGTGATGGGACTGGATGCCATGATCTTAGTTTGTTGAATGTTTAGTTTTAAGTCAGCTTTTTCACTCTCCTCTTTCATCCTCACTAAGAAGCTCTTAAGTTCCTCTTTGATTTTCTGCCTTTAGGGTGATGTCATCTGCATATCTGAGGTTATTGATATTTATCCCAGCAATTTTGATTCCAGCTTGTGCTTCATCCAATCTGGCACTTCACATGATGTACTCTCAATCATATAAAAATTTTTTTGAGCACTGACATTGTGTATGGCTCTTGTATAGGGGAACAACAGGGGGTAAGAATATTGACATGGCATCTTTCTAGAATTTAATTCCAGTGGGAGGAATCTAAATTTAGATGATAAATAGACATATCATTACAAGTTTTTCTATATAGGAAAAGAATATGAGCCATGAGAGGGCATAATAATAGGGGATCTGCTCTTAATAGGGTGGTCACAGAAGGCCTTTATGAAAACTGGTTCTTAATGTGAGATAGAAAGAAGCTTCCACTGTGGAATGGAGGGTGAAAATGGATTTGGCCAATATAGGTTTTATAATGGGCAGAGGCATTTGCAAAATTCCTAAGACAGGAAAATAGTTAGTATGGCTGGGAATGAGTGCAAGGAAGCAGGGGCAAGAGAGATGTGTCTGAATCCAATAAGTCCCCACAAAAATTGAACTCATTACATCATTTGTATGCTTTATACCATACTTTAGAAACTTATAGTTTTTCATTCATTCTTTGATTCATTCATTTTCTTTTTCTTTTTTGTAATTGAAATTCATATGATATATTTATGTGTATTCATGAAAACTGATGCATACTCTTGCCTTATATAACCCATCCTTTATTATTATTATTATTTTTATTTTACTTAATTTTACTTTACAATACTGTATTGGTTTTGCCATACATCAACATGAATCCGCCATGGGCGTACATGAGTTCCCAATCCTGAACCCACCTCCCACCTCCCTCCCCATACCATCTCTCTGGGTCATCCCAGTGCACCAGCCACAAGCATCCTGTATCCTGCATCAAATCTAGACTGGCGATTCATTTCTTACATGATATTATACATGTTTCAATGCCATTCTCCCAAATCATCCCACCCTCTCCCTCTCCCACAGAGTCCAAAAGTCTGTTCTATACATCTGTGTCTCTTTTGCTGTCTCACATACAGGGTTATCGCTACCATCTTTCTAAATTCCATATATATGTGTTAGTATACTGTATTGGTGTTTTTCTTTCTGGCTTACTTCACTCTGTATAATCAGCTCCAGTTTCATCCACCTCATTAGAACGGATTCAAATGTATTCTTTTTAATGGCTGAGTAATACTCCATTGTGTATATGTACCACAGGTTTCTTATCCATTCTTCTGCTGATGGACATCTAGGTTGCTTCCATGTCCTGACTATTATAAACAGTGCTGTGATGAACACGGGGATACACGTGTCTCTTTCAATTCTGGTCTCCTCGGTGTGTATGCCCAGCAGTGGGATTGCTGGGTCATAAGGTAGTTCTATTTCCAGTTTTTTAAGGAATCTCCACACTGTTCTCCATAGAGGCTGTACTAGTTTGCATTCCCACCAACAGTGTAAGAGGGTTCCCTTTTCTCCACACCCTCTCCAGCATTTATTGCTTGTAGACTTTTGGATTGCAGCCATTCTGACTGGTGTGAAATGGTACCTCATTGTGGTCTTGATTTGCATTTCTCTGATAATGAGTGATGTTGAGCATCTTTTCATGGGCTTCTTAGCCATCTGTATGTCTTCTTTGGAGAAATGTCTGTTTAGTTCTTTGGCCCATTTTTTGATTGGGTCGTTTATTTTTCTGGAATTAAGCTACATGAGTTGCTTGTATATTTTTGAGATTAGTTGTTTGTCAGTTGCTTCATTTGCTATTATTTTCTCCCATTCTGAAGGCTGTCTTTTCACCTTGCTTATAGTTTCCTTTGTTGTACAGAAGCTTTTAATTTTAATTAGATCCCATTTGTTTATTTTTACTTTTATTTCCAGAATTCTGGGAGGTGGGTCATAGAGGATCCTTCTGTGATTTATGTTGGAGAGTGTTTTGCCTATGTTCTCCTCTAGGAGTTTTATAGTTTCTGGTCTTATGTTTAGATCTTTAATCCATTTTGAGTTTATTTTTGTGTATGGTGTTAGAAAGTGTTCTAGTTTCATTCTTTTACAAGTGGTTGACCAGTTTTCCTAGCACCACTTGTTTAAAGAGATTGTCTTTACTCCATTGTATATTCTTACCTCCTTTGTCAAAGAAAAGGTGTCCATTGATGTGTGGATTTATCTCTGGGCTTTCTATTTTGTTCCATTGATCTATATTTCTGTCTTTGTGCCAGTACCATACTGTCTTGATGACTGTGGCTTTGTAGTAGAGCCTGAAGTCAGACAGGTTGATTGCTCCAGTTCCATTCTTCTTTCTCAAGATTGCTTTGGCTATTCAAGATTTTTTGTATTTCCATACAAATTATGAAATTATTTGTTCTAGCTCTGGGAAAAATACCGCTGGTAGCTTGATAGGGATTGCATTGAATCTGTAGATTGCTTTTGTTAGTATACTCATTTTCCCTACATTGATTCTTCTGATCCATGAACATGGTATATTTCTCCATCTATTAGTGTCCTCTTTGATTTCTTTCACCAGTGTTTTATAGTTTTCTATATATAGAAGGTAAACTTCCAAACTCATTCTATGAGGCCACCATCACCCTAATACCAAAACCTGACAAAGATGCCACACACAAAAAAAGAAAACTGCAGGCCAGTAACACTGATGAACATAGATGCAAAAATCCTTAACAAAATTCTAGCAATCCGAATCCAGCAACACATTAAAAAGATTATACACCATGACCAAATGGACTCTATCCAAGGAATGCAAGGATTCTTCAATATCCGCAAATCAATCAATGTAATTCACCACATTAACAAATTGAAAAATAAAAGCCATATGATTATCTCAATAGATGCAGAGAAAGCCTTTGACAAAATTCAGCATCCATTTATGATAAAAACTCTCCAGAAAGCAGGAATATGCATCAACATAATAAAAGCTATATATGACAAACCGACAGCAAACATTATCCTCAATGGTGAAAAATTGAAAGCATTTCCCCTAAAGTCAAGAACAAGACAAGGGTGCCCACTTTCACCGCTACTATTCAACATAGTTCTGGAAGTTTTGGCCACATCAATCAGAGCAGAAAACAGAAATAAAAGGAATACAAATTGGAAAAGAAGAAGTAAAACTCTCACTGTTTGCCGATGACATGATCCTCTACATAGAAAACCCTAAAGACTCCACCAGAAAATTACTAGAGCTAATCAATGAATATAGTAAAGTTGCAGGATATCAACTTTAGTCAACACACAGAAATCTCTTGCATTCCTATACACTAATAATGAGAAAGTAGAAAAAGAAATTAAGGAAACAATGATTCATTCATTTTCTGAGTGCCAGTCTGAAATATCAAGAGTCAAAGAATTCATAAAATAAATCTCTCCTCATCCTGATTTCATAAACAAATGGGGATAGGCAGATTTCTAGAAAGACAAATTATATCATACTATAAATTATATTAATAATAAAATTGAAAGTACAATAACATCTTGTTAAACAAAGGATTTAGGCCTTCGATGATGGAATCCAGAGAGTTAGGAAAGGCTTTTTAGAAAAGAAGTTGTATACCTGGATACTCTGAACTAGTAGACATATACTGAGTAAGTCAGGCATTCTAATCAGAGGGCCCAGGACCAGGGAGTTTGTTCCAGAGATGCATCTGTTATGTGCTAGGCAAGGAGGAGATGAGGCCCAAGAGATAAACTGGAAAAAAATTGCTAACATGTTTTAATACCATGCTCAATATTTTAACAAGTAATCTATTAGACCAAAGTCATTTCAAGTGGGAATGTGACTCAATAAGGAGGTGGATTTCAGGATGACAATTTTTAGGTTTTCAGAATAATTGCTCTGGCCTCTATCCCAGGCCACCATTTAGCTCCTATCAGTCTCTATACTGTTCTCTTTTTGTGTCTATGAGAATTTTAGTGGTGCTCATTTTTTGTCATGAATATCATCCTTATGATATCCCTAAGCAGTTAGAAACCTAAATTCATTACAGACACTTGATATTTGCTAATCGGTTCTTATATTAGTTCCTTATCCTGCTGTAACAAGTTACCACAAACTTACTGACATTAAAAAATCATATTCTGACAGTTCCAAAGTTCAGAAGTCTAAAATCAAGGAGTTGGTGAGGCTGTGTTCTTTCTGGAAGCTTCAAGGGAGAATCACTTTCCTTGCCTTTATCAGTTTCTAGGGGCCGCCTGCATACATTCGCCTGTGGCCCCTTCCTCTGTCTTCAGAACTCAGAACTCCAGCAGTTGGTTCTGTGGTCACATCCCCTTTTTCTGACTTTGATCACTTTTAATTACTTTGGCCCTCTCACATATTCCAGGGTAACCTTTCTATCTCAAGGTGCTTAACTTAAGCACATCTACAAAGTCACCTTTCCCAAGTAAGGCAGTATATCGACAGGTTCCAGAAATCAGAATGTGGATATCTTTGGGGGCATTATTTAGCTGACTAGAGTTCTGCAAATGTCATTGCCAAATTGTGAGTTCTGAACTCTTTGAGTCCCCAAAACTTGACTGAACATTTTTATCTTCACAGCAAAGCAGGGGATGACAGAACTTTAGAGGTGCTGAGTAGGCGACAAAAAGCTGCGTGATTTCGCTTTACCTTTTTACCTGGTCGCGTTTTACTAAAGTGACATTGTCTGACTAAAGTGAATAAGGGAGACTTTGAAATTCTGCCATGTGCAGGACCCTGTGATGCTGAGATCCAGTAGAGCTTTCATTCCCATCTTTCTTCCTCAGAAGGGAGTCTGTCACTCTGCGGGAAGCCTCTTTGAAGCAGCCACAGCTTTGGGATTGCTGAGTGCAGGGACTTCTCAAAGAAAACAGTGTTCTTTTCATTTCCTATCAACAAGGAGTTCAAGTTCAAAAGAATATGCTCTCTTTTCTTGCTTTCTCATATGTCTATTAATAGGACAGTGCCAAGGTTCTGACCAGGAGTTTATAGTAGATTCATGGGACTAATGAGAATGGAATTAGGTTATTAGATTTTTCATCTCTTTGTGCAGTTATGAAACAACACAATGGAGACATTAATGACCCCTTGCCTATTAGTGAGATCTTACTCTTGAGGACACCAAAAAGTTTTTAAAGACACGAAGTTACTGATCTCCACACTCTAATTAGCAAGAATGTAAAAAAAAAACTATAGCCTATTTCAAAAAATGAAGGCTACATCTGTACAAGTAACCAAATCAAGCAGCCTGAGGATTTAGTCCCTTTTTCATGTTCTTATGAGTGATCATATAATATCATGTCTGGAAAATATTTGCAACATAATGAGTCATTGTGGACATTCAGCCTAGTTATCAAGTCATTATGGCATGACCTGTGGGAGCCCAGGTACCTGAGCAAAGCAGTCGATGTATTTGAAATAAATGAAGACTGCCAAACTTGCTGAGATTTTAAAGAGTTAAGGTCCGGAATCTAGGTAAGTGAATAAACAGCAAATATTCAGAAACAGTGAAGTGCTCTGGAGCATAGACATTTACCTCTTTATAAATATAGTTGTTAAATACAGGTGGTTCTAAGTTGGTTCTGGATTTACTAGTTAATGATTGAACAAGGGCCAGAAGCTGAAGTGAATTTCTCAGCGTTTACTGGGAGGTAAGTCAACTGATTTCCAAGTCTGTAGTCGTCTTGACTCACTGCCTTTTCCTAGTTAGCTTAATTTAAAATTTTGCTACCAGCTTGTTAAAATTTGATCTATTGTCTTTATAATTTAGTGGGCTATTATTATCAATTTAAAGTGATGTCTATTGATTTAAGCCAGATCAGTGTTTAGAAATTTCAGATTTTGAGTGTCCATGGCAAATGTCCTTCAGTTCTCAGAATTTAATCATGCTCCTCACTGAGGAAATAAAGCGTAATAGTTTATTAGTTAATTTTTTTTTCTGTTTTTATTTTTAACACTGTAGTATGTTTGGAAATCAGAATGCTTTTTTCCAAGGAAACAGTAAATGATGGTTAAAGTGACTGATTACCTTTTTAAACTCACACTTGGCTTATCTATAAGCCTTCTGAGTTTCTTTGAGATTTTTAATGAATGTAGAGATGAGGTAAGAGGTTTTGGGTTCTGGTGGAAGTGACAGTGGAGAGGGCCCTGGGATGTGGAGGGTTTACAAGTCAAGAGGGACCTAGAAATAATTTTCCATTCAATACTACTTTTATTTCTTTAAGTATAACCCCTGGGAGTCCAACACAAGCTGTGATAAGTGGGTGTACTCACCTTTGGTAGAAGTTTTGTAGGCTATGGGGATGCTCTTGGGCACTCTCAGTGCGTTTCTTTTTCCATAAACCATGCACATTATAAGGTAATGGGACTTGGGCATTCTACACTTTCCTAGAAGTATACTTTTATTACATCCTTTCTGGAAGGTAATTTGGACAGTATATCAAGGTCTCAAAAATGTATATAACTTTTGAAATAGAAATTCTTCTCCTAGGAATTTTGTTTAAGGAAATAATCACAGACACTTGCAAAGATTTATGGTTAAAGATGTTGGGCTTCCCTGGTGGCTCAGACGGTAAAGCGTCTGCCTACAATGTGGGAGACCCGGGTTTAATTCCTGGGTCAGGAAGATCCCCTGGAGAAGGAAATGGCAACCCACTCCAGTACTCTTGCCTGGAAAATCCCATGGACAGAGGAGCCTTGTAGGTTACAGTCCATGGGGTTGCAAAGAGTCAGACATGACTGAACGACTTCACTTCACTTTGGGTTGTTTTATTAATGATAGTGAAATTATGAACAGCAAAGAGGTTCAGTTTGAACTGGTCAGTTGTATTGTATCCATCTGGATCCGATCAGGAGATAGAAACATACAGGGGAGGTTTACAATAGTATTAAACTCTAATAAAGAAAATAACTAATACACACACACACACCCCTATGCACCTGACTAACGTAACAAATACATTTCAATAAGGGATGATTGAGCTTACTGGACAGTAGAGACAAGCTGGGCCATCACTGGGCAAGTAGGAAGCAACCCTCTAGAATGCAGGCAAGGAATGGTAGAATTCAGCAAGTGGTAGCTGAAGTGCACAGAGAGGTGAGAATACTTTGGGCTGAAGGAGAGCTATAAGAGTTAGTAGAGGCTCAGTGGAAATCCCCTGGGGTGTGGGTGGGTGGCATAGGGAACTGCAGGGAGGACAGCAAGGGCACAGGATCCTCAGGTTGCAGGCATGCTGCTCAGGGAAGTGTAGAGGACATCGGGGTGCTGATGTGAATGAGACCCCTTTAGGGCAACAGTTGTCTGGGTCAGGTGAGCACAGAAAGTTTATTTCTAGGCCAGGGCTGTAAGGCTGCCAAAGACTCTTGCATTCTGGGGCAGTGGCTACAGCAGAGCTCTACCCATTGTCTTCACAGCCATAATGCTGACACTTCTACCTTGTGCTACGGCTCGAAGATAGCGAAGGGCCCCTTCTACCTGACTATTTCCCTCCAGCATTGGGTATGAAGAGAGTTTAAAGTCCTGCTTAATAGTCCTGTTCTATTATCACAGAACATATTTCAAATAGTAAATTCCAAGGCAAGAGGTGATAAATTAATGAGTAGCATATACATGATGGTGAAACATAAGATAGCATTCTGTAAAGTGAACAATCCTGCAAACATATAACATGTATATAGTGTATTCCTTTGAAGCAGAGGTTTGCTTAAATCCAGTATAAGAATTTTGAGTTTCTTAGGGTTAGAATTTCTCACCTATAACAACTCATTCTATGTTCACATTTCTGACTCTTTGAGTCACTCTAAGGGAACTGGACCTTGAGTAGACAAATGCTACTGCTGTGAGTACTAACAGAAGTTGCCTTTGATCCAGGAGTCTGTTGGCTTTTTCAAGCAAAGATAAATATATGACAGACTCACGTATTAAGTTGCAAGTAAAGTAAACTTTCAGATTCACCTCTATTCTTGACTCACTTGAACTAACTAGCTAACTAAACTGGCCAGGAAAATTGCTAGACCTGTCAGGTGCTTTTCAGTTCAGTTCAGTTCAGTTCAGTTCAGTCGCTCAGTCATGTCCGACTCTTTGCGACCCCATGAATCGCAGCACGCCGGGCCTCCCTGTCCATCACCAACTCCCAGAGTTCACTCAGACTCATGTCCATTGAGTCAGTGATGCCATCCAGCCATCTCATCCTCAGTCATCCCCTCCTCCTCCTGCCCCCAATCCCTCCCAGCATCAAAGTCTTTTCCAGTGAGTCAACACTTCGCATAAGGTGGCCAAAGTACTGGAGCTTCAGCTTTAGCATCATTCCTTCCAAAGAAATCCCAGGGCTGATCTCCTTCAGAATGGACTGGTTGGATCTCCTTGCAGTAATAGATACAATGAGAAAATAGCTTTAGGGGCACTGCTTTAGTAATGTGGGTAAAGAAGGCTACTTTGAAGAGCCAACTCAAAGTTGAGACATGAATAATAATAAAACGTCACAGTAAAATTTCAGTGAAAAGAGTTATGTAATGGAAGGAGCAAATGCAAAGCTCCTGAGGTAGTATCAGGGTTGGCCTGTTTGAGGAACAGCTAGAAGGGCAATGTGACAGCAGTGAATGAGGGAGCCACAGGGGTGAAAGAAGGAAGTAAACAGCAGGACAAAATCTTTTAGTATCTATAGGCTTTAGCAACAAAACAGAAGCCAGGGGAAGGATGATCTGATTGTTTTACGGAGATGATTCTGCCTCTATAAACAGGTGGCTCACATGGTAAAAATCTACCTGCAATGTAGGAGACCCAGGTGAGATCCCGGGTCTAAAAGAGCCCCTGGAGAAGGGAATGGCTACCCATTCCAGTATTCTTGCCTGGAAAATCCCATGGACAGAGGATCCTGGCAGGCTACAGTTCATGGGGTCACAAAGAGTTTCGGATATGACTGAGTGACTAAGCACTCAGTTACTCAAAAACAGGTTGGAACAGAAGGATTAATGGTAGAGGAAACCATTAGGAGAGGACCAACATAAGAAGTTTGATGATTGTGGCTTGGATCAGCATTCTAAGAAAACAAAAATCTAGTTAAAAAAAATCAGCATTTAAATGTAATAATGAATAACTTTCTAATATAAGCTCTGACATGTCCAAAGAGAAACAAAAGCTTTTATCATGGAATGTTGAAAGGTGTTTGAATCCATGCTTAGAGATTAGAAGTGCTTTGTAAAAGATAATCAGAAATTTCAGTCAAGTCTTATTATGTTCATCTGGCATGGAAAATAGGTATGAAATATCTTTAAGAGCCTAAACGTTTGTAGAAAATCTCAAGGACACTTGCTACCTTAGGACCAGATAAAGAACAAATGTTACAACTGATAGTACATAAATACAAAAGATCAGAAGAAATCTTTGGGGGTGATCAAAACCATCTCAAGAAAAAGAAATACAAAAAGGCAAATGGTTGTCTTAGGAGGCCTTACAAATAGTTGAGAAAAAAAAGAGGAGCCAAAGGCAATGGAGAAAAGGAAAGATATACACGCCTGAATGCAGAGTTCCAGAGAATAGCAAGGAGAGATAAGAAAGCCTTTTTTAAGTGAACAATGCAAAGAAACAAAGGAAAACAATAGAATGGGAAAGATTACAGATCTCTTCAAGAAAATTAGTGATATCAAGGGAATGTTTCATGCAAAGATAGGTACAATACAGGACAGAAATGGTGTGGACCAAACAGAAGAAAAAGATATTAAGAAGAGGTGGCAAGAATACACAGAAGAATTATACAAAAAATATCTTATTAATACAGATAACCATGATAGTGTGATCGCTCACCTAGAGCCAGACATCCTGAAATGTGAAGTCAAGTGGGCCTTAGGAGGCATAAATATGAACGCAGCTAGTGGAGGTGACAGAATTCTAATGAACTGTTTCAAATCCTAAAAGATGATACTCTTAAAGTGTGGCACTCAATATGCCCGCAAATTTGGAAAACTCAGCAGTGGCTACAGAATTGGAAAAGGTCAGTTTTCATTCCAATCCCAAAGAAAGGCAATGCCAAAGAATGTTCAGACTACCACACAATTGCACTCATCTCACATGCTGGCAAAGTAATGCTTAAAGTCCTTCAAGCTAGGAGGCTTCAACAGTATGTGAACCACGAAGTTACAGGTATACAGCTGGATTTAGAAAAGGCAGAGGAACCAGAGATCAAATAGCCAACAACTGTTAGGTCATAGAAAAAGCAAGAGAATTCCAGAAAAAACATCCTACTTCTGCTTCACTGACTATGCTAAAGCCTTTGATTATGGGGATCACATTAAACTGTGGAAAATTCTTAAAGAGATGAGAATACCAGACTACCTGACCTGCCTCTTGAGAAATCTGTATGCAGGTCAAGAAGCAACAGTTAGAACTGGACATGGAACAACAGACTGGTTTCAAATAGGAAAAGGAGTATGTCAAGGCTGTATTTTGTCATCTTGCTTATTTAACTTCTATGCAGAATTCATCATGTGAAATTCTGGAATGGGTGAAGCACAAGCTAGAATCAAGATTGCGGGAGAAATATCAATAACCTCAGATATGCAGATGACACCACCCTTATGGCAGAAAGTGGAGAACTAAAGAGCATCTTGATGAAAGTGAAAGAGGAGAGAGAAAAAGTTGGCATAAAACTCAACATTCAGAAAATAAGATCATGGCATCTGATCCCATCATTTCATGACAAATAGGTGGGGAAACAATGGAAACAGATAATTTATTTTTTAGGGCTCCAAAATCACAACGGACGGTGATTGCAGCCATGAAATTAAAAGATCCTTTCTCCTTGGAAGAAAAGCTATGACCAACCTAGACAGCATATTAAAATGCAGAGACATTGCTGACTAAGGTCCATGTAGTCAAAGCTATAGTTTTTCCAGCAGTCATTTATGGATGTGAGAATTGGACTATAAAGAAAGCTGAGCACCGAAGAATTGATGCTTTTGAACTGTGGTATTAGAAAAGACTCTTGAAGTGCCTTAGACTGCAAGGAGATCCAACCAGTCCTTCCTAAAGGAAATCAATCCTGAATATTCATTGGTGGGACTGATGCTGAAGCTAAAGCTCCAATACTTTGGCCACCTGATTCAAAGAACTGACTCATTTGAAAAGACCCTGAGGCTGGGAAAGATTGAAGGCCAGAGAAGGGGGTGACAGAGAATGAGATGGTTGGATGGCATCACTAACTCAATGGACATGAGTTTGAGTAGGCTCTGGGAGTTGGTGATGGACTGGGAAGCCTGGTGTGCTGCAATCCATGGGGTCGCAGAGTCCGACATGACTAAGTGACTGAACTGAACTGAAAATTCAGTCCTAGGCCTGATAGTCCCCTTACAAGATGGAGAACCAAACATTTTTAATAGCTCTTGCATTTTTGTTACAACTCTTAATTATGATTGTATAGATAGATGCTAGGTATGCACGTCAGGGTGTGTAGTTATTTGAAAGTGAAAAGTGAAAGTGAAGTCGCTCAGTCGTGTCTGACTCTTTGCGACTGCATGGACTGTAGCCTACCAGGATCCTCGGTCCATGGGATTTTCCAGGCAAGAATACTGGAGTGGGTTGCCATTTCCTTCTCCAGGAGATCTTCCCGACCCAGGGATCGAACCCGTGTCTCCCTCATTGTAGGCAGATGCTTTACCATCTGAGCCACCAGGGAAGCCCATACTAATCAAAGGCACATATTCTCTGTTCTTTCCTCTGTGGCTCTAGGTGCTAGGGTGAATTGTTTAGGCATCAATATAAGAAAATGAAACGACTCTTCTGTCTGAAGGATTCATTGCCATGCCATAAAAGCATTTTTAATATATAATTGTTCTCTCTCATCACAAATGTTTTCACCACAGAGATAATCACCTTGACTTACAAGGAAAGAATGACCATAAGAATAAGAATTTGTCATTTAAACATTTCATAGTCACTGTGTGTAGCAGTGCTTGTGTTTTACATTCATTAAAAATAACACTTTTTTTAATAAAGGGAGATGAAATAAAATGTTGCACTTGTTTTAACTTTTAAAACTGAGTTTAACAATGATACTTCTAAAGTTAGTATCTTACCTAGCATCAGATTTTATTTTTTTTTTTCACATTAATCTTTCCTCCAACTATCTGGTACCCTTGATTTATAAACTTTAAAAAAGATTATAAATCAGAAAAGGGTCAAATCACAAGGGCTATGAAAAAAAGTACAGATCTGAAATACATTCATGAAGACCAAAAAAAAAAAAGTTAAAAACAAGTTTGTAATTTACAGCTGCCCTGAGGCAGCGATAACTAATACACTGAAAATTTACCCATTTTATGCATCTATTTTGCTTGTTTTACTACTTTGGTTTTCATAAAAAACACATTTATTTCAGCAACCGTCACTTCTTTTGGCATTTATGTGATCTCTGAGCTATGTGTGAAAATACGCATATTTCTACTTTACAATTTTTATAGAAAAATTATTTCTTTTACAAATTTATATCAATGCTGTTTTGTTCAACACTAGAATTATTTTCATTGTTCTTTTTTTATCAGTTACTTCAGAACGTCAATGTTACAGCTTATTTACTTTAACATCTGTTTTAAATCTTTTTTCAATTGCCATTTGAATAATGTTTTATCATTAACTATAAATAGTAAGAAGTGGAAATTTTCAGAATCACAGGTCACACCAATTCTTTAATAAGAATAACATTGTGGATTACACTTAAATGACAGCGCCCTCATAAATACTCAATGCGATTCATAGCTGTAACCTAATGAGTTTTCATATTGTTCCTGGGAGTCAGTGAAATAGTGTGAACAAATGATTATTTTCATATGTATGATAGTAGTATATGCTTGAGCAGAGTAAACAGAAGCAGGTGGCATCTCGGTACTTGCTTCCCAAAAGAATAGCCATGAAGATGCTGAGGCTTGGATTTCATATTTTACTGAATAAAACTTTAGATAATAAGGCAAGGGCCTGGTAGCAGATACCTCCTGCTTTTGCCAGCTTTAGTGCTCACTCTAACATTTTCTGATAAGAGCATCCATATTTTTTCCCTCTTGCATGTATGTTTAAAATGTGGCTGTCTGAATCCTGCTTTGATGATGGTGCCTTGATGCAGGCCTGGTCCTTTAGGACCTTACTTCCTGTTGAGTGCAGTAATTGATTCAATAATTTACAAGTAACTGATTCAGTAATTTACAAGCAACCGCTCAATTTACTGAGATCCCTCTTAGACTACCAGATCCCTCTTAGTCTTTCCTTGTGGCATAGTCCTTGTTGCCACAGTTTGAGAACTGCAGAGGTTACTAGGAGTCTCTGAAGAGATCTAGGTTTGGGGTAAGGGAGAGAACCTAACTACACATCCTAGGCTACTATGCTTTAAACTTCCTTAGAAACCAAGACTGAAGGCATCAAAATGAGTTCTTGATTGGGAAGACAGGTAGGATGGTGAGTTGGCAAGAACACCAAAGCCTGTTGCTAACAGTAACAATATCAGAGTAAGCTATAAATTAAAAATTCCTGATTCAATAAGGCCTGTCTGGTGGACCAAATGCAACCACCCCAAGTTCTACTCAACGCTGAAGGAAGTGGTATTGACGAGAAATTAACACAAAAAGGTTTATTATTGTTCCCGCCCTATAACAATACCTATGAAGTAATCTTCCTATCCTTATCCCACATGAGTCAAGGAATTATCTGTTAACTACAATGAGTGATTTGATTCCAGAAATTGTATTTTTAAAACACTTTTTAGATAGTGTCATCACCCATACTAGGAAGCTCTGATTTATTCAAAGTTTGCCACACACACACAAAAATAAGTTGGCTCTAAAATCCTTCAGTTCGGTACCCCTTGCTAAGTTTGCTAAGTCACTTCAGTCGTGTCTGACTCTGTGTGACCCCGTAGACGGTAGCCCACAAGGCTCCCCCATCCCTGGGATTCTCCAGGCAAGAACACTGGAGTGGGTTGCCATTTCCTTCTCCAATGTGTGAAAATGAAAAGTGAAAGTGAAGTCACTCAGTCGTGTCGGACTCTTAGTGACCCCATGGATTGCAGCCTACCAGGATCCTCCAACCATGGGATTTTCCAGGCAAAAGTACTGGAGTGGGGTGCCATTGCCTTCTCCATCAGTACCCCTAGTCATGTCTAACTCTGTGCTACCCCTTGGACTGCAGCATGACAGGCTTCCCTGTCCATCACCAACTCTCAGAGCTTGCTCAGACTCAAGTCCATTGAGTCAGTGATCCTTACGTATTATAATTGGGGTGTAACATTTGATTGTCTATCTTTAGAAGTAAGAACATACATTTTTAGCTAAATGTAAAACTGAAATAGGAGGGAAGTGGGCAGGTGGGCACAACCTTTAAAAGAAAGACATGGATTGGGAACTCATGTACACCCGTGGCTGATTCATGTCAATGTACGGCAAAACCAATACAATATTGTAAAGCAAAATAAAGTAAAAATTAAAATTAAAAAATAAAAAAAGAGACATGGCCATAGGACATGACAAAAACTAATTACAGCCAATGAGGTCCAAGATGGCAGATGTGACATCCAGTAGACCTTGAGCTTCTTCATATGCTCATTGGAATATACTAGCATGCAAATGAAACCCTCATCAGCACTATGACAGTTCTGAGGCTAAGCATAAAAGGTCAAAAAGTGGGTGGTGGCTCAATTCCTGGAAACTATGCCCTTTTCCCCAAATAATTGGAATAATCCTCCCATTCATTAGCCTATGAAATTACTCAGCCCATAAAAACTAACCATGCTGTATTTTGAGACTCTTTCTCACCTTCTGAGATGGTTCACACTCTTGTCTGTGGAGTTTCTCTTTACATTAATTTTCTTCTTACCTATTACTTCGTCTCCGAATTATTTCACAAAAAAGAAAGAACCTTAAATCCACCAGCAACAGAACCATTGTATAAGTTTGATAAACATGTGCTTTTTGATCCATATAGCAAATATATTTCAGAATAGGTGTGGATTTATAAAAAAGTTGTGAAGGTAATAGAGTCCAGATAAACACATGGCCAGTTGCTTTTCTCATTAAAATGTTATGACACATTTTCCCAGTTAATGAAACAGTAGCTTTACATTATCCTAAAGTCCATATCTTATTCAGATTTCCTTAGGTATTACCTAGTTCGGTTCCAATATAATTCCATCCAGGATATTGAATTACATTTAATTGTGTCTCCTTAGGCCCCACTTGACTTTGACAGTTTCTCTGACATTCCTCAATTTTGATGTGCTTAATAGTTTTGCTGAGTACTGGTCAGATATTTTGTAGAATGTCTCTTAATTGGGATTTGTCTGATGTGTTTCTCACGATTAGACTTGGGTTATGGGTTTTTGGGAGTAGGAACCACAGAGGTTAAATACCATTCTTGTCACATCACATCAAAGATAAAGACTACCAACATGATTTATGACTGTTGATGTTGGTCCTTTATCACCAAGGCTGAGGTCGTGCTTGTCAGGTTTCACCACTGTAAAGTTACACTTTTTCTGCTCCTTGTACTCTTTGGAAGGATTTCACTAGTGTGCAACACAAACTTACATACTGGAGAGTTATGTTCTACCTCCTTGAAAATGGATTATCTACATTAATTATGTAGTATTCTTCTGCAAGGCAGGTTTGTTTGCTCTCTGTTTATGTAGTCAGTCTCCTATCTGTGTCAGGATAGACTCTAATTATTTTATACTTCAAGTTGAGTTATAATCCGATGCCACTTTTTTGATTGTCACATTGTTCCAGCTTTAACAGTAGTAAGCTTTTGTAAAGTGGCCCTATGTCTCTTGACATACCCCCAGTCACTGTGGGTTTTTTCCAGAGTACTTTCTGGCATTATAAGGTGCACCATGCTCATCTTGTATATTTCCTGCCCCAGCAGAAAAATAAGCCATTTTCCCATTCAGAGGATAATATTAGAAATAAAGATGAGTGCTAGGTATGATTGTTACTAGTAGTGTTAGCTGCTCAGTTGTGTCTGACTGTTTGCAACCCCACGGACTGTAGCCCGCCAGGCTCCTCTGTCCATGGAATTCTCCAGGCAAGAATACTGGAGTGGGTTGCCATTTCCTTCTCTAGGCGATCTTCCTGACTCAGGGATCAAACCTGTGTCTTCTGCATTGCAGGCAGATTCTTTACTGTCTGAGTCACCAGGGAAGCCCAAATATAATGTAAGTGCTATGTAAATAGTTGAAAATGAGTGGCAATTCAAGTTTTGATTGTTACTACTGGGGTGCCTTTATTTTTAGGCCATCTCAGCTGACAGATCAAATAAATATATTTGCATATATTAATTGGTATATATACACATATCTTTAAATATTAAGGTATTTACTAAATATTAAGATACACACATACCTAAAGCTATTAAGCTAAACTTGATTCTGTATTGGTGTTTCCTTTATCACAAGGCTCATTCTGGCCTTCTTCCCTAGCTTTGCTATAACCGTGAATGTCAATAGTGTGAAACTCAGCTCCCGTCATGCATTATTCATTTGCTTAATTATTTAATTATAGTATAAATGTGTAGTGATTTCAGAATTTTTACTCATACCCCTTTGGTAAACAACTATATCAGTGATAGCACAGTGTTTAAGTGTAGTTCCTTTGGCCTTTAGTCTTACAGAAACCACATATTTCTGAAGTTATTTAGCTTAGCCTCCTTGCCTCTTTAAATTGTTTCATTTATTTGTACTAGGTTTTTGTGTCACAGCCTATATTTCATCCTGGGGTCCTCAGCTTCCTAAATATTTTCATCTTTAAGGCTCATTCTTAAATGAGGGTGTAAAGTTTTAATTGTTTTGACAAAAACATAGTTTATATATTTACCATTTAAGTATCACATAAAAATAACCACCCTAAAATATTCCTTGTATGTTGTCTATCTCACCCTCCAGATCTCTCCTACCCCTAAACCTTTGGCAAACGGATCTATTTACTGGGTTTCCCTGGTGGCTCAGTCAATAAAGAAGCCACCTGCAAAGCAGGATACCTGGGTCCTATCCCTGGGTGGGAAAGAACCCTTGGAGGAGGGCATGGCAACCCACTCCAGTATTCTTGCCTGGAGAATCCTCATGGACAGAGGAGCCTGGCTACAATCTATTTACTGTCTCTATAATTACTTTTTGCAAATATCATATAAATGAAATCATGTAGTATGTAGCCTTACTTCACTTTTCAGTAAGTAATGAAGATTCATGTGTCTTTATATGGCTTGAGAGATCATGCCTTCTTATTGCTGAATAGTATTACATTTTATAAATATGCAACATTTCATATATCTATTTACTTCATTGCTTCCTATTTTTGGTGATTATGAGTAAAGGTGCTGTTAAGTGTTCATATGCAGGTTTTTGACTGAACTTAAGTTTTCAAGTCATATGGGTATATACCTTGGAATGTGTATGCTAGATCATATGATAAGACTACATTTACTTTTGTAAGAACTGCCAAACTGTCTTCCTAAGTGACAGAACATTTTGCATTCTCACCTAGCACTGAAAGTTAACATCTATTGTTATTGTTAGGCTTGGGGATTTTGGATATTCTAATAGGTATGTTGTGGTATTTCATGGTATTTTTATGCAGCCTTTTCCTAATGACAAATGATCATTTCAGTCACTCAGTTGTGTCCAACTCTTTGTGACTGCAGCACGCCAGGCTTCCCTGTCCATCACCAACTCTCAGAGCTTGCTCAAACTCATGTCCATTGAGTCGGTAATGCCATTCAACTATCTCATCCTCTGTCGTCCCCTTCTCCTCCTGCCTTCAGTCTTTCTCAGCATTGGGGTCTTTTCCAATAAGTCAGTTCTTCGCATCAGTTGGCCAAAGTATTGGAGCTTCAGCGTTAGCATCAGTCCTTCCAATGAATAGTCAGGACTGATTTTCTTTAGGATTGACTTCTTTGATCTCCTTACAGTCCAAGGGACTCTCAAGAGTCTTCTCCAACACCACAGTTCAAAAGCATCAATTCTTTGGCACTTAGGTTTGACAAATGATATTATGTATATTTTCATAGGTTTATTATTTCTATACATTCTTCGGTGACATGTCTGTGTTCTTATCTTTTGCCTATTTTTAAAAATGGGCCGCTTTAAGTGTTCTTGGTGTATTTTAGATACAAATTCATTATCACACGTGTATTGTGCAACATTTTCTCCCAGTCTGTGGCTTATCTTTACATTCTCTTATCAATGATTTTCACAGAGATTTTAAATTAAAAAAAGTCCAAACTATCAATATTTTCATTCACAGATTGTGTTTTTGGTGTTGTATCTAGAAACACATTTACCAAGTTCACATAGATTTCTCCTGTTTTCGTCTAAAATTTTGATACTTTAGCATTCATATTTGTATATAATAAGTTCAGAAACATTCCCCCCTCTTCTGTGTTTTAGAAGATTTTGAGAAGAACTGGTGCTAATTCTTTTGCACATGTCTGAAGACATTGTGTCCTGGGCTTTTGTTGGAGTTTTTTTAAATTACTGATTCAGTTCCTTACTGGGAATCACTATATTTGGATTTTTGATTTCTTCATGATTCAGTCTTGGTAGGTTGTATATTTCTAGGAATTTATCCATTCCTTCTAGGTTGTTCAGTTTGTTGGTGAATAATTGTTTCATGATTCTTTGTATTTCTGTGATATCTGTTGTAACTTCTCTTTCATTCCTGATTATTCGAGCCTTATTTTTTTCTTGATTTCCTTTAGGATTTACTGGTTTGATCTTTTTACTCCCCAAGAGACTCTAAAGAGCCTTTTCCAGCATCACAATTCAAACTCATTGATTCTTTGGCATTCAGCCTTCTTTATGGTCCAGCTATCAAATCTGTACATGACTAATGGGAAAACCATAGCTTTGACTATGTGGACCTTTGTTGGCAAATGGATGTCTCTGCTTTTTCCGTATGCTATCTAGGTTTGCCACAGATTTTCTTCTAAGGAACAGTTGTGTCTGACTGTTTGCAACCCCATGGTCTGTCCATGGCATTCTCCAGGCAAGAATACTGGAGTGGGTTGCCATTCCTTCTCCAGGGGATCTTTCCAACCTAGGGATTGAACCAGGTCTCCTGCATTGCAGGTAGATTCTTTAACATCTGATCTACCAAGGAATCCCACCAAGGAACAAGTGTCTTTTAATTTCATGACTGCAGTCTCTGTCTGCAGTGATTTTGGAGCACAAGAAAATAAAATCTGCCACTATTTGCCATGAGGTGAAGGGACCAGATGGCATTATCTTAGTTTTTTGAATGTTGTTGTAAGCAAGATTTATCACCCTCCTCTTTCATCCTCATCAAGAGGTTCTTTTGTTCTTCCTGGCTTTGTCTCATTAGAGTGGTATCATCTGCATATGTACTCTGCATTAACATTAATTAAGCAGGG
Source organism: Capra hircus (assembly GCF_001704415.2). Lineage (NCBI taxonomy): Eukaryota > Metazoa > Chordata > Mammalia > Artiodactyla > Bovidae > Capra > Capra hircus. The sequence goes on from NC_030811.1 coordinate 46,467,990, forward strand.
TGACACAATATACAGCCTTGAAGCACTCCTTTCCCAATTTTGAATCACTCTCTTGTTCCATGTCCATTTCTAACTGTTGCTTCTTGTCTTGCATACAGGTTTCTTAGAAGATAGGTAAGGTGGTCTGGTATTCCTATCTCTTTAAGGAATTTTCCGGTTTGTTGTGATCCACGCAGTCAAAGGCTTTATCGTAGTCAATGAAGCAGAAGTAGATTTTTTTTTTTTTTTTAATTCCCTTGCTTTTCCTATGATCCAACAGACATTGGTAATTTGATCTCTGGTTCCTCTGCCTTTTCTAAATCCAGCTTGTATGTTTGGAAATTCTTGGTTCATGTACTGTTGAAACCTAGCTTGAAAGATTTTCAGCTCATTTCAGCATGTGAAATGAGCGTGATTGTATGGTAGTCTGAACATTCTTTGGCATTGCCTTTCTTTGGGATTGGAATGAAACCTGACCTTTTCTAGTCCTGTGGCCACTGCCGAGTTTTCCAAATACGCTGGCACATTGAGTGAAGCACTTTAACAGCATCATCTTTTAGGATCTGAAATAGCTCAGTGGAATTCCATCTCTTCTACTAGCTTTGTTCATACTAATGCTTCCTAAGGCCCATGTAGCTTCCCACTTTAGGATGTCTGGCTCTAAGTGAGTGACCACACCACTGTGGTTATCTGGGTCATTAAGACCTTTTTTGTATAGTTCTTCTGTATATCCTTAGCACCCCTTCTTAATCTCTTCTGCTTCTGGTTAGATGTTTATGAATGTATTCTCCCCTGCACTTCTCTTGGAACCATCTTTTTGTTTAGTTGTTATTCTCTATTGTTTTCATTGGTTTCTATTCTAATTTTTGTTTTAATTTTTCTTGTGTATGCTTCAGGTTTATTTTCTGTTTTCTAGTTTTATATGGTAAAAGCTTGTGTTATTACTTAAAGAGCTTGTGTTATTAGTTTTTCTAGTTTTATATGGTAAAAACTTGTGTTATAAGTTCTTTCAATATATGTATTTAGAGCTATTAACCTTCTCTAAGCATTGCTTATGTTACAGCTCACAAATTATGAAAATATTTTTATTTTTACTGAGTTAAAAACATATTCTATCCATAACTTGCCTCAGTTTTGTATTCATTTTGCTAGTAAAAGTGAAGTGTAGAAAAAGTTCTTCACATTAACTTTTTTTATCCTCCTGCATTTATAATAAATTGTCATAACCTTTTATCTGCATTTGGAAGTGGTACATTTAGAGCCACTTCAGAGTGTGTTATAATTTTACTTCAATTGTAAAACAATTTAGAAAATAGAGGAGAGTCTATTGTATTGACTGTATTTTTACTTGCCACCTTGTTTCTTTGCGATGTTCTAAAGTTCCTTCTTTTATCATTTTCTTTTTGTTTATGAAATGTCCTTTAGCTGTTCTTTTAGGGTAAGTTGCTGGTGAAAAGTTTCTTAGTGATCTTTCTTTTTAGAATGCCCTAATTTCTCTTTCCGTTCTATAGGGTATTTTTATTGGAGCTAAGATTTTTGGTTAATGGATCTTTTCTTGTATTATTTGCAAAACATTTCCTTTTTATTTCCATAGTTTTTGATGTAAAATCCACTGCTATTTGAATTTTCTTTTCCCTGTAGATATGATTTCTTTTCTCTCTGGTGCCTTGTAACATTTTATATTTAGCTGGCAGAATTTTCACTTTTTGTGTCTTTGCATTGATTTATCTCATTTATGCCTTGTTAGCTCCTTTAAGCTGTAGTTTTATATTTCCTGCCATATTTGAAAAGTTTTTAGTCATTTCTTCAGTACTTTTTCATTCCTCCCCTCTATCTTCTTCAATGACATAAATGTTAGGACTTTTATTATAAATCTCCATGTCACTGTACTTTTTTTTTTTAAGTCTAATTCTCTGTTTAAATTGAAGAACTTCTATTTTTTAATCTTTCAATTTCAATTTTTTTCCTCTATCTCTTCCACTCTGCTTCAGAGTCTATCCACTGAGCATCTTATGTGTATTACACTTTAATCTTCTAAAATTTCCATTTATCTCTACTTTTTCTTTCCTAAAACTTTCTATTTCTTTACTGAGGCTTTTAATTCTTTCATCATTCTCAAGATTGTGCATAATTGATTTTGGAGCTTCTTTATGACAGCTGCTTTAAAACCTTTGTGACATAATTCTAACAAATTATTGTGTTTATATTGAAATCTTTATTTTCCTTATGGCTGTTATAGCAAATTACAACAACTGTAGTGGCCTAAAGCAATATAACTTTGTTATCTTATATTTTTATTGATCTCTCTAGTTGAATGACACTGTATTGGCAAGGCTGTATTTCTTTCTAGAGGCTCTACGGGAAACTTTTTTTCCTTATCTTTTCAAGCTTACAGACATTTCCTGCATTGTTGAATTGTAGCTCCCTTCCATTTTCAAGGGGCTTCCCTGGTGGCTCAGAGGTTAAAGCGTCTGCCTACCATGCAGGAGACCCAGTGTTTGATCCCTGGGTCGGGAAGATCCCCTGGAGAAGGAAATGGTAACCCACTCCAGTATTCTTGCCTGGAGAATCCTATGGACGGAGAAGCCTGGTAGGCTACAGTCCAGGGGGTCGCAAAGAGTTGGACACAATTGAGCGACTTCACTTTCACTTTCCATTTTCAAAGCCAATAATGTCTGGTCAGATCTTCAGTTGTATCTCTCTGTCCCTGATGCTTGTACATTTGTCTTATATATTTAAAGATACATGTGATTACATTGAGCCCATCTAGGTTAAAGCCAGGTAATTAGGAATCCTAATTCTATTATGTTATTATTATTTTTTTTTTCATTTAACCAAACATATCCACAAGTTCTGGATGTAGACATCTTTGGCAAGGAGCATTATTCTATTACATTATAGCCCCCAAAGATTTACCACCCAATCACACACAAAATGTGTTCATCCCATTCAAATATTCTCCTAAATCTCAACTTACTACAGCATCAACTCAATTTCAAAATCTTTATCATCTAAATAACAGAATCTGAAGGGTCCCAAATCTCATTATCTAAATAATAAATATAAGGATAGAGTGAGTCTCTGAGTATAATCTATCCTGAAAGTGAAAGTTGCTCAGTCATGTTTGACTCTTTGCAATTCCATTTACTATACAGTTTATGGAATTCTCTAGGCCAAATACTGGAGTGGGTAGCCATTCCCTTCTCCAGGGGATCTTCCCAACCCAGGGATTGAACCCGGGTCTCCCTCTTTGCAGGCAGATTCTTTACCATCTGAACCGCGAGGGAAGCACAATTCATCTTCATTTGCGAATCTTTGAAACTCAAAAATCAAATTCTCTGTTCAAAAATATAGTGAGAGGCATAGGATAGTAGTTATAAATATTCACATTCAAAAAGAGGAAAAATAAAGGGAAAACACAGTTACAGGCCCCAAACAATTTTCAGATGTAGTTGGGCAAACACTTTTTTGTCATCAGGGCCTGGCAATAATCTTATGATGTTCACAGATTCACTCTTTGAAATCACAGCTCTGTCATGGGCTTTTGACTTCATCTTCTGAGTCATTTGTCCCTTTTCATGGATAGCAGACTATGTCTATAGCTGAATAGTGTCATCAACCTATTATCCTGCTTATAAAATATTGCAGGTTCAATAGTCAACCATCATTTTCCTTCCTTCTCTTTCAAGCCAAACTGGTAGAGTTTCTACTCTTAAAACATTCTAAGGCACCTTGTAGATCTCCCACATATGCCCAAGGGATTTACTACATTATCATGAGATTTGTACACAGGTTTTTCTTGAAACAATCTTCTCTATTTCTTATTTTTACTGACATAGAGGGAATTAAGTCAACCTTTAATTTCTTTTTTATTGAAATATAGTTGATTTTACAATATTGTATTAGTTTCTTATAAAAAGTGAAGTGATAGTTATACATACATATTTTTTCTAATTCTTTTCCATTATAGATTAGTATAAGATACTGAATATAGTTCTATGAGCTATTTAGTAAATCCTTATTTAATCCCTAATTTCTTTAAAAATACTTCTCTAATGGCATACTGTGAACTTTTGGTCCTTTGAAAGTATTAGAAAAAATCCTAAAAAGCCCAAATCTCAGATTTTTCTCTATACGATACTTTGACAGTAAATCTCTTCATTTCAGCATCTTTTGCCATCATTGCCTCATTTGGAAAGATGAGGGTTTCCAAAATCATCATGCCTTGGTTCCTTTATGTTTAAAAATCTGTCTCTTAATTTATCTACTTCTTGTTGTATTTTACTAAAAGCTCAAGAAGAAATAAGCCCAATATTATGCTTCAACACTGTTTGGAAATCTGCTTAAATATCTACTTTTTTTCAATCCTAAAATTTTTGCTTCTTCTTTACGCTTTTTTTTTGGGGGGGGTGCTTATATTTTCTGTAGTTTTGCTGAGTCATATTTTGCTATTTGATTTAAGCATGTTAACAGGTACTTGTTGAACATTTATTTAAATAATGTCAGCTTAATGTCTTTGTCAGATAATTCTAACGTGTCTGTCACTTTTGTTGTCTTTTACTGAGATATTTGTGGTTCTTTGAGATCTTTGTGGTTTTTGATATGATGAGTGATAGATTTTTTAAAATTGGACCTTGGACATTTGGTGTACTTTTTATAAGACTCTGAATCTTATTTAATCTTATGTAGAAATATACAAGAAACAGGGATGAGGGGTGTTGTCTCATCACTGGCAGGTGAATATGGAACATGCTTTCACCATTTGGCTCTTACTGATCCAAGGGAAACAAGGGAACATTCTCATTACTGCTGGATAGGAGTGGGAGTTCCAATTATTCACATAGTCATCACTGACACCACAAATAGGGACACCTTATTATTGGATGAAAAAATGAAAGGTCTGGTTTTCTACTTGGCCCTGATCAAAGTTTGTTCCTAGTGTCTATTAACTGGAGGCATAGGAAAAGGTGATCAGAGATCTTTAGAGATAGCACAATAATTTTTTTTTCTAACACATTTCTTTTATTGTCTTCTTAGTTATTCATAAACAAGGAAATATCAGCCAAAATTCACTGCTGCTAAGTTGCTTCAGTTGTGTCCAACCCTGTGCGACCCCATAGACAGCAGCCCACCAGGCTCCTCCGTCCCTGGAATTCTCCAGGCAAGAACACTGGAGTGGGTTGCCATTTCCTTCTCCAATAATTTTGATGAGCTCAAATATTTCCTTATGACCAAAGATGACTGAGATGTTGATGTAGGCTATAAGGAGGTCATGCTCCAGTTTCTTTATGTTTAAAAAGTTGTCCCCTTGGAGAAGGGAATGGTTACTCACTCTAGTATTCTTGCCTGGAAAATCCCATGGACAGAGGAGCCTGGCGGGCTACAGTCCATGGGGATGCAAATAGTCGGACATTACTGAGTATTACTTTCAAATTCTTTAGCCACATCTTTCCTATCTAACTTTGAAACTGGAGAAGAGTAATTTTCTTTCTTTCTTTTTTCTCTTAGCTATCTAAATTCTGAAAGTGTTTATACCTACTTTGAATTGCAACTTTACAAATAAAAAATACATGTTATGATTTTAAAAATTGTCCCTTAATTTATCTCTTTAAAATTGATGTTTACTAAAAGTGCAAGAAGAAATTAGGCCATACTATATTTCAACACTTTGCTTGGAAATCTCCTTAGCTAAATATCTAAGTGAAAGGCAGAGGTACTATAAAATAACACATGTAGGTGTTGATATTTCCATTAAATTTTGGTGCATTCATGGAGAGGAAGTCTGAAATATTCAACAAATAAATACAGATGATGGTGCAATCTAAAAGAGCTTCAGTAGAATAGTATTTTTGAGGAAATATACAAGAAACATCAACTGTGAGTGTCAAAAGGGCAACTATCCACTCACTCTGATATCTGTCAAGAATAGAGAATAAAGAATGCTTTTTTTTTAAAATCAGAATAATTTCTTTACAATATTGTGCTGTTTTCTGCCACACAGCAAAGCAAATGAATCATAATTATATATATACATATATATATAAATAATACATATCAGTTCAGTTCAGTTCAGTCACTCAGTCGTGTCCGATTCTTTGCGACCCCATGAATTGCAGTACGCCAGGCCTCCCTGTCCATCACCAACTCCCGGAGTTCACTCAGACTCACGTCCATCGAGTCCGTGATGCCATCCAGCCATCTCATCCTCTGTTGTCCCCTTCTCCTCCTCCCCTAATCCCTCCCAGCATCAGAGTCTTTTACAATGAGTCAACTCTTTGCATCAGGTAGCCAAAGTACTGGAGTTTCAGCTTTAGCATCATTCCTTCCAAAGAAATTCCAGGGCTGATCTCCTTCAGAATGGACTGGTTGGATCTCCTTGCAATCCAAGGGACTCTAACCCTATATGTGAGACAGCAAAAAAGACACAGATGTATAGAACAGACTTTTGGATTCTGTGGGAGAGGGAGAGGGTGGGATGATTTGGGAGAATGGCATTGAAACATGTATACTATCATGTAAGAAACGAATCGCCAGTCTAGGTTCGATACAGAATACAGGATGCTTGGGGCTGGTATACTGGGATGACCCAGAGAGATGATATGGGGTGGGAGGTGGGAGAGGGGCTCAGGATTGGGGAACTCATGTGCACCCATGGCAGATTCATGTCAATGTATGGCAAAACCAATACAGTATTGTAAAGTAAAAAAATAAATATATAAACAAACAAACAACAAAAAAGAGAGTATTCTCCAAGATCGCAGTTCAAAAGCATTATATATAAATCCCCTCCTTCTTAAGCCTCCCTCCCCCATCCCATCCCACCCCTCCAGGATGTAACAAAACACCAGGCTGGGCTCCATGTATTATATTAAAGCAGCTTCTCACTAGTTATCTATTTTACACATGATAGACTATATATGTCAACACTGCTTTTACAGATTGTCCTATCCTTTCCTTCCCCCACTGTGTCCACACATCCTTAAGAAGAATGCTTCTGTTTAAACTGTTTTAGCAATGTCTTTGGGTTACAGCAAGGTTTTCAGTACAGTTCAGTCACTCAGTCGTGTCCGACTCTTTGCGACCCCATTGACTGCAGCATAACAGGCTTCGCTGTCCATCATGAACTCCTTGAGCTTGCTCAAACTCATGTCCATTGATTTGGTGACACCATCCAACTATCTCATCCTCTGTCATCCCTTTCTCCTCGTGCCTTCAATCTTTCCCCAAATCAGGGTCTTTTCCAATGACTCAGTTCTTTGCATCAGGTGACCAAAGTATTGGAGTTCCAGCTTCAACATCAGTTCTTCCAATGAATATTCAGGACTGATTTCCTTTACAATAGACTGGTTTAATCTCCTTAAGGACCAAGGGACTCTCAAGAGTCTTCTCCAACACCACAGTTTAAAAGTATAAATTATTTGGTGCTCAGTTTTCTTTATTGTCCAACTCTCACATCCATACATGACTACTGGAAAAACCATAGCTTTGATTAGACAGACTTTTGTTGGCAAAGTAGTGTCTCTGCTTTTTAATATGCTGTCTAGGTTGGTCATAACTTTTCTTCCAAGGAGAAAGTGCCTTTTAATATCATGGCTGCTGTCACCATCTGCAGTGATTTTGGAGCCAAAAAAATTCTCTCACTTTTTCCATTGTTTCCTCACCTATTCGCCATGAAGTGATGGGACCAGATGCCATGATCTTAGTTTTTCTGAATGTTGAGTTTTAAACCACCTTTTTTTTACTCTCCTCTTTCATTTTCATCAAGAGGCTCTTCAGTTCTTCTTCATTTTCTGCCATAAGGGTGGTGTCATCTGCGTATCTGAGATTATTGATATTTCTCCTGGAAATCTTGATTCCAGCTTGTGCTTCATCCAGTCCTCAACTGCATGATGTACTCTTCATATAAGTTAAACAAGCAGGGTAACAATATACAGCCTTGACATACTCCTTTCCCAATTTGGAACCAGTCTGTTGTTCCATGTCCAGTTCTAACTGTTGCTTCTTGACCTGCATACAGAATACTCAGGAGGCACTTCAGGTGGGCTGGTATTGCTGTCTCTTTAAGAATTTTCCACAGTTTGTTGTGACCCACATGAATTTTTCACAGTTTGTTGTGATCCACACAGTCAAAGGCTTTGGCCCAGTGAGTAAAGCAGAAATAGATGTTTTTTTGGAACTCTTTTGCTTTTTCAGTGATCCAACAAATGTTGGCAAGTTGATCTCTGGTTCCTCCACCTTTTCTAAACCCAGCTTGAGCATCTGGAAGTTCATGCTTCAGGGACTACTAAAGCCTAGCTTGGAGAATTTTGAGCATTAATTTGCTAGCGTGTGAGAGGAGTGCAATTGTGCAGTAGTTTGAATATTCTTTGGCATTGCCTTTTTTTGGGATTGGAATGAAACCTGACCTTTTCCAATCCTGTGGCCACTGCTGAGTTTTCCAAATTTGTTGACATGTTGAGTGCAGCACTTTCACAGCATCATCTTTTAGGATTTGAACTAGCTCAACTAGAATTCCATCACCTCCACTAGCCTTGTTTATAGTGATGCTTCCTAAGGCCCACTTGATTTCGCATTCTAGGATGTCTGGCACAAGATTACACCATTGCGATTATCTGGATCTTGAAAATCTTTTTTGTATAGTTCTTATGTGTATTCTTGCTGTGTCTTAATATATTCTGCTTCTGTTAGGAGCATACTGTTTGTGTTCCTTTATTGTCCCATCTTTGCATGAAATGTTCCCTTGGTGTCTCTACTTTTCTTGAAGAGATCTCTAATCTTTCACATTCCATTGTTTTTCTCTATTTCTTTGCAGTGATCACTGAGGAAGGCTTTCTTATCTCTCCTTTCTATTCTTTGGAGCTCTGCATTCAAATGAGTATATCTTTCCTTTCCTCCTTTGCCTTTAGCGTCTCTTCTTTTCTCAGCTATTTGTAAGGCTTCCTCAGACAACCATTTTGCCTTTTTGCATTTCTTTTTCTCAGTGATGGTCTTGATCATTGCTTCCTGCACAATGTCATGAACCTCCAACCATAGTTCTTCAGGCACTCTGTCTATCAAATCTAGGTCCTTGAGTCTATTTGTCACTTCCACTGTATAATCATAAGGGATTTATGTCATACCTGAATGGTCTAGTGGTTTTCCCTACTTTCTTCAATTTCAGTCTGAATTTGGCAATAAGGAGTTCATGATCTGAGCCACAGTCAGCTCCCAGTCTTGTTTTTGCTAACTGTATAGATCTTCTCCATCTTTGGCTGCAAAGAATATAATCAATCTGATTTCAGTATTGATCGTCTGGTGATGTCCATGTGTAGAGTCTTCTCTTGTGTTGTTGGAAGAGGGTATTTTCTATGAGCAGAACTTTCTGTTTGCAAAACTCTGTTAGCCTTTGCCCTGCTTCATTTTGTACTCCAAGGACATATTTGCCTGTTACTCCAGGTATCTCTTGATTTCCACTTTTGCATTCCAGTCCCCTATAATGAAAAGGACCTCTTTTTTGGGTGTTAGTTCTGGAAGGTCTTATAGGTCTTCATGGAACCGTTCAACTTCAGCTTCTTCAGCATTACTGGTTGGGCATAGACTTGGATTACTGTGATACTGAATGGTTTGCCTTGGATATGATCAGAGATCATTCTGTCATTTTTGAGATTGCATCCAAGTACTGCATTTCGGACTCTTTTGTTGACTATGAGGGCTACTCCATTTCTTCTAAGTGATTCTTGGCCATAGTTGTAGAATAATGGTCATGTGGGTTAAATTTGCTCATTTCAGTCCATTTTAGTTCACTGATTCCTAAAGTGTCGACGTTCACTCTTGCCATCTCCTGTTTTTTTTTAAATATAAATTTAATTGGAGGTTAATTACTTTGCAATATTGTATTGGTTTTGCCATACATCAACATGTATCCACCACAGGTATACACGTGTTCCCCATCCTGAACTCTCCCTCCCTCCTCCCTCCCTGTACCATCCCTCTGGGTCATCTCAGTGCACCAGCCCCAAGCATACAGTATCATGCATTGAACCTGGACTGGCGACTCATTTCATATATGATATTATACATGTTGTTTGACCACTTCCAATTTTCATCGATTCATGGACCTAACATTCTGGGTTGCTACACAATATTGTTCTTTACAGCATCTGTAACTACTTCCATCATCAGTCACATCCACAGCTGGGCGTGTTTTTGCTTTGGCTCCATCTCTTCATTCTTTCTGAAGTTATTTCTTCACTTGTCTCGAGTAGTATTTTGGGCACTTACCGACCTGGGGAGTTCATCTTTCACTGTCCTTCTTTTTGCCTTTTCATACTGTTCATGGGATTCTCAAGGCAAAAATACTGAAGTGGTTTGCCCTTCCCTTCTCCAGTGGACCACATTTTGTCAAAGCTCTCCACCATGACCCATCTGTCTTGGGTGGCCCTACATGGCATGGCTCATAGTTTCATTGAGTTAGACAAGGCTGTGGTCCATGTGATCAGTTTTCTGTGATTGTGGCTTTCATTCTGTCTGCCCTCTGATGGATAAGAGGCTTATGGAAACTTCCTGATGGGAGAGACTGACTGTGGGGGAAACTGGGTCTTGTTCCGATGGGTGGCCACGCTCAGGAAATCTTTAATCCAATTTTCTGTTGATAGGCAGGGCTGTGTTTCCTCTGTGTTGTTTAACCTGGAGGCCTCACTCAGTGCCCCAACCCTGCAATAGCCTACCACTGACCCACACCTCTTCCAGAGACTCCTGGACACTCATGGCCAAATCTGGGTTAGTCTCTTGTGTGGTCACTGCTCCTTTCTCCTGGGTCCTGGTGTGCACAAGGTTTTGTTTGTGCCCTCCAAGAGTCTGTTTCCCCAGTCCTGTGTAAGTTCTGGCAGCTCTACAGTGGGGTTAATGGTGACCTCCTTCAAGAAGGCTTATGCCACACGTAGGTCTGCTGCACCCAGAGCCCTTGCCCCTGTGGCAGGCCACTGCTAACCCGTACCTCTGCAGGAGACACTCAAACACTCAAAGGCAAGTCTGACTCAGTCTCCGTGAGGTCTCCTGGTGTGCAGAAGGTTTTGTTTGAGCTCTCTCAGCGTCTCTGGCAGGTATGGGGTTTGATTCTAAATGCAATTTTGCCCCTCCTACCATCTTGCTGGGGCTTCTCCTTTGCCCTTGGGTGTGGGGTATCTTGTTTTGGTATGATCCAACATTCTTCTGTCCATGGTTGTTCAGCAGCGAGTTGTAACTTTGGAGTTCTTGCAAGAGAAGATGAGCGCATGTCCTTTTACTCTGCCATCTTGTTTTAGCAAGGTCTTTGGGTTTCAGCAAGATTTTGATTAGAGCGAATAATATGAGTAGCTTTCAGAGAAGAGATAGATGACTAAATTGTACTCATATCAGAACGTGAATTACAAAGGAAATGGTGGTTAGGGAATCACAGCCAGGTGGAAAATGGTGCTGATGATAGATGAACAGACATATGCTCTGTTTTATATCTAGATTATGATAACCTTTCTGGGAGGCTTGAGTTTTTGGCAGTGACTGATATGTGCAGCAATGTAATATAATGAGGTTAGTTTGGTTGGTCTTTCAGGAAACAGAAAAACAATATTCTCTGGAGATTTCACTTAGGCAGTTAGTCAGATAATTGATGTCACAGCTAGGGAAGGGCCAATTTGCATATACTGTGGAAGTGGACAGGCCTTCTTTAAAAATTTGAGCAGGTGACGTCTCATTTGGAGTAGGGTGTTCATAAGCCAGGGCAGCTCACTAGCTTCCTTTGGAACTTGTTAAAGGGTGTGTTTCAGTTAAGACTTGGGTAGGATTTACTAAGAGCATGTTGGCCTTTAGGAAGTTCATTTAAATCCCTCCAATAATTTAAAATCTAATAAGAAAAAATGTAGTAATGCAAGATTTGTGGAAACTCTGATATGAGAGTTGCAAAAGTGACTTACCAATGACTTCATTGAGAAAGGGTCATTGAGATGATAGCTTTTTTATCTAGCTCTAATACCAACACATAAAGCAGAAAGCCATTCTTGACAGGAATTTCATGACTGAAGTTGGGAAGGTGGTATTAGAGACTTAGTAAAGAAATATCATCTCAAGATGTAATGAAAAGAGAGCAAAAGCACATCACCTAAAGAATGTGATGAAGATACTCAAGAAAAATAGAGGTGAGAAGGAAGAAAAATAAAATAATGGAGAAAAGGTTTAAATTTATAAATAAAATTTGAGAAGGAATTTTATGAATTTATGAATTTATGAATGGGAAAGTTTGTAAAACTGCAGAATTTAGTATCTGAGGAGAGACTAAAGATTTGCAATTTCTAACAAGCTCCCAAGGTGATGTCAGAGTTGCTGTGTTTTGGAAAAAAAAGTTTGAGTAAAATGGGAAAAGTGAGACAGAAAATAGAAAACAGAAGAAAGGAGAATAATGGGGTGAGACAAAAATATCAGAGTTCATTTGAGGTCATTGCTCTATATCTATTCTGCTGTATCTTGGTTAGTTCTTAAATGGCATAAAATTTCTGATTCACTTACAGTCTTTTTAGTGATAATTTTTTAGAGGGAACTTGAAGTTGCTATTGGTAGGGAAAAATAAAAGTAGGAAAAATCAGACATGTACAACACTTTGAAGGACCCAATGTTATTTTTCCATTTGCATCCCCAAGTGGCTTCCAGAATCCTAGCTATTTCCCCAGTGTGGTTATCCAGCCTGGCACATACTTCCTCCTCATTAGCTAAGTCTAAGTTCCTTGTATTTTTGATGGAAACTCTGGCCTTATAGAAAGTATTTAATTCAGTGAATTCATATGATTTTTTAATAACTATCATGCATTTAATCCTGTTGGGGAACTTGCATTTTAGAGAAAAGTTTGCTTACTCAAGAGTAATAAATCTTAAATAACACATCATATTTGGGTGAGGCTAACTTTCCTCATCCTCATAAATAATCTCATGGACCACTATTCTTCTAGGAATAGGAGATGTAATACTCTCCTGGTGCTCTTACGTAGTTTTCTCAAAGGATTTTAAAACATTCTGAAGTTTTACTTTTTTATAGCAGTACAAAGAAGTTAAGATTTTATTTACTCTTACTGTTAATATATATTATGAACAGATTCGACTCAACCTAGGTTTTTTAAAAAAACATGGCTATTTCTTTTTAAAAAAATTTATATATTATTCTGTTTTATTACAAGTCTCTTCCAGAATCTATTTTGGTAACAGAATGAAGTCTGCCATCATCCACTACTTCTGATAATACTAGTGACTTTCATGCTGCACATTTTTCGATTTTTGTTGTTCTTCTGCCACTGCTCCATAGTGAGAAGAGCAGGTAATTTCTAGCTATTGTGTGGCTCTTTCTTCCCATGGACTTTATGGTGTGCTCAGTTACAGCTCTGTGTCAGATGTTTTCCAGCTAAACAACAATTACATTGCTTTTTTTCTTCAGTTCTGTGGTGGCTATCCTAGTCACTGTCATGCACCCAAGCTGGAATGAAGTCTCAGAGCTATATTTCAACTTGCAAGGTGGTCATGAAGGTTGGCCTTGTATTTGCATCAGGCAGTTCATATTTTCTTATCCTTTGCCTACATGGCTTTACTTGCCTGATGGAAATCAGCTGCCTCTTAATGTGTGTGACTTCACCCAACTATTATTTTCAATTTTGGTATTTTCCAGGCAAAAATTTTATTTATTTTGGCATAGAAAGTATATGAGCCTGCTTTTGAGCCACCTATCAGGGACTTTGTTTTAAAAAAAAGTGATAAGGAAAGAAAATGAAGCTGAAATCCATATCATACATGGCTACTTGGGTATAGATAGTAAGCAGTCTAGACATCCTGGTTCACTTTTAAACATATTATGGGTATACAATGCCTGCTTTAAATTTGAAGAGGTTGGAAATAGCTTTTAAAATCACCATACCCATATAATCCCCACCAATATTGTTATATCATTGGGCTATGTTGTCTGAGAAAATTTAGACTTCTTTCAATTACTTCTTTTAAAGCTTATATCTTTTCTCATTAGTTTTCCCAAGATTATGCAATATAATTGAAAGTCATCACCAGATCTTATTTACTTGATAGTTACTCTCAAAACATATATAATGCATATAAGTCCTAGAAACATGTTACCTTTATAAAAAGTCTTAGTGAATTCACTTTAAAGTTTGCCAACTTATGCTATGAAGCTCTGGTCCAAAGTAAAGCAGCTTAGCTAATATATTTATTCTTGCCTCAACTGTTGAGTTTTATGACTAGGTGAAATGTTTTCAATTTTTGCTTTCTTTCTCTTCCTGTTTGCATAATTGCTTACTTGCTTTGTTTTGTAATTTCATCTCTTTCATCCATACATAGTTGAGAGAAATAGCTGCAAAAAAGGGGTTATTTTCTATTTTTCCCCAACAATCCGCTTTTCAATTATTCAGGTTTCCAAAAAGAAGAGCATGCGATAAGACATACATACTAATTTTATTCAATGAGTGTGTGAGGTGCCATTTTACAGAAACAAATGTGAGGATAAAAGGCAAAGGGGGCAGAGAAAGCAGTGCACTGCAGAGTTGACAGTTTTATTGGAAAGTACAGCTGGTTACAAGGGTGATGAATCTGCTAGGGGAGAAGAAAGAGTTTATCTGGCTTCTTTCCATTTCCTATCCATTGTTGGTGAAAATTCATTCTACAGGGTATTAACATTTTCATGTGACGTCATCTGGATCTTCCAAACAGTAATTGCAGAAGTCAGGTTGCCTATGATAATAGCAACCGTGGCGGGCTAGCAAACAGGTATGAACGAGCAGCTCTGTCTGCTTGTAGGTCGGGTATGAAGAAGGTTCTGTACATCTCATCATCAGAGACAATAGGAAAGCTCCAGAGGTGTAAGCTGGCAGTGTGCACAATTAATATTGAGGAAAGGCTGTGTTTTGTTTGGCTTGAGAGGAATGGATGGGGAGAAGCCAACTGCGCTGCAGAATGGTCCCCCGTCACTTGTGATGATGAACTCAGAGTTCTACATGCTTTTCTCCACTGAAGACTGAACCAACCTGCATCTCTATGTGGGGTCTAAGAGTGTCTTCCATGTTTTATTGGTTTTTATCTACTCAAAACACTTTCCTGAGGGTTAGTTTTATATTCTGGAGTAGTTCAAAGCATTGTGATGCTACTTCTCACTCCTTTCTAGATTCAGATTTTCCTGTCTAATCATCAAATTCTTCAATGGAACTTTCTCTCCTCATGTGTTCATTAACACCTTCTCACCTTGCAGAGTCCGAGCAAAGAGTTTCTGGATAGGGTCAAATAGTATCTTAATCAGTTCTGGCTGCTTTAACAAAATACCATAGACTTGTGTGTGTGGTGAGGTCTTATACACAGAAATTACTTCTTAAAGTTCAGGGACTGGAATTCAGATCACGTTGTCAGTATGGCTGGGTTATGGTGAGGGCCCTCTTCATTGTTGCAGACTGAGGTCTTGTGTTCGTGTGGCAGAAAGTGATCGACCTATATGTGTGACCTCTTCTTGTAAGATCACCTGATCACCAAAAAATAACATCATAATGAGAATTAGGTTTCAACATATGAATTTTAGGGAGACACAAGCATTCAGTCTATAACAAACACTCAGTTTGAGCTAATTGATCTTTTCAGTTACCCCCACATTGGAAAGTCTAAAAATGGAAATAGTATATTGCATTTTTACATAGTGC
The DNA here is from genome assembly GCF_001704415.2 of Capra hircus. Lineage (NCBI taxonomy): Eukaryota > Metazoa > Chordata > Mammalia > Artiodactyla > Bovidae > Capra > Capra hircus. Next base: position 46,483,655 of record NC_030811.1, read on the forward strand.
TTACCAAATATATAAAAGGCTTATGATTTGAAACTCAGTAGAATTTCAAAATATATATTTCCAGTTAAATTCACTTCTGTCTTTATTGAAGGACTGACTAGAAAGAGTACATTATTATGATAGAAAATTTGAAGAAGAATAATAAGATATTTCCTTATCCTTCTATTACCTCCTCCCCTCTCCTCAACCTAGAGTCAAAGTAAATCTTATGCTTCCTTGTATTAAGGGGAAAAGAATTTATTTCCAGTTTTACCTGTAGCAGACTGTGGAATCTATTGATATGCTAAGCCATGGTTCTTTTGGACTTTCAAACCACACAATGTATAAATCGAATCATCTTATCTTTTTGAGATGTCTTTTTGCAGATAGTTAGGTTAGCTTGTGCTTTAACTGACTCCCACATGTCGCATGCACAGTTTGGCTTCTTTGGCGTGCTCTGACGATAGGAGGAAAGTTGATAGGAGTGGTGATCACAGACTCACTCAACCTGTCCCTTTCAGAGAATGCTGTTAGACCTTTTCCTTTTACTGAGCAAATCCTCTTATGTTTTTGAAGAAAGAAGGTGGTTCTCCCTGCCTGTTGAGCAAGTTCAATTTAAAACCTTGTGGGGAGAATTTCACAGCATGCAAGCAGAAACAGTTTTATTGCCTCTATTTTCAGAATCTCTTTTCAAATTACAATAATATGCCCAAGAAGAATATGAGAAAAGACAATCTTTGGGGGGCTAAAACAGCTTTTATCTTTTAAACCCAAAATATAACTAAAGAAATCACTTGGCTTATAGGAGTTTATTTTCCAATTTTAAATTCCATATTTCAGGAAATGTTACAGTCTTGTGGGTGTGAAGAAAGAAATGCTTGTATAAAACAACTCTTTTGTATAAAGATTGAAACTCTTTATAATCTTTTATCCAGATTGAAAATCCTCTCAATTTACCATCTGTGTAAGTAGATAAATTTTCATTTTCACAAGAAAGATTTTTAAAAGATATTGGAGAAAGATTTTTAAAAGATATTGTATTAATGTGCACTTAAATTTCCTTAATTTCAAATGTATTATATAGTACTCATTTTTATTATTCATCATACTTCAGAAAAGCTTCGTTTAGCTCTTATGTTTCATAATCCCCTAAGAAGTTTTCATTCATATTCTTAGGGGAAATTAAAGCATTTATATTTTGATCAGCATGATTGTTGATTACTGTAACTCAAATAAGGATATGATGCCAAATATTGTTTTACATAGAATAGCTTACTTTTAGTTACATGTTTCTTACTGTAAAATCAAAATTTATTGCTTCTAATATTTACCATGAGAGGTGGGCCTAGCAATTGAAGTTAGATCAATCTCCGTAGAACTCAAAAATTGTTATCAAAAACTCATGATGAATTAAGCAACATGGAAGATAACTACTTTTGCATGTTTGAGAATTGATGTATTGATTAATGCATCAACTAATTTCATGCATAATCTACTTCCTAAATGGAGTTCTTTGAGGATTCTGGATAATGTTTACATATACACAATTAATTATGAATTTATGCAGGGGAAATCAGGTATTAATGTATCTGGTTATGAGAGCAATTTCCAAGTAAATAGTCACTTCCTTTGTTGGTACATTCTATAGTACTTGCTAGGGTTACAAAGCTGTAGCATAAAGATAAAAATCTGTATTTAGAACTCTGGCCAGTTCTCTGCTGTTTTACTACTAACACTTTAATAACTCACTCTGAAATGATTTATCTTCCATGTTTAGGATAGATGAAACAAACTTATATTCTGTTTAAGTACTTGACCTTTTCAAAAAATAAAAACAGGCATATTACAAATGCTAAAAGAAAGCTCACTGATACCTTAGCAAGAATGTAAAAGTAAATAGTTTTTGGCTTTTTGAAGAAAAAGGAGCACAGAAGATATAATCAAAATAGTATTTTTTAATTAGTCATGAAAAAAGGTGTTTTTTTAATTGCATTTATTTTTTTAAGCAATTCTCCCAGAGTTGAGTCACTAATAACTAAGATCTATAGGAGACATTTTAAAGTCTGAAATAAGATGAGAGAAACATCTCCAGACAACTAAAATGTTATCTTAGAGTGTAAGAGAACTGATACTCACCCATAAACAGAAATCCAGGAACTTAATAATTGGAGGAAGCATAATAACTACAAGGCAAATATCTACATCCATCTATCCATATTGTAAAGTGAGATTGGTTTTTTGTTCCCCAGTTGATTGCCTATTAGAAACCACCACTAAGAGGGTGCTGGCACCACTAGGGGCAAGTGATACGATACAAAGAGAGGGAAAAACCTGAGTAGATGCTATCAGGAGAGGAGGAATAAGTGTTTCAGGTAGCTGCAGACTGTGTAGTATAAAGATAAACAATCTATGCTGCTGCTGCTGCTGCTAAGTCACTTCAGTCGTGTCCGACTCTGTCTGCCCCCATAGATGGCAGCCCACCAGGCTCCGCTGTCCCTGGGATTCTCCAGGCAAGAACACTGGAGTGGGTTGCCATTTCCTTCTCCAATGCATGAAAGTGAAAAAAGTGAGGTCGCTCAGTCATGTCCGACTCTTCGCGACCCCATGGACTGCAGCCTACCAGGCTTTTCCATCCATGGGATTTACCAGGCAAGAGTACTGGAGTGGGATGCCATTGCCTTCCCTGAAACAATCTATGGATGGGCTCAAAAGTTCTATGGGGTTTTCCCATCACATCCTATGGAAGAGCCTCAACAAACTTTCTGGTGAACCCAGTAATAGTCCCAGGCACCCCTGAGAACATCACTGAATCGTGTCACAGTAATAGGAAAGTGAAGGTATTAGTTGCTCAGTCATGTCCAACTCTGCGACCCCACGGACTGGGGCCCACCAGGCTTCTCTGTTGGAATTCTCCAGGCATGAATACTGGAGTGGATTGCCATTACCTTCAGAGGATCTTCCCGACCCAGGGATCAAACCTAGGTCTCTTGCATCACAGGCAAATTCTTTACCATCTGAGCTAATAGGTAAGTGCATAATAGTAAAAACTTTGTTTTAAACAAAAAAAAGATTAATCTATTTATTTTGGTAAATTCACTTTTAAATACAGTATTCTCTGACAGCGCCAACCATTTTTCCCAGTATTAGATAATACCTTTTAATTTTTTTTAGCATATAAGAAGCTTGATTACTTTAGATAGATATTATCACTCAAGGAGATCCTGCTAACCTAGAGATTTCAAATCCTCCAGGTTAGCAAAAATCAAAGTCTGAAAATACTAAGTGCTTCATGACATGCTAATGGGAGTCCTGAAAAACAAGAACAAGCTAGTAAAACTGGAATGTGTATGTGCAGAATTACAACCACCCATAGAGAAAAATCACTCATGTATTAGTGCATATGGAAAAGACTGTTCTTAGCAGCATTGCTGTAATTGGAAAGAAAAAAAACTGGAGGAAAAAAATAGTCATCAAAAATAAGGTTGATTATTAATAAATTATAGTACAATCACTCAATTGTATACTTTAAAGCACTGAAAATAAATAAGTCATATATAAAAAATATATATATCTTAAATGATATTGAACAGAAAAATAAGCTTAGAGAAGATTAATTGCAATCTGATTTCATTTTTATGAAGTTCACTGCAAGCCGAACTAAATAATATGATGGGGTTATGTTGTGGCAAGATACAGCCACTTCTCCCTTGAACGATGGGACATGGCTTTGAACCATATGGGTTCACTTACATGCAGCTTTTTTCAATAGTAAGTAGTACAGTACTACATAATTAGCAAATACAGAGCCACGGTTACAAAGGGTGGTCATCCCTAACACCTGTGTTGTTCAAGGGTCAACTATAGTTGAAACATACTCTGTGAGAAGAGACCTAATTTCTGTGTTCCAAATGAAATCTCAGATATGGTTTGCAGGTGATTTTTTATTTTTATATGAAAACATTGTTTCATTCCACCATCTTTAGTGATGAGAGCGTCTCTGTTCTACTATTAGCTGATAATGTGTGCCTGAGTGCATGCTTGGTCGCTAACTTGTATTTGACTCTTTGCAACCCCAAAGACTGTAGTTCACCAGGCTCCTCTGTCCATGGGATTTCCCAGGCAAGAATACTGGAATTGGTTGCCATTTCCTTCCCGATGGGATCTTCCCAACCCAGGGATCGAACCACATGTCTTACATCTCCTGCATTACCGCTGTGCCACCTGGGAAGCCCATAGGGGTGCATGGACCAGTGCAATTGGTAGACACCAAGAGTTACTAGAAAGGGAGATGAATATTATTTGTATTTATTTTAAAAATAAAGTTAAAATCTTTTATATAGATTAACAAGGGTATCCTCCTTTATTCCACAGATGAGATTTTCCTATGCCTAATGTAGCTCTGAGCTGTTGTAAGGAAAAACTGGGTTTCTCATTATACAGAAGAACAGCTTTCACCACAATGCTTTGTAGTTTCGGTCATCTCATCCATGATTTCATTAATAACTAAATTCACCCTCATATTACATGTGATATGAATAATGTAAGCATCAGTGATGTACCAAATCTTGACTGAAATGTCGATTCATTTCTACATGTGAACTGTATAGTTTGCATGTTTACAGAATAGACTATTCTACAAGTAGGATAGTCTCTTTCTTGGGTATATGATGAGGTTAAAATAGTACATGTAACAAGAAATCTGTTTAAATTTTAAATTAACAAGAAGATTCTTTAGCAGTCTACTCCCAGGTGGCTCAGTGGTAAAAGAATCTGGTGCCAAGCAGGAGATGTGGGTTCAATGCCTGGATTGGGAAGATCTCCTGGGAAAGAAAGTGGCAACTTACCCCAATATTCTCGCCCAGGAAATCTCATGGACAGAGGAGCCTGGCAGGCTACAGTCCATAGGGTCATAAAGAGCCAGCCATGACTTAGTGACTAAAAACAGAATTAATGATGAAACTTGTCTACGTATATACAGTATTGAGCTAATGACAACATGAAGCCCTTGTGATTAGGGAAATTTTCACAATCTTAGCACCAAAATTATAAGTAAAAACTTTTATTTATTTTGGTTGGAATATCTGAAATTCAGTACAAAAATGTGTGTTTTAGAATGTTTCACTAAACTTGATAAATGTTCAACAGGTGATTTTGAAGTTTCTACTTAGTAGTAAAAGTTAAAACATCAAATACCATTGTAGAAAGAACAGTATAATATTTACTAGTCATGTACCTTGGTCAGGATCTCGTGTTGGAAAACAATTCCTGAAATTAAAAAAAAAAAAGTGTATTGAATGTATTTGAGAACAATGTATTGAGTTTAGAAGTTTTGCTATATGGTAGGTTAAAAATAGATTTCGAAAACCAGTCTCAGATCGCTTGACACAGACTTTCTAGTAATGAAACTTATAATTTCTGGTATATCAGCATCTTATGAGAAAACAGTAAGTTATTGACAATACAGGTTTTCTTTCATAACAAAAATATTTTAAGGTAAAAAATTGCAAATGTCATTATCAGTGTTGGAACTAGTTTATCTGAGATTTTAAAAAGAATTTAATGTAGGTTTCCAGCTGTAACTACATACCTGTAATGCATTTCTTACACCATTCAGAGAAACAGTTCAGAAACAAAGACATGGAAACCCAGAGTGAACAAAATACTGTGGGGTATCATCAGTGTGGTTATTTTTATAAAAATAGGACCTTTAATAGCAAAATCCCTGAATATTAAGTAATGACATGGGTATGGCTTTTATATTTCTATATTAAAAAGGTTACCTGGCTATTAGGGTAAAGAACAAAAATAACCAACAGAGTTAGACATAAATTGAACATTTTATTGTCACCAAGCCAGCAGTTTTCTAGTACTTGACACTTTCTCTGATATAGTTGTCAGTTATGTGCTATCTATCATGTTGTTCTAAACTTAAAAACAAAACAATTTGTCCCTTAAAATGTATCTGTCTAACAGAACTTCTGAAGAGGAAATACATATACGTAGTTCAAAATGTGAGAATAAAAAGTACTATATAGTGAATAGTCTACCTCTCTCTGGCCACTCTCTTAGATATTCTTGCAGACTTTATGCCTCTCTCTTTTCACACAGAATTTAGCATATTATACAAGCTATTCAAAATTTAAATTTCTTTTAAAAACACTGGTCTGGGAGATCTTTCCATATTGATACATATAATAAGTCATCATTCTTATTTTTAAAACAACAGCTTGTGATTCTTTATTTGGATTTCACACAGTTAATTTACAACCCCCCCACTGGTGAATATTTGTGGTAGGCTGTGTCATTGTTCCCTCCAATATCCATTTCCTGATTCCTGAGATCACATTTTTCTATTCCTTTCCAGCCACATGTCTTGTTTTGAGCAGTGAAATATGAGTGACCATGATGTATCACTTACGGTAAAAACTTTAAGGGACAGTGAATATTTTTTGTAGTATTCTGTCTTCTTCCCCTTCTCCTTCAACCAGACCAGAGAACCAGCACAATTCCCTTTCAACCTGGAAAAAGGTACTTCCATGTGAGTATAATAATTAGGACCTGTGCTAAATGCTATGTGTGAAGGAGAAACACAAATGCTAAAATGCACAAAGCATATATTTTTTCATTTGTTGCCATAGCATTACCTAGATGATCATAATTGATATCAAAAATGATACCAGAATTTGTGCACTACCATAATATAGACCTATGTGTTAGCATCATCCTGGTTAGGAAATAAATTGCAAGAATTGTTTTAAGTTGGAAGGATAGAGGTCTACATTAAGTTTTGGAGAAACAGTGATAAAATGGTAGTCTGCAATAACTTGACACGTCACTAACATCCTTCATAGTTTGGTGAAAAGGTTGGGAATCAGAATACGAGTCGTGTGGGTTGTCTGTTAACTAGAAGAAGAAGAAAAAAGGTCAGAGCAGAAATTGCCAGTTTGAAAGGGAAAATGGAAAGGAAGATAGTCCTGAAAGTTAGGACGTGTCGTTTGTAAGTGGAAATTGTGTCTTGATTTCTAACAATAAAAGGCAAAATTAAGAGAAAAAGCCTGTGAAATCAACCTTGTAGCAAAGATCATATAAAACCTATGGACCATAAAATAAGAGCTGAGAATAGATTAAGTGGCTAGCAGTAGATTCAGCGTGTTAGAAAGACAGTTTATTTTCAAAAAAAGAAAGAAAGAAAAGAAAAAGACTAAGTGTACTTTTCCTTAAAACTCTGATAGCTCAGGTATGCACAGCTATGTATACATAGAGGGGCATGTCTCAGGAAGAGTTGTGAGTTTGGCTATTTGTATTTACATAATGCTGGTTGAAATCAAATAAGAGGTCAACAAATTATTTCAGAGAGTTATCCTATCAAGACACATGCTACCCTGAACTGAAGTAGACTATTGTGTTTCTAACACTCTGTAGGCAGAAAATGGGCTGAGAAAGCTTTTCACCACTTAAAAAGTTGTCACATATCTTCTTCAGTTGTAGCCCAGGAAGATAATGGAAAAAGAATTGCCTCCCAGAGGGTGTACTTAAGGATCATGGATAACTGTGGCATGGGGACTGCTCTTAGGAAGACAAATCAAAGGCTTATTCCCCAGTTTCAGGACAAATGCTCTTTTCCGTATATGACCAGTGTGAATCGGCCTTGCTAAATATGAATAATTGTTGTATGTTTCTCGATATTTCTCCATCTAAATGGAGGTGTTCATAGCAGAGTTGCTGTCCTTATTTCACTACTGTGCTTCTGGTAGAGAGTGTCCATCTGCATGTGGTAAATTGGAATGACTGAGACCTAGGGCTTTAATAGCAAAGAAGTAGATTGATGATGTGTTCTAGTAGTTGCCACTGGAGGGGGAGCAGTGAGTATCTGAGAAAGGAAACCAAAGGTTTGTGATCTGAAAAGAAGACTGGTCAGTTTAATTATAGTTCATCAATATTTAATTTCCTACCATGGAAGAGAATCTTAATCACATTCCTTCTCACATTGGCCAAAATTGGCCAAGAGTCTTGCTTCCCACCCCCCCACCAAAAAAAGAAACAAAACTAGAACTTATGTGGTCAGAGTTTTTATAGCGTGGGGTATATTTTGTCATTTTCTTTTCCATCACTGCATCCCTCACCATTTCCAGACAGTTCCTGTTCCATAAAAATTCTTTAAGCAGAATCCACGTAAAACCTTACTGCTTTAAACCATTAAAACCCTTGTGTTGTCTGTTGCTTCAGCCTAATGCAGCCTACTCTGATATGTAAGCTTTCTCCAGCCTTTTGCTTTAACAAATAAAACTACAATGACTTAACATACATCATTCTGAAAATGTGTCAAGGGACCTGAAGTTTAAATTCTCAGAAGTGGAATTATCACTTTTTGTTTACTAGGCATTTATGAGATGCTTACTTATTAACACTTGACAGGAAAGTTTTGGTAGTACATTTAAGATGGTGAATCTGGAAAGCAAACATTTTGAAAATGAGCAAAAATATTCATGTTTGTGAAAGAAATTCATACCTTGGAGAAAGCATTGTGTAAACTGTTGCTTAAAATATTCTATGTGATTCTGAAGCAAATATAAATATAGATACATAGAAATAGAATTTTCTAGCAAAGATTAAAATCTTCCATACAAAGAGGTTTAGTGGGTTTTGAACCTAATTAAAATATCTGTAACATCCAATTGTTTGAAAAAAAACTTATTTATGTAAGCAAAGGTATATATGCATTCACTAAGCAAATTAAGATAGTAAAGGGGGGAAATCATATGATAACATTGCTATATGTGTAAATAATATTTGATAAAGTTCAGCACTCTGTAGTAGAAGAAACTCAACTAGGAATATAGGTAATTTCCTTTACCTAATAGATGGTATCTAAGAAAATATTTGGTAGACATTATTATTAATGAAATACTGAAAACTTTCTGTTTGAGATTAGGAATAAGAGGATGATGTGAGTTTATGACATTTCTATTAAACATTGTATTAAAGATCTCAACAGTGTTGTAAGTCATGGAAAGGAATGAGAGACAGATCTGCCATTATTTAGATGACATGACTGTGATTAGAGAAAATCCAAAGAATGAACAAATGATTTAATTAAATTTAGCATGGTCACTGACTATAAGATCAGTATATAAAATCAACTGTCCACCAACATCAGCAATAAACAACTAGAAATGACATTTCTAAAAGTTATCAAGTAGGGAAAATATTAGCACTTTATAATAGATAAAAGCCAGCAAATTTCTAGGAATAAATCTAATAAAATGTATACGATATCTCCACATCATAATTTTTCAACAGCAGCATTACAGAACTGCAAGTGCTACTACTCTGTACAAAAAGAAGTGGCATACCATCAAGAAGAAAAATTAAAGTGGGCCTAAATATAGGGATTTATGATGTTTACTGATTACAACGTTCAGTACTATAAAGATGTCAGTCCTATATAAATTGATATGTAGCTTTACAGTCATCCCAATAAAATGTCTACCGATTTTGCCTTTTTGGATGTGAACTAGTTGGTTTTAAAATTGATATGAAATGCAAAGGAGAATCATTTAGGTAACAGAAGATGAATTTGGTCTGTGCTGTTATTCTCACACTCCCAAGGAAGTGCTTTTCCTCCTCTGACAAAATGAGGGAAAATCCAATTTTCTTTGTCATCACAATTTGTCAAAATACCTTTACCTTCCCTTCTCTGTTGACAGTCTCTGCAGTCCCCTTACTGTAATGCTGAGAAACCTTTCTTTTCTTGGCCTAGGGACTTTTATTAGTTGCTTCAAAATGTAGTGTAGAAGGCATGGGTAGCTGAATTAAAGCTTGCTTAATGTTTTCTCACATCATTAAAGCCTGCATGTATTAAATAAAGACCTTCTTTTAATCCAGTAGACAAAAGAACCTTCTTAGAGTTATACTTTTAACAAAATAACCTTTAATAGAACTAATATCAATACATCTCAGTAAGACTAACTAATTGATATCTCTGCTTCCAAGAATCCAAATGGCAATAAACAAAATTTACAAAGTCTGGACTTTAATCTTCTATTCATATACGACTCTTTCTTACTCTCAGTATGCCCTTCCCAATAATTTCCTATCTCATCAAATTCCTGGTCTCAAGATAAATTTCTGCAACGCTTTCTCAGCCTTCTCATTCTAAATCAGGTGCTTCTCCTCTGTGTAATCTAGGGATGCTACCTATTTATCTCTCATGGATCATTGTAGTGTAAATGTTGTGTTACAGAAATTTCAAATGCAATACATTTGTATTCAGTTCAGCTAAGTTTCAGAATAAAACGGACCCCAGTGTCTCAAAACAAACACAATGTCTCAAAAACAACAGCGGTTTACTGATCACTCAAGTTAACAGTTCAAGGAAAGTGTGTCTAGTTCTTAGGTATCTCATCCATGAACTGAGGCATCATCTACTTTTTCTAGGACAGGACAGTCACTTACATTCAGAGGCAGGAGGCAATAAAACAAGAAATATGTACAGAGGAATTTCTTGTCTAGGTGTGGAAGTGCTACATATCACTCTGGCTATATTCCTTTGTGCAGAGCTCAGTTAAGTGGTTCATTTAACTACAGTGTATCTGGGAAATATAGATTGGTTATGCAGCTAGCCAGGTGGTTTATGTTCAGTTCAGTCCAGTCACTCAGTCGTTCTGACTCTCTGTGACCCCATGGACTGCAGCACTCCAGGCTTCAAGATCCATCAAGAATAGAGAAGAATGCTTTTTTTAAAAAAGAAATAAATTGGAGAATAATTTCTTTACAATGTTGTGCTGGTTTCAGCCACATAACAAAGCAAATGAGTCATTATATATATATAATCCCATCATTCTTGAGTCTCCCTCCACCGTTCCATCCCTCCCCTCCAGGATGTCACAAAACACTAGGCTGGGCTCCCTGTATTATATTATAGCAGCTTCCCACTAGTTATCTATTTTACACATGATAGACTATATATACACACTACTTTCTCAGCTTGTCCTATCCTGGCATTCCCCCACTGTGTTACATGTCTTGAGAGAACAATGCTTCTATTTGAGACTACTTTGGCAATGTCTTTGGGTTACAGCAAAGTGTTCAGTTTGTCACTCAGTCATGTCCAACTCTTTGCAACTCCATGGACTACACAGTGCTAGGCTTCCCTGTACATCACCAACTCACAGAGCTTGCTCAAACTCATGTCCATTGAGTCAATGATGCCATCCAACCATCTCATCCTCTGCAGTCCCAGTCTCCTACTACCTAAAATCTTTCCCCAAATCAGAGTCTTTTCATTGAGTCAGTTCTTCACATCAGATAGCCAAAGTATTAGAGTTTCAGCTTCAACATCAGTCCTTCCAATGAATATTCAGGACTGATTTCCTTTAGGATGGACTGCTTGGATCTCAGTGCAGTCCAAGGGACTCTCGAGTGTTCTCCAACACCAAAGTTCAAAAGCATCAATTCTTCTGAGCTCAGCTTTCTTTATAGTCCAAATTTCACATCCATACATGACTAATGGAAGAAACCATAGCTTTGACTAAGATGGACCTTTTTTGGCAAAGTAATGTCTCTGCTTTTTAATATGCTGTCTAGGTTGGTCATAGCTTTTCTTCCAAGGAACAAACGTCTTTTAATTCCATGGCTGCATTTACTATCTGCAGTGATTTGGAGACCCCCAAAATAAATTTTCTCACTGTTTCCATTCCTTCCCAATCTATTTGCCATGATCTTAGTTTTGTGAAGGTTGAGTTTTAAGCCAACTTTTTCATTCTCCTCTTTCACTTTCATCAAGAGGTTCTTTAGTTCTTCTTTGCCTTCTGCCATAAAGTGGTGTCATCTGCATATCTGAGGTTATTGATATTTCCCCTGGAAATCTTGATTCCAGCTTGAAGTACTCTGCATATAAGTTAAATAAACAGGGTGAGAATATACAGCCTTGACATACTCCTTTTCCGATTTGGAACCAGGCTGTTGTTCCATGTCCAGTTCTGTAACTTCTTGACCTGTATACAGCTTTCTCAGGAGGCAGGTCGGGTGGTCTGGTATTCCCATGTCTTTAAGAATTTTCCACAGTTTGTTGTGATCCACACAAAAGCTTTGGCATAGTCAATAAAACAGAAGTAGATATTTTTCTGGAACTCTCTTGCTTTCTCGATGATCCAATGGACATTGGCAATTTGATCTCTGGTTCCTCTGCCTTTTCTAAAACCAGCTTGTGCATCTGGAAGTTCACAATTCACGTACTGTTAAAGCCTGGCTTAGAGAATTTTGAGCATTACTTTGCTAGCGTGTGGGATTAGTGCAATTGTGTGGTAGATTAAGCATTCTTTGGCATTGCCTTTCTTTGGGATTAGAGTGAAAACTGACCATTTCAAATCTTGTGGCTACTGTGGCTACTGCTGGGTTTTCCAAATTTACCAGCATCACCTCCACTAGCTTTGTTCATCGTGATGTTTCCTAAGGCCCACTTGATTTCGCATTCCAGGATATCTGGCTCTAGATGAGTGATCACACCATTGTGGATATCTGGTTCATGAAAATCTTTTTTGTATAGTTCTTCTGTGTATTCTTGCCATCTCTTCTTAATATATTCTGCTTCTGTTAGGTCCGTACCATTTCTGTCCTTTATTGTTCCCATCTTTGTTTGATATGTTCCCTTGGTATCTCTAATTTTCTTGAATAGATCTCTAGTTTTTCCCATTCTGCTGTCTTCCTCTATTTCTTTGCATTGATCACTGAGGATGGCTTTCTTATTTCTTCTTGCTATTCTTTGGAACTCTGCATTCAATGAGTATATCTTTCCTTTTCTCCTTTGCCTTTTGCTTCTCTTCTTTTCTCAGCTATTTGTTAGGCCTCCTCAGACAATCATTTTGCCTTTTGTCATTTCTTTTCCTTGGGGATGGTCTTGATCATTGCCTCCTGTACAATGTCACAAACCTGCATTCATAGTTCTTCAGGCACTCTGTCTATCAGATCTATCCCTTGACTCTATTTGTCACTTCCATTGTATAATCTAGTCATAAGGGATTTGATTTAGCTCATACCTGAATGTCCTAGTGGTTTTCCCTACTTTTTTCAACTTCAGTCTGAATTTTCCAATAAGGAGTTCATGATGTGAGCCACAGTCAGCTCCTGGTCTTGTTTTTGCTGATTGTGTAGAGCTTTTCCATCTTTGGCTTCAGAGAATATAGTCAATCTGATTTCTGTATTGACTGTCTGGTGATGTCCATGTGTAGAGTCTTCTCTTGTATTGTTGTATGAGGGTGTTTTTATGACCAGTGTGCTCTCTTGGCAAAACTCTGTTAGCCTTTGCCCTGCTTCATTTTGTACTCCAAGGCCAAATTTACCTGCTACTCCAGGTATCTCTTGACTTCCTACTTTTGCACTCTAGTCCCCTATAATGAAAAGGACCTCTTTTTTGGGTGTTAGTTCCAGAAGGTCTTGTAGGTCTTCATAGAACCATTCATCTTTAGCTTCTTCAGCATTATTGGTTGGGGCATAGACTCAGATTACTGTTTACTGAATGGTTTGCCTTGGAAAGAAACAGATCTGTCATTTTTGAGACTGCAACCAAGTATTGACTTTTGGACTCTTTTTTGACTATGAGGGGTAGTCCATTTCTTCTTAGGGATTCTTGCCCACAGTAGTAGATATAATGGTCATGTGAGTTAAATTCACCCATTCCAGTCCATACTAGTTCACTGGTTCCTAAAATGTTGATGTTCATGCTTGCCATCTTCTGTTTGATCACGGGCAATCTACCTCGATCCATGGACCTAACATTCCAGGTTCCTATGCAATATTGTTCTTCGTAGCATTGCACACTGCTTCCATCATCAGTCACATCCACAACTGGACATTTGCTTTGGCTCCATCTCTTCATTCTTTCTGAAGTTATTTCTCCACTCTTGTCCAGTAGGATTTTGGGCACTTACTGACCTGGGGAGTTCATCTTTCATGTCCTATCTTTTTGCCTTTGTATACTGTTCATGGGATTCTCAAGGCAAGAATACTGAAATGGTTTGCCCTTCCCTTCTTCAGTGGACCACATTTTGTCAGAATTCTCCACCATGACCCATCCTTCTTAGGTAGCTCTACATGGCATGGCTTATAATTTCATTGAATTAGATAAGGCTATGGTCCATGTAATCAGATTGGTTAGTGTTCTCTGATTGTGGTTTTCATTCCGTCTGCCCTCTGACTGAGAAGGATAAGAGGCTTATGGAAACTTCCTGAAGGGAGAGACTGACTGAGAGGGAAACTGGGTCTTGTTCTGATGGGTGGCCATGCTCAGGAAATCTTTAATCCAATTTTCTGTTGATGGGCAGGGCTGTGTTTTCTCCCTGTTGTTTAACCTGGAGGCCTCACTCAGTGCCCCTGACCCTGCAGCAGGCCACTTCTGACCCACACCTCTGCTATAGACTCCTGGACACTCATGAGCAAGTCTGGGTTAGTGTCTTGTGGGGTCACTGCTCCTTTCTCCTGGGTCCTGGTGTACACAAAGTTTTGTTTGTGACCTCCAAGAGTGTGTTTCCGCAGTTCTGTGTAAGTTCTGGTGGCTCTACAGTGGGGTTAATGGTGATCTCCTCCAAGAGGCTTATGCCATACCAAGGCATATTAAAAGCCTCTAACATAAAGTTCAAACAAATTGTTTTCTGATGTGTGTGTGTGTGAAGTTGCTCAGTCGTGTCCGACTCTTTGTGACCCCATGGACTGTAGCCTACCAGGCTTCTCCGTCCATGGGATTCTCCAGGCAAGAATACTGGAGTGGGTTACCATTTCCTTCTCCAGGGGATCTTCCCAACCCAGGGATCGAACCTGGGTCTCCAGCATTGGAGGCAGACATTTAACCTCTGAGCCACCAGGGAAGCCCAATGACAATGAATAATTCAAAATGTGCTTAATTATATTTCATTATAGTCCTAATGTGTATCATTATATTTCATTTTATTCATTCTCTGAATCTGTAACATGTAGAACCTTCATTTTACTCATTTGATTATGGAGTCAAAGGGAGATCATTCAGCTCTTTGAGGGTACTAGCTCAGCAATATGCAAACTGACCTTTCTCCACTCAACTACATTGTTTTTAAATCATTGCCCTCCTCTAGATAATAGTATCTTTTACATAATTGATTTTGAAAGTCACACTTACCACCACATTATGCTTCTTTATTAAAACACTTTTCAAAATCTAAGCAATGAGTTTTCAAAATTTATAAATATGCCGTTGATATTCTCTTTATTGAGTCGCCAATATGAGTCTTTTTTAGAGGCTCCCATTTCCTAGGGGTTGAAAATGAAATCCCAATATGGTGTTCAATGCCTTTCATAATTGGGATTGCTATCTCCAACAGCCTTCCCTCTTCTCTTTACCCCTCTTCTCTGTACTTCAGACACAGGACACTGTTCCCTGCCCTTGAATAAAACAAGCAATTTTCAGTATCATTCTTTCCTTCCTCTCCCCAAAAATAGCCTTTTCCCTTACCCCTTCTCTCATTTTCCTTCTCTGCCTTTTTGATATAGCTGTTCTTAAAGGCATAACTCAAATGTTATACATTTTGCAAGGCTTCCCTTTCTTAATACCCATAAACTCAATCAATCACCATTTCCTTTTTGCTCCCACAGGAAATGTTTACATTTGTTTTATAGCATTTATCACTGCAGACTTGCATTGTAGTTACTTGTGAATGTATCTCTTTCCCTTCATTCAGGATACATTGAAATTCTTGATAGCAGTTAGAACATCTTATCCACCTTTTTGTCTCCAGTGTATGTATACAAATAAAATAGTTGTGGGATTGAATTCTAACAATCTGGGTACTTGTTTTATTAATGTTTTAAGAACAAAAACCTAAAAATCTCTTATGTGTTTTTCTTTCATTCTAACAGAGCGACCTTAGAAATAGTTCTTAGGAAGTTTGAGAACATTTTGTAAACAAATATAAAAATCCACGTGTGAAAGGGGAAAAGAAAATATGTGTTAATGTTAACAACCTAAATGAATCTTTTAGAATAGCATTAATCAAATGTTATAAATGGATATTGCTTATATACTGCTATAAAACCATATAACCTAAGCCACATGGGCTCCACTAAGAATATGCAATGAGTATTTTAAAATTCTATGTAGATATACTTCAGGATGTGAGTGATCTATATACCAAGAATATATTTTCTATGGTTATGAAGGAGGGTAAAAGAACTTACTAGAAAATATATGGATGAATACAAATTTGCCTTTGACGGGCTTATGCAAGAAAGACAGCTAAGGTAGTTTATCAGTGACTGACAAGTACTTTGCAAGTCAGAAGACTGGTTATTTAACTCCAGAATTAGAGGTCAGAACAACCTTTGTTCAATGGAGAAGGCCAACTTTTGCCTTTTTCCAGACCCTTTCATCTCTTATATAGAATAATCTCTGCTTTAATCAAAGAGTATTTTACAAAGAGCTCCAGGTCTACCAGATGGTGAGTATAAAATACATCTTCCTGCCAAAGATGTATTATATATTGTCTGTTACATAACAGTGTGAGCTGTGAATAGCCCCTTGTCCCCTGAGAATCAAACTTGTACCACCCACTGCCTTGGCCTGAGGTTCTTCCTCTGTGACTCTGCCTGGCACTACAGTTGTCTGCTGTATGTAGCTGAAGTCTTACCTAGAACTTCAGCTCTATTGTTTGCAGCTCGGATACTTTAACACTGTGTGAAGCCCTGTCCTCTGGGTGATGAATCCTTTTCTGCATCTTCAGTACTAACTAAAAGCTTACAGAGATAAGCTTTCAACCTCAGACCTGTTTTCTCCTATAACCTACTTTCTGGGCTCTGTGCCTATGATATAGGTTTTGGTTTGGACTTCAACTTCTGACTTGATCAAATTAGGGAAGGCTTAGTCTCTTAAGTGACTAAGCATTGAATAGCAGGACTCTTGCTTCCCATCTTGTTTTCAAAAAAGCTAATCCTACAAATTGGGTCCATTTTCCCAGTTTGCTCTTATTTGCCTGTTTCTGCCCACACGGAAGAGATCTTAGTTTAAGTTTTTGGATCCAGTTTTGACCTACATAAATGGTTACTTTAAAGCGTTCCAATTTTTGTTTGCAGCAGCCACTCTTTTATCTGCCAATGAACATAATTTGTCCCTTGATTCCTCTTATGCTAGTGACCCAAGCCATATAACCTATGCCATAATCACGTGTGTTTTTGTGCATAATCACACTGCATGTTGCAAGTCTCTACACAGCATATGTAGACATGTTTAGTAGCTTTCATTCCTGTTTCTGTAGCAGATGTGAGTTTGTCTGTTATTCTGACACATTTAATGCCTATTAAACTTGTAACTACTTTCTTTTCTCCTCCTCCCTTCTCCACACAGTCAGGGTAAGGGTATTAAGGCAGCTGGCACAAAGGAAATAGCACAGTAGGTCAGAGGGCAGATTATGATATTTTAACACTGGATTTTGAAAAAACTAGCTGTGTTTCTTTGGGCAAATCATCTACCCTTTCACTGCAGTCATTTCCCTTATCTGTAAAGTGGAATAATTATATATTTTATTCTGAGAATTTAGAATTGGACTCAATGTAAAGGACTTGTTATAATAGCATATTAAAGGCTTAGTGGATGTTAGCTATGATTATGGTAAACATCTAAAATGTTTCTTAAATAAATTAGACCAAATAAGAGATCACTAGAGTAGAAAAACAAAGGGAAATTATTGTTTATGGAATACAAACTAATACTACCTGTGCACATAGAATCCAGGAGGATATTTTGATGTAATGAAACTTGAAAACTGAGTTATCAGGAAAAAAATTGTATTATTTGTTTCTGTTAGAAAGACATCAGAAACATAACTAAAAAAACATGTATAGAAGAAAGTTTCAGTAGTATAATATGTTGTCAAGTTGGCAAATTGAAGGTAATAATTACAGAATGGTGATATTTACATGGTTCCTCTTTTTAGTTCCTCCTTTTCAACAAAAAAATTAGACATTTATTCATGAACAAAAGCACTTGTGTGGAAGTTGTGGGATCCAGCGCCATATGCCAAGGGACCTATAAGGAGTCATATGAGGAGTCTTGCCCATCTGGGCATTAGCAATAAGTAGACTGATCTTATTGTGCAACTGTGGAACCAAAAGAGAAGCAAACTTACAACCTCTTTTTTTTTTACAGTTGGGAAAAAACCTGAACTGCTGACCTGGGCAGATTCCCACAGATGAGAGAGAGATTTTTGAAGTCCAGCCTTCCTGAAGGGAGATTCCAGCATGCAATTGGTGCTATGGAGAGGGTAAGAACAACTTCAACAGTGCTGCCCCACCCAAAGAAAGACTATACAATGATGACCTATCAGGGGGTGGTGACCTCTCTCATAGGAGAAAAGGATAGCAGTGAATGATTGCCCAGGTACCCTGTTTCTCTCTAGCAGCACTCAGAGTCCTGGGGAGTCCAGTCTATGACTGGAAGATGGAGGAGATCAGGAAAGAGAAAAGTTTAAATAACATTAAAGGGAAACAGACCCTGATGCCTGCGCTCAGCAGTAACTCCACTCATGAGCATGGGGAGTACCACACTTGTCACACAGGAGGAGTACTCCCTACTGGGGTCAGCAGTCACCCTGGGTACCCTGAGCACTCTGCAGTCAGCTCCTGGTGTAGTAATGAGACCAAGTTCCAGTAGACAATATATTCAGATAAACTAAGGAAAAAGAGAAGGCCCAAATATCACAAAGGAAAGAGGAGACATCATGAATGACACCACAGAAATACAAAATATAATGAGGCTACTGTAAACAGTATTATGTCAATAAATTGAATAACTTAAAAGAAATAGGATCCTAGAAACACACAACCCACTCATCTGAATTGGGAAGAAACAGAAAATGTGAGTACACATGTAATGAGTAAAAGGATTGAGTCATAATAAAAAAGCTACCCGCACAGAGGAGCCCTAGATCAGAGGTTTCACTGGCAAATTCTATCAAACTTTTAAAGAAGAATTTTTTCTTATCCTTCTCAAAGTCCTCTATACTTGCAAACTTAAGGCTAGGGTTACTCTTTTTACCAAATCCAAGAAAGGACACTACAAAAAAAAGAAAACTAGAAATTATCCCTGATGAACACAGATGTAAAATTCTCAACAAACTATTAGTGAAGCAAATTCAACAGCACAGTAAAAAGGGTCAAGTGGGATTGATCCCAAAACCATCTCAAGGATGATTCATCAAAAACAAATCAATAAATGTGACACACCACAATAATAGAACTTAAGATAAAAATCATGATCATCTCAACTGATGCAGAAAAAAAGTTTGATAATATACAATATCTTTTCCTAATAAAACTGAGAATAAGCAGAGTATAATATAAAAGGACATATATGGCAAACCCGCAGAAGGCAAACCCACAGCTTAAAATAGTACTCAATGGCGAAAAACTGAAAGCTGTTTATTTAAAATGAGAAATAAGACAGGGTGCCCACTCTCACACTCTTATTCATCACAATACGGATAGTCCTAGCTATAGAGATTAAGCTCGAAAAGACAATAAAAGGCATTCAAACTGAAATGAAAGAAGTAACATTGTCATTTTCAGATAATATGATTTGAACTCCTAAAGACACAACCAAATAACTGCTGAAACTAGTCAATTAATTCAGCAAAGTTGCAAGATACAAAGTCAACATACAAAAATTAGTTGCATTTATATATCCTAAAACAAAATATCTGAAAAAGAATTAGAGAAAACTATTTCATTAGCATCAATAACTAGGAATAAATGTAACCAAGGAAATCAAAGATCTATACTCTCAAAACTATGAGACTTTTGTGAAGAAATTAAAGAAGACACAAAAAGATATCCTTTGTTCTTGGGTTAGAAGGGTTATTTTTAAAAATGTATTTACTATCCAAAGCCATCTATGAATCAAGTGTAATCCCTATCAAAATTCCAACAGTATTGGATGAATCATATAATTTTTAAAAATCCTAGCTACTTAAGAAAACACAGAAATCATTAGAAAGAAGAACACAGCAGGAAGTATTACACTTCCTGATTTCAAAACACACTATGGAGATATAGTAATCAAAACAGTAATGTGCTGACAGAAAAATACATACATAAACATGGGAAACAAAAATGAGAGTCCAGAAATGCCCTCCAGTCAACTAATATTTGACAGGAAAGCCAAGATCACTCAATTGGAAAAATAATAATCTCTTCAACAAATGGTGCTGGAAAAAGTGAACAGCTTCATACAGAAAAATGAAATTAGACTGGATCTTACCCACTCACAAAAATGAACTAAAATATATGCAAGGTTTTAACATAAGACCTATTACCATATATGTATTAGAAAAATTCATAGGCAAAAATGTCCTTGATTTTAATCAGGCAATGATTTTTCAGATATGACTCTAAAAGTATAAGCAGCAAATCAAGAATCAACAGGTAGGAATACATCAAACTAAAAAGCAAAATAAACAGCCAAAAAAGGCAAATTATGTGATGGAAGAAAATATTTGCTATATATATATATATGATGGGGGCTAATATCTAAAATATACAAGGACCCTATACAGTTGGATAGGGGAAAAAAAACCAATACAATAAAAAGGGCAGGGGAATTAGACATTTTTTTCAGTAACAACATCCAAGTGATTAACAGCTACATGAAGAGATGCTCAACATTACAAATAATCAGGGAAATAGAAATCAAGCCCACAGTGAGCTGTAAGCAAACACCTCTTAGAATGGCTATCAAGGAGACAAGAGATAACTAATATTGGTGAGGACGTGGAGAAAAAGGAATCCTTCTACACTCTTGGTGGGAATGTAAATTGGTTCAAACACTATGGAAAATGTGGAAGTTCCTCAAAAAATTGAAAATAGAATTACTATATGATCCAGCAACTGTATTTCAGAGTATATACTGAAAGGAAGTGAAAATAGATATTGAAGAGATATATGCACTCCGTTTATTGCAGCATTATTCTCAATAGCTAAGATATGGAACAACGTGAGTGTTCATCAATACATGAAAGGATAAAGAAAATGTGGAATACAAACATACAGATATTATTCAGCCTTGAGAAAGAACATCCTGCCATTTGCAGCAGGAATGGACCTTGAGCACATTATGCTAAGTGAGGTAAGTCAGACGCAGAAAATCAAACACTGTGTGATCTCAATTATGTGTGGAATCTGAAAAAGCCAAACTCATAAAAACAGTAGAAATGTGACTGCTAGGTGCTGGGGGGTGGAAGAATTGCGGAGATACTGTTTAAGGTAAAAAATTTGCCACCAATAGATAAAGTCCTGGATATCTAATGCACAACATAGTGATTATAGAAATAATACTGTCTTCCTGTTGCTAAGAGACTAAATCTTAATTATTCCCAACACACAAAAAAATGATAATTATGTGATCTGATAGAGGTGTTAATCATCTTGCAATATATAAATGTATCAATAAACACACTGTATACCTTAAACTTATAGGCTGTAGTATTTCAGTTTTGTCTCAATTACAAAAAAAAAAATTTAAAAAGTAATAAATGATACAAACACTGTGTATTCTAGACCAGCCTGCTTAACATAAATTTCTGTGTGGACAGAAAAGCTCTTATCTGTAAGACCTGCAATGGTAGCCAAGAAGTACACCCCAATACTCATAGCAGCACTATTTACAATAGCCAAGATATGGAAGCAACCTAAGTGTTCATCAATACTTGAATGGATAAAGAAGAAGTTATGTGCATAGATAATGAAATTTTAGCCATAAAAAGGCAATCAAATTCTACCATTTGCAACAACATGGATGGACCTGGAGATTATTATGCTTAATAAAATATGTCAGACAGTCATAAAAAGTGTATGTACTTAGTTGTTCAGTCGTGTCCGACTCTGTACCCCCATGGACTGTAACCTGCTAGGCACTTCTGCCCATGGGGATTCTCCAGGCAAGAATACTGGAGTGGTTGCCATGCCCTCCTCCAAGTGATCTTCCCAAACCAGAGATCAAACCCAGGTCTCCCACATTGCAGGTGGATTCTTTACTGTCTGAGCCACCAGAGAAGTCCTAAAAAGTGTATATTATCACTTACATGTGGAATCTAAACAATAAAACAAAGGAATAAAGCAAAATGGACTCACAGTTATAGCGAACAAACTAGGGGTTACCAGTAGGGAGGGGGCAAAGGGGAAGGTCAAGATGGGGGACAGAGGATGAAGAGATGCAAACTACTATGTATAAAATAAACTATAAAAACATACATCAGAGGGAAACACCTATAATTTTGAATTGAGTATAATCTATAAAAGTATCAAATCACTATGTTGTACATCTGAAACACATAAAATGTAAATCAACTATACTTCAACATAAAAAGTGAATTCACTAGTGAATTTTGGCTAATGAAACTAAGGATAATATTTTAATTTTAGATTTTAGGTATTTAGTAAAGAGAAGTAGAGAGCAACAAATAGTTAATTCTTCTCATTTCCACAATTTAGGTAGCTGACAGATATAAAAATACATAGAATCTCTTAATATAAAATTTGGATGAAAACAGCATGGTTTCTGAAGGAGAAAACATAACATGAGTAACTTTTGCAGTTTTAGAATGGGATCAATACATATGGTAAGAGACAGGTTAATTTATTTTGCTTTCATTTTTGTCACAAATGCTAACATTTTTGATATCCAAAGACCCAAGAATTTTGTTTTATCATGCAGTAACAATAATTAATCAATGATCTAAGGAAAAATGATATTCTGAATAGCCACTAATTTTTTTTACCCCAGGCATCGGTATACATTTCATTGATAGGTGTATGGTGTTTGTTTTCACAAGATTTTTAAAAATTAACTTTATCCATGAGCTTCACTATTAATAATTACAAATTCTATCCTGCCTATAAAACCTGAATTATTTATGTTTCCACCAGCCAGCCTTAAACCAATTTCTTTCTTGTTTCCTCCTCTACTACTTTCTATTGTGAATTTTAGAACTACTTAATAAGCTCTTCACTTACATAATTTGGTATCTATATTCTGCTAATCTGTAGAAATTTAAGCTGCTCTTTGAGTTATATTCTTAGAATTATCTGTTAATACATAATTGTTTTATTACATTCTTAATCACAATAAGAATAAAAACAATTCTTAATTATATTAATGGGCTTCCCTGGTGGCTCAGACAGTAAAGAATCTGCCTGAAATGCAGGAGACCTGGGTTCGTTCCCTGGGTTGGGAAGATCCCCTGAACAAAAGAATGGCTACCCACGCCAGTTTTCTTGTCTGGAGAGTTTCATGGACAGAGGAGCCTGGTGGGCTACAGTCCATGGACTCGCAAAGGGTTGGACATGACTGAGGTGACTGACAGTAACAATCATGTTAATGTAGTGAAAGAGTTTTGTATCTCCAAAGACTTTATTTCTTTAGTGCATCAACAGATTATAAAACAGATTCTAACAGAAGGATTTTCTTAAATTTGTCAAAACTGGGAGTTAACAAAGTACTTCAGTTCTCTGTGGACATTGTGGAACAGAACGCTTACACTTGCCATTGAAAATTCCATTTGATTTCTCACAAAAACATTGTGTTGATATTTAGATTGTATCAACAGACTTGAAAATGTTAGATCTATAATACATATTTGGTTTATGACATTTCTCTAATTCATTTATTTTTCCACTAAATCATTTTTCTTTAGGCTTCTTTTATTTTTCAAAGGAATATGTTCTTTTGACTTTTCAATAATAATTTATAAACTTTTCATATCTCATGGTTCAGAATGTGAAAGTTCATTTTTATTTCACAAGTCTGTATAGTTCTAATTATTCTGAAAATAACTAATTAAGAGTGAAATCTAATTAGATGAAAATAATATTGGCAGTTATAATGAAGTGTCTGTTCAGATTTGCCATACATATAATTCTTTTTAATATCAAGTTCACCAACTGAGTTTTCTGTGAGTTCATCATAAATATAAAAATTTTACTCTGACTTTTGGTTAAAAAAATCAAACTATATGCATGTCTATGTCTTTTCAATTTTTTAAAAGACTGAGAATGATTTTCTTAAAACAGGTATTTTTTCTGAGGAGCTGCATATACTTTTCTTTTTTCTTCCAGTTTTATTGAAATATAATTGACATACAGACTGTATAAGTTTAAGATATACAGCATAATTATTTGACTTACTATATCATATTTACCACAGTATGTTCAGCAAATATCCATCATCTCATATATATTCAAAATTCAAGAAATAGAAAAAATATTTTCACTTGTGAGAACTCATGATTTACTCTCAATAACTTTCACATATAACTCATAGCAGTGTTAATTATATTTACCATACTGTACATTACCTCCCTAGTACTTACTCATAACTGGGAGTTATTACCTTTTGACTACCTTCACCCAATTCCCAAATCCTTGCTTCTGGTAGTCATAAATCTGATCTCTCTATGACTTTATTCTTACAGTATAATTGACCTGCAGCACTATGTCAGTTACTAGTACACTACATGGCATGTCAATATTTCTATGCATTTCAAAATGGTCATCATGTTACGTCTTGTCACCATGGCATATCATTTCTCTAAAGAACCTAAATACTGACCCAATCCAGAGAGACACAGATTTATTCAGCCTGTACTGCTTAACCTCATCTATTTATTGTGATCTATTGTTATACAAAAAGTATTTTTGCAAAACATAGCAGATCACATATTTTCATTATTTTCTTGATATCTCTGAAATGATTGGTTGTTTCAAGTTTACTGACTGGTTAGTGTACACACGTGACTCTGTAGACATCCACCCTTACTCCTCTCCAGATTCACATGTACTTGGATAATAGTGTATCCAGGCAATCCTGTCTTTCTGGGAAGTTATCATGTTCCTCTAATTATACAGAAATTTATCCATGAACTTTCATCTTAGTGAAATAAGTGAGAACATATTGGAAACACAGGTGTTTGACTCTTCATGACTGAATTAAACCTACATCATGTATTAATTGTACAAGGAAACTTCTACATCATACTAGGAAAGACATATAAAGCTTGTATGAGATCAGATGATTCTTTTTATCTGTAAGAATTATTTTCACTGTAAAAATAGGAAGATAATTTGTAGGGTGGACATTGTAACAAATATGCAAAATTTCCATGAAACATGAATGAATGTGTAAGTGTTCAAGTCATGGTTCTTTTTATTACAGGGTAATATATAATAGTTTCATCAAGATACCAAAGAAATTGGTTGCACACACACACACACACACGCAAATAGCAATATACAAGAACCTAGCTTCCCCATCCTCCCACAAAGATCAATGACTGGACAGCTATTCACAGAAAAGGCTCTGGTAGATCACTTAGGAAATTTTAGCAATACCATGGAGCAAAAAGTCAGAATAATCACACAAGAGAAGAAGCTTCATTTCACCTGTATCATCACATCTGGCAAATCAGCATTGTTCTGTGGCAAGAAGGAATTTCCTAGCTATAAATTTTCTCTCACCAGGAAAAGAAGCATAGTGTGAGAAACCAGCCTCTCCAAGCACTGTGCAAAGGTCCTACTAGGGTTTTACTTTACCCAGACTGTCAAAGCTAAGAAATATAGAGTTGGCAGGAATGAGGAAAACAAGCAGAGACTACTATTAGCAGTCACACATGGGGCATGATTGTGGTTCAGAGAGACGTTCTAGCCAAACCCAGCAGCTTCTCTATAATAGCACAACCACTGCAAACACCCTGCAGGTTATCACCACAGAAATGTTTGCATTCACTAATGCTAACCACCTCACTCCCTCTCTGCCCTGCCAGCTGTATACTATAACCAGCCTCCATAGCAGTGTGCACACCACAGAAGAACACACCAACATCAGGGCCCCTTCTCATGGGTCCAGATCACACTTAGTGCTTGCCGGCCACCACCATGTCTACAGTGTGACAGCCTCTCCAGCAGTGCAGCTGCATGTTCCCAGCTAAACCCCTATCACTGGCCTCAAGTGCAGTGTATAGGCTCAGGGGGAGCCTATGGGGCTACATGTGACTGCACTGATCCCTGGGTCCATACAATCACTTGCAGGCCCAGCCTTCTGTCACAGCTGACACCACTGTTCCAACTTGTAACTAGCCCTTCCATATGTGTACCTGCATGCCCACCCACCTGATCCCTGGCACCAGTCTCCCCTGCATTGTGCACACATAGACATAGAATATGCAGCCACAGGAGAGCACTCTGACAGCCAAGGCCCTGGCAGCTGCAAGTAAGCCTATAGTTGGTTCTGGCCTTGCTACCTTCCTCAACCCCAATCACTATCAGTGTGTCTGCCCCTGCTTCTGCCACTATATAGGCACCTGCAGTTGACCCATAGAGCCAAGTGTGTGAAAACCACTGTCTTTAGCCATCACTGCTTCCTGGTTCTTAGCTACTGAAATTAGAAGAGCCACTTAAAGACCCTGTGGACCCACCACAGTGCTCACCAAGGACAACACAGTTGTTGACACTGTGGACACTGGTGAACTCAGAGACATAATACTCTGCCCAGACTGGATGTTTCCATGTGCTCCTGAGCTTGACACCCTATACTAACAGACCCAAGGTCACAGCATGATGTAGTGAGCTCCTATTCACAGGTAAAAGTTTAACTCTTGAAGAGGTGGCTGCTTCTTCAAATGTGCAGACATCTACACAAGGCTATAGGGATCACAGAGCATCAGGGAAGTATATCTACAAAAGAAATATAGCAAACCTCTAGTAACTGACCACAAAGAAATGGAGATCAAAGAAACCAACTGCTCATATGCTTGAAGAGCTGCAAGAGAACACAAATAAACAACCTGACATCAGAATACAATACAGGAATAAAACAGCAGTTCATAGAGAAAACATAAAAGAACCCAATAGAAACTTTGGAGATGAAGAATACAATGACTGAACTGAAGAAATCAATAGAAAGCTTCAACAGCAGTCTTGAACAGGCAGAAGAGAGAAATCAGCGAGCAAGAAGAGTCTGAAATGATCCAACCTGAGGAGAGAAAAAAATGAAGAAACCTATGAGAGTTAAGGATAGGACATCAAATTGATTGTGTATGAACCACTGGAATCTCAAAGGAAAGGAGAAGGGGTAAAAATGAAGAAAGCTTTTTAAAGAAATAATGGCTGAGAACTTCTCAAACCTGGGGAGAGATTTGGACATCTAAGTTTATGAACTGAGAGGTCACCTTAAAATTTCAATCCAAAAGGTTCTTCTCCAAGACATATAATAAAACTGTCTAAAGACAAAGAATTTTAAAATCTTCAAGAGAAACAAATGATTTTTCTCATACAAGGGCACTGGAATAATGCTGTCAGCAGATTCCTCAGACACTACAGGCCCAGAGAGCAGGGGGTGATATATTCAAAATGATAGAAAAAAAAATTACCAACCAAAAATATTTTAACCATGAAATCTGTCCTTCAGAAATAAAGGAGGAATAAAGACTTCTCCTAATTTAAAAAAAGCTCAGGAAACTCATCACTACTAAATATGACTTACCAAAAAAAAAAAAAAGTTGAAAGGAGTTTTCAAGCTGAAGCAACAGATCTCTGGTTAACTGGTGAAAATATACAATAATAGCTGAACTTTATTGTATGTTAACACAAACTGAGATGCTAACTTAACTCTAGAATAAAGAATAAAGGACAAAAGTATTAAAAGTAGCTTTAGTATAAACAATATGCTAATGAACACAAAATAAAATAAAGATATAAATGATGACAGCAAAGACATACAAGGTGGGGTAAAAGAATACTCATATATGTGAATAAAATTAAAATTTTATGAGTGAAAAATACACATTTTTTGTGTATGTATGTGTATATGTGTATAGTTTTTATCTAAGCCTCATGAAAACCACAAAGCAAAATCTACAATAGATAAGCAAAAGGTAAATAGAAGTGGATCAAAGCACACGACTGATGAAAATTAGTACTTTACAAAGACAGGCAGCAAGAAAAAAAGAAAAATGAAGTACAAATAGCCAGAAAATAGAATAAGGTGTCATTTGTAAGTCCTTAAATAACATTTATACTCTAAATTTAAATTGAACTGAATTCTACAGTCAAAAGGTATAGACTGTCTGGAGATAAAGCAATCATATAATGCCCAAATATATGCTGCCTAGTAAACTCATGTCAGCTTTAAGGACATGTATAGGAGTAGCCCTTATGGTAAACAAAAGAGTCCAAAATGCAGTACTTGGGGGAAACTTAAAAAATGACAGAATAACACCAATTTGTTTCCAAAACAAATCATTCAACATCACAGTAATCCAAGTCTATGTCCCAACCACAGATGCCAAAGAAGCTGAAGTTGACTGGTTCTATGAAGACCTACAACAACTAGTACTAACACCAAAAAAGAGATGTCCTTTTTATCATAGGAGATTGGAATGCAAAAGTAGAAGGTAAGTTAGGCCTTGAAGTACAAAGTGAAGCAAGGCAAAAGCTAACAGAGTTAGGTCAAGAGAACACACTGGTCATAGCAGACACCCCATTCCAACAACACAAGAGACAACTCTATTCATGCACATCACCTGATGGTCAATACTGAAATCAGATTGATTATTTGCAGCGAAGATGGACAAGTTCTATACAATGAGCAAAATTAAGACCCAGAGCTGACTGTGGCTGCACTCCTTATTGCAAAATTCAGACTTAAATTGAAGAAAGCAGGGAAGAACACTAAGGCATTCAGATATGACCTAAATCAAATCCCTAAGATTATACAGTGGAGGTGACGAATAGATTCAAGGAATTAGACCTGGTAGAACAGGGTTCCCTGAAGATCAGTGGACAGAATTTCATAACACTGTACAGGAGGCAATGACCGAAATAATTCCAAAGAAAAAGTAATTCAAGAAGGCAAAGTGATTATCTGATGAGGCTTTACAAATAGCTGAGGGAAAGAAGAGAAGAGAAGGGGCTGATATAGTCAACCAAGTGCAGAGTTACACAGAATAGGAAGAAGAGATAAGAAGGCCTTCTTCAATGAACAATGAAAAAAATAAAGGAAAACAATAGAATGGGAAAGACAGATATCTCTTCAAGAAAATTGGAGATATCGTGGGAATATTTCATGCAAGGATGGGCACAATAAAGGACATAAATGGTAAGGACTTAACAGACGCAGAAGAGATACAGAAGAGATGTCAAGAAAACACAGAACTGTACCAAAAAAAAAAAAAAAATCTTAGTGGTTCAGATAACCATGATGGTGTGGTGACCCTCCTAGACCAGACTTCCTGGAGTTTGAACTCAGGTGGGCCTTCAGAAGCACTGTTAAGAACAAAGCTAGTGGAGGTGATAGAATTCCAGCTGAGCTATTTAAAATCCTAAAAATGATGATTCTGTTAAAATTCTGTACTCAATATGCAAGCAAATTTGGAATACACAGCAATTGCCACAGTACTGGAAAAGATCAGTTTTCATTCCAATTCCAAAGAAGGGCAATGCCAAAAAAATGTTCAAACTACCATACAAATGCACTCATTTCATAAGCTAGCAACATAATTCTCAAAATCCTTCAAGCTGGGCTACAGCAGCACATGAACCAAGAACTTCCAGATGTACAAGCTGGATTTAGAAAAGACAGAGGGACCAGAGATCAAATTGCCAGCATCCACTGAATCATAAGAAAAGCAGGAGAATTCCAGAAAAACATCTACTTCTGCTTTATTAACTACGCCAAAGCCTTTGACTGTGTGGATCACAACAAACTGTGGAAATTTCTTAAGGAGATAGGAATACCAAACCATCTAAACTGCCTCCTGAGAAATGTGTATGCAGGTCAAGGAGTGCCAGTTAGAACCAGACATGGAACAGGGACTGGATCAAAACTGGGAAAGAAGTATGACAAGGCTGTATATTGTTATCTTTGTTCAACTATATGTAGAGTACATCATGCAAAATGTTGGGCTGAATGAATCACAAGCTGGAATCAAGATTTCTGGAAGAAAAACCAACAACCTCAGATGTGTGGATGATACCACTCTAATGACAGAAAGATAAGAGGAAGTAAAGAGCCTCTTGATGAAGGTGAAAGAAGAGAGTGAAGAAGATGGCTTAAAATTCCACATTCACAGAACTAAAATCATGGCATCCACTCCCATCCCTTCATGGCAAATAGATGGGGGAAGTGTAGAGACAGTGATGACTTTTATTTATTTCCTTGAGCTCAAAACTCACTGTGGATGGTGTCTGCAGCCATGAAATTAAAAGACACTTACTACTTGGAAGGAAAGCTATGACAAATCTAAACAGTTTATTAAAAATCAGAAACAGTATTTGGATGAATGTCCATATATTCAAAACTATGGTTGTTCTAGTAGTCTTGTGTGGATGTGAGAGGTGGACCATAAAGAAGGCTGAGCACTGAAGAATTGATGCTTTTGAACTATAGTGTTGGAGAAGACTCTTGAAAGTCCCTTCGACTTCAAGGAGATCAAATCAGTCAATCCTAAAGGAAATCAACCCTGAATATTCATTGGAAGGACTGATGTTGAAGCTGAAACTCCAATATTTTGGGCACCTGATGTGAAGAGCTGACTCATTGGTAAAGACCCTGATGTTGTAAAAGACTGAGGGCAGGAGAAGATGGTGACAGAGGATAAGATGATTAGGTGGCATCAATGACTTGATGGACATGAGTTTGAGTAAACTCAGGGAGATAGTGAAGGACAGGGAAGCCTGGCACATTGCAGTCCATGGGATCCCAAAGAGTCTGACATGACTTAGCTACTGAATAACAACTTCAGTGATGGTCTATAAAAGAAGGGGTGAATCTATTTCTGTGTGTAAATATTATATAACTCAGTTTCCACTTTTCTTTTAAACACAGTGTCCAGAATTTATTCCAAAATTTGAGACATAAAAATGCATGGGGAAAAAGAAAGATCCATTGTCAAGAGACACTCAATCCACAAAACCAGGCCCAGAGATTATCCTGATACTTGAAATATCAGACACTAAAATAATGTATCTTGGCTCAGTGGTAAAGAATCTGCCTGCAATGCAGGAGAGCCAGGTTTGATCCTTGGGTCAGGAAGATCCATTAGAGAAGCAAATGGCAACCCACTCCAGTATTCTAGCCTGGAAAATCCCATGGACAAAGGAGCCTGGCAGGTTACAGTCCAAGGGGTCACAAAAGTCAGACAGGACTAAGCGACTAAATCACCATCACCACATGATTCGTATATAAAAAGTTACAGTAAAATGAAAATATAGAGAACATGTATGAAGAGATGAGGAATTTTATCAGAGAAATGAAAACTATATAAAACTACAAGAAACTCAAGAGATCGAAAGGTTATCAGAGAAGAGATGTCCTACTAGTAGGCTTTTAGCAACAAAATGAACATGTTCCAGGAAAAATCAGTCATCTTTAAGATAGTTTAATATAAATTATCCAAACTGAAAGACACAATGAAAAACATAATTCAATAGAACATCCAAAACATTGGGATACTGTCAAACCATCTACCACATGTAGAATTGGTATCTTAGTAACAAGAGAACAAGACAGAACTATTTTAATACATTATTGACTGGAGACATTATGGCCATATGCATCAGTGTCTTCAAAAATCCCCCAGACAATAATGTGTTAAGAGATAATAGTCCAGAAGTTTTCAAATTAATGAATTTCAACAAACCAAAAGTTAAATACCCTTTCCTAAATATAAAGAAAAATTCTACTTAGGCATATCATAGTCAAATTGTGGAAAACAGAATGATAAAGAGAAATCTTGAGGGTATACTATAAATAAAAAATAAATGTAACAATTTCAACATAAGCACTATGAGACAGTTTGAACCAGAAGACAAAAGAAGTAAAAACATGAAGTGTTAACCACTGGTCCATCAAGGAATTCCTCTCTTTCCACCCCCCGCCCCATTTTTAAAGACAAAGGTATGGCATCCTTAAAAATGGGGAAAAAAAGAGGAGTTCCTTGGTATTCCAGTGGTTAGTACTCCATGTTTTTACTTCCAGGGACCAAGTTTGATCCCTGATTGAGAAACTAAGATCCCACAAGTTGTGTAGCATGGCCATAGACACATTAAAACAAAACAAAAAAACACCCTGTCAATCCAAGGTTATATACAACGAGAAAATATCTTTCAAAAGTGTAGGAGAAATTAATGTATTTTCAGATGAATGACTGCAGAGACCTGAATTATAAGAATCATTTCAATAGATGCACAAGAAGCACTTGATAAAATTCAACATCTATTCATGATAAAAACTCTCACCAATGTGAGAGGGGACATATCTTAACACAATAAAAACTATTTATGACAAACCTACGTAATACTCAAAGCTTAAAAACTGAAAGTCTTTCCACTAAAATCTTAAGCTAGAAAAGGGTATCCACTTTCACCACTTCTATTCAACATACTGGTGTAAGTCTTAGCCACAGCAATCAGACCATAAAAAGAAATAAAAGTATGAAAATGATAAGAGGGTAAAATTGTTATTTTATGCAGATTACATGATACATATATAGAAACCCTAAAGACTCCTCACAAACACTATTAGAGCTGATGAAAAAATTCAGCAAGGTAGCAGGATACCAGATCAACATATAGAAATTGGCTGCATTTTTTAACCCTAAAAGGAAAAATCAGAAAGTTAAAAAAAAATCAATCCCTTTCAAATTTGTGTCCAAAGAAAAAATATAAATCTAGGAATAAACCTGATCAAGGGAGTGAAAGACTTATATGCTAGGAAATATAAAATATTGAAATTGAAGATGATTCAAAGAAATGGAAAGATACCCTGTGCTCTTAAATGGAAAGAATTAATATTGTTAAAATGGCCATACTACATAAAGCAATTGACAGTTTTAATGCAGTCCTTATCAAATTACCCATGATATTTTTCACAGAACTGGAACAAATCCTAAAATTTTTTTTGGAACCACCAAAGACCCACAATTGCCAAAGCAAATTGAGGAAAAAGAACAAAGCTGAAGGCATAACCCTCCCAACTTCAGAAAATACTACAAAGCTACCATAATCAAAACAGCTTAGTATTGACATAAAAATATACACATGGATCAATGGAACAGAAAAGAGAGTCCAGAAATAAACCCACATACCTACAGTAAATTATTCTTTGACAAAGGAGGTAAGAATATACAATGGAGAAAAGATATTCTCTTCTGTAAACAGAACTGGGAAAATTGGAAAATTTTTATAAATTGTTTTATGAAACAATTAAGTTTAAACATTCACTAACACCAAAGAGTTGGACACAACTGAGCGACTGAACTGAACTGAACACCGTATATAAAAGTAAACTCAAAATGGATTAAAGACCTAAATCTAAGTCTGAATAGTATAAAATGAGAGGAATACACAGGCTAAACACTCTATGACATAAATTGCCATAATAGTTATTTAGATCTGTCTTCCAGAGTACTGGAAATAATAATGAAAATAAATGAAGGGGACCCAAATAAAGTTAAATGCTTTAGCACAGCAAAGGAAATCATAAACAAAATGAAAAAACAACCTTATGGAGTGGGAGAAAATATTTGCAAACAATGTGACCAACAAAGTATTAATTTCCAAAATATATAAACAGCTCACATAGCTCAATATCTCACACACATAAAAATCTAACTATGTTCAGTTCAGTTCAGTCGCTCAGTCGTGTCCGACTCTTTGCAACCCCATGAATCGCAGCATGCCAGGCCTCCCTGTCCATCACCAACTCCCGGAGTTCACTCAGACTCATGTCCATTGAGTCAGTGATGCCATCCAGCCATCTCATCCTCTGTCGTCCCCTTCTCCTCCTGCCCCCAATCTCTAACTATGTTAAGACACCTAAATAGACATTTCTCTAAAGACACACAGATGGCCAATGAGCATGTGAAAAGATGCTCAACATCACTAATTATTAGATAAGGGAAAAGCAAAACTACAATGAAGTATTACCTCATACTGGTCAGAATGGCTATCATCAAAAAGTCTACCATGGATAAACACTAAAAACGGTATGGAGATAAGGGAACCCTCCTACACTCTTGATGGGCATGCAAATTTGTGCAGCCACTATGCAGAACAATATAAAGGTTCCTTAAAAAAAAAAAATAGTTACCATATGATCCCATAATCCCACTCCTGGACATATATCTAAAGAAAACCATAATTTGAAAAAAATACATGCAGCCCAGTGTTCATAGCTGCACTATTTATAATAGCCAAGACATGGAGCCAACCTAAATGCCCATCAACAGATGAATGGATAATGAAGATGTGATGTGTGTGTATATATATATATATGTATATATGTACACATATATACATATATATAATGAAATGGAATATTAGTTGTGAAAAAAGAATGAAATAATGCCATCTGCAGCAACATGCATAGACCCAGAGATTATCATACTAAATGAAGTAAATCAGAGAAATAAGTGACATATGATACGTTTATGAGTAATCTAAAAAAAAAGCAATATAAATTAACTTATTTACAAGGCAGAAATAGACTCACAAACATAGAAAAAAAACTGATGGTTACCAAAGGGGAATGGAGGAGATAGAGATAATTTAGAAGTTTGGGATTAACAGATACACAGTATTGTAAGTAAAATAGGTAAATAACAGAGTCCTACCATATGGCATCAGATACTTTATTCAATATCTTATAATAACCTATGATGGAAAAGAACATGAAAAAATATATATGTATTCTTTTTACTCAGTTGTGTCCGACTCTGTGACCCCGTGGACTGTAGCCCACCAGGCTCCTCTGTCCATGGAGTTTTTCAGACAAGACCGCCAGAGCAGATTGCCATTTCCTACTCCAGGGAATCTTCCCGACCCAGGATTGAATGTACATCTCTTGCATCTCCTGAACTAGCAGGTGGATTCTTTACCACTGTGCCACCTGGGAAGCCCATGGATGTGAATCAGTTTGCTATATATCTGAAAAACTAACACAACATTACAAATCAATTTTGCTTCAATAGAAAATAAAGATAAGGAAAAACTAGAAATGTTAAATTCATCAAGTGGAAGCCATATCAGACAGAAATGTGAATCCACACAAAATATAAGAGAGAAATGGAAAATGGGTATATTTAAAATGCACTGTGTGTTAATTGCTCAGTTATGTCTGACTCTTTGTGACCCCAGGGACTGTAGCCCGCCAGGCTTCTCTGTCCATGGAATTCTCCAGGCAAGAATACTGGAGTGGACTGCCATTCCCTTCTCCAGAGGAACTTCCCAACACAAGTATCAAACCCTGGTCTCCTACCTTGTAGGAAGATTCTTTACCATTTTAACTACAGGGAAGCCTTAAATGCATTACCTAATATGTACTACTTATTGTAATTAAATAGTATAAAAGATAATTGTTTAAGATAGTAACAATGTATTATCAGATTTGTAGCATATAGAGAGCTAAGACGCATGATAATACAAGATTAAGTGGAAGATGTAAAAAACATGGAGCTGTCAGGTTCTTCTACTGTATGTGAGTTGTAATAACCGTATTTGAAATTGCACTGTGATAAACTAAAAGTGAATTTTAGAAAATCTATAGCAACCAGCTTCCCTGATGGCTTCCCTGGTGGCTCAGATGGTAAAGAATCCGCCTGTGATGCAGGAGACTCGGGTTCAGTCCCTGGGTTGGGAAGATCCCCTGGAGAAGGAAACGGTTACCAACTCCAGTATTCTGTCCTGCAGAATTCAATGGACAGAGGAGCCTGATAGGCTATAGTCCATGGGATCACAGAGTTGGACACAACTGAGTGACTTTCACTTTCACAGCAAGACAAATTAGTAGAAAAATCAGGATAGAGAATGAAGAAGAAAAAGAAGAGAATATGGGACAAATAGCAAATAGCAAGATAAATTTTAATTTATAATATACAATTATAAACATACAATTAACATACAATTTTTAAATTAAATGTAAACCAGCTAAAAACTCTAATTCAAAGCAGAATTACTATACTCCATAAAATATAATACCTAAAAAAGATGCTGTCTATAAGAAATTAAATAGAAAAAAAAAGTTTAAATGCAAACTGATGGAAAAATATGTGTACGGTGCAAACACTAATCAAAAGCAAGCTGAAGTGGCTATGTTAATATCAGATAATGTTAAGCCACAGAACAAGAAATATGATAATCAGGGATGAGAGGGACATCACACAATGACAAAAGAAAACAATTAATGAAGAAAAGAAATGTCCTAGGTTTATCTGCACCTAACAAAAGGATCTCAACCTATGAAGCAAAAATTAGTATAATTAAAACTAGAAATACATACAACTATAGTTGTAATTGAAGAATTCAACACTTTACTTTCAATAATTGATGTTAACAAGTAGGTAGAAATCTATCAGGATACTGATGACCTGAACAACTTTTAAAATCTCATAACCAGTTGATAGGGGCTTCCCTAGTAGTGTAGAGAGAGTGAAGTTGCTCAGTCGTGTTTGACTCTTTGC
This sequence comes from Capra hircus, assembly GCF_001704415.2. Lineage (NCBI taxonomy): Eukaryota > Metazoa > Chordata > Mammalia > Artiodactyla > Bovidae > Capra > Capra hircus. The sequence goes on from NC_030811.1 coordinate 46,520,155, forward strand.
GACCCCATGGACTGTAGCCTACTAGGCTTCTCCGTCCAGGGGATTTTTCAGGCAAGAGTACTGGAGTGGGTTGCCATTTCCTTCCCTAGTAGCTCAGCTAGTAAAGAATCCTCCTGCAATGCAGAAGACACCAGTTCCATTCCTGGGTTGGGAAGATCTGTGCTGGAGAAGGGATAGGCTATCCACTCCAGAATTCTTGGGCTTCCCTGGTGGCTCAGACGGTAAAGAATCTGCCTGCAATGTGTGGGACCTGGGTTCGATCCCTGGGTTGGGAAGATCTGCTGGAGAAGGGAACTCCAGTATTCTTGCCTGGAGAATCCCCATGGACAAGAGGAGCCTGGTGGGCTACAGTCCCGCTTCTTCTTCTGCTTAGTCACTTCAGTTGACTCTGTGCGATGCTATGGGCTGAAGTCCACCAGGCTCCTCTGTCCATGGGATTTTCCAGGCAAGAATACTGGAGGGGGTTGCCATTTCGTCCTCCAGGGAATCTTCCTGACCCAGGGATTAAACCTGCATGCTCTGCATCAGCAGGCAGATTCTTTACCACCAAGGTACCTGGGAAGGCCCCAGAAAATATTAGTATATAGTAACCAAAATAAATGACTGACAGTGAGAGGAGAAAAAAAATAAGTGCCAGTATCAGAAAAAAGGGCATATTGGATTCTATAGACATAGGAAGTGAAATAAGAAAATATCAGGAATTACTTTTTTTTCAATAAATGTGACAATTTATGGTGGACCAATGTCCTGAAAGGCACAAAATAACAAAATTCATTCAAGGTAAAAGATATATATGACCAAAATGTCCCTTTATCTTTTCAGGAGTTTAAGTCACAGTTAAAAAACTTCCCACAAAGAAAACTCCAGGTCCAGGTAGCTTTATTTACGAATTCTACCAAACAGGTGAATAAATAATAGACATTATACACATATTTTCAAGATAATAAAAGAAGCAAAACATGTTTCAACTCATTTTATGAGGCCAGCATTGAATTTGATACCAAAAGCAGACCAAAACCATCAGAAAGCTAGAGACCAATATTCTTTATGAAATGTCTCTGAAATATATTTAGCAAACAAAATGCATCAATAGCATTGATAAGCATGTGTTAGGAGGCACAATTAAAAGAATAAAGTATATGAAGCCAAATTGGGTCCTATTCAAATGGTATTATATACTTCCTAGTCATGTGACCTTGGGCAAGCTGTGGAATCTCTCTAAACATTGGTGATGATGATAATGCACACTTTAGAGGATTATTGTGAGAACCAAATAAGCAAAATATAATGTATCTAACATCCAGGATATAGGTACATTTTTGTTTCAAATCTACAATTAGATATATTGAGGTCTATACTTTAAAAATTTACCTTGGAAGCTTAGCACATCTTCTAGAACTAACTGACTATTGAAAAATTGGTTAATTGAAATAGAATTTTAAAAACTGCATTCTGCTGATCTTTTAGTTGTTCTTTAATTTGTGTAGAAAATGATAATTTTTAACCTATTGAAAAAATCAGTTTAGGTTACTAAGTATACAAAACAGAAGAAACAGAGAAAATGGGCAAAAGAGTTAATCAATTAAGGGACATAGATGTATTATGGAAATTAGTTTTCAAAAAGTAATTAGGGAAAGACAGAATATAGGGTTAAATTTGTGTAGTGATACTTCAGCATACTTGGATAGCATTTATTATGGGTTATTATAAGGAAACAGAGAAGGCAATGGCACCCCACTCCAGTACTCTTGCCTGGAAAATCCCATGGATGGAGGAGCCTGTGGGCTGCAGTCCATGGGGTCACTAAGAGTCGGACACGACTGAACGACTTCACTTTGACTTTTCACTTTCATGCATTGGAGAAGGAAATGGTAACCCACTCCAGTATTGTTGCCTAGAGAATCCCAGGGATGGGGGAGCCTGGTGGGCTGCTGTCTATGGGGTCGCACAGAGTCAGATACGACTGAAGCAACCTAGCAGCATTATAAGAAAACACACCAACCTGACCATTGATAAAGCATTCATTCTTATCCTAAAGAGAAAAAAAAAACACACAAAAAACTAGAAGTAGTAATTATTAGAGTAGTATAAAGAACTTTGACTATATTTTCTCCCTTAGGTATGTTTGAAGAGTTTGCCTTTCTTTTGAACCAAGAGATGAGAGAACCACTTCATTTGTTGGGCTGTTGTTTAAAATTTAAAATTGCTATTATAGAAAAAAAAAATAGCCATTTTATATGTTTCTATAAGCAGAGTAACACTTAAATCCCTCAGCTATTCTCCAATGCCAGTGCAGGAGATGTTAAGAGAAACAGGTTTGATCCCTGAGTCAGAAAGACTACCTGGAGATGGAAATGGCAACCTACTCTCGTATCTTGTCTGGAAAACCCCATGAACAGAGAAGCCTGGCAGGCTAGAGTCCATAACATCTTAAAGAGCTAGACACAATGATAGCAACAGCATGTAGCATAAATTCTATAAAAAGAAATTATTATTATCAAAAATAATAAGGCTCAGAGAAATTTAGAAAATGTTTCAAGCTCATATAATTAACAATTCTGGAGCCAAGGCTCAATTCATCTTCCCTATTTCAACTTTTTGTTGTTGCTGATACCATATAGTTATCTGTCACTTCATGGCAAATAGATGGATAAACAGTGGCAGACTTTATTTTTTTGGCTCCAAAATCACTGCAGATGGTGACTGCAGCCATGAAATTAAAAGATGCTTACTCCTTGGAAGAAAAGTTATGACCAACCTAGACAGCATATTAAAAAGCAGATACATTACTTTACCAACTAAGGTCCATCTAGTCAAGGCTATGGTTTTTCTAGTAGTCATGTATGGATGTGAGAATTGGACTATAAAGAAATCTGAGTGCTAAAGAATTGATGCTTTTGAACTGTGGTGTTGGAGAAGACTCTTGAGAGTCCCTTAGACTGCAAGGAGATCCAACCAGTCCATCCTAAAGGAAATCAGTCCTGAATGTTCATTGGAAGAACTGATGTTGAAGCTGAAATTCCAATATTTTGGCCACCTGATGCAAAGAACTGACTCATTTGAAAAGACCCTGATGCTGGGAAAGATTGAAGGCAGGAGGTGAAGGGGATGACAGGATGAGATGGTTGGATGGCTTCACTGACTCAATGGACATGAGTTTGAGTAACTCTGGGAGTTGGTGATGGACAGGGAAGCCTGGTATGCTGCAGTCCATGGGGTCTCAAAGAGTCAGACATTACTGAGCGATTGAACTGAACTGGATGCACATGATGTTTAATTTGCTTGAAAATTTTACAACTTATCTTTATTTATTGTACAAGGCCCTATTATATATAGTAGGCTTTTATCATTTTATAGGTGACAAGACTGAGGTCAAGAGACTTTGCAGTTCTAAGCAACACTCAGTTGTAGAAGTAGAATTCAAATCTCAGCCTCTATCTCTCTGGCTTCATTCTGAATAAAGACAAAATCAAAGTTGAGGATCTATTTCTTCCCAAATGTCCTTTGCAAATCTCTATAATTTCAAATGTCATCCTTTATTTGATAATGCCTGGCTTTTTTCTACCTTGAGCTGCCCAGGAGAAAGCAATTGTAATAACTATGAAATGACTGTACAAATTCACTGCAGTGCAGAACGAAAATTTCAGCTAGAAGGAATGGAAATGACCAGTTCTAATATCTCATCACCTCAACTTCAGAAGGACTGAAGCTGAAACTCCAATATTTTGGCCACCTAATTGAAGAACTGACTCATTGGACAAGACTCTGATGCCAGGAAAGATTGAAGGCAGGAGGAAAATGAGATGACAGAGGATGAGATGGTTGGATGGCATCACTGACAAGATGGACATGAATTTGAGCAAATTCCAGGAATTGGTGATGGACAGGGAAACCTAGAGTGCTACAGTCCATGGGGTCACAAAGAGTCAGACATAACTGAGCGACTGAACTGAACTACTTCAGAAAGTGCTTCTAAGGTACTTTACTGTTAAAGTCCAGTACTCAATGCTGGATGCAATATATGGGATTATAAAAATGTGCTAAAATAATCATTAATAAATAAATTTCAGGAGTGTCACATATAAATAGGAAATAACATTGGTAGGGTTTAGTCTTGAAGGCAAGGATTATGAATGTCCACTTGGTGATACATTAAAAGAAATGAGTGATGTCAAAATTCTATATCAAGCAATATAAAGATTTTATTATAAATGTTTTATTATTTCTTGTAAAACCTTTGAAAAATGTTGTATTATAGTTTTAACTATTAAACAACAGTAGTACAGAGAATTCTACTTGTATTTTGACTCTATACTTCTCTGGTAAGAATTTGTATTAAAATGTTCCTATCTGAAACTTTAATAGCTTGTTAATCCAAGAGAAGACTAATTCATTGGAGGGTGCAGAAGAGGCTACTGCCTTTTCAAAGCCCCAAATCCTTTAAACTTCTTTTCTCCATTTTAGAAACATGAATAGCATGACTCAAATCTGGCAGGCAGTTTTTTTGCAGGTTATTTTTTTTTTCTGTCAAAATTTTAAGTAACATTTTTTATAACAGTCTTTATAATAAGCAAATGTGTGTGGAAAAGTCAGGTGTTAAATGAAGCCATGCAAATTAGCCATCTGGATTGAAAAATATTGTTTTACTTAATATTGAGCTTAACAGATTTATAGATTTATAAGGAATCTTTTAGCTTTTGCAGTATTCCAGTAAATGTGATCAATCCTTATGATTCTTCACATGGAAATTAAGCTTGAGAGTTGGGAATAAATAGTGGACATAGCCTTCATATTTCCATCCAAATCTCAAGGCTCTTATTTTGGAAAGAAAGACTTAAATAATAGTGCCTAAAATATATATATTTGAAAATACTTGATTTTTACCCAGTGCTTTTTAAAGAATTTCAAGAAGGGCTGAGAGCCCACCATTGTGGTTCAGTTTTGGTTGTGTGAACATATGTTTTTAAGAGCTCTGCTGATGGTAACTGACATGGTAACTGAGAAAGGCTGACATGATAGAAACAAATGAACATTGCCACTGATGGACAGGGAGCTTATGCAAATCGGACAACCCAGAGATCCTACCATTTAAGGAGGAAACATGGCATTCTTTCTCCCATAGCTTGCTCAAGTCTTGTCTATCCACATGTCTGAGCGATGTCACTCCAAACGTTAAGAAAGGGAAGGGAAGGGAAAGGCAAACAAATTGATGCCCCATCATTCATTGTTTTATAAATTAATGTTTGAAATGTTTATTCTGGTATCTATGATCTTGCATGTTCTAACTCTAACTTTCCAGTTTGTGTTGCAACAATTCCTATACATTTCTCTTTTGTTCCATTCAAATGGAACTCATTACTGCTCCCCACACATGCCATATGCTTTCCTCTCTAGGTGCCTTTCTCATTTACCTTATTCAAATCAATTCCCTCTCCCTAGTAACCAGTTCATTTTCACTATTTAAATTTATAGCATTGAAGTGTGATTTACAAGTGCATACTAAGTTGCTTCAATCGTGTCCGACTCTTTGCAGCACTATGGACTGTATGTAGCTGGCCAGGCTTCTCTGTCCATGGGATTCCCCAGGAAAAATACTGGAGTGGGTTGCTGTGACCTCCTCTGGGGATCTTCTTCTGATACAGGGATGGAGCCTGTGTCTTTTATGTCTCCTGCATTGGCAGGCAGATTCTTTATTATTAGTGCCACCTGGGAAGTTCTTACAAGCAAGTAGAAGCACATATTTTAAATGTTTCAGTGAATTTTGACAAATTATCACTACAGTCAAAATACAGAATGTATCCACATGATTTTATTTATGAATCTTTACTATCAAATTTGCTGTCACCTCTATACCCCTTCACATACACCCTAAAATGAGGCAAAGACTTATCTGTCTTCTAACACTACAGTTTTGTTTTTCTAGAACTCCATATACAGGGATCGATATAGTACTTACCCTTTTTACTGATTTCTATCACTCAGCATACTTTTTTTTTTTTAAGATTCATCTATGTGATTATTGCCAAGTAATAAACTATTGTACAAACATTACCAAAATTTGTTTCTCCATCTACTGTTGAACATTTGGTTATTTCCAGTTTTTGAATATTATGAGTCAAACTTATGAATATACATGTGTAAGTTTCTGTGTGCCTATATGCCTGTTTCTCTTTGATAAATGCCTAGGATTAGGATTGATGAGCTTGATCTTCCCAACCAAGGGATTGAACCCAGTTCTCCTGCATTGCAGGCAGATTCCTTCCCAGCTGAGCCACAAGGGAAGCCCAGGAATACTGAAGTGGGTAGCCTATCCCTTCTCCAGCGGATCTTTCCAACCCAGGGATCGAACTGGGGTCTCCTGCATTGCAGGTGGATTCTTACCAACTGAACTATCAGGGAAGTCCCAGGATTGATGAGTAACAGTATTTAAGTCATTAATAATTTGCAAAAATATTTCCCCATCTGGTTTTATCACTTATACTTCTATCAGAAATGTGTAAGTTTCTCAATTATTATACATATTCACCAATACTTGGTATAGTCACTCTTTCTTATTTTAACCATTCTAAAGGATGCTTATATGGTATGTGGGTATGGCATAGTAGATTTTATGTGCATCATCTATGTGTTAGGTGCTCAGTTTTGTCCAACTCTGTTCAACCCCATGGACTGTAGCCCACCAGGCTTCTCTCTGTCCATGGGATTCTCTAGCAAAAATACTGGAGTGGATTGCCATGCCCTCCTCCAGGGGATCTTCCCAACCCAGTAATCAAACCCAAGTCTCCTCTCCTTCATTGTAGGCAGACTCTTTACCATCTGAGCCTAATAATGCTGAGCATCTTTTCATGTGTTTTTTAAAGCAATTAATATGTCATATTTGGGCTTCACTGGTGGCTCAGATGGTAAAGAATCTGCCTGCCATGCAGGACACCTGAGTTTGATCACTGGGTTGGAAAGATCCCCTGGAGAAGGGAACAGCTACCCACTCCAGTATTCTGGCCTGCAGGAGTCAATGGACAGAGGAGACTGGCAGGCTACAGTCCATGAAATCTGTAATTAATTTTTTAAGCAATTAATATGCCATATTTAGTGAAGTCTCTGTTCAAGTCATATATAAATTTTTACTTTGTTTCTTTTTAAGGATTCCTTAGAATTATGTTGTTTATGAATAAAGATAAATTTTCTGCTTCTTTTCTACCTACACACTTTTTTATCTTCTTATATCATTGCACTGATTAGGGCCTCACTACAACGTTAAATACAAACGCTGAGAGTGGAATACACATGCTGAGAGTGGAATATACTTGACTTTTCCTCTATCCTGGGTGAATACATTTAGTCTTTCAACATTAAGTACAATGTTAGCTAGTTTGCCACAAATTATTGTGTTGTGCTTGTTGTTTATCATCAGTGGGAGTTACATTTTGACAAAGTATTTCTGGCTCTGTTGTTACAATTTAATGGGTTTACTTTCTTTTTCTATTAATATTGTGAATTATAATAATCATTTATAATGTTAAGTTAACCTTGAATTCCTGGAAATTAGTCAAAAATCTTTGAACTGTATACTTGGTCATAAGTTACTCCTTTAATATTGCTGGACCCAGTTAGCTAGCAAATATTATTTCTATGTTCATAAAGGATATTGGTTTGTGCTTTTGATTTTTTTCTAGCTTTACTGAGATATAATTAACATAAAGTTGTAAGCTAGTTAAAGTGTACAACATGATAAGTTGATGTGTATACATTGTGAAAGAATTTCCCCCACTGAGTTAGCTAACATATCCATCATTTCACATATTTCCTCTTCTAGTTTTTGTAAAAGTATGCATAAAATTGATACTACTTCTTTGATGAAATTAGCCACTGGAGTCACATGAGTCTGGAATTTTCTTTGTGGAGTTTTAAACTACAAACCCAACTAACATAATAGGTGTAAATGATTCAGGGTATGTATTTTCTTTTTTTTTTTTTTTTTTTAGTGTTTTGCTAGTTTGAAAATTGTCTATTCCATATATGTTGAATTTGTTGGCAATAAGTTATAATCATTTCCTATTGTGATTTAACATAGGATCTTTTTTCTGTGCGGTCTATGGCTTTATATGTTTTTATCTTTCAAAAAATAAGATTTTAGGTACATTTATTTTCCTTTGTTTTTCTCCTTTACTTAACTGATATCTTTCACTTAAAATTTTTTATCCCCTTTCTTCTGCTTCCTTCGACTTTAATTGCCTGTTTGTGATTTTTGAGGTATAGATTTAGATTATTTCAGAATTTCTATTCCATATAATGCTATAAATATTCTTCTAGGAACTAAATAAAATACATTCTTCAGATGTGAATATGTGCTTTTTTCAAATTTTCATTTAGTTCAATATAACTTCTAATTTTTCTTGTAATTTCTCCTTCAACCCATGGGTTATATGATACAGTGAGACAAAAACAAATGTTATATGGAACTACAGGTAATAAATGAGATAGAAAATCAAGAAAGATTGGTTTGAATTTGCCTATTAAAAAATACAACAATGCTTTCTTAGGAAACTGTCCACCATTCCTGGGATTCTCCAGGCAAGAAGACTGGAGTGGGTTGCCATTTCCTTCTCCAATGCATGAAAGTGAAAAGTGAAAGTGAAGTCACTCAATCATGTCCGACTCTTCGAGACCCCATGGACTGCAGCCTACCAGGCTCCTCTGGGTTGCCATTGCCTTCTCCTATTTTAGTCCAGAGGGGAGAAGAAAGGCAAAATATTCATATAGGGCAATTCTTTACAGTAGAAATATTTTTATTTTTATTTTTTTAGTAGCTACATTAATAAAGCAAAAGTAAAATTAAGTTTAGATATATGTCAAATCTTATTAGAATGTCATTTCAAAATGCAATCAATATAACATTAGGAATGAGACATTTATATTTTTTTAGTACTAAGTCTCCCAATATACTCAGCTGCTAAAGAATCCACCTGCAACTTGGGAGAGCTGGGCTTGATCCCTAGGTTGGGAAGATCCCCTGGAGAAAGAAAAGGCTACCCACTCCAGTATTCTGACCTAGAGAATTTCATGGACTGTTTAGTCCATCGGATTGCAAAGAGTCGGACATGACTGAGTGACTTTCACTTCACTTCACTCCCAATATACAGGGTGTTTTTGATATTTATAGCATATGCTAATTCAGACTAGTCACATTTCAAGTGCTCAATAAGTGCAAGTAGCTGTTGGCTGCTATATTGAACACTCAGATAGTACTAAAATATACTGAAAGTGCTAATTTAGTCCTCACAGAGTGTGTCTCCATTACACTGGACACTTTGCATCCTAAAAAGATTAAGTAGCAAATAAGTAAAAGAGATGTGATTTGAACCAAAATTTTTCCAACTCCAAATTCTGTATTATTTCCATGACCCTTAAAACAGCTACAGCTTCTGGTTTTCTGGCCTCCTTCAAACTGCTGACTTCCCTAAATCATTATTTACTATCACGTAATCAAACTGACCTGTTCTAGAGCTACAGAGCAGAGGGGTGTGGCAAAGTACAAATCTCAATAATGTGAATAAAGGTTAAGAACACAAATGTAACTGTGTTTCTCTTGACATATCTGGGAATCAAGATTTTATCCTTTGTATTTTCTTTACTTCCTTAAAGAAATATAAAAGTACACTGCAAAGGTATAATAGCCTGTTCTGGCTGTCCTAATCCTGAATCTATTTCCCTGCTTAGTGTTTTTAAGAATAGTTAGGATAATTCTACTTGGATAAGAATAACAGAATAGATTGTGTTTGATTAAAGTTATTAAAACCCTTAGGAGAAAAAGTGCTTTTTCCCTACTGACCAAAAAACTTAGAATAGTTGATAGGTTTAAGGGCCTTGCATCTAAGCAAAGTTACCTAAACGTCACTAGTATGGACTAGACTTATTTTTAAGTCACTAGATCTATGTCATTTTGGGGCTTAACTTTGACCAAAGGAATTTTAACATAGCGAGGATATGCATCTTAAAACCATGCTAAAAATGAATTGAGTTGTGTAACAAATTTAGATTCACTAATCCAATACATATCTATGTGCTTATTAAGTATAAGTGACTTGGTTGTTGGAGTTGCTTATTGAAATCACAGAAGTTCTGCTCTCTAACTTTGTCTCTAATTAAAGGTCTCAATCTTTCAGGGCTGTCCTCAGTTACTATAACCTAAAACGATGAGCCTATGATTCATGCTTCATTGAGTATGTGAGGAACAAAATGATGTTTCCACAGCAGTCCAGTAAGATGCATGGATAGGCACAAGCATTAGATTCCCCACAAAAACCCCATGGGAACTTTGCTTGAAACATCTGCCAGCTCTTGGGTCTTCTCATACTTCTACCTATATCTGATTCTGGGCACTATTATTTTAATTAAAAAAATTATTGAAAGATTTTAAAACAGCTAAATGGAGTGATATGTGATATATTTAGAGGGAAAGAGTCAATGAAGTTCTATATATTTATTTATATGTATATATAGTTTTACAGAGAGGCTTATAGAGTTTTATATATCTACATTTATGGCTTTATATATGTATATAGAACAAACATATGCATCTGTAAATATATATATACACAGATATACCTTTTAATTTCACTGACCTATAATTTGGGTGCAATTCCAATTCCAATTAAAATTCCAGTTTTTTGCTGGCATTCTTTTATAAATAAAGTATTCTCAGAATCTTTTTTTTAAAAAAGGATTCTGTTCACAGAATAAATTTGTCTCAAACTGCCCAGTTTTGTGAGACCTGACTGTTAAGTTTTACCTCCAGCTCAGAACAAAAATTCTGGAGGAAAAATACTATATGAAAATTGTTGAATATCCCTGCTTCCTTGGTTCCTTTGTTGGGGGGCGCTGGGGGAGGGCAACTGGCATGAAACATCAATTGATGCATTACAGTTAATATAACTCACCTCTCTGTTCTAAGGTTATCCAAGTTTGCTAAGAAAACAAGTTGAGTGTCAGAGAGCATAGGTTTAATAATTAGTCACTTATAGCTTATTTTGATAATTAGAAAACTTTGTTAACCTATAAGACTGAACTTCAGCATGTAATTTCCTTCATCAAGAAGGTTCAAGATCAAGCAGTACATGTTGAAAATTGTGTCTGAAGTAAAATACTGACACATGACGCAGGCAGAGGATGGACATGATTTTGCTAATATTAAGGTAGCACCTGACTAGGTTCAGAGTGTTGCTGTTCAAGACAATGAAATAGTTACCTGTACTTGGGCAAATGTGGGTGAAATGAGGTGTAAAATGTGCTCTGTTAAAAGTTATACCTAAGAAGAATGACAAAAATGTGAACATTGAAATGGAGAGCAATAAGGAAGGCAAAGCTTATCAGAGCTGCTGATTATAGACACAGGTCATGAAACTGCAAAATCGCATTTATAGACAGCAATCTCACAGGGCAGTACCCGTTCAGATGTAACCGGAATCATGTACATTTTTATTTCTGTTGCAATGATCATTCCTCTGCTAGTGCAAAAGTATGCTTGGAGCTTGGAGGTGACTAAATTTACTAATGTGAAGGGACTGGAAACTTATCAAAAGTGATGTGCCTGCTCTATGGGGAAGGGAGAGGAATAGAGGGCTTCTATGGGGGGTGATGGTGGTAACCCCAGTAATCTCTTGAGCAGAGAATATGGTGGCCAACTATAGACTTTGATTGCCATGAAACTGAAGCAAGGGAGGAAAAAACCTTAGTTAAAACTATCCTTAACAACCATGCCTCCCAGTTATATTTCCTTCCTACTTGCTTCACTGTCTCCAAAACAAAACAAAATAGTTACTAAGAGTGGAAGGGATAGGTTGGGAAACTGGAATTGACATATACATACTACTGTGTATAAAATATATAACTAATAAGGACCTAACGTATACAACAAGGAGCTCTACTCAATACTCTGCAATGACCTATATGGGAAAACAATCTAAAAAAAAAGACTAGATATTTGTATACGTATAAATGATTCACTTTGATGTACACCAGAAACTAACGCAACATGGTAAATCAACTACACTGCAATAAAAATTTAAAATGATGTTCCCTCTTTTCTCTATGTGCTTACTGTCAATATACCAAAGTTATTTTTCTATTTTTTTTAACCAAATTTCAAGTTAAATACTGCCTATTGTATTGTCATGGAGAAGGCAATGGCACCCCACTCCAGTACTCTTGCCTGGAAAATCCCATGAACGGAGGAGCCTGGTAGGCTACAGTCTATGAGGTTGCGAGGAGTTGGACACACCTGAGCGACTTCTCTTTCAATTTTCACTTTCATGCATTGGAGAAGGGAACAGCAACGCACTCCAGTGTTCTTGCCTGGAGAATCCCAGGGACGGGGGAGCCTGGTGGGCTGCCGTCTATGGGGTCACACAGAGTCGGACACGACTGAAGCGACTTAGCAGCAGCAGCAGCAGCAGCAGCAGCACTGTATTGTCAACATTTATTCCCTAGAAGAGGGAGTACTTTGTTATTATTATGGCAAAGATTTTGGTGCTCCAGAGATTTTGACCACCAAAGATTTTGTGGTCAAAAGAGTAATAATAATAATAAATAAAAATCCCTGACTGAATGATGTTTCAATAAAGTTATTTCTGTCTTGCAAGCTATATATTATTTAAAAAATCAAGCATATTTGGAAATCATTGAATTTCATTGTGGTTATAACTGGCTTTTTTTAATGATAGGTTCTAGACTTCCTGCTCTCAGAACCTGCTTGCTCCTTGTACCTCAAGTCCAACTAATTGTGTCCATTTTCTCTCGCTCCAGGTGATTCACACAAGCTGGGATTTGGTTCTCACCTTCAAAGAAAATGTCCTGAAGTAAAGGAGAGTTTTGGTGCAGTATTCAAAGGATACATTTTCTAGCTGCTGCTTGTGTCTACTTGTGTTCACTGACTACTTTTCCAGGCTGGATTCTGCTCCTTCTTGGCTAAGATTCCGAGGCCTGCTGCCTGCCTTCTTAAGCCTGTGAGGTTCTCTGGTTCCTGTTAGCTTTGTAGGCTGCCTTAAGCATCAGTGACTTCTGATATCATAAGTATATACTTTTATTCTAATTCTTTGGGTACTTGATCCTCAACTCAAATACTATCACCAACTTCCATACTCAAGGGGAGCCTTTCCCCATCTTTTTGGTCCCTTCTCCTAATGCCAGCTCCCCTGTTACACCTCCTGACATCTGAGCACATAAGCTGTTGCCCATGGCCTGGCACCAACAGAGTAATCAAATGGTTGAACATCTTGATGCTGTCTGGACTACCCCAAAGATGAATACGAATGAAGCTGCTATTGAGTTTGAAAAACCTTGAGTCCCTGGTGGAAAAAAATGGATAATTACTAAAGTTACATAATTTCGAACTGCGTGCGATAATCTAATCAGCTCTCCTCTGGAATCATAATGAAAAGATATGATTACACTTTCAATTAGGAAATTATCATAATTTGTACTGAAATAAAATAACAATGTGAAAGTTGACTATGAAAAAAATAAAATTCATTTTTTTGTGTGTGTGTATATATATATATAAAACTAGACACATTTGCCTAAGGTAAAAACCAAGCAAGATTGTTATAGCCAAGCATAGTTTTAGAGTCTTCACATGTATTATATGACTTAGTTTTTATACCCAATGAGTTAGGTAGAAACCATTATCAGCCTGCTGCAGAAATACATTTCTTCAAGGAGAAGTTTAAAATGTGCTCATATTTGCAGAAATGCTAATAAGCAAAGGAATTTGAACTCAGTCAGTCTGGTTTGCTGCATGGTATGGTCTTAACTATTAATATTTGCCCATTTTCTTACCAGTAAATGTAAAGAAAAAGATCAGGAAGGATACATTCCAGGGCACCAATAGTGTTCATTCCTGGAGAGTGGATTAGGAGGGAGGAAAGGTATGAGAAAATCTTTACTTTTCCTTCTATAATTCTTCAGTATTTTCATTTATGTAGCTCAAAAAAGAGTCATTAAAATTAGCAAAGTCCTTTCTGTGGTATAATTACTACTGACTTTAAAGACTGGTTTTTAATAGAGTCATAGATAAATGACAATCTCAAATTTACATACAAGTCACAAGGACAGTGCAAAGACATTTTTTCCTGATGATATTTGAGATTCTATGGCTCTACAACCCTTGAATATTTTAGTGTGTCTTCCCTACAAACAACACATTCTCCTAAGTTACCAGAATATCACCATCAAAACTAAAATATGACCATTGGTACATTACTGATATCTGAGTAGTCATTTGGGCTTTGTCACCCCAATAATGTCTTTATAGCAAAAGGATCACACGGAGAACCACAATACATTTAAATATTCTGCCTCTTTAGTTTCATTCAGTCTTTAACCATTTCTTGGTCTTGGTTTTTATGATGTTGACACCTTTGAATGTTACGGACTAGTTATTTTGTAGCATATCCTTCTACTTAGAGTAGGCTCATATCCCTCAGAAAGTATTTACATAGGATACTGTTTCTTTGATTACAGGCTACAGCATGGAAAAATATTTTAACTTACCTAGTTATTGATGATGGTCACTTTGATCAACTGATTAAGACTGTGTCCACCATCACTATAAATTTACTCATTATTTACTTGGGACTAATATGCATTCTGTGAGGAGGTACTTTCAGTCCAGTTCAGTCGCTCAGTCGTGTCCAACTCTTTGCGACCCCATGAATCACAGCACGCCAGGCCTCCCTGTCCATCACCATCTCAGAGGTACTTTGAAACTATGCAAATATCCCTATTCCATTAAACTTCCAATTTTCCCCTTATTTATGAGAGCTAGACACATGGATTCTGGTTGTATTGTTTATTCTTGTTTTATTCCATGACTTATAACCCATTAATGATATTTAGTTTGATTTTAAATTGTCCTACGTTTGGCCTGTGGTAGATACTTCAAGCTGGCTCTTATATCCTTTTGACATGTCTTATCACTTTTTCTTTACTTTATAGCCCAAGATATTCTGGGTTCCTCTTCTTTTTTCTCCTGTTACAGCCATGCTCCTTTCCATAGAGAAGTCATACCAGATACACTTCTTCGTTTTAGGCAAAAGACATAGATTTTTTTTTTTCTGAAAAACTTGTGGAAACAAATTCTGGGTGGAAGTTGAAACTGAAATCATAATACAAGTATAGTCTTTCAAGGACAAGTCTAAAGAAGATTGAATACAGTGCATTTTACATTTATTCCAAAGTCCTTCTCAGAATCCCCTTTTGAAAAAGTTTTTTCTTCTCCTTTAATATTTCCAAGACATTTTGTTTCTGAGAACTCTTGACCTATAGTCATTGCTATTACAGATCTCTAGATCTCAGGGGAAACTGTTGGGCTAAAAGAAAACTACAGTAAGGTCCCTAAACATGAGAGGATGGAATACAGATATATTGAGTCTCTGTGCTCTCCGTTGATCCAAACAAAAGAAACTGGCTTCCTATTTATGTGCTTAAACATGACCTCAGGCCGAGTTTGGAAAGTAGATTTTCCTTTCTTCTCACTTATAGCAAAATCAGTAGTTGATATTGAATACAATTTTTCAGTTCTAAAAAGTATCACAGTCTGAATTATAAGTAAACAACTAGTCACTGAATAGCTTTCCAAAAACAGAAGAAAAATCTCAGTTGATTCCAATGCATAATCAATCTGTAATACATCACTATTATTTTATAAGCTATCCTATAATTGGGGCTTCCCTGTAGCCCATTTGGTAAAGAATATGCCTGTAACACAGGAGACCCGGGTTTGATCCCTGGGTCAGGAAGATCCCCTGGAGAAGGAAATGGCAACCCACTCCAGTATCTTGCCCAGAGAATTCCATGGACAGGTTGCAGTCTATGGCATCACAAGACTCGGACATGACAGCAACTAAAACCACCAAGCATCCTATAATTAGATATACTTTATAATAAAGAGTATATAATATGAGTAATAATAGATAACATTATGTAGTCATATATGTATTGTCTCACATTCTCCTTGAGAAACCTAGTGAGACAAGTATTACTAGTCTCATATGACAGATGTAGAAGTGGAATCCAGAAAGTTTAAGAGATCTGCCACCATCACCAAGCTGCTAACTGGTAATGCAGTATCTTCTAATTACAAATTCTTACTTCTCTTATAATCGTCTCTACATACCATCTCCCCAACCTTTACTGTTTGCCCGGTCAAAATTTTTTTAAAGACTATTTTTTAGAGCAGTTTTTTAGGTTTACAACAAAATTAAGAGGAAAATACAGCCATTCCTATAAACTTTCTGCCACCATATAAGCATAGCCTCCTCCATTCTGAATATACCTCCACTGGAATGGTTCACTTTTTTAAAAACAAGGATGAACCTTCATTGACACATCACAATCACCCATAGTTCATGGTTTACCTTAGAATTCACTCAGTGCTGTACCTTTAGGCTTCCAAGATGGCTCAGTAGTAAAGAATCTGTGTGCCAGTGCAGAAGCCACAGGAAACACGGGTTAGATCCCTGGGTCAGGAATATCTCCTGGAGGAGGAAGCGACAATCCACTCCAGTCTTCTTGCCGGGATAACCCCATGGACAGAGGAGCCTGGTGGGCTACAGTCCACGAGGGTCGCAGAGTTGGACATGACTGAAGTGACTGAGCATGCATACACGATATACATTCAATAGGTTTGATCCCATCATCTTCATAGTTGGTCTTTTCCAGAACATCATATAGCTGGACTCATACAGTTTAGCCTTCTCAGACTGGCTTCTTAGGAATATGCATTTAAGTTTCTCTTTCTCTTTTTATAACTTGATAGTTCCTTCCTTTTCAGCACTGATTAATAGTTCACTGTCTGGATGTTTCACAGTTTATTATCCATTCACCTACTAAAGGGGTGCATTAGTTGCTTCTAGGCTTTGTCAATTATGAACGAAGTTTCTATAAACATCTCTGTGAAGGTTTTAGAATAGACCTGTTTTCAACTCCTTTGAGTAAATATCAAGGAGCACTACTGTCAGAAAAGACAGGAGAACATTTAATTTTGTAAGAAATCACCAGAGTCTTCCAAAGTGACTGCACCATTTTGCAGTTTTACCAGCAGTGGGTGTGAGTTTGTGTTGCTCCACATTATCACCAGCATTTGGTGTTGTCACCAGTCAGTGTTCTAGGTTTTGACCATTATGATAGTTACACAACCACTTTTTAGGAAATCATTTTAAACTTTTAGTTGGGTTCAGTTGACCAGATTTGACACACAAGTCACCCAAAACTGATCAGAGTGATATTAAAGCATGCAGAGAATTACATTTTTAAAAAAATTTTTTCCTAAAACAAGTAGAATCAGTAGGCCCATGATTATTCATATATAATAAAATATATTTTTATCTCATGGGGCTTTTTAGTCATCAAATATGAAAAAAATTGTTTCCCAGAGCAAAAAAGGAGTGAAAAGCCATGATCCAGAGAGAAAAACTGAAAATTAATAATTTGATGATTTCTAACAGAAGTCATTGTGGCAGACAAGATTCTGAAGACAGAGAAAGCAAACTGAGATTTAACTAGCCATGAAATTAGATGTTGATTATTTGTTTATTCTAGGTATTGTTTCAGCTTTTATTAGCTCAAACACTGTCACAGCTGTTGTAAGAAAGCACTTAATTTATAGAGTCAAGAACCAATGGGGAACTCAAAAGCTGTGTTTCGTTTTGAAAATTCTGCCTATTTGGGCAGATAATGCAAAATGTTTCTATCAACTATTGTGTTAAAATTTCACATAATTGTCTTTTTGGTCACATTAGACCCAAGACAGGAGAGAAACAAGATTTCATAGTCCTTTTTAAATTAAGCGATTTCTTCACAGCATTCCCAAATATTCAAGGAGGCGAAAAATATATTTTCGACATTTGTTCCTTCTCCAAATTGTATTTTCTGTAGAAGCAAGACAAATGAAAGACATGTTTTTAACTACCCCATGCTGTTCAGAGCCCTGCAATTTGTGAATTTTTAAGTGGAAATGGAAATTGTTTTTATTTCCCTGATTTTTGTTTGCAAGTTTCATGCCCCAGACCTGTGTGCCTTCTGATCAAAAGTGACAGCTAGAAGTAGCAACCCATTTAAGAGTGACACATTGTGTTAGACTCAGCGCATCTCTAGTTTAGGGAATTAAAGAACAAAAAAATATGCAAACAGAGGAGGGAGAACTACCATTTATCTTGATTTTTTTTCCCTCTACATCTAAGTTAAAAGTAAACCTACATGCTATGACACCACTTATGATTCAAAATAAATGAACTGGGTTAGAAGTTCCTGTGTTTATTCCTGTTGTCTCTTTCCTGAATATTCTACCTTAATGTTGCCTAACTTTCCCTGCTGTAAGCTAAGCAGAAGAAGCCATACAAAAATTAGAGGAAGTAGAAAAATTCTCTGATTTATATTTCCATCTGTAAAAAAACAAAGTGCCTCTGAATTTAACTTCTTTATGCAGAACTACAGAAGCATCATGTATGAAACCTGAAATTATATCAAACACCGCTGACTAGCTCAGTTTACCGATTGTTTAGTTATGTCTGATTTCTAAATCTATATTCAAATATATCATTCCTTCCTATGAGGAAGAAAAGAAGATTCAGACGCCTTTATTTTGTTGTTGTTGTTGTGTTTTAAATTAGTTTTGGGGGGATATTTTGTTTTCTCATAAATAAATGAGTGCATAAAAACCCCCTTGTTCTTAGGGAACAGTAGGATAATGCAGTTTTGTCTTGTGCATTTAAAATGAGTTTTAACAGAATATCTAACATTGGGCTTTGCTAAAATGAGTCTGAGACAAATATTTGGATACAGGTGTTGTTTTGGGGAAGGTGATCCCAGGAAGCAAAACTGATAGCTGAGAAAAGTAAAATGCAATGGGAAAGCAAACAGAAGGCTGTGTAAGTGAGTTGACCATCACTAAGGATAACTAGTACTCTCCCACAGTTGCCCCTGGGAAGTCTCATAAAATACATCTTGGAACTACCTAGCCAGGTGATGAAAGGCAAGAGCCTTTGACCTTCAGTTCCTGTACCACTTATTAACGTAGGCTCAGGAACTATTAATCACCCTGGACTTCCTGGGTACACATGCATGAATCCTGAGTAGGATGTGACAGGGTTTCATATACAGTGGTGTCAGAGAAGTACCATAGCAGAAATCAAGAAGTATTCAGTGTGTTTTGAGGTAAGGATCTGTATTTGTCTGTGTAATACAAGCCTTCTAGCAGTTTGCCAGAGGCTCCAGTTAGCATCTGTTACATAATAAATAAGGTTAGTACCGTTGGATCTGCTGGGTCATATGGCCTGCATAATTGAGAATCTTCTCCATAGTCTGGACCTGTAACTTGGACCTGGAATTACAAAGCAGCTTCTTTCTCTGGACCCCACTTTATATTAGTAGAGTTTGCAGGTCACCCATTAATATAAAAGTCTGCCAAACCTGGCTTGTGGGCCAAATGCAATCTGCTACTTAAAAAAAAAAAATACTATTGGAACAGCAGCACACCTATTTGTTTATGTACCATTTATTGCTCCTTTTGTGCTATCAATAGCAGAGTTGAGTAGTGGCAACAGAAGGCATTTGGTTTGCAAAGCTTAAATATTTACTAATCTTATTTTCAGAGAAAAATGTGTTAACTTCTAGAATAATAAATGGGAGAGAAGGAAATTTTCATAGGTGTAGTATGTGTCCAAAATTGGAAAACAGAACAAAACATCAAGTGATGTGGCTTATTATGAAAAGTAGCTGTTGCAATGTGCAACTTTTCTCAATGCAGAAGGTGCCATATTACAGTAATTTTATTAAGTCCTTTTCAGGCTTCCCTCGTGGCTCAGATGGTAAAGAATCTGCCTGCAATACAAGAGACAAAGGTTTGATCCCTGGGTTGGGAAGATCCCCTGAAGGAGCACATAGCAACCCACTCCAGTATTCTTGCCTGGAGAATCCCCATGGACAGAAAAGCCTGGAGGGCTATAGTTGCAAAGAGTTGGACACAACTGAGTGACTAAGCACAGCACATTGAATCCTTTTAATTGGTTTAACTGATATTAAATACAGTTGAATCTGAATACCACAAATTTGAATTGTGGGGGTTTAGTTACACATGGATTTTTTTCAATAAATATGTACTGTAATACTACACAATCTGTGGTTGTTTGGATCAGTGAATGCAGAAGGCTGAATGCAAAAGGCCTGTAAACTTATAGATAGGTTTTCCACTGAGAGGAGTGCCAACTCTCCTAACTCCCAGGTTGTTTAAGAATCAACTGTATAATCTTATATGAAGATGTAATAAACAAGGGTCTCTTTAAAAGGTGACCTAGATGCTACCTGAATCTGAGTTTATTGAATCGGTAGATGACTGACTTGATCCTGATACTCCTTTATCCAATGTTTTCTTATGAGTTAATAAACACCAGCCAACTCAATATGCATGTAGTAACACCTTGCCCATATTGTTCAAGGGCCACAGTCACTACACCACTATTTCGCATCACTTCACAATCCATGGATGAGAATCATGGTAATTGTGATGCTATCCAGTAAAAGTGGTTTCACCATCCCACTTACCATCAAGAAGTATGTCCACTTTGCTGTCTGATCTGTGGTTTATACAGCTTTATAATCCCATTCTAAAGGTCTGCTAACTACGGTCGCTTGAGGCATAAATCAAATTAGTCTAAGCTTGAGTTCTCTGAAAGCAGAGCTGGAGACAAAGACTTACATGTAGATCATTATCTTCAAAATATGACCCCAAGGAGCAGGAGTGGCAAATGTGTCCTGAAGCACAAAAGTGGGTAAGAATTAATACAAAATAGGCATTATTGAGCTGACCATTGCTACAAGATAATGGTATTTAGATATACAGTCCCATGGGACTTTCTGAGGCTATTTATGAACTGTGTTTGGGGCATTTGAGCATTAGTTTACTAGCGTGTGAGATGAGTGCAATTGTGTGGTAGTTTGAGCATTCTTTGGCTACAGAGCCTCTTGATGAAAGTGAAAGAAGAGAGTGAAATGTTGGCTTAAAGCTCAACATTCAGAAAACTAAGATCATGGCATCTGGTCCCATCACTTCATGGCAAATAGATGGAGAAACAGGGGAAACAGTGTCAGACTTTATTTTGGGGGGCTCCAAAATCACTGCAGATGTTGACTGCAGTCATGAAATTAAAAGACACTTACTCCTTGGAAGAAAAGTTATCACCAACCCAGACAGTATATTAAAAAACAGAGACATTAGTTTTCCAACAAAAGTCCATCTAGTCAAAGCTGTGGTTTTTCCAGTAGTCATGTATGGATGTGAGAGTTGGACTATAAAGAAAGCTGAGCACCAAAGAAGTAATGCTTTTGAACTGTGGTGTTGGGGAAGACTCTTGAGAGCCCCTTGGACTGCAAGGAGATCCAACCAGTCCATCCTAAAAGAAATCAGCCCTGAATGTTCATTGGAAGGACTGATACTGAAGCTGAAACTGCAATATTTTGGCCACCTGATGCAAAGAGCTGACTCACTTGAAAAGACCCTGATGCTGGCAAAGATTGAAGGTAAGAGAAGGGGATGACAGAGAATGGCATGATTGGATGACATCACTGACTCAAAGGACATGAGTTTGAGTAAACTCTGGGAGATGGTGATAGACAGGGAGGCCTGGTGTGCTGCAATCCATGGAGTCGCAAAGAGTTGGACACAACTGAGCGACTGAACTGAACTGGGGCATTACATGTTAAAACTATATTAGTCATAGATGAATATTGATCCATTTTCATAGCCATTTCACAGCATAACTGAAGTCTCAGAGTGCGACATGAATGGTTCATTGCATGGGTTCAAAGCAAGGGGATAGCAGGCTGCACCTGTGTAAAGCCAGTAATCCCCACCCCTAACTTGACAGGAAAATTGATGAACCTAATGGGAGATGCCCAATACATTATATTCAGTTCAGTTCAGTTGCTCAGTCATGTCTGACTCTTTGTGACCCCATGAATCACAGCACGCCAGGTCTCCCTGTCCATCACCAACTCCAGGGTCCACCCAAACCCATGTCCATCGAGTCGGTTATGCCATCCAACCATCTCATCCTCTGTCATCCCCTTCTCCTCCTGCCCTCAATCTTTCCCATCATCAGGGTCTTTCAAATGAGTCAGCTCTTCAAATCAGGTGGCCAAAGCATTGGAGTTTCACCTTCAACATCAGTTGTTCCAATGAACACACAGGACTGATCTCCCTTAGGATAGACTGGTTGGATCTCCTTGCAGTCCAAGGGACTCTCAAGAGTCTTCTCCAACACCACAGTTCAAAAGCATCAATTCTTCAGCGCTCAGCTTTCTTTATAATCCAACTCACATCCTTACACGATCACTAGAAATACCATAGCCTTGACTCTGGAATTTACCTGTTTCTGAGTTTTGATAAAAATAGCTAAAACCATCATAACAGATATATATATTACATATACAGTTGGCCTACCATCAGTAGGTTGCATATATGCAGATTCAACTAAACTCAGGTGGAAAATATTGGGAAAAAATTCCATAAAGTTCCAAAGGACAAAACTTGAATTTGCCATATACCTGGCAACTATTTACATAGCATTTACATTCTATTAGGTATTATAATAATATAGAGATAAATTTATAGTACATGGGATTATATGCAGCTTTATATGCAAATACTATGCCATTTTTAAAAGTCTTGAGAATCCATGGATTTTATTATCTGTGGGAGTCCCGAAACCAATCCCCAGTGAACACCTGGGGATTACACTTCTAACAATCCAGCTTCTGGTACAAAGATGTAATGCAAAAACAAACAAAAAGACCAAAAAAAAAAAAAAACCAAGTGATTCTACTATAAATAACAATCAGTTTAGAGGAAATAATGGAATGTTTTATGTTTTTATAATTAGGCAAAGGAACTGAATAGACATTTTTTCCAAAGATGGCATACAAATGGCCAACACGTATATATGTGCATGTGTTCAATGTCTCTAATCAAAGAAATGAACATCAATGCCACAATGAGATATCATCTTTTATCAGTTAGAATGGATTCATCAAGAAGACAAGAAATAACAAATGCTGATGAGGACTTAGAGAAAAAGAAACCCCTGTGTATTATCAGAGGGAATGTAAATTGGTACAATCACTGTAGAAAACTGCATGGAGTTTCCTCAAAAAAATAAAAGGAACTACCACGTAATCCAGCAATTCTAATTCTGGGTATTTATCTGAAGGGAAAGAAAAAAATATTTGCACCCCTATATTCATCACAGCATTATTTACAAGAGATAAGACATGAAAAATCCCTAAGTATTCATCAATGAATAAATGGATAAAGAAAATAGGATACACTCACACATTAGTCATAACAAAGAAGAATATCCTATTATTTGGGACAACATGGATAGACCTTGAGGGCATCCGTTTTAAGGAAAATAAACCAATCAGAGAAAGACAAATACTGCACAGAATCACTTACATGAGGAAAGTTAAAAAAAATCATAGAATATAAAAGTGGTTATCTGCAGCTGGAGGTGGGGAAAGAAGGGGGAGGTTGGTAAAAGGATACAAACTTTCAGGTGTAGAAAAATAACTTTTAAATATGCAAAAATATTAGCAGCCTGAGGATCTGAAATATGGTGACTATACTTGATAGTACCATATATATACAAAACTGACCCTTGAACAACATAGGTTTGAAATGTCTGGGTCCCCCTACATACCATAGTGTATGAACACAGATTTTTAGAAGAAACAAAGTAATGTTTTATGTTTGTGTAACTTTGCTGTGAGGGCAGCTCCAGTTGTTGTAGTCGCAGTATCTAAAACTCATGGGAGGCTCACTATCCTTCAGGTTAGAGAATTCACAGGCGAAAAGTTGGAGAGGAAAAAACTGTTGTAGAGTGAAGTATGTCAGACACAGAAAAGCAAATGCTATATAATATCACATGCATGTGGAATCTAAAAAATACAACCAACTAGTGAGTATAACAAAAAAGAAGCAAACTAGTGGTGACCAGTGGGGAGAGGGAAGGTGGGGAGGAGCAATATCGGTAGGGAATTATAGGCATGAACTAAGCTATGAGGATATATGATACAAAACAGGAAATATAGTTATTATTTTGTAATAAGTATAAATGGAATACAGCCTTTAAAAATTCTGAATGACTGTATTTTGTACCTACAACATAATATTATATGTCAACTATACTTTCAAGTTAATAAATACATAAAATTAAAATAGTAAAAAACAATAATAATAGTTATAAAATGAAGCTATAGCTCCATACACTGCATCGATTGAAAGGAGATTTTTGAGACATGTGGAAATTTGAATACTAACAGGATATTTGATACTATGAAGAAATTATATTCAAATATTTATGATATGATAATGGTATTGTGATTTAAAATAAGAACTTTTTTAGAGATAGAATTATATGATGTCAATTTTCCTTTAAAGTAATACTAAGAAAGGAAAGTGATTAGGGTATGAATAAAGCCTGACTGGCAGCAAGTTAATAATTCTTAGGACTAAGTAATAGGGGTTCATTATACCAACTTGTCCATTCTCAAATATGTTTAATATTCTCCAAAATGAGGGAGTAAGTGAAAGTCTCAGTTGTGTTCGACCCTGTGACCCCATGGACTATACAATCCATGGAATTCTCCAGGCCAGATTACTAGAGTGGGTCACCTTTCCCTTCTCCCGGGGATCTTCCCAACCCAGGGAATGAACCTACATCTCCTGCATTGAAGGCAGATTCTTTACCAGCTGAGCCACAAGGGAAGCCCTAGCATACTGGCGTGGGTAGTCAGTTCCTTCTTCAGGGGATCTTCCCGACCCAGGAATTGAACCGGGGTCTCCTGCACTGCAGGTGAATTCTTTACCAACTGAGCTATCAAGGAAGCCTGTAAAACTTTAAAAAGTGAAAAGAGGAACTTTAAAGGGAAAATATACCAGTGAATTCCAAATATAAAACCTCAAACTGTAAAATTTCTGAAAGAAAACTTGATGGGATAAAATCTTTTGACTTTGGTTTAAGCAAATATTTCTTAACTACAACACTAAAAGTATGGTAAACTTAAAGGCAATAACAATAAATTTGACTTATCCGGAAAATTTTGCTTTTTGAAAGATGATAAATAACACTTTATCATTGTGAATAAAACTCTAAGCCATTGACTGAGAGAAAAACTTTGCAAATCACATATCTGATAAAGACTTGCATCTAGACTGCAGTGTCTCAAAATTCAATAAAGTAACAATTCAAGAAAAAAAGGGCAATGTTTTGAATACTTAAAGAATCTACGTAAATGGCAAATATAAAAAGAAAATGATGTCTAACATCAGTCATTAGAGAAAATCTAAACCACTATGAGATTTACTATATATCAAGTAGGTTCTCTAGTATTTTTAAAAAGGACTATCCCAGAACTATTTGACGGATTTAGTGTTTGGACGGAGGAGCCTGGTGGGCTGCAGTCCATGGGATCACAAAGAGTCAGACATGACTGAGTGACTTCACTTTCACTATTCACTTTCATGCATTGGAGAAGGAAATGGCAACCGACTCCAGCGTTCTTGCCTGGAGAATCCCAAGGACGGGGGAGCCTCGTGGGCTGCTGTCTATGGGGTCACACAGAGTCGGGCATGACTGAAGCGACGCAGTAGCAGCAGCAGCAGTGTACTTGAAAGCCATATGCACTGCTGGTAGGAATGTAAAATGAAACAATCCTTTGGAAAATAATTTTGCCATGCTTAAAGTGAAATGCACACCTATTTTAGTACTTTGTCATGCTAGTTATAGGTATTAAGAGAAATTAAAAGCACATGTCCATACAAAGAATTGTACATGAATGTTCATGGCAACTTTATTTGCAACAAAAACTGAATCTTAATAGGCAATTGATAAAGAAACTATGCTAAACCCATACAATAAAAAAAACTAAACAGTGGGAAGAAAATGAACTGTTTTGCTGGTAATCATATGGATGAAGGTCAAAATAGTTACGCTGAGTGAAATACCAGCAAAACAGAGTACATACTGCAGATTCCTGTTACATAAAATTCTAGGGAATGGAAATGCGTATTAGCAGACAACAGATCAGCAGTTGATCTGGCCTTGGGCTGGCCGGAGATGGAGCAGAGAGGTGCAGGTGGTAGGGACTGCAAATAGGCATAAAGACATTTTGAAGGTTGGGTATGTGTTCCTTTTCTTGATAATGCAGATGGTTTCAGGTTATATACAAATGCAGATCCTAACCTGAGAAATTTATATGTTC
Organism: Capra hircus; assembly: GCF_001704415.2. Lineage (NCBI taxonomy): Eukaryota > Metazoa > Chordata > Mammalia > Artiodactyla > Bovidae > Capra > Capra hircus. Next base: position 46,546,465 of record NC_030811.1, read on the forward strand.
AGTTTGTTACGGTGCCATAAGGCATGTGTGCACAGTCGTGTCCGACTCTTTGCAACCACATGGATTGTAATCAGCCAGGGTCCTCCCTCCATGGAATTTTCCAAGCAAGAATACTGGAGTGAATTGCCATTTCCTTCTCCAGGGACTCTTCCCAACCGAGGGATCAAACTCACGTCTTTTGTGTCACTTGCATTGGCAGGCAGATTCTTTACCAGCTGAACAGCGCCATATGTTTCAATAAAGCTGCTTTTAAAAATCAGAGAACACAGCAGAATAAATCTGGAAAATTGGAGTTTATGCAATTTGAAGTTTAAAATGCTTATAGTTTGCTTACTTTAAGAATTTAGTTTAAGAATGTTTAAGAAGAAAGCACAGTTTTGTAGCCACCCAGTGGTCATCCTTTCCTGTTTTGGTAATGGCATACTTATTTCTATGTGGGTAATTGACTCTTCCTCATTGTGTGCAGTCCCAAAGAGACCCTCAATAAATTTCCCTGACCCTCTTCATTAAGGAGGAGACATATAACCAAAATAGAATTAGTGGACTTTGTATCTCCCCAGGCATTGATTTTCAAGTGAAGAGATTTAAGGGGACTAAAGCAGTTGGAGTTTATTAATCTTGGCTGTAAAGACTTAAAACAAAATAAAACAAAACTGCAAATGAGTTTCTATAACTAGAACCCTGAAGCTTCCTGTTGCTTTTCGAGCCTGGTTCCTACTGTTTTCTGAGCCTGGTTCTATATCAATTTCCCCCACCCACTGCTTTTTAAAAAATTCTGTGAGCTAGCTGATACCTTGCCAATAAATTATTTTTATGCTTAATTTATCTAAATAAAGTTTTAGTTATTTATAGGAAAAAATTGTAAAAAGGAAAAAATAAATGGGGAGAGAGATGTCAACTGTAGTCTCTCTCAAATTGTATGATTGAAACATTTTCCATACCCTTGAAATCTTGCTGAATAAAACAGACAACATTGCATTTTTAATAAAATATTGAAGATTCGTATGCTTGGGGAAAAACAAGAGCTTCTAATCATCCTCAAGTAAGAGTTCAGCCAAAGAGATTAAAAGAATCCTTTCAGACTCTTTCCACTAGTGCTTTCTTACTTTCATCTGTCTTGTTGTTGATAATGGGGGAGGTGAAGAGGTTTCATGTATCTTTACCACTCAGTCACCACCTTGGAATATTGGCTTTCCTAGGGTTGCTGGACACATAGCTGGAGCTTTGACCCTAAATTGCATGGTCTTTTTTTCCCTTCTCCTTTGTAGACAACCTCCCACATTTATTCTTTGCATGTTATGTTTTGCACAGAGCTATCTTAGGCCCCCTTTGTTCTCTCATCTACACATCTTTCTTGTGTGAGCTCATCTATCTCCAAAGACTTCTGTGACTATCTAGTATTTGGTGGCCCCTAACTCTATCTTAGATCTCTTATAGGTCTAGACTCATTAAGCCTCTTGCTTGTTAGACATCTTAAGCATTTAGTCACATTTGACTCTTCGAGGCCCCATGTACTGGAGCTCGACAGGCTACTTTGTCCATGGGACTTCCCAGACGAGAATACTGGAGTGAGTTGCCTTTCCTTCTTCAGGGGATTTTCCTAATCCAGTGATCGAACCTGGGTCTCCTGCATTGCAGGCAGATTCTTTACCATCTGATCCACCAGGGAAGTTTTAAATGAAACATGCCCAAGACTGAACTCATCATCTATACAACCTTAAATCTGTTCCTATTTTCATGTATCCTGAATCCACCAACTTATTTAAAGCCCCCTTTTTTCATGCCCCAACCCAAATAATCATTGAGAATTATTGTGCCATCTGCAGATGTAAAAAATTTATCATTTTCAATAAAGAACAAGACCCACGAAGGCAGGGGTTGTGCCAGTCTGTTTTCAGGGGATGCATCTTGAGCATCTAACACAATGTCCAGCACACAGTAGACATCTTGATATTTAAACTGATAAAAAGGCTCACTAGTTTAGTTGCGCTGTGAGGAAAATGAGTATACTACCCAAAGCAATTTACAAATTTAATGCAATCCCTGTCAAGCTACCAGCCACATTTTTCACAGAACTAGAACAAATAATTTCAAGATTTGTATGGAAACACAAAAAACCTCGAATAGCCAAAGCAATCTTGAGAAAGAAGAATGGAACTGGAGGAATCAACTTGCCTGACTTCAGGCTCTACTACAAAGCCACAGTCATCAAGACAGTATGGTACTGGCACAAAGACAGACATATAGATCAATGGAACAAAATAGAAAGCCCAGAGATAAATCCACACACATATGGACACCTTATCTTTGACAAAGGAGGCAAGAATATACAATGGAGTAAAGACAATCTCTTTAACAAGTGGTGCTGGGAAAACTGGTCAACCACTTGCAAAAGAATGAAACTAGATCACTTTCTAACACCGCACACAAAAATAAACTCAAAATGGATTAAAGATCTAAATGTAAGATCAGAAACTATAAAACTCCTAGAGGAGAACATAGGCAAAACACTCTCAGACATAAATCACAGCAGGATCCTCTATGATCCACCTCCCAGAATTCTGGAAATAAAAGCAAAAATAAACAAATGGGATCTAATTAAAATTAAAAGCTTCTGTACAACAAAGGAAAATATAAGCAAGGTGAAAAGACAGCCTTCTGAATGGGAGAAAATAATAGCAAATGAAACAACTGACAAACAACTAATCTCAAAAATATACAAGCAACTTCTGCAGCTCAATTCCAGAAAAATAAACGACCCAATCAAAAAATGGGCCAAAGAACTAAATAGACATTTCTCCAAAGAAGACATACGGATGGCTAACAAACACATGAAAAGATGCTCAACATCACTCATTATTAGAGAAATGCAAATCAAAACCACAATGAGGTACCACTTCACACCAGTCAGAATGGCTGCGATCCAAAAATCTGCAAGCAATAAATGCTGGAGAGGGTGTGGAGAAAAGGGAACCCTCCTACACTGTTGGTGGGAATGCAAACTAGTACAGCCTCTATGGAGAACAGTGTGGAGATTCCTTAAAAAATTGCAAATAGAACTACCTTATGACCCAGCAATCCCACTGCTGGGCATACACACCGAGGAAACCAGAATTGAAAGAGACACATGTACCCCAATGTTCATTGCAGCACTGTTTATAATAGCCAGGACATGGAAACAACCTAGATGTCCATCAGCAGATGAATGGATAAGAAAGCTGTGGTACATATACACAATGGAGTATTACTCAGCCGTGAAAAAGAATTCATTTGAATCAGTTCTGATGAGATGGATGAAACTGGAGCCAATTATACAGAGTGAAGTAAGCCAGAAAGAAAAACACCAATACAGTATACTAACACATATATATGGAATTTAGGAAGATGGCAATGACGACCCTGTATGCAAGACAGGAAAAAAGACACAGATGTGTATAACGGACTTTTGGACTCAGAGGGAGAGGGAGAGGGTGAGATGATTTGGGAGAATGGGAATTCTAACTTGTATACTGTCATGTAAGAATTGAATCGCCAGTCCATGTCTGACGTAGGGTGCAGCTTGCTTGGGGCAGGTGCATGGGGATGACCCAGAGAGATGTTGTGGGGAGGGAGGTGGGAGGGGGGTTCATGTTTGGGAACGCATGTAAGAATTAAAGATTTTAAATTTAAAAAAAAAATAAAAAAATTAAAAAAAAAAATAAATAAATAAACTGATAAAAAGATATTAGTTATCCCAAATTGTTTTAAAAGTCTAGAAGCTTGGGTAAAAATGCTCCAGAAAGTGGGCATAGAGGGAACATACCTTAACATAATAACAATCATATATGAAAAACCCACAGTTAACAGTATTCTCAATTATGAAAAGCTGAAAGCATTTCCTCTAAGATAAGAGACAAGACAAGGAGGCCCACTCTCACCACAATTATTCAACATCATTTTGAAAGTCCTAGCTGCAGTAATCAAAGAAAAAGAAATGAAAGAAATCCAAATTGGAAAAGAAATAGTAAAATTATCACTGTTTTCAGATGACATAACATTATACATAGAAAATCCTAAAGATGCCACCAGAAAACTACTAGTGTTAATCAATGGACTTGGTTCCAGGATACAAATTAATATACAGAAATCTCTTGGATTCCTATACAGATAGCAACAAAAAATTAGAAAGAAATTAAGGAAACAATCCCATTTACCATTGCAACAAAAAGAATAAAATACCTAGGAATAAACTGACCTAAGGAGGCAAAAGACCTGCACTCAGAAAAGCATAAGATATTAAAGAAAGAAATGAAAGATGACATAAACACATGAAAAGATGTGCTATGTTCTTGGGCTGGAAGAATCAATATCACGGAAATAACTATACTACCAAAAGCAATTCAGTGAAATCCCTATCAAATTACCAATGGCATTTTTCATGGAATTAGACCAAAATTTTTTACAATTTGTATGGAAACACAAAAGGCCCTGAAGAGCCGAAGCAATCTTGAGAAAGAAAAACAGAGCAGAACAATCAGGCTTCCTAACTTCAGACTAAACTACAAATCTACAATAATCAAGACAGCATGGTCCTGGCACAAAAACAGAAATAGAGACCAGTGGAACAGGATGGGAACCCAGAGATAAAACAAGACACTTATGGTTACTTAAACTAAGACAGAGGAGGACAGAATGTATAATGGAGAAAAGCCTCTTCAATAAGTAGGGCTGAGAAAACTGGACAGCTACATGTTAAAGAATGAAACTAAATGAAACTACAACAGTATCTGGGGCTTCCCTGGTAGCTCAGTTGGTAAAGAATCTACCTGCAATGCAGGAACCCATGTTTGATCCCTGGGTCAGGAAGATCCCCTGGGGAAGGATATGGCAACCCACTCCAGTACTCTTGCCTGGAAAACCCCATGGACAGAGAAGCCTGGAGGGATACAGTCCATGAGGTCACAAGAGCAGACACAACTTACCTACTAAACCACCACCACCACCACAAGCCTCTAACACTATACACAAAAATAAACTCGAAATGGATTAAAGAACTGAATGTAAGGCCAGGCACTATAAAATTCTTAGAGAAAAACATAGGCAGAACACTCTTTGACATAAATCCTGGCAGGATTTTTCCTGACCCACCTCCTAATGAATATAAAAGCAAAATTTAACAAATGGGACATAGTTAACAGCTTTTGCACAGAAAAGGAAACCATAAACAAGACAAACAGCCCTCAGAATGGGAGAAAATATTTGCAAATGAAACAACTGATGAGGATAATCTCCAAAATTTAGAAACAACTCATGCAGCTCAATACTTAAAAAACTGAACAACCCAATCAAAAAATGGATGGAAGACCTACATAGACATTTTCCAAAGACATACAGATGACCAAGAGGCACATGAAATGATGTTCAACATCACTCATTTTTAAACAAATGCGAATCAAAAGTACAATGAGGTACCACCTTACACCAGTGAGAATGGCCATCATAAAAAAAAAAATCTACAAACAATAAATGCTGCAGAGGGTGTGGAGAAAAGGGAGCCCTCTTATCCTGCAGGTGGGAATATAAACTGATACAGCCATTATGGAGAACAGTATGAAAGTTCCTTAAGCTAAAAATATAACCCAGCAATCCCACTACTGGGCATATACACAGGGAAAACCATAATTCAACAAGATACATGCACCACAATGTTCACAGCGGCACTATTTACAATAGCCAGGATATGGAAGCAACCTAAATGTTCATCAACAGAGGAATTGATAAAGAAGATATGGTTACATATATACAATGGAATATCGCAGCCATAAAAAGGAACAAAATTGTGCCATCTGCATAGATATAGATGAACTTAAGAGACTGTCATCCAAGTTAAGTTAGAAGAAAAATATTTATATATTTATCCATATATGTGGAATATAGAAAAATAGTACAGATAAACCTATCTGCAAAGCATAAAGACACAGAGGTAGAAAGAAATATATGGACACCAAGGGGATAGAAAGGGAATGGGAAATGGATTGGGAGGTTAGGATTGACATATATATGTATTACTATGTATGGGATAGTAACTAATAAGAAATTAATATATAGCACAGGGGAAAATGAAAGAAGCTACAATCTTTTTATAGGACATCCATTAAGTTGATTCTAAAATGTATCCAATATATATTAGGTACAGACAAATATTGTTTGAGTTCACTTATATGAGGTATCTAGGTCTAATTCATAGTCAGAAAGTACATTGGTAGATGCCAGAGGCTGGAGCTGGGGTGGAGGGAGGGGAATGAGGAGTTAGTGTTTAATGGGGACAGAGTTTCAGTTTAGAAAGGTGAACAATTCAGGAGATGGATGATAGTGAGAGCTGCACAACAATGTAAATGTACTTAATGGCACTGAACTGTATAGTTGAATATGGTTAACATAGTATGCTTTACATGTGACTTGTATCACAGTAAAAAAGACATTAAAAAAAGTCTACATGTTTGACAGTTGAAAACTTAGGGAATTTAGATCCGTTGCATCCTTTAACTCTATATGGTCAAAATTACGCGTTTTTGTCTATTTTAATAGTTAAGGAGTTTCATTCCAGGAGTTTGGGGAATAAGAATGGCAAGATACATAAAGGAATGTAGTCATGGCAAACATACTCCACAATGCTTAGGTTTGTGAAAAATGATAAACAGAAAAAAAAAAAGACAAAACAAAAATGGCAGGACATAATGGGTCTGGTGCTTCCCATTCCAGTAGTTACATGAATAAATAGACTCTTGGTCCCAACACATAGTTATTCTCCTTAATGGTATCCCCTCAGTGGTACCTAGGCCAAGTGCAGAGCGATTGTGGTCAAATGAGAGCCTAGGAGGAAAGGGCTAAAATTTTTACTTTGTTGAACAAAGGAGGCAAAGAATGCAAAATATTTTGTTAGTTCAGTTCAGTCGCTCAGTTGTGTCTGACTCTTTGCGACCCCATGAATCGCAGCACGCCAGGCCTCCCTGTCCATTGCCAACTCCTGGAGTTCACTCCGACTCGCGTCCATCAAGTTGGTGATGCCATCTAGCCATCTCATCCTCTGTTGTCCCCTTTTCTTTCTGCCCCCAATCCCTCCCAGCATCAGTGTCTTTTCCAATGAGTCAACTCTTCGCATGAGGTGGCCAAAGTACTGGAGTTTCAGCTTTAGCATCATTCCTTCCAAAGTAAAAAAAAAAAAAAAAAAATTGGCCTTGGAATTTGTTAGTTATCACCCTTCTAATGACTTATTCAAAGTTCTGAATTTTAGGTTTTCAGTGCAATTGGTGATTGTATTTAAAAAATCTAAAAAATAACCCAGCTTTAAATACCACTGTCTTACAAAAGAATCTACAATCTTTTAGTTAAACCAAAATGCTTATAGAGTTTTATCTGTACAGTATAAGTCAAAGGTATCTTTTATTGTATTACCATTAAAAAACAAGATATGTAATTTAAACAATCACAGCCTGAAGGACTCTTTCAACATTTACACAAAATGGATTACCTCAATTTACTGAAAAGTATATTTATTCTGAGGAAATACATTGAGTTCCTTTTGTACAATTCTGATTTGACAAAAAGAATGCAAAACATAGTAAGCAAAACACTGGGTTGGCCAAAAAGTTTGTGTTTTTCCATTGAAATTTTATGGAAAATGCCTAGTGAACTTTCTGGCTAATTCAATACATACTTTACCTGCTGGTTTCCTTATCAGAGTTATGAATGTGGAAAAGAAGTTGTGAAACTACAGAGATACTCAGATTCATTCCAATACAAAGATTTTACTCTGAGCTATTTGACCTCATCATCACTAATGCAATGCACTGTAATTTACAACCATCCCTTACTTTGCTTTGCACCCTTTGTGTTGACAAGATCAGTAACAGGATACCTCCAACATTCCAATTTCAGATTATGACCTCATCTTATATCGCTTTGGGCTTCCCTGGTGGCTCAGACAGTAAAGAATCCGCCTGCAATGTGGGATACCTGTGACATCAATAACGAAGTAGGCCAAAGAAGAGTCATGGAGGAGGAGTATTGCAGGCAGCTGCTGTTGTTCAGTCACTAAGTTACGACTGACTCTTTGCGACGTCATGGACTGCAGCACACCAGTCTTCTCTGTCCTTCACTATCTCCTGGAGTTTGCTCAAAGTCATATCCATTGAGTCAGTGATGCCATCAACCATCTCATCCTCTGTTACCCTCTTCTCCTCCTGCCTTCAATCTTTCCCAGCATTAGGCTATTTTCCAATGAGTGGGCTTTTATTATCAAGTGGCCCAGCAAATGCAAGGGTATGAGTCTGGGACAAAGGTGTTGGCTTAGAGGGAACAATAAGACACTAAGTGATAACAATCAAGTAGCAGAGTTTGGCAGGGATCAAGTCATAAAACAGAATTATATGTAGAACATGATAATGTTTATTGCAAAAATAGAAAGGGATGATTTAATCTTCCTATAAACAAACTATACCCTTCTAGCTTTCTCTAATCTGTTTCCTCCTGACACTATGAAGATGTGCCTGTGGTCTCACTAAGGGCCAGTTCTGTGCTTCTGACTTGTACTGTACCCCTTCTTTTCCTTCTAAACGTTTCACTCTTTTGTTACCCTCTCTTGTCATCTAATACCAACACTTTTTTTCTGTTCTACTGAATAATTTACACTAATGTGCTCTGGTATTTCTAATCTTACAAGAAAAATATTGCTTAAAGTCTCACATTTTAAATTACATTCTGCACTTACATTACATAACAGCATTTGATTCTTTTTCATACCTTTCACTGTAACTGATAATGGAAACAAAGTCCAATGCTATAAGAGCAATATTGCATAGGAACTTGGAATGTTAGGTCCATGAATCAACTCAAATTGGAAGTGGTCAAACAGGAGAGGACAGGAGTGAACATCAACATTTTAGGAGTCAGAGAACTCAAATGACTGGAATGGATGAATTTAACTCAGATGACAATTATATATACTACTGTGGGCAAGAATCCCTTAGAAGAAATGGAGTAGCCATCATAGTCAGCAAAGGAGTCCAAAATGCCGTACTTGGACACAATCTCAAAATGACAGAATAATCTCTGTTCGTTTCCAAGGCAAACCACTCAATATCACAGTAATCCAAGTCTATGCCCCTACCAATACTGTTGAAGAAGCTGAAGTTGACTGGATCTATGAAGATCTACAAGACCTTCTAGAATTAACAGCCAAAAAAGATAATGTCCTTTTCATTATAGGGGACTGGAGTGCAAAAGTAGGAAGTCAAGAAATGCCTGGAGTAACAGGCAGATTTGGTCTTGGAGTACAGAATGAAGCAGGGCAAAGGCTAACAGAGTTTTGCCAAGAGAACAAACTGGTCATAGCAAATACCCTCTTCCAACATCACAAGAGAAGACTCTACACATGGACATCACCAGATGGTCAATACCGAAATCAGATTGATTATATTCTTTGCAGCCAAAGAGGGAGAAGCTCTATCTAGTCAGCAAAGACAAGACTGAGAGCTGACTGTGGCTCAGGTCATGAATTCCTTATTGCCAAATTCAGACTTAAATTGAAGAATGTAGGGAAAACCACTAGACCATTCAGGTATGACCTAAATCAAATCCCTTATAATTATACAATGGAAGTGACAAATAGATTCAAGGGATTAGATCCAATAAACAGAGTGTCTGAATAACTATGAACCGAAGTTTGTGACATTGCACAGGAGGCAGTGATTGAGATGATCCCCCACCCCCCAGAAAAAAAGAAATGCAAAAAGGCAAAATGGTTGTCTGAGGAGGCCTTACAAATAGCTGAGAAAATAAGAGAAGCTAAAGGCAAAGGAGAAAAGGAAAGATATAAGCATCTGAATGCAGAGTTCCAAGGAATAGCAAGGAGAGATAAGAAAGCCTTCCTCAGTGATCACACAAAGAAATAGAGGAAAACAGTAGAATGGGAAAGACTAGAGATCTCTTCAAGAAAATGAGAGATACCAGGGGAACATTTCATGCAAAGATGGGCTCAATAAAGGACAGAAATGGTATGGACCTAACAGAAGCAGAAGATATTAAGAAGAGGTGGCAAGAATACACAGAAGAACTGTACAAAAAAGATCTTCATGACCCAGATAATCACAATGGTGTGATCACTCACCTAGAGTGAGACATCCTGGAATGCAAACTCAAGTGGGCTTTAGGAAGCATCACTACGAACAAAGCTAGTGGAGGTGACGGAATTCCAGTTGATCTATTTCAAATCCTAAAAGATGATGCTATGCAAGTGCTGCACTCAATATGCCAGCAAATTTGGAAAACTCAGCAGTGGCCACAGGACTGGAAAAAGTCAGTTTTCTTTCCAATCCCAAAGAATGGCAATGCCAAAGAAAGCTCAAACTACCTCACAATTGCACTCATCTCACATGCTAACAAAGTAATGCTTAAAATTCTCCAAGCCAACAGTATGTGAACCGTGAAATTCCAGATGTTCAAGCTGGATTTAGAAAAGGCAGAGGAATCAGAGATCAAATTGCCAACATCTGTTGGATCATCGAAAAAGCAAGAGAGTTCCAGAAAAACATCTATTTCTGCTTTAACGACTATGCAAAAGCCTTTGACTGTGTGAATCACAACAAACTGTGGAAAATTCTTAAAGACATGGGAATACCAGACCACCTTAAGTGCCTGAGAAATATGTATGCAGGTCAAGAAGCAACATTTAGAACAGGACATGGAACAAGGGACTGGTTCCAAATTGGGAAAGGAGTACGTCAAGGCTGTAGTATACTGTCACTCTTCTTATTTAACTTCTACGCAGAGGACATCATGCAAAATGCTAGGCTGGAAGAAGCACAAGCTGGAATCAAGATTGCTGGGAGAAATATCAATAACCTCAGAGATGCAGATGACATCACCCTTATGGCAGAAAGTGAAGAACTAAAGCACCTCTTGATGAAAATGAAAGAGGAGAGTGAAAAAGTGGACTTAAAACTCAACATTCAGAAAACTAAGATTGCGGCATCTGGTCCCTTCACTTCGTGGGAAATAGATGGGGAAACAGAGGAAACAGTGAGAGACTTTATTTTGGGGGGCTCCAAAATCACTGCAGATGTTGACTGCAAGCCATGAAGTTAAAAGACACTTACTCCTTGGAAGAAAAGCCAACTATGATCAACTTAGACAGCTTATTAAATAGCAGAGACATTACTTTGCCCACCAAGGTCCATCTAGTCAAGGCTATGGTTTTTCCAGTAGTCATGTATGGATGTGTGATTTGGACTATAAAGAAAGCTGAGCACCAAAGAATTCATGCTTTTGAACTGTGTTGTTAGAGAAGGCTCATGAGAGACCCTTGGAAAGCAAGGAGATCCAACCAGTCCATCCTAAAGGAAATCAGTCCTGAATATTCAGAAGTGATGATGAACCTGAAACTCTAATACTTTGGCCACCTGATGCGAAGGATTGACTCATTGGAAAAGACCCTGATGCTGGGAAAGATTGAAAGTGTGAGAAGAAGGGGTCAACAGAATATAAGATGATTGGAATGTATCATCAACTCAATGGATGTGAGTTTGTATAAACTCCGGGAGTTGGTACAGGACAGGGAGGCCTGGCATGCTGCAGTCCATGGGGTCACAAAGAGTCGGACATAACTGAGTGACTGAACTAACTGACCCTTTCACAGAATACTTAAATTTAAGTTATACTGGTTTTCTCCTTGTCTTCATCTCCCATTCTCCCATTTTCTTTCAAGGCATATTTCATCAGGCTTTCATCCTCCACTTTGCTAAAACTGTTCTCATTAATTTCTATTAACATTCTCATGCTTCCCAGCAGAATTTAACACAATTGACAACTATCTAATTTAGTATCTACCCAAACTTTGGATATTGAAGGACTCCAGAATTTGATTTTAAGCTTCATTCTTTCTCTAAAAAGTCTTCCAATATAATCTTACCTAGTTGTGCTGCTTGAAATAATGTGAACCGGGCAATAAGTTCCAAACATATGTCCTTACATCTAATTTTTCCTCTGAGCTCCAAATTCATAAACCCAACTGTCACTGGAATGACTAATAGACATCTCAAATTAAACATGTCTAAAATAGAACTTTTTGATTTGTGTCTCCCTCCGTACAACAAGATTTTCCATCAATCTTTCCTATCTCAATAAAGAACACAATCACTCACTCAGTTGCTCAAAACAAAAAGCCTTGAGGTCAGTCATAATGCCTTTTTTTTTCCCTCACCACCGCTTGTTTCCACACACACACACACACACACACACACACACACACACACACACACACACACACACACAAACATATACTTCAGTATTAAATCATGTCAGGCTTGCCTCCAATATACACACCAACTTTGATCATGCTTACTTCTTCATTGCTGTTCCCCTAGTCTAAGACACTATCATCACTCATTAGGCTATGGCACTGACATCCACACTGAGTTTTCCACGTAAGTAAATTTGGTCAGGTAAAATTCATTCATTGGTGGCAGCCAATGCATCTTTTAAAATGTAGATGAAAATTAGAGGTTTTCAGCCTTGCTGAAAATCTTTCTATAGTTTTTCAGAGCACTTTGAAAATTCAGATCTCATGCTCTACACATCATTTTGTTTTATGACTTGATCCCTGCCAAACTCTGCCACTTGACTGTTAACCACTGAGTGTCTTATTGTTCCCTCCAAACCAGCCCCTTTCTCCCGGACTCATACCCACCCTTGCACTTTGCTGGGCTACCTGATATGAAAAGCCCACCCATTGGAAAAGAGCCTAATGCTGGGAAAGATTGAGGGCAGGAGGAGAAAGGCATAACAGAGGATGTGGTTGGATGGCATCACTGACTCAATGGGTATGACTTTGAGCAAACTCCGGGAAATAGTGAAGGACAGAAAAGACTGGCATGCTGCAATCCAGGAGGTCGCAAAGAGTCAGACATAGCTTAGTAACTGAACAACAGCAGCTGCCTGCAATATCCCTCCCCCAAGGCTTTCCCTTGGCCTACTCCTCCTTATCATTCATGTCACAGCCTAACTGACAAACATAACTCTGTTGCCTCCCCATGTCCTGTTTTATTGCCCAGATTTTGTTTATGTCACTTTGCAAAACCTATAATGATCTTTTAATGTATTTGTTCATTTGACATTTTTCTACTCTTCCCCTCCTACCCCAGTATATGAATGTCAGATGAACAATGACCTTGTCTGTTTCTTAATCCTATCTTGAGCACTGACAATATCAGAAGCTGCTGCTGCTAAATTACTTCAGTTGTGTCCAACTCTGTGTGATCCCATAGACGGCAGCCCACCAGGCTCCCCAGTCCCTGAGATTCTCCAGGCAAGAACACTGGAGCCGGTTGCCATTTCCTTCTCCAGTGCATGAAAGTGAAAAGTGAAAGGGAAGTCGCTCAGTCATGTCCTACTCTTCACGACCCCATGGACTGCAGCCCACCAGGCTCCTCCGTCCACTATATACCTTAATAAAAATTAGTTGAATGAATGGTAGGAATGAGTATGAAATATGCACAATTAATGGAAGAAAATATTCTTATCATGATCTTTATTTCAATAACAAAGTAATAATTTTGAAACTCTAGCGAATTCTAGTTTTGTGTTGGCAAATGTAGCAATTTTAAGTGGGAAATTCTGTAATTTTCATGTTACACTTATTCCTAATACTGTCATTATTGCTAGGAGTTATGGCACTTAATTAAGAATACATTACCTTTGAGAAATTTCATACATATAGGTACATACATTGATATTTTTATAACTATTACTTATAGCAAAATCCCCCAAATTCTGAATTTAATAAATTACAGGTATTTTCCCTTTCTTTTTTATAATATTGGAACGAATCTCCTCTGCTACCACCAATGAAAAAGTGAAAAGGCTTAAAAATAGACTTTTCCAATTAGTGCAAACATACTATTAATATGTTCTATTTCTATTGTAGCTCAAGCTAATTGCAGGAACAATCTAGGGGAAAAAAAGGGAAATTTTGCCTTGTTGATCTAGAAATTTACGGATATCCTTGCTGAAAGAAAGTCAAGCTTAGGGTAAGGAGTAAAAAGAGCTGCCAATCATGAAATACAACTGTATAAGGATTTCAGAAAATCCTCTAATGGCAAATTTTGACATTATTAAATTATATCACTTAAAGACTGGAGATAGATTGTGTATTATCTTCAAGCTATTTTTTAAATGTCCCTACTTTGATTCCTCTATAGCACACATTATGTTCATTCATGGATGTATTCCACTTAAGCTTCTAAATGTCTTATCATCCCTTTCCAGGAATTTAAATAGCTCTGTTTCTAACAGGGACTATAAAGCACCAGGATGATATGATCATAATTTCAATCTGAGAACTTTCCTCTACAAATGAGTTAGCACACATTTGACGTATGAATCCTTTAATTCTAAGTTTATTTAAAATAGGTATAATAAGATGAGGCTCTGTTATAAAGTGAAAATATATTCTCCATAACTTCTTTGATTTCTAGCCCTCAGAACAATAGAGATACACATACTCTTGCCATACCTAGGGGAGACATGAATAAGTATAACAAATAAATAAGTTTTGGAAAGTTAGAATATTTTAAGAAACGGCCTCATTTTGTAAAAGATACTTGGACAGCTTCCCTATCAATATTTGTCTAGCAATGGATTCAGCTCTTCTTCTGTCAAGGGTCAGTTCATACCTTTGTCATCCAATTCGTTGATCTATTAACTAATTATTTTTATATTATTCATTATAAATTAGGCATTGACACAGGTACAGGGGATAAATACCCAAGTTAAAAAATTTGTTCTAGCCAAAAAGTACTTTAAAATCTAGTGGAGAGATTCACAGATAGACTAAACACTGCACAATGACATCATTATTGCTACAATGGGAATATACATATACAGTATGTTCTAGTCTGCCTGAAGTATTCAGGAGAGAGTCCCAGAATCTGCTCATACCTATAGCCAACCATCCCTGAAAATGAGTCCTGTCTGCTCCAGTTCAGGCTTATTTGAAAGGATTGGAGATCACTTAATGCAAAGACTAGGTAACAAAAACATGCAGGAAAACTAAGGAACTGAACTGCAAAATCTAGAGCTCAAAACATGTTGAGATGTCTGCTGTTCTACTGATGGGTGGCAATCACATAATATTATATAATAGTTGAAAAACTAGAGCAAGATTAAGTACTGCAGATAAAGTGGTCTGAGGTCAGCGGTCTAGGACATAGTCCCAGTAGCCAAAGGGATCACCAAATTGGTTGGCAATTTGCTGCTTGATTCCATCTACCTTCTATTTTTTCACCCATCTGAGAACTAGGTCTGAAGCAATGTGTTCAGGGTTGCTTCTGATTGCTTCAAAACTACTGAAGAGTAACTATGCAGAAAGAATCAAACTTTTTGGCAAAAGTTTTCTCTAATCGTTTTATAGGAGTAAAATTTGAAATCACAGGCAGACACCAAGCTCCAAAGATGCTGGATAGGTTCCTGCTCATGGTTAGATCCCTATAAATCCCTGTTGGAATCCCATACTCTCTATGTCCTGCCCAGCTCCCTCAGATGTAGACCTGTTCTATCTCATTTGGCTATATTATTGTCTATGTGGTTCTCAGAATCTGAAACTAACCTGCATGCTGCTATTGATTTATTACTGCCAGGGATCAATCACCTCCATTCTCTATATCCCAGAGAAGGGGGATTCCTGCCACCAACATAACTTGGGTCCATGTCTACTTTGCTTGCTTTCTCATCCTGTTATCTAGAACAAGCTATTCAAGTTTCTTTGAACTACTCCTCTGACAATTTTACATTTCTTCTAATCCTGGATTTTGGAAGTGAATAAAAATTTCTGATGTCAAATAAGGATGGGCCTGCCACTAAACCAGCTGCTTAATTATTTACTTTTATATGAATACATGCATCTATAATATATACTTTTTAAAATAGGAGCTTCCATATTACATGTATACACAGGCACACATCTTTAAACAAACATAGGAAGTCATTACGTTTAGTTGTATACATATATAACTAAACACACATTTAGTTGTATATATTTGTTTGTTGTTTTTGTTGTTTATTTGATAAGTAGTGCCAGACTCTTTGCAACACCATGGACTATAGCCCTCCAGACTCTTCTGTCCACGGGGTTTCTCAAGCAAGAGTACTGGATCGGGTTGCCATTCCCTCCTCTAGGGAATCTTCCCAACACAAGGATCAAACCCATGTCTCCTGCATTGGCAGGCAGATGGATTCTTCACCACGGAGCCACCTGGGAAGCCCATACAGTCACATATATAAAACTATTGTGATGGCTGCCTACTCTCAGTGATAGTGTGAACTATGTTTTTCTTTTTATTCTTCCATAAGTAGTGCCTATATTGCTTACTCTGTATTGGGTCCTACTGTTAATTTATACACATTGATTAAATTTCTACAACCACCATACTGTGCTACCTACCATTATTATCTTTATTTTATAGATGGAAACAAAAAGCCCGAGGCACTAAGAAATTAAATGACTTTCTCAAAGTTTCAAATCTACTAGATAAAAGATGCAAGATTCAATCCAGGCAACCTGGCTTCCTGTTCGAGAATTTAGAGTGACTACATCAGACATGAGTTTTGGAAAAAGGCCTTAGGACAGCACTGAAATTGGACCAGTTTTAGGGGAGAGAGGTTGTGATATGGAAGGGAAGAAAGAAGTCAGATCCCAGTGAAGAGATTACTTATATCAAAAAGACAGTTTTGACCTTAGGCAGTGTCATTGCTGATGAGAGAAATGCTGATAGGAATCAATAGGACACAATGACTGACTAGTAAAACAGTCTTGACTTGTCCTGACATTCTTGATGGCATAAGAATAAAAAAGTCAAATGATTGACAAAATTTCTATCAAGAATTGAAGATAATACTTCACCCAGTTTTCAGAATTATTAAAAATTCCATCTTTCATGTCCTCTAAGAATAGGTTGATATTTCCCCCTAGGACTTCATTACTCTAAGTCTGATTAAATCTTTGAAAATCACATCTAAAGTAGTTTGCATTCCAGATTTATACTGAACTGAAATAAAAAGAAACACATGATCAGTAAATGGCATGGCATTTTGCAATTGTAACCATTAATAAATGGTAGACACCATTTGAATACAAGGATTTAGTGTCATTTTCACACATGCTTGCTTGTTTGATCTCTCATATTCATTTGTTTTAAAGGGAAAAAAAACTCATACCATAGGTTCTATTGTCTTGTAAAATTATGACAAGATGATAAATTAAATTAGTCATGATTATGCATTTGATTACATGATAGCATTATTATAACAGCATTTTTGTATCCTAGAGTTAAGCATTTTAAAAAGCATTCTTTCTGTTTCTATATAAGACAAGCTTTTAATATAAGCACTGCTCTCATTAATACTAACAGTTAAAGAATATCCAGGAAATTAAACCTTTTTTGTTGTTGAACTATAATCATTTAGAGACATTGAATAAAATAATGAGAAAATTATCTCTAGCTCACAACAATCACAGCACTGTTATTATTTCTATTAAATATGTTATCCATGCATACTTTTAAATTCTTAAAACAACAGCATTTACCAGTGAAACTGAAAGTCACTTAGTCCTGTCTTACTCTTTGTGACCCCATGGACTATACAGTCCAAGGAATTCTCCAAGGTAGAAAACTTAAGTGGGTAGCCATTCCCTTCTCCAGGGGATCTTCCCACCCCAAGGCTTCCCTCATGGCTCAGAGGATAAAGCGTCTTCCTGCAAAGCAGGAGACCCAGGTTTGATCCCTGGGTTGGGAAGATCCCGTGGAGAAGGAAATGGCAACCCACTCCAGTATTCTTGCCTGGAGAATCCCATGGATGGAGGAGCCTGGCAGGCTAGAGTCCACAGGGTCGCAAAGAGTCGGACACGACTGAACGACTTCACACATGGATTGAACCTAGGTCTCCCACATTGCAGGTGGATTCTTTACCAGCTGAACCATAAGAGAACCCCAAGAATACTGGAGTGGGTAGCCTATCCCTTATCCAGGGGATCTTCCTGACCTAGGAATTGAACTGGGGTCTCCTGCATTGGCTCAGAGGGTAAAGTGTCTGTCTGCAACGTAGGAGACCTGGGTTTGATCCCTGGGTAAGGAAGATCCCCTGGAGAAGGAAATGGCAACCCACTCCAGTACTCTTGCCTGGAAAATCCCATGGACAGAGAAGCCTGGTAGAATATAGCCCATGGGATCGCGAAGAGTTGGACACGACTGAGCGGCTTCACTTGCACTTTTCTCCTGCATTGTAGGCAGATTCTTTACTAACTGAGCTCTCAGGGAAGCATTTACCAGTAGCTTTCACTGATTTTTCAAATTGGAGAGCATAGATTCTTTTTAAACAATTCTCACGTTATTCTCACTCATTTCACATGTTAGCAAAGTAATGCTCTAAATTCTCCAAGCCAGGCTTCAACAGTATGTGAACCAAAAAATTCCAGATGTTCAAGCTGGATTTTGAAAAGGCAGAGGAATCAGAGATCAAATTGCCAACATCCATTGGATCATAGAAAAAGCAAGAGAATTCCAGAAAAACATCTACTTCTGTTTCATTGACTATGCTGATATCTTTGACTATGTGGATCACAACAAACTGTGGATATTTCTTAGAGAGACAGGAATACCAGACCACCTAACTAGCCTCCTGAGAAACCTGTATGCAGGTCAAGAAGCAACAGTTAGAACCATACAGGGAACAACAGACTGGTTCAAAATTGGGAAAGAAGTACTTCAAGGCTGTATATTGTCACCCTGCTTATTTAACTTATATGCAGAGTACATCATGCCAAATGCCAGGCTGGAAGAAGCACAAGCTGGAATCAAGACTGTTGGGAGAAATATCAATAATCTCAGATATGCAGATGACACCAGCTTTATGGCAGAAAGTAAAGAGGAAATAAAGAGCCTCTTGATGAAAGTGAAAAAGGAGGGTGAAAAAGCTGGCTCAGATTCAACATTCAAAAAACTAATCTGGTTTTGTGATCTGCTCATGGCAAATAGATGGGGAAATAATGGAAACAGTGACAGACTTTATTTTCTAGGGCTCCAAAATCACTGCAGATGGTGATTGCAGCCCCGAAATTAAAAGATGCTTGCTCCTTGGAAGAAAAGCTATGACAAACCTAGACAGCATATTAGAAAGCTGACAAAGTCTGTCTAGTCAAAACTATGGTTTTTCCAGTAGTCATGTATGGATGTGAGAGTTGGACCTTAAAGAATGCTGAACACCAAAGAATTGAGGCTTTTGAACTCTGGTGTTGGAGAAGACTATTGGGAGTCCCTTGGACTGCAAGGAGATCAAACCAGTCAATCTTAAAGGAAAATAATCCTGAATATTCATTAGAAAGACTGATGCTGAAGCTGAAGTTCCAGTACTTTGGCCACCTGATGCAGAGAGTCAACTCATTAGAAAAGACCCTGATGCTTGGGAAGAGCAAAGGCAGGAGGAGAAGAGGATGACAGAGGATGAGATGGTTGGATGACATCACTGACTCAACGGAAATGAGCTTGAGCAAGCTCCTGGAGATGGTGAAGGACAGGGGAGCCTGGCATGCTGCAGTCCTTGGGGTTGCAAATAACTGGACATCACTGAGCGACTAAACAACAATATGTTATTCTAAAATTCAAATTTTTAAAAATAAATTTTGTCTTATTTGATAGTAAGACAGTTTTAAGAATTTAGTAATTAAGCAGTAAACATTTTATATTTTTCAACATGTGTGCTAGTTGCTCAGTCATGTCCAGCTCTTTGTGACCCCTTAATTGGGTCCCATCAGGCTGTTCTACCCATGGATTTTTCAGGCAGGGATACTGGCGTGGGTTGCCATTTCTTTCACTATATCATATGCAAAATTTCCATGACAATATTTATCAAACCAAAGCTAAATAAAAACTATTCATGAAGTTAAGATAATATGACTATGATGTAACATTTTTAACCAAAATCTGTCTTCCTAGTGGTACCACATCATACTCTAGGACTTTAGGCTAGCTACTTAAGTGTTCTAAGCTTTCTCTGCTTCAGTTTCATTATATTCAAAGTGGAGATAATACTACCTGATTCATGGGATTATTTTAAATGAGTTAATATATATAAAATATTAGCATAGTGCCTGAAAATAGTTACTATTTTTATATTATTATGGGGTCAATTTCATCTTGTAAAAGTGCTTACCTGAAAATAGATGGTGGAAGTTATAAAAATAGTTCTTTAAAATAGTGAATGTTTTAAAAACTCATTCTACAAATGTATACTCATGTATTTCAACATACTTCTGTGTTGCTAAATCATAAGAACTTCTCTGTTTTCAGACAGATATACTAATGAGGGCAGGCTTCCCAGGTGGCTCAGTGGTAAAGAATCCTCTTGTCAATGCAGGAGATATGGGTTCAATCTCTGGGTTGGGAAGATCCCCTGGAGAAGGAAATGGCAACCCATGACAATATTTTTGCCTAGGAAATCTCATGGACAGAGGAGCCTGGTGGGCTATAGTCCTTGGGGTCACAGAACTGTTGGACATGATAGCAACTAAGCAACAACAACAAACCTAATACGGGTACTTTGAAAAAACAAAACTACTGTGGGGTAAGAAAGAGCAAAGCAGTAGGCATAAGAAGAGCAACTTATCCAGGATAATTTAAGCTACTACAAAGTTTCCCAAGCAGTACTAGCAACTGACTAGTATCTAGTTCTCAGAGTAAAGTATATACAAAATTGATAGGAGCGTAGGTAGATAGAAATGTATGAGGGTGAGTAAAGCAAGACAGAAGAATAAAATCAGAATCAGTATGGTTTCTAGATAAACTTTCTCATCTAAAATGAAAAACACAGACTCAGAATACTGAAAATAAAGTGACTCAATTTAAGATAATCCAAAGAGAAAAATATCCATAATATCCTTTTTTCTAGGATAAGTATAGCTACTTGTTTTTAAAACAGATCCTTTAAGACCTAGCAACATTCCTGCCAGATATAAATCAAGAAACATTTCCTATCAAGAATGACTAAAAAAAAAAAAAAAAACAAAAAACTCAAAGAAATCATCAGCCACAGAATTAGCTGAAGAGAAATCTACAGGCAGAATGTTTTTAAACTGGAATTACATAGTTAATTTGATAAAATTCCTTTGAAAGAAAAACAATTTTTAAAGTTAATATGTGATCATTTTTTACTTTATAGTACTCAAAAGTACATATTTATTACTGAGTTTATCCCATTTATATCATAACATTTATACTTGGCATTTTTAGGTGACTGCACACATTTTTCTGTACATTTATTAAAAAAAATTAAAGATAAATAAAATTGACCATAGACTGCAGCTTTCCTTACAGGACAGTATAATTTTATATTTTAATCAATTAAATGTTCAGTGAATAATTAACACTGATTTTCCTCAAAATTTAGTTAATAAATGCTAGTAAATTCCTTGAGTTCCTTCATGCTTGTGAATGCCTATTTGTGTTGATGTTTAAGTACATTTGACTATATAAAATTTTACTGAACAGTACCAAATTGTTTTAGGACATTGTATGCTGATGTTGATAAGTCTGAGATCCCCTGACTTTTCTCTTTTGTGACTTGTTTATTATGCCAGGATGCCTTATAATTAAGAAGTTTATATTGAAATTTAATTTCTTAATAAAAGTACCTCAATGATTTTTGAATAACTATGATTTATATGTTAAAGGACTCAAAGGAAAAGATGGCCACCATACACAAATATAGTCAATTTCTGCACAGAGATTAAAACCATAAAAAATGTTAAATTAAAATGCTAGAAATAAAAGAAAACGATCATTGACAAACAATTCCTTCTTTTTCAGTAGGAAATTCCTTCTTCTTCAATAGGATTAACAGAAGACTAAAAAATGTTAAGAATCGGTGAACTTGAATGCACATCAATACAAATTATCCAAAATGAAACAAAGAGAAAACTAGTGAAAATAAAATGCGAGAGTATCCAAGGGTCATGATATGCTGTCAGGCCACTTAAATCTAACATGTACAAATCAGGCACCCAGCAGGAGAAATGTTTTTAGTTGTTCAGTTGTGGTCAAGTCTCGGTGACCCAATGGACTGTAACCTGCCATTTCCTGTGCTCATGAAACTTTCCAGGCAAAATACTGGAGTGCGTTACCATGCTCTTCTCCAGGGGATCTTCCTGACCCAGAATGAGGCTGGTGGGTCAGACGGTAAAAGGAGAAGGCAGGGAAAAGAAATTTAACACCAGACTTATCAGGAGTTACATAAGCCACACAGAATGCACTTAAAGAAAAACAAATTTTTGACCTAAACTTCTATCCCAGAAAAAAAAATATTTAAAAATAAGGACAAAGTGAAGATTTTGCTACAAGACAGACAAAAGCTAAGATGGTTTATTGTCAGAATGACTGTTCTACAAGAAATGTTAAAAGTGGTTCTTCACAGAAAGAGTAGGATCCCAGATAAAAACTTGAATCCACACAAAGAGAAGAGTGCTTAATAACAGTAAAATGACAGTAAATATAGGTTATCTTTATTTTTTTTCTAATTTTACTCACTTGAAAAGATAAGGCCACCTAAAACAAAGTAATAGTCTTTTGATATTTTATGCAAAATTCAAATGTAAGACAAACATAGAATAAAGGATGGCATAGAAGAATGAGAATATATTGCTGCAAGATTTAAATATAATATAAAGTGATATAATATTATTTAAAAGTAGACTCTGATATATTAGTGTTTAGTTTAACTGTTAATGAAACCACTAAAATTAAAAAAAGAAAACAACTAAGAATACAATAATGGAAACAATATGGAGTCGTTAAAAAAAATGACTGTTCTGTTTTTCAGAACAAGGAATAAAAGGGAGGAAAGAATAGATGGGACACACAAAACGAACTCTCAGGATGGCAGATTTAAATTCCATCATCAATTGGGTTATAACAATTGAGCTAAACACCCAATTAAAAAACAGATTGGTAGACAGCATATAATTTCTAGGGTTTTAAAAAATCTAAGAGAAATCTACTTTACATATACGAAAATTGATATGCTAAAATTAAAACAGAAAGATGTTTAATATTTAACAGTACTTAGAAGAGAAATGGATTGGGTACACCAAAATCAGACGGTATAGCTTTTTGAATAAAAAATATTATCTTTATGAAGAAAAGTTCATAAAGATGATAACACCAATTCATTAAGATATTACAATTATATAGGTACACACATATTTTCTTTCAATTTATGAAGAAACCAATAGAACTGAAAGGAAAATAGAAAAGATTTCAATTACAGATAGAGACTTCACTTCTTTCCCAGAGACAAGAGAACACTAAAGATATATAAGACTTTAACAATACCATCAGTCAACTTGATTTAATTGAATCCTGCAACAAAAAACCAACAGAATACATACTTTCAAGCTCTCATTAAAGATTCACCACATGACCATATTTTGGACCTTAAAATAAACTTCAACAAAGTTAAAGAGTTGGAAACACACTAAATAGACTAAATATCAAAAACATACCTGAAAAATCCCCACAAACACTTGAATATTAGAAACTTACTTGATAGTAACATTGTGTCAAGTAAAAAGTCACAAAGGGAATGAAATATTCTGAATAAAAAACACATACAAAAATGTATGAGATGCAGCTGTAAGTGCCTAAATAAGAGTTTATACATCATATATTTACATTGGAAAATAAAATAAAAATCTCGAGGTGGATCTAATCCTGCGTCTTAGAGAGGAAAAAACTAAACCCAAAGGAAGAAAGAAGGAAAAATAAGTTGGAACTAAAAATGAATATGAATGCAAATATGAAAATACAGAAATATTTGTAAGGAATACTGATTAAAAAAACACAAACAGAAAATATAAAGAACTCACAATTTTCCCAGTAGAACAGAAACATTCAGTTTTTATTATTATTTTTTTTCTTAAAAGAGGAACTTTGCACAGACATGCTTGGCAAGACATGGATAACAAACATGTGAGCATGAAGTTACCCAATATCATTAATCATTATGGAAATGAAAACAAAAATCATAACGAGATATATATATATCTATCACCAAAAAAATATAATGAAAACTGCCAAACCCTTGAAAATTCCAGGTTTTGGCAAAGATGAGGTGTTAATCAGGGTCCTCATATACACTGTCATGAGAATGCAAAGTGATATAGCCACCTTGGAAAATACTTTTGCAATGACATTTGAATTTATACACAGATTATCATATGATTAAGAAATTTCACTCCTTAGGACTATAATGTTTCTTCCATACAAAAAATAAAAAAACACCTGGTAAACCGTTTTAGCAACTTTAGTCATAATTGACAAAAGTGGGAGGTAATTAAAATGTTAACCACCTAGTGATTAGATAAACTATGGTACAGTAAATAATGGTATCAATTTCAGCAAGTAAAAATAAATATCTACTAAGAAAAGTAACATTGATGAAGCTCGATGGCATTGTTTTAAATGAAAACAAAATCCAGTATAAAAGGCTACATATGATAAGAATCCACTTATATAACATTCCGTAAAATGTGAAACTATTAGGGACAGAAATTGTATCTGTTGTTTCTAGATATTGGTGGGAGAGAGTGGAAGAGTGCAGAGAATAACCATAGACTGACACTCAGGAACCTTTGGGATAATGGAAATATTATATATCCTCTTATGGCGGTGGTTACACAAATTTGTCTAAACTCACAATACTGTACACTTATATAGGTTACCCCTTCTTGGATCACAACCTTGTTGTGGCAAAGAGGCTTGTGTAACTTAATGAAGTCATGAGCCCTGCCAGGCAGGGCCACCCAAGGTGGACAGGTTATGGTGAAGATTTCTGACAAAACATAGTCCCCTGAAGGAGGAAATGGCAACAGACACCAGTAATTTTGCCAAGACAACACTATGGACTCCATGAAAAGGCAAAGGTATGAAATGAGAAAATGAGCTCCTTAGGTCAGGTCAGGTCAGTTCAGTTCAGTCGCTCAGTCGTGTCTCATTCTTTGCGACCCCATGAACTGCAGCACGCCAGGCCTCCCCGTCCATCACCAACTCCCGGAGTTCAACCAAACTCACGTCCATCAAGTCGGTGATACCATCCAGCCATCTCATCCTCTGTTGTCCCCTTCTCCTCCTTCCCCCAATCCCTCCCAGCATCAGGGTCTTTTCCAATGAGTCAACTCTTCGCATGAGGTGGCTAAGTCAGAAGGTGTCTGATATGTTATTAGGGAAACTAAGATCATGGCTCAGAGGTTAAAATGTCTGCCTGCAATATGGGAGACCTAGGTTCGATCCCTGGGTCAGGAAGATCCCCTGGAGAAGGTAATGGCAACCCACTCAAGTATTCTTGCCTGGAGAATCCCATGGACGGAGGAGCCTGGTGGGCTACAGTCCATGGGGTCGCAAAGAGTCGGACACAACTGAGCGACTTCATTTCACTTCTAAGATCATTATATCTGGCCCCATCACTTTATGGCAAACAGAAGGGGAAAAAGTGGAAGCAGTGACAGATTTTATTTTCTTGGGCTCCAAAATTACTTACTGTAGGGTGATTTCAACCATGAAATTGAAAGATGCTTGCTCTTTGGAGGGAAAGCTATGACAAAGATAGATAGCATATTAAAAAACAGACAAAACTTTGTCCACAAATGTCCATATAATCAAAGCCATGGTTTTTCCAGTAGTCATGAACAGACCTCTGTGTTGGACCATAAAGAAGGCTGAGCACTGAAGAATTGATGCTTTCAAAGTGTGGCACTGGAAAAAACTCTTTAGAGTCCCTCAGAGATCAAACCAGTCAATCTTAAAGGAAATCAACCCTGAATATTCACTGAAAAAAACTGTTGCTGAAGCTGCAATACTTTGGCTGCCTAACGTGAAGAGCCAACTCATTTGAAAAGACCGTGATGCTGGGAAAGACTGAAGGCAAAAGGAGAAGGGGGCGGCAGAGGATAAGTTGGTTAGACAGCATCACTGACTAAATGGACATGAATCTGAGCAAATTCTGGGAGATAGTGAAGGAGAGAGGAGCCTGGTGTGCCACAGTCCATGGGGTCACAAAGAGTGGGACACAACTTAGTGACGGAAAACAACAAAATATAGGTTAGTTTTACTTGAAGTAAAAAATTATATATAAAAAAAGGGGAAGTAGGAAAACCTAGGTGGTAGGTGTACAAGTTTTACCATATTTTTTAAAAACTTTGCTCTGTTATGAAGTTTTTCTATAAAATGTTAAAAAATTGGAAGCAAGATATCCCTGCCCAAATTAAATCCTTATAATAAGATCAAGAGATAAAAAAGTTGCTATTAAAAGCAAAAATAAAGGTACGCAAATCAAAACTAAAATGGTAAATCACCTCACACCCTGTGAGAATGATCATCATTAAAATGTCTACAAAATGTCTACAAAGAATAAATTATGCAGAAGGTGTAGAGATAAAGGAACCCTTCTACTCAGTCATTTGGAAGGTAAATTGGTACAGCCACTATGGAGAACAGTATCAGTTCAGTTGCTCAGTTGTGTCCAACTCTTTGTTACCCCATAGACTGCAGCATGCCAGGCTTCCCTGCCCTTCACCAACTCCTGGAGTGTGCTCAACCTCATGTCCATCAAGTCGGTGATGCGATCCAATAATCTCATCCTGTCATGCCCTTCTCCTCCTGTCTTCAATCTTTTCAAGCATCAGGGTCTTTTCAAATGAGTCAGTTCTTTGCATCAAGTGGCCAAAGTACTGGAGCTTCAGCTTCAGCATCAGTTCTTCCAATGAATATTCAGGACTGATTTCCTTTAGGATGGACTGTTTGGATCTCCTTGCAGTCCAAGGGACTCTCAAGAGTCTTCTCCATACTACAGTTCAAAAGCATCAGTTCTTCTGCACTCAGCTTTCTTTATAGTCCAACTCTCACATTCACACACGACTACTGGAAAAACCATAGTTTTGACTAGATGGACCTTTGGTGGCAAAGTAATGTCTCTACTTTTTAATATGCTCTTTAGGTTGGTCATAGCTTTTCTTCCAAGGAGCATGATTTTTTTAATTTCATGGCTGCAGTCACCATCTGCAGTGATTTGGGAGCCCCTTAAAAGAAAGTCTGTCACTGTTTCCACTGTTTTCCCACCTATTTGCTATGAAGTGATGGGACCAGATGCCATGATCTTAGTTTTCTCAATGTTGAGTTTTAAGCCAACTTTTTCATTCTTTCACTTTCATCAAGAGGCTCTTTAGTTCTTCTTTTTTTTCTGCCATAGTGTGGTGTCATCTGGACATCTGTGGTTATTGATATTTCTCCCAGCAATCTTGATTCCAGCTTGTGGTTCATCCAGCTCAGCATTTCTCATGATGTACTTTGCATATAAGTTAAATAAGCAGGGTGACAATATACAGCCTTGATGTTCTCCTTTCCCGACTTGGAACAGTCTGTTTTTCCATGTCCAGTTCCAACTGTTGCTTCTTGAACTGCATACAGATTTCTCAGGAGGCATGTCAGGTGGTCTGGTATTCCCATCTCTTTCAGAACTTTCCACAGTTTATTGCGATCCACACAGTCAAAGGCTTTGGTATAGTTAATAAAGCAGAAGAAGTTCAATACGGAGGTACCTTAAAAAACTAAATATAGACCTCCCAGATGATTATGCAATCCCATTCCTGGGCATATAGCCAGAAAAAACCATAATTTGAAAAGACACATGCACCCTAATGTCCACAGTAGCACTATTTACAATTACCAGGATATGGAAACAACCTAAATGTTCATCAACAGATGAATGGTTAAAGAAGATGTGATGGATTATTAATCAGCTATTGAAAATGAAATAATGTCATTTGCAGCAATATGGATGGATCTAGAGGTTATCATACTAAATAAAGTCAAAGAAAGACATGTATTATATTGCTTATATGTGGAATCTTTAAAAAAGGTACAAATGATCTTATCTTCAAAACAGAAACAGAGTCACAGATGTAAAAAGCAAAGCTATGGTTACCAATGGGGAAGAATAAATTAGGAGTTTGGCATTAACATATACACATATATATATAAACAGATACTCAGCAAGACCTACTGTATAGACCAGGGAACTAGGCTCAATATTTTGTAATAACCTATAAGGGAAAAGAATATGAAAAAAAATAGATAAGTATGTATAACTGAATCACTGTGCTATACACCTGAAACTAACATGTCATTGTAAATCAAATAGACTTCAATTAAAAAATAAAGGAAAATTTTATAAAGAAATTTAGCATAAATTAATTGCAGAGCATGTCAATCATTTTCCACTACAGGGTTACAAGTAAGACTCTAAATAAGATGGAATATTAATATATTCATAATAACTCCTATTTTTACATAACTTATAGTTAATACACTGTACTTTATATATGTGATTCCTTTTGATCTAAACAATGAGCATATCAGGTAAGTGATATTATATTACACATGCAGAAACAGACACATACATAAGTTAAGACACTTGTCTCAAGTATGTTAAGCCAATGCCTGAATTTCAAATCTCCTGTCATAGTTCTATATCTTTTATATTGAAGCATAATAATCAGAAAAATGTGCATATAAAATATTATCTTCAGAAAAGTACATACAAAGGTAAAGTTTAAGGGATTTTCATGAACACCTGTATAACCCGCATTGCAATCAAGAAAAAGAACACCAAAATTACCTCAGTTCTTTTCAAGGGTGATCAGTATAAGAGGTATATTTTTATAAAACATTTAATTCTGTGTTAATTATTACCAATATAAATAACCTTTCCTTGAAGTGTCTTCTGAATAGTCAACTATTTTACTATATTCAAAATATGATGCTATTTGTTAAAAAACTTTTTTTGCACAGCTCTTTAGGAACATTTATTTAAATAGACTGATAGGAAAAAAAACCCAAATAACATCAATTGGTAGTCACCATTTAGAAAATTACTAAAAGTCTATATAAAAAAGTTAACATATTATTTGCTCTTAGTCAAAAATGTGGTTAGAATGCATTGACTAATGGGATGCACATTATCAGTTAAAACAAGTCTTAAAACATTATTATGCATAATCAATAAAAATAAATTCAAAATGGATTAAAGACCTAAATGTAAGGCCAGATACTATAATACTTCTACAGGAAAATATAAGCAGAACACTCTTTGATCTAAACTGCAGCAATATTATTTTCAACCTACCTCATAAAGGAAATAAAAAGAAAAATAAAAAATGGGACCAAATCAAACTCAGAAACTTCTGCACAGCAAAGGGAACCATAAACAAGAAGACAACCCACAGATTGGGAGAAAATATCTGCAAACAATGCCACTGATAAAGGATTAATCTCAAAAATTTACAAACAGCTCATGCAGCTCTATATCATAAAAACAAACAAACTAATAAAAACATGGGCAGAAGGCCTAAAAAGACATTTCTCTGAAGAGGATATACAAATGGCCAAGAGGCACAAGAAAAGATGCATTTGCACAACATGGATGGACCTAGAGATATCATATTGAGAAAAGTAGGTCAGACAGAGAAAGACTAACATCATATGATACCACTTAAATGTAGAATCTAAAAAAAAAAAATACAAACAAACTTATTTACAAAACAGAGACAGACCAACAGACTTAGAAAACAACATACGGTTATGGGGGGAAGGTCGTGGGAGGGGGAAGGGACAGATTGGGAGTTTGGGATGGCTATGTATACACTGCTATGTTTAAAACAGATAACCAGAAAGGAACTACTGTATAGCACAGGGAGTGCTGCTCAGCACTCTGTAGTAAGCCAAATGGGAAAAGAAGGTAAAAAGAACAGGTACATGTATAAGTGAATCACTTTGTTATACACCTGAAACTAACACCTCATATATTGTTGATCAAATCTTTTGTTGTTCAGTTGCTAAGTGGTGTCCGACTCTTCTGTGACTCCATGGACGGTAGCCCACCGGACTCCTCTGTCCATGAGATTTCCAAGGCAAGAATACTAGAAGGGGTTGCCACTTCCTTCTCCAGGGGACTTTCTGACCCAGGGATCAGATGTGTCTCTTGCATCTCCTGCATTGGCAGGCAGAATCTTTCCCACTAAGCCACCAGAGAAGCCCCTAATCAAATCTATTCCAATACAAAATAAAAATTCAAGACCATAAATTTCTGAAGGAAAAATAAAGCCTGGAGACAAAATAGGTAGGTAGGAATAGAGATAAAATAAGATTGGTCATGAATTAATTTTTGAAGCTGGGTGGTAAATATTTGGGGGTTCATTATATTCTATTTAAGTTATAATAAAAGGTAAGGGAAAAAAACCCAACATGGTTGGACCTTGAAGACATTACGCTAAGTGAGATAAATTAAATAGAGAAAGACAAATAGTGTAAATCACTTATACATGGAATGTAAAAAACCCAAACTCATAAAAACAGGGTATCAAACAGTGGTTCCCAGATGCTAGGTAGCGGGTAGAGGGAAGAGATGTTCATGGGCATACTGTTTGCAAGTAGTAAATAAGACCTAGAAATCAAATGCACAGTATACTGAAAACAGATAACATTGCATTATAAACATCAAACTTGCTAAGAGACGAGATCTTAATTATTCCAGGCAAAGAAATTATAATCATGTGACATGGAGGTACAATGGTGATAGTAATCATGGGACATAAACATGCGTGTGTGTGTGTGTGCGCACGCACAGTATTTGCTCAGTCATTTCAGTTGTGTCTGACTCTGTGATGCTATGGTCTATAGCCCTACAGGCTCCTCTGTCCATGGGATTCTCCAGACAAGAATACTTGGTTGCCCTGACCTTCTCCAGGGGATCTTCCCAACCCAGGGATCAAACCCATGTCTCCTCTGTCTCCTACATTGCAGGTGGATTCTTTACCCACTGAGCCACCTGGGAAACCCAGGGGAAACTATATATATATATGCACACACACACACACATATATATACAAACCATATTAAAATAGTAATGTATCAAATTAACAGTACTTTAAGGTATATATTACTTGTATACCTTAAATTTACAGTGCTATATGTTAAATATATTCCAATTTTAAAAGTAAAAATTCAATACAAGCAACTTATGCAGCTCAATTCCGGAAAAATAAACGACCCAATCAAAAAATGGGCCAAAGAACTAAACAGACATTTCTCCAAAGAAGACCTACGGATGGCTAATAAACACATGAAAAGATGCTCAACATCACTCAT
This sequence comes from Capra hircus, assembly GCF_001704415.2. Taxonomy (NCBI): domain Eukaryota; kingdom Metazoa; phylum Chordata; class Mammalia; order Artiodactyla; family Bovidae; genus Capra; species Capra hircus. The sequence goes on from NC_030811.1 coordinate 46,577,742, forward strand.
TATTAGAGAAATGCAAATCAAAACCACAATGAGGTACCACTTCACACCGGTCAGAATGGCTGCGATCCAAAAATCTGCAAGCAATAAATGCTGGAGAGGGTGTGGAGAAAAGGGAACCCTCCTACACTGTTGGTGGGAATGCAAACTAGTACAGCCACTATGGAGAACAGTGTGGAGATTCCTTAAAAAATTGCAAATAGAACTGCCTTATGACCCAGCAATCCCACTGCTGGGCATACACACTGAGGAAACCAGAATTGAAAGAGACACATGTACCCCAATGTTCATCGCAGCACTGTTTATAATAGCCAGGACATGGAAACAACCTAGATGTCCATCAGCAGATGAATGGATAAGAAAGCTGTGATACATATACACAATGGAGTATTACTCAGCCGTTAAAAGGAATTCATTTGAATCAGTTCTGATGAGATGGATGAAACTGGAGCTGATTATATAGAGTGAAGTAAGCCAGAAAGAAAAACACCAATACAGTATACTAACACATATATATGGAATTTAGAAAGATGGCAATGACAACCCTGTATGCAAGACAGGAAAAAAGACACAGATGTGTATAACGGACTTTTGGACTCAGAGGGAGAGGGAGAGGGTGGGATGATTTGGGAGAATGGCATTCTAACATATATACTATCATATAAGAATTGAATCGCCAGTCTATGTCTGACGCAGGATACAGCATGCTTGGGACTGGTGCATGGGGATGACCCAGAGAGATGTTCAGGGGAGGGAAGTGGGAGGGGGGTTCATGTTTGGGAACGCATGTAAGAATTAAAGATTTTAAAATTAAAAAAAATTAAAAAAATAAAAGAAAAGAAAAAAATAAAAATTAAAGAAAAAAAAAAAGATGACCTTGATGTTTCCTTCAGCTTCACTAGACATTAGACAGGTGTATTCTTGATTGCAGAACTAAATCCATAAACTCACGCCATGCATATAAGGTCAACTAATATCTGACCTTGGAAACAAGAAACCTCATCAGGAAAAGACACTCTCTTTTAATAAGTAATGCTGGGAAAATTGGATAGTCACAGGCACAAGAATAAACATAGACCTTCTATGTTAGAACATGCAGAAAAATTTACTCAAAATGGATTAAAACTTTAAATATAAGATCTGAATTCATATACCTTATAGAAGAAAACACAGGGAAAAATCTTGACATTTCTTACGAATGATTTTTTGGATATGATAGCTAAAGCACAATCAACAAAAGCAAAACTAAGCAAATAGGGTTACATCATACTAAAAGTCTTCTGCACGGTGAAAGAAAGGATCAACAAAATGAAAAAGTAACCTACAGAATGGAAGAAAATATTTGTGAACTACACGTCTGGTAATAGGTTAGCACCCAAATTTTATAAGGAAGTCATACAACTGAATAACAAAAACAAGTCTAATTAAAAATTGGCAAAGGATTGAGTAGAAAGTTTCCCCAAGATATTAAAACAGGCACCAGATACTTGAAAAGGGACTCAATATTACTAACCATCAGGGAAATGCAAATCAAAATCATAATATGAAGTGTCTCATGCCTATGAGAATGGCTATCCTTAAAAATATAAAAAATAGCAAATGCTGATGAGGATGTGGAGAAAAGGGAACCCATGTACACTGTTGGTAGAAATTTAAATTCATATAACCACTGTGGAAAATAGGGTGGAGATACAATTCAGCAATTCTACTTCTGGGTATACATCCAAAAAAAAAAAAATCCCAAATCACTATCTTCTAAAGATAATCTCATTCCTATGTTTATTGCAGAATTACTTATAAAAGTCAAGACATGAAAACAAACTAAGTTTCCATCAATAGATGAATGAACATGGAAAATGTAAATATGTATACACTATAGACACACACAGGAATACTGTTCAGCAATAAAAAGAAAATCCTGCCATTTGCAACAACATGAATGAACCTTGAAAGCATTATGCTAAGTAAAATTAAGTCAGAAAGTGCAAGACAAATACTGTGTGATACCACTTCCTATATATGGAATCTTATAAGCAAAAAACAAACAAAGAAAGAAAACCTCATAGCATTTGGATACAGAGAATAGATTGATGGTGCCGAGATGGGGGATACAGTAGGGATGGGGGAGTGGGTGAAATGGGTGAAGAATGTGGAAAGTTTCTCACAGATTTAGGGTAAAACAGTTTGGGGATATAATTTACATCATGGTGACTAGAATAAATAATGTTGTATTGGATACTTGAAAGTTATCTTAAAAGGTGTCACTGGGAAAAAACTGTAACATTATATGAGCTAATGTATATTAACTAAACTTATATGGTAATCACTTTACAATATATGCATTTATCAAGACTATTTATATACATTAAACAATGTTTTGTGTCAATAATCTCAATAAAACTAGGGGGAAAAAATGAAGAAAAAAAGACCTGAAAACTCTCTCTTTGAAATGCAAACATCACAAAAGCAGAGCTCTTATATCCCAGTCTCTGGGGAGTGTAGAAGCCCAAGTGTGTTCATTCTAATTACACAGAAGGCAGTAATCACATTGACCAACTTGCTTCTCCAACATTATCTACTACGTTGCCGCTCACTCGCCCCAGCGCTTAAGAACTCTTTTAACTTTTGTTTCAGTTGAGTTCAATACCTCTCCCCTATTGTAGTAGTATTGACCAAAATCTTCCTTGCCTACCTTTGTACAATTTTTCTTTGACTAATGCCGACTGTACTCTAGGTAGCAAACTATCAGCTTGAACCTTAGATATACTCAGCTAGGTAACTAAACAAATATAAATGAGTGTGATAAGCACAATGTTCATATTTACACATATGCTATAAAGAACAGGTAAGGGAGATTTTGTCCTCCTTCTTATCCTCCCCAGGAGTCTGAGAGGCTTTAAGAGGTTAGACAGATTGGAAGACAAAATTAAACAAGGAAAATTCAAAAAAATAAGTTTGTTAAGTATATATAATATGAAGGGGATTCTAGGTAGACCAAAAAAAACAAAAACCAAGCATGAAGGACAATATAGAGGTAGGGAGTTTCATAATATGTTTAAGGAATAAGAGGTCAAGAGTTGCTCTAACATAGTATAAACATGTATGAAAAGGTGAGAGGTGGAGTGGCTGGAAAGACTGGATTGCATTCAAGTTTAAAAATAATTATAAGCAATGCCTAAGTAGTCTGGATTCTAGGAATTGGGAAGTGAATAGAAGTGCATCAAAAAGTGATTCAGTGCATGTTTTTGGATAGTCCTCTACTGACAGTAAAAAGGCTGATGTGCTGGCAAACTGAATCTCTGGCAGGACGTCAATGGAGAAAGCCCTGATTTGTAGAGCTTACAGATTTGCCTGGTGTTAACACTCCTGACTGTGGCCGATTTCAAGCTGCCAATGGTTTAATAACAGGATTTCAGAAGTCCTGGAAGTACAGAAGTAACTGTGTGTTCTCATGAGTCAGTACAGTTTGCTCCAGAATATCACTGGAGGCGAGGGCAAAGAATGGGATTTGCCTAGATGAAATAAATGAGGATATGCACTAATAAAGTCACCGTGGGTGTGGATAGGAGGGAATTCAATCATGTGACAATATAGAAGGAAAGCTATCAATCTATATCAGAGGTATTATTCACATTAAAAACAGTATTCTCATTAAGGATCCTTTAAATAGTCAACAAATTAAAGGTCAAATAATGTGTGTCAGAGGTCAAGTAATTTGCCCATGGTCACCCACCTTGCCAGTGGAAGAGCCTGGATTTGAACCCAGTCTGCCCAATTCCAGTTACCCATATATAGGTTATGAGTGCAACTCCTGCTCATCTGGGAAATGGACCTAATGGGGTTGTTCTGATGATTAAGTAAGTAAATAAACATCCAAAGCACCTAGACAACTGCAAACATTTGTGAAAGTATAGCCAGTGTTACTAATATTGTCATTACCATTATCTTTATTATGCCACAATCATCATGCTTAATTGAATTTGTTAGCAGTGCTGAAACAGTCAACCAGAAGGTGCTAATACAGTAAAGCAATTTTCTGTGCTTAAAAAGTTTACCAGCTGGAGAAAATAATGCATTTCAAATGCTGTGCATTTCAAATAGTAATTCTTAATCTTTATCCCCCCAAGTATAAACTAAATCATATAAACAAATCTCTGTGTCTTGGAATACAGCCTTCTGTTGTATAATCACAGTGTGTTTTATCTTGCCCGAGAATGATAAGCTGTATAACATTTCGCCATTTTAAAAGTTAAGATAACCATCCTTTAAACAATCTGACATTATTCCTTCCATTGTTCTGCTAACGTCAGAAGCAGAATTAAGTCTTGAATTATGCCGGGAATGATTTGTAATCTTCAAGTAACTGAAAACTCTGTTAGCCATAGAGTATTTCACAAGGGAGAAAGATACCAATGTCCAGTCCAGCTTTGACCACTGGAGATGATACAACTTGTCCATGTCAAACATCATTGTGTTTTGGCATCTGTGCAAAGAGTTAACTGCACCTCCAATGAGATAAACCTTTTAACCTACATACAGGGCAAGAATATTTTGACCCATAGCTTTATAGCCTCTAGTTCTTTGGACCCACAAATAAATCACTCATAAGATAGAAAATTTTGCAGCAAATTTTGGACTCTAAAATAGCCTGAAAACTATTTAATTTTAAAAATTCAATAACTGCTATCAAACACACATGATGAAGATAAATGTATCTCCTGCAATTTTCACAGTATGGTACACCAGAGAATACCTGAAAGACAAGGTCACCAGCACTAGGACTGTGTTTACACTTTAGAATTTCAGTCCTTGATAAATAAAATACCTTCACTCAAAGCAGAACATACATTCAGGAACAAGAATCATCACATCATAAATCACTGCTTCTGACTGAACAATTCATAAAAATAATCAATGCAAATCAATGACAGAAAATACATGTCACATTACTTATTGCAGGAAAATTGCTTTGTAATAGAATTACATTTGTTTTACATTCAGTAGTTTTAATGTTTGTTTGTCACCTTGAGTTTCAGCCTTGGCACATATATACTCACTGTGAAAGCAAACAGTGAATTTTTTGTTATTTTGTTTTGACCAAAAATATACATACCAGAGTTTTTATAATAAAAATCTTTACTGTGTTTTGCATGTGAGCATGAAAGGGATGCTTGCAATCAAAGTGTGATGTTCCAAGGAAAAGATTATTTACATCCTTGCACAGGGGGCACGTTGAATTTCTTTTCCAGGCAAAGTCTATGTGGGAGACTCAAATATTTGCCCGAGCTTTGTAGTGAACTTTGAGTCTGTTTGCTTTCACATTGTGAGAATTATGTGAGACAGAATTTTATATGGCATCTGTTTGGAATCTTTTTTCCCTTTAACCACCAAACTTGAAATTTTAATTCAAATCCATGGGAGTGACTTACCAGTTGATTTCACACAAACTGTGGTATGACTCTTCAATCCACCTTTGAATCTCCTGTGCACCTTTTATGAGTAGACTGTGATGGAGACGTGATTTCAAGTAGAGTACATTAATGGAAATGCGAGTTATCGATTCATGGGTCGCAAAGGGTCGGACACGACTGAGCGACTGAACTGAACTGAACTGGACTGAACAGGTCAGGAAAGTGATAGCCATGTAAAATAATAATAAAATGTGACTCACCCTTCCCAGGAAGAGGAGGCACGGCGCACCACAGGAGGACGCACGGGAAAGCACCAAACACCAGGCTGGTCTGGAGGCAGTAGCGAGGGTCTTGATTCTGGAAGAAACAGGAAGGACAAATATACAGGCTCAGGACTGGCTAGTTTGAATAATTTCAGCGGGCTCTGGGGCAAAGGGGCTATCTTATACTTGGCTCTGGGGGTGTCGTCAGGGCAGGCATATCGTAGCCAGGAGGGACACAGTCCAGTGGACTGGGGAAGTGGGCTCTGGATTGGGGAGGTTATATTTGATAAATAGTCCCAGAGAGTAAGCTCTTCCCGAGTAGGAGAGTGGGGTGATGAGGACAGCAGGGTGCCAAGGAAAAGTGATTTAGGTAGACTGTCATGTTCTTCAGACTGGGATATAACCAGCATATTCGTGTAGGGCAGATATTAAACTATGATGCTTACAAAGACTACAGTGGTGATTAATACAAGGATGATTTATGAAGCATTTAGCATGTATGTGAGTCTTGTAGGGCAATTAAACCAACAATTCATTGAGGATAAGCAGCTAAGGGCTCATAGCTTTCTTCTCTGGAGAACTGCCCTCAACCAATAGTTCTCAAACTTAAGTGCATCAGAATCACCTGGAGAGCTTGTTAAACCAGAGACTGCTGGGCCCCAACCCCAGAAGTTCTGATTCAGCAGGTCTGGGCTAAGGTCCAAGAATCTATCACTGCTAACAAGTTCCTCGGGTGATGCTGATCTGGGGACCATACATTGAGAACAACTGTCTAGACTGACAAGCATCACCTGCCCCAGGGGGTCCTGGGAGGTTTCACCCTCCAGAGTCACTGACTGAAAGAGGGGTGTGAAAGTCCAGCCCTCTTGCTGAAAATCATGACAGTTGTGTGGTACCACCCATTCTCCTGAGATCCACGGGAGAGGAGGCCATGCTGAGGCTTTGGCTGACATTCTCTTTTCACCAAGGTTCTTCCCCTACCCAGTGCTGCCTCCCTCACTTCCTACAGATTTCTGCCTAGGAAACCACTTGCGTAATCCATACCACTCAGTTTTTGTTGTTAGGAAACTCAACCTAAGAAAATAATATATTTTGGCCAAAAGTATCTTTTTATTACCAAATCTACATCCAAGAATTCTTTTTGACATTTTAAAGTTTTATTTACCCTTAATATTACTGTTGATTCTCAAACATAGCAATGAATTTGAGAGTGGTCAGTAGTAATCAAAATGCTCAGAAGGGTAGGAAGCATAAATAGGGGGAAAATAATGGTAATTATTTGGAGAATAGAGGACAGAGAGGAGATTAGTTAGTTATCCTTGTTAAGAGCATCCAGTTTACCTCCTGCTTACATTGCTCTCACAAGGCAAAATAAAGACATGATACTGCCTTCTGATACTTTACAGTACAAGGTACTGTCTAAATACAAAGTAACATTTTGGGGAAGAGATGAATTCATGCAAATGAGTATCATGGCCAACGTTTTGATCCCTAAACTAACTCCCCACAGCTGATTTATTTTGATTGATGCATTGGCATTGCTTTGTTTAGTTGCTAAGTCATGTCTGTCTCTTTTTGTTACCCCATGGACTATAGCTCACCAGTCTACACTCCATGGAATTTCCCAGGCAAGAAAACTGGAATGGGTTGCCATTTCCTTTTCCAGGGGATCTTCCTGACCCAGGGATCAAACCAGGGTTTCCTGCATTGCAGGCAGATTCTTTACTGCCGAGCCACTGGGGAAGCTTCAATTAATGAAATGTAATTAAACTACATCCATGAATGAATAAGTGAATTAATATGTACTTAATAATCTAAATATGTCCGATACCTGGCTAGCCACTTTCTGAAATATTATTCATTCAATATATTTAATCCTTATGATTAAGGACTCCAAGTGAGTTTTTAGAAAAAATATCTTTGTGTTTTTATTTTTTTTAAATTTTTTATTTTTACTTTATTTTACTTTACAATACTGTATTGGTTTTGCCATACATTGACATGAATCTGCCACGAGTGTACATGAGTTCCCAATCCTGAACGCCCCCTCCCACCTCCCACCCCATATCATCTCTCTGGATCATCCCTGTGCACCAGCCCCAAGCATCCTGTATCCTGCATCGAACATAGACTGGTGAGTAAATATTCTTAGTAAAGAGCACAAACCCACTTAGTATTGCTATTTTGTCAGTAATATAATATTAAGTGATTTTAATGAATTAATATATGGTTGAAGAAGACTGAATGCCATGCTACAATTGATTTCGGCAAAACACTGCAGAATGTGGGACTACCTCTTTCTCATCCTATTCCAAATGTTTGAACATAATTTATTATATTTAATTCTCACATTGGAAGGAAAAAGGACAGTGTTTTGGGTACTTTCTTATCAAAAGCCATAAGATGAATGAGATGGAATAGTGTGAAAAAATTTGAGAAAATGCTTCTTAAGTTACTGTTAAGGAAAATTCATGCAGTGAATTCAGGCAGTTCATGTACCAACCCAGGAGGATCCCAGGCTTTGGTTTAAGCGATAGTTTTGATTTCATCTGAACTTTTTTTTTTTTTTTAATGCAACATGTATAATGGAAAGAATCCAATATAATTGATTCAAATTCGGGTTTTCCCATTTTTTTTTCTATTTTATCTAAGAAGTTATAATTATCTGGGTCTAGATGTCTTTGGGTTCCCAGGTGGCTCAGATGGTAAGGAATTCGCCTGCAATGCAGGAGACCCAGGTTTGATCCTTAGGTAGGGAAGATCCTTGAAGAAGGGAAAGGCAACCCACTCCAGTATTCTTGCCTGGAGAATTCCATGGACAGAAGAGCCTGGCGGGCTATAGTCCTTGGGGTCACAAAAAGCTGGACATGACTCAGCAACTAACACACACAGACAGACATCTTTATCACTAAATTGATGATAGCACTCACTTTGATGATGTCGTTGTGGATGTAATGAACACTGTATATAAATTTCAATACACCATGGCCAAAATATCACAGGTTCATAAAATTAATTTCTCTTATTTTTAATTTTATTCATATCTCCTTCATTTTATCAACACATTCAGTGCTCCAGACCAACTATTACGATCTGTAAACAAATTCTGCATTATTTAGCCCTTGTATCTCTTTACACCTCATACTTTTAGGACTATCAGTTACAAACTAGCTTCCCAGTTTCTCTAATGAAGAAACCTTTATTCTTCCTATGAATGTCCACGGATATGTTGCTCATATCATTGAGCCCACTTTGCCATTATTATTGCAAAGTTTATTTCTTCAATGTAATTAAGTGCAATGCTTCATTCTACTGATAGTAGGTGCCTTTTGCATATGTCCCAGTTGAAATTATCACATGAAATAAAATAAATAGAACAACCATAACAGCTGTCTCCAACACTGTACCATAAGCTCTTAGACTTGTGATATACATTCTGTGTCTCTGTCTATTTGTCTCCACTGTCTATTTAGTTCTATATTCCACTTCAGCGGTATATTTCCACTGTGACTCTCACACATGGACTGCAAGAGACAGTGTATCACACTGCTGGAGAATATGCTAAAACCAGATTTTCACAAGGTTAAGTAAACAGTTCCTTCAACCAGATGTTTTAGCAAAAGCAAATTCATCTGCTCAAAGAGAATATGTTGCTGGGTGATGATAACATGGCACCTCCCTGGTAGCTCAGCTGGTAAAGAATCTACCTGCAATGCAGGAGACCCTGGTTCAGTTCCTGGATCGGGAAGATCCCCTGGAGAACAGATAGGCTGCCCACTCTAGCATTCTTGGGCTTCCCTGGTGGCCCAGATGTAAAGAATCCACCTGCCGTGTGAGAGACCTGGGTTCAGTCCCTGGGTTGGACAGGTTCTCTGGAGAAGGGAAAGGCTACCCACTCCAGTATTTTTGCCTGGAGGATTCCATGGCCAGAGGAGCCTGGAAGGCTAAGTCAGGGTCACCAATAGTCGATTTACCCAAAGCTATGCCAAGGGCAAGATCATGGCCATTCTCATGGAAAGAACAATGGAGGTGGGGAGAGAGATTTTTATACAACCATTTCATAGAATAAATTAAGTCATACGAGGAAAGCATCACCAAAGTAAATAAATAAATAATCCTTTTTAATTCCCCCAACAAATAAAGTAACCGATTTCTAATTTTGGATATTATATGAGCATGACCCTAAATCTTCTGGATCATACTGCTTCCACTGTTCTGCTTAGCTTTGTAGAGAGATTATCTGGGTACCATTTGAATCTATAGTTCTTCTAATAAACATGTTCATTCCAGTCTCTGAAATGCAAATCATTTTCATGATCCTTAGGAAAATGGAAACTACAAGTTCTTTTTCTATTTCATCTCATTAAGAAGAGTTCTTCTTCCTTTTAGATAGAAATATGATGTGTGAGTAAAAAATAAAGGATTCTATAAGATATATATTTAGAAGTGATTTTTGCTTTATGGTTATTTTACATTATGGTTATTTTTCAATTTAGTTCTGTTTTCAAATGAAAATACAACAACCTGGCTCTTCATTGAAATATACTTTAGCTTCGTAAGTTTTTATGTCTTACAGACCAGACTTGAATACAGAAAAACTAAAATTCACCACTTGTTTAAAATTTGAAATCAAGATGCATTTTACTTTCATATCAAGCATTAGTAGAGGAGGCAAGAAACATCATTTTCTTAGCTCCAAAAGTCCAACTGCATGACCAATCAAGGTTGACTGATTGGAAGTGTCAAAAAGAGTGACAACCAATATCCTCCAGTCTGCTAACCTTGCATTTCAGAAGACAGATTAAACCAGGCTGTCTCTTTCTAAATTCAAATGAATTGGAAAAAAAAAATATTGTGACTTGATCCATTATGCGGCTTGTGGTTAACTGATCTTGACTCATTACTGCAGCTGAACAACTTAGGGACCTAGATGGACATGAATAGTTGGTTACAAAATGGTAAGTCAAGATAGTTGCACATCTCCAGCTTTGAAACAGAATAACCATGCAAATTTTAAAACACCCTCAATCAAGCAGTATCCACTCAATTGTTATTTAAAAATCACTGATAGCAGTAATAAGCTGCATAAATTGGTATGTCTTATATCCACACATATAGCATATTTGCTGATATTTTTACTATTTAATCTCAATATTATTTTCAATATTTAATATTAGTTTGCTATGATGCAGAACCAATTACTGAGCATGACCAATGTACAGTGACTATATGTACTGTTTAACTCACTGTGTGTGTGTGTTAGTCATTCAGTCATGTCCGACTCTTTCCCATCCCATGGATTATAGCCCACCCGGCTCCTCAGTCCACTCCGACCATGGAATTCTCTGGGCAAGAATACTGAAATGGGTAACCATTCCTTTCTCCAGGCGATCTTCCAGACCAGGGATCAAACCCAGGTCTCCTGCATTGCAGACAGATTCTTTACTGTCTGAGCCACCAGGGAAGCACTACTCTTTGGTAAAACAGTGAAGTTGTTTGCTACTTCAAGTTACAAAAGACCTTTGATAGCTGTATAGTTGAAAATCACTTTCAGTGTCAACTTTATTATAAAAAGCAATTTTTATATGTTTGAAGGTGAAATTCAGTTGCAAAATTAGCATGAAAAAAAATTTGTTAGTTTTCTTTTATGGCCATGATTTTCCTTCATTTCTAGAAAATTTAGAGTGATTCAATATCAAGTTATATCTTAGTTGTAAAATTATTAGCTTGGTAGAGGAGTGAATTGTAATTGGAAGGGTTTATAGTGTGAGAGTAATATATTCACCACAAAATAAAAAAGCTTATATACAACAAGAAAAATAAATAATATAGCATGTGACTTTAGAATACCCTTCTTGAATATCATATGTAGGAACTTATTAATTTGTTTTCTGCTATTTTATAAGGAGAAAATGAAATTTCCTTTATGTCATTCTCAAACCTCCTCAAAAAAGAATGTTCAAGTACTTAATGATGTGAGAGAGACAGAGAATATGAATGTCAACTAACTTGCCTGTGTATGTGCTATGTTATATAGTCATGACACTAAATTTCATTATTAAAGCAACATTAATATTTTAAGATACAGTATTATTTTATGCACCAATAATAAAGAAAAAGTCTGCCATTTTAACTGTTATACAGTCCTAAGATACCACCAATAACAAGATGCACTTATTTCAGAGGTGCCCAATGTGAAAAAGAAACACTGGGTGAACAGTGATAACTTCTTCCTAGGAACAAGATCATGCTCTTCCCACAGTGATTCCTGTGGCTAGTAATAATACCAACAAGTAACACGCTACCTTGGCTTTCCTTTCCTCTTCATCCACGGCTCAGTCTCCCATGGTGCATCATTCCCTCCATTACTTCTTAATGATAAAGTCTGCCAAAGTTCAGTCCTCAGACCACTCTTCTCTAATCCTTTCTCTTTAAAGATCACCTATGTGGTGGATGGATCAATCTTCAATTTTAACTTCATTGCCAACCTCTCCCTGACCTGTGTTCCAACTGCCAATGTAGTAATTCCAGTGGTTATCTAAAAGACATCTTGAATTCTTTTTTTAATATAAATTTATGTATTTTAATTGGAGGCTAAGTATTTTACAATATTGTATTGGTTTTGCCATACATCAACATGAATCCGCCACGGGTGTACACGTGTTCCCCATCCTGAACCTTCCTCCCTCCTCCATCCCCGTACCATCCCTCTGGGTCATCCCAGTGCACCAGCCCCAAGCATCCTGTATCCTGCATCAAACCTGGACTGGTGATTCATTTCATATATGATATTATACATATTTCAGCACCATTCTCCCCAATCATCCCACCCTCTCCCTCTCCCACAGAGTCCAAAAGACTGTTCTATACATCTGTGTCTCTTTTACTGTCTCGCATACAGGGTTATTGTTACCATCTTTCTAAATTCCATATATATGTGTTAGTATACTGTATTGGTGTTTTTCTTTCTGCCTTACTTCACTCTATATAATAGGCTCCAGTTTCATCCACCTCATTAGAACTGATTCAAATGTATTCTTTTTCATGGCTGAGTAATACTCCATTGTGTATATGTACCACTGCTTCTTATCTATTCATCTGCTGATGGACATCTAGGTTGTTTCCATGTCCTGGCCATTATAAACAGTGCTGTGATGAACACTGGGGTACATGTGTCTCTTTCAATTCTGGTATCCTCGGTGTGTATGCCCAGTAGTGGGATTGCTGAGTGATAAGGCAGTTCTATTTCCAGTTTTTTAAGGACTCTCCACACTGTTTCCCATAGTGGCTGTACTAGTTTGCATTCCCAACAACAGTGTAAGAGGGTTCCCTTTTCTCTACACCCTCTCCAGCATTTATTGCTTGTAGACTTTTGGATAGCAGCCATTCTGACTGGCATGAAATGGTGACAAACAACTAATCTCAAAAATATACAAGCAATTCCTGAAGCTCAATTCCAGAAAAATAAACTACCCAATCAAAAAATGGGCCAAAGAACTAAACAGACATTTCTGCAAAGAAGACATAAAGATGGCTAACACACACATGAAAAGGTGCTCAACATCATTCATTATCAGAGAACTGCAAATTGAATTCTAAATCTACTACAGAAGTCTTGCTATCCTCAGTAAATGGCACTGGATATCCAGCAGTTTCAGTTCAGCTAGGTAGCTTTACTACTGCTACTGCTAAGTCTCTTCAGTCGTGTCCGACTCTGTGCGACCCCACAGACGGCAAGCCCTCCAGGCTCCCCCATCCCTGGGATTCTCCAGGCAAGAACACTGGAGGGGGTTGCCATTTCCTTCTCTAATGCATGAAAGTGAAAAGAGAAAGTGAAGTCACTCAGTCGTGTCCGACTCTTCACGACCCCATGGACTGCAGCCTACCAGGCTCCTCCACCCATGGGATTTTCCAGGCAAGAGTACTGGAGTGGGGTGCCATTGTAGCTCAGTTGTATCCAACTCTTTGCCACCCCATGAAGTGCAGCACGCCATGCTTCCCTGTCCATCACCAACTCCCAGAGCTTGCACAACTCATATCCATCAAGTTAGTGAAGCCATCTAACCATCTCTTCCTCTGTCCTCTCTTTCTCCTCCTGCCTTCAATCTTTCCCAGCATCAGAGTATTTTCCATTGAATCAGTTCTTTGCATCAGTTGGCCAAAGTATTGGAGTTTCAGCATCAGTCCTTTCAATGAATATTCAGGACTGATTTCCTTTAAGATGGACTGGTTGGATCTCCTTGCAGTCCAAGGGACTCTCAAGAGTCTTTTCCAACAACACAGTTCAAAAGCATCAATTCTTCAGCGCTACCCTTTCTTTATGGTCCAACTCTCACATCCATGCATGACTACTGGAAAACCCATAGCTTTGATTTTACGGACTTTGTTGGTAAAGCAGTATATCTGCTTTTTAATATGCTGTCTAGGTTGGTTATAGCTTTTCTTCCAAGGAGCTGTTACAACCTCACCAGAGCCTTGACAGGCTCAGAGAGGTGCACCAGGCCAAAAATAATCCCTGAGTCATGCTTCCGGGGCTTCCAGGGATGATAACTCTGGCCAATCAGAGAGATGATAACTCTGGCCAATCAGAGGGATGATGACTGGCCAATCAGTAAATACCAGGAAACCCCTGCAGCCAATCAACCCTTGCCAACTCCCTGTCTTTGTTCTAAACTTATAAATACTGCTGTAAATCTGGGCTCAGGGTTCTCCTTCTACTCCACTGTGTTGGATGTGACAAGAGCCCTGGCTTGAGCTAGCAATAAACCCCTTTATGCTTTTGCATTGCTGTGGATGTCTTATTCTCTCAGTTTTGGGGACTCGGACACTGAGCCTAACAGAGCAAGCATCTTTTAGTTTCATGGCTTCAGTCACCTCTGCAGTGATTTTCGAACCCCCCAAAATAAAGTCTGTCACTGTTACCTATTTTCGCCATCTGTTTGCAGTGAAGTGATGGATCAGATGCCACGATATTCATTTTTTAAATGTTGAATTTTAAGCCATTTTTTTCACTGTCTTCTTTCACTTTCATCAAGAGGCTCTTTAGTTCCTCTTCACTTTCTGCCATAGGGCTGGTTTCATCTTCTTATCTGAGGTTATTGAAATTTCTCCCGGCAATCTTGATACCAGCTTGTGCTTTATCCAGCCTGGCATTTCGCATGATGTACTCTGCATGTAAGTTAAATAAGCAGAGTGACAATATACAGCCTTGACATACTCCTTTCCCAATCTGGAACCAGTACATTATCCCATGTCTGGTTCTAACTGTTGTTTATTGACATGCATACAGGTTTCTCAGGAGGCAGGTCAAGGGGTCTGGTAGTCCCCTCTCTTTAAGAATTTCCCATGGTTTGCTGTGATCTACACAGTCAAAGGCTTTGGTGTAGTCAATAAAGCAGAAGTTTTACTGGAACTCTCTTGCTTTTTCGACGATCCAATGTATGTTGGTAATTTGATCTCTGGTTCCTCTGCCTTTTTGAAATCCAGCTTGAACATCCTGAATTTCTCAGTTCATGTACTATTGAAGCCTAGTTTGGAGAATTGTGAGCATTACTTTGCTAGCATGTGAAATGAGTGCAATTGTACAGTGGTTTAAACATTCTTTGGCATTGCCTTTCTTTGGAATTGGAATGAAAACTGACCTTTTCCAGTCCTGTGGCCACTGCTGAGTTTTCCAAATTTGCTGGCATATTGAGTGCAGCACTTTCACAACATCATCTTTCAGGATTTGAAATAGCTCAACTGGAATTCCATCACCTCCACTAGCTTTGTTCATAGTGATGAACAAAGGCCCACTTGACTTCTCACTCCAGGGTGTCTGACTCTAGGTGAGTAATCACACCATCGTGGTTATCTAGGTCATTAAGGTCTTTTTTGGTATAGATCTTCTGTGTATTCTTGCCATCTCTTCTTAATATCTTCTGCTTCTATTAAGTCTATTCCATTTCTGTCCCTTATTGTACCCATTTTGCATGAAATGTTCCCTCAGTTATCTCTATGTTTCTTGAGGAGGTCTCTAGTCTTTCCTATTCTATTGTCTTCCTCTATTTCTTTGCATTGATCACTGAGGAAGCTTTCTTATCGCTTCTTGCTATTCTTTGGAACTCTGCATTCAGATGGCTATATCTTTCCTTTTCTCCTTTGCCTTTAGCTTCTCTTTTTTTTTTTCTCAGCTATTTGTAAGGCCTCCTCAGACAATCATCTTGCCTTTTTGCATTTCTTCTTCTTGGGGATGGTTTTGATCACCACCTCCTGTACAATGCTACAAACCCCTGTCCATATTTCTTCAGGCACTCTATCAGATCTAATCCCATGAATCTATTTGTCACTTCCACTGTATTATTGTAAGGGATTTGATTCAGGTCATATTTGAATGGTCTAACGTTTTCCCTACTTTCTTCAATTTAAATCTGAATTTGGCAATAAGGAGTTCATGATCTGAGCCACAGTCAGATCCTGGCTTTGTATAACAAGCAAATACAGTCTTGTTTTTGCTGACTGTATAGAGCTTCTCCATCTTCAGGTGCAAATAATATAATCAATCTGACTTGGTATTGACCATCTTGTGATGTCCATGTGTAGAGTTGTCTCTTGCATTGTTGGAAGAGGGTGTATGCTGTGACCAGTGTGTTCTCTTGGCAAAATTGTTAGCTTTTGCCCTCCTTCATTGTGTACTCCTAGACCAAACTTGCCTGTTACTCCAGGTATCTCTTGACTTCCTACTTTTGCATTCCAGTCTCCTATGATTAAAATCCAGGAGCTTATAGGAACAATTAAGAGCCTCTCACGGGTGTTTTCTCAGACACTTCTATTCACTCCTATTAGGTCAAACTTTAAAACTGGTTCACAATTGGTCAATATTTTCTCCTCCTTGCTAGTTTCACCCAAACACCCTCAGCTTTATCAAGCACTGATGCCTTAGATCCTTCACTGATCTTTCTACTTCTGTAGTTTCTCAAATTCTCCACCATGTAGCCAAAAGGATATTCTTACAAAGTAAATCTTATTATGTCCTTCTCCTGTTCAAATCCCTTTATTTGCTTCTAATTAAACTTAGAAAGGTACAAAACTTTCTCTTCTGTGGCCTACAAAGTCCTATATTATTTGGCCCATGGGTTCCTATTAGTATTACTCCCTAGCACTTTTTAATGCATGCACACACACATACACCCACATACACCCTATGACTCCACTGGAATTACAGGAACTTGATTTTTTTCTTACTTGCCACTCTATAAACAGTGTCTGGAACACTAACCAGAATATAGTAGATACTGTGTTAACATAGTAGATAACTGAATGAATAAATGAATGAATGGAAATGATGCATAAAGCAGGAAAATGCTTTGTCAACACTGAATCCTTGTCTTGTCACTAATTTCTTATCATGTATGGTCTGGTGGAGTTCAGAGTGAAAGTGTGTCTGACACTGAGTCTGAGAACACTGAAAAGAAGCTTACAGGCTGATGAAGATGAAAATCATTTGGCTTTTGTCCAATAATAGAGGCATTTTAGCTAAAGCACTTTCTTGAGACTGTTGTTTTTAGGTCACTGTTACTAGCATCTTTATATAATGGTCAATTAGAATATATATTCTTGAGTCCTTAGCTAATACTAAAAAACAAGATACTCCAAATCTC
The DNA here is from genome assembly GCF_001704415.2 of Capra hircus. NCBI lineage: Eukaryota > Metazoa > Chordata > Mammalia > Artiodactyla > Bovidae > Capra > Capra hircus. The sequence goes on from NC_030811.1 coordinate 46,595,052, forward strand.
AGGCTCTCTTCAGATAACAGCTTCCCTAGCCTGTCAGTCTGAGCATTTTGAAGTTAATGATCTGCACCATATCAAACACCAAGGGGGCAGACACTGCCTACCAGACAGCCAAGTAGACTGCTGTCCAGACTGTTGAACCTAAGGCTAGGAATTTGGTGTCAAGACTCCTCACTGCTGTCTGGCTATTAGGCTTGTGAGCAGCAGAATAATGTTGTTACTGAAATTTGTCATAGAACACTCTGTCTGAAACATACATTGAGGAAGTCAGTGAAATCTGTCTCTCTAGGGCAGAGGATCATTTGTCATTTTGAAAGAAGCTTGCGTGAGTTACGGGGCTCTGAAGGGGTTTTATAATATGAAATATTTATGTGAGGATGGAGACTGAGTGTGACTTTGGGGCTGTGGAGCAAATGATGGTACTACTTTTGCTGAGAGTCAGAATGTTCTGGCAGTAGATAGAGACGTCTGGGATTCTGAGTCTGTGTTGGTCGTGTGATTTTCTGGCTTCATAGCTCCCACTTGATGCTCTGTGCTCCTCCTCCACTGCTGTGAGTTGATTATCCTCTAATATTAAGGGCAACCACTGGCAAATGTGCTGTAAGTCAGGAGACGCCAATTATGAAGACTTTCTGTGATGAAATGGCCATCTTCTTCCCTTGGTGGAAATTATGTCTCTTAATGGTTCAGTGATATTAAGCTACCTTTACATTGAAATTTGTAGTTCACTTTAAACCATTTATCTTAGATGGATATGAGGATCCTGAAGGTGTGAGGAGATGGCTAGGATTAATGACCTTGCTATGGGAGAATTGGTCAGCTTGTTCAGACCCAGGGTACTTCAGGCAAAGAAAGAGGAAACAAGAAATACTTCAAGAATTTCATGGGTTATTACAAGGGGTACCGAGTGATAAACATTAGCGGAAGCATCAGTTTGACTGATATGACACAGTGAGTCAGGCTCACTACTCAGAACTCCTAGGAAGTGCTAGACTGAAACATCAGATTAAAGCAATTGGAGGAGAAATTATGTCTCACAAACACTTTGACTTGAAACTCAAGGATAATAATAGCTGATTCACATACTTGTTTTGAGAAATCAAAACAGAAAACACACATAAAAGCACCTGGTAAATTGTGAATAGCAAATCAACATTCTAAAGTACTTTTTGGTTACTTTTACTGAATGGGGATGAGCTTCCATTATTGTTATGGCTTCCAGAGATAAGTGGGACTTCACCTTGAGAAGAAAATGATGAATTAATCAGATTTAGGGCAACAAATACAGTTTATATTTATAGGCATACTTCAGAGATACAGTGGGTTCAGTTACAGGCCACTAAAATAAAACAAATATTACAATAAAGTGAGTCAACACAAAATTTTGTTTTCCAGTGTATAAAAAAATGTAGGCTTACACTATATGGTAAGGTATAAAGTGTGATATAACATTATATCTACAAAATAATATATGAACCTTAATTTAAAATACTTTCTTGCTAAAAAATGCTAACCTCAATCTGAGCTTTCAGAAAGTCATAATCATTTGTGTCCTAGTAATATTGAAGATCATTGATCACAGATCACCATAACAAATATATTACTAACGAAAACATTCAAATTTCTCTAATAATAAACAAAATGTGACAAAGAAATATGAAGTAAGAAAATGCTGCTGGAAAAATGGTACCAATAGACTTATTTGATGTAAGGTTACCAGAAGCCTTCAATTTGTAAAATAAAATATAAGCAACTCACAATATCTGCAGAATGCAATAAAGCACAATAAAATGAGGTATGCCAGCGTACCTGACTATCTATCTCCCTCTCTCTCTCTCATTCTCTCCCTCCCCCTCATTTTTACATACATATATTCTTTTGTTCTCTTCTTGAAAAATAGTAAGATATTTGCTGGTCAGGGATTGGTATGTAGTGTGAAGAAAGAAATTTTCATGAACCCACATGATAAGAAGAGGGGAGATATATCAGGAGTTTGAGATGAACATGTAAACACTGCTATATATAAAATAGATAACCATCAAGGACCTACTGTATAGCACAGGGAACACTAGAAAACATTTTGTAATCATCTAAAAAGGAAAAGGATCTAAAAAGAATATATATATTATGTGTGTGTGTATATATATGTATATATATATATATATATATATATATATATATATATATATAACTGAATCACTTTGCTTTACAACAAAAACTAACACAGCAGTGTAAATCCATTATTCCTTAAGGGAATATTATGCCTGATGAACTATGAATGGAGGTTCATGACGCTGTACAGGAGACAGGGATCAAGACCATCCCCATGGAAAAGGAATGCAAAAAAGCAAAATGGCTGTCCGAGAAGGCCTTACAAATAGCTGTGAAAAGAAGAGAAGTGAAAAGAAACGGAGAAAAGGAAAGACATACCCTTCTGAATGCAGAGTTCCAAAGAATAGCAAGGAGAGATAAGAAAGCCTTCCTCAGCAATCAGTGCAAAGAAATAGAGGAAAACAACAGAATGGGAAAGACTAGAGATCTCTTCAAGAAAATTAGAGATACCAAGGGAACATTTCATGCAAAGATGGGCTCAATAAAGGACAGACATGGTATGGACCTAAGAGAAGCAGAAGATATTAAAAAGAGGTGGCAAGAATACGCAGAAGAACTGTACAAAAAAGATCTTCATGACCAAGATAATCATGAAGGTATGATCACTCACCTAGAGCCAGACATCCTGGAATGTGAAGTCAAGTGGGCCTTAGAAAGCATCACTATGAACAAAGCTAGTGGAGGTGATGGAATTCTAGTGGAGCTATTTCAAATCCTGAAAGATGATGTTGTGAAAGTGCTGCATTCAATATAACAGCAAATTTGGAAAACTCAGCAGTGGCCACAGGACTGGAAAAGGTCCATTTTCATTCCAATCCCAAAGAAAGGCAATGCCAAAGAATGAACAAACTACCGCACAATTGCACTCATCTCACACGCTAGCAAAGTAATGCTCAAAATTCTCCAAGCCAGGCTTCAGCAATACATGAACCGTGAACTTCCAGATGTTCAAGCTGGTTTTAGAAAAGGCAGAGGAACCAGAGATCAAATTGCCAACATCCACTGGATCATCGAAAAAGCAAGAGAGTTCCAGAAAAGCATCTATTTCTGCTTTATTGCTATGCCAAAGCCTTTGATTGTGTGAATCACAATAAAGTGTGGAAAATTCTGAAAGAGATAGGAATATCAGAGCACCTGACCTGCCCCTTGAGAAACCTATATGCAGGTCAGGAAGCAACAGTTAGAACTGGACATGGAACAACAGACTGGTTCCAAATAGGAAAAGGGGTACATCAAGGCTGTATATTGTCACCCTGCTTATTTAACTTCTATGCAGAGTACATCATGAGAAACACTGGGCTGGAAGAAACACAAGTTGGAATCAAGATTGCCGGGAGAAATATCAATAACCTCAGATATGCAGATGACACCACCTTTATGGCAGAAAGTGAAGAGGAACTAAAAGCCTCTTGATGAAAGTGAAAGAAGAGAGTCAAAAAGTTGACTTAAAGCTCAACATTCAGAAAACGAAGATCATGGCATCTGGCCCCATCACTTCATGGGAAATAGATGGGGAAAGAGTGGAAACAGTGTCAGACTTTATTTTTCTGGGCTCCAAAATCACTGTAGATGGTGATTGCAGCCATGAAATTAAAAGACATTTACTCCTTAGAAGGAAATTTATGACCAACCTAGATGGTGTATTAAAATGCAGAGACATTAATCTGCCAACAAAGGTCCGTCTAGTCAAGGCTATGGTTTTTCCAGTGGTCATGTATGGATGTGAGAGTTGGATTGTGAAGAAAGCTGATCACTGAAGAACTGATGCTTCTAAACTGTGGTGTTGGAGAAGACTCTTGAGAGTCCCTTGGACTGCAAGGAGATCCAACCAGTCCATTCTAAAGGAGATCAGTCCTGGGTGTTCATTGGAAGGAATGATACTGAAGCTGAAACTCCAATACTTTGGCCGCTTCATGCGAAGTGTTGACTCATTGGAAAAGACCCTGATGCTGGGAGGGATTGGCGGCAGGAGGAGAAGGGGACGGCAGAGGATGAGATGGCTGGATGGCATCACTGACTCAATGGACATGAGTCTGAGTAAATCTGGGAGTTGGCGATGGACAGGGAGGCCTGGCATGCTGCGATTCACGGGGTCGCAAAGAGTCAGACACGACTGAGCAACTGGACTGAACTGAAAACTCTGCTTGGGTGAGGAAAGGCTAAGGGGATAAAAATAGCGGAATGCACAGCTTAGAGATCTCTGGTTTTAGATCTAAAAAACCACATTCTGACTGCATCGCTTACTAGTTTGGTAATGTCACCTTACTTCTCTGAATCAGTGTTGCCACATCTGTAAGACTCAGATAACAATCTCTCCCCTTGGTACACTACATGAGGTTCAAATGACACATGGTGTATGTGATATATGAAAATGTAAAGCACTACATAAATTTTTGATATTAATACCAAAGTAATTTGAGTTTTTACATATTAAAGTTTGGATGTGACTGAGCAACTTGCAGTCCTAACTTTAATAAAAAATAAAGAAGTTCTAAAATGGAAAGTGGTAAAAGCAGATTGAACAGAATGGAAATGGAAGAAAATGAACATCATTTTATTCATACATTTGCCATTAACATTGCCACCACCAAAATGAGATGAAATTTTGCTTTTAAAAATGAAAGAAAATTACTTTTCCACATTTCCATAATATAATATTGCAGCATTATTTTACTACATTATCTTTAAATATTTAGGTCTTTGAATGTCAATCCAGAATATACTATTTGAAATGTTGGGTCAGTATCTGTATTCTGTACTCTTTAAAGAGGATAGCTTCCAAATATCCTTTTCAGCCAGAGGATAAAACAAGGTTTTCTAGAAACAAGTTAAATTTGTAGTTCACACATTAAGTATTACTCTGTTAATTTCCCCAGCCAATTACAGTGCTGATAGCTTTACTTTGGGAGTCATAAAATAGATTTGTTGAATAAAAGATCTATTTAAATCTCCTCCCTCCTTCATCTTATAATACCAGCAAAAATAATTAAAGGAGGGAAAAGAAGAAAATTGGAAAAAACTCTGTTTAACCTTCTTTAAAGCTGCCTGAAAACTCAAGCAGGGGATGGTCTGATGGTTAAGATTGATTAGCACCGTCTCCCCTGGCTGAAGATCAAGCCTGTCTCATTTGTAATTTTCTTGGTACCCATGGCTAAGGAAGAAGGCCTCCACCCTCAGACCCAGTGAGAATAACCTCTGCTCTAACTAGTCAGACCTTCTTTGACAGATGGGAATAGAGAGTAAAATATATAGAAAAAATGAAAGTCACTGAGTGCTGTGGTAGAGACAGCTGAAGAGAGATGACATGCGATTATTATTTCATTTCTAACTTCACAGTGACCCATACTTTAATAAATCAAATATGCACAGTCATTAAAATGTAGAAAGATTCTATGGAGGCAGGGAAGATCACTTTTACTAGTAAAAGAAATGATAAATTAATTATGTTATCAAAGTGAAACTTTAAGGAGGTGTTTTATCATATATTCTTTAGAATTTGGCACAATGGAAAAAATAAAGGAATACTATTTTTATCCTAAATATATTATTTAGCATTGCTTTTATGTTCCTGAAAATAAGGTGCATCACAGTTCCACTGAACATCATTAGAATAATACATGTATAAGTTTGGTCATCTCAGGGCCCTGTTGTTCAGTCGTTCAGTTGTGTCTGACTCTTTGTGACCCCATGGACTGTAGCACGCCAGGCTTCCCGGTCCTTCACCAACTCTTGAAGCTTGCTCAAACTGTCCATTGAGTCAGCAATGCCATCCAAGTATCTCTTCCTCTGTCTCCTTCTTTTCCTCCTGCCTTGAATCTTTTTCAGCATCAGTCCTTCCAGTGAATATTCAGGGCTGATTTCCTTTAGGATTGACTGATTTGATCTCCTTGTGTCCAAGGGACTTTCAAGAATCTTCTCCAACACCACAGTTCAAAAGCATCAATTCTTTGGTGCTCAGCTTTCTTTACGGTCCAACTCTCAAATCCATATATGACTATTGGAAAAACCATAGCTTTGACTATATGGATCTTTGCCAGCAAAGTGATATCTCTGCTTTTCAATGCACTGTCTAGGTGTGTCTTGACTTTCCTTCCAAGGAGCAAGTGTCTTTTAATTTCATTAAAACTGCAGTGGTTTTGGAGCCCAAGAAAATAAAATCTGTTACTGTTTATACTTTTTTTCCCATCTATTTGCCATGGAGGGATGGGACTGGACACCATGATCAGTTTTTTGAATGTTGAGTTTCACTCTTCTCATTCACTCTCATCAAGAGGCTCTTTAGTTTCTCTTCACTTCCTGCCATTAGAGTGTTATCATCTGCATGTCTGAGGCTGTTGATAATTATCCTGGCAGTCTTGATTCCACCTTGAAAGTTACTAGAGCATAACTCAAACATTGCCATTTTCAGTCCTAACAAAATACGAAGATCAAATTCTCATATGATGCACTTCACTTTTTGAAGAAGATGCCTTTATTTCCCATGCGTACAGGTACGAGTGCCCTAGGGACCTCATTTTGCTGGTTGACATGCTTACTGAGAAAGTTTATGTTATTTCCTTAATTTTATGTGATTTAATTAAATAAATTTATCTGTCTTCAGGTTGCATGCATTGGCAAAACACATAATAATGATATAAACCAGGAAGACATTTCCAATGACCATTCTTAATCTTCCTTTTTCTCTAATTCTGTCCTAAAATAAAAGTTTAGAGTGATCCAAGAGGAAGTAGTTGGTTATTATAATAAGAGAAGATGAAGAGAATCTTTGGAAACTCAAATAGGAATGGGGACCAGGAAGAAAGAAAGACCAGCACCCAGATTGAAAACATCATAAACATATTTTCTCTCTGGCCACTCAGGAATTTTTGCTTAGGCAAGTATTTTCTGGAAAATTGGCTTGATTATTTACTTAGTTTAACAAAATATTCACTTTTGGAAAACCAGCAGCCCAAACTGATGGGAACTGCACAGTTACCTGTCTTTATGAGAAGCTGCATTGTCCAAAGATACAGCACAGAGGAAGATAAGCAAATCCAGGCTTCCTGAAGAATCTAATCACATAACTGACTTAGAGGCAACTTCAATGATGCCAGGGAAACTATTTGAAAAGCCTGCCAACATGTCAAATCCTGCTGCTAGTGAGAGGTCTTTCAAAGGTTGGCATCTGGGTCCTGTGATTGCCATTCAGGAAGGGTGGCTGGGACTTCATGCTTAATTTCTGGTGATCATCTGCTCAGGCTATTACCTGGCAATTTGGACTGTGAAGACTGTTGTGTTGATTCAGGATGAAAGCCTATCCTGCAATTTCACTTCTGAATGAGATTCTTTCAAGCTGTCCTTTTTTATTTATTTACTGTCCCATGTTGACTTCAGCATGCATTTGCTCTGTGCTATGAATTGACTAACAACTTTTTCACACTATGAGGATAAAACTAAAAGTCCGGCTTTTTGCCCACTTGTGGCTTGTAAGTCTCATGAGTAGCGAACCACACATCCCCTGTTTTTAGAATATTGTTTTGAGAAAATTCTTTCATCAGTGATGGATCCTCACATTTGTTTTATTTGGAAATTTCTTTGATTCACCATCACAAAGCAAATAGTATCATGTGGCTAATAGATATATATTTTTAATAAAACCCTATTGCATTTCCTGTACCCCTCCCATCCCAATACTCCCAACCACAAATTATTATACACAAAAACAGAGTAACTGAATGGATTTCTAAGATATTTACCAGCCAATATTTGAAGATATAGAATTATAGCCATGGAAGTCTAAATATTATAGCTGTCGGTATTTATTTCTCTGTTTTGGAGTGTTAACTGAGGTACTGATGCTTATTTAAAGGAGAAATAGGCCTGTGGCTGTAACTATTCTTAAATAAAATCCTTCATATTCTGGCATCTGTGGCTTTCCAACTAATATTCTCACCACTTAGACCTGAAGCAGAACATAGTAACTTACAACCTACACCTACTACAAACTACTTTTTCAGAGCATGTCAGGCCAGTCTTTCCATTTTGGTGTGTAGCTGATGAGGGAAAGAGACCAAAACACACAATGGAGGAAATGCATGCCTGCTGTTTAGATTAAGCCAATTTTTAATTCTTTAGATATAAATAAATGGTCAATGATAATTAGACACATGAAATGTTGATTTCAACATTATAAAGAATGAATAACAGAACTACTGATCCAAAGACCAAAGATTATAGAGGTAATTCGGGAAGTAAAAGATTTTTAGAATTCTACACGTTATACACAGACAAATGCATGAAATCAGAAGCAAATGCCCTGAAAAGGTAACATTCACAAACCAGGGAAGAATCCTTTGAAATTAAACCACACACAGAGAGAGGTAGAAAGGCAAAGAGGGAGAAAAGGGAAGGAGGGGAAGGGAGAAACAGAGAGACTTGGCAGAATGCAAAGACTGAATAGAAAGGGGAAAAATAATTGTTATAGAAGATAACATATCAGAAAAAAATTGAGAGGAATATTTTATAAGAAATAATTGAATCAATTTCCCATAGTTTAAGAAACACTAGGGGCTTCCCTGATGGTCCAGAGGTTAAGAATCTGTCTTGCAATGCAGGAGACACAGGTTCAATCGCTGGTGTGGGAAGATCCCACATGCTGCAGCGCAACTAAGCCCATGCACCACAACTACTGAGCCCACAACCTAGAGCCCGTGAGCCATAACTACTGAGTCCGCAAGCTACAACGACTGAGACCAGCGTGCCTAGAACCCGTGTTCCACAACAAGAGAAGCCACAGCGATAAAAGGCCTGAGCACCACAACTAGAGAGCAGTCCCTGCTTGCAGCACCTAGACAAGGCCTGTGTACAGCAACAAAGACCCACCACAGCCAAAAAATAAAAATAAACAAACAAATCATAGAAAAAGAACACGAATCTCTTTAGATTAGGTGGTTCTCCAACCATCTGTAGAAGAGTCAATCCTACCTATTGATAAAAGCTTCTGAACTTTCAGAGCACAAAGGTAAGAAAAAACAGAAGACTGTAAAATGTTTCCAGAGAAGTATGACTCCAGTAAACATATAAGTGATCAATGAGCACTGTGACAAGTTCGAAAATAAAGGAGTGCTATCTTCTGAGTTTTAATAGAAAAGGATTATATACCAATACAATGTAGCCTTGATGATTTCATTTGACAAAAGAAGTAGAAGAGGATTCATGGCTATTTTGTATAGTTATATGTAAAATACACAATAGAAATACTCAAGTACTGAATCTTAGTTGATGTCACAGTATTAAGAAAAAACAACAACAAAAAACTTTGCCCTTGGTTATTTCATTAACCTCAATGTCTTAGTTCCCTTGCCTTTGAAATGCTGATAACACCTATTTCACTAGCTCAGCACAGTTTTCAGGATGTTATGAAGTAATTCACTGAAAATGCTTTAGTAACTGTTAAACATAATTTATAGATAAGTCTTCCATCTGTATCGCTTACAACTTCTCACTCAAGAACAAGCCTCTCAAGCCAATATCACCATTTTATTTCATAAACACTCTTGGATGTAGTATTTCTTTGGAAATTTCAATCTTTAGGTGGCAGGTCTTCTGCTATCATTATGATGGACTGAGAGCTATGGGAATTAGGAGAGAAGGCCAAGTTTCTGAAGCGCTGTTATTGATTCATGTTTTAAATTAGAAAAATTCATTTTTTACCTAAAAGATTAAGCTGAAATGAACAAAGACTACTGTTATTTTATTATTGTGCCCATGTTCTCAATCTTTTTGAGTTGGATTTGGTACAGTGGATAAATGAAAGTAGAGTATCTTCTTGGCTACTGGGGAAATGCCCAAGAGGGCTCTCTTTCTCTATGAAACATATCCCAGATGGATGCTAGAAGTGATGTGGGTAACATTGTTTAGTAAACAGTGAAATGCTTTTCCTGATTTTAAAATCTTGAAATATCCTAGTTCTTTTATACAAAGAAAGGTCAACCTGCTTTTACTCAAGCCTGATGGTCAATATCTCTTTTTATGGTTTTTCTTCTCTAAAGGCTCAAGCTTGCTTGTATTGCTTTCACTGAAGCTTTTAATCCATTTCCTGTAAGTAGTGTCCAGGAAGCTGCTATTTTCCCATAATTTTCTATTCTTATTCTAATGTGTTTCAATCCACATCCCTATGGCCAAGCCAACTGCTTTTTAATTATGAGTTGGTGAGTTTTAGATAGATTATGTTTGCCTAGAAAATTTCCAGTAATATCTCGCTTTGTCATCAGAACATAATTTCATTACAGGACTGGTGAGTAGCCACAGAGCACTTTTCCTTTGGATGTCTCCTATACAAGTTCAATACAGGCTCCAGTGGTAGGCTGAATAGCATATACAAACTCTTATACATTGAAAAGTAATCAGAATAGGGTTTAGCCATTAAGGATTATCCACATGTATGAATACTCTTGCATATAAATGATCTTCAATGGGAGTCTATGATTGTGCTACAGAATTTTACCAGTTAACATATTAAATTTCAGTTGCTTCATGTGTTTCAGCATTCTGGAAGAGTGTGTTTGTGGATGTATGTGTCTGTATGTGCTCTTTGAAAGAAGTATCATTTAGCCACTGCTTTCATATACAGATTGTAAAGAATCAAAGCTCAGCTGGTAAAGAATCAACCTGCAATGTGGGAGACCTGGGTTTGATCCCTGGGTTGGGAAGATCTGCTGGAGAAGGGATAGGTTACCCACTCCAGTATTCTGTCCTGGAGAATTCAGGCTCTACAGTCCGTGGGGTCACAAAGAGTTGGACAATACTGAGAAAACTTCACTTTCACTTTTCAAGAAAACAATGATATTTTCAATATAAATGCAATTTATATTAGAATTATATCTTTTCATAAATAGATACATATGTCATGTTCAAAGAGCTAGAGTGTTGTTCACCTAAGAGAGCAAGCAGTGTCTACAGGGAGAAGCTACTATGTCATGTCATCAACTATTTATTTTTTCAGGTGTCTGGAATGTTTATCAAACTATCTGCTTGTCTTTGTGCAAAATGCTTATGCCCAGTCATGCTTCTCTGGTGGTCACTTTTGTTTGAAGTATACAATTTTTCTTTGTTTCCCAACATCTTTGGGTGACTGATAAGATATGTTACATTTTTTTAACCCCTAAGACCTTTAGAAAGAAATAATTTAATTTGCATGAATGACTTTCTTATGGTAATACATTAGATAAGCAACTCTCTAATTTAAAGGAAGGTGACTTGTGCATTTAATTGAATCTGATAAAGTAGTTGCAAAAGACATTTTCCAAATGAATTCTCCTTATGCATTAATTATTAAATCTCTGCATTCTTACAAATATGTTGCAAAAGACACAATAAGAGAGGTATTAAACAAGGGTTAAACAATAAACCAAGATTGTATCTTCTTATTAAATTACATATGTTCTAAAAAAATGGACTGAATAAAACACATAGAAATATTGACAATAGTTATCTATGAATCATAGTTATGTCAACAATTTTACCCTTCCTCTCCATAATTTCTGCATAAAAATGCTTAACTATGAGTATACAAGACTTTTATGATCAATATATTTTTAAATGAATAATTTTTAACTTAAAATTTAAATAAGTAAGTTATTAAAAAAGAAAGCTAACCTACACATGACCAAAAATTATGACTGTGTTAGATCCATGGGGTCCTTTACTATATAAATCACAGAAATCATAATTTATTAAGATCAGATCATAAGGCTTTTCTAACAGATGAGTAAAATGAATAGAAAAAATATTAAATGATTTTTCCATTGAGAAATAATTTTTCTGCACACCTGAAACTAACACAACAATGTAAATCAATTATACTTTTAAAAAGTAGGAAATATTTAATCACACGTTCTTTTATTCAGAAAGAAATTACTGAATGAAATCATTTGGGATTGATAAGATCATTCTAATAACTTCTCATTAACTTGATTTCCTCTATAAAAGACCCGATCACATTCTTGTCACATTCTGAGATCGTGGAGCTTAGGATTTCACAGAAGGCATGATTCAACCCATAGTATATTCTGATTTAAGGTTCAACCAATCTGTGCGCTTTAACACTTCTAATCGTCAAAGAAGGGAAATTTCAGTCAGTTCAGTTGCTCAGTTGTGTCTGACTCTTTGTGACTGCATGAATTGCAGCATGCCAGGCCTCCCTGTCCATCACCAACTCCCAGAGTTCACTCAGACTCACGTCCATCGAGTCAGTGATGCCATCCAGCCATCTCATCCTCGGTCGTCCCCTTCTCCTCCTGCCCCCAGTCTCTCCCAGCATAGAGCCTTTCAAAACCTAGATGTAAGACAAAATTCTGAATTACCAATTCTGACTCACATTTGAGAATAACTGACCCTGTTATTCCAAGAATTCTCTCCTTGGCCTTTATTTTGCCTTCCCTGTGTCTCATCGCCAGATTGGGTCCTCTTACTCCTTTGCTTCTTGCTGCTGAAACTGGGTTCTCCTGACCTCATCAGTTCCAGGCAGCATGTTAACCTTCATTAGCTTTGGATCTCATTCTTCAGTGAACCTCAGGCAGCAGGTCTTCCTGAGGCAGCTACTCGGCTTTGGAGCCCAGTAACTGCCTTTGAATCACGTTAAAATGAACATGCTAGGAAATCAATCCCACCTGCCAAGGAGGTACTATTTCAAACTCTCATCCCCTCTCTTTCGGTTACCTCTGGTAAGGAGGGCTGGTTTGACAGTTTCTCTGTTCTCTGCACTTTGGTCAGGGTTGCTTTGTGCTCTTCCTTGTGCAGCGTCCCTCATTCCTGCCCCTATGTGAACAAGTCTGCCGTTTTGTGAGCAGTGTTAGTCCTCTTACTGCCACACCAGAAAGTTCTCAGGCATCCACTGGGAGCCAAACCAAGTTCACTCACATGCCAGTTTCAGGAAACAACATCTATTTGCCTGGTGAAACATATGCCTCACTCTTGTGCTTTGAATTTATCTTGCTGAAAAGCTCACACAAAGTAACCCCATGTGCCTGCCTGCTAAGTTGCTTCAGTCATGTCTGACTCTCTGCGACCATATGGACTGTGGCCCATCTCCGTCCAAGGAATTCTCCAGGCAAGAATACTGCAGTGGGTTGGCATTTCCTTCTCCAAACCCCCTGTACATGTATTCAATTTAATCCTTTGGTAAAAGTTGTAAGTTAAAGCATAGAGTATCAACTGTATGCCAGGATCTCTGCAAAATATTTTACAACTATTGCTTCTTTAGAGACATCCCTGGTGGTTCCAACAATAAAGCATCTGCCTACCATGCAGGAGTCCTGGGTTTGATCCCTGGGTTGGGAAGATCCTATGGAGAAGGAAATGGCAACCTACTCCAGTACTCTTGCCTGAAAAATCCCATGGACAGAGGAGCATGGTAGGCTCCTACAGTCCATGGGGTTGCAAAGAGGCAGACGCAACTGAGCAACTTCAGTCACTCACTCATTGCTTCTTTAGTCCACAGAAGATTCTTATGAATAATGCCTTACTATTTACATGTTTTGGATGGAGAAATTACTATGATTTATTGAAAGCTGATTATAAACTAGGCACTATATACTACACATTTTATATTTATCAACTCAGTTAAACTTTATAACAAACTTATGAAGCAGGGATTATTTTTGTCTATTAAGGTCTCTGTAGGAAAAGGATTGAAACCAAGCAGGACTCTGTGGGACTCCTGGGCAGAAAAGTGTTTGTGTCTCTCATTTCTTGATTATAGGAAATTGACTTCACTCAGCCTCCATAACCTTCCCTGAGTTTCACAGGGCAGGTTCAAAGAGCTGCTGATCAGGGAAGGGAGGCTAAGTGAAGACAAGGGAGGAGCAGTTAAGAAACAAGAGTGCAGCCTTTGGGCAGGGTCCTGATTGTCCTTCCAGGGATATAAATAACAATATCTTTGAGCAGTTTTGTTGATACTGAAACCCCCACCAGGTGGGAGAAGTTAGTTGTACACTGCCTGCAAGCACTTAGACCCCAGACCAGCTGGAATCAGAAAGTTGACAATGCTGACTCCCAATCTCTTCACCACAAACCAGTGAGAAGAATGTTCATGAAAAGATCATGCCCTCCTCTTTGACCCATTACTGTAAAACTCCTCACAAAACCCTCCAGGTCAGGACACAGAGTTTTTAGGGCACTAGCCTACTCTGGTCTCTTCTACCAAGCAAAGATATAAAACTTCTCTTTTCTGCTTCATCCAAAACTCTGTCTCTGAGATTTAATTTGATGTCAAGGTACAAAGGCCAGATTCAGCATTAGGATGGCTCAAACTAAGATATGTTGATGCAAAGCAATAATAAAGAAACTGTGTCAACATGTGCAATTAACCTGAGACGGTAAGATTTGCCATTTCCAGAGCCAAATGGACTATAAAGGAAGGTATGTTATGAAGCTAGGAAGGAGCTAGAGCCCCAGTGGTTGCTGTTGTTCAGTTGCTCAGTCGTGTCTGACTTTGTGACTCCATGGACTGCAGCACACCAGGCTTCTGTGTCGTTCACCATCTCCCGGTGGTTGCTCAAACTCATGTCCACTGAGTTGGTGATGCCATCCAACCATCTCATTTTCTGTCACTCCTTTTCCTCCTTCCTTCAATCTTTCCCAGCATTAGGGTCTTTCCCAGTGAGTTGGCTCTTGGAATCAGGTGGCTAAAGTATTGAAGTTTCAGGTTCAACATCAGTTCTTCCAATGAATATTCAGGACTGATTTCCTTTAGGATTGACTGGTTGGATCTCCTTGTAGTCTAAGGAACTCTCAAGAGTCTTCTCCAGCACCACAGTTAAAAAGCATCAATTCTTCAGTGATTAGCCTTCTTTATGGTCCAGCTCACATCCATGCATGGCTACTGGAAAAACCATAGCTTGGACTATATGGACCTTTGTCAGCAAAGTAATGCCTCTGCAATATGTTGTCTAGGTTTGTCAAAGTTTTTCTTCCAAGAAGCAAGAGTCTTTTAATTTCATGACTGCAGTCACCATGATTTTGGAGCCCAGGAAAATAGTCTGTCACTGCTTCCATTTTTTTTCCACATCTATTTGCCATGAAGTGATGGGACTAGATGTCATGATGTTAGGGCCTTTTTTTTTTTTTTTTAAATGTTGAGTTTTAAGCCAGTTTTTTCACTCTCCTCTTTCACTTTCATCAAGAAGCTCTTTAGTTCCCCTTCACTTTCTGCCATTAGGGTGGTGTCATCTACATATTTGAGGTTATTGTTATTTCTCCTGATAATTGTGATTCCACCTTGTGCTGCATCCAGCCTGGCATTACTCATGATGTATTCTGCATATATGTTATAAAAGCAGGATGACGATATACAGCCTTGATGTATTCCTTTCCCAGTTTTGAACCAGTCTGTTGTTTTGTGTCTAGTTCTAACTATTACTTCTTGACCTTCATATGGGTTTCTCAGGAGACAGGTAAGGTGGTCTGGTACTCCCATCTCTTTAAGAATTTTCCACAGTTTGTTGTGATCCACCCAGTCAAAGGCTTTAGCATAGTCAATGAAGTAGATGGGTTTTTTTGTTTGTTTGTTTATTGTTTCTTTTTTTTGGAATTCTCTTGCTTTTTCTATGATCCAACAGATGTTGGCAATTTGATCTCTGGTTCCTGTGCCTTTTCTAAATCCAGCTTTTACATCTGGAAGTTTTTGGTTCACTTACTATTGAAGCATAATTTAAATGTACTATTTAAGCCTAGCCCCAATGGTAGTAGTGGTAGTGAAAGTCACTCCGTTGTGCCTGACTCTTTGCAACACCATGGACTATACAGCCCACAGAATTCTCTAGGCCAGAAAATAGGAGTGGGTAGCCTTTCCCTTCTCCAGGGGATCTTCCCAATGCAGGGATTGAACCTGGGTCTCTTTCATTATTCTCTGATCATTTATCAGCTGAGCCATAAGGGAAATCCAAGAAAAATGGAGTGAGTTGACTCTCTCTTCTCCAGCAGATCTTCCCAACCCAGGAATCAAACTGGGGTCGCCTGCATTGCAGGCAGTTTCTCTATCAACTGAGCTATCAGGGAGGCCCTAGTGGTATCTGGAGTATAATCTAGGGGTCAGTTGGCAGATGCTCTCATCCAAAATGTATGTATTAGCCACTATGTGCTTGATAAACATCACAAAACTTCTAGACTCATGTGTTGATAAAAGTAAGGGTTTAGAACATAAACTGTTCGAATTCAACTGCTAACATTATTATGTAGAGTGGTAGGTCTCAACATGTGGTCCTCTGACCAGGAGTATCACTAAATCTTGGCCATACCCTGGGCCTAATGTATCAGAAGCTCCAGAGCTGGGGTCCAGGAAACTGTGTTTTAATAAACTTTGGAGGTGATGATTATGTACATTTAACATTGAAAACTACTGTCCTAGGTTAAATTATTTAATTTCATATAGAAACTCAGGTCCATCCTCTGCCAAACAGAAATGACTAGCAGTACCTTTTATAGTCATTTGGGGAGTTACTGTGACAAAGGTAAAGCTTAGAAAATGACAAGGGCCCATTTCAGCAGCTATTTTTACTAGAGTTAGTAGTTTCCAGTCTATTTTTATTAAGAGAAGGAACTTATAAGGCAGTGCAACATTGTTGTTCAAGGCCCACATAGCCTGAACTCAAAGCCTGGGTCAACTCAGATCTAGGGGTTATTCTCTCTCAGCCCTGTTATCTCATATGTAAAGTGGTTATACTAACGAAAGACAGTACATCAAAAGTTAGACTAGTTACTATCCCATACCAAGAATTGAATTTAAATACTACCTACCATTATTACCCCATCAATTAATTTGGTTTGGGGGAGAAACATTTGTTAATGTGTTAATTTATTTAAGTACATTATTGCTCTTAGAGTGAGTTAATTTCTTTTCTGTAGTATTTATTTCAAAAATTCTATTTTGTTTCATCCCTGGAAACACAAACAAAACTAAAAAACAACAACAAAAACTCTACCTCTTCCCCACTTTCCTTCATCAGCAATCCTTCTATATATATAAAAACTTCCTGTATTTGTTTACTTTTGAGTAACTTCTCCTGGGTGAACTGAAGCTGGGGAAGGGTAACTTAAAAAGGAGGAGACCTTAAATAATTATAAATGAAAAAGCATGTCTGTGCTCATTTTAAGGGCTCAGAACAATCTTAACTTTTCTAAAAATCGACTTAGCTACCTTTCACAGGTCATGAGTAGTTACCTATAGATAGGAGATTCTTGTGCTGAATAAAATCAGGGTTTAGGCTACTTATAAAATACTTTCTTGAACCCTGAAAGCCAATTTAGCATTTCATGTCACTTTCAAAGTTTTTCTCACTTCAACAAGAGCCACTCATGTTGTCTGAGATGCTTCGTAACTGAGTTTCTCAGGGAATATATGACACGTTGTGATGTAGTGTAAAAGGATTTCAGAGTTATCCATTCCTGGATCCTTCATAATCGGCTAAAAATATATCTCAGTGTCCCCTGTCTGTGCTTCAGGAGGCCCTACCAACCTCATATTTCTTAATCTGATATTATTTTCTGGTCATCAATTTGATTTCTCAGCAACTTGCAGGGCTTGGTCTTCTTTGAATAGCCTCATGTCTATAAATCTTTATTTCTTTTTTTTTTTTTTTCAATTTTCCTCCCAGTCTCTGTTGATCTTAACTCCTAAATTTTTATCACTTGTAGCCTGAATCACAAGTGACCTTTTCATTGCTATCGGTCAAGTTTCCACTTAATAAGATTGGAATGGCCCTTGTCATTTATAAAAGAATAATGAGCACTCCTCAGAATGTATGGTAGCGAGCAGAAATGCCAAAGGGGAGGGGACAAGGAGACAGAAAGAGAGGGAAACGAAAGAGAAAATCCTGTGCTTTAAAAGTTGAGGGCTTCGCTGCCTGTAATTTCCTTCTTTTTCATGCTTAATCTACTCAACCCCATGTTTTAAATAAATGATTAGTCACTTTTTCTGGAAAAAATAGCTGGATAACTTGAGTCCCATAATGAGCCACTGTGAATAAATAAAATACTTTATATGATGAATTTATCATTTGAGGGGAAAGAATCTCAATACTTTTACTGTTGACCAAAATGTACCCTTTATAACAACAAAAGGGCTCCCCAGGTGGTACTAATAGTAAAGAATCCACCTGCCAATTCAAGAGACATAAGAGACATAGGTATAATCCTAGGTCAGGAAGATCCCCTAGAGAAGGAAATGGCTACCCACTCCAGTATTCTTACCTGGAGAAACCCAAGGACAGAGGAGGCTGCCGGGTTACAGTCCATGGGGTAGCAAAGAGTCATATACGACTGAACATCTCAGCACGATGAGGATAACAACAAAAAGTCAATCACTTACAATTTTGTATTTTTTATGAAATGTTTTAAAAGATGTTTTGAAAAGAATTTTCATTTAAAAATGCTTCAAAGAGGTGACTACTTCCTTGTACAAAATATTTCTTGTTTAGTCCCTTTCAATCTCCTTTGAACATGAAAAATTTAATCATGAGGCTGGAGAGCATCTGACATCTATCTTATGCAAACAAAGTTTTTCTTTTTAATTGCTCTTCTCATGATTCTTTTATAAATATGTCAGATTTTCATTTTGCCATTCAACTTGCATGTAGTATGTTGAGTATGCATGCAGTGAGTATTTGGTATGTGCTGCAATAATAAACCACAGATTCCACTGTCTGGGAATGTGGGTCCAAAGGAAATACACATGTGACTAAAAGAAACACTCACCTACAGAATGACTAAGAAATGCCAGAAGAAAATAAATATACATGATTCAGAATACTTTAGCAACATGGAAAAAAGTGCTAGATTAAAATAATGATAATCAATATAATTTGGAAAGAAAATGGATTTTTGCCTGTGCGCGTAGATGAAAGAGTAGACAGTTGATTCAAATATGCACTCCAAGGGCCTAGATTTGATTTTTTATTTTGCTAATTATTGTAGATAGAGGATTGATTTTTCGCAGACTTAATGAAGTGATAAATATAGAAGGGTGATATATATATATAATACGATATGCGTAACAGTCCCAGCAATGACGCTCCCCCCACGAACCTTCCTTTCATAGGTTCCTCTTTTAAGAACTGTGGAAATGAAACTATCGTGTGTGATTCTATTCCATGGGCATTTATTGAACAATTACTAAGTATCTAGGCACACTAAGGTCTTATAAGTTAATATGTTTAAAAAACATTTCTGACATAAAAGTAACAGTACATTTGTAGCAGCTGTTAAGTAATATGACCTTACTATGTAAAATAGTGTATTTTACGCTATTGTGTAGAAAATTAGAATATACACTGGAGCCCTATGACATAAAAGAAGCTAGACAGATGTTATCCAAACCATATTTCCAGGTGTCTGAGTAAAAGGATATATGAGAAAAAAATATCCTATGACTAAATGAGTGAAAAATCTGAATACTATAGCATTATTTTAAAAAGTCAACATATGCATTCACATAGTAAAGCCTTTGAGAATGGCTTCAGATTAATATTTAATATTTGTAACTACTGGTATCTAAAGTGCATATGCTTGTACTATATAATATATAATATTATGACTCTTTGCAACCCTATGGACTACACAGTCCTGTGTATATATAGACTATAATTCTCCAGGCCAGAATACTGGAGTGGGTTAGCCTTTCCCTTCTCCAGAGGATCTTCCTGACCCAGGGACTGGACCCAGGTCTTTCACATTGCAGGTGGATTCTTTACCAGCAGACCCACAAGGGAAGCCCATATAATAAATTGCACATATATTACTTTCTATATATAATATATATTTTAGTGTTTATGTATATAAATATATACACATAATATATATATATATATATTTTCCTAACTTCAGACTATACTATAGTGATCAAGACAGGATGGTGCTGGTACAAAAACAGAAGTATAGCCCAATGGAACAAGATAGAAAGCCCAGAGATAAACTCATGCACTTATGACAAAAGAGGCCAGAATGTACAGAAGGCAGCAAAGACAGCCTCTTCAATAAGTGGTGCTGGGAAAACTGGATAGCTATATGTAAAAGAATGAAATTATAACACTATCTAACACCATACACAAAAATAAATTGCAAATGGATTAAAGATTGAAATGTATGGCAAGACACTATAAAAACTCTTAGAGTAAAACACAGGGAGGACACACTGTGATATAAATCACAGCATGATCTTTTTCTGATGAACCTCCTAAAATAATGAATATAAAAAAATAAAATAAACAAATGGGACCTAATCAAACTTCAAGGCTTCTACACAGCAAAGGAAACCATAAACAAGATGAAAAGACAGGCCTCAGATTAGGAGACAAGACATTTGCAAAGGAAGCAACTGACAAATAATCTCCAAAATATCCAAGCAGCTCATGCATCTCAATATATTAAGAAAAAAAAAAAAACAGTAAAAAAAAAAAAAAAGAGCTGAAGACCTAGATAGACATTTCTCCATAAAAGACATAAGAAGGCCAAGAAGCACATGAAATGATTCTCAGCATCACTAATTAGATAAATGCAAATCAAAACTATATTTCACATGGTAAGAATGGCCATCAACAAAAAATGTACAAAAAATAAATGCTGAAGAAGGTGTGGAGAAAAGGGAATCTTCTTACACTGTTGACAGGAATGTAAATTGATACAAACACTATGGAAAATAGTATGGACTTTCCTGAAAAAACTTTAAATAGAACTACCATATGATCCAGCAATCCCACTGCTGGGCATATATCCAGAGAAAACCTAATTTAAAAAGATACATGCACCTCAATGTTCATTGCAGCACTATTTACAATCGCCAGGATATAGAAGAAACCTAAATGCCCATCAACAGAGGAATGGACAAAGAAGGTACGGTACATATGCACCAGGGATTATTACTCAGCCATAAACAGGAGTGAAATTGGGTCACGTGTGGAGATGAGGATGGACCCAGAGACTGCCATACAGAGTGAAGTAAGTTGGAAAGAGAAAGACAAATACTGTATATTAATGCATACATGTGGAATCTGAAAAAATTGGTATGGACAATTTTATTTACAAAGCAGAAGAGGAGAACAAACAAATGCAGAGAATAAATATATGGATAACAAGGGGGAAAGTGGCAGGCGGGATGAATTGGGAGACTGCGACTGACATATATACACTCTTAGTAAAATAGATGACTAATGAGAACCTATAGTATAGCACACAGACCTCTACTCAATGCTCTGGGTGACCTAAAAGGGCAGGAAATCCAAAAAAGATGCACACACACACACATATATACATTTAACTGAATAGCTTTGCTGTACTGCTCACAACATTGTAAAGCAACTACATTGTAAAAAAAATTTTAAAAAGAAGGTTTTAAAGAAACATGTCCAATATTAAGAACTATGAAAGAAACCCACTGCCAAGGAAACCACGACACATTTTCTTAACACAAAAAATTTATAGAGAGATAGGTTTTCATGGAAATTTATCACATATTACTTCGGTGCATGTATAAAAATATAAGCAAATAAATGGTTAACATTTTCCTAAAACATTTTTCATGTTTAGAGTTTGGAATTTGGAAGTACTTTTCTATTTGAGTCAGAAATATCCATATTTTTCTGCAAAATAGTAACCTTGGTTCCAACAAAGTGTTGGTGGCACAGGATTTATTAAAATAATCTAACAAGCTCTAAAAGTCATTAGAGATAATTCCCGAGGAGATTCGTAACTGAATACAGTCCGTCTGCTTGCTTTCTGGGTTTAGGAATAAAGCACAAGCCCTCTGCTTGACCACATCCTACCAACTCACAGTCATTTGCTTCCTAGGAAATAAAAGAAGACTGCAATATTGTCTTTGAGATTCTCCTCTAAGACACTGGCACCCAATCTGCACCTTTTTATCTTGCATTGCATGCAGGCAGCAAGGACTCTCAAGAGGTTTTGGATTTCAAGAGATAGTAATATGTGGAGGAAAAACGTACCCAGAACAAATAAAGCACGTCATTCCTTTAAAAGGTCAAGCATGGCATTAGAATGAGGACATTTTAACCTTTGATGAGACATTCTTAAATCAGCAGGTGTGCAAAGGAATGATGGCAAATTTCCTTTAGTGTAGTGAAAGTGTTAGTCACTCAGTCGTGTCTGACTCTTGGTGACCCCATGGACTGTAGCCTGCAAGGCTCCTCTGTCCATGGAATTCTCCAGGCAAGAATACTGGAGTGGGTAACCATTCCCTTCTTCAGGGGATCTTCCTGACCCAGAGATCGAACCTGGGTCTCTTGTATCGCAGGCAGAATTTTTACCCTCTGAGCCACAAGAGAAGACCTTCCTTTATTGAACTTATCCTCAACTCTTCAATCCGCTGCCTAATAACAAAGAATTTATCTTTCAGGGAGTGAACATGAAGGCAAAATAAAAGATATTCTGTAAGAAATACTAAATGCTAAATGGCTATTTTATTTAAATATAAATAATCTGTTTCAACTAATATATTTATCTCCAGGTTTGCCTTTAGTTTTAGGGGTGGAGGAAACTCTTTTGAAGCCGGAATATGTTTAGAGATGTTTTTCAGCTTACATAGAAAGCAAGTTACACTGGCACAGTACATCAAAATTAACATTTTGAATTGCTGAGGCCTTCTTGAATATAATGGGTTAAATAAAAGGGATTTCACTTAAATTTTTTTCAACATTTAGTAAATCTACTTTCTAGAAATAAAAATTTGCCCTTGGCTCTCGTCAACTTCTGTTTCCAAGAAGGTGTGGTAAACATACTTTTCTTTCTCCCAGTAAATATATCTGCAATCTTGGACATTATATATAAAACAGTCATGAGAAGGTACTAACAAGTAGTGGAAACAAGCCAGATTGGCTAGGATGACTCCAGCCTGAGGAACGATGTAGTGATGTGTTCCCTGGACTTTCCTTTTGCCGCGCATATTCCACACTGCAAATGGTGACTGCAGCCATGAACTTAAAAGGTGCCTGCTCCTTGGAAGAAAAGCTATGACCAACCTAGACAGCATATTAAAAAGCAGAGACATCACTTTGCCAACAAAGATCCTAACAGTCACAGATATGATTTTTCCAGTCGTCATGTATGGCTGTGAGAGTTGGACCATAAAGAAGGCTCAATACCAAATAATTGATACTTTTGAACTGTGGTGTTGGAGAACACTCTTGATAGTCACTGGCAGTGCAAGAAAATCAAACCAGTCCATCCTAAAGGATATCAGTCCTGAATATTCATTCGAAGGACAGATGCTGAAGCTGAAACTCCAATATTTTGGCCACCTGATGCGAAGAACTGACTCATTAGAAAAGACACTGATGCTGGGAAAAAGTGAAGGAGGGAGAAAAAGGGGACAACAGAGGACAAGATTGTTGGATGGTATCACTGCCTCAATGGACATGAGTTTGAGGAAGCTCTGAGAGATGGTGAAGGACAGGGAAACCTGGCATGCTACAGTCCATGGGGTTACAAAGAGTCGAACATGTCTGGGCAATGGAATAACAATAATCCCAGACTGGGAGCTGAAGAAGCCGCAATCTAGAATGTTAACAGTGCCCACTACAAAAGGACCAGAGAAGTCTGCTCCATGTAGCCAAAGGAACAGTCCAGGGCAGTCAAGCCAAAGAAAACTTTAAGACAATAGCCACTTTACTCTGACCAAACACTGCAGAAGAAACCTGTGGACTCCCACCTCTACTCACCCCAGCAAAGACTAAGTAGTGAGCCTAATCTCCACACACATGGAGTGGTAAAATGTGCCTCTCAAGCCCCTGACTAGGTGTTAGGGAAGATTAAGTAGAGACGAAGGATTTTCCTTCCTTCCATAAGATGAGGCTCCCCCACCATATACAGTGCGTCAGTCATACAAGGATCCTAAAGAGTTACGGCCATTTGCCCTTCCTGGTTTGTCATCACACGCTTTTAAGGGCAACATTCCTCTCACATTGCCTCCCTCTCCTTCATCTCTAGTCCTGCAAGCTTGCAAGGCTTTGCCCTTTGGTTCCTCAGAAGCTGGTGCTATGCTTTGTCAGCTTTCAGACAACACTGCTATCAAGTGTAAACAAGTACCTTCTCTCTGCTCCCTGTAGTTACCCGGATTTTATAAAGGTTTGTGACTATATGGCATCCAATGCCATTTTACTGTCACGAGGAAGCAAATATTGGTTACATTTTTTTAATGTTTGTAAAATTCTGAAATTTTGAGAATAACTGAAAAGGAAACTTGAGGATGAAAACCACATGCTAAGACAGGCTGAGCTGAAAGCTTGAAGGAAACTGGATTTTGATGACTCCACGAGAGCAACAGTGAATGGTTTACTTCTTATTTACAAGAAGAAGATAGATGGTTAGTAATTTAAGCCATTGCTTTTCAGGTTGTCTGTTACTTGTAGAAAAATGTAATCCTGTTTAATATATTTGCCATTCTGTGTTTCAGATTCTTGCACAGGTGTGACTTTTTCACAGTGCTTTTCTCTTTTAGTTGTTAAGGCATTAAGTTAGATTTGAGAGTGCCATGCAGATGTGTAGATATTCAAGAGAACAGTAAGAATAAACTCTCTAGTGTGACCACAGCTTTCCAAATACAGACGAATGTGGAGGATAGTTATATCAGAAGTGAGATGAAGGTCCTGAATCTTGACTCCATTTCAGAAGAGTGCCCTGGTTGCACAGAAGCCTGACATTTCAAAAGAAACAATTCTGTGGGAGCGTAGGCTCCATCTTGTGATGTCAGATTGACCAAGAATTTACCACCTGTCAATCAGAACCAAACCAGGGTGTTAGCGGAAGAAGATGTCATGTGGCTTCTCTCCCCTGACTTGCAGCGTTCCACTTGGAACAGCACTGGCGTGAGGGACCTAAGGGCTTCTCAAAATTGAAATGATAAGAATAAAGGGTTATCATGGGTATGTCCATGGGATTAGAGAGCTGAGAAGTTTAAGACACTAAAGTTAAAGGAAAACGTAAATCATTTTAATGTGCA
This sequence comes from Capra hircus, assembly GCF_001704415.2. Taxonomy (NCBI): domain Eukaryota; kingdom Metazoa; phylum Chordata; class Mammalia; order Artiodactyla; family Bovidae; genus Capra; species Capra hircus. The sequence goes on from NC_030811.1 coordinate 46,620,145, forward strand.
CTAACAAACTTGAAATAATTTTTCCATTCTACAGATTACTACTATCATAAAGTAGCCCTGATTTATTAGAACCTTTCTGTTCCTTTAGAAAACTCCTTAGAAAACAGAGTAACAGTGACCTACTGCTTCTTTTGCACTCTTCCTTGGCAGAGGAATTGCTGGGATCCTCATTTGTTGGTTGGTACAGGGTACAATAACCTGTCACTCTTCAATGTCACAGGATTGTTTCCTTCATTGAATCCCCATACAGTATTCATGGTAATTATGTGAAAAGACAGTTTCTTTCACAAAGCACTTATATGCATATGTATCAGTTTAGTATAGAATGAAATTATTATACATAGACTTCTACTTGTTTAGTGTCTGATTTGGCCAGCTTGACTGTTAATTTTATCAGGGCAGAAATTACACCTAATTTGTTCATCTTTCACTTCCTATATCTTAGCAGGTAGTAGGTTCAAGATGCATCTGTTGAATACATGAAGGTATGGGTTTTTAAGTAAAAATGAAAGTCAAGATTTATGGCACACTATTAATTTCAAGAATAAATGTATAACTTTGGAATTACTGTGAAATGACTTGAAAAATTACTTGAGATCCTGACCTATCTGTTATTATAAAAGCTCATCAAATTCTTACTGGCATAAGAAATGGAATGTTCCTGCCTAGTGACCACTGTAATCTTTGAATATGCTTTTTTAAAATGTTCTAAATGGTTTAATAATGCTTTCTATTCTTGTATTTAGTTTCAAGAAACTTATTAAGTCACCTGGATTTAGCCAAGAAAAGAATGTCATTACAATGGCCAAATATATCTCAGCTGGAATATTTTACAGCAAAGCTACCAACACAAAAGACAGCTAAAGAGATAGAAATGATAGCATGGCAGAAAACACTCGTTGACTAATTTTTTCCCCATATCACCTGAAACCATGGATGTAGTCTTCAAAGCCATCACACAACTTTTTAGTAAAATCATTTAAGTTTTATTGGAAAACCCATGGTATTTCCGACAAGTTCCAAAGAAAAATTTATTCAAACTAGATTTTTTTTTAAAGGAAAGAAATTGAACTCTACAGTCTACATATGCTGCTGCTGCTAAGTCACTTCAGGCGTGTCTGACTCTGTGTGAACCCATAGACGGCAGCCCACCGTGCTCCCCCATCCCTGAGACTCTCCAGGCAAGAGTACTGAAGTGGGGTGCCATTGCCTTCTCCACAGTCTACAAATAGCAGTGGAGAAACATTAACCAGTAGAGAACTGCTCCCTTGTTAGGGAGAAATTACATTGATGATATTTTTTAGTTAGTTAACAGAATCATGCTTATCCCACTGAGACTTATAGCTTATGAATGGATCTTCATTTGGATATTTTAAGGGTAGACCTTCACTCTTAAAATATCCATATTAGAAAATGAGTATATATCCACATTAGAAAATGATTTTGAAAAACAATGAGTATATATCCATATTAGAAAATAATTTTGAAAAAAAAATGAGGCTTTTTTTAAATGGATACTAAGTAATTTACCAAACTCCATATCTGACCACTGCATAATTTCTGTTATTTTAAAATGTTTCTCAAGTACTATAATCATCAGTTGACAATGCTTTAGAAAGTTAATAAAAATCAGCCTTTTTTTTTTTGGTATTGCTTTAATTGCAGTGGACATTAAACTCTCATATACTGCCTATAGTATTGTAAATATGAAAAACTGTCAAAAATTTTTTCATGAGGTACTCTTCATATGCATATATATCTGTTTAATAACACGATTTGCTCTGGATGCTGAATGGCTTTAAAATGTATGACTTACAGATCTATTGCCATATGAAAGCCCACTTTTAAAACTTCAGTTACAGGGTTTCCCAGAGGTTTCTGTCAAAATTCTAACATACTGCTTTGGGAAGATATTCAATTAGAATTCAGCAAATTATGGCCACAGGCCAAATCTAGCCCACTGCCTTTTTGTACCTGAAGTTTTAATGGGAAACAGCCTCACCTATTCATTTACATCATGCTTAGAGCTGTTTTGGTGTCACAGGGACAGAGTTGAGTAGGTGCAACAGAGTCTGAAGGGCCTAAAATTGAAAAATATTTACTATCAATCTGGCCCCTTACTGAGAGAAAGTTGCTGACTCTGTATTAAAGCATTACTAACAAATAATTTTGACTATGATTATGAGATTCAATATATACTACTTTGCAGAGAAGCAGGCAAAAGAGAACCTAAAAGGACAATATCGACATCCATGGCTGTAGGTACTAACATCCTGGAAAGGCATATGACTTCCATCCAAGTTATAGGCTACCCCAGAGTAAAACAAGGAAGTAGAGGTGAATTCAATGGGAGTAACCAAAAACAAACAAACAAACAAACAAAAACGGGGAGGAGGGGAATTTCCTGATAATTCAGTTGGTGAAGAATTCGCTTGCAATGCAGGAGACCCTGTTAGATCCCTGGATCGGGAGAAAGGATAGGCTACCCACTCCAGTATGCTTGGAGTTCCTTTGTGGCTCTGCTGGTAAAGATTCCATCTGCAATGAGGGAGACCTGGGTTCCATCCCTGGGTTGGGAAGATCCCCTGGAGAAGGGAAAGGCTATCCGCTCCAGTGTTCTGGCCTGGAAAATTCCATGGACTGCATAGTCCATGGGGTCACAAAGAGTCGGGCATGACTAAGCGACTTTCACTTTTCACACCAAAAAATATCAACTTTAGCTATTTAATTATTTTGCCAATCAGTGCCTTGCTAAAGAAAGCAGCAAAGTTAAAAAGTGGGGGAGTAGAAGCTATAGACTACTGGCTGTAAGATAGGCTCAAATGTATATTATACAAAGCAGGGAATAGAGCCAATATTTTGCAATAACTGTAAATGGAAAGTAACCTTTAAAATTATACAAAAACTTTAAAAATTAAATACAGGTTCTTTAGTAAATTTGAGTCACTGTTAATTACTATGGCTATTTAGTGGTACCCTGATTACATGCATACTTCTTCCACATCAAGAGAAATAACAAAATATCAAAAAGAATACAGCTTTTCATTCTCTGTTGAATAAAATAAGATACAAAAAAAAAGGAACTTAAAGAGAAATTTAACTACCGTTGTTTTACACTTGGGCCATCACACATTTTAGTAGCTTATCCATATTCATAGAAATTTTAAGTTCAAGAATAGTTTTAGTTTTATAGCATCTTAATAAGCAATTCCAAGCATTTTAGAGAGTTTTATCATAAAATTTAATAATACATAAGAATAGCGTTTTCTGCTGTCATCAACATATGAAAACACAGAAAAGCAAGTTCAGATAGTTGATCTCATTGCAAACCCCCAAACTGAAATACAATTATCAGCTAGGATTTACATTTCCTTTTTGGGAAAATGTGAAAATATGTTTGTCATAAAGAGATTAAAAAAAAAAAATCAAAGAATGTGGAAAGAAAAAATTTTAATTCCCTGTTAAATTCCTGGAAAAAAAGGGTAGAAAAGTTAAAAAAAATCACAAACTAACTATGCATGAGTTTAAAGTGTTTCAGATTATTGGCAAAAATTTTTGGAATTGAGACAGACATCACAGCACAGGTACACCACTAGGGCAACTGCCGCTGCATGTTCTGTGCCAGCAGGGGGATGAAACGGCCAGAGCAGAAAGTCAACAAAAAGTCACACAACATCAGCTTTCAACCAAGATGGATGAGCAGTATGAAACAGTTTAACTTCCTGCCTTGAAGTACTAAAAACCATTTAAGTAGTTGAAACAATCATTTTAAGATATTGGGCAATAGGCAGCACAGAACAGTTCTTTCTGAGAGAAGGCAAAAAAATGAGATGAGTCCTATGGCTAGCCTAGCTTACTGAGTTCAGTGGGTTTCCTTAACATAAAGCTGGGATCCTCAAAGATCTTTGTTGTGTGACTGGGATAGCTAGGACATAGCTATCAATTTGAGCTTGATTGATACCACAAAACACTTTTGCAAAGGGGTTATACAAATTTACACTCCCAGCAGCAGTATATGAGAGTTTTTTATTTTTTCACTTGAACAGTTTTTGGTATATATCCGTTTCTTATTGAGATTTTGATGTGCATTTCCTTAAGAATCTTTTCAAAAGTTTATTAGCTTTTTGATGATGTGTCCATACTTCTTTTATGTGTGTGTGTGTGTGTGTGTATATATATATATATATATGTATATATATATATATTTAAATTTTGGTTTGACCTTTTTCTTATTCAAACTGATTTGCAGGAAGTTCTATACTTCTTAAGTCTACTGTAGACTTAAGCTATTTGCTCTTTTTACTCAAAATACCTTTTCTATTTTCTGGTTTGCCTTTTCATTAATTTTACTTGTGTCTTTTGAGCAACAGAAATTTGTAATTCTATTAACAACTAATTTGAGAAGAATGTTTTACTTAATATATTTTAGCCTCTGTTCAAGAAATATTTACCTTTAGCATGGTAAAGGATTTTAAAATAATCTCAGAAAGTAATAGCTAGACAGAATTTAATATAGTAGATTTCAACAACAATTAGCAAGTTGATCTGATAGACTAGAAAGAAACCCTGTGCCAAATGATGAGATAAAATATGTTTTATAAGCATGCATTCTTTAAATCTCTTTCATAATAGCTTCATAAAAACAGCTACTGCCAACTGATACATGCCAATATTGTTTGGATTTTCAACTACTTCTCCTAGTGCTACACAATTATTAGATGCATGATTGGGCATCCAAGTTATAACAGGTGGTAGTTTTATTAAGTATTTTGATGTATAACATGTATAACATGGATTACCTCCTTTTTTCACTGCCAGGCTTCTAACATCATCTATCCACAAATCAGGGTTGGTTTATAATCCCGCAGTAACAAAACGAATCAAATCTCAGTGGGTTAACACAACAAAAATGTATTTCATGCTGGTGCCACATAACAGTGCAATTAAGCATTGAGCCACAGTGATTATTAGACACTTAGCAGTACAATACAAGCTTCATAACAACTTGAAAGAATTGGAAGTATTTTGTTAAATAGCACTACTGACTACTGCATATAAAAAAACATTATAAAAGGTTATCAATTAATATATTATATAACATGTCATAAGGAATTACACAGAACTGAGGAATTACATGAACTGAATTACACAGAACTGAGCAAAAGTCAGCTAAATTTAAAAGCTGGAAATGAACAGTAGGAAACGAATATCCACATCCAAAAATATCTAGCTAAAAAATAATCATGCAGAATCTTGCAAATAACTCATGATCCCAAATAAGCTATAATAGAGATTGAAACATATTAACAACTAAATTAATAATGAAAATACAATATGTCCATACTTACTAAATATAGGCAAAGCTGTAGTTTCATCAAACGTTTTGATCTTAAATGCTTATATGAGAAAAGAATAAACACCACAGCAGGAGCATCAGCCCTTGCACACACTTGGATGGATGCAAAACCAATTCAGTAGTGTGATACCAACTCTTCTTGCCACACCACAGCCTCTAACCAAGACATGCATACTACGGGAAAAAGTGAAACCAGCACAGAAGTGCAGCCCCAAGCCCTCATAACCCAGCCATGCTCCAAATCAAGGCAGAGACTTTCATGAAAATAGGGAGAAACCCAATTCTCTCAAGATTTCTACTTCATGCCCTTGGACTCACCTCTGTCCTTGATAAGGCCATTGAGCGTAAAGGAAACCTACGGTTCTAGACACCTGCTTCTAGATCTATCCTCTCCAACTTCAGCCCTACCTCACACCAAGGCTGCAGCTGCCAGCACACCTCCAGGGAAGACACAGCCTGTACCTACTTCAGATCCAGCTTTCCCACCAAAGCCACTGGGCTTACTCAGATTGCACAGGGACACTTCCACACAAGTACATACCTTCAAAACCAGGATAGATAATTGTTTCACATAATTCCACAGAGACAGAAAAAATTAAACTGAGAAGTCAGAGGAATATATTTCATATGAAAGAATAGGGAAAAACTTGGGGAAAAGCCCTAATGAAATAGAGATAAATAATTCAACTGACAGAAAGTTCAAAGTAATAGTAATAAGAATGCTAACTAAACATAGGAATGGTTTAGACGAACGTAGAATAGACGAACCTAATGATAATTTTAACAAAAACTAGAATATATGAAAAAATAATACAGTAATTGTAATAAAAACACTAGAGAGAATTGTCAGATTAGTTTTTCTTGTCTCATCATAGCAAAAAACTGGAACAACAGACTAGTTACAGCTCCAGCAGGCAGGATTTTTTAAGCATACAGCATGCAATACACTCTCAAGACGCAAAAGCCGACTAAACCCTATAGGAGTGGTCTCAACTCATTTGACTTCCCTCTATACTTTTTGTCTCTTCCTTTTGGACATTCCTGGATCTTGACTGGCTATTCCCCATGCAAATTGGGGCTTGTATCCATCACCAATCAGGGGAGGGGATGCAAATAGGGTGTATGTTCAAGGCCAATCAGGGAAGGGGGTGTGTTTGGGTGTGTTTTCACATCAGAGGCTCTCATTCTGAGCTGCGGTTTTTCACAGGCTTTCTTTCCTTGTCCCCTTTGCGGGCTTTTTCTAGTTGCCACTTCCTCTAAGTGCCACTTTGGACTCCTTTTTCTCCTCTATCTAGTGAAATGGATAGCAAGATTAGGTGATATAGAAGAATTCATGAGTGATCTGGAAGATAGAATCCCTGAAATCAAATCACTCAATCAGAATATCAAAAAGAAGCAAGTTTTTAAAAATAAAAATAGTTTAAGGGACCTTTGGGACAACATCAAGTGTACTAACATTTGCATTATAAGTGTCCCAGAAAGAGAAGAAACATAAAAAGGGTTAGAAAATATATCTGATGAAATCATGGCTGAAAGCTTACCCAGCCTGAAGAAGGAAACAGATGGCCGGAAAAATGAAGCACAGTGAGTCCAAAACAAGATTAACCCAGAGACAAAATGAAGACGTATCATAATTAAATGGCAAACATCAAAGCACAGAGAATTCTAAAGACAACAAGAGAGAAACAGAGACACACACAAGGGAACCACTAAATGACTGACTGCTGATCTTTCTGCAGAAACTTTGCAGGCCGGCAGAGTGACATGATATATTTAAAGTCCTGAAAGGGAAAAACCTACAATTTAAATATTCTGCCCAGCAAGGTTATTATTCAGACTTGGAGAAATAAAGAACTCCTAAGACAAACAAAAAGTGAAATAATTCATCAATATTAATTCTAAGCTAATCTTATAAGAAGCTTTAAAACCTCTCCTTAAGTGAAAAAGAAAAGGCTACAACAAGGAAAAAAAAAAAAAGTAGGAAGGGAAAAATTCCACTGGGCACTATGTTTTATTAAAATGATGTAAAAACATTGGAAAATGCAACATATAATCTCACTAAACTAAAAAATATATATATTATTGTAATTATATGAAACTAAATCCATGCAGAAAAAAAATAAAACAACTGTAGTTTAATCAGGAAACAATACACAGAAATAATTTGAACACTAACACTCCAGGGAAACCATTCAATATCATAGTAATCCGAGTCTATGACCCAACCAGTAATGCTGAAGATGCTGAAGTTGAACGGTTCTATGAAGACCTAGTCTCCGGCCACACCACCCTTAACGCGCCCGATCTCCTCTGATCTTGGAAGCTAAGCAGGGTCAGGCTTGGTTAGTACTTGGATGGGAGACTGCCTGGGAATACCGGGTGCTGTACGCTTTATTTTTTCTTTCGGGCTTCCCTGGTGGCTCAGAGCTTAAAGCATCTGCCTGCATTGCAGGAGACCTGGGTTCGATCCCTGGGTTGGGAAGATCTCCTGGAGAAGGGAATGGCAACCCACTCTAGCATTCTTGCCTGGAGAATCCCATGGATGGAGGAGCCTGGTGAGCTACAGTCCATAGGGTCGCAAAGAGTTGGACACGACTGAGCAACTTCACTTAAGACCATCAAGAACTAACACCAAAAAAAGATGCCCTTTTTCATTATAAGGGACTGGAAGGCAAAAGTAGGAAGTCACAAGATACTTGGAGTAGCAGGCAAATTTGCCTTGGAGTAGAGAACGAAGCAGGGCAAAGGCTAATAGATTTTGCCAAGAGAACGTATTGCTCAAAGCAAACACCCTCTTCCAACAACACGAGAAGACTCTACACGTGGACATCACCAGATGGTCAACACCAAAATCAGATTGATTATATTCTTTGCAGCCAAAGGTGGAGAAGCACTATACAGTCAGCAAAAACAAGACCTGGAGCTGACTGTGGCTCAGATCATGAAATCTATATTGCCAAATTCAGACTTAAATTGAGGAAAGTAGGGAAAACCACTAGACCATTCAGGTATGACCAAAATCAAATCCCTTACAATTATACAGTGGAAGTGACAAACAGATTCAAGGGATTAGATCTGATAGACAGAGTGCCTGAAGATCTATGCACAGAGGTTCATGACATTGTACAGGAGACAGGGATCAAGACCATACCCAAGAAAAAGAAATGCAAAAAGACAAAATGGTTGTCTGAGGACGCCTTACAAATACAAGGTCTTCATGACTCAGATAATCACAATGGTGTCATCACTCACCTCGTGCCAGATATCCTGGAATGTGAAGTGAAGTAGGCCTTAGGAAGCATAACTACGAACAAAGATAGTGGAGGTGATGGAGTTCCAGTTGAGCTATTTCTAATCCTAAAAGATGATGCTGTTAAAATGCTGCACTCAGTATGCCAGCAAATTTGGAAAACTCAGCAGTGGCCACAGGACTGGAAAAGGTCAGGTTTCATTGCAATCCCAAAGAAAGACAATGCCAAAGAATGCTCAAACTACTGCACAATTGCACTCATCTCACACACTAGCAAAATAATGCTCAAAATTCTTGAAGCCAGGCTTCAACAATACCTGAACCCTGAACTTCCAGATGCTTGAGCTGGATTTCTAAAAGGCAGAGGAACCAGAGATCAAATTGCCAACATCTGTTGGATCATCGAAAAAGCAAGAGAACTCCAGAGAAACATCTTGTTATGCTTTCATTGACTATGCCAAAGCCTTTGATTGTGTACATCACAACAAACTGTGGAAAATTCTTTAAGAGATGGGACTACCAGACTACCTGACCTGCCTCCTGAGAAATCTGCATGCAGGTCAAGAGGCAACAGTTAGAACTGGACATGGAAGAACAGACTCGTTCCAAATTAGGAAAAGAGTATGTCAAGGCTGTATATTGTCACCCTGCTTATTTAACTTACATGCACTGTTTATCATGAGAAATGCTGGATTGGATGAAGCACAAGCTGGAATCAATATTGCTGCTAGAAATATCAATAACCTCAGATATGCAGATGACACCACCATTATGGCAGAAAGCAAAGAACTAAAGATCCCCCTGATGAAAATGAAAGAGGAGAGTGAAAAAGCTGGCTTAAAACTCAATACTCAGAGAACTAGATCATGGCATCTAGTCCCATCACTTCATGGCAAATAGCTGGGGAAATAGGGAGAGACTTTATTTTGGGGGGCTCCAAAATCACTGCAGATGGTTACTTCAGCCATGAAATTAAAAGATGCTTGCTCCTTGGAAGAAAAGTTATGACCAACCTAGACAGCATATTAAAAAGCAGAGACGATAGTTTGCCAAGAAAGGTTCCTCCAGTCAAAGCCATGATTTTTCCAGCAGTCATGTACGGATGTGAGAGTTGGACTATAAAGAAAGCTGAGCACAGAAGAAGTGATGCATTTGAACTGTGGTGTTGGAGAAGACTCTTGAGAGTCCCTTGGACAGCAAGGAGATCCAACCAGTCCATCCTAAAGGAAATCAGTCCTGAATATTCATTGGGAGGACTGATGCTGAAGCTGAAACTCCAGTACTTTGGCCACCTGATGTGAAGAACTGACTCATTTGAAAAAATCCTGATGCTGGGAAAGATTGAGTGCCGGAGGAGAAGGGAGACAAGACAGAGATGAGATGATTGGATGAATCACTGATTCAATGGATACGAGTTTGAATAAACTCCGGGATTTGGTGATGGACAAGGAGGCCTGGTGTGCTGCAGTCCATGGGGTCACGAAGAGTTGGACACAATTGAGTGACTAAACTGAACTGAACTCAAGGGAGGGGGAAATTAAAATGTAGACACACATTAAAATATCAATATTACAATGTAATAATATGGAGTTGTCTGAGTAGTGAAGATCAAATTTTGGAAATAGACTTTGTTACATTGCTTCTCTGAGTTTTAATTCTACCAGGAGAGCAACAAGTCTCTCAAAGGTGTTTTTTGGTGAGGGAGACTCTGACAAAACACTGAAATATATACACGACCATGTGTAAAACAGCTAGATAGTGGGAAGTTACTGTAAAACACAGGGAGCTCAGCCCAGCACTCTGTGCTTATATAGAAGTGTAGGGTGGTGGGGGATCGGTGGGAGGGAGACTCCTAGAGGGAGGGGATATTATGGCTGATTCACATTGTTGCACAGCAGAAACCAACACAATACTGTAAAGCAACTATCCTCCAATTAAACGTTTTTTTTAAAAGCAAAATGCTATTTTACAGTTGCATAAATACAATTATTGCTTGAAAATATTCTGAAGCTACAAGTAAAGGAAAATGAGTAGAATTTATCAGTTGCAGGACAAGGATTGCCTAATGGTGACAAATGGAAATGCGGAAAACTTTGGGCTGCAAAGCTGATCTGGTCCACAGGGCCTAGAGCAGAGCCAAGTCAGGTGACACACTCCACCATACAAATTGCTGCAATACTCTTCAGCACAGCTTGCTTTATACATAATATGTAGAGCCCTCCTTTCTTCTTCACCCCTAAACCCAAGTGCCAAATATTATCATCTATACCTTCACAGAGGAATAACAGGTTCTTTGGGTTTCTGCCCACACTTCAGTTAAATACCGAAAGCTGTCAGAACACTCTTTAGTACAATGGTTTCTACTGCTGTATTCAGAGTCCTTGAAATGGAAACAAATCTTTTCTCTTAACAAAGAAATTAAGAAGATAAAAATTGAGTTTAAAGTGGATTTAAAATTGAGGTACCTTTAGAGATGTTTTGTTATTTCAACTCTGTGAAATACAAAAGTTGAAGAAAGATCAATAAAATTTAAAGGAACTATGAAATTGATTTGACTTCATTCAATTCTAAGTGGCAGCCTTAAGTAAGTCTTTCTCTTTCTTATAAATTATCTTGAGCAGAGCTCTTTATGAAATAACTTGCCATTTGCTGAAATCCTGCCTTGGTGTTTTACTCTGTTAGTGAATATCTTCCATTAAGGTTGAGTCAATTACAGAGCACAGATGTTGTTTAAAATGTTTTGCTTCTTGCTGCCACAAAGTTCAAATGTATGAGAGAACTTTGTTTGGGTTGACCGAGTTTTTGTCTTGAGATACTTGAAGTCTTGGAGAAGACTTTTGAAGCCCCTGATGCTCATCCTTACACCCCTCTTCAGGCTACAGCTGAGCAAGTAATAAATTAACTTCAAGGATTTTTCACATGGTGTAGTATTTCTCTATCTAGTGGCACAGTGCATAGTAACAAAGGAATTTTGCAGCACAAATTGTTCATTTTGCCTCAATTTGCAAAATTAATATAAGATAAACAGTAACTTAAGTCAATCTCTCAACTTACTACAGAGCTAACAATTTAATTTTTACTAATAGATTTTCATGCAGTTTACATTTAATTGCATAGGATTCTGTTGGTTTGACATTTCTTTGGCTAGAGTCTTTCTGGCCAGAATATTTTATAGTATTCTGATCATATTTTCACATGTTGATTTCATGTGTTATAGTGTATATCATATTTCTATTTCCTCTCTGGATACTAACTTCAACATTTTAGAATGATCAACCAGTTACAAATCCTATCTGAGAGGAGACAAAGAAAATAATGAAGAAAAGTATCAATACACTTTATACTCTTGATGAGAGATAAACATTTCTGAGACATAATCCCAAGTAGATTAACATTCAATTTCCATAAATGTGAACTAGAACAGTGAGAGTAGGGACACAAACTCCCGCAACTAGGGATTTCCCACAATTGGTCTATTTTGTGTACATTGGTCTCATTTGTGTACAAACATAGTGTTCCTGTCAGCAATGGATAGATTGTTATTCAATTCAGCCTCATATGTGAGTATAAATTAATATGCCTGACAATTTCTAAAGGTAACTTAGTGAAGCCCTTGACAAATATGATTTAAAAGTCTATGAATAAGATGTGATTTCAGGCCACTCTCCCTTCCCCTTACTAATGGAGTACTGTGACAGCAGAGATTCTCCAGAAGAGCAAGAATAACCTATGTCACATAGACTCAACTTGAGAACACTGTATTTTCAAAGCAGATTTACTTTCCTGGTTCAGTTTACTTGAGGTGAACAGTCAAATGTGTTGGTTCCCCTTGGAGACTGAAACCTGAACTTTGTTGGATGCCAGGATAAATGACCCTTTTATTGCTGTTTCTGTGGGTCACTGTCCACAGCACTGATGGGCTGTATTTGTTTTCAAATGAGAGCTAACTGTACAGTCTGGCTGTCCTAAATATATTAAACAATAATAATTTTTATTAATTCCATTGTTCTTAATATACTGAACACTTTCAAAATGATTTCAGTTGACTCAATAAATTGGTGAGACCTTAAACTTGACCATTAAAAAAAAACAATTTGAGAAGTTTTTATTATTTATTAATGACCATAAAAATCACCTTTCTTTATAAAATGATACTTTTCCCCTAAGAGTCATCCAAAGGAGGATTCTACTAATGATTATCAAAATGCATAGTGCTTTTTAAAATTTCATGTACTCTGAGATTATTCTAATTTCCACTCTGTTTGCCAGCATTTAATTGTTTCATTATATAAATAGAGGAATATCCTCTTCAGGTACACATCAGTCAAATCCCTAAGAATGTCATGATTTATTAGCTATTACCTTAGTCTCCAATTGGAAGAAACACTGTTGCCTAGTACAGTAATTATGCCTCCCTTACTTCTCACAGCTAAGTTCTGCTTCCCAAGCTATGCCATTCTGGATTCCCATCCTTCCCATCGAGAGTGGGCACCTAATTACATAGCAACACTTCTTACTGTCTCTGGACTGCAGTCACTAGCCATCACTTCTTTCTTCAAAGTTCAGATGTTTCACTTATTAAGGCATTCTTTACCATATCAATAATAATTTTAAAATGTCTTCTGGGCTTATTTCATAAAAATAGAAAGATTGTTTTTTCCTAGGCATTACAGAATCAATTTATTCTAACTTTTCAACTCCTAAGGCTTCTGAGTCCCTCTTCAACACTCTGTCAAATGTACAATATCTCAGTCTCATTTATGGTCAACTGTTGTCATGCTCAGGCTTCAAGGAGCCATTCCATAAAATTATTAGGTAAATTTACAGCTATTTTTGCCAATATTTCATATCCTGAGTCATGGCTAAATACCTTCCTGAATAAATTCTCTTCTGCTTAGCTTTATCTTTTCATCTGCTGCTCTTTATGATCCATGACCACACATATGTGCTCAGTGGCTGGTGGTTCATATTTTGAGGTGTCCTGGTTTACTATAGGATTGCTTTCCAGTCCATTTGGAATGTGCTGAAAGCTGATTCTGGTTATTGGGTTGGAGGCAATAGGTGGTGCTGGATTTCAGGAGAACAGTATTTTACTGGACATGTGCTTAGGTGAGGTCTTTGCAGAATCTCCATGCAAAGGGGAACCTATGGTAAGTGGCAAGGGACTGTCTGTACTAGGCAAGAGGGGTAAGAAGAATTTGAAGAATCTCAGGTTTACCCACTTGCATTTTCCAAATCTAATCAATGTTTCTATCATGATGCTAGCATTAACATCAACAACCTTTAGAGGCTGCTAATTTAATACCCATGAAGGTTTGATAACCGTATGATCCTGTACCTAGACCTGAATTTGATCATAATCTGTGAGTCGATATCATACTGGGATTTTTTTTTTCCTTTGGGAACTTTTTAAAATTGTAGAGAATCTATGGGGTTTAGAACATTTCTATGTGTAGCACTAGAGCCAGACATCCTGGAATGTGAAGTCAAGTGGGCCTTGGAAAGCATCACTATGAACAAAGCTAGAGGAGGTGATGGAATTCCAGTTGAGCTATTTCAAATCCTGAAAGATGATGCTGTGAAAGTGCTGCACTCAATATGCCAGCAAATTTGGAAAACTCAGCAGTGGCCACAGGACTGAAAAAGGTCAGTTTTCATTCCAATCCCAAAGAAAGGCAATGCCAAAGAATGCTCAAACTACCACACAATTGCACTCATCTCACATGCTAGTAAGGTAATTCTCAAAATTCTCCAAGCCAGGCTTCAGCAATACATGAACCATGAACTTCCAGATGTTCAAGCTCGTTTTAGAAAAGGCAGAGGAACCAGAGATCAAATTGCCAACATCCACTGGATCATGGAAAAAGCAAGAGAGTTCAGGCTATGGTTTTTCCAGTGGTCATGTATGGATGTGAGATTTGGACTGTGAAGAAAGCTGAGCGCTGAAGAATTGATGCTTTTGAACTGTGGTGTTGGAGAAGACTCTTGAGAGTCCCTTGGACTGCAAGGAGATCCAACCAGTCCATTCTAAAGGAAATCAGTCCTGGGTATTCATTGGAAGGACTGATGCTAAAGCTGAAACTCCAGTACATTGGCCACCTCATGCGAAGAGTTGACTCATTGGAAAAGACTGATGCTCAGAGCAACTGAGGGCAGGAGAAGAAGGGGACGACAGAGGATGAGATGGCAGGATGACATCACTGACTCAATGGACATGAGTTTGAATAAACTCTGGGAGTTGGTGATGGACAGGGAGGCCTGGCATGCTGTGATTCCTGGGGTCACAAAGAGTCAGACACGACTGAGCGACTGAACTATTAAATCTCATCAAAGTTTGAGGAATTCTCCAGTGAAACTATCTAGGGTCTAGAGATTTTTTTCTGGGGGAATAAATGATAGCTATATGGATTAAATCAAATTTACTCAATCATATTAAGTGAGTTATAGTAATTTGTGTAGTTCAATGAAAGGCTTATTTAATCTAAGTTGTCAAATTTACATGTATAGAACTTTCCATATCTTTTAAAAAATCACTCATTTTTGGCTGTGTGAGGTCTTCAGCATTGCATGCAGGCTCTCTCTAGTAGTGATGAGCAGGAGCTACTCTTCATTGTGGTGCACGAGTTCTTGTTGTGTCGGTTTCTCTGTTGAGGAGCTTAGGTTCTAGGTGCACAGGCTTCAGTAGTTGCCGCACTCGGGCTCAATAGCTGTAGCTCACAGGTTCTAGAGCACATGGGCTTAGATGCTCTGGAGCAAGTGGACTTTTCTCAGATCAAGGATGGAACCCATACTCCCTGAACTGGCAGGTGGATACTTAAACGCTGAACCACCAGCGAAGTCTTCATCTTTTTGATGTCTTGCAGTTCCGTAGTGATATCCTCTGTTGCAGTGATAATACTGGCACACTGTGTTTGTCCTTCTCTTTTTTGTTCAGTCTTGCTAGACATTTGTCACTTTTATTGATTAAAAAAAACAGATCTTTTTTTATTGGTTTTCTCTATTTTTTATTTTTAAATTAATTGACTTTTGCCCTTATCTTTATCATTTTTATCTTTCTGCTAGGTTTACTTTTGTTTTGCTCTTCTTCTCTATGTCCATGAGGTAGGAGTTTAGATTATTTTCTAATTTACAATTTTTATATTTTGGGGTGTAAGTTTCCTTGTCACTGATTGTGATGCAGCCCATAAATTTTGATATGTTGTATTTTCCTTTATATGATGTATCTTTAATATTTTGTCTGGGACTTTGTCTTTTAATTGGAGATTATGTAGTAGTGTTTTGTTTAACTAAAAATGTTCATTAAATGAAATGTATTAAGCTGCAGATCCTGTGCTCTAGTAGAGACTATGAGAATGGGACACTGAGTAATTTCACATAATATGATGATACGAGTTGGAATTAATCTGTTGCTAGATTATAATCCCATTAAAGTGTGATTTTGTAAACCACAGGCAAAGAAATATTTTTCCAGTGGCTAGATCTGTGAGCCGGATGCTTGAACATCCACTTCATACTGAAGAAAATTAATAGATATATATAATGCATTAACTTCTGGATAAAAATTAATACCTCGTCTAGTTGGTCAGAAGTATGAAAAAAATTACTGAAGTATTAAAGAAGGGGAAAGTATTAAAGAAGGGAAAGTATGTGGATAAACCTACATAAATATGCAGAAAGACTTCAGATCTTTGTATCCTGAGTAAACGACTACCAGAAAGCAGCCACCGTAGAGTAAACTGTCAACAATCAGATGGACAGAAACTCTGGAAGTTACTCCCTGGCTCTTTAGTGTGAATGGATCTTTGAACAGACTGATCATAGTGGCATACTTGAAACTATGTATGAATCTAGCAACATGAGCTCCCCTACCTACTGTGATGTAGCCACTGCCACTGATGAATACCCAAACCACTAGCAGCAGAGATTGATGTTGAACCCTTGATTTGGTACAATTCCTCCATAAAGCCATATTAACGGATGGCAGGCTGATTACACTGGACCATTTTTACCATGGTAGAGAGAACACCATTTCTTTACTACGCCAGATACATACTCTCCATATAAACCTTTGTCTTTTCTATTTTCAGTGCCAGCACCCACACCTAAACCTAAGATTATACAAAATATCAGATTTTTTAAGTCATAAGATTCTATAATACTGCTTCAGTTCAAGGAACATTAAATAAGAAAGATGTAATATTAACAGATACATGACCAAAAGATCTACTGGAGAAGCAACCAGATAGACAGATGCTTTGAGCTGTTCTTCGAAGATACAACTGTTGTATCAGCTTAGCTTGAAAATAAGATCTTGAATATTATCTTCTAGGATGTGGTATATGATCTAAATCAATGGCCTATATATGAATCTGTGTCTTGGACAGCTAGAATGGACGAGTCTAAAACCTATGGGTGGAGATTCCTTAAAAAATTGCAAATAGAACTGCCTTATGACCCAGCAATCCCACTGTTGGGCATACACACCGAGGAAACCAGAATTGAAAGAGACACGTGTACCCCAATGTTCATCACAGCACTGTTTATAATAGCCAGGACATGGAAACAACCTAGATGTCCATCAGTGGACGAATGGATAAGAAAGCTGTGGTACATATACACAATGGAGTATTACTCAGCCATGAAAAAGAATACATTTGAATCAGTTCTAATGAGGTGGATGAAACTGGAGCCGATTATACAGAGTGAAGTAAGCCAGAAAGAAAAAAACACCAATACAGTATGCTAACACATATATATGGAATTTAGAAAGATGGTAATGATAACCCTGTATGCGAGACAGCAAAAGAGACACAGATGTATAGAATGGACTTTTGGATTCTGTGGGAGAGGGGGAGGGTGGGATGATTTGGGAGAATGGCAATGAAACATGTATAATATCATGTAAGGAAAGAATCGCCAGTCTATGTACGATACAGGATACAGGGGGCTTGGGGCTGGTGCACAGGGATGATCCAGAGACATGATATGGGGTGGGAGGGGGGTTCAGGGTTGGGAACCATAGCAGATTCATGTCAATGCATGGCAAAACCAATACAGTATTGTAAAGCAAAATAAAGTAAAAAATAATAATAATAATAATAAAAAACCTATGGGTACAAGAGGAATGACTGACCTCTCTATCATAGTTAACAACCTTACTCATGGATTTTAAACTTTCTATTCCCAAATCTTCAATTTCACCTTGGATAAAGGCCTTGATTCTCTGTAAGGCACAGGGGAAGTACTTCCACCAGATAATGCAACGAAGGTTTTACTCTGCTGATAGCTGAAACTATCACTTGATTACTTCTGGCTTCTCATGCAGAGATACTAGTACACAAAAATGGAGTTACTTTACTAGAAATGGAAACTGGCTTTGATTACCAGAGAGACCTATAGTTAAAACTGTGCACTGGAGGAAGGAAAAGTAGATCAGGATCCCAGGTGATTCAATAGGACATCATTTGATATTTCCATGACCACTATGATATTTGCCCAACTGAGAAACTAGACACTCAGTTTGAATTTAATATCTAGGTCATTTCAGCAAACAAGCAAACCAGATGAGAGGAAGCAATGCCCAAGGAAGAGAGCAATCTTGAATGGGTGGTGGAAGAGGGAGATGATAAAAATCAATCTTGGTTCTAGGGCTCCCTGCAGCTTTGTAGACTATAGTTTCATCTTGCTAAAATTTGTTGTTATCTTTAGAGATAGAACCTGTGCAGTCCTTGTTAGAAAAGGTACAAAGATATCCTATTCTCACATGAGAGCAAGATATTAGAATCTGCAAGATGATCTGAAAGCCACAAGAGATGGACTATACCAGAATCAGTTTGTCGCCTCTTCAGAAATTGGCTTTGTGTTTATTGGAGAATCCTGAGTGCTAGTACATTTATTTCCTCTCCAGACACTACTTAACTTTAGCAGCCTGCACAGGGTAAATCCTGAAACTTGGCATAGAACCTATTTCTATCATCAAAGAATGCGACACAACAACTCAGATACTAAAGTGTCATGAACTTCACTCTCATGGTCTTTGTTCTCTTCTACCTCTTTATAACTCTTTGAAAGAGCTCATACTACGATACAATTGAGCTCATTTCACATTCTAGCAAGATTATGCTCAAAATCCTTTAAACAAGGCTTCAGCAATACATGAAACAAGAACTTCCAGATGTACAAGCTGGGTTTAGAAAAGGCAGAGGAACCAGAGATCAAATGGCCAACATACATTGAATCATGGAGAAAGCAAGGGAGTTTCAGAAAAAAATCTACTTCTGCTTTATTAACTACGTGGAAGCCTTTTACTGTGTGGATCACAACAAACTGCGCAAAATTCTTAAAGAGCAGGGAGTACCAGACCACCTTACCTGTCTCCTGAAAAACCTTTAAGCAGGTCAAGAAGCAACAGTTAGAACCATACATGGAACAACTGACTAGTTCAAAATTGGGAAAGGAGTATGACAAGGCTGTATATTGTCACCTTGTTTATTTAACTTCTATGCAGAGTACATCATGTGAAATGCTTGGCTGGATCTAAAGAGGAACTAAAGAGCTTCTTGATGAGGGTAAAAGAGGAAAGTGAAAAAGCTGGCTTGAAACTCAACATTCAAAAAACTAAGATCATGGCATCCGGTCACATCACTTCATGGCAAATAGAAAGGTAAAAACTGGAAGCAGGGACAGATTTTATTTTCTTGGGCTCTAAAATCACTGTGGTTGCTGACTGCAGCCATGAAAAAAGATGCTTGCTCCTTGGAAGAAAAGCTGTGACAAACCTAGAGAGCATATTAAAAAGCAGAGACATCATTTTGCTGACCAAAGTCCACATAGTCAAAATTATAGTAGTCATGTACAGATTTGAAAGCTGGACCTTAAAGAAGGCTGAGTGCTGAAGAATTGATGCTTTTGAACTGTGGTGTTGGAGAAGACTCTTGAGAGTCCCTTGGACTGTAAGGAGATCAACCCAGTCAGTCCTAGAGGAAATCAACCCTAAATATTCATTGGATGGAATTATGCTGAAGCTCCAATACCTTGGCCACCTGAGGCAAAGAGCTGACTCTTTGTAAAAGAACCTGATGCTGGCAGTGATTAAAGGTAAAAGGAGAAGGGGCCAGCAGAGAATGAGATGGTTAGAAAGCGTTACTGACTCAATGGACATGAATCTGAGCACTCTCCAAGAGATAGTGGAGGACAGAGGATCCAGGGTGCTACAGTTCATGAGGTTCAGACATGGGGTTCAGTCCAGGAGTCAGACATGACTTAGCAACAGAACAACAATAATATTTATATGTAAGTATACATTTCCTTCAATAAATTAATTGTCAAAGGTTTTGTTGAGCATGAAGCCATGATATATTACAGGAGACCTAAGAAACTGATAGTTGAATTTTAGGGTCCTAGAATATGAGCTAAATGGGAGTGGTGAGAGCTAATGTTTAATAATTAAAAATAGGGCAGGTTGTCAGATAGCACAGAATTATTTATACCATTTAAGAATTTTAACTTGGCTATTGGGAAATAGAAATGTTGAGAGATAATACATAATGTGTTAAGTAAGTAAACAGTAGCTTTCATATTTTAGATATATGATAGGACAATGTATATACCCTGAAAAGAAAGATTCATACCTTCTACTGAGAATGACTGAGGGATCTTAAGCAACAGGCAATAATATAAATTTCATTTTGGAAAAACCATGGTAACAATATGAAGAATGGATGTAGCTTTGGGAGGAGGTGGCAAAACTGTAAATAAGAAATCATTTGACAATATTTATGATCAAATGAAGAGATGACATGAGCTTGAATCAAGGCTTTAGAATAGAGAGCTGAAGAAAGGAGCTAAGAGGGACTATTAGGCAGATAATATGGAGAAATGTGTAGGACTACTTGGATAAAAAGGAAAATCATTATCACCATTAAACATTATAGAGAACTTCCTTTGTGTTAGCTATTGCACTAAACACTTCGCATGAATAAAATATTTTTGGTTAATCTTGGTTTGGTGACCAGATGGCAGTTCCATTAATAATAATTCAACATATCTGGGAAAAAGTAAATTAAAGGTAAATCCCACTTATCTCATCTAGTAGCAAAAAGTTTGACAACTTATTTGAATCTCAGTTTTTATCAACTGGCCTATCTAGCAAAATCACTATGATGTTCAGTAAGTTCAGTTCAGTTGCTCAGTCATGTCCAGCTCTTTGTAACCCCATGGACTACAGCACACCAGGCCTCCCTGTCCATCACCAACTCCTGGAGTTTACTCAAACTCATGTCCACTGAATCGGTGATCCATCCAACCATCTCATCTCTGTTGTCCCCTTCTCCTCCCACCTTCAATCTTTTCCAGCATCAGGATCTTTCCAAATGAGTCAGTTCTTCACATCAGGTGGCCAAAGCACTGAAGTTTCAGCTTCAGCATCAGTCCTTCCAATGAATATTCAGGACTGATTTCCTTTGGGAGGGACTGGTTGGATCTCCTTGCTGTCCAAGGGACTCTCAAGAGTCTTCTCCAACACCACAGTTCAAAAGCATCAATTCTTCAGTGCTCAGCTTTTTTTATAGTCCAACTCTCACATCCATACATGACTACTGGAAAAACCATAGCTTTGACTAGATGGACCTTTGTTGACAAAGTAATGTCTCTATTTTTAAAATATGCTGTCTAGGTGATGTTTAGTGTACATAAAAACAGAATGCACCAAGACACACACTAGGCACCCAAAATATATTATTGCCTTCACTCCCTTCCTTCTATCTTCTAACCTGAAAAATACAACTACAAGCAAAAGTACCAATATTTTGGCAAAAGCCTTTAATCATAATATTAAATTCTAGGTTTTTAACATTACACCATGGTTTTCAAACTTGGGTTCATCATGGCAGTTCTAGCCATTGCTGCTGCTGCTGCTGCTGCTGCTGCTGCTAAGTAACTTCAGGCGTGTCCAACTCTGTGTGACCCCATAGACGGCAGCCCACCAAGCTCCCCTGTCCCTGGGATTCTCCAGGCAAGAACACTGGAGTGGGTTGCCATTTCCTTCTCCAATGCATGAAAGTGAAAAGTGAAAGTGAAGTCGCTCAGTCATGTCCGACTCTTCGTGACCCTATGGATTGCAGCCTACCAGGCCCCCCTGTTCATAGGATTTTCCAGGCAAGAGTACTGGAGTAGAGTGCCATTGCCTTCTCCGCTAGCCATTGCTACTGAATAGTTTCAACTTGTTTTTGGCTAAAGTTTTATGGGAATAATATAGTAAAAAAATATTGTGCATTGTCTGAAACAGTAGCAAAGCTGTTGCTGCTACTGTTTGCTAAGTTGTGTTCAACTCTTTGCAACCACATGAACTGTAGCCCTGCCAGGCTCCTTGGCCCATGAAATTCTCCAGGCAAGAATACTGGAGTGGGTTGCCATTTCCTTCTCCAGGGGATCTTCCTGACCCAGGAATTGAACTCATATTTCCTGAATTGACAGGTGGATTCTTTACCACTGAGCCACCTGGAAAGCCCTATAGTAAAGCTACTGTAAAATTATATCCTAAGAGCCACAGGACACATTTATTGCTGCTTATCTTATAGATTTTATTCTTTTTTGTAAATCAAAGCAGAGCTTTGGATTAGTCTAAATCATTATGTATCTAGCTCTATGTCTTACTGTAATTGTGATTTGTGTTTATCTTTTTTCTTCTCTTCCTTTCCTTTCCCCTTCCTTTCTCTCTTCCTTCTCTCCTTCTGTCCTTTCTTTCTCTCTCTCTTTTTTTTTTTTTTGATTTAACATCTCATTAGCTGGGTCGATCACTGTTCTATGGACTAAACTTTTTATTTAAATTTACCAACAGTCTGGCTGTTATGAAAATATGAGACACTATAAAGCATCCTCACTGGGTGGGTAGCACTGCTTAATTGTGCAGAGCATGGATTCAATCTCCTTGAAAGCACTTCTGCCTTGTCTGTGATATTTGCTATTATTGCCAAGTAAATTATGTCTGTGTCTCTAGCACATGAAAATGTGCAGAATACAGTACATTTGTTTGGTGCTTTATTGCTGAAATGCTCATGACCTTGGCTGAGGACAAACTGATAGTTTTTACAAATAACATTCTTCCTCTGCCTATGAGTCTCTGGAGGGAAGAAAAAATGTCCTGTGGAATCCCTGGAAATTATCAACTCACTTCTGAGATCTTAGCCACTGACTTCAAAGATGCCATCATCTCTTCAGAGATTACCAGATTCTATGAATATAGCAAGTTTTCTCTGAGATTGTAATATCAATTTTGGAACTTGACTACATTTGTAGTATTCTGACCTTGTGACCAATTAGTGTGAAGGTCCTTGACCTCCATGCCACAGATTGGTATGTCTGTACTGTCGGGTCAGTGACAATATTAGATTAGAAATAAAGTGTACTGTACATGTAATGTGCTTATATCACCCTGAAACTATCTCTTAGACCCTCGCTCCATGAAAAAATTGTCTTCCACAAAATTGGTCCCTGTGCCAAAAAGGTTGGGGATGTTGAATTAGCATGCTTATCATCACTGACTAAATCACACACAAAACATTATTCCGAAAACAACCAAGTCCTGGAAATTTACTGACAGTAGACTAAGTTAGCCACTCCATGCTCCCTGAGGCAGACATTCTAGAGATAATGAGGAAATTTCCAGGGTAAAGTCCATATCATAAATTGTCAGGTATTAGAAAGGAAAGTAAAAACTTGAACTCAAATTATTCCTAGAGACTTCAGACCAGCAATATTTTGCTTGATACTAACTGGAAATTTTCAAGTGTAAAATATCACATCTATGCTGAAAAATACAGGCAGCCTGCCTATTTGATTAACATATTTATGCAAAGATTATAGATTTAGAAGTTATAATACTGATAAATAAATATCTCTCCTGAGAAACCTAACCTCATCATTTAATCTATTTTGAGCATGAAATTAGTTTCATCTTACTTTATTCTCAAACGAAAGTAGTTAATCAGATTTTTATATCAAATGATTGGTCTTTTTTTTTAAAGGAAACTGCATGTATACTGTATATATTTAACAAGGTGTGCTCAGCTGCTCAGTCATATTCAACTCTTTGGGGCCCCATGGACTATACCCACCAGGCTCCTCTGCCCTTGGAATTCTCCAGGCAAGAATACTGGAGTGAGGTGCCATTACCTACTCCAGGGGTTCTCCCCAACCCAGATATTAAAACCCCATCTCTTGCATCTCCTGATTTGGCAGGTTGATTCTTTACCACTATCATTACCTGGGAAGCATATATACATTCTCTCTCTCTCTCTCTATATATATATATATATGTATATACACACACACATATATATATATATATACACACACACATGCATGAATGCTAGCTTTTATTATTATTATTATTGAATTATACTTAAATATTTCATCAAAACATTTTTAACCAAGAGGGTCTGACTCATTAAGAAAACTTTTGATGAAAGATTATTAATCTTTCTCTGGATTTTTAATGGTAGAGTGAAAGAGAAGAAAAAGAGATCTTTCTGTTTGTATTAGTATTAAATAATTGCCTTGTCTAGGTACAGCTTAAATAACTAATTGTAGATGGTGTTGAATGCAGACTGTTCTTGTCTTATTCAATGAGAATTTAGCCACAATAACAAGTATATTACGTTCCTGCTAAAGGAAACTTTATGTTTTTGGAAGTGACAAGTCATGGAGCACCATCTTGAATTCTGTCTTGTGTTTGTTTCTTTTTTGGTCTAAAGGGTATGATCGTACTACAGTGTACCAGCATGAAATATCAGAGCCAATACCCACAAGGTACATTTAAGATATATATTGATGTCAATTGTATGGCAAAACCAATACAATATTGTAAAGTAATTAGCCTCCAATTAAAATAAATAAATTTATATTAAAACAAGATATATATTGAGTGAGAACTATTAAAATAAACAGTAGAGTCAACCTGCTTTTCCTGAAGTGAACTGTGGGTAAAAACAATTCTGGGGGTAGGAAGCAGAATCGCTGTATGTTTATTAATACTGCTATCTTATAAAACTTTTATTTCTTTCAACTGTTTAACCTAGGATAAGAATAACTGCTAATAAATCTACCCAGCAAACAAATTATTTTCTTGATTTTGTAGAAGAGTTCCTCATTTGGTTAAGAAATCAATTACATTTTCTATAATATGTGCCTGAATATAATAGACTTTTCATATTATAGTTCTATAATTAGTGCATTTTAATTATATTTCACTCAGGTTTATAAAAGTGTAACTAAAATATATACTATAGCATACAGTCTTCATTTTCAATGTACCGCTATTAAGCTAAAATGTAAAAGAAACTGAATCAACAGCAGAATTTTTTTTTTTGCCTGTGTCTTGGTGTTTCACAATATTATCACATCTCCAAAAAGGATATAAGGACACCTATGGGTAGCTATCAAAATAGTTATCAGTTCAGTTCAGTCACTCAGTCGTGTCTGACTCTTTGTGTCCCCATGGACTGCGGCACGCCAGGACCCCCTGTCCATCACAAGCTCCCAGCATTTACTCAAACTCATGTCCATTGAGTCAGTGATGCTATCCAACCATCTCATCCTCTGTTGTCCCCTTATCCTCCTGCCTTCAATCTTTCCCAGCATCAGGGTCTTTTCCAATGAGTCAGTTCTTCGCATCAGGTGGCCAAAGTATTGGAGTTTCAGCTTCAACATCAGTCCTTCCAAAGAACACCCAGGACTGATCTCCTTTAGGATGGACTGGTTGGATCTCCTTGCAGTCCAAGGGACTCTCAAGAGTCTTCTCCAACACCACAGTTTAAAAGCATCAATTTTTTGGTGCTCAGTTTTGTTTATATTCCAACTCTCACATCCATACATGACCACTGGAAAAAACATAGCCTTAACTAGATGGACCTTTGTTGGCAAAGTAATGTCTCTGCTTTTGAATATGCTGTCTAGGTTGGTCATAAATTCAGTTAGAGCTTTTACATTACATAAGCTAAATCTTGGTTAGTGGTGTTGATGTATTATTTTCTATCAAAGGTATATTATTTCTTTTAAGTGTATATTATTTTCCTTTCAAGCTATTTCATTATATCACCAATATTCTTATTTTAACCAGTATATTGGAACCCCATATATCTTTGAAAGAGTCCCAAACATAATTTTTAAGCAGTCTAAAAAAATACCTTCTTTTTTTTAAGAGAGATTATGATACAAAATCAATTTCAGAATTGAGCTGCAAAAACTTATTGGACCACATGAGCAAGTTTCAATCAAGAATATATAGAGGGGCCAGGAAAAGCATATAGCTTTTTAGGTAGTGTTGGCGAGTGGCATATGACACCACTTTACAAAAATCCTTCCTTTAGGCTACCTTAATGGTGCACAGACTAACACACAGGAAAAAAGAGAGATTTAGCTTATTCACCTATGCAGAAAAAATATTTCTTTGGTTTTGGAATTATGTCCAAGTGCCTGTTAGTCTGATCCCTGCATTTAGGCAGAATCCAGAAAACTACCTCTTTACTCATCAACAAGCTTATTCTCTTGGATTCTGTGTAAAGGTCTCCCGTTCCAAAACACCATCCAATTATTCTCCTCTTGCATGCATGCCAAGTTGCTTCAGTCATGTCCAGCTTTTTGTGACCCTATGGACTCAGCTTTTTTGAGTGTCTATGGACTTAGGTTCCTGGTGTTCATAAACAAAGAATGGGATGCTTTTACAGACAAAGCAGGGTTATCAGCAATGTGATGATATTCTGTGTATATAAGATCATGGCACCAACTAGGAAGGAAATAAAAACCTGAGCATTACCTTCAAAGATTTTGTAAAAGAATTTGACTGGCTCTGGTATGGAGAATTTGTGCTACAGATTCTGCCGTACACAATATAAATGTAGCAAGAGATATATACAGATTCAGGACCATCAGATAAGCCGATATATGCAATACACTAAATCTAAGACAGAGCAAGGCAAAGGACTTTGTGTTGAATTTGCTAGGTATCATAGCTCAGAATCTACTTACTTTTTTAAATATGTAGGAATTCTCAATACAAACAAAGCTTTTACAGTAGTCAAATCAAATTATGGTAATGAAATTATTTATAAATTATGAAATCATTTATACATATTAGTTGCTATAACATGGGTAAGGACATAACACCCAGTGGGGAGCTGTGGAAAAATACCTATACTTGAAACCCACCTCCAGAAATCCTGATGAGACTAGTTTGGGATACAACTGCACATCCTCAGATCTCCCAGTAATTCAAATGTATGCTTAAAGGTGAGAGTCTCATTTTGAGTATGCAATCTGCTAAGTAATTTGCCTATATTATTTCTAATGCCAGCTATGACTAAAAGTAATTATTATTATTCTCATTCTTAAGACTGAGAAAAGTGAAAAGTGGTGAAATTAAGAAAAATTTCCAAGTCCACATTGGTAACAAATATAAGATCAGGATCTGAACCCAGGTATTTCATATCTGTCTTCATACAAACTCTGGTGATTTGCTCATGTCATACCACACAATACATATATGAAAACTGTGTTTCCTAGATAAAATAAAAAATCAGCCACTTAAATGTGCAGGACTTTGTTGTTATGCATTGTTAGTACAATGTGATTTGCCACAATCACTTTGGAAAGACATTTGCAGAGTCTGCAAAAAGATTCATCACTGGTTTATAATAACTAACCATAATTGCATGTTTAGCTTATGATGATCTACTCTCAGGCGCTACATGTGGATTATCTCATTTACATATCACAAAATTTTATAACATAGATATTATTATCCCTGTTTTCCAAAAAATATGAAAACATTTTGCAAAAAATGCTTTGTGAGCTTAATAACTACCTGAAAATAATGCAATCAATGGCAGAACATAATTCAAACCCAGCAGCCTGCAGTTTGACCCTATTCTCTTTTAACCAAGTAATTTTATTCAGGAAACAATTCTAAATTTAAAAAAATTAAGCTGTGTACATAAGTGTGATTATTATAATATTATTTCTTAATGGTAAAAAACCTTTTTGGAAAAAGACAAAATGTTCAACAGTATTGTTAGTAAATTATGGTAAAATATTTGCAATGAATAGTACACACCTATTAAAACCATGAACAAATGTATTTGAAGTCACTACTTCTGCTGCATAATTTATAGGAAACTGAAAAGACTGTCTTCTTTACTTGTACCAAGAAAAATCCAGATAATCTGTTGAATCATGACCTCATTGAACTCATGAGAGAACTGAGGATAGCAAACTTGTGTTTACTGATTCCAAAGATGCACAAGACCTCCCAAGGAGAGACAGGACATGTACTGTGCGGCAACTTTGGCAGAGGAAGGTGGAAAGAAGTGACTGCCATATAATGGGTAAAAAGAAACTAACATCTTAGTATAAATTCTTAAAGGTCAAATGTTGCCAACTTGTCAGACTGGATATTTTGGGGCCTCATACAAGGGTAATTCACACTCACTTGAAAGAACATCTGCGTATTCACCAGACACTCCTTTAGTATAATACATAACACTAGAAAAATTTGGTTGCTGTTATTTTGATTTTGATTTTTTGATTTTGGTAAATTTGATTTTGGTTGCTGCTATTGTGTTAGTGCCAAGCAAAAGAAGGAAATCAATTCATATGATTAGCAGGCAAATGCTTTTGATGTCATTAACATTATTGTTCATTATAATGTGTGAATCATATCATTTCATGATTTTGGTGTTTGCTCCTATTTTATATTATATCAACTTTAGGTAGCACAGTTAGAGGTACCTGCCTTACCAAAGGCAAAATGCTGATTTTTTGCTAAAACACTTTAATTTTTTAGAGCAGTTTTAGATTCACAGCAAAATTGAGGGGGAAGTACAGAAATGTCCCATATACTCTAGGCCTTTACACATATATAACTTCTCCCATTAACAAAATCACTTAACAGATTAGTAAGGATGAAGCTACACATAAACATGATAATCACCCAAAGTTCACAGTTTACATTACGATTCAATCTTGGTGTTATCCATTTTATGGGTAAGGATAAATGTATGATTATCTATATCCATCATTATAGTATCACATGGAGCATTTTCATGCCCTAAAAATCCACTATGCTCTGCCTAGTCATCCCTCACTACCCTCTCTTCTTACTACCCTCTCCCCTTCAACCTCTCTCCCTACGTAAAACCTCTGGCAGCCACAGGCTTTTTTTTTTTTTTTTTTTTTTTTACTTTATTTTGCTTTACAATACTATATTGGTTTTGCCATACATTGACATGAATCCGCTATGGTTCCCAATCCTGAACCCCCCTCCCACCCCATATCATCTCTCTGGGTCATCCCCGTGCACCAGCCCCAAGCATCCTGTATCCTGCGTTGAACATAGACTGGTGATTTGTTTCTTACATGATAGTATACATGTTTCGATGCCATTCTCCCAAATCATCCCACCCTCTCCCTCTCCCACAGAGTCCAAAAGTCCATTCTATACATCTGTGTCTCTTTTGCTGTCTTGCATACAGGGTTATCATTACCATCTTTCTAAATCCCATATATATGTGTTAGTATACTGTATTGGTGTTTTTCTTTCTGGCTTGCTTCACTCTGTATAATCGGCTCAGGTTCATCCACCTCATTAGAACTGATTCAAATGTAGTCTTTTTCATGGCTGAGTAATACTCCATTGTGTATATGTACCTCAGCTTTCTTATCTATTCATCTGCTGATGGACATCTAGGTTGTTTCCATGTCCTGGCTATTATAAACAGTGCTGCGATGAACATTGGGGTACACGTCTCTTTCAATTCTGGTTTCCTTGGTGTGTATGCCCAGCAGTGGGATTGCTGGGTCATAAGGCAGTTCTATTTGCAATTTTTTAAGGAATCTCCATACTGTTCTCCATAGTGGCTGTACTAGTTTGCATTCCCACCAACAGTGTAAGGGGGTTCCTTTTTCTCCACACTCTCTCCAGCATTTATTGCTTGTAGACATTTGGATCACAACCATTCTGACTGGTGTGAAATGGTACCTCATTGCGGTTTTGAAGTGAGCATCTTTTCATGTGTTTGTTAGCCATCCGTATGTCTTCTTTGGAGAAACATGTGTTTAGTTCTTTGGCCCATTTTTTGACTGACAAACAACTAATCTTAAAAATATACAAGCAACTTATGCAGCTCAATTCCACAGGCTTTTTTTTAACAGTCTTCATAATTTTGCCTTTTCCTGAATGTCATATAGATGGAATCCTCCAGTATGTAATTTTCTCTGATTGGCCTTTTTCACCTAGTAATATGCATTTAATGTTTCTCCATGGTTTTTCATGCCTTGGTAATACATTAATATTTACTGCTGAACAATATTCAACGGTCTAGACTGTATCACAGTTCAATTATCCATTCAGCTATTGAAGGACATCCTGGTTGCTTATAAGCTTTGGAAGCCAAAATAAATCTTGTATAAAAATCTGTGTACAAGTTTGTGTGTGGATGATAGTTTTCAACTTCTTTGAGCAAATACTAAGGAGAGTGTTTGCTGGATCATGTTTAGCTTTGTAAGAGCATGTTTAGCTTTGTAAGAAAATACTAAACTATCTTCCAAAATGGCTAGACCATTTTGCATTCCCAGCAGCACTGAATCAGAGTTCCTGTTGCTCCATATTCCCTGAGTATCTAGTGGTGTCAGTCTTCTGAATTTTGACCAAACAGATGTATGGTGATACCTCACAGTTGTTTAACATGTAATTCCCTAATGACATATGATGTGGGCCATCTTTTATATATTTATTTGTCATTCGTATATTTTCTTTGAGATATATTACCTTTCAGTTCATTTCAGTTCAGTTGCTCAGTCGTGTCCAACTCTCTGCAACCCCATGAATCACAGCACGCCAGGCCTCCCTTGTCCATCACCATCTCCTGGAGTTTACTCAGACTCATGTCCATCAAGTCCGTAATGCCATCCAGCCATCTCATCCTCGGTCGTCCCCTTCTCCTCCTGCCCCCAATCCCTCCCAGCATCAGAGTCTTTTCCAATGAGTCAACTCTTCGCATGAGGTAGCCAAAGTACTGGAGCTTCTGCTTCAGCATCATTCCTTCCAAAGAAATCCCAGGGTTGATCTCCTTCAGAATGGACTGGTTGGATCTCCTTGCAGTCCAAGGGACCCTCAAGAGTCTTCTCCAACACCACAGTTCAAACGCATCAATTCTTCAGCACTCAGCCTTCACAGTCCAACTCTCACATTCATACATGACCACAGGAAAAACCATAGCCTTGACTAGATGGACCTTAGTTGGCAAAGTAATGTCTCTGCTTTTGAATATACTATCTAGGTTGGACATAACCTTTCTTCAAAGGAGTAAGTGTCTTTTAATTTCATGGCTTCAGTCACCATCTGCAGTGATTTTGGAGCCCCAAAAAATAAAGTCTGACACTGTTTCCACTGTTTCCCCATCTACTTCCCATGAAGTGATGGGACCAGATGTCATGATCTTCATTTTCTGAATGTTGAGCTTTAAGCCAACTTTTTCACTCTCCTCTTTCACTTTCATCAAGAGGCTTTTTAGTTCCTCTTCACTTTCTGCCATAAGGGTGGTGTCATCTGCATATCTGAGGTTATTGATATTTCTCCCGGCAATCTTGATTCCAGCTTGTGTTTCTTCCAGTCCAGCGTTTCTCATGATGTACTCTGCATATAAGTTAAATAAGCAGGGTGACAATATACACCCTTGACGTACTCCTTTTCCTATTTGGAACCAGTCTGTTGATCCACGTCCAGTTCTAACTGCCTTTTAGTTTAAAAACTTTTGATTCAAATCCGCCTTGAAAGGAATCAAAGGTTCTATAAATATTTTTTAGGTATGTATGTAATAGGTTCCCTGGTACTACATTCTATGATGGATCTTTGTCAGTTCACAAGGAAAAATTAGATAGTGAATGAAGTGATTGTTTACTTTTAGTTGCAACATGTAGGTTGTGGTTTGGACTTATAATCAGTTCTTTATCCCCTGAATTAATTCTGGGACTCCTTAGTATAGTTTCAGAGGAACTGCTGTATAGTTTTTCAAACATGTTGCTTCTCCTCTTGTAGTGAGTGAAAACATTTAACATAGCATTTAGCAGTAAGACTTTCCTTTAAGAAAGCTTAAATAACTTTCCCCATTGTGTTACATTTATGTGATAAGAAAAGGAGATTTATGTATTCACAAATATGTACTGAGCAGTAAGGAGTCATTGCATGCATCCAGGTGCTAAGTTGTGTCCAGCTCTTTGTGACTCCATGGTCATGTAGCCCTCTAGGCTCCTCTGTCCATAGGATTTCTCAGGCAAAAATAATGGAGTGGGTTGACATTTACTCCTCCAAGGGATCTTCCTGACCCACGTCTCCTACATTGGCAGGCCACATTGACCACTGAGCCATCTGAGAAGCTTATATACACAAATGGATCATTCTAAAGAAAAACCTGTCTCTGTCACACACACGCACACACATATAATATACCCATACGATGTCATAATAGCATATGTATTTTCTTGAGCTAAAAATTTCTTAACAAAGATTTTGGGTAGTATCATTTCTTACATCAGTATACAATATTTAGACAAGGTGAGATGTTACAAAAATCATCTGACAGCAAGTTTTAGTTCTTCACACTTATTGCATCTGGGAGACAGGTTTGAATTAGTCTTGAGTAGCTTGAACTGGTATGAAATAAATCTTCAAAATAAAACTGAATCAACGTTGTGTCTGTGTTTTTGTAAAAGTCTTTCCAGAATGAAATTTGACATTTTCCCCTCTCCCAGGGGTAGCAGTTTACTGCTGGCTATCACTGCTGTTTAATTAAATTTAGAGCTTTCAAATAGAGAAACTAATTACTATATGATTTCAAGGGGTTTTCATTTCCCCTCCATTTCCCTTCCCCCTCCACTCCTATCCATATATGCAGGGTGGGAGAATAGAGTTATGTTCATTTAAACTGAACATCAATACATTACAGCAATAGAGTGTTTTCATGTAGAACAAAGATAAGTAATTGAGACGAACTGTGTTTAATTACCAGCTTCTGAGACACCTAGGCTTGGGTCAAGTCAGGGAAGGATGTGAATGACATAGGAGTCCTCCCCTCTGGATTCCCATATGACACTTTAGCAGAAACCAGATATACCCTGAATTTCTTTGAACTTACAATTTAAATTCTAATTTTGGCTACTCATCTTTGAAAAACAGGAGGCACCCAACTTGGGCCCAGTACATAATTGGACCTAAGTCACAGTTTCTGCCTGTAATTATGTCCCCAAAGTCAGATGATTTGAACTGGGAGCCAGGCCATATTTTCAGCTTAAGTGTATGTTTATCTACTTGGAATAAAAAGTGTGGTTTAATTTTTTTAAATATATAAATATGAAATATTTTAGCATTAAATATTTAAAACTGAATTGTAAATTATGAAAAAATGGAATCAGAGGTGAGAGGTATGAAGAATAAACATAGAAAAATAAAAATCAAATAAACTAACCAAAACAGTAACTGTTACTTGAAATCAGTTATTACTGGAGAAAGAAATGGGCATAGGACTTGGTTCATATCTTATTACTACAGATTGGAAAACCAAGCTGAAATAGTTTATGCTTGGAATGGTAGGCTGGAGGCTTTTCATGTATGCTGGTGGGTACTCCAGCTTAGTAATTAATTTCATTAATATTAAGTCACCCTAAGAAAAATGGACAGCCAGTTCCCACCAGTAGATATTTCAAACTCCAATTTTAATCAGTTTTAATAGGTTAGGGAAGGATTCTGACAAAGCTGCAGAAAGACTTCCTCCATATCATTTAGAAAATTCCACAAATCAAAATATATCCTACAATGAAGTAAGGGGAAATATCAAGTGCCATGGGGGAAACAGTTAACTGACATAGAGGTAACAATCAAAATAAAGAGAAGATGACATATTATCTTAGAATTCAAGCAGGGATTGTCATATTTTCTTAGATTGTTGTTGTTGTTGTAATTCCTGCCCTTAATTTAATGCCCAGTGAGTACTCATTAAGAAATAACAGCACTGTTTTTCTCTCTAAAATTCAGAATTGTAACTTCTAGGAAGGCAAAACTAGGTGAGCAGCTGACCATCAAAGAAATTCTGTAAGGCAGGAATAAAACATATCTTTATCTCTAGAATTATGTCTTATTAATGAATGTTCCCCTCTAAAGGGAGTTATCAGGGTTGCATTATATGTGAAGACAATAAAAATAATAAAAATAATTGGTGGATTTATACATAGAATGTTTTTCATATACATTCTCTCATTTGAGTCTAAAGGTTGAGGCCACTGTTTAAAGACGTGACACTAGAAAGAGGTGTATATACCTTAAAGTTAAAGCCAAATAAAATCCAGAGAGAGTGATATGATTTATTATGATTTAGTTAAGTGGAAACTAAGAATCTAATCTATTCCAAATACCTGGGACTGAGAGTTTTTTAACTCTAATTCACATAAGATCACAACATCCTCTCAATATACAGTACATCAGTGTACTTACCTAAAGGCAAATATAATGACTTAAAGTCCTGCTTATTCTGAGTCTTCAGACTCTCAGATCAGTGGTCTTCTTAGAATTTTATTTTTATCTTTTAAAAAATCTTATCCAAGGCTGTTCTGATTGCTAAAAATATTGAGTCTCCTGTATATCTTATTTCTCTTTAAAAAGGAAATACAAAAGAAATCATTTGTTGTCATATTTATATGAAGCTATGCATATCAGTAACAACTTAGCCTGTTTTAACTTACTGCCTATTTACACATTTAGTAAATCTAATTCACATAAAGTCTATTTGAGATATAACATTTATGGGGCTCTTGATAGTTTCAGATGTTTACAGGAGTGACTATATATGAGTAAAGAGAATGTCTTTTCAACAAGATAAACTTTAGCTAAATTCGCACTCAGGGTGCTTAATATTGAAATCTGAGAACTAAACAAGGATTAAAGCTTCCTTGAAGGGATAAATTATCTGTTACCAAATCAAAAATATTTGATACTAATAAGAAAACTGTAAAAACAAAAGAGATTAAATAAGCCAGATTTTCTCTTAGAATTAGACCACCTATTAAGGATATCATTGCCAGCCACAACATAACATAAATGTTTGCAGTATGGCAAGCATTTTTTATCTTACTTCAAAATACTGGGTTTTCAATATACACTGTATCATCCATTAAAATACTGACCCTAGGTCATTCATCTACCTCCTACCCTGCAGAAGGGTTTTAATGCAAGACATGCTGCTTTTACAGAGATACAAATGAATGAACTAGTATGTGGGAAGTTCTTTGAATTAAATAAATGGAAGAAACAGTGTGAAACTGTGACATAAATCTCCATAATATAGTTTATCATTTCCATTTGGGGAGACTGGAAAAATAAATCCAATACAAGTGAAATGAGTTGGTGTGAAGTCTGCAAACAAATGAGCAGAGACTTAAGTCTTTGGTCTCTGGACTACAAGCCTATAGCCAAACCATAAACCATTCCCATTTTGTACCCCAACTGATATCACTACTGTCTCATAAAAAAAGCATATTATTCTTCTATAGAGTCCTTGGATGTAGCACTAGCATAAATCTAATATTCCCTGGTTTCTGATCTTCTTTTCAAATTAAATTCTTAGGCTGAGCAGAATAAAACAATCTCTTTATCAACTAGGCATTTGAGGGAGGCTGGAACAAAGAGAAAGTGAAGTTTAGGAAAGAAGTAAGGGAACTAAACTTGACATTGTCCTGTCTATACCACCCATGTGGCACAAAGTTGGAGGAGGGCAGGCACTGTTGCAGGTAAAACCTCGGACACCAAATGCTTATTTTGTTTTCACAAATTTGCAGTTTGAGAAACTGTGGCTCAGGATATCTGCCAATTTTCCAATTCTCACTACCTAGAAGGTTATTTTGACCATCACTGTGACTCATAGGCTTTAGAGAAGTGAGAAACTACAAACACTGAAAATGTTGAACAGTCATTCTTCAAGTACCTCCACTAATTAATTTAGAGGCATGAGCTACAAAGCACCACATACTATTTTTACATCTACAATATACACAAGGTCCCTTTTAGTGTACCTGGGATTATTCTGGAGTACCTAACTATCCCATATAAGTCAGCTAAAATCAGTGCTGACCCTATCTAAACAGGTCATTCAGGCCTAACAGTTTTCTCATTATCCATACATATCCATGGCAAAGACTGAGGGGTGTAACCAACTCTCACTTTAAGAATGAGCACACTGCTCCAGCTTCTCGGAGTGCTGACAGTAGGCAGTTTTATATGGTCAGCTCCTTCAGGGACAGTCTTAGCTGCAGACAGCTGCCTTATTCAATCTCACACTCTTGTCCTGGGTAACCCATGAGCTAGAACTACACAACATGGATACATAAAAGTGGGGTCATCTCAGGCCAACACAGGATAGCTCCAAAAAACATTCCAAGTCTAGAACTCCCCAGACTGACATTGTATGTTAGTACAATGTAGCTTCACATTGCCCACAGCCCACTCCTGCCTTCTTCCTTTTCCTTCCATGGATGTTAGTGAATCCTTAGCTACATCCTCAACTCTCTCCAAATCTGCTTCCTGGGGAGACCTGCTCATGACTACGCCTCCCCATTTTTAATTTATCTCAAGATCCTTGGGCAATGATGTACTTTCAAAAGCGTTTTGTTACAGCTTCCAGATAGGAAATCAACATACTCATACTCCTTTAACCATCTCTGCCCATCACCTTAAATGATTCAAAGCATACCCAGTAGAATATGAAAATGAGAGAAAACAGACACCATAGATTTCACAGATTAGTTACAAGTACAAATTGTCTTAGTATAAAATAATGATAAAACAAGTAGTCATAATTCAGAAATGCAAGGGAGATTCAGTATTAGATAATACAACAATATTAACATCCAAAGTTAGAGCAATTTTACTATAGTAGAGAAACACCATATGATTATATTAGTCACAGAAAAATTATTAAATATATTTCTACATTCATTTTTAAGCAATTATAAATGAGAAGAAAAGAAATTCTTTAATTTGATGAAATACATTTGATAAGAGCATAAAGAAAACAGTTTGTATACCTGTAGAGCTTTAGAAATATTTACATTAAAATTAAAGACATCTCAATCATATTAGTTTTCTATTGCTTCATAACAAATTGTCCTTAACTCAGTGGCTTACAACAATAATCCTGTATTAGCTCATAATTTTGCAACTCACTGTGTTTACTGATCTGAAGATCTATATTTTAAAAGTGAACATCATTCTATCCATCAATAATACTTAATTAAAATATAAGTAAGTGAAAGAGGTATGATCTACATTAGCAAATATATTTATTAACTGGGAAATAAACCTGGAGAAATGTACAAAAGCTATTTACAAACATGAACAATCAATCATCTGAGACATATGTCATTTTTCTAGATAAGATGGCTCTGTGTCAAATAATTTATATTTTATGAAACTAAGATCATCCTTCAGTTTTTCATGGACATGAAAAAAATATTTTCAGATTCATTTAGAATTAAATTTCAAAGTCATTAAAATTAAAGACAAGTCAAGTACATCAATTTTTTATTGCTCAAGTTCAAATATCATTAAAGACTACTTAAACTAACAGAGACCTACTTCCTCTCTGGAAGAACATAATCTGAGCATACCTTTTAATCAGAAGCTGGTAAATAAATACTTCAACAGAAAAATAAGAAGGTAATAGACAAAAACATGACTGGCAAATAAAGGTATGGGCAATATAAGACGATGAAGGCAAATACAGGTTAAATGATTAATGAGATACTAATGTCACCCACTGCAGTACACAAAAAGTGTAAAAACCTATTAATACTAAATATAATCAAGGAACTAAAGGAATAGTTGCATCCACAAGAAATTGCATATGTAATTGAGTACAGAAACTAAACTCTGTTTTAGAGAGCAAGTTGACTTTAGCTCACGTTTAAATGTGCATAAATGATTCCCAAGCAACTCCATTTCTTGGGATAGACTGGAACTCTCCAATACTAGCCACATGTAACTATTTAAATAATTTAAACTTATATAACATCATTAAAATTGAAAGTATAATTCCTCAGTCTCACTAGATATATTTCAACTGCTAGTGAATACATTATTTGAAAGTACAGATTATGGAATAATTCTACTATCACAGGAAGCTTTTATTGGACAGCCCTGATTTAAACCCTAAAGAAACTCTAATATGTGTGTATTGGTAGATATAGACATATAAAATTTTATATTGTATCTCTGGTTGTAATTACACACAAAAAAATAAATAAAAGAGCAAGAGACAGAGAGAAGGATGGAGGGAGGGAGGAAGAAAATCATCAAAGAAAGTCATGAAAGAAACAGAGAAAAAGAAAGAGAAAGAGGAACCATGAACTGAAAAAGAGGAGGGAATTCAAAATAAGCAAATCTGGGGAGGAAGAAGGTAAAAAGGATTTCTGTCTTGATTCAGTTCAGTTCAGTTCAGTCACTCAATTGTGTCTGACTCTTTGTGACCCCATGAATCGCAGCATGCCAGGCCTCCCTGTC
This sequence comes from Capra hircus, assembly GCF_001704415.2. Taxonomy (NCBI): domain Eukaryota; kingdom Metazoa; phylum Chordata; class Mammalia; order Artiodactyla; family Bovidae; genus Capra; species Capra hircus. The sequence goes on from NC_030811.1 coordinate 46,658,347, forward strand.
CATCACCAACTCATTCAGACTCACGCCCATTGAGTCAGTGATGCCATCCAGCCATCTCATCCTCTGTCATCCCCCTTGGGGACCTGCCCCCAATCCCTCCCTCTGTTAGGATAAATCAGCTGGTAAAGAATCTTCATGCCATGCAGCAAACCCTTGTTCAACTCCTGGGTCAGGAAGATTCCCTGAGATGGGATAGGCTAACCCCTCCCATACTCTTGGGCTTTCCTGGTGGCTCAGATGGCAAAGAATCCACCTACAATATAGGCGATCTGTGTTTGACTCCTGGGTTGGGAAGATCCCCTGGAGAAGGGAAAGCTATCCTCTCCAGTATTCTTGCCTGGGGAACTCCATGGACAGAGGAGCCTAGCAGGCTACAATCCATGGGGTCACAAAAAGTTGGACACAACTGAGCAAATTTCACTTTCATGTTAAAGTTTGATATACCTACTAACACACCAGTATGGGAATGGAAACAAAGCTTTTAATGAGGATAAAAAATATGTTTTTTAAATTTAAATACTGCAAATATCCATGATTTTTTCACGGAAGTAGGACCAATAATTCTAAAATTTGTATAGAATCAAAAACTCCAAATAGCCAAAGGAATACTGAGCAAAAAGAACAAAGCTGGAGGTATCATGTATCTTGATTTCAAACTATACTACAAAACTACAGTTATCAAAACAATATGGTGCTGGCACAAAAAAACATACACACTGACCAATGAAACAGAATGAAGAGTTCAGAAATATACTCATATTTACATGGTCAAAGAATCTATGTCAAGTGAGGCAGTAATATAAAATGGGGAAAAGAAAGTCTCATCAATTAATGGTGTTGGGAAAACTGGACAGATATATGTGCAAGAGGGAAACTTACCCCTTTCTTATACAATATACAAAAATAACCTCAAGGTGGACTACAGACTTAAATGTAATACCTAAAAGAATAAAACTTTTAGAAAACAATGTAGGTGGTATGCTCTTTAACACTGGTCTAAGCACTATTTTTTCTTAATCTGTCTCCACAAGCAAGGACAACAAAAATAAAAATAAACAAATGTGACAACATCAAAGTAAAAGACTTTTCATAGTGAAGGAAGGGATCTATGAAACAAAATGATAACCTATTAAATGGGAGAAGATATTTGCAAATGATACATCTGATAAGGGGTTCATATCTAAAACATATAAAGAATAAAATTCAATAGCAAACCAATATGATTAAAAGATTAGTATAGGACATAAACATTTTTCATAAGAAGATATACAGATGGCCAATAAGCACTTGATAAGATGCTCAGGTCCCAGATGCCACAACTAAAGATACTGCACACTGCAATGAAGATGTGCCAAAACTAAGACCTAGCACAATCAAATAAATAAATGAATAAATCAACTTCTCTAACCATCAGGGAATATAAATCAAAATCACAATGAAATATCACCTCACATCAGTCAGAATGGCTAAAAAACACAAAAATTGGCAAAGATGTGGAGGAAAGAGAACTCATCATTGGTGGGAATGTAAATTGGTACACCAATATAAAAAACATTATGTAGATCCCTTAAAAAATAAAACTACTACTACCATACAATCCAGCAATTAAACTTCTGAGCATTTAGCATTAGAAAATATACTGATATATATTCTATTTAATGACAGAGAAGATACATATATCCCCATGTTCACTACAGCATTATTTACAGTAGCTAAGATATGAAACTTATCTAAGGGTCCACTGATAGATGATTTTACAAGGAAAAAGTTATTATATATATTTATACACATATATACATATCATATATTTACATATTCTTTATATATACATACATACATACACACATATGTGTATAAAGAAGATGTAAATATATAAGAAGCAAGTTTACAGGGAGAAATATCAATAACCTCAGATATGCAGATGACACCACCCTATGGCAGAAAGTAAAGAAGAACTAAAAATCCTTCTGACAAGAGTGAAAGAGAGAGTGAAAAATTTGGCTTAAAACTCAACATTCAGAAAACAAAGCTCATGGCTTCCAGTCCCATCACTTCACTGCAAATAGATAGGGAAACAAGAGAAACAGTGAGAGACTTTATTTTGGGGGGGGCTCCAAAATCACTGCAGATGGTGACTGCATCCATGAAATTAAAAGATGCTTACTCCTTGGAAGAGAAGTTATGACCAACCTAGACAGCATATTCAAAAGCAGAGACATTACTTTGCCAACAAAGGTCCATCTAGTCAAAGCTGTGGTTTTTCCAGTAGTCATGTATGGATGTGAGATTTGGACTATAAAGAAAGCTGAGCACAGAAGAATTGATGCCTTTGAACTGTGGTGTTGGGAAGACTCTAGAGAGCCCCTTGGACTGCAAGGAGATCCGACCAGTCTATCCTAAAGGAAATCACTCCTGAATATTCATTGGAAGGACTGATGCTGAAGCTGAAACTCCAATACTTTTGCCACCTGATGTGAAGATCTGACTCACTGGAAAAGACCCTGCGGCTGTAAAGACTGAAAGCAGGGGAAGGGGATGACAGAAGATGAGACGGTTGGATGATATCACTGACTTGATGGACATGAGTTTGAGTAAGCTCTGGGAGTTGGTGATGAACAGGGAGGCCTGGCGTGCTGTAGTCGATGGGGTTTCAAAGAGTCAGACACGACTGAACAACTGAACTGAACACACATACAGAGACACACATAGATACTATACAACAGAATATTACTCAGCCACTAAAAAACAAAATGAAATTTTATCACTTGCAACAACAAGGTGGAACTAGAGGAATCTAAGTGAAATCAATGAGAGAATGACAAATACTGTATGTTTTCAATTATACATCACATCTAAAAATCAAAACAAATGAGCCAATAGTACAAAACAGACTCATAGATACAGAGAACAAACTATGACTGGCAAAGGGGAAGATAGTGAGGAGATGGAGAAATTTGGAAAGGCCTGTGAGAAGCACTAATTAGCAATTATTAAAAAAAAAGTCAGAGTTGTAATGTACAGCATAGGGAATATAGTCAATAATACTGCAATTACTCTGTATGGTGACAAAGGGTATGTGATCATTTCATAATATATAGAAATATAGAATCACTAATATAATATTGCAAGTCAATTATTTTTTGTTGATGTTCAGTTGATAATTCATGTCCAACTCTTTGTGACGCCCTAGATCACAGCACACCAAGCTTCCTCGTCCTTCATTATCTCCCAAAATTTGCTGCAAATTCATGTAGACTGAATTTTCTGTCTAGAATGCCTATCTAACCATATCATCCTCTGCCACCCTCCATTCCTTTTGGCTTCAATCTTTTAAGCATCAGGGTCTTTTCCAATGAGTCAGCTCTTCACATCATGTGGCCAAAGGACTGGAGCTTCAGCTTCAGCATCAGTCCTTCTGAAGAATATTCAAGGTTGATTTCCTTCAGGATAGACTGGTTCAATGTCCTTGCATTCCAAGGAACTCTCAAGAGTCTTACCATTACCTCAATTTGAAAGCATCCGTTCTTCTGCACTCAGCCTTCTCTCCATAGTCCAATCCTCACATCCATACACTACTACTGGAAAAACCATAGCTTTGACTAGACGGACATGTGTTGGCAAAGCCATGTCTCTGCTTTTGAATACACTGTCTGGGTTTGTTATAGCTTTCCTTCCAAGGAGCAAGTGTCTTTAATTTCATGGCTTCAGTAACCATTTGCAGTGATTTTGGAGCCCAAGAAAAGAATATCTGTTACTGCATCCACCTTTTCCCCTTCTATTTGCCATAAAGAGATAGGACCTTAGCTTTTTTAATGTTGAGTTTTAAGCCAGCATTTTTACTCTTTTTTCTGCTCATTAAGAGGCTCTTTAGTTCCTCTTCACTTTCTGTCATTCAGTTCACTCACTCAGTTGTGTCCGACCTTTTGTGACCCCATGAACCACAACACTCCAGACCTCCCTGTCCATCACCAACTCCCAGAGTTTACCCAAACTCATGTCCATTGGGTCAATGGTGCCATCCAACCATCTCATCCTCTGTCATCCCCTTCCCCTCCTGCCCTCAATCTTTCCCAGCATTAGGGTCTTTTCAAATGAGACCATCACCAACTCCCAGAGTTTACCAAAACTCATGTCCATTGAGTCGATGGTGCCATCCAAGCATCTCATCCTCTGTCATCCCCTTCTCCTTCTGCCCTAAATCTTTACCAGCATTAGGGTCTTTTCAAATGAGTCAGTTCTTCGCATCAGGTGGCCAGAGTATTGGAGTTTTAGCTACAACATCAGTCCTTCCAATGAACACCCAAGACTGATCTCCTTTAGGATGGACAGGTTGGATCTCCTTGCAGTCCAAGGGACTCTCAAGAGTCTTCGCCAACATCACAGTTCAAAAGCATCAATTCTTTGGTGCTCAGCTTTCCTCACAGTCCAACTCTCACATCCATACATGACCACTGAAAAAACCATAGCCTTGACTAGACGGACCTTCGTTGGCAGATTAATGTCTCTGCTTTTTAATATGCTGTCTAGGTTGGTCGTAACTTTCCTTCCTAGGAGTAAGTGTCTTTTAATTTCAGGGTTGAAGTCACCATCTGCAATGATTTTGAAGTCCAAAAAAATAAATTCAGCCACTGTTTCCACTGTTTCCCCATCTATTTGCCATTTAGTGATGGGACAAGATGCCATGATCTTAGTTTTCTGAACGTTGAGCTGTAAGCCAACTTTTTCACTCTCCTCTTTCACTCTCATCAAGAGTTTCTTTAACTCTTCTTCACTTTCTTCCATAAGGATGGTGTCATCTGCATATCTTAGTTTATTGATACTTCTCCCAGAAATCTTGATTCCAGCTCATGCTGCATCCAGCCCAGCATTTCTCATGATGTACTCTGCATATAAGTTAAATAAGCAGGGTGACAATATACAGCCTTGATGTACTCCTTTTCCTATTTGGAACCAGTCTGTAGTTCCACGTCCAGTTCTAACTCCTGCTTCCTGACCTGCATACATGTTTCTCAAGAGGCAGTTCAGGTGGTCTGGTATTCCCATCTCTTTCAGAATTTTCCACAGTTTATTGTGATCCACACTTTCAGCCATTAGAGTGGTATTATCTGCACATTCTAGTTTGTTGATATTTCTGCTGCCAATCTTGAGTCTAGCTTGTGATTCATCCAGCCCTGCATTTTGTATGATGTACTCTGCATAGATGTATGCAGAGTCCTACGTCTGCATTGATCTATGACCAACCTATACAGCATATTAAAAAGCAGAGACATTACTTTGGCAACAAATGTCTGTCTAGTCAAAGCTATGGTTTTTCCAGTAGTCAAATATGGATGTGGGAATTGGACCATAAAGAAAGCTGAGCACCAAATATTTGATGCTTTTGAACTGTGTTACTGGAGAAGACTTTGAGAGTCCCTTGGACTGCAAGGAGATCTCACCAGTCAATCCTAAAGGAAATCAGTCCTGACTATTCATTCATTGAAGGACTGATATTGATGCTGACGCTCCAATACTTTGGCCACCTGATGTGGAAAACTGACTCATTGGAAAAGACCCTGATGCTAGGAAAGACTGAAGGCCTGAGGAGAAGGGGACAACAGAGGATGAGATGGTTGGACGGCATCACTGAATCAATGGACATGAATTTGAGCAAGCTCTGGGTATTCGTGATGGACTGGGAAGCCTGGTGTGATGCAGTCTATGGGGTCTCAGAGTCAGACATGACTGAGCAACTGAACTGAACTCAGCATAGAAGTTAAATAACAGGGTGCCGATAATGCAGCCTTGCCATTCTCCTTTCCCAGTTTTGAACCAGTCAGTTCTGTGTAAGGTTCTAACCATTGCTTCTAGACCCGCATTCAGGTTTCTTAAGAAACAGGTCAGGTGGTCTGGTATTTCCATCTCCTTAAGGATTTTGCACCATTTGTTGTCGTTCACCTATGACTATGCTATGTTATAGCATAGTCAATGAAGTAGATGTTTTATTTTTTTCCTAGAAATCCCTTGCTTTGCCATAATCTAACACATGTTGGCCATTTGATCTCTGGTTCCTCTGACTTTCCTAAACCCAGGCTGTACATCTGAAGTTCTCAGTTCACATACTGCTGAAGCCTAGCTTGATGGTTTTTGAGTACAACCTTGCTAGTATGGAAAATGAGTTCAGTTGTATGGTAGTTTGAACATTCTTTGGCATTGCCTTCTTTGGGATTAGAATGAAAACTGACATTTTCCAGTCCCATGCCAATGCAGAGGTTTTGAAATTTGCTGACATATTGAGTGCAACACTTTAACAGCACCATCTTTTAGGATTTGAAATAGCTCAGCTAGAATTCTATCAACTCCACTACCTTTGTCAATTATACTTAAATAAAAAATAATATTAAGCATTAATATCTTAATAAAAAGTAGATGTATGGCAATGCAAACACCGTGAATCTTATTTAAATAATTTCTTTACATAGAGAAAACTTGCTCAAATGTTTTTATCTATGACTCAGATTTCATATCCACAAAACAAGAGAGTCCACTCTGCACTCTCACCAAACATCAGATAATTAGAAATATTTGTTCTTTTTCTTATGAATATGACAGGGATGAAAGTGATGGGATTATTCTCATGTTCACTTATTTTCAAACATACAGGCAAAACTCAGGAGTTCATTTCCATGAGGTATATATTATTGGAATAAAATCTAAATCACTTTTAACCCTATTTCAAAGACAGCCTAGAATTTTACATCTGCTTTGTAAGGAAATCTTAAAAAGGCATGCTGGCAGTGTGTCTAAATAACATTATGAGAAATTCTGATAAAAGGCTTAAGGATGACTTTTCTTTTGACTATGTACAGTGTTTTATACTCAATAGTTGAATAAAATATAAATCTCTGATGTTTTACAATGTAACTAGAATGTTAGTGCTCTTGCTGATATATCCTTTATGAACAGCTTCCAGAAATGTGTTCCCTGAGGCTAGATACTACATTTTCACCTTCTTTTCCTAATGACAAATAAATAATTACAGAATTAAACACACAAAACAGAAGAGGCTGCAAAATTCCATGTCCTAACTTCAGCCTTCAACCTGATGGGACTTTTGAAAATCATCACTAGAGCTATGATTTGTCACTATAGTCAAATATCTGTTCAAAAGCACTATGCTTTTGATTTATAAATTTAGGTCTATACATGTTGTGTTCTGTGCCTAGTAAGAGACTCTTCTGGTTTTCTTCAGACACTTGTATCTGGTTCTGAACTGTTCAATGCTAAATACAGTAAATAAGCTGTAATTATATGCTATGCACAATTCATTATACATCTTCATTTGGAAACATTAAGCAGCAAAACAATGTGCCTTCTCTAAGGAACTTGCCATCTGCATTTTGCACTCTGAGTTGGGAACAAGGAATGTAAAAGGTAATATGATGATAATGAGAATTGTTATAGACCTAATACATTACAGAAATTATCTTCTGGCACCACTGATTGCTGCTTGTTCACAGCATCTTTAGAACTCTTGAGACCAGGAAAGAGATGGGTGTGTGCAACCAGAGAAGCAGAGGCAGCCGTAAAATGTGGCCTCACACTCGCATTTCCTGATTTTTGTACACATTTCTTTTCCCATTTTCCCTTTTAGTTCTCCCTTTTACACAATTAACTTATTCCCCATTTTTTACTCCTCAAACACAAAATCGCATGTGTTATTCAGAGACTGTGGGGAAAGCAGGGACAATAATTACCACTTTATTTTCCACCCTGACTTGAAGTTCTGTATCATTGTTGGTAGTGATTTTACAGCTATATATTTGTTCTAAAACTGTTTATTGTCTTTCTACAGCCAAAATCCCACATTTGGCAACAATATTCAGGAGTAAATTTCAACGCTGCTAAGCTGCTAAGTCACTTCAGTCGTGTCCGACTCTAGGACCCCATAGACAGCAGCCCACCAGGCTCCCCCGTCCCTGGGATTCTCCAGGCAAGAACACTGGAGTGGGTTGTCATTTCCTTCTCCAATGCATGAAAGTGAAAAGTGAAAGTGACGTCGTTCAGTCGTGTCCAACTCTTAGCGACCCCATGGACTGCAGCCTACCAGGCTCCTCCATCCATGGGATTTTTCAGGCAAGAGTACTGGAGTGGGGTGCCATTGCCTTCTCCAAATTTCAATAGGAAGGAAGAAATATCAACTTTGCCCTGTAACTGCTTTTTGTTAGTTTCCTTGTCAGTCTCCCAAATGTGCACCATGTATCACTTTGTTTAGTCTCCCCTTTGGAAGGTTGGGGGTTGATAACTTTGTGGTTTACTGTTGATATAAGTTACAGAAATAGTTGAGAAGTGATTTTCTATTTTCTCCTAAACTTGGGAGTCCTGCCAATGAAATCATCAGCTATAAGTCATTTTCTTATTCTTAAAATTTGCTAATAAATTGATTAATAAATTTTGGAGAGATCTGTTGACATAAAAGTATAAACATATCTACATTTAAAAATCTTATTTCTATGTGTTATTAGAAATGAATTTTTCAGAATTTATTATCTTTCATAGTATGCAATATAGGTAACTCTTTCCTACATGTTCCTGGAACAAGATGTTCTAAACAGTTGGCCACAGATTCAAGTGGTGGGAGGAGGTAGTGATGAGGCCATATCTCAAATTCTAAAATATAATCTTTCACTCTTATTCTTCAGCTCTCAGCTGTCCCTTATTCTGCCAACCAGTCTACTTTATTGCTTTTGGGGGAGGAGAGCCAGATTTTCTATCATTAAACATCTTTATTTTGTCATCTAAGCATTACCTACTGGCTCACATCTTTTAATATTGTAAGCCAAGCTCTTTGAACTCAGAAAATTCTTTTTTCCCCCCTAAAAATCATATATGATTGAAAAAAATCAAAAAAGATTTTAAGCATTGTATCTTGCTATGAGTTATAAGAAATCCGTTTAGATTCTCAGCTAACTTTCTTATTTTTATTTGATTATTTTATATCTTCCTTTCCCTGGGGCAAATATGCACTTCTGAAGTAATAAAGACTTTTAATTCAATAGGTGGCAGTTTGCGAGGCAATGGCAAAAATCCATGAAAGAAGAGCTTATGAAACCAGTATTATATCCTCTGCCCCATTAACATTGTCCTAACCCTAATGGAATCATCCTTTATGAAGATCTTTTTGCCGTTCATCTACAAGCACCAAAAATTCTATAAGTTAGGTAGACATATCTCTAAGAAGTTTGGTGCCAAGTATTGCTAAGCTACCGACTTAATTCTTTATATTATACCTCTAAGTAACAGTGTTCTTCAAACAAATTATTTTATTACATTACATTAATGCATTAGGGAAAATGAAAAACGATAAGCTCTATGTTGTTGTTTAGAAGCTAGGCTCTGTCTATAGAATACATTAAATAGGAAATGTTTAATTGCTTTATAAAGTAGAATTATGTTGTGATAATGAGTATAGTCTTTAAAAAATATATATATGTCTGTGAATATTCTTTTTCCTTAACCTGTTGCATAATTTCTAAGTGAGACATCACAAATGGATAGACATTAAAGAATAATTTCATGCTTTTGCATAAATAAGAATCTATTGTTACAAGTCCATGGAGTGAGCAATCAAGCATTTTCTAAGTTCTCATGCTTGTTAATTTTAAAATCTTAAGATCAAGTCAACAAAGTCCTGGTTGTGAAGGTTTTCAAAGATCAAATCCAGTAGTTCTCCTACTTATATTCATTTCTTAATTGTATATTAGTGGAAAGGTTTCCATAAAGACTTTTGCAGCCTTCATTTGTTATAATAGATTAGCAATTTTATCCCTTAGCATTTTTATTTAATTTGTGCTTGACTTTTGTTAAATACCACAGAACACTTGGCATTATAACCTCTTCAATTATTACATGCCATGTCCACTAGATACAACCTATTTAGGGAAAGATATTTCTGAAACTAGCAAATTACATAATGAAGGCACTAAAATACTATTGAATTGTGTGTAAGGGAAATATGTGTATTGCAGCTAATACAATGAAAATTTTCATCCAATTTTCATTTTCTTATATTATGTCCCAGAATTAGATCCATTTATCAATCATAAATGTTCATGCTTAGTTTAGATAACAATTGCATAAAGTGTTAGTTACTCAGTTGTGTCCAACTCCGTGAGACCTCACAGACTGTAGCCCATCAGGCTCCTCTGTCCATGGTATTCTCTAGGCAAGAATCCTGGTGTGGAAAGTCGTTCCCTTCTCCAGGGGATCTTCCTGACCCAGGAATCAAACCTGGGTCTCCCACACTGCAGGCAGACTCTTTATTGTCTGAGCCACTAGGGACTTAATAACATAAAGGTCTAATGACTTAACGTTGGATTTGATAATTTGACAAAGGACTAAGGCCAATGAAAATCATGATACCCTGAGTGACATTTCTTCGTTAAGACTATAACAAACTGATATTTATACCTTGTCATAGGTAGCATTTCTTCTAGATTATATCAAATAAAGATATTTTATTTGTTCCATGAGATCTTCAGTAGAGGAAGTAGGGATTTATTTGTAAGGGATCACAATGTGTCAATAGCGAAGAGTTTAATTTCTCTGGTTGGCAATCTAAGGGTAATTTATTAGTACACAACACATTATCAGAATTTCCATAAATAAGGTACTTTAAGAATCTATTTCAATATCTATAAACAGGGTGAGATATGATACAGCAATAATGAAACTCTAAAATGTCAATAACTTACTAAATAAAGGTTTATTTCTAGCTCTTACTTCATTTAATGTGGATCCAGCAGATCTCATAATGTAAATAGTTCTACAAGTGGTTGGTGAAGTCAAGCCTCTCCCATCTATAGTTATTTTACCTGGAATACGGGGCCATAAAGGTCACAGAGAAAGAGTAGAAGATGTCATGAGATGTTTTAGATGGCTAGACTTTGAAGTAGCTTACTTACTTTTTCCCAAATACCTTTGGTTATGACAAGTTTTGTTTGGTAAGCTCTGTGACACCATCAAACAGGAAGATGCCCTAGAGAGGGGAACGGCTACCAACTCCAGTGTTCTTGCCTGGAGAACTCCATGGACAAAGGAGTCCATGAGAACCTACAATCCATGAGGTCACAAAGAGTCAGACACAACTGAACAACTAGCATTATTATTATTATTATTATGACATCTGCATTATTTTCTTATGACCTCTGTAATACATCATCGTAAACTTAGTGGTTTAAACAATATAAATTTATCTTAAAATTCCAGACAATGAAACTCTGAAATGAGTTTCAGTGAGCTAAAACAATGGGGTCAATAGGGCTATATTCCTTCTAGATACCCAGGAAGAGTATTCATAGCTCAGCTGGTAAAGAATCTGCCTGCAATAGGGGAGACCTGGGTTTGATCCCTGGGTTGGAAAGATTCCCTGGAGAAGGGAAAGGCTTACCCATTCCAGTATTCTGGCCTGGAGAATTCCATGAACTGCATACTCCATGGGGTCACAAAAAGTCAGATATGACTGAGGGACTTTTACTTTTACTTTCTTAGCATGCAGAGGCCACCCACATTTCCTGGCTTACCGTCCATTTCCTTCAACATTGCGGCAAGTGCTCATGCCACCATCTCTTTCTTCTGCCTCCTTCTCCCAGTGCTTCCTTTTAAGCACTAGGATAATATAGAACTCATTCACATAAATTACATTATTCTCCTTATTTTAAGATCAGTTGATTAGTAACCTCAATTTCACCTGCAACCTTAATCTCCTTTACCATATAACCTAACATCACAGGTCTTCTGGGTTAGGATATAGACATCTTCAGGGGATCATTGTTTTTCCTACCATACACATTATCATCTTACCTTAATTTTATGTGGTCTAAGTATTCAATTACATGGTAGAGATGGTTATACTGAATTTAAATAAGACTAAAAATACACTGTGTATAAGAAATGCTTGCTTTAGAAAGGTTTCTAAAGGTATTAATGGTTTAGAAAGGTTAAAAATAAAATAATAGAAAATGATATATCTGGCATAGACTAAATAAAGAGAGCTAGAGGACTATATCAGTATCAGAAAAAGCATACTTCAAAATAGAATATTGTAAGGGATAAAGAGATTTTATAAGAAGAAGTCTATTTGAAGAATATATAAAATATCAAATACTAAATTTATGGTGGTGATAACAATTGTAGTGTATATAGAAATAGAAATAAATATCAAAGATGTATGAAACTAATAGAGCTTCAAAGAACATTAAAATTTTATAGAAAAAGAATTTGATAAATTTATAGCTATATATGAAGAATTCAACATCCTCTTACTATAATTGATAGGACAGGAAAAGTAAACACAAAATTTCTAAGAGTACGAAGATTTAAAACAATATAAAACAAATTACTCAACTTGAGATTTGTAGAAATCTATTTTCAAAAGCAGAATATATACTCTTTTCAAGTGTACTTAGAGCTTTCAAAATATATACTGCTCTAAAATAAGCCTCAAAAGTGTTAAAAATTGCAACTGTATGTGTTGTTAATACAAATGCATTCAACTATAACTCAGAAACAATACCTGGGAAATCTTAAAATATTTGTCAAGGTTACAATGTAAGTCATCAGGAAATTATTTACCCCAAGTAAGTGAAAATATAATGTCTTCTCAAAGATGTGTACTTATATTTTCATAGATTCCTTGCAGCTTTATTTATGTGGCAAAATTTGAGAACAATGTCCTGGCAATTATATAAGCAGTGCAATGGAAATATTACTTAGCAATGAGGAGAAATCAAGTCTTAATACATTTAACAACATGGATGAATCCCAAAATCATTTTGCTGAATCAAATTAGCCAGATTCAAGAGCGTACATACTTTATGATTCCACCTATATATAGGCAAAGCTAATATATTATGTTAGTAGATCAGATATTCTCTGGGACTTCAGTGGAGCTAATAGGAATTACTAGAATGAAACATCAGAGAAATTCTGTGATCATGGACGAGTTCTCTATCTTGATTATGGTAGTGGCTACATGTGTACATAAATTTGTCAAGATTTATTGAACCTTATGCTTAAAATGGGTGCATTTATTTACATATAAACTGTATCACAATAAAGCTGATTCAAAGAAAGATTTAAAGAATGAAGTTATAGCACCTCAAAAACTGTAATGTCGATTAACTAGAAATTAAATTTGGCTTTATAGAAATATTTTCATGTAGACTTTTAGAATATATTGATAAATAGAATGGTCTTTATAATAGAAACAAATCTAAAGTAGTATCAGATTGGCAATAAAATTAACAAAGAATTACCATTTAAAGCAATCTCTTAGAATAGATGCCCTTTATCTCACAGTAGGCTCTCAGATCCAGTATGCAGTTAGGGGGTATATTCTGAAGCTCACATGACTAACAAATACAATGGGGAAGGTAATTATGCCTTTAAATATCACTTGGTGAATTCCAAAGCAATAACATTAAAGACAGAGAAAAGGAGAGAAACACAAACAATGTAGATATGGGTTTGTGAAGAGGAGACTGGAAACTATCTTTTTGCTTTTTCCTTTACCCCAAATTGTACCACTAACTGGATGTTCTACAATTTTCCCTGGTCTCTGATATGGAATATTCTTTTCAAATGTTGTTTTCCTTCTCTGCTTCTCCTGCAGTACCAAGAAAAAGATACTATTTCCCTTGAAAATTTCTCTCAATTGGCACTTTTTAATTCAATCTAATTAAAAAAAATTGTTTGTTTATGGGTAGGGTTTCATTTGTTTGGTTTTCAGCCTGCCATTTATTCTATAGACATTAGTTTAATGGACTTGGAGTTCCAGCAACTTCTACCTCAATTCATCCATTACAAAGTGAAAACCATCTTTTTCTCCTCAAATGATTGCTTATGTTTATAAGTGGTCTTACAATTTTGCTAAGAAAGGAGGATGACTGTTTCTTTTAGAAGGAGACTTCATTGTAAGTGAGAACTGCAGGTACTTTGGAAGTAGCATTAAATTCCATGGTACCACTATAGAAACAAAATATTAATATGTGAATTCTGATGAGTTCAGTTCAGTTCAGTTCAGTCACTCAGTCGTGTCTGACTCTTTGCGACCCCATAAATCACAGCACGCCAGGCCTCCCTGTCCATCACCAAATCCTGGAGTTCACTCAGACTCACGTCCATCGCGTCAGTGATACCATCCAGCCATCTCATCCTCTGTCATCCCCTTCTCCTCCTGCCCCCAATCCCTCCCAGCATCAGAGCCTTTTCCAATGAGTCAACTTCTTGCATGAGGTAGCCAAAGTACTGGAGTTTCAGCTTTAGCATCATTCCCTTCAAAGAAATCCCAGGGCTGATCTCCTTTAGAATGGACTAGTTGGACCTCCTTGCAGTCCAAGGGACTCTAAAGAGTCTTCTCCAACACCACAGTTCAAAAGCATCAATTCTTTGGCACTCAGCCTTCTTCACAGTCCAACTCTCACATCCAAACATGACCACTGGAAAAACCATAGCCTTGACTAGACGGACTTTTGTTGGCAAAGTAATGCCTCTGCTTTTGAACACGCTATCTAGGTTGGTCATAACTTTCCTTCGAAGAAGTAAGTGTCTTTTAATTTCATGGCTAAGTTTCCTCAGACTTAAGGTAGGAGCTGAATTTCTATTCTTCACCTCCATTTTTGGTTGCCATGTGTTCGCTTAAGGCTATTTTAAACCACTTTAGATTTGTTATTATTTGAAAAAGTTATAATTTCCTTGTTATTTTAATGAGGCTGCAATAACACTCAGATCTACATAGTGGATTTACTTCATGATTTCTTTTCTAGGAACATGTGAAGTATTTTACCCTCTCAGCAGTCTTTCACACATAGGTTGGTGAAACTCCACATGAAAACTGTTGTTCCAGCATTAAAGATGCACAGGTTTCAGAGTTATTTATAACACACACACACACGTACACACAAACACATACTTTATCACCACCAACACCATCACAAACAACAACCAAAATCTCAGGTTTATTGAAATGAATTTGCTTATTCAATATTTGTGGTTTGTTTTTATGAGGATATTTTACACATAGAACATTTTTTCATATTCTCAATGTTTTATGATTTTCTTTGGAATAAGTAACACATTTTAATACCCCTTCCAAACATTCACAAGTTGTTTCAAATTTATGAAATAAACAAACTGAAAAAGTAATATTTCTTTCTCTATTGAAGTTTCTTTAATTTTATAAGGATTTCTGAAAACAAATATTCAAAAAAAAAAGAAGACAATTTTGCAAGGCCAAGTGTAATAATATCTATATTCTCAGGCTGCTAGGCATTGCTATCCTCCACGTTCTGTACAAAAGTCCACAAAGTCATAAGTTGGGACACATACACACACAAGCATGTTATTCTTTCCTTCTGACGGATGCCTGAGACCCCTTACCTAGAAATGCTTTATGGTATCCCTGCGGCAACATCCTTATCCTATTCCTTACAATATCCCTAACTATAATTCCCTAATTAAAAATACCTCAAATATCAACATATATATGAAAAGTAATATATATTAAGGTTATCAGTCTTTCTGAGAGAACAGAACCGAATGAAGAAGACCTTCCTATAGCTTCTGAGAGTAGGTGGCAGGGTCTAACCTGGACTTGGAGATAGCACTAAAATAGAGTGTTGGAAACACTATTTCAAACACTAAATTTTGAAAACAAACTTTAATTATATCAAATTTGGCTGAGACAAACTTCCCTCGGCATGAATAAAAGTAGTAGAGGCTTCCTACTGTCTTTCAAAGGTCTTGGATGAGGTGCCTAAATACCACATCACATACAAATATTCTGGAGTGGAGCCATCTTCATCTTATTCTTTCTTCCTTCTCCTCTTCATGATTTTTTTCCTTTTCTTACTTTTCTTACAGGCAGAAAGATCATGTTATCCAGATTCATAAAATTATAAACAGAGTAACAGATCTTTCTCCATTTCAAATTGCAAGTTGTGATGATTATTTTTAAAGAAATATATGCCTGTGAGACTTTTAGTATTTAAAAATACTAAAAAAATCATAATTATAACTTATTGACTATCTACCATTCTACATTTTATATTGGAGAAATAAAATTAAATATATATTTTAATAATTAAGATTAAATATTTCAAAAACCCTGCCAATTAAGTATTTGAACATCCATTTTAAGAGTAAGGGAACAAATTAAAAAGATTGTGAGACTCATTGATGCTACTTAGCTAGAGCAGGATTAAAATTCAGGTATTTTTTGTCTAAAAACTACACTTTTTATGTTTTAGAATTTTAACTGCTTTTCTTCAGTAAATAGAAGACAAGGTTATTCTTCATCTACTGAAAATTATTATGCCAATAAGGTAGGCATTGTTATTTTAATTCCGTCAATATGTTGGGCTTAGCACTGACAAGTAAATCTCCAGAAACTCTCTAGCCATTCACAGGAATCCTTGTCCTTTAATATTCGTGTTCAAATTTTACTGTTTTCTTTTATTATGCTTAAATATTGATATATATTGATACTGTATAACCCAGACAGGGGGAAAATGAGGACACCAAAGCATTACAAATGAAGAACTCTGGGCTTTTGAAGGAATGAGAAAATGTTTCCCTCGAGAGACTATCCTTTCCTGGTTGTAACAGTTTGTGGGACAAACTTACTAAAGTGATGAAAAATGATTCCTTTTTCCCCTCTGTTTTTATTAAAATAACCAATTTAACTGAGATTAATATTATACATTTTGTTCGACCAGCTTTATACTCTAAAGAAGGAACCATACTCTTGATAATTACTACTGCTGCTGCTGCTAAGTCACTTCAGGCGAGTCCGACTCTATGCGACCCCATAGATGGCAGCACACCAGGCTCCCCCGTCCCTGGGATTCTCCAGGCAAGAACACTGGAGTGGGTTGCCATTTCCTTCTCCAATGCATGAAAGTGAAAAGTGAAAGGGAAGTCACTCAGTCGTGTCTGACTCTTACCGACCCCATGGACTGCAGCCCACCAGGCTCCTCCATCCATGGGATTTTCCAGGCAAGAGTACTGGAGTGGGGTGCCATCGCCTTCTCCGGATAATTACTACTAACTTTCTAATTATCTTAGGTTATATAAAAACAATGCTTTCTATAAATAAAAATGGGTGGGGAAATGAAGAGAGCAACAAAAATGATAAGAAAAAGGAAAAGAAACAGTTATAATTATCTCATTTAATAGTAGTGCAGTTTTCCATATTTTAGGCCTGAGAATAACTGAAAAGGTGCTGACTCTGGGACCATATTTGAGTTTGCTTTATTTGAAGAAATTAATACTGCTTCTTATAGAGGAGAATAATCTATGCTGGGAGTGTGTAAAAGCCAAGCTCTGAGTCATCTGAAGTCCTAACTCCAGGCACGCCCTGGTGTGTCATGGCTAATCTCCTTGCTCCACCAAGTAGAGCAAAAATGGAAAAAGCAAATGGAAGCTTTGATACTACTTTTCTCAGTTTGACCCAAGCATCAAGAAATCAGTGACACATCGCTGACTATTGCTTCTATTTTGTAAGAGGATCAAGGGAAAATTATATTTTCAACAGTGAATGGAATATAAACAGAATATGAACTCTGTTTGCAAATTTAAACTAAAAGGTTAAGAGTTGAAATCTGTCACTCCTGTTTTTACTGAAAGAAATGGTTAAAACTCTTAAAATGATAAATTTTTCTTGGACTCAGAGAATTGAACCTATAGGGCCAACCGTCACCACAAAATATGGAAAAACAGCCAAATTTAGAGTCACAGGAGAGAAATGTTTACCTGAGATAAAACTCCCCCAAAACATAAACTTGTAGGAACATTTCAGTGGTAATTTTTGGAAACTTCTGGAGCCTAAATGCAGAAGAGCTGCAAATGACAAACTCCTCAATTACCCTGGCTGCTTTTTAGGCACATAAAAAGATGTTTAACATCACTAATAATCAAAGAAATACAAATCAAAATCAAAATGATGTATCAGCGTACACCTGTCAGAATGGCTATTGTCAAAAAGAACAGGTATAGCAAATGTTGGAGAGCATGTGGAAAAAACGGAACCCTTGTACACTGTTCATGGGAATGTTAACAGGTGCAGCCACTGTTAAACAGTGTATAGACATTTCTCAGCAAACTAAAAATAGAACTATCATATAACCCAGAATTTCTACTCTTGGATTTATATTTGAAAGAGCCAAAAATATTAATTTGAAAAGATGCAAGCACCCCAGTGTTCACAGCGTGATTCTTGACAATGGTCAAGAATGGCAGCAACATGTTTATCAATGAGTAATGGAATATTACTCAGCCATAAAAAATAATAAAATTTTGCCATTTGCAGCAACATTGATGGACTTGGAGGGTACAGTGCTTTGTGAAATGAGTTAGAGACAAATACTATATGAAATCACTTACACAAGGAATCTAATAAATATAACAAACTGGTGAATATTACAGAAAAGAAGCAGGCTCACCTACGTAGAGAAGAAATTAATGGTTGCCAGTGGGAGTATAGCGGGGGATAAGCAACATAGGGGTAGGGGAGGTGGGAGGTACAAAGTAGAGTATGTAGGTTAGGTTCAGTAATGTATTGTACAGCACAGGGAATATAACCAATATTTTGTAATAACTGTAAATGAAAAGGAACATTTAAAAATTCTATAAAAATTAGATATATTTTAAAAATGGATTTTGAAAGATAAAGATGGATTGGATAATGATTATTAAAATTTTGAAAAGTATAGACCTTACAAAATGCAAGGCACTATTTTCTCTTATGTATATACATGTCATGGATCTACAGTAAAAGATTCATGATATTTTATAGCCAAGAAAATTTACAAATGACATTTATAGCAGATGCCACTTTAATCCAGATTATTTTATGTAAAAGAATAATGAGACTCAGAAATATGAAGAGGAGTCAGTAGTAGTCAGCACGACTAGCTAGTTCACTTTTTCCACTTATTGCCTTAGTCCAACTTACACTCATACATTCTCATTTCTATTCTTTATTTAAAAATGAGATGGGGAGAATCAAGAGGGTTTTTCATAGATGTCTGAGACTGAGAAATTGCTCTGATCTGGCTTTGGTAGAACAGTCACCTTTAGGGTAAAACTGAAATAAACAGCTTTTCTTATGTGGTTGTCTTTTATTTAAATACTCTGAATAAATACTAATTCAAAGGGACAACTTAATAGGGGATTCTTAGAAACACATGGAGAAGTAAACAGTGCTTCTGACTAACACAAAAATAGTCCTTGCATTTACTGTGCACTAAAGATTGTTTGATAATTGAGTAACAGTTTTCAGCCATTAGATATCAATATTTGTCTGTTCATCAGATAAGAGTATTGCCCAACTCTAAAACCAAGAATCTTTAGATTTTTCAAAGTGTGTAGACTCTTTAGGCAGTTATTGACTATATGTTTAGGGCTGTTTTATCAAGTATCCTCTCTCATTTTTCCCCACTTGTTTTCTGAAGTAGATTAGAGTGTGAATGATAATGTCAAAGCATGGTGAAAAGCTCTGCAAAATGTTTCACATTAGATTCTTTTCTTTTCATGAGCACTGCTATGAAATCCCCTTGAGTAGAGTGATTTGTGAATTTTGGATGCTTTGCCTACATTTTTAAAGCTGCTTATTCAAAAGATGTCATCTCAGTCTGCATGGGCAGGTTCATTCTCCCCTGACCATGAAGCTGAGGGAGCTTCTAATATTTTATCCTAATTTAAAATCCATGCAGTATGCACTGGGACTTTTGCCCAACATGCAGCTTTCAGAATGCAGAGGATATCATAACACACACCCTGAGAAAGGCAGGTGAAGAAATAATTTTGACAACTGGCTTTCCACCCATTCCTTGGCATCTAGACTCTATTCTTCCCGTGAGCCATGCTATCCAAACAACAATTTGTTATGAAATCTATCCATTCTGCAAAATGGGCAAATTGAGATGATTATCTGATATGTTTAGAAAACACCTTTAAAACAATTGCTTTGTGCTGGCTGTGTCGACGAAGCCAAATAGCGCTGTCTTGAGGGTTTTTCTTCACTTGAAGCTGTATTCAATTTCTTCCCAGCAAGAAAACTACTCCTCTGGCATCAGTCCTTGAAATGAGAGTTATTTCTCCACTTGGGGGTAATAACTCTTTAGGACAAAAGACTTTGTCTAATCTTGGGCCATTTGTAGTTCTACAAAGAAATTTCAGTTGATTAAAAAGTGAAATGGTTTTCAATAAATATATAAATGCCAGTAAGTTTTCAAAAGCAAAAATACTGCCTTTAATTCCATAGAGAGGAACCTAAGCCAGTTATTATTGTCATTACAATCTTGGCAAAATTAATTTCAATTCCTTCACTGATTTACATAGTCATGAGCAGAGGTATTAAGCTGACCAACTGCACTGTTTGTTCATTAACTTCCACATGGGCCACCAAACCTGTAGCATATTCAATAAACTGATGTGGAGGATGGCTCCATTTTTATATGTGGGCTCACAGGTTAGTCAAAAATCAAACCCCAAACATGCATTTCTCTAGATTATCAGTCAAGTTAGTGGGAAAATATTTAATTCATCATATAAATTCAGAAGCTAAAAAGTATTTCCTAGCATTTTAATAAAAAGTTGGAAATGGGAGCTGGTTCTAGCTCCTGTGTTCTATTTGAGAGGAATTATTTACCTAACTTAAACCCCAACATTTGTCAGTCTAGTAACTGTCCTCAGTATATGGGCATAAACTGATAGAGGTTGACTGATTAAAAATACGGCCCGCAATACTTATTACAGAGCCAGGTTGAGCAAGAGATATGAAATGATAAAATCCTACCAGGCTCAGAAAAAGCTGATGAAAAGTGTGTGGGGCTGAAAACTTCTAGATGCTGCATATTTAGCACCATCTTTTAATTTCTCCAGAGGGAAAGTCTCCCCTGAACTTGGTATTTTTGAAAAAATTCTTTTAACTGAGAACAGTTAAACCTCTCATAGAATCTTGAGTCCAGAATAGCTTCTAGAATTTCTGGGTCCTGGTAGGGAATTAGGGCACCAGATAGCTTATATCTGCTTATAGAAAAGAAAAAAAAACACAAATATTTATCTTCAAACTTAAATGGAAAGAATTTGAAACAATATACTAAGGTCTCAGTCATATCATGCAGAAGCATTAGCAGTCTTTTTTTCCCTTTGACTAAAAAGATTATATTCTTCCCTTAGGCCTTTTAGTTTGATGTTCTTGATGCTTATGTTTTAGTTAGATAACAAGAGCTAATAATGTGTTAATATGACATCTTGATCTTGACCATCTTGCTTATTCTTGAAAAGTGAGTATAAAAATATAGTATCATCTATGGTATATATTTGGAGAAGGCAATGGCACCCCAGTCCAGTACTCTTACCTGGAAAATCCCATGGATGGAACAGCCTGGTGGGCTGCAGTCCATGGGGTAATGAAGAGTCGGACACAACTGAGTGACTTCCCTTTCACTTTTCACTTTCATGCATTGGAGAAGGAAATGGCAACCCACTCCAGTGTTCTTTCCTGGAGAATCCCAGGGACGGGGGAGCCTGGTGAGCTGACGTCTATGGGGTCGCACAGTATCGGACACGACTGAAGTGACTTAGCAGCAGCAGCAGCAGCATAGTATATATTATTTTTAAGTTTTAGAAAAAATGCAGAGATAGATGCAATTGACTGTAAAAAGGATTATGAAAAGGGACATTCATAACAACTTTTAATAATAATATCAATAACAAATTATTAATACTAACAATATACACTTCAAGAACCTGCCAGGTACATGATCTTCAGAAAACTAAGATCATGGCATCTGGTCCCATCACTTCATGGAAAATAGATAGGGAAACAGTGGAAACAGTGACAGACTTTATTTTGGGGGGCTCCAAAATCACTTCAGATGGTGACTGCAGCCATGAAATTAAAAGACGCTTGCTCCTTGGAAGAAAAGTATGACCAACCTAGACAGCATATTAAAAAGCTGAGACATTACTTTGCCAACAAAGGTCCATCTAGTCAAGGCCATGTTTTTTCAAGTAGTCATGTATGGATGTGAGAGTTGGACTATAAAGAAAGCTGAGCGCAGAGGAATTGATGCTTTTGAACTGTGGTGTTGGAGAAGACTCTTGAGAAGAGTCCCTTGGACTGCAAGGAGATCCAACCAGTCCATCTTAAAGGAAATCAGTCCTGAATATTCATTGGAAGGACTGATGCTGAAGCTGAAACTCCAGTACTTTGGCCACCTGACTTGAAGAACTGACTCATTTGAAAAGACCCTGATGCTGGGAAAGCTTGAAGGCGGGAGGAGAAGGGGACAACAGAGAATGAGATGGTTGGGTGGCATCACTGACTCGATGGACATGACTTTGGGTAAACTCCAGGAGTTGGTGATGGATAGGGAGGCCTGGTGTGCTGCAGTCAATGGGGTCACAAAGAGTCAGACACAACTGAGCAACTGAACTGAACTGAACTTGCTAGGTAGCAAAATATGTATCAGTTGTTTCATATATGCTATTGAGATGGAAGACAGTATGTCTGCTTTACAGATGGGAGTCTTTGCCCAGGGCTACACTCACAGTTACATGAAGAGGAAGATTTGAAGCCATACATGGAATGATGCCATAAACCGTAAATCCTACATTGTAATTCAAGGTCATTATTTGAACTTTATTAATTGAACTTTATTAATGACAGATGAGATGGTTGGATCGATTCACCAACTCAATGGACATGAGTTTGAGCAAACTCCAGGAGATAGAGAAGGACAGAGGTGCTGCAGTCCATGAGGTCACAAAGAGTAGGACACAACTTAGCGGCTGAACGACAACAACTGTTGCAACACAAGTTTTCCGTGCCAGCTGGATGCTCATATATGCATGCCCCCAAGCCCAGCACCAGTAACTTCCAAGTGTTGTCGTGTAATATGAAACTGCTATTTGCAATCTGAGCCCTTTTGGTCCCGTAACAAATTCCGTGTCTTTCCTCTAGTCTGTCTTGTGCTAGTAATATTCTCCATTTGATGCACATTTAACTGTGAAAAATCTACTTATCATACTGTTTTACCACACATCCCTTTATTCATAGTCCCTCACAGTTTCATAAATGGTGCTGGGCTATTTTAAGTATCCATTAATTTCTTTATTATATTATTAAATTTTAATTTTTTACTTTTCTGACTGTAACCTCCTCTTAGAACACATCTTTCAGAATGTCTTAGACTATTAATGATTGTATCTTTGTACTGGTTTTGAGTTGGCTCTAGTTCTGGATAGCCAACAAATAGCCATATGTATATATATCCTAGTATGTTCTAGGACATGTCTTCAGTGTTAGCTTTTGAGCTTTTCCCTCACTGGTAAGATCTACAATGTTTGCTAAACTTCCCTAACAGATGTTTTAAAAGTCAGTATCTTGAGTTTATTCCCATTCTACTTTCAGGTATGGGAAGCGTCCTGATTTATTATCAGCTTTTATATCTCCAGGTGCTTTGGAGAGATAGGGAGCAATAAAGATGATGATGGTAAGTTCAACACACTTAAAACCTATGGATTTTATCAATAGGCATGAAGCTTCCAAGCTCTATTGTGAAAACACACAAAAAGGTTTCTTGTTAAACAACTCTTGTTTTTACTGCTGTTGTGAGGATAAAATATTATTCCAAGCATCCTTTTTTCCTTCTGCTTCCCTTTCAGCTCTTGAGCTGTGCTGTGAAACAAACTAAAGAATAAACTTAAGAAAAAAAAAAAAACATACATAATCTTGTCATTTATGGGAAGCATCTTAGTTTGTTCCTTAGAAATGCTGCCTTATTTAATATTATTAACAATTTGTATGATATGTTTTGTGTTCCTTAATTTTACAGATAAGGAAATTCAAGTCCTGAGCATTAAAATATCTTTCCCGTGGTCATCTGGGTGGTAAATGGCTGAAGAGAACAAACTTTGAATCCAATATTGAGTGACTTGAAATTCCATGCTCTTTCACTAAATCACATTATCTTATATAAATGAGCAAAATTTTGTTACTATCCGTTTAATTCATATTTCACTCTTCTCATTGTACACTGCTTATCAATGTAGTTCTTCTCAAACTTCTGCTACTAAGAATACCTTGTTGTATAAGATATTAATATGAAACCCATACCAAAAAGAGGTTGAGAAATTTACCATAAATTGTTCACAAATTTAAACTATTTTAGGGCCCTCTTGTTACAATCTTAAAACTCATGCCAAATTTGCATCCTACCATGTAATTTTAGCATAAAAACTATTTTAAATTCTGTTAACTCATAAAAACCCACAAAAATTAACTTTTCTAACTTGTCACATTGACTAGTGGACATTAAATAATAAGATATATTCTAAGGATTTTGTAAATTAAAGACTCAGTATTTCTCCATTTCAGATAGACAGACAGACATTCCTCTTAGTTCTAAGCACACTAACGGTAGTCTACAAAGACTTAAACATGTTTGCCCCTGGCTATCCTCAGACCTTATTTCCTCTACATTTCTCTCGACTCAGTTCAGTTACAAACCTTCTTGCTGTTTGTCAAATATCTAAATCAAGCTTCCATAGCAGCATATATTTATGGTTTCTCCACCTGATATTTACATGGTTCACTTCCTCTCTTTGGTTAGATTTTACTTCAGTGCCTTATTCTCTGAGAGTTCTGCCCTTGCCATGCCTCTAAAATAATCCTCTTCCTCTGTTCATGTGCATTAAAAAAAAAAAAGCCTTATATTCTATTCTGTGCTAATCAGCATATTAACTTATCTGTTTCCCCTTCTAGCCCTATGTGGTTAGGGACTTTTTTCATTGTTTATATGAATCATGGTTGTTAATTGCAAAACTACCTAACCCATAGTGATCATAAACAGCAATAAATTTATTAAAAGTTAGTAGTTGCTCATGGACTCTCCAGGAGGCAAGATTACACAGACTGGGAGGTTAAGCCACCAGAAAAAGTGTGGAGGGCTCACAGTGGGGATGGTTCAACGCACTCCATCACAATTGCCACCAGAGCCAGCTACCACTGTCCACATGCTGACAATATCCTATCTTGGAAGTCCAATTGTTCAGCTATGGGGGCTCTAACCTATCAGGAAAAGCATTTAGAAAAGTACCCTCTTTGGTATCTGCTTCCTATAGTTCTTCCTTTCAGGACCAAAGTCTGGAGTATATGCGTGTGATTAGCGAATTCTAGGTCACAAAGCTGGGCTCTTGATCAAGGACAGTGCAATAAAAGTTCGTTTCAGCTTTCTCATTTGAGAAGTGTGGTTCATAACATAGAAAATGCCCTATATAGAAGAAAACTGCTCAAAATGTGATACATGGCCAAAGGAAAAAAGCAAATGTTCATGACCTTGTATTCCCAGCATCTAGAACAGTGTCAGTCACACTTGGAGCATTCTGTAAAAGTTGCTGTGTAGATGAGTGACATATTATGTTCATTTTCAGGTGATCAAGCCAATCAACCTTAGGGGAAATGAACCCTGGATACTCATTGGAAAGACTGATGCTGAAACTCCAGTATTTTGGTCACCAGATGCCAACAGCTGACTCACTGGAGAAGTCCCTGATGCTGGGAAAGATTGAGGGCAGAAGGAGAAGAGGATGAGACGGCTGAATGGCATCACATATGCAATGGACATGAACTGGGCAAACTTTGGGAGATGGTGAGGGACAGGGAGGCCTAGAGTGCTGTAGTCCATGGGGTCTCAAAGAGTAAGGACAACTGGGCGACTGAACAAGCAATGAGGGGTTAGAATATTTTGAAAGCTCTATTTGTACAAATTAGCATTAACATGCATCGACAGCTCTTTTTCAGTGTTT
Organism: Capra hircus; assembly: GCF_001704415.2. Lineage (NCBI taxonomy): Eukaryota > Metazoa > Chordata > Mammalia > Artiodactyla > Bovidae > Capra > Capra hircus. The sequence goes on from NC_030811.1 coordinate 46,684,201, forward strand.
TGGTGCAATGTTTTTAAGTATATGCATCATATACTACATAACATTCTCAGTTGATGTGAGGACAGCACCCTATAATCAAGTATATTACTATTTCTGTACTGAAACATATAATAACACATACTTAGTAAGTTAAAGTAACATAAAGACTAAAAATAGCCTCACATGAGTTTTTTTTCCCAAATAAGCTATATAATTACCTTATAACTAGCTATATAACTAGATTTTGAAATTGAGGATAAGAGATTATAGACCTGTAAACGAATCAAGTATAAATGAACACATTAGCATATTTACTGTTTCTGTGGTCAACATTCATTTAACTGTTCAATTTATTTTTAGTGTTCCGATCTGGACATGGAAACTAAAGATATTCACTTTTTTTTGCCTTTTGATTAAGAATATTCAGCTTAGAAGAAAATGGCTAAATTTATATTTCCTAGACTACCTTCTTCTCCATAAACATAAAACTCATGCTTTACTAGAGCCTCTACGTTCTACCATTTCAGACTGAGTAGTTCAGTCTGCTTCCTAAGCCCTGGTGAGTGTCTCATTGACATCATTAACAAGTTGATTTTTTCTGATCTGTATACTTAGAATCTCATATTACCTCACTCTATTTGTGATTTTAGGATTGTATTTGAATTTATTTTTTTTTCAGTACTTACTAAAGTCCCCAGCTAACACACAATTTAAAGAGGCTGTTAAAAAAAAAATAGCCTTCTCAAAATAAATTAAGATTTCAAGATGCGGAAATAAGCAAAAACCATTCTTGTACCTGATCATTGTCCGTTCAGCCAGAATTAACTCAAATATCACTGTGCAATGTTCAGAAAATCTCTCTACTAAGTGATGATTTGGCAAGAATTACATACCACACCATAATTACCAATACTGATTTTCTTCCCTGTACATATGAACATACATTATTTACTGATAATAACTAGAGCTATCCCTAGATCTTCAATACTCAAGGAATATAAGTTTTATTTACAACAATTTCTGTCAAAATATTGAACAATATTCCCTATTGTTTCTATCTGATTTCAGATGATCCTATCTGATCTTTACATAATATAGTGTTATTTGAATAGGAGAAACCAATTTAATTGCAACAATAGGTTTGGTATCTAATATTTTTAAACTATGAAAAAGTGCCACAGATATTACAATGTATTCTGCAATCATGAATAATTTCTAGCTTTCACATGGAGCAATGTTATTTTGGAGAAGGCTTTCACAGTAATATTAACTGCAAGATACTTTTAGTTTTATTTACATTTCACTAATATTTATCATTTCTAATTAAAAATTAATAGTTTTTAATAGTTTGTTAATAGGTTCCAGAAATCTTGTAAGTTATATTTTTAGGAGACAAATGAATTAAAACCTTTCATATATGTAAACTTTTGCCAAACATCTCAAAGAATTCTTCCTCAAGAATAATGAATTCTTTGACAATGGTCATTGGAAGGGAAAAGAAAAGTAGTTAAGGGAAAATTGTCATCAATCCCACCACCATGCTCTATGATAGACTTAAATTCAGAATATGTCAACACAGTACAACATATCCCATATGTTATGAAAAAAATATGGAGAGAGCTGTCTTGATTAAAGGAAGCCTCTCAACACTAATAATTAAAATTGCCACTTTTCCCTTACAAGTATGTTTGCTCCATCAAAATACAGCATGGAGAGATTCTGCCAAGCTTGGGAAAAGTGCTTTTCTTTTGTAGACTGAGAGGAGACATTTTGAAAGGAAAAATGGGAATAGAGACCCAGCAAGAGACCTAAACTGCAGTTGTATTTTTAAGGAGTAAATATGGAAACTTAAAATTTGAATATTAACTATCTTAATATTTATGCCTATGCTGCCCCCTTGTAAGTTGTTATCTAAGCCCCAGTATGTATACCCTTATTTAAGGACCAAACTAGGATGATCATCCTACATTGTAATCTCTCCTTTCCCACGCAAAAGCCAACTCTGAAGTGCCCTGATTTGAGAGTTCTAGATTTAGATTTTTGATATCAGTTCAGTTCAGTAGCTCAGTCGTATCCGACTCTTTGCGACCCCATGAATCGCAGCACGCCAGGCCTCCCTGTCCATCACCAACTCCCGGAGTTCACTCAGACTCACGTCCATCGAGTCAGTGATGCCATCCAGCCATCTCATCCTCTGTCGTCCCCTTCTCCTCCTGCCCACAATCTCTCCCAGCATCAGGGTCTTTTCCAGTGAGTCTACAACTTCGCATCACATGGCCAAAGTACTGGAGCTTCAGCTTTAGCATCATTCCTTCCAAAAAAATCCCAGGGCTGATCTCCTTCAGAATGGACTGGTTGGATCTCCTTGTAGTCCAAGGGACTCTCAAGAGTCGTCTCCAACGCCACAGTTCAAAAGCATCAATTCTTCGGTGCTCAGCCTTCTTTACATTCCAACTCTCACATCCATACATGACCACTGGAAAAACCATAGCCTTGACTAGACGGACATTAGTCAGCAAAATAATGGCTCTGCTTTTGAATATGCTATCTAGGTTAGTTATAACTTTTCTTCCAAGGAGTAAGCATCTTTTAATTTCATGGCTGCAGTCACCATCTGCAGTGATTTTGGAGCCCAAAAAAATAAAGTCTGACACTGTTTCCACTGTTTCCCCATCTATTTCCCATGAAGTAATGTGACCAGATGCCATGATCTTCGTTTTCTGAATGTTGAGCTTTAGGCCAACTTTTTCACCCTCCACTTTCACTTTCATCAAGAGGCTTTTTAGTTCCTCTTCACTATCTGCCATAACGGTGGTAGTGGTGTCATCTGTATATCTGAGGTGATTGATATTTCTCCTGGCAATCTTGATTCCAGCTTGTGTTTCTTCCAGTCCAGCGTTTCCCATGATGTACTCTGCGTAGAAGTTAAATAAGCAGGGTGACAATATACAGCCTTGATGGACTCCTTTTCCTATTTGGAACCAGTCTGTTGTTCCATGTCCTGTTCTAACTGTTGCTTCCTGACCTGCATACAGATTTCTCAAGAGGCAGGTTACGTGGTCTGGTATTCCCATCTCTTTCTGAATTTTCCACAGTTTATTGTGATCCACACAGTCAAAGGCTTTGGCATAGTCAATAAAGCAGAAATAGATGTTTTTCTGGAACTCTCTTGCTTTTTCCATGATCAGTGAACTTTATTTCCAGGATAACTAGTAGGGCTTGTCATGTGTGCATAACTCAGGTGTTCTGTGCCTAGAAAGTCTCAAGTCTCTGGTCACATAAAGTCACATTCTTCTTAAAATTTAGAATGAAATGAAGTAGATAATGACTCCAAAGTGTAGATTCCTTCCTAGCATGGTATCTTTTCTCCACTCTCTGTAGCCATGATTTCTCTTTCAGGCAAAGCAAACTTTGTCAGCCTCCTCCCCCAGACTTCTGGCATTCAGTTATGTTGCTAAGTGTTTTCCCTCCCTGATTCACTCAGGTTTTATCAGGAAACTGAAAAAATTCTCAACGTTAATCATACTAATTATTTATTTATCCCTATTCTGATTATGGAGAAGGACCCATAACACATGTAACCCTCAAAAAATATCTTCCACCAATTTTCCTAAATAAAAAGAATTGCCTTTCTAAGAGGAATTCCTACACAAGCATATTCTCTTAGAATATTACACTCAATATCAGTCTCCCTATTTTTTCTTCATTTTCCTGCTCAGGACTCTTCATGTCTTTGTTCTGTAACAGAAATGCAACAGATCCTATTATTCAGAGAATATTCCCATATTGCTGTCTTTAGAATAATATAAACTTTGTTTTATGTGGATTATTTTAATAAATTTTCTAAGAATTTTGATATTTTTTATATTATTAAATCCATAAAAAAAAGTTTCCATTGATCAATACTGAGATGTTTGTTACATTTAGTTCTCTTTGCTTGTATACTATCTAGTGATCCTGACTATACATCCTTTGATCTCAAAATACTTTTTCCACTTTTAAACATTGAAAACTAAAATATTTTTTTACTTTATATACATTTAAGGACCTGTTATGAGACACTGACATTGAAATACAATGTTTGATCTTTTAATTAGCCATGGGACCTGAAGAGTCTAAGTCAAAGAAGATATAAAAATTAAAACTTGGGCATTCAATATATTATTATCTAATCATGTTATCTAATAATATTAATAGTATTGTATCCTTACAGTTTGACTTCTTGGAATGTACTCTCCAAAAACAGTGTATTTCAACACTGGCTGTTACTGGAATCACCAGTTGGGTGACCCACAGAATGGAGAACAATAATACCAAACAAGTTCTCACATTATTGTGAAGGTTCTGAATCCCATGTCAGGCCTCCAGCCTGGGGATCTGACAAAGGGACTGGGAACCCTCAGGGAATCTGGCCTTGAGGGCCAGTGGGATTTGATTACAGAATTTCCAGAGGACTGAGGGTAACAGAGACTCCAGTCCTGGAGGGCACACACAAAATTTGGCACACATCAACATGGGAGACTGAACCAAAACTACCTGCTGTAGAGGGCCTTCTGTAGAAGTGTGGGTCAACAGGGGCTCAAAACAGGGATGGGGGCTTTTGGCATAAATCCTCTTAGAGACTGCCATTAACCCTCAGGCCAAACAACTACTAGGGAAGGAGTGCAACCCCACCTGTTAGCAGATAATTGGATTAAAGCTTTACTGAGCAAAGCCCTGCTGACCAGAGCAAGACCCAGTTTTCTCCATTGCCAATCCTTCCCATCAAGAAGCTTAGCCTCATCTATCAGAGGGCAGAGAGAAGAATCAAGAAGCAGCAAAATCTCATAGCAGCTAAAACAAAAACTATATTACAGAAAAAACAGACAGTTATATCTCAGATGAAGAGAAAAGATAATATCCCAGAAAAACAACTAAATGAAGTGGAGATAGGCAACCTTCCAGAAAAACAATTCAGAATAATGATAGTGAAGATGCTCAGGATCTCAGGAAAAGAATGGAGGCAAAGATTGAAAAGATGCAAGAAATGTTTACCAAAGACCTAGAAGGACTAAAGAGCAAACAGCAGAGATTAATAATACACTAGAAGGAATCAATAGCAGAATAAATGAGGCAGAAGAACGGATAACTGACCTGGAGGACAGAATGGTGGAAATTACTGCTACAGAACAGAATACGGAAAAAAGAACGAAAAGAAATGAAGGTACCTAAGAGACCTCTGGGACAACATTAAATGCACCAACAGTCACATTGTAGGGGTCCCAGAAGGAAGAGAGAGAGAGAAAGGACTGGAGAAAATATTTGAAAAAAAGCTGAAAACTTCCAACACATAGGAAGGAAACAGTCAACCAAGTCCAGGAAGCACAAAGAGTCCCAGGGAGGATAACCTGGAGGAGGAACACACCAAGACACACAATAATTAATATGACAAAAATTAAAGAAAGATAAGATATTAAAAGCAACAAAAGAAAAACAAAAATAATACACAAGGTAACTCCCATCAGGCTATCAGCTGATTTCTCAACAGAACTCTACAAGCTGGAAGGGAAGGGCATGCTATATTTAAAGGGATGAAGGGAAGAACCTACAACCAAGAATACTCTGCCCAGCAACATTCCTTCAGATTTGATGGAGAAATAAGAAAGTTTCCCAGAAAATGAAAAGTTAAGAGAATTCAGCAACACCAAACCAGCTTTACAACAAATGCTATAGGACCTCTGCTAGGTAGGAAACACAAGAGAAGGAAAAGACTTAAAGAATGTAAATCCAAAATAATTAGGAAAACAGTAATAGGACCATACATATCAATAACTGCCTTAAATGTAAACAGATTAAAAGCACCAACCGAAAGACATAGCCTGGCTAGGTCGATGAAAACGTGTGGCTGTATGCACTTCCACTTACCACATCTCTCTTCTTGATATCCACAAATTGTCAGTCAGTCAGTTCAGTCACTCAGCCATGTCTGACTCTTTGTGATCCCATGGACAGCAGCACACAAGGCTTCCCTGTCTATCACCGACTCCCAGAGCTTGCTCAAATTCATGTCAATCAAGTTGATGACGCCATACAACCATCTCATCCACTGTTCTCCTCTTCTCCTCCTGCTTTTAATCTTTCCCAGCATCAGAGTCTTTCCCGAATGAGTCAGTTCTTTGCATCAGGTGACAAAAGTGTTGGAGCTTCAGGATCAGTCCTTCCAATGAATATGCAGGACTGATTTCCTTTAGGATGGACTGGTTGGATCTCCTTGCAGTCCAAGGGACTCTCAAGAGTCTTCTCCAAAACCACAGTTCAAAAGCATCAATTCTTTGGCACTCAGCTTTCTTTACAGTTCAACTCTCACATCAATACATGACTACTGAAAAAACCATAGCTTTGACTAGATGGACCTTTGTTAGAAAAGTAATGGCTCTGCTTTTTAATATGCTGTCTAGGTTGGTCATAGCATTTCTTCCAAGGAGTAAGCATCTTTTAATTTCATGACTGAAGTTGACATCTGCAGTGATTTTGGAGCCCAAGAAAATAAAATCTCTCACTGTTTCCACTGTTTCTCCAATTATTTGCCATGAAGTGATGGGACTGGATGCCATGACCTTAGTTTTCTGAATGATGAGCTTTAAGCCAGCTTTTTCACTCTCCTCTTTCGCTTTCAGCAAGAGGCTCTTCAGTTCCTCTTCGCTTTCTGCCATAGGGTGGTGTCATCTGCATATGAGGTTATTGATATTTCTCCCAAAATTGAGAATATTTCTTATTGTCAATTTCTCCCTGGAATCTTGATTCCAGCTTATGATTCATCCAGCCTGGCATTTCACATGATGTACTCTGTGTATAAATTAAACAAGCAGGGTGAACAATATACAGTCTTGACGTACTCCTTTCCCAATTTGGAACCAGTCTCTTGTTCCACGTCCAGTTCTAACTGATGCTTGTTGGCCTGCATACAAATTTCTCTGGAGGCAGGTAAGCTGGTATTCCCATCTTTTGAAGAATTTTCCATAGTTTGTTGTGATCCACACAATCAAAGGTTTGGTGTAGTCAATAAAGCAGAAGTAGATGTTTTTCTGGAACTCTCTTTCTTTTTCCGTGATCCATTGGATGTTGGCAATTTGATCTCTGGTTCCTCTGCCTTTTCAAAATCCAGCTTGAACAACTGGAAGTCACTTCACATATAGTTGAAGCCTAGTTTGGAGTATTTTGAGCGTTAATTTACTAGCATGTGAGTTAGGTGCAATTGTGCAGTAGTTTGAACATTCTTTGGCATTGCCTTTCTTTGGGATTGGAATGAAAACTGACCTTTTCCCATCCTGTGGCCACTGCTGAGTTTTCCAAATTTGCTGGCATACTGAGTGCAGCATTTTAACAGCATCATCTTTTAGGATTTGAAATAGCTCAAATGAAATTCCATCACTTTCACTAGCTCCATCACCTCCACAAATTGTAATTATTTTATATTGTTAAGATAATCATGTTCCCATTATGGCTTGTAATTGCAATTGTCTTTTATTGTCTGGCTATTGATAGTGAAAACAATTGTGATTATGCAATTATTACTCAAGATCATTGTATCATTGTTGGTCAACATAAATATGACAGAAGTCCATACCAACAAAACTAGGATCAAATAGAAAAACCTGTAATCACTTTTTAAAATCCAGGTGCTTATCAGAACTATCTTGAAATTTTTTGAAAAACACAAATTCTCAGGTATTCCTTTTCTTCCTCAGAGCTCTAGATATATTTCTGATGAGCAGTCATGTTTTAAAACAACTGGAATATGATAATTTTTTACTTTCATCTAGTTTGTTTCAAATTTTCTGTTTCATATTTAGTGCTTCCATTTCATTTAGTTTATGTTCTCACATTTCTCCATCACCATTTTTTTGCTGTTGTTCTTTCTCAAGCCTTTACCAAGTGTAGTCGAAAAACTTTTGTATACATATATATAAATATATATAATATATATATTTTAGAAAATTATGAATTAAACTAGCAAAATGTATGTAAGAACTCTATGTAAAAAATTATAAAATGTTTTTGAAGGCAATTAAGTAAGATCTAAATTTTACATATAGATAAATAATATTTGTGGAGAGGAAAGCTCTATGTAAAAAAAAAAATCAGTTCCTTCTAAGTTAGCATGCAGATTTAATACAAACCTTCTCAAAAGGATTTTCTCTTTATAGTTTTGAAAACTAACTCTCCAATGTTCCTGGAAGATCAAAAAATCAGGTACAAGATACCCTTAATGAAGACCAGGTGAAAGGATCAAGATGCAAAATATCAGTTTCTTATACAGTTTGCATCAGACTGGCAACAAACATGTAGACTATCTAATCAATATAATTTAACTATTTTTTCAATGTCTGTTATATATACTGATTTGTTAAGTTTGATGATATAGTAATGATAGAGCAAATAAAACTAGAATTCTGTGGAGTTTCTATAATTGAGAGGAAAGCAATACATGAGATGAATAAGTAAAATATAATATCTCAGACAGTGATAGATGCTATGAAGAAATATTAAGCAAAGAAGGCAGTAGAAAGTACAAAGTGTGTAAAATGTGTGTGGTTGTGTGAGGCTAAATTTAAATAAGGAAATCCAAGAAATCCTCATTGGGAAGGTTACACAGGGGTTAAAAATAAATAAAAAATGATAAATGACACAAAAAACTCAGATGTATTACAATGGACATCAATAGAGAAATTACTATTTAGCAAATGACTCTGAGACAATTAGTTAATTCAAATGAAAAGTAAAATGTCAATAATCTTAAAATATTAATATTTTTGAAAATTAAATATATGGTAGACACACAAATGTGCTTAGTTGCTCTGCTGCTGCTGCTGCTAAGTCACTTCAGTCGTGTCCGACTCTGCGTGACCCCACAGATGGCAGCGCACCAGGCTCCCCTGTCCCTGGGATTCTCCAGGCAAGAACACTGGAGTGGGCTGCCATTTCCTTCTCCAATGGTTGCTCAGTCATGTCCAACTCTTTGTGACTCCATGGACTGTACTCCCCAAGGCTCCTCTGCCTATGGGGATTCTTCAGGCAAGAATACTGGAGCAATGCCATTTCCTTCTCCAGGGAATCTTCCCAACCCAGGGATCGAACCCAGGTCTCCCACATTGCAGGTGGATTCTTTACTATCTGAGCCACCTGGGAAGCTCCCAGGGAAGAGCCACCAGAGACGACAGGCAGACAGATACACACACACACATATATATGATGGATTATTACAATGAAATTTTGTCATTTGCCACAACATGAATGGACCTGTACTTATGCTTAGTGAAACAAGTCATACAGAGAAAGACAAATACTGTGTTTTCATTTACATGTAAAATCTAAAAAATAAATAAAATATAACAAAATAAAAAGAGAATCACAGATACAAAGAACAAACCAGTGATTGCCAGAGGGGAGATGAGAGGGAAGAGGGAAAAATAGGTGAAGAGGATTAAGAGGTACAAACTACTAGGAATAAGAGTTATCAAGATATATTGTACATAGTCATTATTTTATAATAACTTTATATTGAGTATAAACCATAAAATACTGAACTATTATGTTATACACCTGGAACAAATAAAACATTGTAAGTCAAATATACTTAAAAAAAAAAAGTAGACAAGTATGAGTGACCAAATCTCAAAAGTATTTAGAAAATGTTGAGATATGAATTTGGACATTGGAATAGTGAGGGTTTTAAAAATAAGATTCCAAGAAGATCAAATCATAATGGAAAATACATATTTGACTACATTAAAATGACTATATTATAAGCTGCAAACTTGGAGAAGATACTTTAAAACACTTATAATACAGAATTCATATCCAAAATGTGTTAAAAAATTTACAAATTAATAAAAAACCAGCATTAAATAGAAAATATTCAATTAGAATATAATTAGAATACACAAGAGATAAAATTGCAAACACCCGCTGGATTATCGAAAAAGCAAGAGAGTTCTAGACAAACGTCTACTTCTGCTTTATTGACTATGCCAGGGCCTTTGACTCTGGATCACAATAAACTGTGGAAAATTCTGAAAGAGATGGGAATATCAGACTACCTGACCTGCCTCTTGAGAAATCTGTATGCAGGTCAGGAAGCAAAGTTAGAACTGGACGTGGAACAACAGATTGGTTCCAAATTGGGAAAGGAGTACATCAAGGCTGTATATTGTCACCCTGTTTATTTAACTTATATGCAGAGTGTATCATGAGAAACCCTGGGCTGGATAAAGCACAAGGTAGAATCAAGATTGCCAGGAGAAATATCAATAACCTCAGATATGCAGATGACACCACACTTATGGCAGAAAACCAAGAAAAATTAAAGAGACTCCTGATAAAAGTGAAAGGAGAATGAAAAAGTTGGCTTTAAACTCAACATTTAGAAAACCAAGATCATTTAGAAAACTAACTTTATTTTTGCGGGCTTCAAAATCACTGCAGATTGTGACTGCAGCCATCAAATGAAAAGATGCTTGCTCCTTGGAAGAAAAGTTATGACCAACCTAGACAGCATATTAAAAAGCAGAGACATTACTTTGCCAACAAAGGTCCGTCTAGTCAAGGCTATGGTTTTTCCAGTAGTCATGTATGGATGTGATAATTGGACTATAAATAAAGTTGAGAGCTGAAGAATTGATGCTTTGAACTGTAGTGTTGGAGAAGGCTCTTTAGAGTCTCTTGGACTGCAAAGGAGATCCAACCAGTCCATCCCAGAGGAAATGGAAGGACTGATGCTGAAGCTGAAACTTCAATACTTTGGCCACCTGATGCAAAAAAACCAAAACATTGAAAAGACTCTGATGCTGGGAAAGATCGAAGGCAGGAGGAGAAGGGGACAACAGAGGATGTGATGGTTGGATTGCCATCACTGACTCGATGGACACAAGCTTCAGTAAACTCTGGGAGTCGGTGATTGCCTGGGATGCCTGGCATGCTGCAGCCCATGGGGTCACAAAGAGTCAGACACAACTGAGCAACTGAAATGAACTGACTGAGACTACTCAATAAAGACAAAGGAGGAAACAAAATACAAACCACGAAGAGGTATTTGATGAGTGGAAGTATAAATGATTAATCAAAATATTAAAAGATGTACAAACTCATTAGTAATCAGGGAAATTAATTTTATAATGAACTATCCTTTTATATTACTAAATTGGAAAACATAAAACTATCTATACAAAGTTGTGGTCAGGATATGGAATACTGAGAACTCAATTTACTAATTGTGGAAGTGACTACAGGTATAATCTCTTCAGAGACCTACATGATACATATACTCTCTTAGATATATATTTTTCTTAATAAAAGATAATCACTCACTGGTCTGTACAATAAGCCATATGTGTTCACATATTAGCTTCTTTTTTTTTTTTTTTTTTTTTGGCAACAACAACTCAGTGCTATCAGTTGCCTCCATTTTAAATATAAGACAAACTATGAGCTGGCAAAATTAAGTTGGAAAGAAATCTCCATAGCACGGAGTTTGAGAGTTCAGTAGACAGAGTGTCTCAGTAAGATCTCTCCAGGTACATGGCATTTGAGTCAAGACGTGAAAGAAGTTTTGGGGAAGATCAAACAAATATCCAAGGCAAAGTCATAGAAGCTGTGGTGGGTCTCTTCTTCCCAGGAAGAGTGAAATGATCAGAATGAATTGGGACCACAGAAGCTAAGATATAATAGGGTGCTACTGGGCATTGAGAACACTTGGGCTTTACCCACTAAAAAATATAAACAGAGGCATGGTATAGTCTGACATATGCTTTCTAAGAACAAGCTGGCTGGTTGCTCCTCTGAGCAAGAACTCTAGGATGAAGTCAGGGCAGAAGTAATGCCACCAGTCAGGAGATGCTGACACTAATGTTGTAGCCAATGAAAGCCATGGATAAGTGACCCAATTCTGAAAAATAGATCTGGGAAAAAGGAGGTAAGAGTGACTCCAAGATTTTTAGCTTGGGGAGGTGGCAGATAAGAAAGTGAAAACTGGCTACATAACACTAGCCATGTATTTTCCTTTAGCATTTTCTCCCACACTGTTCCCTAGGTTGGTGAAACCCATCATTCTCTGTTTACTCAGGAATCAGATATCAGGAGATCATTTTAACATTCACTTTAATAACACTGATAATTAGATTTAAAATTTTCTCTAGATATATGAGAATATGTGAAATTATAGATGCCCACTGGTAAATTTGCTGATAAGCTGTTTTAATCTTGAGGGTATAACAGGCAGAGTTAGGGAGTAAGAAGAAAAAAATGTCTTGTTAGGCTGTGCTTTGAGATCTCCGTTTAAAAGAGAGTTCTCTTATTTTAACAGTAGGACCAATCTTTGGGAATTGCTGGCTTTAGCTGACAGGCAAGAGTGACTTCATTCTTTTCAAAAAGATCTGGAGGCTGCAGACAAGACTCAGCATGGCAGCTATTGTAATTAGAAAAGAAATTGCATGTACTCTAGAAAATCCCTCAACCCCAATGGGTATCATGCTATCATGTTTATGCCAAAACATTAAGATCAATGTAGGGCATGAACCCACAGTGAAGAGGGCAATTTGCATTTAGGACAGTCTATTTTATCTCCAATGTGTATGCTTCAGGGGAGAAAAGGATTAGAATCAAGGAGAAAAGAGACAATGTAAATGAACTGTTAGAGGCTAACTATTTTACTGTTTTTACTATAAGCACTATTTTCCCCTGATCCATGTATGATGAGCCAACTGCATCTGAGTCAAATACTGTAATATTTTCTTTTTAAAAATAAAAGCTTTTGAATAAATGTGAGATCAATATTTAGGCACAGAATCATACTAAGGATACAACCAATTGGTATTTTTCCAGTGACGTTTTACCAAGTCATTGCGGCTGATTAGTGCTGTTGTGTGGCTTATTAAAAGAATTTCAACTTTTCAAGCCTCTGTACCTGGTGGAGCCTTTACTTCCCTGAAATTCCTTGACTGCTGCCTGAACTTCCTTGATTTCCTCAGTGCTGCTCCATCCATTTTCTACTGTAGATTAAGGATCTATTCATTGTAATTATATTTATAATATGTGCATGTGGTTGTGTGTTTGTGTCTATGTGTGTGTGAGAGAGAGAGCACGCCATTCTATTTTAGGTGTCCTATGTGTAACCAGTCATTCAGTTTCCCTCTTTAAAAACTAATCCTGGAGAACAAGATGATGGAGGAGAAGGTAGAATTTGGAGTACATCTCTCTTAATGGATACATGAGGAAAACACCTTCAGACACAGAAATGCATGCCAAACACCAGCTGAGAGCAGATAGGAGTACCTGACCAGCAGAAAAGAATTTATAGATGTGCAAAACTTGAGATCAAGCTCTGAGCTTTTAGAGTGGGAGCACTGACTCCAAGACCCTAGACTACCAGAGAGCTAACTCTAGGGAGTATCAAACAGTGAGAACTCACACAAAGGTAACTGCTTGAATACAAGACCCAGCATCACCCAACCACCAGTAGCACCCTCTGCTGCAGCTGCTGCTGCTAAGTCGCTTCAGTCGTGTCCGACTCTGTGCAACCCCATAGACAGGAGCCCACCAGGCTCCCCCATCCCCGGGATTCTCCAGGCAAGAACACTGGAGTGCGTTGCCATCTCTTTCTCCAAAGCGTGAAAGCGAAAAGTGAAAGTGAAGTCACTCAGTTGTGTCTGACCCTCTGCAGAACACCTCATCTAAATAAGAAACAAAACAAAAATACAAACCCAATCAGCAGCAGACAGGATTATCACCTCACTCAGCCTTGCCCATCAGAGGAAAAACAAACAAACAAACCTTAAGTGAAAGTGAAATCACTCAATCATGTCCAACTCTTTGGGAGCCCATGGATGGTGGCCTACCAGCTGCTCCATCCATGGGAGTTTCCAGGCAAGAATACTACTGGAGTGGGTTGCCATTTTCTCCTCCAGGAGATCTTCCCTGACCCAGGGATTGAACCTGGTTCTCCAGCATTATAGGCAGACGCTTTACCATCTGAGCCACCAGGGAAGTCCTGACCAACTTTAGGAAGGCAGAAACCAAAAGAAGAAAGAATTCAATCTTGAAGCCTAGGAAAAGGAGACCTCAAACACAATAAGTTAAAAAAGAATAATAAAAAGGCAGAGACATACTACATAAATGAAGGAACAAACTAGAAACACAGAAGTCCAAATAAATGAAGAGGAAATAGGCAAACTACTTGAAAAATTATTCAGAAAAATGATAGTAAAGATGATAAAAAACCTTGAAAAAGAATTCAGAATAATGATAGTAAAATGATCAAAAAACCTTGAAAACAAAATGGAGAAAATGCAAGAATCAATTAACAAAGACCTAGAAGAATTAAAGAATAAACATATAGAGACAAGGAAGACAGTTACTGAAATTAAAAATACTCTAGAAGGAATCAATAGCAGAATATCTGAAGCAGAAGAACAAATCAGTGAACTGGAAGATAAAATGGTGGAAATAACTTCTGAAGAGCAGAATACAGTAGAAAGAATGAAAAGAACTGAGGATTATCTCAGAGACCTCTGGGACAATATCAAACACAGCAACATTTGAATTACAGGGATCCCAGAAGAAGAAGAGAAAAAGGATATGAGAAAATTTTTTGAAGAGATTATAGTTGAAATTTTCCCCAACATGGGAAAGGAAATAGTCAATTAAGTCCAAGAGGCAGGAAAGAGTCCCATACAGGATAAACGTAAGGAGAAACACACCAAGACACATACTAATCTAATAAAGAATAAACAGAAAGAAAGAATATTAAAAGCAGCAAGGGAGAAGCAACAGTATCATACAAGGGAAACCCCATACGCTTAACAGCTGACCTTTCAGTAGAAACTCTACAGGCCAAAAGGGAATGGCAGGATATATTTAAAGCACTGAAGGGGAAAATCTACAATAAAGATTACTGCACCTGGCAAGGATCTCATTCAAAATTGATGGAGAAATAAAAACCTTTACAGACATGCAAAAGTTAAGAGAATTCAGCACCACTAAATCAGCCTTACAACAAAAGTTAAAGGGACTTATATAGTCAAGAAATACAAGGGAAGGAAAAAAATCCACAGAATCAACTGCAAACAATTAAGAAAATGGCAATAGGAACATATATGTCAATAATTACTTTAAATGTGCATTGATTAAATGCTCCAACCAAAAGACACAGACTGGCTGAATGGATAGAAAAACAAGACCTGTATACATGCTGCCTACAAGAAACCCACTTCAGACCTCAAGACACATATAGACTGAAAGTGAGAGGATGGAAAAATATATTCCATGCAAATGGAAAGCAAAAGAAAGCTGGAGTAGCAATCCTCATATCAGACAAATTAGACTTAAAGAAGATTACAGGAGATAAGGACACTACATAACGACCAAGAGATCAATCCAAGATGAAGACATAACAATTGTAAATATCTATGCACCCAACATAGAAGAACCTCAGTACGTAAGACAAACATTAACAGACATAAAAGGAGAAATTGACAGTAACACAATAATAGTAGGAGACTAACACTCCACTCACACTAATGGGTGAATTATCAAAATAGAAAACTTAATAAAAACATTGGTCTTAAATGATATATTAGATGAGGTGGATCTCGTTGATATCTTCAGGACATCCCAACCAAACAGAGAAGAATACACCTTCTTCTCAAGTACACATGGAATATTCTCCAAAATAGACCACATCTTGGGTCACAAATCAAACCTTAGTAAATTTAAGAAAATTGAAATCATATTAAGCATCTTCTCTGACCATAATGCTATGAGACTAGATATCAATAACAAGGAAAAAACTGTAAGAAACACAAACATATGGATATTCAACAAGATGTTTCTAAATAACAAACCAGTTACTGAAAAAATCAAAAGGGAAATAAAAAAACTTTATAAAAACAAATGACAATGAAAACATGACAACTCAAAACCTATCAGTTCAGTTCAGTTGCTCAGTCGTGTCCAACTCTTTGCGACCCCATGAATCGCAGCACGCCAGGCCTCCCAGTCTATCACCAATACCTGGAGTTCACTCAGACTCACGTCCATAGAGTCGGTGATGCCATCCAGCCATCTCATCCTTTGTCGTCCCCTTCTCCTCCTCCCTCCAATTCCTCCCAGCATCAGGGTCTTTTCCAATGAGTTAACACTTTGCATGAGGTGTCCAAAGTACTGGAGTTTCAGCCTTAGCCTCATTCCTTCCAAAGAAATCCCAGGGCTGATCTCCCTCAAAATGGATTGTAGGATATCCTTGCAGTCCAAAGGACTCTGAAGAGTATTCTCCAACACCACAGTTCACAAGCATCAATTCTTCAGCGCTCAGCCTTCTTCGCAGTCCAAATCTCACATTCATACATGACCACAGGAAAAACCACAGTCTTGACTAGACGGACCTTTGTTGGCAAAGTAATGTCTCTGCTTTTCAACATGCTGTCTAGGTTAGTCATAAATTTTCTTCCAAGGAGTAAGCGTCTTTTGATTTCATGGTTGCAGTCACCATCCGCAGTGATTTTGGAGCCCCCCAAAATAAGGTCTGACACTTTTTCCACTGTTTCCCCTCTATTTCCCATGGAGTGATGGGACCGGATGCCATGATCTTTGTTTTCTGAATGCTGAGCTTGAAGCCAACTTTTTCACTCTCCTCTTTTACTTTCATCAAGAGGCTTTGTAGTTCCTCTTCACTTTCTGCCATAAGGGTGGTGTCACCTGCATATCTGAGATTATTGATATTTCTCCTGGCAATCTTGATTCCAGCTTGTGTTTCTTCCAGTCCAGCGTTTCCCATGATGTACTCTGCATAGAAGTTAAATAAGCAGGGTGACAATATACAGCCTTGATGTACTCCTTTTCCTATTTGGAACCAGTCTGTTGTTCCATGTCCAGTTCTAACTGTTGCTTCCTGACCTGCATACAGGTTTCTCAAAAGGCAGGTCAGGTGGTCTGGTATTCCCATCTCTTTCAGAATCTTCCACAGTTTATTGTGATCTACACAGTCAAAGGCTTTGGCATAGTCAATAAAGCAGAAATAGATGTTTTTCTGGAACTCTCTTGCTTTTTCCATGATCCAGCAGATGTTGGCAATTTGGTTCCTCTGCCTTTTCTAAAACCAGCTTGAACATCAGGAAGTTTGCAGTTCACTTATTACTGAGGTCTGGCTTGAAGAATCTTGATCATCACTTTACTAGCATGTGAGAGAAATCTGTATGCAGGTGAGGAAGCAACAGTAAGAACTGGACATGGAACAACAGACTAGTTCCAAATAGGAAAAGGAGTACATCAAGGCTCTATATTGTCACCCTGCTTATTTAACTTCTATGCAGAGTATATCATGAGAAACGCTGGACTGGAAGAAACACAAGCTGGAATCAAGATTGCCAGGTGAAATATCAATAGCCTCAGATATGCAGATGACACCGCCCTTACGGCAGAGAGTGAAGAGGAACTAAAAAGCCTCTTGATGGAAAGGAAAGTGGAGAGTGAAAAAGTGGGCTTAAAGCTCAACATTCAGAAAACAAAGATCATGGCATCTGGTCCCATCACTTCCTGGGAAATAGATGGGGAAACAGTGGAAACAGTGTCAGACTTTAATTTTTTGGGCTCCAAAATCACTGCACATGGTGACTGCAGCCATGAAATTACAAGATGCTTACTCCTTGGAAGAAAATTTATGACTAACCTAGATAGCATATTCAAAAGCAGAGACATTACTTTGCTGACTAAGGTACGTCTAGTCAAGGCTATGGTTTTTCCAGTAGTCATGTATGGATGGGAGAGTTGGACTGTGAAGAAGGCTGAGCACCAAAGAATTGATGCGTTTGAACTGTGGTGTTGGAGAAGACTCTTGAGAGTCCCTTGGACTGCATGGAGATCCAACCAGTCCATTCTGAAGGAGATCAACCCTGGGATTTCTTTAGAAGGAATGATGCTAAAGCTGAAACTCCAGTACTTTGGACACCTCATGCGAAGAGCTGACTCATTGGAAAAGACTCTGATGCTGGGAGGGATTGGGGGCAGGATGAGAAGGGGACGACAGAAGATGAGATGGCTGGATGGCATCACCGACTCTATGGACGTGAGTCTGAATGAACTCCAGGAGTTGGTGATGGACAGGGAGGCCTGGCGTGCTGCTCCTCATGGGGTCGCAAAGAGTCGGACACGACTGAGCGACTGAACTGAACTGAGCTGAGATGAGTGCAATTGTGCAGTAGTTTGAGCATTCTTTGGCATTGCCTTTCTTTGGGATTGGAATGAAAACTGACCTTTTCCGGTCCTGTGGCCACTGCTGGGTTTTCCAAATTTGCTGGCATATTGAGTGCAGCAAAACTAGGTCTAAGAGGGAATTTTATAGCAATACAATCCTCTCTCAAGAAACAAGTAGAACATCGAATAGACAACCTAACTTTACACCTGAAACACCTGGAAAAAGAAGACCAAAAAAATCCCCCCAAAATTAGTGGAAGAAAAGAAATCATAACGATCAGAGCAGAAATAAATGAAAAAGAAATGAAAGAAACAATAGTAAAGATTATAAAACTAAAATATGGTTCTTTGAGAAGATAAAATTGACAAACCTTTAGCCAAACTCATCCAGAACAAAAGAGATAAGAATCAAATCAACAAAATTAGAAGTGAAAAAGGAGACAATGCAGAAATACAAAGGATTGTAAGAGACTATTGTGAACAACTATATGGCAATAAAATGGATCACTTGGAAGACATAGACAGATTCTTAGAAAAGTTCAATCTTCCAAGACGGAACCAGGAGGAAATAGAAATTATAAACAACACAATTACAAGCACTGAAGTTAAAGCTCTGATCAAAAATCTCCCAAAAAACAAAAGCCCAGGACCAGATGGCTTCACAGGAGAATTCTATCAAACATTTAGAGAAGAGCTAATGCCTGTCCTTCTAAAACTCTTTCGAAAAATTGCAGAGGAAGGAACATTTCCAAACTCATTCTATGAGGCCACCATCACCTTGATACCAAACCAGACAAAGACAACACAAAAAAAGAAAACTACAGGCCAATATCACTGATGAACTTAGATGCAAAAATCCTCAACAAAATTTTAGCAAACAGAATTCAGCAACACATAAAAAAGCTCATACACCATGATCAAATTGGGTTTATTTCAAGAATGCAAGGATTCTTTGCATATATGCAAATCAATGTGATATACCATATTAACAAACTGAAAGATAAAAACCATGTGATGATCTCAATAGATGCATAAAAAGCCTTTGAAAAAATTTTTCTTCAGAAAATGGGCATAGAAGGAACTGACCTCAACATAGTAAAGGTCATATATGGTAAGCCAACAGCAAATATTATTCTGAATGGTGAAAAACTGAAATCATTCCCCCTAAGATCAGTAACAAGTCAAATGTGTCTACTTTCACCACTATTATTTAACATAATTCTGGAAGTCCTAGCTAGAGCAATCAGAGAAGAAAAAGAAATAAAAGGAATCCAGATTGAGAAATAAGAAGTAAAGCTCTCACTGTTTGAAGATGACATGACATTGTACATAGAAAACCCTGAAGACAGTATCAGAAAATTACTAGAGCGAATCAGTGAATTTAGCAAAGTTGTAGCATACAAAATCAATACACAGAAATCACTTGGATTTCTATATACTTAAAATGAAAAATCAGAAAGAGAAATTAAGGAATCAATCCCATTCACCATTGCAACAAAAAATTAAATATCTAGGAATAAACTTACCTAAGGAGACAAAAGAAATGTGCATGGAATATTATAAGACACTGATGAAAGAAATTGAAGACGACGTAGACAAGAGATATTCCTTGATCCTGGGTAGGAAGAGTCAATATAGTGAACATTACTATACCACCAAATGCAGTCTACAGATCCAATGTCATCCCTATTAAAAACACATAAGATCTGTTGATTTTTAGACTCTTGCCATCCATTGGCAAGATTCTCCTATGTCTCCTATGTTGTCTGCTCCAAGCTCACATAATTGTTGATTCTCTTATTACACTCTAATATGAAGAGTCTAGTCACAAGATGGTGATGAGTTAGTGATATGATATCCTGTACTTTGAAGAATTTCTTTAACGCAAAAGATTATCTTGTCTTAGGAAAAGGACATTGTACCAGCCGACACTTAATTTGCTTTAACTCACTAATGGTAGAATACTAATGGGAGTTATACATTAAAATTCTCATTCTCTTTTGATTCCTGATAAAGAGTTGATGTACACTGTAAAGACCTAATTAATGAAAATAGAACAATAAAAGCTCTATAAATTTTGGCAACATCCTGTTGACTTTTAAAATTTATTTTGAATTCATAAAAAAGAAATTTAGAAGAAAGCATTTAAAAAAATTGTTTTTCTGGAAACTTTTGGGAACTCACTTTCAACCAGTTGAACTGTCTGGGCAAATCTCTCTCTGTAAGACAAGAAACCATAGAGAGGCCTGAAATATTGTTAAATTTGATATTTTAGTTTAATCGCATTTCACAGAATCTTAGACTTCAAAAGTGTCTTTGATATCATCTTGTGACAAGGAACTCACCACCTTTCAACGCAACCCACTTTAGATATAATTTAGCAGTTAGAACTATAACTAGAACCTTGTTTTTTTAAACATCAAAATCAAGTTTATTCTTTGATCATTCCTTTTTTCTTAATGGTCCCAGTTCTGCTTATTGTAACTAGACAGGCTAACTTTTAGTCTAACATCAGACTCCACTAAGATATTTTTCCTTTTCCAGGATAAATATCTCCATTTCTTTCATCACTGGAACATAAGCTTTCCAGAATCTTACATTTTCTACCTGGCTTTCTTCTACACATGCATGTTGGACAATTAAAAATATGGACTCTAGGAAATACTCCAAAATGATCCACATTATATGTCAAGTATGAGGTTTTCCTGGTATGATATGAAGGGCTTCTCTGATGGCTTAGTTGATAAAGAATCTACCTGCAATGCCAGAGACCCCAGTTCAATTTCTGTGTTGGGAAGATCCCCTGGAGAAGGGATAAGCTACCCACTCCAATATTCTTGGGCTTCCCTGGTGGCTCAGCTGGGAAAGAATCAGCCTGCAATGTGGGAGACCTGGGTTCACTCCCTGGGTTGGGAAGATCCCCTGGAGAAGGGAAAGGCTACCCACGCCAGTATTCTGGCCTGGAGAATTCCATGGACTATATAGTCATGGGGTCGCAAAGAGTCGGACACAGCTGAGCGACTTTCATTTTCACATAATGTGTTTTCAGATAAATGAGTTAAAAAGCATTCATTAAATAATTATTATAAGATTATCTTAGAACATTTACCAGTCTGTCTCCTATTCCTGATTTCAAACTGTCTTATACTTTTCCTTGATTTGCATTCCACTGCCTGTCCTTAAACCCCTACTGATGAATGACCACTGGGATGATTTACCTAATTGCCCTGAGGAAATGATATTCATGCCCACATAATATTTGTTACTACATTAGCAGTAACTGCACTTAGCGCTCCAGACCCCACTTTTCAACAGTAGGAATGAGATCTTGAACCCAGAGAAAACTAACCATAACTAAAATGGATATTGTATTTTGCCTCTTGAAGCTATGACACTGGGGACATCTGAAGATCATCATCTGCTCAACTGCATGCTATCAGGAAAGATAACAAGACTGGGAATCAAGTAGTCAGAGTTCTGTTTGATAGAATCTGGTCCTTCTTTTGATATATAAGTACTCTGCAGTGCTTAGTTGCACAGTCATTTCCAACTCTTTGTGATCCCATGGACTGTTGCCCACCAGGCTCTTCTGTCCATGGGGATTGTCCAGGCAAGAATACTGGAGTGAGTTGCCATGCCCTCCTCCAGGGGATCTTCCCAACCCAGGGATTGAACTCAGGTCTCCTGCACTGCAGGTGGATTCTTTATTATCTGATCCACCAGAGAAGCCCTCAGATACATATACTTAGATTCATTTCCCATTGTAGGTTATTACAAGATACTGAATGTAGTTCCCTGAGCTATATAGTAGGTCCCTGTTGTTTATCTATTTTACATATAGTAGTTTGCATCTGTTAGTTCCAAACTCCTAATTTATTCCATCCTTCCCTTTTTCACCTTTGGTAGCCCTAAGTTTGCCTTTTGTCTGTGAGTCTCTTTCTGTTTTGTAAATAAGATCATTTGTATCATCATTTTGGAGTCTACATATAAGTGGTATCATATGATATTTGTCTTTCTCTTGTCTGACCTACTTTACTTGCTAATCTCTAGGTCCATCCATGTTGCTGCAAATGGCATGGATCACCTTCTCTTTTATGCTGAACAATATTCCATTATATATATGCGTGTGCGTGTATATACACATAATGCTCAGTCAGTCATGTCTGACTCTTGGTGGCCCCGTGGACTGTAGCCCGCCAGGCTCCTCTGTCCATGGAATTTTCCAGGCAAGAATATTAGAGCGGGGCTCCATTTCTTCCTCTGGGGGTCTTCCCAACCCAGGGATCGAACTCGTGTTTCTTGAGTCTCCTGCACTGTCAGGGAGATTTTTTACCAATAGCCAACACACACATACACACATTCATTCTTTATTCATTCATCTGTGGATGGACGTTTAGGATGCTTCTGAGTCTTGACTGTTGTAAACAGTGCTGCTACGAACACTGGGGTGCATCTTTTCAAATTACAGTTTGTACCTCTTCTGGATATATGCCTAGAATAGGGATTGCTAGATTGTATAGTAACTCAATTTTTAGCTTTTTAAGGATGTTCCATACTGGCCCTTCTTCTTCTACTTCAGTTCTTACACAATTTCAGTACTGCTGTTTCATCTCTTGTTCTTCTTGCCAATGAAATTTAGAGGTATAATGGGTTTTTGCTGTTCTTTTTTTCAATGTCGTACCTTGTTGGTTTCCCCAATCCTTTCTACACTTCTGTAAATAGCCTATTTAGCTACATATTTCAACAATATTGTTTCCTATACCCTCTCTAAGCCACAGGTTTCTAATCTGTAAAATTATGAGAAAATAGTATTTGCTCTATAGGATTGTCCTGAGAGTTAGTAAAATGATATAAACATTTATGATAGACCCTGACAATTGTATACTAAGTGGGAGGTATTTCTATTATTATTAATAGCTTACACAGGAGTTAATGTAATATGCTAGAAATGAAAAATTTCATTGGCTAATCAACACAATCCTTCAACAGCTTATTAGATACCTCACTTATGATCCTTGCTCAATAAAATCTGTTCTCAAGATCAAAGCAAAATATTGAATATATTACTTTGTGATGACTTTTAGTTACATAAGCATCTTGTAATAATGCTAGAAGAAAATCTAAAAACTTAGAGAAAAATAGTAATTTTCATCCTTTAGAAAAATCAATAGCCAGTGAATAGCCAGTTTCATTGTCATGTTCCATGGAAAACTGGGTGTGTATTACCAATGATATTAATAAACCCAAATAACCTCAGATATGCAAATTGTATGCAGGTCAGGAAGCAACAGTTAGAACTTGACATGGAACAACAGACTGGTTCCAAATAGGAAAAGGAGTACGTCAAGGCTGTATATTGTCACCCTGCTTATTTAACTTCTATGCAGAGTACATCATGGGAAACACTGGACTGGAAGAAACACAAGCTGGAATCAAGATTGCCAGGAGAAATATCAATAATCTCAGATATGCAGGTGATACCACCCTTATGGCAGAAAGTGAAGAGGAACTAAAAAGCCTCTTGATGAAAGTGGAAGTGGAGGGTGAAAAAGTTGGCTTAAAGCTCAACATTCAGAAAACAAAGATCATGGCATCCGGTCCCATCACTTCATGGGAAATAGATGGGGAAACAGTAGAAACAGTGTCAGACTATATTTTCTGGGGCTCGAAAATCACTGCAGATGGTGACTGCAGCCATGAAATCAAAACACGCTTACTCCTTGGAAGAAAAGTTATGACCAACCTAGATAGTATATTCAAAAGCAGAGACATTACTTTGCCTACTAAGGTGCATCTAGTCAAGGCTATGGTTTTTCCAGTAGTCATGTATGGATGTGCGATTTGGACTGTGAAGAAGGCTGAGCACTGAAGAATTGATGCTTTTGAACTGTGGTGTTAGAGAAGATTCTTGAGAGTCCCTTGAACTGCATGGAGATCCAACCAGTCCATTCTGAAGGAGATCAGCCCTGGGATTTCTTTGGAAGGAATGATGCTAAAGCTGAAACTCCAGTACTTTGGCCATCTGATGTGAAGTTGTTGACTCATTGGAAAAGACTCTGATGCTGGGAGAGACTGTGGGCAGGACGAGAAGGGGACGACAGAGGATGAAATGGCTGGATGGCATCACTGACTCGATGGACGTGAGTCTGAGTGAACTCCAGGAGTTGGTGATAGACAGGGAAGCCTGGCGTGCTGTGATTCATGGGGTCGTGAAGAATCAGACTTGACTGAGTGACTGAACTGAACTGAATGGCAGAAAATAAAGAGGAACTAAAGAGAACCTTGATGAGGATGAAAGAAGAGAGTGAAAAAGCTGGCTTAAAACTCAGCATTCAAAAAACTTAGATCATGGCACCCAGTCCCATCACTTCATGGCAAAACAGATGGAGAGAACATGTAAACAGTGACAGACTTTATTTTCTTGGGTTCCAAAATCACTGCAGATGGTAACTGCAGCCATGTAATTAAAAGACGTTTGTTCCTTGAAAGAAAAGTTATGATCAACTTAGCATATTCAAAAGCAGAGACATTACTTTGCCAACAAAGGTCCGTCTAGTCAAAGCTATGGTTTTTCCAGTAGGCATGCATGGATGTGAGAGTTGGACTATAGAGAAAGCAGACTGCCAAAGAATTGATGATTTTGAACTGCGGTGTTGGAGAAGACTCTTGAGAGTCCCTTGGTCAGCTAGGAGATCGAACAAGTCCATCCTGAAGGAAATCCCTCCTGAATAATCATTGAAAAGACTGATGCTGAAGCTGAAACTCCAATACTTTGGCCAACTCATGTAATGAGCCTGACTCCTTGGAAAAGATCCTGATGCCAGGAAAGACTGATGGCAGGAAGAAAAGGGAATGACAGAGGATGAGATGGTTGGATGGCATCACTGACTGGACATGAGTTTGAGCAAACTCCAGGAGTTGGTGATGGACAGGGTGGCCTGGCATGCTGCACTCCATGGGGTCACAAAGAGTAAGACATAATTTAGTGAGTGAACAGCAACAAAAACTAAGTAATACAAGCATTATAAAAATCCCAAATAATGCTAGTTTGTGTTTCCTAATGCATAGCCTAGTTAAACACCTGGTGTTATCAAAGATCTAATGATCTCCTGTGTGTCCTTTGTAGTATTACTGAGCTACAGAAAGATTATGATCAAGAGTACTTTTTGTAAAGTTCTTTTGTAAACCTTTATAAAAGTCTAGAGTCTTTCATTTTTCATCAATTTAGATAGTGACTTCACTTTCACTTTTCACTTTCATGCATTGGAGAAGGAAATGGCAACCCACTCCAGTGTTCTTGCCTGGAGAATCCCAGGGATGGGGGAGCCTGGGGGCTGCCATCTATGGGGTCACACAGAGTTGGACACGACTGAAGTGATTTAGCACCAGCAGCATGCTACTTCCAGTAATATACATCAAATATTTATCTGGTTTTCTTGTTAACCTGGAATTGGTTTCTTATGTTTTATTCTTTCCATTTTTGTTGTCTGCTGCTATTAGTGTTTTCACTATTGGCTGCTTTCTTTCTGCTGTTGAGTTGAATCTATGCTGAGCCTTTGGCAGAAGAGCCATTTTTGGTATGTATTCTGACTTTTTGCAGATGGTCCACTGCCCAGGACCAGACACTTTTTGATAACATTCCTTAAGCAAGAAAAGTTTAGGAGCATTACTACAATACTTAGTCATCATGCCCACTTTTTATGTCCTATACTGGATATTGACTAAATGTTCACTGCACTGTCACACATATGTGTGGTTATTATAATCTGAGCCTTTCATAAACTGAGTTTATCATCAACATGGGCCTCAGTAACACAAACATGAAAATCACTCAGTCATGTCCAACTCTTTGTGACCCAATGGACTGTAGCCTGCTAGGCTCCTCTGTTCATGGAATTCTCCAGGCCAGAATACTGGAATGGGTAGCCATTACCTTTTCCAGGGTATCTTCCCAACCCAGGGATTAAACCCAGGTCTCCCACATTGCAGTTGAATTCTTTACTGTCTAAGCCACCAGGGAAGCCTCTGTAACACAAAAGACCTAAGGAAAGTAAAATCTTCATTGATCTTTGAAATATCACTCACTGTGTTAACCCTCACCTAGTACTCACAGTCATGTAGAAAGACATTTATAACTAGACCATCTGAATATAAACAAGCTAATAAATCTCACTCATATTATTATTTAATATTAGTTAATATAAACTGATATAAACTGCTAAAAGAATAGATAGATTTAATTTGTATAGTTTTCAGTCTACTGTATTTTAAGTGGCACAGTGTTAGGAAGAGTTCTTACAAATCTGTATTCTCTGTTTGCAAAGCTACATGTGTACAGTGACTGCATGTCACATTCCCCTAGGACAGGACCAAATTAAAACATTTTTGTGGTATGAGAGACATTATACATTGGGCTTCCCTGGTGGCTCAGAGGGTAAAGCATCTGCCTGCAATGCAGGAGACCTGGGTTCGATCCTTGGGTCAGGAAGATCCCCTGGAGAAGGAAATGGCAACCCACTCCAGTACTCTTGCCTGGAGAACCCCATGGACCGACAAGCCTGGTAGACTATAGTCCATGGGATCACAAAGAGCTGGACACAACTGAGCGACTTCACTTTCTCTCTTCTACACGTGGCTTATCTCATCCTTGTCTCTCTTGAGAAGTTAACATTCTTAAATCAGTCTTTACCAATGTCTCCATAGGAACTTGCTTTAAACACATGTAGCCATCATCCTAATTATTTGTCTTTTCAAAATCATTTACTTCCTCCAGTGTTCTGTAAAATGTATGTCATTGATTATTAACAGGAAATATAGCAGTATGATATATAGACAAATATCGAAGTATATCAACATGCATACAATGACCCTCTATATTTGTGAGTTTTGCAACAGTGAATTCAATCAACCACAGTTTGAAAGTATTGGGAAAAAGAGTTTAGGAAGTTCAGAAAAGCAAAGCTTGAATTTGCCACACACTGGGCAACTATTTCAAGAGTACTCACATGTATTTACAACTATTTACATAACATTAACATTCATTAGGTATTATTAGTATAATCTAGAGATGATCTAAAATGTACAAGAGAATGTGCTTAGCCTGCATGCAAATACTAGTTAATTGTATATAAGGCACTTGAGCTTCTGTAGATTTTGGTATCCTGTCCGTAGGTGGGGAATAAGGGTGGGGTCTTCAAACTAATCCACTGTGGATGCCAAGGAAGAACTGTAATATAAATAGAACCCTTCCCACCCCTATTTTATGACCACTATTATGTATTTACTCAAGAGGCAATTACTACCATCAGACACTTGTTTATTCACAAATTAACAACGTCTTTAGCTTTTATAATGATTTATACTTTTAATATTTTGAGTATATATTGTACTCACATGGTTCAATAATGTAAAGTTACCCAAAAAAAGCACAAAAATTTGCTCCCACCTTCAGCCTCAGTCACATAAGTTCCTTTTCCTGGAAAAATAAATCTTATCTTTTTTTAATGTACCCTTTTGGAGATATTTTATGCATATGCAAGCAAATGACTCAGTTCAATTCACTGTTATCATGAAATAGTGCTGTATTTTGCCCTGCACTTCGCTTTTTCTAATTAATATATCTTAGAAGTTATTCCATAATGGTACATAAAAGACTTTCTCGTTCATTTTTATGGCAGGTTTTAGGTCTTCCCACCTGTGGATTACTTGCACAACTTACTGACTGACAGTTTTCTTTTCTTCTTTGAGAATTACAAATAGTGCTTCATATATTCATTTTATACCTATGTCTACTTGTAATATTAATAGATATTACTAAGTTGTACTCTACAGAGGCTACGCCAATTTACTATCCACTTTATCTTTGTATCAATGTAGCTGCATATCAACCAATCATTGTATATATTACTAGGCATATTATTTGATTATATGACTATTAGATATATATATAAATATTAGATTGTTTATATTTGCTAACATAAGAGATAAAACATTATATCTCATTGAATATTTTGTTTTTTGTCGACATTTTGTATGTAATAAAAGTGTTCAACTCAGTGAAATTTTGTATATGTTTATATGCCTGTGCAACCTCTACTCAAAAATTAAGGCTTATGATTAGTATCCAAGAATCTCTTGATCTTTTTCAAGTCAATATCCAACCTACCAAGAGACAAACACCATTCAGAATTTTATCACAATAGAAGGCATGCTTATTCATGAGTATAAATTAAATTATGTTGTTTTTGTTCAGCCGCACACTAGGCTTCCCTGTCCTTTTATGGATATTTTTCTTTTTTATTTTTTTATAAACATGATGTTCCTTCAAGTATTAGTATTCAAATGTTCCTTCAAATATTAGTCACTTTTTTCATGTTATATATAGAATTCTATTAGTTGTGTTAGATACTTTGAACAGGAAAAAGGAGTCCAAAATGGCGGTGTCTAAAAGACAAAGAAGGGAAAAGTCTGCAAAAATAGAACAAAGGAAGGTCAGAGGATGGAAGTGAGGATCTCACATAAAACAAATAGCCCTCCTGGCTAGCCCAATTTACATAGGGCAGGCTCAGGGGGAGGAGAAAGAAAAACATATAAAAAGAGGAGCCAAAATTGAGCTGGGGGCTTCTCTTCTTCTCTTTTGGGTCGTCCCGCCTTCATATCTCAAGGATGTATTTTCCTTTGCTTTCTAAAAAAAACTGAGCTGTAACATGGAGCTGTAACACTGGGCCATCCGTTGCTTCAATTTTTTGTTGCAACGAGACAGAACCAAGGAAATTACAAACTCCCCTGACAGTTGAATGTATTACACTGTCTTTTTAATTTTGTTTTTAAAGTTTCAGAATGAATTTCTAGTTAAATGAAGTTGAATTCATTTTATTTTTAAAAAAAGACCATTTGCATCTTTTAATGCACTTTCCATGGGTAGTCTGATAGTCTTTGTTCCTCTTTCTATTAGAAATATATATATAAGACACTGTTTGAGTTACAACTATTTTTTCCTGTTTGTCAATTACCTTTTGATTTTCTGTGCATCATCTAAATATGTCACATTTCTAATGTGACTTTTTAACATTTATACAAAAATTTAGCATTTTAACAGAAATCAATTTTTAACACTTGGACTTTTCCAAGATTCTTTAAAATATTAATGCGTTCTTCAATAATTTTATGTTTTAATTTTCTACATTTAAATATCTGATCAATTGCAATAAACTGTATCCTAGTGAAAGGTGAACGTATGAGTTCAACTCCATCACCCTGGCAATCCCACTCTTTTGGATCGTGGCCTTCAGATCTTGCCTTTGGAGAAAGTCATGTGGATGGTTTCCTCCCTACTGGATACTCATCACATGAAAGCAAAACTGACCTTGAACATGACATCAGGGCAGGAAAAAGGCTCTACTTTCCTCAGATGGATCTCAAAAGTGTTTAATGTTGTATAACTAGACCACAAACTAGCACAAGATGATCCCTTGTGAATAGTTTTTCACAAAGCTGACCAAAACTAAGAAATGAGCATCCTTTCAATAAGAGACCATTCTTACTGCAAAAGAATCTCTCTTGGCTCCCAAATCACCTCCCTCACTGACTGTGGGGATTAAAAGGAGCAAATACCCACTCCCCCATAATGAACAGTGGAGACTTTATCAGTATGGTAATACAAGGCTCATCAATTTTTATTCCAATAAAATGCTCCTAGTTATTCTGAAATAAAACCAACCAAAAACTAAATAAATAAATCTTCTCAGTAGTAAAGTCTTCCATAATCAATAAATTCTCTACAGGAATCATAGAAGTGGAAGAAAGGAAAAGAGATGTAAATCTAAAATTACACCAATATCACTGTGATGTGGTTTATCTAGTATAAAATGGAAATAAAATGACACACTATTTGACACTTAACTGCAATATTACTCACTTTCTCCAAGCTGTTCTATTAAGACATACTTTTCAGAAGCTATCATATTATCTAAAATCATTCTATGGGCATAATGGCCATGAGCCTCCTGCCAGTATTTTAGAAAATACATAGTATTTAGAGAAAGAGTGAAGCAGCTCAGTCGTGTCCTACTCTTTCCGACCCCATGGACTGTAGCCTACCATGTTCCTCCATCCATGGGATTTTCCAGGCTAGAATACTGGAGTGGGTTGCCATTTCCTTCTCAAGGGGACCTTTCCGACTCAGAGATCAAGCCCAGGTCTCCCGCACTGGAGGCAGATGCTTTACTGTCTGAGCCGCCAGGGAAGAAGGCCTAAAATTTAAGAATGCAACTAGCTGAAACACTGGAAGAAGTAATTAAGCAGGTTTGTAAAGCATTATTTCAAGGTTATCATTCTACATTAACATTTTCTCATCACATGAACTCTCTGTGTGGTTCAAAATTAGAGGAAAGACCTTTCTATGCATGATAGATATATTAATATCTGCCTTTTTCTAAAAAAGCCTAATACTTATATAATAATACTAAATTGCTCAGATATTTTAAGAAATGGTTATTTTTAAATAAGGTTAACTTGAGAGATCATCTCTAAAGCAAACTTTTATTTATCTTTAGGTCAAATTCTATTACTTTTGGGCAAAATCTATTATAGAATTTAGGGAGTAAGAGACAAATAAAGTAAAGTTATCAGAAAAAGTTGCCAAGTTAAAGTGAGTTTCTGAACAAAAGCATCTGTAACATTTCAGGTTACCATAAATATTAGAAAAGAAAATCCTGCCCCCTGTGTCAAGTGAATGACAGTTTTTAATTTACATTATCTAATTATGATTTTTTTAGTAAGTTAATGAAGACATCCTATAAAATTATACATTTTTCAGTGTAAAGGATAGAGGACTTAAGGAAGTGATAATGAAGGACGATTAGTTAGAATTTCCATATAAAGAGCCAACATGTAATAGATCTGGATTCTGTGCTGAGGAGTTGTACTGTGGCATATTCTGTGATTCAGTAAATAAATGGCTTTGTATTATTATAAGTGTGTGTATTATCTGAAAATGAATAGCAATAAAGGATTGTTTGATTTTGAGAAAGATTTTTAAAATATCAAGATTTATGCTTATTACATTTTAATTACATGAAACTATAAAATTCAATATAAGCAAGGATAGTAATACATTCCAAGGACTCTGTAGACACTTTAAAGTTTCCATTATAAGAGTAACATAGTATTTTATACATCTAGATAATGAAATCATGTTTAAATTCCCCTCATCAACACATAACCTGAAAAATAACAGAAAATATATGAAAATTAAACAGTATAATATTACAAATGCAAACTCCTAAAGAGGAAAAGTAATTCACAGTAGAGAGGAGCTTTAACGGCATGCCTGACAGGTGATGTCTCAGAGTAAATCTAGTGCTTGCCATAGGCAAGGGCATCCCAAAAGATGGCAGAGTTCCAGCTAAAAACACTTAGTCCATTATTTTAGTAGCTGTTCACTTCACTGGATCCATAAAGGAAACAGCTGCAGCTACCAGGCTGGTGAGGATTCAGAGAGTAAGGGGAAAAATCCAAAAAAGGCTAATATTTTGAAAGAGATACAATAGAGATCTCATATTAAAAGAAATTAGTTACTAAAAAATCAGAAAAGAGCTTTAAAAATGAGTCTATCAGACAATGAAAGGAATCATTGCTTCAAATTAAAACAGGATAGTATAAAACAAAAAAAGAAGACAAGAAAACAAGTTAGATATTTAATAATTTAAGTTATTGATATGAGACAAATATATGGATAGAGAGCAAATTATACATAGTTGGTAACTGTACAGTGAACTTTTCAGAAGACTCGTGAGAGTGCCTTGGACAGCAAGATTAAACCCGTCAATCCTAAAAGAAATCAACCCTAAATATATATTAGAAGGATTGATGCTAAAGCTGAAGCTCCAATACTTTGGCCACCTGATGCAAAGAGTTGACTTACTGGAAAAAAGAAAAAAAAAACAACCCTGGCGCAATTGAGGGCAGGAGAAGAAGGGGACGACAGAGGATGAGATGGTTGTATGGCATCACTGACTCAGTGGACATGAGTCTGAGCAAACTCTGGTGTGCTGCAGTTCATGTGGTCACAAAGAGTCAGACATGGCTTAACAACTGAACAACAACACAGTGAACTGAAAGATCAAATTTAGAAATCCTTTCAGAATCAAGCAAAACAAACAACAACAAAAAACCCCAACCATACCACTCCAAAACAAATTAATAATCTAAACATAAAAACCAAAAGAGCAGAAAATTATAGGGAAAATGAAAGATTGTTGCTTACTAAAGAGCAATCATTAAAAAAATAAAAGAACACTAAAATAAAAACTTAATCAATGAGGGAGAGAAAAGACAGTGGGAGAAATTAATGAAGAAAAACAAATAATAATTAAGCGCCAGTAGAAAAAAGAACTAAAAATTAGTGAGTAATGTTGGCAAATTTATACCAGTAAGATTGAAAAAGCTAGATAAAATGAGTTTCTAGTGATACAAATATTATTAAAAATAAATTTAAGATATAATTAAAACATACACAGAAATATACAAAATTACCCAAGCTCATATACTACTCAAGGAAAAAGTAATTATCATTTTATACCAATTGTTTTAGAGCAAAGAACCAGATGAGTTATAGACCAATTGATCTAACAAGGCATTACCTAAGGATAGAAGAAAACATAGGGTTTTTTCCTATAAACAAAGTGAATCAATAAATTTAAAATGCATAGAAGTGATATAACTCAACAAGCTTGCTTTATACAGGACTAACATAAGAGTTCAATTATTTCTTATCATTTTGTGTTCTCTACACAAGCAACAACCAATTAAAACCTATAATAGAAAAATGATGCATTGCTGCAACAATACTAATGTTATCTTACATTTACAAAATGTAAATTGAAAATTTTGTAATTTATAAAAAGTGGTGCAAGAATTTTATGGATACAATCCAAAGAAAGACAAATTATAGAAAGACAAAAGTCTAAAATTCTAGAGTCATGCTATTTTGAGGGTGACAATGGCAGTTTTATGTAAATACAGATTCCTTTTATAACACTTTATAAATCCAAATTAATACCTTTAAAAATCCTACCAGAGTTTTACATACTCTCACAGTTGAGTTAAAAAGTTATTAAAATGATAATTGTGTTTTTTTTTTAAAGTACAAGGTTGAGTTCACACAAAGATCACTGAATATGAAAAACAAGATATGAAGCTAAAATAATTAAACAGTAGTGTTAGAGTAGGAGTAGAATAATGGAAACCCTGCTGAAATTACTACTACTATTAATATGGAGTACATAGGATATGCATAATTCACAAACAATCACAAGTGGGCATATCTGCAATTTATATGTATATCTGTATCTATTACATACTATGAAAATTTGCAGTATTTCACTTCTGTAAAAATATATTTCAGTACTCTTTTGTCTGTACCCATGATTTTATTTTTTTGATGACAATATAATATTCCACTCAAGGATGCAACTTTACATTAAATTATTTTTTATTTTTTCAGTGAGTTATTCTGTCCATAAACTTTCCACCTAACACTAGGAAATTAATGAGAGAAATACAAGAGTGGAGCTTGGGAAACAAAGGACATAGAAATTTTAAGAAGGAGAGTGTTGATGTTTCCTTTGTAGAAAGTTGTATTTATCATCCTACTGACTGTGTCTAAAATAGTATATATTTAACACCTTGACTTTTTTTCATTTTTTGGCTTCTAAGTATTAATGTGGGCCTTGAGAAAAATCATCATCATTTCTCAGGTCAAGGAACTGAAGATTATAGGCTCATAAATAGGTGGACCACATGTAAATTATATTTCCTTATTTAAAAATAATGTTTACACCTAACAAAAGATTGAAAGAAAGTTATACATAAAGATGACAAACTCGCAGAATGCATGAAATGTCAAAAGCTATGTAATTCGGTGATCATTACTAGCATCATTCCAAGAATAACACTTTAGAGGAAAAAAAGAGACACCATTACACACAAAAAGGTGGTATTTTTATGGTCACTAATCTACGGTAGGCCTGGCGATTCATGGGGTCGCAAAGAGTCGGACACGACTGAGCGACTGAACTGAATCTACGGTAAATTTTCTTTCAAATTCTTTCTTTTTTAATGACAAGCTTAAGGCCTCACCAATGTATTGAATATTGAAATCATTTTGAAAGTGCTTTCAAATATCTTAAGAACAATGAGGCTACAAAATTATTACCATCTAATATAGTTGAATGAACATCAGCATTTTAGGAATCTGTGAACTAAAATGGATGGGGATGAGTGATTTAGATTCAGAAGACCATTATATCTACTACTGTGGGCAAGAATCCCATAGAAGGAATAGAATAGCCCTTATAATCAATAAGAGAGTCCCAAATAGAGTACTTGGTTGAAATCTAAAAATGACAGAATGATCTCAGTTCATTTCAAGTCAAAGCATTCAATATCACAGTAATTCAAGTTTATGCCCAACCACTAATGCCAAAGAAGCTGAAGTTGAATGATTCTATGAAGGCCTAAAAGGTCTTCTAGAACTAACATCATAGGAGTCTGGAATACAAAAATAGGAAGTCAAGAGATACCTGGAATGACAGGCAAATTTGTCCTTGGAGTACAAAATGAAGCAGGGCAAAGGCTAACAGAGTTTGGCAAGAGAACACATTGTTAGAAACATAGAAAACACTTTCTTCCAACAACGTAAGACATGACTCTACACATGGAGATCACCAGACGGTCAGTAACCAAAGCCAATTGATTATATTCTTTGCAGCCAAAGATGGAAAAGTTGTATACAGTCATGGAAAACAAGACCTGGAGCCAATTGTGGCTCAGATCATCTGCTCTTATTGCAAAATTCAGGCTCAAATTAAAGAAAGTATGGAAAATCACTAGGTCATTCAGGTATGACCTAAATAAAATCCCTTATGATTATACAGTAGAGCTAATGAATAGATTCAAGGGGCTAGATCTGGTAGACAGAGTGCCTGAAGAACTGAGGACTGAGGTTCATAATATTGTACAGGAGTTGGTGACCAAAATCATCCTCAAGAAAAAGAAATGCAACAAGGCAAAATGGTTGTCTGAGGAGGCCTTACAAATAGTTGAGAAAAGAAGAGAAACAAAAGGCAAAGGAGAAAGGGAAAGATATACCCAATTGAATACAGAGTTCCAAAAGACAGAAGAGATAAGAAAAACTTCTTAGGTGAAGAGTGTAAATAAATAGATGAAAGCAATGCAATGGGAAAGACTAGAGATCTCTTTAAGAAAACTGGAGCTACCAACTGAATATTTCATGCACAATAAAAGAAAAAAAAATGGCAAGAACCTGAAAGAAGCAAAAGAGATTAAGAAAAGGTGGCAAGAATACACAGAAGAACTGTACAAAAAAAGCTCTTATTGACCTGGATAACCACTATGGTGTGGTCACTCACTTAGAGCCAAATATTCTGGAGTGTGAAGTCAAGTGGGCCTTTGGAAGTGTTACAACAAACAAAGCTAGTGGAGGTGATGGAATTCCAGCTAAGCTATTTCAAATCCTAAAAGATGATGCTGTTAAAGAGTAGCACTCCTTAGGCCGGTAAAATTGGAAAACTCAGCATTGGCCACAGGACTGGAAAAGGTCAGTTTTCATTCTAATGCCAAAGAATGTTCAAATTACCATATAATTACATCCATTTCACATGCCAGCAAAATTATGCTCAAAATCTTTTGAGCTATGTTTCAGCAGTATGTGAACCAAGAACTTCCAGATGTACAAGCTAAATTTAGAAAAGGCAGAAGAACCAGAGATCAAATCACCAACATATGCTAGATCATTGAAAAAACAAGGAAATTCCCCTCAAAAAAATCTAATTCTGCTTCATTGACTATGCTAAGTCCTTTGACTCGATGGATCATAACAAACTGTGGAATATTCTTAATGAGATGGGAATACGAGACCACATTACCGGCCTCCTGAGAAACTTGTGTACAGGGCAAGAAGCAACATTTAGAACTGGACAGGGAACAATGGACTGGTTCCAAATTGGAAAATGAGTACCCCAAGGCTGTATATTGTCACCCCACTTATTTAACTTACATGCTGAATACATCATATGAAATGCCAGGCTGGATGAATCATAATCTGAAATCAAGATTGCTGGGAGAAATATCACAAACTCAGATATGCAAATGATACCACTTTAATGACAGAAAGCGAAGAGGAACTGAAGAGCCTCTTGATGAAAGTGAAAGAGCAGAGTGAAAAAAAACTGGCTTAAAACTCAACATTCAAAAAACAAATATCATGGCATCAGGTCATATCACTTCATGGCAAATAGATGGGGAATATGTGAAAATAGTGTCAGATTTCATCTTCTTGGCTCCAAAATAATTGCAGTCAGTAAGTGCATTCATGAAATCAAAAGACACTTGCTCCTTGGAAGAATAGCTTTGAAAAACCTAGACAGTGTATTAAAAATCAGAGACATCACTTTGCCGACAAAGGTCTGTATACCAAAGTTATGGCTTTTCCAGTAGTCATGTATGGATGTGACAGTTGGATTGTAAAAAGGCTGAGCAACAAAGAACTGATGCTTTTGAACTGTGGTGTTGGAGAAGACTCTTGGGAGTCCCTTGAACAGCAAGGAGATCAAACCAGTCAATCCTATAAGAAATCAACCCTGAATATTCATTGGAAGAACTGATGCTGAAGCTGAAACTTCAATACTTTGGCTGCCTGATACAAGAGTTGACTCATTTGAAAGTATCCTGATGCTGGGAAAGATTAAGGGCAAGAGGAGAAGTGGATGACAGAGGATGAGATGGTTGGATGGCATCACTGACTCAATGGATATGAGTTTGAGCAAACTCAAGGAGATAGTGAAGGACAGGGAAGCCTGCCATGTGGCAGTCCAAGGCGTTGCAGAGTTGGATATGACTTAGCGACTGCAAACCAACAACAATATATCTGGAATAACCATACTATATAATTAGTCTCATTTAAGAATAAATACAGTCCATCAATGCTGTGGATGGTGATCGACATATACAGCAATGACATTTATTCTGGCATTTATTCTCATTTATTCTGGCATTCAACAATATTCAGGTTTCATTCTCCAAGGAGAGACCGACACATTTGACAGTTCATCTCAACTAAACTAAACCAGATAGGTAAATGTGCTTTAAAAATTCAATAATCTCAAGTTGAATCTATATGACATAGGATTATCCCCGGTCTTCTGGCCAATCTCTATCATCACTGTATTCCATTAGCAACAGTGTGGGAGAGAGTCCTGAAGTCACATTTTCACCACAGGTAACATTTAAAATCATATTTCTCAAGAACCTTCACTAAGTTATCTTTAGAAATTGACAGGCACATTCATTTATACTGAAATGTTAAAGTATATAACTAAGAATCTAACTATCCATTGCTGACAGAAACAGAGCATGTACAAATGAGTAAGAAAATAGAATGATACATGTTGATGTATGGCAAAACCCAACACAATATTGTAATTATTCTTCAGTTTAAAATAAATTTAACAAAATCATGGGAAATCACTAGCTTCAGGAGTTTGGGCTCCTATGGTGCCTATTCTGGTTCATATTTCTGGAGACGGAAATGTTAATCTATTTGGGATCATATTCCAAGAGAAATATTAATGTCTAATGAAGGATAAAAAGTATATTGACTCTTTCTTTATCATTTCCTTTGTCTCCTCTCAGATAGGATTTCTAACAGACTGATCATTTTTAAATGTTGAAGTTATTAACAGATAGGAAATCTGGATTCACTTGAGTGAATTTAAATATATGATCAGAGTATTATAAAATATTCTGGTCAGCCAAAGAGATGTCAAAAGCAACAGAATATTATGCAATTTAGTGCTAAACTGCATGAAAATCTACTAATAATAATTAAGTTGTCGGCCCTGTAGTAATTTAAGAAATTGACCTTAACTAGTTCCTGTTTCTCCTAAATTAATTTTCAGATTGAAGCAAACCAACAATTTGTGCTGGGAAATCCCTTTGTTACTACTCACTGTGAAACTAGATAGAGAAATTACTACATTATGGAAAAAAATCTTAGCAGATAATTCATCATTTGCTTAGCTGTAGCCTGAATAGAGATGTAAGAATGAATATCAGGAGCTTCATAAGCCTTCTCCAAGAATTAGGATCATTACAAAGAGAAAACTCAGTCCACTCAAACAAAGCTTTCTCAGACATTTGACCTTTGTGGCAGCAAGAAGAAAAGCATTTTAAGTAACATTTCTTCTCTGTAATTGGCCCAACCTTAATGGAAAATATTCACTAACAGTAAAATACCAAGAGAGGATTTTGGTAAATGGTAAGTTATTTCAAAAAGAGCAGTTGTTCAAGGTAATTTATAAGAAAGAAGAAGGCTTACTTAAAGCTGCCACTTAGGATTGTATCAAGTCAAATCAATTTCATAGTTCCTTTAAATTTTATTGATGTTTCTTCAGCATTTGTATTTCATAGAGTTGAAATAACAAAATCATCTCTAAAGATGTCTCAATTTTAAGTCCACTTTAAACTCAAATTTTATCTTATTTTCTTTTTCAAGAAAAAAGTTTGTTTCCATTTCAGGGACTCTGAATACAGCAGTAGAAACCATTGTACTAAAGAGTGTTCTGACAACTTTTGGTATTTAACTGAAGTGTGGGCAGAAAGCCAAAAACCTTGTTCTTCCTGTGTGAAGGTATAGATTATAATATTTGGGACTTGTGTTTTTAGAGTGAAGGAGAAAGAAGGGCTCTACACATTGTATATGGAGCAAGCTGTGCTGCAGAGAGTTGTGGCAAACTCTGGTG
Source organism: Capra hircus (assembly GCF_001704415.2). NCBI lineage: Eukaryota > Metazoa > Chordata > Mammalia > Artiodactyla > Bovidae > Capra > Capra hircus. Next base: position 46,723,224 of record NC_030811.1, read on the forward strand.
GAGTCTGTCACCTGACTTGGCTGTGCTCTAGGCCGTATGAACCAGATCAACTTTGCAGCTCAAAGTCTTCCACATTTCCATTTGTTACCATTAGGCAATCACTTTCCTGAAACTGATATTTCACTCATTTTCCTTCACTTGTAACTTCAGAATATTTCTGGTAATTATTACACTGCTTGCATTTATATATATATATATATATATATATATATATATATATATATATATATATATAAATTTTTTTGGTCAGAGCCTACTTCATCAGAGTCTATTTCCAAAATTTGATTATCACTACTCATTTTGAGCAATAATGCTAGCCAAGGAAGCAGTGGGGGATACTTATGTTTGCATTCCAGGAGAACGTGAAAGCATCCTACAGTTAATTCCAATCTCTTCCAGCCACAGTTCATGAGCAGTTCTGGTGACAGAGACAAGATGCAAGACAGTCATGTATGTACCTAAGAAATTTCTTAAAAGATCCCTAAACTCGGTTCTGATATGAAGTGTCAACTCATTGGAAAAGACCCTGATACTGGAAAGATTGAAGGCAGGAGGAAAATGGAGCAACAGAGAATGAGATGGTTAGATGGCATCACCAACTCAATGGACATGAGTTTGAGTAAACTCCAGGAGATAGTGAAGGGTAGGGAAGCCTGGTGTGCTGCAGTCCATGGGGTCACAGTCAGGCACAACTTAGTGACTACAAGAACAACAAAACTCAGCTCTAGCCACTCCAAAATTTGTTAATGGATGTAACAAACTTAAAAAGATACAAAGCATGGCCTCAGTAGCCTAAAATGTGGGGAAAGAAGTAAAAGTACAGAATTTTTGTGTTCAATTAAAGATAAGTTGTTAGAGCTTAAAATGGACTGGGAGGTCTATAAGATGTTTCAAGGAAGACTAGCAGTAATCATAAAGGAAAAATCTACACTAATTACACAAACATAAAGATAAAGGAATTAAAGCACACTTAACAAATTCTCCAAGCAAAAGATACAAAATGACTGAATGGATAAAAAATAAGATCCAACAATATGCTGCTTACAAGAGATTCACTTCAGCTTTTGAGACATGTGAAGAGACAGAAAAATATACTAAAAATATACTAAATGAAGAGATAGAAAAATATACTCTGCAAATTGTTAAAAGGAGAGAGAGGGAACATATATCAGGAGAGAAAAAAAACAGACTTTCAGAAAAAATCAGTCACTAAGCTATTCCGCAGAGACTGTAACATTCACATACACTCACACACACCTCCATCCATGCATCCAAAATTGGAGCAAGTAAATATATAAAGTAAACATTAATAGTACTTAAGGGAAAATAGAGAGCAACAAAATAATAGTATACAACTTCAGTATCCCATTTCAATATTGGATAGCTCATTCAGATGAAAAATTAATAAGGAAAGAGTGAACCTGAGTAATACTGTAGACCAATGGACCTTACAAACATATACAAAACATTCCATCCAACACACCAGAATATGCATGATAGTCGTATACAAAGGAATGAAATTGGACATATACCATTCATAAAATTTAACTCAAAATCAATTAAAAACACACAGAGGAAACGCAGGGAAAATAAATCTTGGCACTGGTTTTGGCAATGAACTTTTGGATACAACTTTCAAGCACTGGCAAAAAATAATCAAGTAGGACTATATCAGACTAAAAAGCTTTTGCACAGCAAAAGTTACAGTCAACAGAAAGAGGCAAACTACACAATGGAAGAAAATATTTTCAAACCATGCATCAGACATGGAGTTACTATTTAAAACCTAGGAGGAATTCATGTATCTCATAGCAGAAAAATTCAGACTGATTAAAAGTTAGGCAGGGGACTGAAATAGACTTTTTTCCAAAGAAGACATACAAATGGTCAATAGGCATCACTAATCATCAGAGAAATGTAAATCAAAATCTCAATGAGATATCACCTCACACTTTTTAGAATGGCTGTCATCAAAAAACAACATGGACTTTGCTCAATGTTAATGTGGCAGCCTGGATGGGAGGGGAGTTTGAGGCAGAATGGGTACACGTATACATATGGATGAATCTCTTCACTGTTCACTGGAAACTACCACAACATTGTTAATTGGTTTTATTCCAATAAACAATAAAAAGTTTAAAGTTTGGGGGGAAAATTAAAAATAGAATTATCATAAGATCCAGTAATTTCACTTCTCAGTATATAATCAAAGGAAATGAAAACAGGATGCTGAAAAGATACTGTACTCTCATGTTTGTTGAAGCATTACTTACAGTCACCAAGCTATGGGAACAATCTATTTGTCAGTGGATGAAAGAATAAACTAAGATGGTGTGGTTGTATACATATAATTTAATATTCTATCATGGGACAAAAGGAAATCCTGCTATTTGGAATAACATGGATGGATCTTGAGGGCACTGTTGTTGTTTAGTCACTAAGTTGTGTCCAGCTCTTTTGCAATCCCATGGACTGTAGCCCACTAGGCTCTTCTGTCAAACCCTAACCCTAGATGGATATGGTGAGGAGGGAGATGGGAGGGGGTTTCAGGATGAGGGGGACACATGTATACCTGTGGCTCATTCATACCGATGTATGGCAGAAACCATCACAATACTGTAATTATCCTCCAATTAATTAAAACAGAATACTGGAATGGGTTGCTATTTGCTTCTTCAGGGGAGCCTTCCAACCCAGGGATGGAACTTGCATCTTTTGTACTGGCAGGTGATTCTTTACCATTGAGCCACCACGGAAGTCCTTGAGGGCATCATGCTAAGCTAAATAAATCAGAGAAAGACAAATACTGTATAATCTCACTTAAATGTGATATCTAAAAAGAAACTCAGCCCATAGAAACAGTAGAATGGGGGCTGCCAGGGCCTGGAATGTGAGGGAAAAGAGGACATACACTTCCAGTTACAAAATGAATACGTTCTGGGGATCTAAAATTTGGCATGACAAATATTAGATTGTTTAAATACATTTAACAAAAATGTATTATATTGTTGAAAGTTGTTAAGAATAAATCTTAAATTTTCTCACCATAAAAAAATAAAATTGTGAACATGTGAGGGGATGGATATGTTTAGCTAACTTTAGCCTGTCAATCATTTTGGATTATGTATCAAATCATCACATTGTACATCTTAAACTGATACAATCTATTTTATACCAGTTATATATTAATGTGTGTGTGCTCAATTGTGTCTGACTCTTTTTGTCCCCCTGGACTATAGACTGCCAGGATCTTCTGTCCATGGAATTTTCCAAGCAAAAATACTGGAGTGGGTACAGGTAAGGAGAAACAAAACTCATTGTTGTTAATAGGGAATTGCAAATTAAACCACAAGTAATTTAACCGCATATATAAATAAATAGGGATTTCCTAGGTGGCGTAGTGTTAAAGAATCCACCTGCCAATGCAGGAAATGCAGGAGACAGGTTTGATCCCTGGGTTGGGAAGATCCATGGGAGAAAGAAATGGCAACCCACTCCAATATTCTTGCCTGGAAAATTCCATGGACCGAGGAGCATTGTGGGCTACAGTCCATAGGGTCACAGAGTTGGACATGACTGAGCACAAGCACGTAAATAGCGGAAGTTAGAACCACTGGAGATGATACAGAACAAGAGGAAATATCATACACTATTTATGGGAATTTGATATAACCAGTCTGAAAAACTGTCAGTATTCACTAAAGATTAACACATGCATATCATGTGACTTGACTTTCTTGTTGTTGTTGTTTAGTTGCTAAATCATGTGGACTCTTTTGTAACCCCACAGACTGCAGCCCCAACAGGCTCCTCCGTCCATAGGATGCCCCAGCACTGGAATGAGTTGTCATTTGCTTCTCCAAGGGATCTTCCTTGGATGTTCTCGACCCAGGGATTGAACCCATGTCTCCTGCATTGCACGTAGATTCTTTACTGCTGAGCCACCTGGGAAATCCAGATTTGACTTTCTATTACTGGGTATATGATCAATCAAAACACATACATATTTTCACCAAAATATAAGTACACAATGTTCACAGCAGAATTATTCTCAATGGCTACAAATGTGAAAAAAACAAATAAGCATCAAACAAAGAATATGTAAGTAAATCATGGTATATTCATACAAGAGAACTCACCCATCTGCCTGCCTTCATAAAGAATTATTTCTGCATGAGAGTTCAGTTCAGTTCAGTTCAGTCGTTCAGTCATGTCCGACTCTTTGCAACCCCATGACTCGCAGCACGCCAGGCCTCTCTGTCCATCACCAACTCCCAGAGTTCACTCAGACTCGCGTCCATTGAGTCAGTGATGCCATCCAGCCGTCTCATCCTTGGTCGTCCCTTTCTCCTCCTGCCTCCAATCCCTCCCAGCATCAAAGTCTTTTCCAATGAGTTAACCCTTTGCATGAGGTGACCAAAGTACTGAAGCTTCAGCTAGGGCATCATTCCTTCCAAAGAAATCCCAGAGTTGATCTCCTTCAGAATGGACTGGTTGGATCTCCTTGCAGTCCAAGGGACTCTCAAGAGTCTTCTCCAACACCACAGTTCAAAAGCATCAATTCTTCACAGTCCAACTCTCACATTCATACATGAACTGGAAAAACCATAGCCTTGACTAGATGGACCTTTGTTGGCAAAGTAATGTCTCTGCTTTTGAATATGCTATCTAGGTTGGTCATAACTTTTCTTCCAAGGAGTAAGCATCTTTTAATTTCGTGGCTGCAGTCACCATCTGCAGTGATTTTGGAACCCCCAAAAATAAAGTCTGACACTGTTTCTACTGTTTCTCCATCTATTTCCCATGAAGTGATGGGACCGGATGCCATGATCTTTGTTTTCTGAATGTTGAGCTTTAAGCCAACTTTTTCACTCCCCTCTTTTACTTTCATCAAGAGGCTTTTTAGTTCCTCTCTTCACTTTCTGCCATAAGGATAGTGTCATCTGAATATCTGAGGTTATTGATATTTCTCATGGCAATCTTGATTTCAGCCTGTGCTTCTTCCAGTCCAGCGTTTCTCGTAATGTACTCTGCATAGAAGTTAAATAAGCAGGGTGACAATATACAGCCTTGATGTACTCCTTTTCCTATTTGGAACCAGTCTATTGTTCCATGTCCTGTTCTAACTGTTGCTTCCTGACCTGCATACAGGTTTCTCAAAAGGCAGGTCAGGTGGTCTGGTATTCCCATCTCTTTCAGAATTTTCCACAGTTTATTGTGACCCACACAGTCAAAGGCCTTGGCATAGTCAATAAAGCAGAGATAGATGTTTTTCTGGAACTCTCTTGCTTTTTCCATGATCCAGCGGATGTTGGCAATTTGTTCTCTGGTTCCTCTGCCTTTTCTAAAACCAGCTTGAACATCAGGAAGTTCATGGTTCATGCATTGCTGAAGCCTGGCTTGGAGAATTTTGAGCATTACTTTACTAGTGTGTGAGATGTGTGCAATTGTGCAGTAGTTTGAGTATTCTTTGGCATTGCCTTTCTTTGGGATTGGAATGAAAACTGACCTTTTCCAGTCCTGTGGCCACTGCTGAGTTTTCCAAATTTGCTGGCATATTGAGTGCAGCACTTTCACAGCATCATCTTTCAGGATTTGAAACAGCTCTACTGGAATTCCATCACCTCCACTAGCTTTGTTCATAGTGATGCTTTCTAAGGCCCACTTGATTTCCCATTCCAGGGTGTCTGGCTCTAGATGAGTGATCACACCATCATGAAAGGGTCATGAAGATCTTTTTTGTACAGTTCTTCTGCGTATTCTTGCCATCTCTTCTTAATATCTTCTGCTCCTGTTAGGTCCATACCATTTCTGTCCTTTATCAAACCCATCTTTGCATGAAATGTTCCCCTGGTATCTCTCATTTTCTTGAAGAGATCTCTAGTCTTTCCCATTCTGTTCTTTTCCTCTATTTCTTTGCACTGATCACTGAAGAAGGCTTTCTTATTTCTTCTTGCTATTCTTGGAACTCTGCATTCAGATGCTTATATCTTTCCTTTTCTCCTTTGCTTTCACTTCTCTTCTTTTCACAGCTATTTGTAAGGCTTCCCCAGAGAGCCATTTTGCTTTTTTGCATTTCATTTCCGTGGAGATGGTCTTGATCCCTGTCTCCTGTACAATGTCACAGACCTCATTTCATAGTTCATCAGGTCAGGGGCATCCGAGGTCAGGGGCGGCAGCTGGGAGGAGCCATCCCACGTCCAAGGTTGGGGCGATGGGCCAAGAGGAGCCACCCCACGTCTGAGGCCAGGGGCGGCGGCAGGAAAAAGCAACCCCATGCCCGAGGCCAGGGCGGCGACGGGGATGAGCAACCCCACTCCCAAGGCCAGGGGCGGCGGCCAGGAAGAGCAACCCCACGTTCAAGGAGTGGTGGCTGTGCAGGTGCAGGAGGGCCTAGAGGAGCCATCTCATGTTGAAGGTCAGGAAGGATGGTGGAAGGAGATACCCCTCATCCAAGGTAAGGAGCAGTGGCTGTGCTTTGCTGGAGCAGCCACTAAGAGATACTCCACACCCAAGGTAAGAGAAACCCAAGTAAGTTGGTAGGGGTTGCCCATCAGAGGGCAGGCGCACTGAAACCATACTCACAGAAATCTAGTCAATCTAATCACACTAGGACCACAGCCTTGTCTAACTCAATGAAACTAAGCCATGCCCACAGGGCAACTCAAGACTGGAGGGTCATGGTGGAGAGGTCTGACAGAATGTGGTCCACTGGAGAAGGGAATGGCAAACCACTTTCAGTGTTCTTGCCTTGAGAACCGCATGAACAGTATGAAAAGGCAAAAAAATAGGGCACTGAAAGAGGGACTCCCCAGGTCAGTAGGTGCCCAATATGCTGCTGGAGGTCAGTGGAGAAATAACTCCAGAAAGAATGAAGGGATGGAGCCAAAGCAAAAACGATACCCAGCTGTGGATGTGACTGGTGATAGAAGCAAGGTCCAATGCTGTAAAGAGCAATATTGCATAGGAACCTGGAATGTCAGGTCCATGAGTCAAGGCAAATTAGAAGTGGTCAACCAGGAGATGGCAAGAATGATCGTCGACATTCTAGGAATGGGTGAATTTAATTCAGATGACCATTATATCTACTACTGCGGGCAGGAATCCCTCAGAAGAAATGGAGTAGCCATCATGGTCAACAAAAAGAGTCCGAAATGCAGTACTTAGATGCAATCTCAAAAACGACAGAATGATCTCTGTTCGTTTCCAAGGCAAACCATTCAATATCACAGTAATCCAAGTCTATGCCCCGCCAGTAATGCTGAAGAAGCTGAAGTTGAATGGTTCTATGAAGACCTACAAGACCTTTTAGAACTAACACCCCAAAAAGATGTCCTTTTCATTATAGGGGACTGGAATGCAAAAGTAGGAAGTCAAGAAGCACCTGGAGTAACAGGCAAATTTGGCCTTGGAATACGGAATGAAGCAGGGCAAAGACTAATAGATTTTTGCCAAGAGAATGCACTGGTCATAGCAAACACCCTTTTCCAACAACACAACAGAAGGCTCTGCACATGGACATCACCAGATGGTCAACACCGAAATCAGATTGATTATATTCTTTTCAGCCAAAGGTGGAGAAGGTCTATACAGTCAACAAAAACAAGACCAGGAGCTGACTGTGGCTCAGATCATGAAATCCTTATTACCAAATTCAGACTGAAATTGAAGAAAGCAGGGAAAACCGCTAGACCATTCAGGTATGACCTAAATCAAATCCCTTATGATTATACAGTGGAAGTGAGAAATAGATTTAAGGGCCTAGTTCTGATAGATAGAGTGCCTGATGAACTATGGAATGAGGTTCTGCATGAGACGTCATGATGAATTTCACAAACCCATTCTTGAGGGAAATGTCCAAAACACAAAAGGGTACAAATGATGTCATTGTATTTAATATAAGGGCTTCCCTGGTGGCTCAGCTGAAGTTCAGGAACAGGCAAAATTAATCTTTTGTAATTAACTTTCAATAGAAATTAGTGATAATGACAAGGAGGTCCTAGATGGGGCTTCTGTGGTGCTGGAGATATTCTATAGCTTGATATCTTGACATGTGGTAAGTACATGGGTATGTTCAATTTGTAAAAAAGAATTTTTACCTATATCTGTATAATTTATGGGATTTATATATACTATACTTCATTAAATATTAAAATTTGGAGTGTTCTACTATATCAAACTGGTTTGATATATTGCAACTGGTTAAGCAACACAGTAAGAATTAAATGGTGATTTATATTTCATATAAAGAATGGCCTTGGTGATGCTTTCATAAGCTTTTGAAAGAAGTAGTGAGGATGATGAATTCTTGGAGTTAAATGAGTACAGATGTTATTGAAAAATTAGGTAATGATGTAAATGGTTACCAATAAGTTTAATAAGTATATGATAGAAATAACCAGAATGCAATGGAAGTCTAGGTTAAAGCCTAAGTCTAACTAAGCCATAAGTGAAGATATAGGGAGAGCATCATTGAGGAAATGATGCTTAAATTTGGTATTGAAGCTTCAGTTAAGACTTAGAAGAGGAAGAAAGAAGGTGAGGTAGGAAGAGTGGGCATTCCAGGCAACACAAATAGAATCAAGCAATTATGAAACTATAGATACAAAAATCACCTTGGTATTAATCCGCTAAGTGTAAAGTAGAGGGGTTTAGGAAACATGGCTGAAGAATCAGGCAAGGCACCAACAAAGGAAGAACTTTTTTATGCTCCCTGTCTAGAGGGCTGTTTTTTTTTTTTTTTTAATTGATTCTGGGTATCCATTCACAGGTTATAAACAGAAATGAGTCATGATCAGATCTGTCATTAATGAATTGGTAAATTAACTTAAAAAATTTACCTATGTATATTTTTCCTACCTCTTTGTAAAAGTTTAAGGTGTACAGCATGATGGTTTGACTCATATACATTATATCTTTTAAACAGACACCTAGGAGAAGGAAATGGCAATCCACTCCAGTACTCTTGCCTAGAGAATCCCGTGGGTAGAGGAGCCTGGTGGGCTGCTGCCCATAGGGTCACACAGAGTCAGACACAACTGAAGCAACTTAGCATGCATGCATGTACTAGAGAAGGAAATGGCAACCTACTCCAGTATTTTTGCCCAGAGAATCCTGTGAAGAGAGGAGCCTGGTGGGCTGCCATCTACGGGGTCACACAGAGTTGGACACACCTGAAGCGACTTAGCAGCAGCAGCAGCAGGATTGAAGTGGAGGCTTGAAACCAATGTGATAAAAACAGAATATGGGAATAAATTTTTTCCTGAAAAATTGCAATAAGCTAAAATGGAAAAATCATAGGGGATCGATAGATATACACGACATCCAGCTCTTAAATGCCTCAAAAGATGATTTTCCTTTGAATGACTTATTTTCCTAACATTGGCCAATGGCTGTGATGTTTGCACTGACTCATCCATACTTCTTTCAGTTTCTTATTTGGTCAGTGACATATATTTGTAAATAGTTTTCAGTCATTAGTACTCAATAACTTAACTGTTGATTTGTTGTTGTTGCTACACACAGTTGCCAACAAAGGTCCATCTAGTCAAAGTTATGGTTTTTCCAGTAGTCGTGTATGGGTATGAGAGTTGGACCATAAAGAAAGCTGAGTGCTGAAGAATTGATGCTTTTGAACTGTGGTGTTGGAGAAGACTCTTGAGAGTCCCTTGGACTGCAAGGAGATCCAACCAGTCCATCTGAAAGGAAATCAGTCCTGAATATTCATTGGAAGGATGATGCTGAAGCTGAAACTCTAAGACTTTGCCACCTAATGCAAAGAACTGACTCATTTGAAAAGACCCTGATGCTGGGAAAGACTGAAGGCAGGAGAAGAAGGGGATGACAGAGGATGAGATGGTTGGATGGCATCACCGACTCAATGGACATAAGTTTGAGTAACCTCTGGGAGTTGGTGATGGACAGGGAAGCCTGGCGTGCTGCAGTCCATGTGGTCACAAAGGGTCGGACATGACTGAGCTGAACTGAACACATGGTTGAGAGTAAATATCATGGAGTCATGTAATAGCTGTGTGTGGTTTTTGTTTGTTTGTTTGTTTGTTTCCTCTGTGTGAAGTTAATTAGACTATGTAGAAATTAAATTCTCTCCTTGGCCTGAAAAAAGTCCTTTTTATCATCTCAGCAGGAAACTCATTTTAGGCTTTTTAAACATACTTGCATGATTTTGATGAGATTATCATAATCATTATTATTATCCCTCATCAAGTGCCTGGAATACAAGGACATACCATCTCAAGCTTTCACTATTTTTTAACTGCAATAATTGCAGCAAATTCTGAATTCCAAGACTCTTTGCATCATCTGGGTTAAAATGCTTAGGTTCTTTGGTTAATAGCTGTCTTCATCTTTATAGAGACATGTTGATAACTTTAAACAGCCAAATGAGACTTTGTTAAACACACAGACAGGCAACTAACAGCTGCTTTGGGAAATATGTATAATGTATGATATTTAACAGGTTTAAATAATAGATTTCCTTCAGTTTAAGACTTGTTTCTAATCTAAATAGCTACTATCTTGTGCAAAGAAATATAACCTGGAGCAATATTTTCCACATCAACTAGGGAAAGAGCAATATGACACCCTTATTTTTCCTGGACTCCTGTGCCAGGGTCTCTTCTTTAATCCAGACTGCATACTGCCACCAATATAATTTCTCTGAGGCACAGTTCTGGACATGTGCCCTCTCACAGCTAAAGGAATTCCAGTGAATTTCCCTTTTGTACACTCAAAAAAGTCTAGGATTCAAAGCCCTTTACTATCCCTCAGTAAGTCTCCACCAAGTTACTTAACACCCTTGGCCAGGCACCTGGACATAGCAGTGGAAAAGAATGACTGAAAATAGTGTAAGAGTGTCATATACCTAGAAAACATGAAAAAACATAAAATATTGTTCAGTGCTGAGTTAATAGGCTAATGTTACTTAGCCTGTTGGTTAGCACCAACAGGGAAGTACTTTAGTTAAGCAGTCAAGGAAGGATCTCTGCAGAGAGGAAATTTAACCTGTGTCTGAATGTGGTGAATAAAAAAATCATGAAATGATATAGGTAAATGACCCTCCCAAAGGAAGAAACAGAAACCTTGACGTGGGACCACCTCACCATAGTTAAGGGACAGAAAGAAGACTACTTTGCCCAAACCTATCCTTCCAGACCTCAGCTTTTCTTTCACTGAAAACCTAAACATCGAACTGAAATATGTTTCTCTTTTTTCTGTGTACCGTGTATTTGTTCCCCTTGGGAATTTACTTGTGAGCATCTTTCCATAAGGTACAATGTATTCTATCTCTGCATGAGAAAGCCCTGTCTTCAGAACCCACTGGGACCTGGCATCAATAAGAGTTATTCCACATGCCTTTAGGGAACATTTGTACTTAATATGGTGTCTGGATATCAAATACAGAGCTTAGCTAAAAGACCCCGCCCTCCCCCCAAAAAAAGGTAGCAGTGGAGAAATAAAAGGGAGGTGAACTCTTCCAGGCTTTTCCAGTGCTAAAGCTGTGCCCTGCCCACTAGAGAGTCCAGTAAGGTAAGGGACCTTGTGGGCATTACACTAAGTGAAATAAGCCAGACAGGGAAAGATTAATATCATATGATCTCACTAATATGTGGAATAAAAAAAAAAAACCAAAACCTGTGAACTCATAGATACAGAGAACAGACCAGAGACAGGGAGGTAAGGGATGGATGAAATGGATAAAGAGGGTCCAAAAGTTTATTCCATTTATGAAATAAATAAGTCATGGGGTGTAAAGTAAAGCCTGGTGAATATAGTTAATAATGTGCTGTGCTTAGTCGCTGAGTCCTATCTGACTCTTTTCGACTCCTTGGATGGTAGTCCGCCAGGCTCCTCCATCAGTGGAGATTCTCCAGGCAAGAATACTGGAGTGGGTTGCCATGCCCTCCTCTAGGGGATCTTCCCCACCCAGGGATCAAACCCAGGTCTCCTGCACTGCAGTTGGATTCTTTACTATCTGATCCACCAGGGAAGCCCATAGTTAATAGTACTGTATTGCATATTTTAAAGTTTCTAAGAGAGTAGATCTTAAAAGTTCTCATCAAAAGAAAAAAATTGTATCTGTGCAGTAACAGATGTTAACTAGACCTGCAGTGATCAACTCACACCGAAAGAAAACCAAATCAAAGAGTTACAATTGTAGGGCTGTAAATTTTCCCAGCTGTATTTGGGGTTATTAACTGAAGAGAGTTCATCCAAAGTGTCATCTCTGGTCCCATGATAGGATAGTCAAAGATCTCAAAAGGCAAAATGTTTATTTTTCTCTTAAGATAATTCACATGACCTTTTCTAGCATCAGGATTCATTCATTTATTAATTAATTCATTCATTTGATAAACACTGAGGGTTCACTATGTGCCAAAAATCTATATTTTCTGGAGATAACATGGTGACTAAAATGCAGTTGCCTCCAGTCTTTATTTCTGAATGACAAAGGTCTTAAGAATACAATTGTATACCTCATTATTATCTTCTATATGTGAATGTGGTTCACACATTCACTCAGCAAGATTCTAGTAAATACTTTGAGAATGCTTGAATTAAAAAAAAAAAAAAGGAACATGAATGAACATTTGCTTGAACCCAAATTCAAAGCAATAAAATGTCCAGGGAAAGCTGCAGCTCTGGAACTTGTTGAGGGAAAGGCTGGACTGTCCCTTGACAAATGTGATGGGACTTGGGGACAGGCACAAGGAAAAATCTCTAAACTTGACCCATAGGGAGGACACGTTAGGATGGAAAACTAACCCCATATCAAAAGCCTAGATTCCTAGATGCTTTATTGAAACTCTTGCTGGATGTACATTTTGACTCCTAGTGGGAATTTATTCATGAAGAATGATTTCACAATCTGAGAAAGAGGCATTTGGGCAATTTGTTTAATTTACAAAAAGATGCCTTTCAGCAAATTTATGGAACCTTTTAGGTTTCTAGTCCTGGGGACTTAACATAATTCTACCATCATTTTAAGTACAAAAATACCATCCCCCCCCCCCCAAAAAAAAAGATTATACAGCTCTTAAATTAGAAAGCTGACACTCATTAGTCTTCCCTGATGGCTCAGTTGGTAAAGAGTCTGCCTGCAACACAGGAGACCTGGATTCAATCCCTGATCGGGAAGATCCCCCGGAGAAATCAATGGCAACCCACTCCAGTATTCTTGCCTGGAGAATCCTATGGACAGAGGAGCATGATGGGCTCCAGTCCATGGGGTCACAGAGTTGGACATGACTGAATGACTAACGCACAAGACTGAAGAATTCATGGCATCCTTCTTTGTCAACACAACTGAGATATTCTGCATGGCATGTATATGTTAATACTATTTTCTACTAACTCCAACTAAAAAATGCAGAGAAGGCTTTGCTGCAGAGTAAACCACCTTCCCCCCATCTCAAAGTATAGGTTTTTCTTCATAAAAAAAAAGAAAATGCACGTGAACAGGGAGCAGGTTGAACACTGTTACTGAGGCTTGCAGTAAAGGGATGTGGGAGAGAGCCTCCAGAAACTTCCACTGTAGTAAAAAGAGCAGCAGCAGTTGCCCCAAGCCTGGCCCTGGATGAGTAGAGGATTGCCCTAGGCATCAGCCCATCTGGGGCTGTTACAGGGGCTGCTGCCTCTTTCATATTGGGACACAACCCCTTCTTTAGGTCTTAGGGCATTCGTGATTATTTGAGGCTTCCGATCCTTCCAAGGGGTATGATTCCCAGAGCTGTCCCTACTGCAACTCTCGTTCTCAGTACATGTAAAGGCAAAATATAACTATCATTGTTATGATCTTGTAAGCCATGTCATCCTGCATAAGTTATTCCAGTTTAGATGGTAGGATTATTCATTTAAGTCATTGATATTCTTAATTGGAATGAAATAGTTTGGAGACTGATCTCACCGGCTGCTTCATTTGTTGGGGCTACCTCCTGTACCTATATCTCAATACATACCCCAATGCAAAGTGCATTCATTTCAGAGCTTAATACAAAATTGTCCAATTCTTGCCTAATTTACACTGTGACCAGACTTTGCTAGAGTATCTGATAGAAGATTCCAGTGCCTTACCATGAATTAACTTATTATAGATAAGACAGCAATAATATTATACTTTATTCTGATAATATTTTCTTAACTGATTCACATTTTTATATGGCAGAAATCAATACAACATTGTTAAGCAATTATCCTCCAATTAAAAAAAGAAGAAGAAATCAGTCCCTAGCATGGCATAACAGAGACACAGGGACAGTGCGAGTGACAAAGTGAAGATTTATGAGAGCAACAGGCAGTTAAACTACCACGCTGTTGTGACTACAGATCTATTACTGTGGGTATTGCTGCTGTGATTAGATGCTGTTCAGTTCCCAAAGTCTGTGTATTCTCTTTCCTAAGACTTGAAGGTTTTTTTCCTTTTTTTCATGTTAGGAAATAAAACTTGAGAAAGCCAGTATGACACAAACTTCAGAATCCCAAGAGACTTGATATAACCCAGGTTTAATTTCAGAGCTGAGACTTGATGATAAAATTAGATACCGAAAAAATAAATTCAGCATCAACTGAGTTCAAACAGGGAAGGTTCACAGCAACCTCATGATTGATGTTAAAGAAATACCAACAGTTCAGGAGGTAGAAATAGAGCTGAAGATGGAAACTGCAATGCTCAGCTTTATAACAAGAGCTTGGGGAAACCAGCCACACTTTAAGTGATGAGTACTGAAGAGCGGTTCTCCAACTACACTCATCTTTGTGACCACCCTGCTTCCCAGGTCAGCAGCCAAAGGTTTAGTGGCCTCCAGGGTGTACTGTCTCCTCCCTCTCATCACCAGACCTTGACTTATTTTCAGCTCCCGTCTCCCAGCTCCTTGTTGGGCTTTGGGTCATGAAAGAACTTCAGAATCTATACTGAGCAGGGATGTGGCACGACCTCAGACCCTGGGAGAACACCACAAGGCAAGATTGAACCAGACGACTACATCTCTCTGGGGCACAGATACCTGCACAGGTGTCTTTTACCTGTAGAGCTTCCTGTAAAAGTCAGACCTACTGATTAAGACCACTTAGAGAGTTGTAGCATTTCACCCCAAGAATGAGGTATTCAAAGCAAACTGCGGAAGCCCATGTTAGAACTGACATGATCTTTATTTTATTATTCTTTAACCTCACAAAAGAGTATGAAATTTGGAGTCAGAGGAAAAGCAGTCCAGAGTGTCATGGTTATTTCCCTAGGGCACTGAGGTTCATAATTGGGCCCTGTCATTTTTGTTTTGGCTCATAAGATATAATGCTTTTTTCCCCCTTGAAGTATAGTTGATTTATAATGTTTCAGATGTATAGCAAAGTGATTCAGTTAATATATTTGCATTGTATAAGAATATATATATTTATAAACATATTCTTATACACATATATTCTTTTTAATGTTCTTTTCTATTATAGGTTATTATAGGATATTGACTATAGTTCCCAGTGCTATAGAATAGGTTACAATGTTTTTATTATCAGGTGAAATTTTCAGAGTAAAAACCCATCGTCTATCTATCATGATATAAGTATGTATGTGCTAAGTCGCTTCAGGCATGTCTGATTCTTTTTTATCCTATGGACTGTAGCCCAAAATTCTTCAGGCAAGAATACGGGAGTGGGTGGCCATGCCTTCCTCTATCTTTGCAACCCAGGGATTGAACTCGCATCTCTCATGTTTTCTGCATTGGCAGGTGGGTTCTTTGCCACTAGCACCACTTGGGAAGCCCCTATATAAAGCGTATACCCAACTTATCATGAAGAAGTTAAAAGCAGAAACTTCTGGCCAAACATGACAACAGACCAGCTTTGTCAAAAGATTATCTTTCTCTCTGAAATTTTATGTGTACTGAAGCCTACAGAATGAAACAGAAGAAGACTGACAGCAATATGAAGTAAAAGGCCAATGAGACCTCTGAGATAAACCTAGCCATAAGCAGAGAAGAGTCTGAATTTGTGTCTAATATTCTATATTATCTGAGTATTGGGACAGAAGTAGATTGGTCTCTGCTTCCTGAGTACCCACTCTAAGCACCTTGTTAGGGACACAACTCTGTGTTTGTATATGAGCATGCACATTGCATGTGCCTGACAATCTGGGTGCCAATGAGTTCTAATACTTGCTCAAGTGGGTTTCACTATGGGATACTTGAGCCATATACATAGTCCTGGGAGAAACAGTAGATGCTTACCTCAGCACCACAGAGGTAGTGACATGGCACTGCGACAGCAGTGATGGTGTACTACATGTGAGGCATTTCTTCATGTAGTAATGGCTTAATCAGTAACTCTAAGATCTCAATGTGGTTAGTGTAACCCTGGAAGGAACCAAGAACAGCAGACCAGGAGGTCACCATTGTGGCAGCAGGCTCGGAGGAACACCCCTGAAACCTCAGTTTCACAGTAGATAACTTTCAGACAAAGGAGGAATGACACAAAGATCTGAGTTAAGAACCCTGGGGATCCACAAGAGAATTTGCAAAGAGACTACCGATGGAAAAGAATGGACCTCCAGCTAACCTGGGAGGTACTGTCACTTGACCATGCTGTGAATCCATGCTGGGTTACAGGTGTCAGATCTGAAGCTAGAACAACCACTTTATATTATAGACTGAATGTTTGAGCCCCCATTCCCTAAATTCACATAGTGTAGCCCTAACCTCCGATGCTGGAGAAGGCAATGGCAACCCACTCCAGTACTCTTGCCTGGAAAATCCCATGGACGGAGGAGCCTGGTGGGCTGCAGTCCATGGGGTTGTGAAGAGTAGGACACGACTGAGTGACTTCACTTTCACTTTTCACTTTCATGCATTGGAGAAGGAAATGGCAACCCACTCCAGTGTTCTTGCCTGGAGAATCCCGGGGACGGGGAGCCTGGTGGGCTGCCGTCTATGGGGTTGTGCAGAGTCGGACGTGACTGAAGCGACTTAGCAGCAGCAGCAGCAGCAACCCCCAATGCAATACTATTTCGAGATGGGGCTTTTGGGACGTAATTAGGGTTGAATTTAATTGAGTGTAGGGTGGTCCTCATGATGCGATGAGTGTCCTTATAAGAAGACAGACCAACGAGCTTGCTCTGTCTCACCACGTGCATACAAAAGAGGTTATGTGAGCACCCAGCAAATGGCAGCCACCTACAAGCTTATGAGAAAAAGCTTCAACATGAAATCTACCTTGCTGGCATTTTCGTGGTAGACCTCCCAGCTTCTAGAACTATGATGAATAAATTCCTGTTGTTTAAATCATCTCATCTGTGGTATTTTGTTGTGAAAACCTGAGCTAAGATACTAGCAGAAAAAAAAAGAGTAATTTTTAAAAAATCTTTTTTGGTCATATGGAATTCTATCTGCAAAGCACAGTAAAATTAGCTCTGAGTTTCTTTCTTTCTCTGCTTCTGTAGCCCAAGATAGACTACAAATTTTTCTTTTCATAAGTCATTTATAATTTGCTACAAAATTCCACCGCATCTGAATATTTCGACATGTTAATGAGAAATCTGACCCATGTATATTTGGAAGCTTGGTAAATTGGTTATTGTCACTGGTTTGAAGTTTAATGCTCCTTTCTGTAAAGTCAGGTTTGTAATTGATTATGTTATTATTATTGGTTATCATTTTCCACATCATTTAAACTAGTAAACACTGATGAAAGGAAAATAAAACTGAAGGTAAAGGTTACTGTTTATAGATTTGGAAACATATCAGGATATTTGAATATTCATTTGCCTGTATAATCATAAAAAGTGAAAGTGAAGTTGCTCAGTCATGTTCGACTCTTTGAGACCGCATGGATTGTAGCCTACAAGGCTCCTCCATCCATGGGATTTTCCAGGCAAGAATACTGGAGTGGGCTGCTATTTCCTTCTCCAATCATGTGAGTGAATTCGCTCAGTCGTGTCCGACTCTTTGTGACCCCATGGACTGTAGTAGCCTACCAGGCTCCTCCATCCATGGGATTTTCCAGGCAAGAATACTGGAGTGGGTTGCCATTTCCTTCTCCAGAAGATCTTCCCAACCCAGGCATTGAACCCAGGTCTCCCACATTGTAGGCACCAGGGAAGTAGGAGCATCAATTAACAAAGCACAATATTCATGTCGATTGTTGCTTATATCCTGTTTTAACATACTGATCTGCCTCAGTCTGTAAGTTTCATGTAATTAGTTCTCTATCATAATTTATCTTGGTATATATTAATAACAACTAGAGATCATGCTTGCTCAGGGAATTATTTCTATCTCTAGAGTTGGGTAATAGTTAAACCTAAACAAAAAATTTGAACATCACTGTTGTCTTTGGAGTTTACTGTGATACTCACAATCAAAGGCATAAGGGGTATTCTGGAAATCAGTTGAGTTAAAGGCTGAGGGGAGGGGGTGGGGACACAAACCAATGTCTGAATAGAAGAGGTGGTGAAATCTCATCATTGCAGAGTGGAGATATTGTTGAGGAAGAGGTTCGAGAATCAGGTGATTTGGTGACCATGAAGTATCCTCTCATTTATCTCATGGCAGGGAGAATAACTAACCAATGGAACCAAGTGGTGTATACTGAAACTTACCGATGTGTCTGCTCATGGGTTACACTTCCCACCAGGTTGCTCACAGACAGTGACTGAATAAAACAAAGGTATAAAGCCAGGCCACTTCCTGGGAGATGAGACTCCTATGACTGGTAGCTTGAGTTATCCTCATTAACTTTGCTAAAACTTTCTTTCAACTGCATTACAAAAACTTTTCCTACTCAACCTTTCTTGCCTCCTCCTCTTCTTCAGAGGAATTAGACCTGCATCTTGGTCTGAGAGTTCTGCCAGTCTTTGCTGACAACTTCCTGAGTTTTCCTCAAAGGCATTTTTTCCACTAATTTTCTTGCACAGATAATCCCAATTTGGCATCCACTTCTCAGAAGACCCTAACTTACTCAGGTGAAAAGCTAGAGGTCAATAAAATTGTTCATAATCATGTTATGAGTTTCTTGCTGATATCAATAATTTAGATAGTAAGTTTGCCTATTTAGGAATTTTCTCTAAGATGATCAAAGTTGAATCTTCAGGATCCTGTTTTATAGATTAATACCAGTGTGATACATGGTTCAAAGATCAGGAGGTGTGCTTAGGGCTCAGTCAATCGAGGCAACTGAGGAAAGCAGGGGCTCCATTCCTCTCTACTCTGAAGTCCACAGATAAGCAAAGAAACTGGAAATAAATGAGCATGAGTGACTGGGTCCATCTCAGGGGTAGCGAGGCTTAGGGTCTAATTTATGCTGAACTCAAACTGAGTCCCCCTCTCCCCGCCCCATTCTCCTTACCGTGGTAAAATACTTTGCTTTTAAAAGGAAGGTAAACAATCCTACCAGTAGCTGATAGTAATTAAACCTTCATTTGTGCCAGACTCTAAACGCTTTAAACTACAAACTCATGAGGTAGAAAGTATCACTATTATTCTGATAGAGGAGAAACTTGAGGTTCAGAAGGGTAAGAAGTTTCCCGTTTCCATAGCTGTCAAAAGATGGGGCTGGAATCTGAACTTAGGCAGTAGGGGCCCATAGGTCTTGTTCTCAATCTTCTGCAGCATGCTTTTCAGAGGCTATGCTTTTTAAGATATGGATTATTGGGCAAAAAATTAAAATTTAAGTATCACATACCAGTTTATTTCAGTCACATTGTATGTAAAATATACAGAACAATTCGTTGTTATCTGGAGCTTCCTGTAGTACCTGGAGTAACACTGGTCCCTAGAAATATTGCAGAAACACTCTCCTGGAAGTGCAGGTCCTGACCTACCCAGTACAGGTCATTCAGCCTTGAAATCAGCCATGTCTTAACCTGAATATATTTAAGTTGCTCATATGCTATCAGCATATAATGCTAATATGCATGGTTTTGAATAGCTTTTTTTCCTGATATGTGGCACAATTTTTTTTTTTTTTTTTGCTTTGCTTTGTATTTTTCACTAATACTTAAAAATGAACCAGGATAAAGAGGAAATAAAGCTGGGTTATTTAAAAGTGCTGGGTTTAAAACCAGACATATGATCAAAATATTCTCTGAACAGACATGAATCTGTTCAGTTCAAAATATTTTTTGAAAATGTCTCAGTTTTTCTCCTATTGGTTCTTAACTTGCCTTCCATCTTCATTTCTGATTGAAAACAAACCTGCTATGAAAGAAAATACACTTTGTAGTATATCTGTGTGTATCTATAAATATCTATGAAGAAACAGAATCCTAAACAAGCAAAATAAATGTAAAAAGAATGGAAGCAATATTGAGGGATTATCTGAAATATTTCAAATGTATACTTTTTCTTTGAGAAAAAAAAAACAATATGAAATGTCAGACCTAAATCCCTATCTAGTTTTTTAATATATCTGCTCCCTATTAATTGATTTGATAACTTTGAGCCACCAGTTAAAGTCTACCCTGACAAAATGGTAGTGATGTCTAATTTCATCATCTAAGTATATACCACCTTCCTGGAAACCACAGATGAGAAATACTTCTCCCTCCTCCTCCCTCCCTCCCTTCTTGGTCCCCCCTTTACATCTGAAGTATTGGTTCCAGGTATAAGAGATCTGAAATGATGACTCAGAGTAACATCTACCTGCTTATCCCCAAGTCATATACCATGAGGGATTAGTGTAGCTATGACATCCTCAGTGCTCATTTTGGTAATGTTTTCATACTTCAGTCCAAGAGAGATGAAGTTATTGTTGAAAGGGTATTTAGCCTGACTATATCTATACACTTGCCAGGGACTTGGCCAAGTAAGAAGAAGTATTATAAACATAAGCAATGTTTATTAGTAATAAATATATAATTCCATAGATCAGTTGGATATCACCAAGCACTAACAGGCAAGTTCAGTTCACTTACTCAATCATGTCTGACTCTTTGCGACCCCAGGGACTGAAGCACACCAGGCCTCCTTGTCTATCACCAACTCCTGGAATTTACTCAAACTCATGTCCATTGAGTCAGTGATGCCATCCAACCATCTCACCCTCTGTCATCCCCTTCTCCTCCTGCCTTCAGTCGTTCCCAGCATCAGGGTCTTTTCAAATGAGTCAGTTCTTCACATCAGGTGGCCAAAGGATAGGAGTTTTTAGCTTCAGCATCAGTCCTTCCAATGAATATTCAGGACTGATTTCCTTTAGGATGGACTGGTTGGATCTCCTAGAGTCCTGTCCAAGGGACTCTCAAAATTCTTCTCCAACACCGCAGTTCAAAAGCATCAATTCTTTAGCACTTAGCTTTCTTTATAGCCCAACTCTCACATCCATACATAACCACTGGAAAAACCATAGCTTTGGCTAGACAGACCTTTGTTGGCAAAGTAATATCTCAGCTTTTTAATATGCTGTCTAGGTTTGTCATAGCTTTTCTTCCAAGGAGCAAGCATCTTTTAATTTCATGGCTACAGACACCTTCTGCAGTGATTTTGGAGCCCACCAAAAGAAAGACTGTCACTGTTTCCACTGTCTCCCCATTTAATTGCCATGAAGCAATGGGACCAGATGCTGTGATCTTAGTTTTCTGAACGTTGAGCTTTAAGCCAACTTTTTTACTCTCCTCTTTTACTTTCATCAAGAGACTCTTTAGTTCTTCTTCACTTTCAGTCATAAGGGTGATGTCATCCACATATTTGAGATTATTGATATCTCTCCCAGCAATCTTAATTCCAGCTTGTGCTTCATCCAGTCCAGCATTTCTCATGATGTACTCTGCATAGAAGTTAAATAAGCAGGGTGACAATATACAATCTTGACGTACCCCTTTCCTAACTTGGAACCAGTCTGTTGATCCATGTCCAGTTCTAACTGCTGCTTCTTGACCTGCATAAAGATTTCTCAGGAAGCAGATCAAGTGGTCTGGTATTCCCATCTCTTTAAGAATTTTCAGTTTGTTGTGATCCACATAGACAAAGGCTTTGGCATAGTCAATAAAGCAGAAATAGATGTTTTTCTGGAACTCTCTTGTTTTTTTGCCGATCCAAAAGATGCTGGCAATTTGACCTCTGGTTGCTCTGCCTTTTCGACATCCAGCTTGAACATCTGGAAGTTCACAGTTCAAGCACTGTTGAAGTCTAGCTTGAAGAATTTTGAGCATTGCTTTGCTAGTGTGTGAGATGAGTGCAATTGTGTGGTAGTTTGAGCATTCTTCGGCATTGCCTTTCTTTGGGATTGGAATGGAAACTGACCTTTTCCAGTGCTGTGGCCACTGCTGAGTTTTCCAAACAGGCAAGAACTTTAATAAAACCTCGATTGTCTATTGCATAGACTTTTGCAGTAGATGTGCAAGATTAAGAATTATGCAGTGAAATATTCTGTTACTTAACCAACTGGAAGGTGGGGTATGGGAAATTTAGTAATAGATGCAATGCTTAAGAAACTATATTTGCGATGGGGAAATACTAGTTCTTTTCAGTTTTTTAAAAATTTAATATTTTGGAACTAAAAGACAGCAAATGTCAGGAGAAAAGGGTGGTATGAGTCAGAGGTTGCATAACTGACCTAGACCATTTCAGACTATCAGAACAGCACAATTTCCATTCCTAAACCCCAGAGTTCTGCAACTGTGTATTTTCATATCCATGAGACTAGCAAACACCATCTCTCCACTCTTTTATTCTTGCCACAGGATTTGGGACAAGAGAAGGAGGAAGAGGAGCAACATTCAGCTTTATGATAAAAAGTAGAAAAGGTAAGAACAAAAGGAAGAATCTTAAACATTTTGCTTTTCTTTCACTCAAGAGAATAAATGGATATTTAAGACTGCCAGAATCAGACCTATTTTTTCACACCCCTTGAAGAAGTAAAGACACCCATGACACATGATGGCGCATGTATAAAAGAATCGAGCTGTCTCTAGACAGAGCTGTGAGAATAGATGTGATGGAAATTTTGCATTTGCCAATTTCACTTTGTCAGCTACCTGCCTGTGTTTCTCCCCACTCCCCCATCAATGAAAAGACTTACAATGAATTAGAGCCAGTAGGAAAGCATGTGATAAACTCATTCTTTCCAAGGTATAAATGGTTGATAACGTTTATCCCTGATAATGTAATTTGTATTTTAATAGGGGATTACACCAGAAATGCCTCTAGTAAGTTTCTACAATGAATACCAAAAGCTTAAAATGTAAATGGGGAAATTTTAGGCAAAAGGGACCAACCAGTGAAAAACAACATTTTTTTCAGTTGTGTTAGGCAAGAGAGTATTTCATTGAAGGGGAGGACCTTAATGAAATAATCAATGGCCACTTAATTGTTATTGACTACTTTCTTCCAGGACTTAATGGGGATGCATAGAAAGTATATGAAAAATTAACAATGATATACTAAACTGCTAGTATTGCATTTTCTCCTCTTCTTCTACAGTTATGCTATATTTCCCAGACTCCCTTGCAGTTAGATGTTTCTATATGACTAAGATCTAGTCAACAGAATGTAAGTTAAAATTATTTCTAGGCTTAAACTATATAGACATTTCCTATTTTCTCATTTTTCCCCTGACTTCTGTTCAGATGAATTGGAGATGACACCCAAGGAAGATTTGGGCACCATAAGGTGAAGACAGAAGACACAAGATTCTCCATTGTTTGAATTTTTTGTATACAATAAGACAGCAGCCACATAGATGTATATACCCAGTACTTACTAAAAATAACTTTAATAAATTTTATTAAAATAAGCATATTGAGCTTGCATTATCCTAATTTTTGCAGTCTATTTGTTATGATAGATAATGAAGCATTCTATACAGTACAATAATGAGTGGTTCAATTATAAGGAAATATAGAGATAAATTTTCCATTCCTCTTCTTTTACCAACAAAAAAATAAGCCCAAAATTTAAAGTGATTATACCCACAATATTTTCTCCTGGAAAAGAAGATTCCAGGCTTAGGTGAGAGTAAATGGGAAATGCTATATTACATTGTAATAAAAACCACAGACTTTTTAAATGCCCATTTATTACTTACTAAATATAGTTGCTTAAACAATTTGAAAAGTAGCTTTATAATAACATCTTAGAGTGTTCCTAAAGGTTAAATAAAACATATTAAAAAGTGACTAGCCCTTATTGTCATAATATTTATCAATCATGAAGAACCTGAACCTTTAATTATAATAGAGAACACTTGTAACAATCACTGCATCCAGTTCCTATTCTTAGTATTTCACATACTCTGAACCATTTAAGTCCCACAATAACTCTGAGATATTGTGGTAACTTTTGACATCAACTACCCACAGTTAACAACAGACACCATAGATGAAGTGCACAGTCCTCCATGATACTGCCCCTCACTTCAGACACCAGCTTAAAGTTCAAGGGTCTACAGGCCATCCTTACTCCTGACCAACTGGCTACAAATTCAGATATTTTTACTACTCCCTCAGGTTTAATGACTTAGAGAGCTTAAGAAAATATTATATATGTGAGCATAGCTTTATTACAGTCAAAAAACAAGCACATCAGAACCATCCAAAAACAGAGGCATATAGAGCAAGGTCAAGAAGGGTCCCAAAATGAAGCTTCCACTATCCTTTCATGCCTTCTGTGGAGTCAGGACATAGACTGTTACCAAACAGGGAACATAGCTTATTTGTCCACAGTGACAATGAGACTTCTTCATATAAGCATGACTGAGTTACATGGCTAAGATTTCAATCAATCTCCAGTCTACTTCTTCTCCCTAGAGGTTGACCCCATATCATGTGGCTCAAAGCCCCAACCTTCTAATAAAATGATTGGTCTTCTTGGCACAGCTAACTTCTATCCTGAGTCAAGAGCTTAAACTTTCTAGGGACAGATCTGAGTGACCTTATTAGGATAAATTATCAGGAGTTACAATGAATAGCAAAGACATTTCTATTACTTAGGAAGTAGTATCTGTGGGATTTCCTAGGAACACAGGTCAAAGACCAGCCAAATTCTTTTTCCTAAGGGTTAGGGGTCTATTTCCGAGCCAAATTTCCTATTACACAAATGTGCACTATCATTAGCTACACTTTTAAATGAAGAAATTGAAGCTCAAAGTGGTTAAGGGACTTACCTCAGGTCACACAGCTGAGAAGCAAAAGAGCCGAGTTTTGAAATTGCACAATTTGATACTGAAGTCCACACTTTGAGCTTTTATTACTAATACTCAAATAAAACCATTCATTCAAATCTATTAATAAATAGATGGCAGAGTATAGTAATGAAGAACTAGTTTATTTTTTATAGAATACCAGTTCATCTGGGCAAAGTCATTTGTACTTCTGGGACAAACTTTTGAAAACAGTGTGTATAAAGTTAAATCTGGTACTTTATCCATTAAGTCAAGAAAATTTTACTTAGTGTCTACAAGGTAGTAGCCACTGTTCTGGGTCTAAATGAGCTCTGAAGTCTCTTAACTGTAAGAACACATGATACTCCACTATACGGGTGCAGTTTTCCATTACAAATAGCTCTGAAACGGCTAGTCGACACTCATTTTTAGTGCAATTTTCTCTTCTTAAAGGAAATATGAAAAATACAATGCCAAGAAACAAGACCCTAGAGGAGAATATTTGATTCCTAGCCAGGCAATTACATATTTGGATGGTGTATAAAGTACCTGCATGCAAGTCAAGGAATAAAAACACACAGCATGATGATTAAGGCACGGCATTATTTGTAGTCCATTAAAAAACAGAAACCACACGCTCTCACAAGCATTCTCATTTTATGTAAATTCCAAACCAGTGAACCGGTGAAGTTGCTCATAGCCATTTCTAACTCTTTGTGATCCCAAGGACTGTAGTCTACCAGGCTCCTCTATCTATGGAATTTTCCAGGCAAGAGTACTGGAGTACGTTGCCATTTCCTTCTCCAGGGGAGCTTCCTGACCCAGGGATCGAACCCAGGTCTCCTGCATTGTAGGCAGACACTTTACTGTCTGAGCTACCCAAAATATATAACTCATATACATATACATACATCATACATTAAGTAGGACCCACAGCTAGGAAAATTTTTTGCATTTATAGGAACAGGAGTGAATATGTGGAGAGGGCCTCACAGGCCGTTCCTCACTTAACATCCTTTTACAAGAACTATTTACGGACCGGGCACCACTGAGAAAATCCTAGAACACAGGGGTTGTAACATAAAGATCAAGACCAACTGCTTTAGAAGGGTAAGAAAAGCAGTTACAGGCTGACAGCACTCTCTCTCCCCCAGGCCTGCACAGCAGCCTGGTCAGAGGTCTACCCAAGCCTACCTTTCCTCCAGTGGGAAAAAAGACTAGCGTCACTTTGGGGGAGTGTCCATTCTGGTCTTACCCTGACAAAGATTGAAGGGAAATCTGTGGGGAGAGATGGGGGAAGGGGTTTGCAACAACCAGCACTAGAATCTTGATAAATGGGGGTTCCTACCTGCAGCATCCAAGTTGTAGTCTCAGCCAGTAGCTCTGCTGTTTGCAGAGCCAAGATGGTGGAAGTCTCAGGAGAAAACGTGGTGGGATGCAGGGGTCATCAGGCAAAGTTGCTGAGTCATAGCCTGGCTCCCTGCTAAAGGAAGCTCCCTGGCTTCTTCCCAAATTGAAAGCATGATCAACAACACCTGGATACTGCATAGCCCAACAATGCTTGAGCCAAGGGTACGACAAGCAGAACTTGCAGTCTACAGAGCAAAGTCAGTGATGCTACTCGACCAGTGAACTTGCAGAGCGGGTCAGCTTGAGTCAAGACTAAAGATTAAAAGCCTTGCCTAGCTTAGAGGTTTCCCTTATTTCACCAAGCAGAAGAGCTAATTCATAGCCCCTCCCACTGTTGAGTGTAGCTCCAGGTCCTTAGCAGCCAAAAAGCCTAAGTAGGAACACCTGAAGGTTGTTTGGACCAGGCCTTATAGTCCTGACTTCACCAGAAAACTGCTAGATCTAGTAAACAAAGTCAGTAAAGTTGCAGATAGAAGTTAACATGCAAAAATCAGTAGTGTTACTAACAACAAATTTTCCGATAAGGTAATAAATAAAATAGCCCTATTTACAATAGAATAAAAACAATATAATGCTGAAGATTAAATTTAACCAAAGAAGTGAAAGATTTCTTTACTGAAAACTACATGACACTGATGCAAAAAGCTGGAGGGAGAGTCTAAATAACAATAAAATGAGAAATGATTGTGTCGGTTGTGGTATTCTCACTCCATGAAATTTTCTGTGTAATTTAAAAGGCTAGCTAAGAAATAATGTATTATGAAAGTTATAATAGTAATTAAAAAAATAAGGTGCAATATCACCAGTACACCACTGCTCTAGAACTTGAGAATTGTGGCATAGTGCAGTAATGTTTCTATCATTCCTCTGAGTCAAGATGATCAAGGAGACTGTGCTATCTATGTTTTAACCATCAACTCGGGCTGCTCTACTCTTTCCTACTGTAGAGCTGCAGACCTTGACTGAGGAGATATAACACTGGCAACTTCTGGATTAGCTAACTCTTCTATAAAAATATTTAAATCCCTTTATATCTCTGAAATCTTTGTTAGCGATAGTCCCCTCAAATTTGCATCTGAACCCATTGTCTCTTAAGGAACACCATCCCTGGCACTGTGTCCTATATCAAGAACCAAGGAGACAAATGGTCCCATTTGTCTATTTGACTATGTGGTCCCAGACAATTTATGAGAATTTTTCTACATGTCACAACCAGTTTCTGAATTCTAAGGCAAATACCACCCACACAATCTCAGCAGGCAGAATAAAATCCCCACTGGTCAGGGTTCAGGATGCATTTGCTTTTTCAAATTGACAACGTGATTGTGATCACTCAACTCTGGCAGGACTGGCATGTGAAGAAAATTGATGAGGGCAGCAGAATATCTAGGAAACAGAACAGGCCTCCAGGATGGGCAGTGTAATGCTTCAAGCTTGTGCCAGAAATCGCCTGGAAGCACTGAAACATCTCTATAAGTAGCAAAAGAACCAACCGCATGCTGCCAAACAGGTGAAATAGCTCAACTGGAAACAAAGAAGTCAAGGCTGGTGCTACAATTTAAAGTACGATCTTCCAAGGAGACTTACTGGATATGGACCAAAAGACACCATTCCCTTTAAAGCAGTATTGCCAAAAGAGCCTCATTTATCACTCAGACTTTATCGACAGCACATTTCTTTCTCATTGGCAAAGACAACCAATCAGAAGTTAGAAAATCTGGAAGAGACTTCTCCTAAAGAGTTCAGGTTTTCATATGGCTTTTTTTTTTTTTTTTTCTATTTTCCTTCTGCTCAAGTTAGGATAAAAAGGAATCCAGCTATTATTCAAGTTGGTGAGAAAAAATAAAATGATTGGGATAATAGACAATAAAAACACTTAGTAAAGGGCTGCTGGTTATAAAATATGTAAGACAATAGCTGTATATCAGAGACATAAGAAAGGGTCACACTTGAATAAATACAGCAACTATTTGAATTGAGTAGCAACAAATCCTAGAGTGCCTAGCCTCTTAATAAAATGAGATTTCTCTGGAAAGTTCCAAAAGCTTTAAGTTTGCCTCACACAAAACTACTTTCCTAAAACAGAGATCTCAAAAGACAGCATCACCAGTCCTTTTCTAAAATTGGATTTCCCCTTTCTGGACATGCATTAGTTGCCAATGACAGCAGAAGAATCTAACCATAGCACATTCCCCTATCTATGTAAATATGTCATGAGTCCATATTTCATGATTACCTCTCCCATGCATAGCCATCACATTTTTAATTATTCAGTACCAACAGATTTTGAACTAGTATAATTACAGTCTCAAAGTCAATATGTAGATGACATTCGGGTAAATTCTCTAAAGATTCTCTGAAGCCATTCAAAAGAAATGGATTTTCTTCTACTCATCATCCTTCTTTGAAGGAAGCAACCAAACAAAGAAGCATTGTTTATTAACCAGACATGGATGTCTATCTTACACCATGTCAGGTAATAGAAGAAACATGGATTTGGGAACCAAACAGATATGTAGGTACAAATACAGCCTCTTCCATTGTGCAGACTGCCGATAACTTTTCAGCATTTGCTATCATTCTCTTAACACATAGTTTGTTTAGTTTTTCTCCTCCTCCAGTAAAATGTAAGCTCCATTAGAACAAGGCTTTTGAATGTTTATATATCACTATATCTGTCTTGCATACAGTAGCTAATAACTTTATTTTTATTGAATAATTGAGGAAATCAATATCCAGGAGAAATTCCAGCTTGTCTCACCACTTGCAGAGAGCAGTAGGAGCATTATTTTTGGAGGAGTAGAAGTATGCACTCAGATGATAATAGTGATACTGTCTCTGACCAACAGGATCAAAGAAAATCCTGGAATTTATAGAGATTATATGATAAATATCTTTATAAATCAATGTAAACTCTCAAGTATGTGTTAAAGCTTTATGTAGGCCTGTGAATTTTATATCTTCAAGAAAATACATCATTACCTGTGGATAATCTGAAAATTAAAATAACTAAACAACACCTCACATCCATTAAATATTTTATCAATTAATCAAGAAAGTTTTTTTCACATCTACTCTTTGATTGAAAATCTAGGCTTTAATATATAAATCATATAATTTATTTAATAAATTGCATGAAACTTTGCACACTGGTGCTCTGTAAATTTGTATTACCCCAAATCAACTGACAAGCTAAGAATGTTTTTCATTTCATTCTATTACTCAACAAATATTTATAAAGTCTCTCCTTGTGTTCCTCATATGAGTCTAAGAAATTAAAAAATAACTTTGAACAAGAGAGGAAAAATTCCTGCTCTTATAAAATGTCTCCTCTCACAAATGTATTTCTAGGATGAGACAATTATATATATATATATATATATAAACACAAATACAAAAGTAAATGTATTACCAGCTGAGCCACAAAGGAAACCCAAGAATACTGGAGTGGGTAAGCAATCCTTTCTCCAAGGGATCTTCCTGACCCAGGAATTGAACCAGGGTCTCCTGCATTACAGGCGGATTATTTACCAACTGAATTATGAGGGAACCCATATAGTAAAATAGTAGATTACAAATTGCTGGAAGAAATAATTCAAGGCTAAATGCATGAATAATAAAGTAAATATTCTGTTAGACTGGTGGTTAAAAAAATCCTCTCAGGGAGGATATATTTGTAAAAATACTTGATTGAAAAGAGAAAGGAATCATTAGAGTCCTTAAGAAAAGAACCTTTCTAGTCAGAGAAAACAGTACCTGCATGGGAAACTCTTGGTCTGTTTGAGAAACTGCAAGGTCCCTGTGACCAAAAGACAGTTGAAGAAGAGGAAGTTGTAGAGATTTCAGATGAAACTGAATCTTAAAGGGTGTTGTGAGAACACTGGATTTTATTCCAAAACAGTGTGAAGCAATTTAAAAGATTTCTATCTTTTAGTAGTCTGTCTTCTCACTGTAATTTAAGCTCTAGGACCATAAGATGCAAGGCAACAAGGTAGGAGGTTATTTCTAGCTTAACAATAGCAAGTGGGAAAAGATGATGAACTATACTATGATGGTAGCAATGGAGATGAGGAAAAGAGATAGATCAGCTTGGGATGTATTGTGAAGGTAGGATTAGAGGGACATGATGATAAGCTGGTGATAAGGATGTGTGATTCGTAAGAGGCAGATCCAAGAGGATGCTCAAGAGTTTAAAACGAGCACTTGAGGGGCTGATTGAGCTCTTTCATGAGGTGTGGAGCACTGGGGAAGGAATCGATTTGTGAAGGCAAACCAAGAATTCATTTTGGACCTTCAGTTTCTGATTACTAGGAGATATTCAAAGGTGGTTTTGAGTTCACTGATGAATACACAAGGAAAGCCATACCCGAAGAAACAAAGTTAAATATCGGCAGTGTATAAAGGATTCTTTAAACCCAGATACTGAATAAGATAACATAGCTTGTGTAATAGAGACAAGATGATATCTGAAGACTAAGCCCTGGGTTACGCCAACATTTAAAGACTGGGGATATAAAGAAGCTCTGGAAGAGAAAAGAGCTACAAATAAGAAACCGAGCAGGCTTAAGGACAAAATATAAATACATCCTGATCAAGAGTCAAAAATGAAGAAATTGTTCCAAATAAGAATATCAATAAATGCTGTTGAGAATAGATTATTATGAGGTTTGAACGGGACCTTTCTCAGGAATGTTCTGGCTGAAAAAGACGTGTTATTTGAGTTCATCTCATGTCCTGAGTACTTTAAATACAATGTATTTGAATTCATTTCTGAAATTCAATTATAGCAGTGTTTCCAATGTTACATACTTCATGTATTGTATACAGATAAATTTTAGGATTCTACAAACTCCATGAAGCCTACTGAAATTTCTTGCATTAAGATTAAAATTAAGTATTTTATTACTTATGATAAATATTAAGATTAAATACTTGTTTTAAAATTAAAATTGTCAAGTTAAAGGTAAATGTTAGCTCTAACTGGATAATGTAATATCATTAAACTAAATTGAGAGTTTGATAGTCAGCATCAGTGTATACAGATAAGGATGCCCATCCAGATAAAAAAATAATCCACAATGACTGACTCATCACATGATTTTTTCCACTCGACATTAATTTTGCCTTTGTTTTAGTCAATGTTGACTAATCCTAACAACTATATAAGGAATGAGTAATTCGAAGACTATATTAGTTGTTTCCTAATGAACTATTTCTATAACAAATTATCTTTAATTTCTCAAAGTCTTGGAAATATGTAAGTAATCTTCTTGATTAACTATTGACAAAGGATGAATATGAATAACTAATGACAAAGGATGAGAGCCTATTAAAATATTTTCTTAAAGAATGAAACAGTCTCATGAAGAGACTCATGAACAGTCTCATGAAGAGATTCTTCTGAAAATGTTATATGCTATACCCATGCCAAATAATTGAAATATGATGTCTTTGAACTATCTCTCTGATAAAATGGAAGTAAGGAAAATATTTAATTTATAAATTGTTTCCCCTAAGACTTTTTTAAGTAACATAGCACTCTTATGAGTGTGCCAGGCTGTGAAGTACCTCTCATTTATTTATGGCTGAGCAAATTCACAAGTTCAGATAATTTTATCTCTATGATTCAAACCATTAAAAAATGCCATTTGGGAATTGACTCAATTCTACTGGATGTAATAAGAGAACACAACCTCAAGAGTATGCAATACCCACTTTATGTCAGAGTCAAATATTTCCATGATGAACAGAAAATTACACAGATGGTGAACAAAGACAGAGAAAGCTTCACACATGAGGAAGGAGAAGACATTGAGTATACAGATCACGCATCACCATTTGCTTCTACATCTCTGTGCAATTAGGAACATCATCTTCTATCTTCAAGCAAAACTGGCTTTTCCACTCAAGGGAAATTCAGGATATTAGTTAATGGGGAGGATAGCTGAACAAGACATGATCCTCACAGGTGATCAATAAATGGTGACAAATTGACTAAGAAATGAGAGTTCCTATCATAGTTCCTATCCTTGTCAATAGCCAATGTATGTGTCTGTGTGTGTGTGTTGTGTGAAAGGTATTTCTTAATCCTTAGGAGATTTCTGAAAAAGCATCCAACATAGAGAAAGTAGGGTGAAGTCTGGGGAGACAGATGATTGGCAGCTGTAGAACTGCTCCATTGAAAGCTTGGGTTTGACACCAGGTTTGCACTCGCAAAGCAGAGTTCTTTTCCATTAATTCACAGGCAGCAACATGGCATCCAATTAAAGTGCAGAAGCAAGAAGCTTTTGGACTTGGATAAAGCTTGGTAGAGGGTAGTAGAAAGAAAAAGGATCAATAAGATTTAAGAACAAGAGAGCAACTAGTGTTCATTTCTAGGAACACCTAGTCTGAGTTTTTGCACAGAATAAATCATACTAAAATCTAGCAGATAAGAGCTAGAAAAGGTGGCAAGAATACACAGGAGAACTGTACAAAAAAGATCTTCATGACCCAGATAGTCACAATGGTGTGATCACACACCTAGAGCCAGACATCCTGGAATGTGAAGACAAGTGGGCCTTAGCATCACTACGAACAAAGCTAGTGGAGGTGATGGAATTCTAGTTGAGCTGTTTCAAATCCTGAAAGATGACACTGTGAAAGTGCTGCACTCAATATGCCAGCAAATTTGGAAAACTCAGCAGTGGCCACAGGACTGGAAGAGGACAATTTTCATTCCAATCCCAAAGAAAGGCAACGCCAAAGAATGCTGAAACTACCGCACAATTGCACTCATCTCACATGCTAGTAAAGTAATGCTTAAAATTCTCCAAGCCAGGCTTCAGCAATACGTGAACCGTGAAATTCCATATGTTCAAGCTGGTTTTAGAAAAGGCAGAGGAGGTAGAGATCAAATTGCCAACATCCGCTGGATCATGGAAAAAGAAAGAGAGTTCCAGAAAGACATGTATTTCTGCTTTATTGACTATGCCAAGGCCTTTGATTGTGTGGGTCACATTAATTGTGGAAAATTCTGAAAGAGATGGAGATACCAGACCACCTGACCTGCCTTTTGAGAAACCTGTATGCAGGCCAGGAAGCAACAGTTAGAACTGGACAGGGAACAACAGACTGGTTCCAAATAGGAAAAGCAGTACGTCAAGGGAGTATATTGTCATCCTGCTTATTTAACTTATATGCAGAGTACATCATGAGAAATGCTGGGCTGGAAGAAGCACAAGCTGGAATCAAGATTGCCGGGAGAAATATCAATCACCTCAGATATGCAGATGACACCACCCTTATGGCAGAAAGTGAAGAGGAACTAAAAAGCCTCTTAATGAAAGGGATAGAAGAGAGTGAAAAAGTTGGCTTAAAGCTCAACATTCAGAAAACAAAGATCATGGCATCTGGTCCCATCAGTTCATGGGAAATAGATGGGGAAACA
The DNA here is from genome assembly GCF_001704415.2 of Capra hircus. Classification (NCBI taxonomy): domain Eukaryota; kingdom Metazoa; phylum Chordata; class Mammalia; order Artiodactyla; family Bovidae; genus Capra; species Capra hircus. The sequence goes on from NC_030811.1 coordinate 46,757,161, forward strand.
GTGGAAACAATGTCAGACTTTATTTTTTTGGGCTCCAAAATCACTGCAGATGGTGATTGCAAGCCATGAAATTAGAAGACACTCTCTCCTTGGAAGGAAATTTATGGCCAACCTAAATAGCATATTCAAAAGCAGAGACATTACTTTGCCAACAAAAGTCCATCTAGTCAAGGCTATGGTTTTTCCAGTGGTCATGTATGGATGTGAGAATTGGACTGTGAAGAAAGCTAAGTGCCAAAGAATTGATGCATTTGAACTGTGGTGTTGAAGAAGATTCTTGAGAGTCCCTTGGACTGCAAGGAGATCCAACCAGTACATTCTAAAAATAATAATAATAATAAGATAAAACCAAGAAGGAAATTAATACTAAAAATAATAATAATAATAAAGGAGATTGGTCCTGGGTATTCTTTGGAAGGAATGATGCTGAAGCTGAAACTCCAGTACTTTGTCCACCTCATGCGAAGAGTTGACTCATTGGAAAAGACCCTGGTGCTGGGTGGGATTGGGGGCAGGAGGGGAAGGGGATGACAGAGGATGAGATGGCTGGATGACATCACCGACTCTATGGACATGAGTTTGAGTGAACTCCGGGAGTTGATGATGGACAGGGAGGCCTGGTGTGCTGCAATTCATGGGGTCGCTAAGAGTCGGACACCACTGAGAGACTGAACTGAACTGATTGTTGTCTTGGGAAAGGCAAAGGCAAAGAAAATAAAGTGAGGAGTGACAGTTGAGTGAAGTGGCAAGTCGTAATCCCACATCATTGGTCATGCTTGATTAAAGAGGTTTCCTACTGAGTTGAGTCCTTCTGAGGATAACATTGATTGGGATCATTTATCATTTTTCTAAGTTTACATTAAAATTATTGTAACAGACAGAATGCCAGTGTGTCTATATTGTGTTATCAGCTGGAGACTATATTCCAGAGAGTGTTTATTAAGCTTTGTCAGACCTTTAAAAACTATTAGATCACAGTTTTTTTTTTTTTTTTTTTAAGTAAGCAGACAGAAACAGGGCTTCACATAGTATATTAGGTTTAAACAAAGAATACATCTAGGTAACTTTTAAAGTCATATTTATTTTCAGTTTGAGGAAACAGCTTTATTTTGTACCACTAAAATTTTAAGAAATACTCTAAGAAATTTCAGTCTTTAAATATATAATATAAATATATACAATAATAAATAAAATGTTAAATGCATTTTAAATTCAGCAATGTAAAATACAGCATATTTCCATATCATTTTGCTTCTGATTTTTGTTCTTTTATTTTGGTATGTTTTTTGTTAGAAATACATGATTAACACTCTTATACCATTATGCTTTTTATTGAAAAAAATATTATTGCATTGAACTACAGTCCAGGTAATACTGAATAACTAAAAAAACTGCTTTGCATGTACAATAGTGCAAGTTACTTCACCACAGTATAAGAAAAAATGTTCTGTACAGAGGATACAAAATAAAATTATTGGATTGTGTATGATATTGCTGGATTATTGTCCAGTTTAGTTACAAAGTAAATACTTTAAATAGAATTAAAGTGAGAATTTGTTTTAAAAAGCTACATAACCAGTTTACATTATTAGCTATTTTATAATTTCTCACAAATAGAAGCAAGTGACAATTTCAGTTGGAAGAAAATAAATATTTCTAGAAGTTGACTGTTTTAAAATGTGGATGTGTTTTGAAAAACATTATTCTGAACAAATGTCAAGATCTTTAAAGACTAAAGAGTATATTTTTAAGAACTCACACTCATATGCACAATCATTTGTACACATACACACACACATTTTACAGATTCCCATTTGCCTAATTTATCTTTCCTATTCTCGCTATTTAAGAAAAGGGGGTGGGGTGCAAAAGGAGGCATTGATTTCGGGAAAGGATTTAAGAAAAGGATTGGGAGGTCTCCCTCTGATTCAAGACTGCATAAAATGAAAAAAAAAAAGACCCTTTGGCTTATCTTTCTAATATTGGCTTATTCTAAGCCTAACTGATTCAGCCACTGTTTCCATTTTAATACAGCTTAATCCAAAGCAACACAGTAATCACCTTCAAATGTCTACATAGTAGAAGAAGTGGATAATGTTTTTGCTGGAATGAAATGATAACCTTTGAAAATCTTCTAGACTCAGGAAAACATAATTTAGGAGGAAATTTAGTTTCAGTCTGAGACACAAGGGCAGTCAACTCTTTGCCTAACTACTGTGTGCATGTGGTCACATACTTGCTAATACTTTAGTTTCCAATTAGAGGACATTTCTTTTCAGGTGTTCATTCATTTAAGGAATCAAAATTAAAATTCTTCTTGACCCCTGCTGGCCAGAGATAAGCACTAGGTCAGTTTTGCTCCTAAGTACATTAGCTACATACACTGATGTGTGAGATTTGTATTCTTTGGATCTAATACTCACATATATTTCTTCAGAATGTTTCAGAAAACCTGTTTCTGAAAAGTCATGGGAAAGTTTTTAGGGAAGATAGAAAAATGTGCTACTGATTTGAAATGTTTGGCAATGTTATTTCACTATTTAAATAGCAGTGAATTCTCCATACAGCCTGGGGAGGCACTAGGTGTTTCATTTATAGACATCTGGAACATTGGGAGTGGTACTCCATGAGGGAGAGCCATCTTCACTATCTCCAGTTATTGATCCAAATGCTTGAAATACAAGTTTTTAGATCAGCTTGAAAGTACTACGGTAAAATTCAGAAGCTGTGTTGCTGCCATTATTGGGAACTTTATAAGTAACCAAAAATTTCATGCACGAGGGAGATAGCCAGAGCTGGAAATATGATCCTGAGTAATTTTGCTTATTAAATATTCTGTTTAATGGGAAGGCTGTATAGGATTAATTTCTTTGAATATATTTCTATTCAGAAATAACAGGGAGATTCCATTAAGTCCTGGCAGAAACTGAAGAAAAGGAGTCACTGTCAAAATCCATTTCCTATAAGTGAAATAGAAATTTCAGGGGATCATTCTATGAAATGTCTGCCTGAGTGAAAAATTCCTGGGAGCTGGGAATTTTCTAAACTACTCCCTATGTTCTAATTACTTCCTTTATTTTATAACATACACAAAAGTGAACTCAAAGGAAATACTGTAATATAGTTTTTATAACCCACTCTAATTTTTCTTGCTGAATATGACAGGGAATGAAAATGTAGATGAAGTTTTCCAAATTTATAGTTCTTTATATTAAGCACTTATTTTATTTAATGATCCCTTGAATCCAGTGAGGCCGGATTCCTTCTCAATCTCCAAGAAAAATATATTGATAAGTGTGTGCATTTATTTGTATGTGTAAAGATATTATAGTCTTTCTTAAAACATTTTCATTTTTAATTAAGCATTTATAGCTTAAGAAACACAAAAAATGTGTCTCTATGATCCAAGTGTGAAAGAGTAATCCCATAAAGAGAATAATTCCATAAAAACCAAGTAATAGCATAAAAGAAAAGTCAACTGTTAAATAATTGTGCAAGTGAAAGAAACAAAGTTGAAAATAAAATCCATCACAGTGGAAATTATTTTAAAATAATCTATTTTATAATTCAATATATAATTAGAATTATTTAATTTTCTTCTAAAGTATACTTCAAGTGAAATTAAAAAAAAAATTTGAGCCCACAAACTAATTTGGGGGAAGTAAGAGAATGGCTCAGAATGTTCTCTTTAGCAGGAATATTTTGAGTATAATCAGATGAAAAAATTAAAAATTTCTTTTTAATTTAAAAAGAAGCCCTATGAATCAACAACTTGGAAATTATATTGGAGAATAACTGGATATGTCATTGATCACAGGCAAAATTCTAGGAAAAGTATTCTGAAAAGCTCTAATTTTTTTTTTTTGCTCATCCAAATATGCAAAAGTTCTTGAATATTTCAGGATGGAGATTTTACAACTTTATACAAATAACTTAAATTGTTGAGTTATTCTTCATGTTGAGTCAACACCTACATTTTTGTAGTATTTACCCTTCCTGCCTTAAAGATAATAAATATGATCTTCCACTGTATACATTTCTGTGCTACCTTTTAGATATTTAAAGTTAGAAAGTTATTCTCATATATTTCTTTTCACAGCAAGTGTTCTTCTCTTTGCAGTGCACATAATGATTTCTTTAGTTTTCATATGGCAATTACCAGAGTCTGTTCTACAAAGCATTAATTCCATGAGAGAGTGCACGGGCAAAAAAAAAAAAAAAAATGCTTTCATTACTTTTGGAAAGTCAACATATTCTATCCTTCTCCTGGAAATGTCTAGTACGTGCGGCTTGTCAAATATTCTGAGATATACCAAAGTAAAGTAAAACTACTTAACCCAATAGTTCTCTAGAATATTTAAAAATTTAGTTTTCATTTAGTTAATAATTTTTGTTAATTCACAGAGCTGATGTTATTCATCAGTGTAAAAGCATAAAATTAATCTGATCTCTTAACTGGTCACATCTGCCACTTATGCATCCAATTCAGTTTGCCAACAATTCTCTTAAATTGTGTCCTGGAACAGCACAGAGTTTTCCACAAATGGTCTATTCTATCCAAGCTCAAAAAAAAAAAAAAATCCTTATAGAATAAAAAGTACTATCTTATACTACACAAAAATATTAATTCAAAAAGGATTAGAGACTTGAATGTAAGACAGGAAAACGTGCAACACCTTGAAGAAAACACAGTATGTAAATTTCTTGACATAGGTCTTCACAACAATGATTTTCTGGATATCACACCAAAACCTAAGACAAATAAAAGGACAAATAAATAGTTCATCAAACTAAAAATGTTATGCACAGTAAAGGAAACCACTGACAAAATGAAAAGGCTAATCTATTGAATTGGAGAAAATATTTGTAAGTCATATATCTGATAAGGTATTAACATTCAAAATATATAAAGAATTCATACAACTCAACAGCAAAATAAAATTTTGTTAGAATGGCTACTATTTAAAAGACAAGAGATCAAAGAGGTGTAGGAAAGGGAACCTTCATACACTTATAGTGGGGCTATAAATTGGTGTAGCCATTATGGAAAAGACTCTGGAAGCTCTTCAAAAAATTAAAAATAGAGCTACCATATGATCTAGTAATTCTACCTCTAGATATTTGAAAAAGCAACATTAAAAACACTAATTTGAAAAGATGCATGCACTTCCATGTTCATAGCAGTATTATTTACAATAGCCAAGACATGGAAACACTCTAAATGTCCATTGATGGATGAATGGATAACGAAATGTGATATATATATATAAATGTATATATGTATATAAATGTATATATGTATATGTATACAATGGAATTTTATTTATCAATAAAAAATAAAATCTTGACATCTGCAACAACAGGGGTGAAACTAGAGGGCATTATACAAAGCAAAATAATTCAGAGAAAGTAAATACCATGTGATCGCACTTACAAATGAAATCTAAAAATCAAAACAAAGCAACAATCAACACACAAAAACCTCAAACTCGTGGATATAGAGAACAGATTGATGGTTGCCAGAGGCAGGGAGGTAGGGCTCAGAGGTTGTCAAAATGAAAGGGGTTTAAAAATACAAATTTCCAGTTATAAAGTGAATAAATCAAGGGTGTATAATGTACAGAACGGTGACTATAGTTAATAATACTGCATTGCATATGTGAAAGTAGCTAGGAGAGTAGATATTGAAAGTACTCATGAGAAAAAATTTGTAATGATGGAACTGAGCAACTGAACTGAACTGAATGTTATGTTGTTATATATTAATACAAATAATCTTAAAAACATGAATCCCTTTTTACTAATTTTATATACTTCCTATGATATAACCTAATATTTCATAACTTTTTGCAACTTTTTAAAAATCATTGAATCATATGCAGCTAGAACCTACTAAACCCTTCATTTTATTGATGAACTAGAATGAGGCTCTGTCTCCCCAATAATCTATGTGTCCAAAGCTCTGTTAATTAAAGATAAATGTAGAATTTGAAATTTATTCATGTTAAATTTTCCTTTCAAATTTTGTCCCATTTTTATCCTTTGGAATTTATCTCAATTGCATTGTGCATTCACTCCTAGTCCTGGGTTTGTGTTTTCCTGTTTGATAGACACATCTTCCATGATTTTGTCCCTGTTTATAAAAGGTTGACTGTAACAGAGTTCTACACAAAGACTTGTAAGCAGTCTCTATAACCCTCTCTCAAATTTGGAGTTAGTCCAGGTCTCAATATACCTTGCTTAATGAGTACATTTGTCATACAGTGCTGACTACAGTTCATAAGAATATTTATAAAATGTCTCTCTATAAAATGCCCATACATTTTAATGTATTTTGCTCCCAGTCACTTCACCACATCTCTGGGGAAGGTAATAAAGAAACACTACGTGACTAATGAGATACGTAATTTTCTGTCTTCTTACCTGACTCAGCAACATGTGACAGAGTTGATTACTCTCACTTCTTTGAGTCACTTTCCTTACTTGCCTGATAGGCACACACATTTTTCTGATTTCTTCCTATGAAACCTGGAAGTTCATCACGGTCTTGTTTTTATGGAAAAAAAATTCTGAAAAAGAATGGGTATATGGTTCCTTCTACTTCCACTCTTACAGTCAGAGTGACGTAGGGTTCAGTCTCTGAACCTCTTATCCATCCTACCTATCCCTGTTGATATTATTCAGGGTAATGGCTTCAGACCTTTCTATAAATTAATGATTTCTGAAATTATTTGTCCTTTCACACCTCTACTCAAACTTTGGATTCTTATTACCAACTACCAATGCAATGTTTCTACTTCAAGATTTAAAGGGATCTCAGGATAGTCAAACTAATCATCCTCCTGCAGTGTTCTGCATTTCAGTCACCAGGAAATCATCCTTCTAGTCGTTTGCACAAAAAGTATGATGTTACCTCTGATTTCTTTCTTTGTCTTATACTCTACACCCAATAGGAAGCACATTTTCTCAGCCCTACATTCAAAATATCCAGAATCTTACCTTTTCTCAATATTTCCACTAGACTAACACTGAGCAAGTCATTGCATTCTCTTGCCAGAAACACTCAAAAAATGAAAGTACTAGACACTCAGTCATGTTCAACTCTTTGTGACCCCAAGGACTGTAGCCCTCCAGGCTCCTCTGTCCATGGAATTTTCCAGGCAAGAATACTGGACTGGGTTGCCATTTCTTTCTGCAGGAGATCTTCCTGACCAGCAATCTACTTATTCATCTCTGTGCTCCAAATTCACTTCCCCAGCAACTATTCACAATGCAATAGCTGAATGAGCCTGGTAAAATCTAGTAAGAATCATGTTGCTCATCTGCCAAAATTATCCAATAGATTCTCATCTCACAGTAAAAGCCAGCCATTATAATGGTCGGTGTGATTCCCACATGATTTTGCTCCAAAATTACTTCTGTAACCTTATCTCTCACAATTCTCTGAAACCCTCTTTTCTAGTCACAGTGTTCTCATAGTTTAAGTTTGATAAGCACAGGCAAAGAGTTGTTGAAACCTGATCTTAGCCTAGAATGCTCACTTCCTTCAGGTTATTGGTGAAATATCACTGTCACAGTACAGCTTCCTCTAACTAACCTACCTAAAATTGTATTTTAGCTACTACTCCTGACCAAGCATCTTTATCTACTTTCCCTATTTATGTTCCTCAGTAGCATTTATCATCATCTAGCATAGTATTATATTATTTTAGTTGTCTATTCTGGTTTTTCAGAGAAGGCGATGCCATCCCACTCCAGTAATCTTGCCTAGAAAATCCCATGGATGGAAAAACCTGGTAGGCTACAGTCCATGGGGTCGCGAAGAGTCGGACACGACTGAGCGACCTCACTTTCACTTTTCATTTTCATGCATTGGAGAAGGAAATGGCAACCCACTCCAGTGTTCTTGCCTGGAGAACCCCAGGGACGGGAGAGCCTGGTGGGCTGTTGTCTATGGGGTCGCACAGAGTCGGACACGACTGACGCGACTTAGCAGCAGCAGCAGCATTCTGGTTTTTATTTCTATAACTCAATTAGAATTAAATTACATTATGGTATTATTTTTAGTTTTTATTATTATTATATCCACAACAGTCAGATTATTGCCTAGCACATGGTCCTTAGTACATATTTGTTAAATAAGAAACAAAGTGAATATATGAGAAAAAATAATCTTGCTTTCATATTATTTGGTCTTAGGGCACCTGTTAGAGTTACTAGTGACTGTCTTTTAATTAAAGACCATTATTAAATATTCTGCTTAAAATTTTATCTATAAATATGCTAACTTTAAATACCTGGAGTAACAGGCAAATTTGGCCTTGGAATGCAGAATGAGCAAAGGCTAAGAGTTCTGCCGAGAGAGCGCACTGGTCATAGCAAACACCCTCTTCCAACAACACAAGAGAAGACTTTACACATCACCAGACATCTGGACATCACCAGATGGTCAGTACCAAAATCAGGTTGATTATATTCTTTGCAGACAAAGATGGAGAAGCTCTACACAGTCAGCAAAAACAAGACTGGGAGCTGACTGTGGCTCAGATCAAGAACTCCTTATTGCCAAATTCAGACTTAAATTGAAGAAAGTAGGGAAAACCACTAGATCATTCAGGTATGACCAAAATCAAATCTCTTACGATTATACAGTGGAAGTGACAAATAGTTTTAAGGGATTAGATTTGGTAGACATAGTGCCTGAAGAACTATGGAAGGAGGTTTGTAACATTGTACAGGAGATAGGGATCAAGACCATCCCCAAGAAAAAGAAATACAAAAAGAAAAATGGTTGTTTGAGAAGGCCTTACAAATAGCTGAGAAAGGAAGAGAAGCAAAAGGCAAGGGAGAAGAGGAAAGACATATCCCATTTGAATGCAGAGTTTCAAGAAAGACTTCCTCAGTGATCAATGCAAAGAAATAGAGGAAAACAGTAGAATGGAAAGACTAGAGATCTCTTCAAGAAAATTAGAGATACAAAGGGAATATTTCATGCAAAGATGGGCTCAATAAAGGACAGAAATGGTATGGACCTAACAGAAGCAGAAGATATTAAGATGAGGTGGCAAGAATACACAGAAGAACTGTACAAAAAAGATCTTCATAACCAAGATAATCACGATGGTGTGATCACTCACTCAGAGCCAGACATACTGGAATGTGAAGTCAAATGGGCCTTAGGAAGCATCACTATGAACAAAGCTAGTGGAGGTGATGGAATTCCAGTTGAGCTATTTCAAATCCTAAAAGATGATGCTATGAAAGTGCTGCACTCAATATGCCAGCAAATTTGGAAAACTCAGCAGTGGCCACAGGACTGGAAAAGATCAGTCTTCATTCCAATCACAAAGAAAAGCAATGCCAAAGAATGCTCAAACCACTGCACAATTGCACTCATCTCACATGCTAGTACGGAGAAGGCAATGGCACCCCACTCCAGTACTCTTGCCTAGAAAATCCCATGGATGGAGGAGCCTGGTAGGCTGCAGTCCATGGAGTCGCTACGAGTCGGCCGCGACTGAGCGACTTCACTTTCACTTTTCACTTTCACACAATGGAGAAGGAAATGGCAACCCACTCCAGTGTTCTTGCCTGGAGAATCCCAGGGACGGGGGAACCTGGTGGGCTGCCGTCTATGGGGTCGGCACAGAGTTGGACACGATTGAAGTGACTTAGCAGTAGCACATGCTAGTAGAGTAACGCTCAAAATTCTCCAAACCAGGCTTCAACAGTACAGAACCATGAAATTCTAGAGATTCAAACTGGATTTAGAAAAGGCAGAGGAACCAGAGATCAAATTGCCAACAACTATTGGATCATTGAGGACTTCCCTGGTGGCTCAGATGGTAAAGCATCTGTCTACAATGCGGGAGACCAGGGTTCGAGCCCTGGGTAGGGATCCCCTGGAGAAGGAAATGGCAATCCACTCCAGTACTATTGCCTGGAAAATCCCATGGACAGAGGAGTCTGGTAGGCTACAGTCTATGGGGTCGCAAAGAGTCAGACACGGCTGAGAGATTTCACTTTCACTGGACCATTGAAAAAGCAAGCGAGTTCCAGAAGAACATCTACTTCTGCTTTATGGACTATGCCAAAGCCTTTGACTGTGTGGATCACAACAAACTGTGGAAAATTCTGGAGGAGATGGAAATACCAGACCACCTGACTTGCCTCCTGAGAAATCTGTGTGTGGTTCAGGAAGCAACAGTAAGAACTGGACATGGAACAACAGACTGGTTCCAAATAGGAAAAGGAGTATATCAAGGCTATACATTGTCACTCTGCTTATTTATCTTTTACACAGAGCATATCATGAGAAATGCCGGGCTGAATGTAGCACAAGCTGGAATCAAGATTGCCAGAAGAAATATCAGTAACCTCAGATATGCAGATCACACCACCCTTATGGCAGAAAGCGAAGAAGAACTAAAGATACTCTTGATGAAAGTGAAAGAGAAAAGTGAAAAAGTTGGCTTAAAACTCAGCATTCAGAAAACTAAGATTATGGCATCTGATCCCATCACTTCATGGCAAATAGATGGGGAAACAGTGGAAATAGTGACAGACTTTATTTGGGGGGGGGATACAAAATCACTGCAGATGGTGACTGCAGCCATGAAATTAAAAGACACTTGCTCCTTGGAAGAAAAGTTATGACCAATCTAGATAGCATATTAGAGACATTATTTTGCCAACAAAGGTCCATTGAGTCAAACCTATGGTTTTTCCAGTAGATATGTATGGATGTGAGATTTGGAGTATAAAGAAAGCTGAACACTAAAGAATTGATGCTTTTGAACTGTGGTGTTGGAGAAGACTCTTGAGAGCCCCTTGGACTGCAAGGAGATCCAACCAGTCCATCCTAAAGGAAATCAGTCCTGAATGTTCATTGGAAGGACTGATGCTGAATCTCCAACACTTTGGCCACCTAATGCGAATTGACTCATTTGAAAAGACCCTGATGCTGGGAAAGATTGAAGGTGGGAGGAGAAGGGGATGACAGAAGATGAGATGGTTGGATGACATCACCGACTCAATGGACATGAGGTTAAGTAAACTCTGGGAGTTGGTGATGGATCGGGTAGCCTGGCATGCTGCAGTCAATGAGGTCGCAAAGAGTCAGACGTGACTTAGCAACTGAACTGACTGAACTAAATCACTAATATCTGCATTAAATATCCTTTCTTTTATTAAAGTAGAGATGCTTGTTCTAATTTCTCTTCTAGTCTGCCTGTTTCCTCAAGAACAATTGTAATTATGAGACTTTCTTTAGGTAATTTTAATATTTTCTGTAAAATTCTCCTAAATGTGAAGATTCAAACTCATTGAAAGTGACCAGGAAATAATTTTCTCTGTATGCCCCAAATTTCCTCTCCATGTTGTTTCTACAATTTCCACTTGAAAGAATGTTTCTCCTTAATAAGGAAAGCAAAACAAAATCAGATTGAAGTGACATTATTATTATTAGATCATCTCTTCATTCATCAAAATTAAAAAAGCAATTTGTTTTGATTTCCCAATATTTGGGTTACCTAAGTGGTTTTAACTTGGTCTCTGTTCATTTTTGATTTATGGCTATTGTGAATGTACAAGAATTTTTCAGTTACTCTGAATGTTTTTCTTATTCTGTTTATATTGGGATGTTTAAAGGACTACATTTTTCTTCTCATTGAAATCTTTTGTAATGGTAGATTTGCTCATGTTATGCTATAACTTTTATAATTTCCTACTTGGAGTACAAGTTATCTTTTATTTAGATTGCAAAGTCTGTCTTCTCACAGTGCAAGAGAGTAAGTATATCCAATGAACATTTTCATCATTGATAATATAAGATAGTCATTTCCATGCCATCAATTCTTATCAGGCTACCCTGGTTAGTCAAAATTAAGTGCCCAAGTAGAGGTTCCCTGTTCTAATCTTCTGAGATATTAAATTGCCACCAAGACAATTATAAATATTAATCAGGTGCTATCTTTTTCATGATAAGTCTCCTGGTGAGTTCCTGTAATTATTCTGTCTTGGCTCTATGTCAACTTTGTAATCTGTTTTAGGAAACAGTCATTCACTTTAGTTTCCTTTTTATGTGCTGGGTCATTTGTCATCTATTTTTTTTTTTTGAAATCATTCATGTTTATCAAAGGTCTTTCATAATAACTTTTATGGAGTTCCACACAAGTATAGAATTTTTTGCTATTTAATGATTTTTTCCATTTTTTTCTATTTCTTTTAGATAAAATAGGATTTTTCACTGCCATACTCCAGTCAAAACTTCCATCCCACAAGTTTCTGGTGGTATCTAGGAAACTATGGGACTTCTTTATGCTAAAATTTTTGATTCAATTTATTCTCTGTCTCTCCCTTACCAACATCAGTTATTGTTTGCAAGTGTTAAGGACCGAATCCTTCATTTTTTCTCTTCTGTACAGAGAAATGATAATATTGATATCAAAATACATTTACGAAGATTAAAGGAGATAATGAGGGTCTAGTGCTCAGCCTGACTCTCTCAATACACAGGAGAGTTTCTGTAAGGACAGCTCTCTTACCTGTGAAGCCAAGGCTGAATAAGCCATCATTCTCAGGTTTTAGTGATAGGGAAGTTTGCATCATCATACACACAGCGGTGATGGCCAATTACCTCCAGTTTTGTTTAATTTGAATTTCTCTGAAACCTGTGCTTATGGGGGCTATGTAGTCAGACAAGTTTTCTATGCTTTTAAGAATATAAAATAATAAACTGAACTGAAGGGCTACTCAGAAACATAGATGTAAGAAATGCAAATTCTGTGGGTCAGAAAGTATTTTGAATGAATGTTTAAAATTGTTTGCAAAATTACGGGAATGGTGATTTTATTAACCATAATTCACTGCATTTTATTAGTTTCTAACAAAATTGAACAAACACACACCAAACTCTTTAAAGTTTTCTCAATAAATATCAGATAAGACTTTTGACATTTTCAATACTTTCACCTCATATGTAATTGATATACATATGTTGGCTGAACACAGATTTCTGAGAATAAAGAAAACTTAATATTTTAATCCCAATAATATTTGAAAGTTTGACCAATGTATTAAAATATTATTCATAGTATATTTTAGCTTTATTTGCATGATCAAATACTAACAATTGCAAATATGTGTTTTCTTATACCAAAATTAAATATTCTTAACTTTAGATATTGGTGATTCTTGCAAATACAAAATTCTCTTAACATAGAAGTGTGTGAAATGAAGATAACTCAATTTTCCACACAAGCTCAGCCATACAATGTGGATAAGATTGTTTTGCATTGAAGAGTAATTTTTAATCTGAATTAGTTAGAAAATTTCTTGCTATCTCTCATTTCCTATGAAAATATAGTTTATATTGGTTGAAACAGATGACATTGATTGAAAGCTTAGTAAATAGTGAACCATAGGAACTATTTTTACCACATAATTAGTTTGTTTCACTGATCTTTTATTATTACCTGATGAATAAAAACAAATGTGCATTCATTCATTCATTTACTCACTCGTTCAACGAACACCTAGAAGATAGAGTATTATGGTCCATTTAATTTTTTTAATATTAATATACCTAAATTTTTTGTTGTTTCACATTACATGAGAACTCATCCAAAAATACCCCTCTGCCTTTCTATCAAATTACTTTAAATTTGTATAATTAATTTTAGCAAATTAAGAGGTTCTTAAAATGCTTCTATTACAATATTGGCAATTCAGTTTACATTTCTATCTTGGTCACATTTTTTGCATTGCACCACCTTTTTAAATATAATAATAATCAAACCACTTTAAATACATCATTTTGTAGGTACTGACAATTTGTTTTATTTATCCAGAAGAAGGGCTTTTAGTTCAAGTGAGCTGACACATTTAAGGCCTCTTTCACTCCATTTAATGGTTGCATCTGACTGGAGCAAGAATGATGGTAAAGATCTTGACCTTGAAACACTGGTTGAATTAGAGGATTCAAGTGGATGATAGAAGTTGTAGCTGGGTTGAAGTGAGGGCCAAACAAGGTGGGGATAAATGCTGCAGGGGGCAAGGGCTGAAATGTTATGTGAGATGGGTGGAAGGGAGCAGTGGTGACTAAATGCAGGGGATGACCTGCTAAGAAAGTGGGGTGTGCAGGGATGATGGTTGGGGTCAAAGGTGAAAATGTGAATGGATTAAAACGCGGCTGGGAAAGAGGATGTAGATGAGCTATAGGGAGATGACCGTTATGAGCATTTATGGAAGCAGAAACAATATGCTGGAGGAATGTGTGGTGGATGGTGGTTATGGAAGCCTGCTGGTGACCTGGAACTGTCTGTACAGTGGAGGCCGAAGAAAAAGCAGCGGGCCCTGCAGCAGGCAAAACTCGAAGATGCTTTGATAGGAGCTGTTTCTGCATATGCTGCTGGGCTTGTAGCTGTAGGAGCTTATATTTATCTATTTCATCAGGAGAAAATGTTATGGGCTGTTGAATTAATGGAGGAGAGAGAGATTTATGACACACTTCTAAGTCATCTGCTGCTTTGTCAGGCTTCTGCATAGTTCTGTCATAGTAAGAGTTTATATTCCCCTCTGTCTGATTCATTTGCATGCTTCCATCCTGTAGGTCTAGATTCGTGTCGTTCTCTTTGGTCTCCATTGAATCAGTAATACCAATATATCTATTAGATGGAAAAGCACCAGGGAAACCATTTGGTACTGGGTCACAGCTTTGAATAGAAGGTTGGACTTCACTGATTAATGATTTTGGTTGTTCTTTTGTTGTTGAGTTCTTTTTCATGTTTGGTGAGTGAGATTCTGCTACTACATGAATTATACCTTTAGAAAGATGATTGTCACAATCAGTGCCCACTAAAACAGTAAACTCACTTGTCGGGGAACTTTTGACTTTGTTTTTATCAATCGTTTTTTGCATTGCACTGTCTTTATCCTTTCTTCTTCTGCTTTTGTTTGGTGTTTTTTCAGGCAAAGGCAATGAATGTCTGTTACAGCTTGGTGGTGTAAATGGAATTACACATTGGATTTGTGAAAGAGTCTCGGATTCATTTTTATAGCTGTTTGATGAGATCTCAAACTGAATTGATTGTTCCTGACATTTCTTGGCTTGTACTCTTTCTAAAAGGCTTTTGGCTGTCAGGGAGGTCCTCTCTCCTTCTCTAGGATTCAACTCTGTGGTATCTGAAGGGCTTCTTGAACAGTTCCTTAGAAGGTAGCTGATATTCCCAGAGTTACATTGCACGGGTTTTACTTTTCCCAGATCACAAATATGAGGGCTGTCCAAAGACTGTTGATTCCTTTTACTTTTGTTTAAGTAATACATTTTCTCTCTTGAGTGAGAGCCCAATCTACTGTGCTGAGGTCCCTGGAAATTAGATGGATTTTCACCGTTTCCAGCACAAGAAACCTGTGAGCTAAAGTCACACTGGGTGATTCTTCTGGATTTTTGCCATGAAAATTGTTGATTTTTGCCCAGTTTATGTTTTTCTCTGCAATGACCATAAGCATGTTTTGAATATTTTTCATTTTTAATTGATTCCCACAATTTGCAGCTCTTTCCTCTTTCGATTTCAGACTGTGGGCAGTCACTCTTTGCTAGCTCATCAGACAAGCAGAGACAACTGTGCTTTCGGCGTTTCCGTTTGTGCCTTTCAACTGAGTTATGTTCTCGTTTGCAAAAGTAGAGCAAATTACCTCTATCATGTCCACTGGACCCATGATTGGAATAAGAACTTCTCAAGCTGGATGTACTGGCATGGGATGTGTCTGAAGGGCTAGAACATCTATTCAGAGACACCTTCGGAGAACTTATCTTGTAATTTGCTCTTCCACATCCAGAAACCCCGCTGGTCATACTGATGTAGTTACTATTCAAAATTACACTGAAATCCTTCCCATGGTCACTGTGATCCGTTACTGTGTAAGGACTAGACTTCCAGGTGAACTGATTCCCTTCTTCAACATCCAGATGAGGATCACAAGAAATCAGTTTATGCTTTTTCGTCCTAGAGATGCAAGGAGAAAAAGATAGGCCCTCGTTTGCATCATTTAGAATTACCCTTTGGCAGCTTTGCCAATGGGCCCTTGAAGGTTCTTGAAGTTCATTACCACCATTTTTATTGTTTCCTACACAATTCTTTAGAGAGATATCAAGGTAAGCAGGCACTTCAGGATTTTTCATTTCCAAATCACTTGCGCTAAAATTACGTTCACTCATACTGGGCTCAGAATTGTTGTAGCCCAAATTATATTTCCTCGGGAAATTTTCCCAATCTGGATCAGCTATCCTCATCTTTGGTTTCAGAGACCGATTATCTTCTTGGATTAACTTTTGTTGGTCTTTAATTAAAACTGAGACTTGATTCTCCATTGTAGTCTTCATTTCTGAGGGCTCTTTCTGCAATTCTGTTTTTAAATCCTCTGGATCACGGCAATCCTTTGTGTTTCGAGAAAGCTTAAAATCAAAATATAATGGGTTGCAGCCATAAGAGATACAGGGCTCTGTTTTTGTAAAGAGAAGAAGTTCTGTTGGCCATTGGAGAGTGGTATGGCCATCCTTGCTTTTTACGTGGAGAAAAGGCAATGCTTTGGACTTCACATCATGGGGATATGCTTCTCTTATAAAACTTTGTGTATTTCTGCTAACTCTTTCTGTTTTATCTAACGATTTTTCTCTCTTCTCCTTTCTGGACTTGGGATTCAGATAAACTGAACTGCTTTGTTCGCTTGGCTCTATTGATGGAAACTCATCCAGACATTCAAATATCCTGGCATCACTATGCTTGTAAATGTTTGTTGGGCTAGAGGAAACATTGACTTGGCATGAGTGATTAATGTGGTTTTCTGAAGTGTTCTTCAATGTGTTTTTAGTTTCCTTTGCTCTGCTGGAAGGAGTAAAATCTACATCTGAAAGATGAATGTTAGATTTACTGAATGAAGCATGAATGCCAATCGAACTTTCCAGCATTTCATCAACAAAGTCATTCTTGTCTTGCAAAATTTGAGAGTTTATGGAGAGGGTATTGTGCAAAATACTTTCCAGATGGTTTGATGAGATGTTTATATCTTTTTCCTTAGTGAGATGTGTATCTTCATTTGCAAACCTGCAGCACATACATTTCTCTGCGGTTGATTTTGTTTTGTAGATGGGTGACTTATTACAATCGTGGGTTTCTTCCATGTTCTCACTGAAAACTGATGCTGAAGATTCTAATTTTAGATGCACTTTTTTGGAAAAAGAAAATGACACTCCCGTCCTATGATTTGCATTGCTGAGATCTGAGGATGTTTGTGGTACCCTATTTCCAAACAAACGACATCGGTCTGTTTGCAACTGGTGTCGATTTGCTGTGGTGGACCGCTGCTTATCGGCAATGCTTCTGGAGAGATTCTTTCCTTTAAGGAGAAGAGCATTCTTCATGCATGTTATCTTTCTACCATTCTTAACTGGGAAAATTCCTTGCTGAAGTTGTTTTTCTATAGCTACTTTGGGGGCTTTGTATGCTGGTCCATTTCCAGAAACACTGTAAATAAAACAAATATTTAAATATTAAGACATCAAATTTGAAATCTTATCTATATATGAACATTTCATAGTGTATGATGATGGGTTCTGATACTATTTTTGAAGTATGTCTATTGCAATATAACAATTTCACTGCATTTATGTAACAGTATCTCTATGTTTTATAGTAGCTATTTCTAAAATGCTTTGCTTAAGTCAGTTTTTTTGAAATTAGCAAAAAGCAATAGCAAGCGAATATCTTATGCTAGTGCTGCTAAAGAAAATGAAGCATTGTATTTATATCAAAATATGTCCCCCAGAGACTACTAATTCTTTGGAATATAGATTTAACCTTATTTTGCAAAGAGTTTTCCAATTAGTGCCTTCACTTAAATAGGAGAAAAAAAACGGAAATGAAAGTCACTTCCAAAGCATAAACCTATCTCTTTTATTCACTTTTTTAGTTTAAAGTTCAGTTCAATTCAGTCGCTCAGTCATGTTCGACTCTTTGCGACCCCATGGACTGCAGCAGGCCAGGCTTCCCTGTCCATCACCAACTCCTGGGGCTTCTCAAACTCATGTTCATTGAGTTGGTGATGCCAAGGTCAAGCACTATATAATTTTTGTTTCCTCAGTCTTAAAATCCGTTCATGTTTGTTTTCTTATGAAACAGGGTAATTAGTTCTATCTTTATGACTTGTCACTAATTTGATCAATTCTAAGAAAATAACACACATTTTTACATGCCACCTCAATGTCTTCAATTAGTCTGAAACCCTTTTTTTAGCTTCTTACTCGTCAAAATATTTTCCTTTTATCTTTTTTTGCATATATATGTTTTATCTTTTGACAGATTTTAAAAGATTATTCTTTTGAGCTTGACTACCAATTCAATCAGAAACTAGAAAGGGTGATACATAAAATAGACGAAACTCTTTAGATTAAAATTTTCTCTAATGTTCTGTGAAACACCTACTACAAAACAAATTTTATTGCAGGGGAAAGCAATACAAATTGCATCATTGTGAGCTGGCTTTGTTTTCCTTTTTCTTGCTTTGAGCTGACTTGCTTTCAGCTTTGCTTGTTGGTTTTGAGCTGGCTTTCTTTTTCTTTTTTATTTTCCCTCCACAATTTTGGACATGCTTTGTTGACCTTTTCCTATTTTAGATTTTTACTTCATTTTTATGCAGTCATTTATTGCTTGAGCAAATAGTACTAAAATAACAGATATCTTTTTCACATGTAGCATAAATTCTAATGGGGAGGAGTCCTTTCCTAGCCTTTGTTCTGACAAATTCTTTCTTATTGCTTTTACTTAACTATTTGATCAACTGCCATAGAACTCTGGTGTCATGACATTCCTTGTGTTCAGCAAATTTTATTGCTTTCCTTCAATGTCGTTATATGTTTAATATTATAGAGACATATTTAATTAGCCTACTCTTATTCGTATTGAAACAAATCCACTTGTGTATTTCCATGATTTTATTAATTTTCCTTTTTATGCATATTTTGTTATGCTTATTTCAAACAATGAACTATGTACATATACATAATTTACATGTATATATTTTATTATACATATACATATACATATGTGGAGCTTCCCTGATAGCTCAGTTGGTAAAGAATCCACCTGTAATACAGGAGACCCCAGTTTGATTCCTGGGTTGGGAAGATCTGCTGGAGAAGGGATAGGCTACCCACTCCAGTATTCTTGGGCTTCTCAGTGGCTCAGCTGGTAAAGAATCTGCCTGCAATACAGGAGACTTGGGTTTGATCCCTGGGCTGGGAAGATCCCCTGGAGAAGGGAAAGGTTACCCACTCCAGCATTCTGATCTGGAGAATTCCATGGGCTACAGTCCATGGGATCACAAAGTGTTGGACACGATTGAGCAAATTTCACTTTCACACTCACATGTACATGTATGTATATGTATTTTATTATACTTAATACATACAAATAATTATGTGTATATCTCACTTTACCAAGCTATAGTTACAAACTGATTTCTTTTGGTTAATTTTTTCCAGCATTTCTGGGAACTTATAATTCAACTTCTTCAGCTCAGATACATTTTCTTCTCTGATTTATCTGATTACTGCCCTTCCCTATCCTAGTATATTATCCTAGAATTTATACATTAAATTTATTTGCTCTCATGACTATATGCTTTGGTCCTATTACTTATATTAATACTCTACTTCTTTTAGTCTCTTGTTCTAGTTCAGAAAAAGAATTTGTTTTTAATTTCTATTTTATGGATTCAATATTTTTCAACATCCAATCTGTTGTTTATTATATCCATATGGATTTTGTTTTACAAATAATAATTTTAGTTACCAGTCTTTAATAATTTCAGACAGCTCTTTTTCCATGAACTAATAATGCCTGTAACTTTAGAGTTGTATTCTTGAATATTGTGGAAAACTAAATTTGGAAAATATTTTAAAGGGTCTGCTCCTTACTGCAACTATTTCATAATGAAAACTTTTCTCTTATTCATCACATTGATCTCCTTTCTTGAATTATAAGGAATGAGTGAGGAGAAATGTAGAAGTGTGACAACTTTCATAATAACAAAAGAATCAAAATCCTGTGCATTAAGACTACTCCTATTTTTATTGTTGTGTGACTTTAAAGAACCTATCTAAAGGGTCTCTCTACAGTGAGACTTGCCCTGCTTTTATAATTCGACTTTTTGTACTTCATAATTAATCATCCAGGAATTAACACATTCCCTCAATTATCTCCTCCTTCTAAGCCCTGCTTTGACAAGATATACTGTCTGATATCTTATTGACAATATGTTTGATCTTTATTGTGTTGACAAGTAATAAGTTCAGTACCAGTTATGTGTCCTGTTTCTGTGGTTGCATGTGCCCTAAAAATATGCATTTTTGTATTAACCTCACCTCTGGACACATGGTCTTCTAACTATTATTTTTTTGTTTATATCAAATTTCTCACTTATTTTTTAATATTATTTTTTTTACATCTTTATAAGCAAATTAAAATATTCTAAATAGTGACAAAAATACTTGAGTAGTTGCAAGGTGAGTGCCAACTGAAACTTAATTCAAAATTGATCCTAAAAAATATTTTCTTAAAAGTAAATATGAGATCTAATATTTTATGCTATTATAATTGAGTCATTCACTCCCAAGTTTACTGTATATTGTTTCTCATTTAAACAGTAGGAGTTTAAATTTTGGCATAGAACTACAAATGTCACAATTCACCAGCTTGCTGTCAGCTACATTAATTAGCTACATTAGTGCTCTACAGTATGATTCATATGAACACAAATCACAATCTGCAAGTGTAATTGAGCTCCAGGTACTAATCTCCTTACTACAAAACATTCAGGAGTTTCGAGCTCATGTAAAACTGCTATTTTTCAGCTACAAGAATGTATCAGTGTAATGCTTGTTACAATTATCAGTTTAAATGGCACCATGTGGTAAATTTAACTGCATTAATTATGTCTTGTTTGTCATACAGACAATGATAGTGCCATTTATTCTAGTTTCAGGTGTGTACAGAGGAATGCACAGATTTATTTCCTCTCCCAGAAGATGCATTGTTACTTATGACTTTTTAAAAATTAACATTACAAGACAAAATAACTGTGAAGCACTATAGAGATACATAAGATACGTATAAATCACCTGGATACAATAAATGCCTGTATATTAGAATCATTCTTGGGTCGTTTCATTAAAGAACACATTAACAATATTAGGCAAGAAAAAACCCAGATGTCAAACTCATTAATTTATAACCCTTTAGCTATTAAGAATATGTATCTTCAGATATATCTGTTGATTGATTATAATTTGTTTACATTGTTTAGAGAACCAAACAAATATATCATTGAAATTTCCTGAGAAGCTGAAGAGAGTTTTGAACCATCTGAGGCACCTTGAATTCTTACCATTCAGACTGTTGCTTTAACTCAGCCAGCTGATGAAGTCGCTTAAGTGCTTTTTCTTGTTTCTTTTCATCTTTCCATGACTTGGAAGCTACATTTCGAGCAAATTCACGTTGCTTTAATTCTTTCAGTCTCTGTGGACAAAGAAGTAAAACAGAAAGGATGCTATAAATAAGCTTTTCCATCCAAAAGCTTCATTATTAAACTCAGTCCAAGGTACAGAGGTTACTTTCTGGATAGGGAAGCACCTTCTCCATCAATTCTCTTCTCTGCTTCAAGATCAACTTAGTTGTCAACTGGGATGTTTATCAAAGCTTGTCACAATCACTACAGAATTGTACTGCAAAGCTGGACCCCAGTCCTTACCAGGACCACCCTGGGTATGTAATTGCAATCATCTCTGTGCCTGTGAAAACATAAGTGGAGGATATTGTGCAATATATGAATGGGTATAAAGGGAGAGAAAGTTATGCAATGCACTTTCTTCCATGCAATGTCACCAGCTCTCTCACTTATAAAACATAACTACTCTTATTCCTGAAAATTGCTGAGATGAAATACACTGGGTAAAATGAGCTTATTTCAGTAAAGAAATCTGTTATTGTGTAAGATTTGCTCTAAATGCAATTCTTAATTCATTTTTTTCTCTCATGGAGATATTTATCCAACTCTGATTTCTATATTGTATCCAGGAGGACAAGAATGGGTCAGGGATTTAAATTCAGGATAGAGGTTTGGCCTACAACTTCTTTTAATTAATCTTGTCTCTAAAAGAATTGCCTTATGTGAAGACTGAATGCTACTCATTACCTGTTTGGATCACTACTTCAGAATATGGCATTGTGCTTAGTTGCTCAGTTGTGTCCAACTGTTTGCAACCCCATGGAGTATATCCCGCTAGGCTCCTCTGTCCATGGGGATTCTCCAGGCAAGAATACTGCAGTGGGTTGACATGCCCTCCTCCAGGGGATCTTCCCAACCCAGGGATTGAATCCAGATCTCCCACATTGCAGGCAGATTATTTTACCACGTGAGCCACCAGGGAAACATAATGATAATGAACAAATTGAGATACAGCCACAATCAAATGAGCATCTTGAAGTTTGGGGCTTAATCCTGATTTAAGAGTATATTTAAAGAGTAGCCTTCTTAACCCATATAAATGATTTTAAACTGCCTGAAATCTGTGTCATTTAATCTGTGTTTATTTCCCAAATAAAGTATAAAAAGACATTTTCCAGGAAAGGCAAAATAGGCAATTATATTATGGTAGACTATTTCTCACCTACAGAATAAGGACCAAGACCTTTAATGATCATTAATTTCCTTTTTGAAAGGGAACATGTTCAGAGGAGATTATAGTGAAATCACTGTTTCCAGGCTAAGTGTTTAAGGAGGGAAACAGAATACTCTATCAAAGAAAATATTCTGAGCAGAAAGAGCAAGAGTTTCACAGAACTAGAAACAACCACAGAGAGAAAAGCAGAGTCGACCTAAATTTGGTTTTTGACAAATGCTTCAGGGCCTTTTTAAAAAATGAAAAACTAAAAAAAAATAAAAAATAAAAATTAAAAAAAAAACAACAACAACAAAAAAAAAACAGGAGTCTTCAAAAAATAAAATTATGGCCCATGTGTTATCAGGGGAAAAAAAAAAGAATCAACAACTCTCTAGAGCTGATAACCCTCTAGAGCTGTAAGACCTAAACTTTAAAGCCTTGGTCAGAAGACTTGAGAGGCTTATAAAAATCCCCATTTCTCCTTACCCTCCTACTCTCACCTCCTCAGCCCCCATATGCATAATTATCTAGTTACTGGGTTTAGTTATCTTATGAGCAAAGACATTTTGGAAATTGCCCAGCATAATATAAGAGACCACAGAGAATGCAGTTCAACTGAGTGAAAGAGAGACCGTGGCTACTTTAATAAGAGGAGATGGATTTATTTTATTCTTTACTCTCAATTACTACTGAACATAAAATACTCTATGATATATTTGTTTAATATTTGATATTCAGTTCAGTTCAGTTCACTCGCTCAGTCGTGTCCAACTCTTTGCGACTGCATGAATCACAGCACGCCAGGCCTCCCTGTCCATCACCAACTCCCAGAGTTCACTCAGACTCATGTCTATCGAGTCGGTGATGCCATCCAGCCATCTCATCCTCTGTCGTCCCCTTCTCCTCCTACTCCCAATCCCTCCCAGTATCAGAGTCTTTTCCAATGAGTCAACACTTCGTATGAGGTGGCCAAAGTATTGGAGTTTCAGGTTCAGCATCAGTCCTTCCAAAGAATACCCAGGACTGATCTCCTTTAGGATGAACTGGTTGGATCTCCTTGCAGTCCAAGGGACTCCCAAGAGTCTTCTCCAACACCACAGTTCAAAAGCATCAATTCTTTGGTGCTCAGCTCTTTTTACAGTCCAAATCTCACATCCATACATGACCACTGAAAAAACCATAGCCTTGACAAGGACCTTTGTTGGAAAAGTAATGTGTCTGTTTTTGAATATGCTGTCTAGGTTGGTCATAACTTTCCTTCCAAGGAGTAAGCATCTTTTAATTTCATGGTTGCAATCACCATCTGCAGTGATTTTGGAGCCCAGAAAAATAAAGTCTGAAACTGTTTCTACTGTTTGCCCATCTATTTCCCATGAGGTGATGGGACCGGATGCCATGATCTTCGTTTTCTGAATGTTGAACTTTAAGCCCACTGTTTCACTCTCCTCTTTCACTTTCATCAAGAGGCTTTTTACTTCCTCTTCACTTTCTGCCATAAGAGTGGTGTCATCTGCATATCTGAGGTGATTGATATTTCTCCCGGCAATCTTGATTCCAGCTTGTGCTTCTTCCAGCACAGAGTTTCTCATGATGTACTCTGCATAGAAGTTAAATAAGCAGGGTGACAATATACAGCCTTGAAGTACTCCTTTTCCTATTTGGAACCAGTCTGTTTTTCCATGTCCAGTTCTAACTGCTGCTTCCTGACCTGCATACAGGTTTCTCAAGAGGCAGGTCAGGTGGTCTGGTATTCCCCCCTTTCAGGATTTTCCACAGTTTCTTGTGATCCACACAGTCAAAGGCTTTGGCATAGTCAATAAAGCAGAAATAGATGTCTTTCTGGAACTCTCTTGCTTTATCGATGATCCAGTGGATGTTGGTAATTTGATCTCTGGTTCCTCTGCCTTTTCTAAAATCAGCTTGAACCTCTGGAATTTCACAGTTCATGTATTTCTGAAGCCTGGCTTGGAGAATTTTGAGCATTACTTTACTAGCATGTGAGATGAGTACAATTGTGCGGTAGTTTGAGCATTCTTTGGCATTGCCTTTCTTAGGCAACTATGGACAGAGGTTCGTGACATTGTACAGGAGACAGG
Organism: Capra hircus; assembly: GCF_001704415.2. NCBI lineage: Eukaryota > Metazoa > Chordata > Mammalia > Artiodactyla > Bovidae > Capra > Capra hircus. The sequence continues at coordinate 46,781,977 of NC_030811.1, forward strand.
GATCAAGACCATCCCCATGGGAAAAAAATGCATGAAAGCAAAATGGCTGTCTGAGGAGGCCTTACAAATAGCTGTGAAAAGAAGAGAAGTGAAAAGCAAAGGAGAAAAGGAAAGATAAACATTTGAATGCAGAGTTCCAAAGTATAGCAAGTAGAGATAAGAAAACCTTCCTCAGTGATCAGTGCTAAGAAATAGAGGAAAACAACAGAATGGGAAAGACTAGAGATCTCTTCAAGAAAATTAAGAGATACCAAGGGAACTTTTCATGCAAATATGGGCTCGATAAAGGACAGAAGTGGTATGCACCTAACAGAAGCAGAAGATATTAAGAAGAGGTGGCAAGAATACACAGGAGATTGTACAAAAAAGAGCTTCATGACCCAGATAATAATGATGATGTGATCACTCACCTAGAGCCAGACATCCTGGAATGCGAAGTCAATTGGGCCTTTCTAGCATCAGTATGAACAAAGCTAGTGGGGGTGATGGAATTCCAGTTGAGCTATTTCAAATCCTGAAAGATGATGCTGTAAAAGTCCTGCACTCAATATGCCAGCAAATTTGGAAAACTCAGCAGTGGCCACAGGACTGGAAAAAATTGGTTTTCATTCTAATCACTAAGAAAGGCAATGACAAATAATGCTCAAACTACCGAACAATATTTGATATTACTAGGATATAAAACCTGAATAGCCTACGAAAGGAAACCTGTTCTCATTCACTCACAACATCTGATGAATCTCATTATTCAAATCTTGTTTGAAGTTTCCAGGTATACCTGATTCTTTCAATAGCCTTTCAGACTCCAATATTGTACTCCTATTTCTGAGTTACAGAGATGATTGAGAATTTTGTCTCATTCATCCTACAACAAATACTGTTAATTTTTACTATATACTGCAGATATAGAAATGCACAAATCAACTACCTTTCCCTCAAGGGAGAAACAAGTGAACAGATATTTTTATAATATGGTTTGAGATGCTTGGGGCTGGTGCACTGAGATGACCCAGAGGGATGGTACGAGGAGGGATGAGGGAGGGGCGTTCAGGATGGGGAACACGTGTATAACTCTAGTGGATTCATGTTGATGTATGGCAAAACCAATACAATATTGTAAAGTAATTAACCTCCAATTAAAATAAATATATTTATATTAAAAAAAGAAAGAGTGGACAAGTTGCTTTAGAAGCATACAGGAAATGTTAAGATAGACTGGGAGGTGGGGATGGAGAATTGCTGTGTTGAGGAAATCAGCAAAGCTAAAATATTTTTAATGAACACAGAAAACTAGAAAATGACCTGAAGTCACAGTCTTGTCTTGGCCAAAGCTGAGTGCTCAAGACTACACAAAGAAATCCCTGCAGAGTTCTGCAGAGGGGGCCCTTCAAATTTCTGCATACTCATAAGTACTACATGTGTTGTAAGACAACTATGCCAGGCCAAGAAAATAACCACCTTAAATAACTAAAGGAAACAATGCCTAGCATTCATATAGAACCAGAAATAGTGCCTGTTGTTGCCAACAAAATTGGAAAAGCTCTTGGGACACTGAGTAGAGAATTCAGGGAGTCTTGCTTCAGCAGAGAATAATTAGCCACATATTGAGCACTGCTTTACATTTGCCTAAGAAATGATTTTTATCATTTTATCAAAGCTAAAAGTATAAATCTGATTCTAAGCAACTAAACTGCATTTCAGAACCAAACTCAAGAATATTTATAAAAATATAAACTTGCACAAACAAGGAAAAATAAATGACACCTAATCAAAGGTTTTTAGGCATGCAAAGAAGTGAGAAAACACATCCAAAAATGAGGAAGTCAACCAATCAAAACCAATACAGAACTGACACAGATGCTAGAATTGGCAGAAAAGTATATTAAGACAGTTATAACTGCACACCATATATTCAAACAAGTAGCAAAGAGACAGTGGACAAACGTGTGGTTGGAGTCTCTGGAGAAAGAGGAGGGGATATTTGAAAATACAGTGGGTGATAATATTTCACATTTTCTGAAAACTCTAAATACACAGATTCTCTCCCCTCTCCCCTAAAAAACTTCAAGCACAAGTGATGTGAAGACAACTACACCAAGACTCAGCATAATGAAAATTTTCAAAGCCAGGAAAAAGTGAAAATTTTAAAAAAGTATCCAGAGAGAAAAGACATATTTCTGTCCAGAAGAACGAATATGAGGATGGCAGAATTCTCATTAGAAACAAAGCAATTGAGGATATAGTGGAGCAACATTTTCAAATTTCTGAAAGAAAATTTAAAACTTTTGAAAATAAAATTCCAGACTCAGTGAACATATCCTTAAAAAAGGGTGAAATAGAGATGATATCAAACACTAAAATCTGAAAGAATTCAACAGCAGAAAACCACATGATAAGCAATGTTAAAGAATATCATTGGACAAAAGGAAAATACTAACAGGTAGATGGATATATATATATATATCTTCAGAAAACAATGGATGGATATATATATATATATATATATATATATATATATACAAAAAAAAAAAAACAATGACATCAGAAATAGTAACCATAATGATGACTAAGACATCTGGACAGTTTTACAAGGTCAGTGGGTGGAGCCTTTTCTAAAGGAGAGGACAGAAAAGGGAAGCATATTGAGTACATTACTCATATTGTGTTGAATAATTTGTAATGTTTCATGGAAATATTTTTATTTTCTGTGAATCCAAGATCATATGTAACTACTGAAGAAAATAATAAATTTAGGATTAAAGCACTGATTTGTTGTCAAACTTTTCCTTGATAAATTTTATTTGAAACTTGCTCTTGGGCTTCTCTGGGAGCTCAGCTGGTAAAGAATCCACCTGCAATGCAAGAGACCTTGGTTCTATCCCTGGGTCAGGAAGCTCCCCTGGAGAAGGGATAGGCTACCCATCCCAGTATTCTTGGGGTTCCCTGGTGGCTCAGATGGTAAAGAATCTGTCTGCAATGAGACCTGAGTTTGATCCCTGGGTTGGGAAGATCCCCTGGAGAAAGGAATGGCTACCCACTCCAGCATTTTTGCCTGAAGAATTCCATGGACAAAGGAGCCAGGAAGGCTACAGTCCATGGGGTCACAAAGAGTTGGACACGACTGAGCAACTTTCATTTATTTCAATTTTGCCCTTGGTTATTAGAACCTTTCAAACGTATCAGTCAGTCATGTCCAACTCTTTGTGACCCCATGGACTGTGTAACCTACCAGGGTCCTCTGTCCATGGGATTTTCCAGTCAAGTGTACTGGAGGGGGTTGCCATTTCCTTCTCCAAGGGATCTTCCCATCCCAGAGACTGAACTCAGGTCTCCTGCATTGCAGGCAGACGCTTTATCATCTGAGCCACCAAGTAGGCCCTATGATATCCTACTGCCTTCCAATATAGAGGATATCATATTTGCACTACCCAAACAAAACATTTTCCTTTTAAACCTTCAGATAGCTGTCTGTTTGTGATGAAAATTAAAAATTTGTGTTCCTCAAAATTTCTCCGTAAAACAGAATGTATCATACATATGTGTGTGTCATAGAACAGTAATGATATCGGATATGTTTCTTTGTATTAGAGTTTCCTTATTTGCCCAGTGGAGATGATGCAGGTCCCTAACAATTCCACTGCTGCTGCCGCTGCTGCTAAATCATTTCAGTCATGTCCGACTCTTCGTGATCCCATGGATTGCAGCCTACCAGGCTCCTCCGTCCATGGGATTTTCCAGGCAAGAGTACTGGAGTGGGTTGCCATTGCCTTCTCTGAACAAGTTCACTAGGCTTTTGCAAACATCAAGGGGATCATTTATGTGCCTGCTTTTAGAGATAAGTAAAACATTATGGAAAATGTCCTTATGCTGATAGCAGCTACTAGGGATTAAGTTAGATCCCTTTGGGTAAAGAATACAGAACTTCCTCTATTATAGCTAGGTGATAAGTCCTGCCTGTTCTTTGGTTCATAGCTGGATAACCCTAGAGAAGAAAAAAAAAAAAAATTGAGATCTTTCTAAGGCTGAAAAAAGGGACATTATTTTACCAACAAAGGTCCATTGAGTCAAAGCTATAGTTTTTCCAGTAGTCATGTATGGATGTGAGAGTTGGACTATAAAGAAAGCTGAGCACTGAAGAATTGATGCTTTTGAACTGTGGTGTTGGAGAAGACTCTTGTGAGTGCCTTGGACTGCAAGGAGATCCAACCAGTCCATCCTAAAGGAAATCAGTCCTGAATGTTCATTGGAAGGACTAATGGTGAAGTTCAAACTCCAATTCTTTGGCCACCTGATGCGAAGAGCTGACTCATTTGAAAAAACCCTGATGTTGGGAAAGACTGAAGGCGGGAGGAGAAGGGGACAGCAGAGGATGAGATGGTTGGATGGCATCATCGACTCAATGGACATGAGTTTGAGTAAACTCTGGGAGTTGATGGACAGGGTGGCCTGGCATGCTACAGTCCATGGGGTCGCAAAGAGTCGAACATGACTGAGCGACTAAACTAAACTGAAGGCTGGTAGGAAGCTGAATTTTCTTGCCAACAGAATCCCCAGAACTGTTCAGTAGATACAGTCGGTACATATTACATTTCAGTTTGCCCTTTAATTTCCTCCTATTGCCCAAGAGTTTAAAGAGACATGGCCACACTTGCCAAAGTAAGAGATAAAATGGTTTTGTCTGTGGGTAAACACAAAATCACATCTCTGCCAAACAGACTGTTCAGGTTTAACATCACTACTGAAATTTTCCTTTCAGAAGCTGTCACTGAATAGACATGTCTTATGATTTGGAAAAAGATGCCTGGATAGCATCACTGACTCAATGGACAGAAGTTTGAGCAAACTCCAGGGGACAGTGAAAGGCAGGGAAGCCTGGCATGCTGCAGACCACGGGGTCACAAAGAGTTGGACATGACTTGGCAACTAAACAACAATTTTTCTTGAAAAAAAAAAAAAACACCCCCAAATATGCTTCACCTTTTATCACTGCCCAATTAGCTAAAATGTTAATGCTCCTCCCATATTTTTAAGTAGAAAAGGATGGCTTTATTGCTTTCCCAGGTAAAGGGGAACATAGCTGGCTCCTGCCTGAAAAACTAAGTGCCTCAAGCTTCAAGAATTGATGAGGGGGTTTATAACAATGGTTCAAGGGTGGGATCTCTGGCAAGACTAGGGTGTGTGCACAGCTTGCACTCCCTTAATCTCATCTCAGGTGGTCTCCTAATCTTGATGAGCTTCTCTGTCCCAGACACATTTTAAATAAAGCACTGTAAACATAATTATTTTGCCTAAATTTTTCAGTTCAGTTCAGTTCAGTCGCTCAGTCCTGTCTGACTCTTTGTGACCCCAAGAATCGCAGCACGCCAGGCCTCCCTGTCCATCACCAACTGCCGGAGTTCACTCAGACTCATGTCCATCGAGTCAGTGATACCATCCAGCCATCTCATCCTCTGTCATCCCCTTCTCCTCCTGCCCCCAATCCCTCCCAGCATCAAAGTCTTTTCCAATGAGTCAACTCTTCACATGAGGTGGCCAAAGTACTGGAGTTTCAGCTGTAGCATCATTCCTTCCAAAAAAATCCCAGGGCTGATCTCCTTCAGAATGGACTGGTTGGATCTCCTTGCAGTCCAAGGGACTTTCAAGAGCATTCTTCGGTGCTCAGCCTTCTTCACAGTCCAACTCTCACATCCATACATGACTACTGGAAAAACCATAGCCTTGACTAGGTCGACCTTAGTCCGCAAAGTAATGTCTCTGCTTTTCAATATGCTATCTAAGTTGATCATAACTTTTCTTCCAAGGAGTAAGCGTCTTTTAATTTCATGACTGAGGTCACCAACTACAGTGATTTTGGAGCCCCCAAAAATAAAGTCTGACACTGTTTCCACTGTTTCCCCATCTATTTCTCATGAAGTGATGGGACCAGATGCCATGATCTTCATTTTCTGAATGTTGAGCTTTAAGTTAACTTTTTCGCTCTCCTCTTTCACTTTCATCAAGAGGCTTTTTAGTTCCTCTTCACTTTCTGCCATAAGGGTGGTTTCATCTGCATATCTGAGGTGATTGATATTTCTCCTGGCAATCTTGATTCCAGCTTGTGCTTCTTCAAGCCCAGAGTTTCTCACAATGTACTTTGCATATAAGTTATATAAGCAGGGTGACAATACACAGCCTTGACATACTCCTTTTCCTATTAGGAACCAGTCTGTTGTTTCATGTCCAGTTCTAACTGTTGCTTCCTGATCTGCATATAGGTTTCTCAAGAGGCCAGTCCAGTGGTCTGGTATTCCCATCTCTTTCAGAATTTTCCACAGTTTCTTGTGATCCACACAGTCAAAGGCTTTGGCATAGTCAATAAAGCAGAAATAGATGTTTTTCTGGAACTCTCTTGCTTTTTTGATGGTCCAGCGGATGTTGGCAATTTGACCTCTGGTTCCTCTACCTTTTCTAAAACCAGCTTGAACATCAGGAAGTTCATGGTTCACATATTGCTGAAGCCTGGCTTGGAGAATTTTGAGCATTTCCTTTCTAGCATGTGAGATGAGTGCAATTGTGCGGTGGTTTCAGCATTCTTTGGCATTGCCTTTCTTTGGGATTGGAATGAAAACTGTCCTTTTCCAGTCTTGTGGCCACTGCTAATATCCAAAATAGAACTCAATCAGGGAAGAGGGTAAAAGACCAGATGTCTAATATTTTCTCAAGGAAAACAGGGACATCAGTTCATATCCTTGTATTTGTGAAAGAAATTTTAGAGAAATGGTAGAGAGATATCCTTCATGGTCCCGAATGGCAGCCACCTAACTTGGTCTTTGGCCAGGTTAAAAGCAATGCAGTAAAAGACTAATGCAGAGGTCAAGGTAAAGAAGGAAAAGTATCAACAGTTCTTAGGTATCTTCTCCAACTTTCACAGTGCAGTTTGTCTCTCTCAGCAATAAACAAAATAAGGCTTATGGAGGTAAACTTGTTTAAATACCTTTATGAAATATGTGTGATTTAATTTTTTTCTCAGGTTCATTTTAACAGCACAAATTAAACAGTCTTTAGTTCCCTACCTGCCAACAAGAGTTCTTGGCACATGCATTGCAAAAGTGGAATTCAGCTATGAATAAATAAAGAGGCAAATTGATCAGGGCAGTGAGTTTCCATGTGTTTTGAATAGCAATACTCCCAATATTATTGCTTCTGAGTCAGAATATGCCTGCAAACAGCATCCCACTCCAGTGAACACTCTCCGTTCACCTTCACTGAAGCAGAACACACATGTGAGATGAATTTACTCAAGCATATTTACGTTTTCCTCTCTGATATAGAATAATTCCTTCCATCTCTAGACTCTCATCCATAGATCTCAGGGCACTTTGCAGACATTAATGTTTTTCTTCACAGCAGAACAAAACCCCAGTGCAAAAGGTCAAAATTGTTAACCTCATATTAGATATGAAGAATCAAACACATAGGTTAAATGACTTGATCCACATCAAAGAAGAGGCCAAGAAAAGAACTGTGACTTGAAAACAGGATGTCTAATCTTCATTAGAGTAAAGAAAAATGAAAAGAGTTTAAAGTCTAGACACTGAAAACAGTTCCACTTTGTGAAATTAAAAGTCTTGAAATGTTTAATTAATTGCCTTGAAATGTTTTGTACCAAAATGATTTGAAAGACATTTATAGATCATTAAACAATAATTAAGAATAGGAGTGGATATAATTTGAACAGCAATATGATCATGGTATAAGAATTAAATTATGTAAAAAGTAGTATGTGTCAAAAAAATTCTCCATGTTGAAATGGGACTTTCCTTATTTCCTGTTTTTTGCATGCCATCATTTTTACTGCAGTCTAGAAGCTGTAGAAATACAGATAGTGAAATAAAACAAAACATTATTTTTAAATCTCCCATTTTATTTTTAAAACATTTGTCTTGACATATAGTTGATTTGCAATGTTAATTTCTGTTGTACAGCTAAGTGATTCAGTTGTACATATATGTACAATTCTTTTTCAAGTTCTTTTCCATTATGGTTTATCACAGGATAGTGAACATAGATCCCTGTGCTATATATAGGGATATATATATATAGGTCCCTCTGTTTTAAAAAGCCCTTATTTAAAAAAATTTTTTTTGGCCACCCCATGCAGCATGGAGGATCTTAGTTCCCCAAGCAGGGACTGAACCTGTGCTCTCTACAGTGGAAGTGTAGAGTCCTAAGCACTGGCTGCTGCTGCTGCTGCTGCTGCTGCTGCTGCTAAGTCGCTTCAGTCATGTCCGACTCTGTGCGACCCCATAGACGGCAGCCCACCAGGCTCCCCCGTCCCTGGGATTCTCCAGGCAAGAACACTGGACTGGGTTGCCATTTCCTGCTCCATGCATGAAAGTGAAAAGTGAAAGTGCAGTCACTGAGTCATGTCCAACTCTCAGCGACCCCATGGACTGCAGCACACCAGCCTCCTCCGTCTGGAGCACCTGGGAATTCACTGTGCTCAGTTGCTCATTCGTGTCCAACTTTTTGAGGCCCTAAGGACTGTAGCCCACCAGGCTCCTCTGTCCATGGGATTTCCCAGGCAAGAATATGAAGTGGGTTGCCATTTCCTTCTCCAGGGAATCTTTCAGACCAAGGGATGGAACCTGTATCTCCTGCAACTCCTGCATTGGCAGGCAGATTCTTCACCTTTAGGCCACCTAGGAAGCCCTGGGTAATTCACTGTCCTCCCATTTTTGAAGCTACAGTTCAGTCTACTGGCCAGAAGGAGGTCCCTGGAATGAACACATTTAAGCATAATCTCTCAATGTGATTCCCTGCTCCAAGGACCAGTCATGCCACAAGCAAGCTAAAAATAGCTGAGAAGAAATGAACCTGGGGCAGATACGCTGTCTCAAACTTCTTCACATTCCAGCACTAAGTTAAATACTTAACAGGATCTGGAAGTTTCTTCTTACACATGCTGGGACATGAATTTCTAGTCTCTAGATTTAATTGCTGGTACTCAGTCAACTGTGCTTTGACAATTAGGACCTGGAGATGCTCATATTTGGATTCTTTGATGTTCCGAACAGGCAGAGCCAAGCCTGAAGACACCACTGTCCAAATGCTAGGATAGGATGTTTCTAGATTTTAGGACAACCTGAAAATGTGGTTCATGCAGAAAATAATATTCTTTCTAACTCAAAGTAGCCTGGGACACTTCCACAGCTTACAGAGGAGCATATAACTAGGTAATTAAAGTATATGCCCCAAGCAAGGCAGCCAACCATCCCCTTCCAAGACCCACGATTCCCTGTCTTCAAATAGCAAATGGACGGCTGCAGCGTTCTCATCATTTCTGAGAAGTTACCCAGATCCGTCCATCCTCTAGATAGTATGGTAAGGATCCAAGTCAGCAGTGATACAGGCACAGACTTTCATTTGGTTTAACTGCAAGGTTTATTTTCTGCACCATGGCATAACCAAAGCTAAGGTTTGTAATGCCTTTGTAAGCCACATTAAAACAGGTAGGAATATAGCCAATACTATATAAATATCCCTAGTGATTGCTGTTGTGAAATAATTGACAGAAACACAAAGGAAGTACTTTGGTGAGTGGCTGCTGGAATTGCTTTTTATGCTGGTTTTGTAGGAGAAGTTAAAGGGCTTTCAATCTCTGCTCTTCCTGATGTTCCTAGTGTGATAAGAACATACCTGCCACATTAGAATACTATTAATTCCCATGAACTATCTATAGATAGTATGTTCAGATTTGGAGAAATCTATAATTCCTGAAATGAGCAAATGAAAATTCATTAATTAAAGATTAAGTCTTGAGTAAACATGGATTAGACTAATACTTAGTTAATAAGACCTCAGAAAAAATCATTTTGCATTCTATAGCAGCTTAGACCATGGAAAATAAACTCAACATGAGCAACAAAAGAACAATTCTAGACCAGGAAAATCCACACATTTTTCTTCATGCAACAAAGTTTCAAAATTGTTTCCATAGAAAAATATTGGAAAGTGTCAGAATGTTTCACACATTATAGTCTATTTTGGAAATACATATAATTTCTCTTAAAAATTTTATTCATGCCAAAAATTGCTCAAATATTTTATAAAGCTCTTTCTTTTATAAATACTTCCAAATATCAAAATACAGAGTTAGAATGGGTATCAGGAGATTTTGGTTATCAGGAGAGTTAGAATGGGTATTGAGAGAAAAATCATTATGGAGATTTTTCTGTGAGGCTAATTTTTATTTCTAACACTCCCAGTTACATGTGTAGAAGACCAAGAAACTATTTTTAAATATAAAGAGAATTAATCACATTCCTATTGGGGACATTTTAGGAAATAAATGTTTCTGCACTAGGTTCTAGGAGTCTCAAAAGAAAATCTTAAGAAATTCCACGGACAACCTCTGCCCTCCTGGAAGACTGTTCAGTTTCCATCATGACACAATCTTTATTTAGCAAGTTATTATCTGCTCTGTAGCTTTCTTTCCCAGCTGTGTGACGCCTCCACGGTCAACTCCTCCTAGTTCAGTTCATATAGAAAACTTGACCTAATGCACTCTGACCCAGCTCTCCAGCTGTTTCTTTAAGAGCAATTTCTTGTATTTCACCATCTTATACAACCTAGCATCATATTGATTTTTAAAAGCTCTTTCAGTTTCCACTTCATCCTCCCACTCTTTCATACCCTAGTTTAGGGTCAGCAATGCCTGCTGAGAATATTGTAGGAAAAACTATTTAACCTGAACAAACCTGCAAACTAAGATTGTCTTAGCACAGAGAAAGTGTTTCTGAGATTTTTTTCAATTCCCTGTCTAAATGCTTTTCTGAAATAGAACTGTCTTTAAGAAGAAACTATTAAAATAAAGATAGACACAGACATGAGAAATCAATGAAATTAGACTCTGGTATAAAATTGAATTTTGTATCATGTGTCTCATACAAATAGAGTTGATGTTTTAAAGCTCATGGTACCAGATACCAGTTAATAATGAGTTGAGCTATATGTATCAGAAACTTGGCTATAGTGACATAATCAAATGAACTTTATTTCACTCTTAACCAAGAATCTATATTCAAGCAAACCATGGTACTTATGCCTTCTTAAAGAAGTCCACAGCCCAATCTTCTTTCAGCTATCAGTTTTTAGCAACTTTATCCTCCTGCTTGCAATAAACTTGAGAAATATCAGTTATCAGAATTGCTCTCCAAGAAAGAAGAAAGAAGTTCAGTTCAGTTCATTTCAGTCGCTCAGTCATGTCCGACTCTTTGCGACCCATGAATCACAGCACGCCAGGACTCCATGTCCATCACCAACTCCCGGAGTTCACTCAAACTCATGTCCATTGAGTCAGTGATGCCATCCAGCCATCTCATCCTCCGTTGTCCCCTTCTCCTCCTGCCCTCAATCCCTCCCAGCATCAGAGTCTTTTCTAGTGAGTCAACTCTTCACATGAGGTGGCCAGAGTACTGGAGTTTCAGCTTTAGCATCATTCCTTCCAGAGAAATCCCAGGACTGATCTCCTTCAGAATGGAATGGTTGAATCTCCTTGCAGTCCAAGGGACTCTCAAGAGTCTTCTCAAACACCACAGTTCAAAGCATCAATTCTTTGGCACTCAGCTTTCTTCACAGTCCAACTCTCACTTCCGTACATGACCACTGGAAAAACCATAGCCTTGACTAGATGGACCTTTGTTGGCAAAGTTGTCTTAGCTTTTGAATATGCTGTCTAGGTTGGTCATAACTTTCCTTCCAAGGAGTAAGCGTCTTTTAATTTCATGGTTGCAGTCACCATCTGCAGTGATTTTGGAGCCCCCAAAAATAAAGTCTGACTCTGTTTCCACTGTTTCCCCATCTATTTCCCATGAAGTGATGGGACCAGATGCCATGATCTTCGTTTTCTGAATGTTGAGCTTTAAGCCAACTTTTTCACTCTCCTCTTTCACTTTCAAGAGGCTTTTTAGTTCCTCTTCACTTTCTGCCATAAGGGTGGTGTCATCTGCATATCTGAGGTGATTGATATTTCTCCCGGCAATCTTGAGTCCAGCTTGTGCTTCTTCCAGTCCAGCGTTTCTCATGATGTACTCTGCATATAAGTTAAATAAGCAGGGTGATAATATACAGCCTTGACGTACTGGTTTTCCTATTTGGAACCAGTCTGTTGGTCCATGTTCAGTTCTAACTGTTGCTTCCTGCCCTGCATATAGGTTTCTCAAAAGGCAGGTCAGGTGGCCTGGTATCCCCATCTCTTTCAGAATTTTCCACAGTTTATTGTGATCCACACAAAGTCTTTGGAAGAGCCAAGGATAAAAGCTGACTCTACTATTTTTATCGTAAAGACAGCAGTGTTTTGGAAACTGGACCAAGTAGACTGCATTGCAATATCACTTGCTAGAGGATGTCACATGCTATTGACATTTAAGCAAGAGGTATGAGAAATTCAAGATTTTAGTGAGGTGTGTGGCCATACCTTATACAAATCTGGATTTTGTCATAAGGAAAGAGGGTGGAATGGTCAGTGAGTAGCTAACTAGCAGTGTCTGCCCAAATGAAGTTGCCAAATGTTGTCAAAAGAGATGAGTACAGTTAGTGCTCAATTAAGAGCACAGCTTCCTTCAAATATGAAATTATCTTCTACAGGATCTAAGGCATTGGATGGCAATGCAGGATAGTGAGAAATTTCCAAATCCTTTTACTCCACAACATTATAAAGGCCTTAATGTAAAATTACTAATTCTTTCAAGAAGGTTTGGAATTGATTTTCTACTTAGGTATACAGTGTTAGAGTTAGGTCCCTGGGTCAAATTTGGCCTTCAGCCCATCTTTGTCGATGAAGTATTAGTTGAATATAGCCACACCCACTTGATTTCATGTATGGATGTGAGAGTTGGACTGTGAAGAAGGCTGAGCGCCGAAGAATTGATGCTTTTGAACTGTGGTGTTCGAGAAGACTCTTGAGAGTCCCTTGGACTACAAGGAGATCCAACCAGTCCATTCTGAAGGAGATCAGCCCTGGGATTTCTTTGGAAGGAATGATGCTAAAGCTGAAATTCCAGTACTTTGGCCACCTCATGTGAAGAGTTGACTCATTGGAAAAGACTCTGATGCTGGGAGGGATTGAGGGCAGGAGGAGAAGGGGACAACAGAGGATGAGATGGCTAGATGGCATCACTGACTCGATGGACTGAGTCTGAGTGAACTCTGGGAGTTGGTGATGGACAGGGAGGCCTGGCATGCTGCGATACATGGGGTCGCAAAGAGTCGGACACGACTGAGCTACTGAACTGAACTGAACTGAACCTGATTACATCTCATCTCTAGTTACTGTCAAACTGTAATGGCAGAGGTAAAGTCCCTGAGACAAACCATGTGCACACAAATTCAAAATATGCACTATGTGACCTTTTCTAGAAAGTTTGCCAACTACAGGGAGAGAAACCACCCTGTTCTTGTAAGTTCAGGTTAAGGGAAATATTAATTCCATATTTACACACCACATGAGATATTTTCCCAGTGAGAAATACATAACACAGTCCAAGAAAGCAGTAAAGAAGCAGATAGTAGTGGTGGGAGAAAGACATATGGTATTTGGAGGAATATCCAGTTTCATTTAACTGATAGTAATAAATATGAAACTCAAGAACCTCCAGTGCTTCTGGGATAACTTCTAGAATAGGAATACCTCAGAAATACCACAGCTTCAATTTCAGATGACTACAATAAGGTGAATATTAAAATAAAGCAAGTAACAATAATTTTTTTGGTTTCCTATTCCGCATAAAAGTTCTGTTTATACTCTACTGAACTCTAGTAAGTGTGCAATAACGTTCAGAAAAGGAAGATCATGGCATCTGGTCCCATCACTTCATGGGAAATAGATGGGGAAACAGTGGAAACAGTGTCAGGCTTTATTTTGGGGGGCTCCAAAATCACTGCAGATGGTGACTGCAGCCATGAAATTAAAAGACACTTACTCCTTGGAAGAAAACTTATGACCAAACTAGATAGTATATTCAAAAGCAGAGACTGCTTTGCCAACTAAGGTCTGTCTAGTCAAGGCTATGGTTTTCCCAGTGGTCATGTATGGATGTGAGAGTTGGACTGTGAAGAAGGCTGAGTGCTGAAGAATTGATGCTTTTGAACTGTGGTGTTGGAGAAGACTCTTGAGAGTCCTTTGGACTGCAAGGAGATCCAACCAGTCCATTCTAAAGGGGATTAGCCCTGGGATTTCTTTGGAAGGAATGATGCTAAAGCTGAAATTCCAGTACTTTGGCTACCTCATGTGAAGAGTTGACTCATTGGAAAAGACTCTGATGCTGGGAGGGATTGGGGGCAGGAGGAGAAGGGGATGACAGAGGATGAGATGGCTGGATGGCATCACTGACTCGATGGACGCGAATCTGAGTGAACTCCGGGAGTTGGTGATGGACAGGGAGGCCTGGCGAGCTGCGATTCACGGGGTCGCAAAGAGTTGGACACAACTGAGTGACTGAACTGAACTGAATGTTATGTCTTTAAAAATACATATACCTTAGTTAAAAATACTTTGTTGCAAAACAGGTTGAACATTATCTGATAGCTCAGGGGAACCTACAAATCTTCAATTTCTAAAAAGTATAAAATCTATAAAGCATAATAAAATGAGATATATTTGTATTTCTATTAAGATGTTGACTTACCTTTAACATTCCCAAGTTTCCTACAGCAAGTATAACTGAATAAAGCCTGACTTTGTTAACAGATCAGGCCCTGAATATTCTTGCTGAATAGAATCCCCCAGAGCAACTTAATGCACAACTAATTTCAGAACTCAGCAGATAGAATCATCTCTTATTTCAAGTGTTTCTCTAGCATTGTTCACACAAAACAACATTAGGCAGATATGAGATTCATGGCCTTTTTTATACTTTGCCTATCTTTGCCTGGAAGTACTGCAGAGAAAAGAAATATAGTTAAGTGCTTGGATATCCCGCCCCCCTCCAACCTAGCCAAAAATAAAAAAGAAGCATTGTTTTTGCATAACACTAAAAAAAAAAAAGTCAGAGGTCTTTGTTTTTTGCAAGTGAAAATGATAAGTGGTCTTTTAAAATACTGGTATTCTGTTTTTGTTTCTCAAAAGTATAGCTCCACTTATGAGATGGACTGTGAGAAACTATATCACATGCCTTGTTGCTAATTTTAAGAGTCTGGGAAACCACAGTTGTAACTGAGTATATACTTGATTAAAAGTGTATTTTAGGCAAGGTTGGGCAAATGTCTTCTCTTTTAATATTAACTCTTGATTTATCTCCTAAAATAAACTGGATTTTATTTATTTTTTAGAGAAGAATTTATTTTCAAAAATTTTATTTCCTAGATAATAGAAACTTAGGTTCACATTAGCTATTTTCTCAATAATTGGTACTTTTTTGACAAGCCAATAATTTGATTGGCAATGTATTCCTTGCAAAGTTGAAATTACTTGAACAAAATTTTATCAACATCCATAGCCATTGCTAATCAAAAATAGCACATATGTTCTTTCTTTTTCTCTTAGTGATTACAAAATCTTCTTGGAAGAGTATTCCAAGTGGATGAATTACAACCGAGATTAAACTTATACTTTATTTTGAAATAGCAAGATACTCTACAAATCTCAAACTTTTAAAACACAGAAAGAATTTTTTCAAAATTAGTTTCAAGTTTTTCAGTAAATTTTGATATGTAAGTAGAATATAAACATTAGTGTGCCTTTAGGCAAATGTATAATGTTTGTACACAATTTGTCCAGGGTTTAAATGACTTGAAATTTTGAGAAATGCTATTTACTGTTTTAAAAATATTAAAACAAAGGGCTATATTCATACTTTTTTCTAAAACTGCATTATTCATTGTGTGTTTTGTATTAATATCCCCAAATATGTTTATTGCTAAAACTTTTAGGTTGAAATGTAGAAGCACTAAGAAAGGTGACTTAGATTCATTTTTACTTTTAAAAATAAAATAATCATATTCATAAAGAAATATATCCATCAGAGAGACCCCATTTTTCTCACTTTTCAAACATTTTGTTTTTTAACTTTTTTTTAAATTGGAGGATAATTGCTTTACAATATTGCATTGGCCTCTGCCATACACCAATAAGAATCAGCCACCAGTATACCTATGTCCCCTCCCTCCTGAGCCCTGCTGCCATCTCTCACCCCATCCCACACCTCTAGATTGTCACAGACCACTGGGTTGAGCTCCTTGTTTCACATAGCAAATTCCCACTTGCTATCTATTTTACATATGGTAATATAAGTGTTTCCATGCTATTTTCTCAATTTATCCCACCCTCTCCTTCCCTTGACATGGAATCTAGAAAGATGGTACTGATGAGCCTATTTGCAGGGCAGTAATGTAGATGCAGACTTTCAATGTAGAGAACAGACTTGTCACTGTGTTTTATAATTACTGTTGCTGGCTAGTCACTAAGTCGTGACTGACTCTTTTTGCAACCCCATGAACTGTAACCCATCAGGCTCCTCTGTCCGTGGCGTTTCCCCAGTAGTACTGGATGTATGAGGAAATGGCACATCCATTCACTTTTGGTGTGAGTCAAACGGGGTGCAATCCCTTCAGAAGGGAATTTGGCAACAGCAATTACATTTCTATATGTACTATCCCATTGGCTCTGCAATTCTTCATCTAGAAATTCATCTATAGATAAAACTGTACAAATGAACAAAAGCTGTTCCTTGTAATAATATTGCCAGGATTATTAATAAGTTTCAGAAAAAAAGTCTAATTCTTGAGTCTTTGTTCTTAACAACTACTCAAATTGCCTATGATAGCTTCTTTCTGGGAATAATATGCAAGTTATAATCATGTCACAAGATGTCTTGCTTTAATTCCTTCATATATTAGTACCTTTACCATCAGTTCTGAAATTAGCTGACTTAAAAAAGAGAAAGTCTACCACATTATTTCTGCTGTTTTTGTTGTCTTAAGAAACATTTGGAACTAATTAATTCATCAAATTCAGTGCCTCAATATTTCATCTTTTCAATGTAAGGGTCACATAATATTACAGCATTTAATACTCTTATAAAATAAAAAAAAGAACACCTGTTGATATGAGGATGTTTTAAGCAAAATAAATAAACACAATTTACAGTTGGGAGTCTAAGTACAGTGGAAATAAGATTTCAGGACTTGACGGAATAAGAAGAGAGACAGGCAAAGTGAGATTCTTGACCTTGGCAAAGATTATCTTTTTTTTTTTTTCTAATTTCTCCCTTATTAAGTATTTGACCTGCTGTCACATTCAAATCAAAAAATATCATGAAGACACAACTATAATTTGATTATGCAATGAACTGAAATTTGGAGATAAATTATGCCTCACAACACAAAATGAAATCTGTTTAGATAATTCAGCTATCAGCAGCTATTTCATGGTGTTCTCTACTTATCCATTACTTCATTTAGTCTATTTTTAATCTAATTTCCCAAACCTTATTAACTATGGTGATTCAAAACTTGGGCAAAAATTATTAAATATATTAGAAACAATAAGTTCAGAAGGCCACATATCATTTTTCCTAAACAAATCATCCAACCATTGTGTGTGTGTGCGTGTGCTGTCATGTCCGCCTCTTTGTGACCATTAGCTGCTTTACAAATTTATTAGAATAAATATGATCATAAAAAGCATACATCAATATTCAAGGATAACAGGTATGAAACCATAAGTGAATCAATTTCATATGAAGTTCAAATGTAAGTGGGCTGAAAAAAAATCTGTTTTTAAAAAATAATACCAGAAAAAGGAAAATATGAATATATGAAATAATCTGGTGGAGCTTGAAACCTTATTAGCAAAGCTTTTTTTTTCTTGGGGATATATAATATTTATGTTTATCATACTTATTTTGATGAAATATTGAAAATCAGTTACTAGGTCTTTGGGGCTGTCACTCCCCTCATCCCTAGAGCTAAGGGTTGGAAGCTGGCAGCTTGTTCAGAAATACAGCTACTATAATCTGCTAAGAAACAAGTCTGTCTGAAGGCAAATGCTTTAAGAGACCAAACTTCAGTTCTTCTTTAGATATTTCAGTTAGCAAACATTCTCTTATGTACACAGAGACAAACATGTCCCCCTTGTGTTTTCATTTTTACCATAAATATGCTTGTGATATAAAAGAAGAGACTGCACCGGACAAGCTGAACAAGCAAGGAAGAATGTATTCAATAAAGGAGGGGGGCAGTTGCAACGGGAGAGACACTGAAGGTAACTCAAGTGAAACAAAAAGCCGAAGGATTTTCAAAGGCTAGGATGTGCTAATGAAATAGTACTAAAGGATACTCCAGGGAGGCCCATCAATGGAAATAGGCCATCTGTGTTTATCAACTGGCCCTTCTTAAAATTAGGCTTCCATCCTCCCCCAAAGACTGGGTGATAGAGACTCTTTCTCATCCCATGATTGTATTTCAAAAGACTGACTCTCAGGGCTTAAGAGGACATTTCTGGAATATGGAACATTTACATCCTAAACTGACAGAGAAAACATTTACAATTGCATGTTTTCCAAAATAAATGCTCTAAGGAAAGGAAGGTCGGGGGTCTATAGCAAGGAAGAAACTTGTCTAAACTTCAGTAAAAACTGAGGAGAGCATTATGGCCATTTTGATTGCACAAAATAGAAAGAATTAAAAATATTCATTCAGCTAACTTATTAGCAAAGATCCTTGTTAACATTTTGATGTTTGCCCTTTCAAGTTTCAATCACCATTTATTCATAAATAAATGATGAGGTTTTATAGTCCTTTCCAACCAATTTATAAGAGTCATAAAACAAGTAAAATAAGATGAAAATCTGCCTATAATGACTACAACAAAACAAGAACAGCATCTGCCCACGTAAATTATGAGATTTTCACATGTCAGGCATTACGCTAAGCCCTTTACTTAAATAATATGATTTAATTTCCCGTGAAGCCCTGTAGCTACTATTTGTACCCACAACTTACTTTTTTCTGATGAGAAAATTGAGGCTGAGAGATGCTGAGTAACTTGCCCAGAAGTATACAACTAAAAATCAGTTTTACAGAATTTACTTGAAGTCCATGCTGCTTGACTCCATCTGGCTGGTAACCTCTACACTCTATTTTCTCTTATAGATTCTTTAGGTACTTTGTTACCCAGCATCACTTTCCCTTAGCATCATGCCATTGCCATCCTCACAGGGACAAGATTTTTAAATTACATTTCATGTTATATTTTCCATTTCACTTAAATTGTAGTTTTAAAAACATGCATTTGTGAAAGCTTTGAAATGTTCACTTGGGATTTAACATCTGAAACTTAGAATGTCTCTGGGCCAACAACCTAAGAACATCTGCCTTTTCCTTGGTTAACAAGTGAACCCTTTGGAATACAATTCTACTTCACAAAAATTATTATTTACTAAGGTTCCCATTCAGGAAATAGCTTTGCTTTTTCCAAATGCATGTGAATTACTAATATGAAAAGCCAATTATGCTCCTTATTATACTTCAGTCAAATTTAGTAATTCCCAGCACAGGTTTATCCAAATCCAGGGGCTTAGAGAAAATCTAAAGGATTTTTATAAAATGCTACCAAAGTTCTCAAAGAAAATCAATTTAAATTCTCTTGTTAAATGTCTGATTCAGTACTCTGAGCAGCACAGTATTAAATTCAAGATTATAAATGGTAAAAACAATCGACTTCCCTGGTGGCTCAGACAGTTAAGAATATGCCTGCAATGCAGGAGACCCAGGTTTGATACCTTGGTTGGGAAGGTCCTTTGAGGAAGGAAATGGCTACCCACTCCAGTATTCTTGCCTGGAGAATTCCACGGACAGAGGAGCCTGGCGGGCCACAGTCTATGGGATTATAGAATCTGACATGACTGAGCAACTAGCACTTTCACTTTCAAAACAATTAAGGGTTATCCAGATTGTTAATACTGTTCTGTGTGAGGCACTGAGCTAGGAGTTGTGCATAAGAGAAGTCGACAAAGATGTCAACTGGCTACTAGCACACAAAAGGAAAGAAGATATGGATGTAGTTGCCAACAAGGATGACTTTCTTGTTAGTAACAGAAACTTGCTCAAAGTAGAGATGATTTCATGGAAGGGCATAGGATACTGCAATTTAAAGATCTGGAAGGAAGTGTGGTTAGGCTTCAGAAAGTACTGACAGTAGAAAAAAGAAAGTTTTGAATTTAGATGATTTTATCTGTCAATAGATTAGATGATTTCCATTTCTCCTTCTTTGGGCACTCAAATGCCATTGTAGTATATCTTTCCATCATGCTTTTGTCTCTTTTGGAATGTATTAGACTCCAACATGTCCACTCCAGGCTCTGGCTTTACTGGGCTCAAAGTGACAGATTCTCTAACTTTAATTTCTATGTCAAGAAGGGAAAGAAATATACCACACAAAACAAGGGCCAGGGTTCTAGCCAAGTCCCAGTTACCTGTAACAGAGGAGTGAGAGCTGTGGCTTACTCTCGTTTAGCAGAAGCTGCGAGTACAAGCAATTGGAAAAAGGAAACAAGTCTTCTAAAAACTGGCTGTAGATCAGAGGAAAAAATGTTTAGCACATGAAATTATTCAGTGGTATATACAAAACTTAATGTTCATCAGAGTAAGATAAATATGCAAGAGATGAGGATAAAATTGTTATGATAGTGAAAATGTAGGAGGTTATTTTTGGTCACATGTATATGAGTGCGTGTGTGTGTATTTGTGCGGATGTATATAAAGAATTGTAATATATAACATTCCATTTAAGTTGATAATTCAAGCCAATATCATGAGATTTTTGTAATATAACATTTAAGGCTTCTCTGGTAGCTCAGGGGTAAAGAATCCACCTGCGATGCAGGAGATGTAGGGGATGCTGGTTCGATCCCTGGGTCACGAAGATTCTCTGGAGAAGGGCAAGGCAATCCACTCCAGCATTTTTGCCTGGAGAGTCCCATGGGCAGAGGAGCCTGGTGGGTTACAGTCCATGGTATTGCAAAGAGTTGGACACAACTGAGCAACTAACACTTTCATAGCATTTAAAGTGAGTCTTAATAAAGCTATCAATACTGATCATTAAACGCTTATTTTTATGTCACTCTCATGAAACCTGTTATTACAATATGCCACTTAATTTTTAAAGCAAGATTATAAGATAGATACTGTTATTTTCCCCATCTTAGAGAAAGGGAAATTGGCCCTTAGGAGAAGGTACGAATGTGGCTCAGCAGGTTCGATCTGCCCGCAACACAGGAGACGTAGGAGATGCGGGTTCAGTACCTGAGTTGGGAAGATTTCTTGGAGGAATAAATGGCAACCCACGCCAACGTTCTTCCCTGAAAAACCCCACGGACAGAAGAGCCTGGTGGGCTAGGCCATGGTGGTTGTAGAGAGTCAGACACAACTGAGCACAAGTATTATTTGGAGGCCACATATCTAATAAGTTAGAGGGGCAGATTCTAACCCATGTTTCTTCACTAATTCTCTTACTCACTATGCATTATCATCATTCCAGTCCCTGATGATGGTAGAATTTTATTAGAGAGATAGGATCCTAACATTTCTTACTGAAGTCTACAGAACAAAGTGAGAGGATAGCAAAATTCTGGAGTACTTGGAACACCAAGCAGTTATTTTTTTGCTGAAACATGGAATGTGTAAGTAATACCAAGCGTAAAAGATAAATTTGGTCCTAAACATTGTGGGTCATGAAAACCATGTTTAGCAGGAGAGAACATTAATAGAATTTGTTACTGAGGGAAATTAATGTGATGATAGTGAGTTAGGTTTACAGTTTGGGTTGGAAGGTAGAATAACATGTCATATCGATTTGGCAAGGAGAGCAATGCATTGTCCTGACAAGACCATCTACTGCAGCCCGCTTTATTAGATAATATAAATAACGAGCATCTTGTAGTCATACATGAATGCACTTGGACTGCCAAGAGATCAGCTAAAGTCTAACAAGGTGGAAAGTTGTCAAAATAAGTGAGCGTGTAAGCTTCAGGCATCTATTACAGTTTCTTGTCTATCAGCTGTTATTTCAGGAAAAAAAAAAGGAAAAACTTGAAAAATACTAGTCTTTAAATTCTCTACCTAAATGCAAGACAATTTTCTTCAACTCCTTATCCATTAGCACGTCTGTTTGACTCTACTTCTAAATTATAGCTTATATTAATAGCTTTTTTGATCCAATACTTCCACTCTAACCCAAGCTATCATCATATCCTTTCAAACATCATAGAAACTTTCTAGCTGGGCTCTCACCTGCCAATTTCATTCTCCCTCACATTTACCCACTATTCGTAAAGCAAACAGAGAAATCATTTAAAATATCTTTAGACTAAGACTCTTTTCTGATTAAAACTTATCAGTGATTTAGAAATGATCATCAACTAAAATCCAAATCCTTTGAATAGTCTGTGACTCTATACATGATTTAAACACTTTATCCCTCTCCAGCTTTATATTTTATCATTTTCCCTATCCTGGTTATTCCATTCTATTGCTCTTCAGCTCAGCTGGCTTCTTTCTATTGCTTTAGCGCTCCATAATCTTTTTGAACTCAGGAATCATGCCCTTTCTGGAATATCTTCTTTTTTTCCTTGAAGTGAAGTGAAGTGAAGTGAAGTTGCTCAGTCATGTCTGACTCTTTGTGACCCCGTGGACTGTAGCCCACCAGGCTCCTCCATCCATGGGATTCTCCAGGCAAGGATACTGGAGTGGGTTGCCATTTCCTTCTCCAGAGATGCTAATATATTCTCATCTTCAGAATGCAAGATCCCACAGTCAGAGATGTATACATGACCAATTAAAAATAATCATCACCTCCTTCCCCTACTCACTAGTACATCAAGGAAGAATAATTAACTAGTAAAGGGCAAAAACACTCTGGAGTTTTCCAGATCAAAAAAAG
This sequence comes from Capra hircus, assembly GCF_001704415.2. Taxonomy (NCBI): domain Eukaryota; kingdom Metazoa; phylum Chordata; class Mammalia; order Artiodactyla; family Bovidae; genus Capra; species Capra hircus. Next base: position 46,804,895 of record NC_030811.1, read on the forward strand.
AACATGTACAAAGTTCCATACACAGAAGCGTACCTATAAGGCTACAGAATACAGTTGCAAGCAGATTAGGGGTAAAAAGTAGGCAAAGGTAAGAGAGGAGACAGGAGACGTAAGATGGGATCTGCAGAGTTTTTTAGGTCAACATAAGCAGGTTAAGCATTATTTTGAACTATAGAGAGGTACTTGGGAAGGAAGGTAATGAATGCTCTAAGCAGAGAAGTGGGATATAGATATAATGGCATTTTAGAAAGATGAGTTTGGCTGCTGGGGGTGGGGGTGGGGGTGGGGTGGGGAATGGGGCATAAAATGGGAGCCAAAAAAACTAACCAAGCAGGAGATGATGGGTCCTGACCTAAGATGAGAAGCAGTGTGATGAGGGGTTAGCAGAGGTGGGATACTTAGACAGCAGAACTAATTGTTGCGATATTACTCATCAATTAAAGATCTATTTGTACTCTTGACACTACTATTTTCAAAACAAATAATTTGTTTCAGTAAGATATTTTCCTTTGGCTAAGGCCTTTAGTGGTCTAATTAAACAAGAAACTTTGCTCTGATCATGAGAAAGAGATGTTGTAAATAGACACATGTATTTTATTTTTAATGATATCTCTCTTCTTTAAAAATGCATTTAGTTGTCATACATGATAAAACTTAAGGCAGAGTCAAATATCATAATCCCAGAAAGAAGAAAGAAACAACTACTCCCATTTATAAAGTTCAATTTCAAGAGTGACGTCACCAAGATGGAGACATGGGAGACTTCAGCCTCTATTTCCCTTCCTCCCTTACAAAGTTTAGCATTATTATATTATACACTTGAAAGCTGCTATGAGTAGAGCTTTCATGTTCCCACCATAACAACAAAAAATAAATACATGAAGTGAAGGATGTAACTAACCTTATTGTGGTCAACACTGTGCAACATATATGGATATGGAGTTTACATTGTTCACTTTAAGATTATTTCATGTTATATGCCAGTTATATGTCAATAAAGCTGGGAAAAACATCAATGAAGTTCCAACTTCAAAATAACAACATTAAGAAAAAAATTATTTTCAATTGCAAAGGAAATTTGTGAGTGGCAAAATAACATATTCCAGATAACTGTATATAGGCTGTCTAACTTGATAATCAAACATAGAATAACACAGAATTCCTACAATAATGCATGAATAGTTGGTTGAATAGGCTATCTTCCCTGAATACTAAGTCCCTCGGTTAAACTTATGAAAAAGTTGAAAAGAAGACAGCTCTTAAGATCTTAGAGAAGAGCTTGGCAATCTGTATAACTGTATAATTGACAGATCGTAAGCTTCAGAAGGGCTTCCCTGGTGGCTCAGACGGTAAAGCGTCTGCCTGCAGTGCGGGAGACCAGGGTTCGATACCTTGGTCCAGGAGATCCCCTGAAGAAGGAAATGGCAATCCACTCCAGCACTATTGCCTGGAAAATCCCATGGATGGAGGAGCCTGATAGGCTACAGTCCATGGGGGGGTCGCAAAGAGTCGGACACGACTGAGCGACTGACGTCGCTCACTCACTCAAGCTTCAGAAAACAGAGGTGGAAAGAAGGGCTGAATGTTTATTAAGGAGTTCTAGAAATCTGACTAGTAACCTTATCAAGGTACAGGGGTGTTATCTGTGAAAATGGGCACTGGTTACAAAAGTAATTGTTATGGAATTATTCCAACTCTAAAAAAACTGTTTTGTTTTTTTTTTTAATCATCGATTAGTTTTACCTATTCTAGAACTGGCAACTCTCATACATGTTTGGTAGGAATACAATATGAAACAACCACTTCAGAAACAGTTTAGGCAAGTTTTTATAAAAGTAAAACAGTATTTATCCTGTGATATAGCAATTCATTCCTAAGTATTTACTCAAAATACTTTGAAATAGACATCAGTTCAGTTCAGTTCAGTTCAGTCACTCAGTTGTGTCCGACTCTTTGCAACCCCATGAATCGCAGCATGCCAGGCCTCCCTGTCCATCACCAACTCCCAGAGTTCACTCAGACTCACGTCCATCGAGTCCATGACGCCATCCAGCCATCTCATCCTCTGTCTTCCCCTTCCCCTCCTGCCCCCAATCCCTCCCAGCATCAAAGTCTTTTCCAATGAGTCAACTCTTCACATGAGGTGGCCAGAGTACTGGAGTTTCAGCTTTAGCATCATTCCTTCCAAAGAAATCCCAGGGCTGATCTCCTTCAGAATGGACTGGTTGGATCTCCTTGCAGTCCAAGGGACTCTCAAGAGTCTTCTCCAACACCACAGTTCAAACGCATCAATTCTTTGGCACTCAGCCTTCTTCACAGTCCAACTCTCCCATCCATACATGACCACTGGAAAAACCATAGCCTTGACTAGACGGACCTTTGTTGGCAAAGTAATGTCTCTGCTTTTGAATATGCTATCTAGGTTGGTCATAATTTTTCTTTCAAGGAATTAGTGTCTTTTAATTTCATGCCTGCAGTCACCATCTGCAGTGATTTTGGAGCCCCCCAAAATAAAGTCTGACACTCTTTCCACTGTTTCCCCATCTATTTCCCATGAAGTGATGGGACCAGATGCCATGATCTTCGTTTTCTGAATCTTGAGCTTTAAGCCCACTTTTTCACTCTCCTCTTTCACTTTCATCAAGAGGCTTTTTAGTTCCTCTTCACTTTCTGCCATAAGGGTGGTGTCATCTGCATATCTGAGGTTATTGATATTTCTCCCAGCAATCTTGATTCCAGCTTGTGTTTCTTCTAGTCCAGCGTTTCTCATGATGTACTCTGCATATACGTTAAATAAGCAGGGTGAATAATATACAGCCTTGACGTACTGGTTTTCCTATTTGGAACCAGTCTGTTGTTCCATGTCCAGTTCTAACTGTTGCTTCCTGACCTGCATACAGACTTCTCAAGAGGCAGGTCATACACAAAATTAAATTAAAAAGAACTTGCACAAAATATTTAAAGTCAGTTTATCATAGCATCCAAATAAGTAACAATTTCCCACCAATTCAAACTGATAAACATAAAATATTTACAAATAATAAAATAGTAACACACAGTATGAACAATTGCTCTCTGCAAAGATATGAGCCCATTACAAAGTCATTATGCTGAGCTCAAGAAGCCGAACACAAGATATAAAAAACTACGTTTGCACCTATAAGGAGAACTGAGATGATGGGGATATCCTATGTATTGATAGTAGTGCTGATCACAGGCATTCATCAAAATTAAAGATATGCAGTCTACTATACAAAAATTTTACCTCCCCATCCAAGAAAAGAACTATACACAAAAAGAGCACAGATTAGCAGTATTTCAAATTAGAGGGGACCAGAAAAGATGCAGGTAACTGTGATCTCTGATCCCTGTTTGGATTCTAGTCCCAGGAAAAAACAGTTCTAAAGGATATTATTAATACAATTGATGAAATTTGAATATGGGCATTAGAAAACAGTGCTATCTCAATCTTTAATTTTCTGTATTGGTAACTGTTTTATGTTTATGTCAGATGCTCAAAATTCTCCAAGCCAGGCTTCAACAACATGTGAACCGTGAACTTGCAGATGTTCAAGCTGGTTTTAGAAAAAGCAGAGGAACCAGAGACCAAATTGCCAACATCCGCTGGATCATCAAAAAATCAAGAGAGTTCCAGAAAAATATCTACTTCTTTTCTATTGACTATGTCAAAGCCTTTGACTATGTGGACAACAACAAACTCTGGAAAATCCTCAAAGAGATGGGAATATCAGACCACCTGACCTGCTTCTTGAGAAATCTGTATGCAGGTCAGGAAACAACAGTTAGAACTGGACATGGAACACACTGTTTCCAAATAGGAAAAGGAGTACATCAAGGCTGTATACTCTCCTCCCGCTTATTTAACTTATATGCAGAGTACATCATGAGAAACACAGGGCTGGAAGAAGCACAGGCTGAAATCAAGGTTCCTGGGAAAATCATCAATAACCTCAGATATGCAGATGATCCCACCCTTATGGCAGAGAGTGAAGAAGAACTAAAAAGCCTCTTGATGAAAGTGAAAGAGGAGAGTGAAAAAGTTGGCTTAAAGCTCGACATTCAGAAAACTAAGATCATGGCATCTGGTCCCATCACTTCATGGCAAACAGATGCGGAAACAATGGAAACAGTGACAGACTATTTTTTGGGGCTCCAAAATCACCGCAGATGGTAATTGCAGCCATGAAATTAAAAGACACTTGCTCCTTGGAAGGAAAGTTATGACCAGCTTAGATAGCATATTAAAAAACATAGACATTACTTTACCAACAAAGGTCTGTCTAGTTGAGGTTATGGTTTTTCCAGTAGTCATGTATGGATATAAGAGTTGGACTATAAAGAATGCTGAGCACCAAAGAACTGATGCTTTAGAACTGTGGTGTTGGAGAAGACTCTTGAGAGTCCCTTGGACTGCAAGGAGATCCAACCAGTCTATCCTAAAGGAGATCAGTCCTAAATGTTCATTGGAAGGGCTGATGTTGAAGCTGAAACTCCAATGCTTTGGCCATCTGATGTGAAGAACTGACTCATTTGAAAAGACCCTGATGCTGGGAGGGATGGGTGCAGGAGGAGAAGGGGAGGACAGAGGATGAGATGGTTGGATGGCATTACCGACTTAATGGACATGAGTTTGGGTAAACTCGGGGAGTTGGTGATGGACAGGGAGGCCCAGTGCACTGCAGTCCACTGGGTCGCAAAGAGTCAGACATGACTGAGTGACTGAACTGAACTGAACTAAAGACAATGTTCCTACTCTTCAATAATTCACACTCGACTTATAGGGACATGAGGTCTCCAACTTACTCTTAAATGGTTAGAGGAAAAAATACAATTGCATTTCTAGAGAAAGAAAACAAACAAACAAAATAATAGAAATACAAACAACTGGTGAACTGGATATATCATAGTTCTTTGTACTATTCTTATAAATATATATAATTCTTATATATACATATATAAACATATATTATCTTTAAAACATAAATTTAAAATTCTATAAAAATAAAAAGTACCCATACACAACACCAAAGAAAAGTGACAAATGTGAAATTGAAATGTCAGTGTTCTAAGGGATATATATTGTACACCAGAGTTAATTTGGGCACAACTCCTTTCAGACACTATTTCACAATTTATATATCACAGACAGAACAGAATATCAGACAAGCTTCTTTGAACTGTGCTTAAACTTATGATTATTTTTCTGGAAGTGGTATATACTGAAATGGACAATTTATTTTTGGAAAGTAGCTTTCAAAGGTGATGATTATAACTTAGTAGTTTAAGAGTAAGTGATTCTTTTCTATTTAAATAACAAGACCAGTTGCCTCCAGGGATGACCAGCCATCCCTAAAGAGAAAGCATTTCATCAATACAAAGAAATGCATCTATTTCTAGTTTTATTACTTCAGGTTAGCATGTGTGCAATTAATTGAACTTAGTATAAGGTCATTAAAAAGGAAATATAGAGAAAGGGAATTAAAACATAGCCCTAGCATACATTATTTGAAATAGTGACTGTGTCAGCCACAACACTTTTTACCTATACCAGTTAAGATGGTATTGAAAGATTTAGATTTCATGAGAATGTTAACACCTTACTATGTTAACTGTATACCACTTGAATCAGTCCAATTACATGCTCACAGTTATTTAGCTAATATAGAGCAATAAAAACTACAAGTAGTCATACTGACTCAAGTAATTTTCCAACATAATGAGTACACAACAAATCAATATTAAAATACTTTCATTGGAATCTCAGGCTCCCGCATTTAAGGCAGGAGATAGGATAGACGGGCCAGCAGCTCATTAGGGAGAAAGTTGTATGGGTCTAAAAAGTTGAAAAGAGTTTTGTACACCTAAATATTCCCTAGCTAAAGACACCATAAGTGAGTATATCTTAAAATATACCTTCTTTTTTAGCCCTTGATTATCACTCATCATAAAACCTCATAATACAAAAAATTTGATGAAAATAAGAAGGTCAGGGAAAAATGATGCAAATCTAGTCAAATGAGGATGATAATAATAGATCCAGAGTTTTATCTTATCTTGAATAGTCCAATTTTAAACATTTAATAATTTCATGGAGTCTGCCATACTCTAAAAAAGCCAATTTTTTATTATCAGTTCAGTTCTGTTGTTCAGTCTTGTCCAACTCTTTGCGACCCCATAGACTGCAGCACACCAGGCCTCCCTATCCAGTACCAGCTCCTGGAGTTTGCTCAAACTCATGTCCATTGAGTTGGTGATGCTATCCAACCATCTGATTCTCTGTCCTTCCCCTCTCCTCCCACCTTCAATCTTTCCCAGCACCAGGGTCTTTTCAAATGAGTCAATTCTTTGCATCAGGTGGCCAAAGTCTTGGAGTGTCAGCTTCAGCATCAGTCCTTCCAATGAATATTCAGGACCGATCTCCTTTACCATGGACTGGTTGTTTCTCTTTGCAGTCCAAGGGGCTCTCAAGAGTCTTCTCCAACACTCCAATTCAAAAGCATCAATTCTTTAGTGCTCAGCTTTCTTTATAGACCAATTCTCGTATCCATACATGACTACTGGAAAAACCATAGCCTTGACTAGACGGACCTTTGTTGGCAAAGTAATGTCTCTGCTTTTTAAAATGCTGTCTAGGTTAGTCATAGCTTTTCTTCCAAGGAGCAAGCGTCTTTTAATTTCATGGCTGCAGTCACCATCTGCAGTGGTTTTGGAACCCCCCAAAATAAAGTCTACCCCCATCTGTTTGTTTCCCCATCTATTTGATGGGACCAAATGCCATGAGCTTAGTTTCCTGAATGTTGTGCTTTAAGCCAACTTTTTCACTCTCCTCTTTCACTATCATCAAGAAGCTCTTTAGTTCTTCTTCATCTCCTGCCATAAGGGTGGTGTCATCTGCATATCTGAGGTTATTGACATTTCTCCCAGCAATCTTGATTCCAGCTTATGCTTCATACAGCCCAGCTTTTCTCATGATGTACACTGCATATAAGTTAAATAAGTAGGGTGATAATATACAGCCTGAAGTACTCCTTTTCCTATTTGGAACCAGTCTGTTGTTCCATGTCCAGGTCTAACCATGTCCAGTTGCTTCCTGACAGGCATACAGATTTCTCAAGAGTCAAGTCAGGTGGTCTGGTATTCCCATCTCTTTCAGAATTTTCCAGAGTTCATTGTGGTCCACATAATCAAAGACTTTGGCATAGTCAATAAAGCAGAAGTAGATGATTTTCTGGAAATTCCTTGCTGTTTTTGGTGATGCAACAGATGTTGGCAATTTGATCTCTGATTCCTCTGCCTTTTGTTAATCCAGCTTGAACCATGGAATTTCATATTTCATATACTGTTGAAGCCTGGCTTGGAGAATTTTGAACATTACTAGCATGTGAGATGAGTGCAATTGTGCGGTAGTTTGAGCATCATTGGCATTGCCTTTCTTTGGAATTGTAATGAAAGCTGACCTTTTCTAGTCCTGTGGCTACTGCTGTGTTTTCCAAATCTGCTGGCACATTGAGTGCAGCACTTTCACAGCATCATCTTTTAGGATTTGAAACAGCTCAACTGGAATTCCATTACCTCCATTAGCTTTGCTCATAGTGATGCTTCCTAAGGCCCACTTGACTTTGCATTCCAGAATATCTGGCTCTAGGATGGTGATTACACCATCTAGATTACTTGGGTCATGAAGTTCTTTTTTGTACAGTTCTTCTGTGTATTTTTGCCACCTCTTCTTAATGACTCCTGTTTCTTTTAGGTCCATACCATTTCTATCCTTTATTGTGCCCATCTTTGCATGAAATGCTCCCTTGGTATTTCTAATTTTCTTGAAGAGATCTCTAGACTTTCCCATTCTATTGTTTTCCTCTATTTCTTTGCACTGATCACTGAGGAAGGCTTTCTTATCTTGCCTTGCTATTCTTTGGAAACCTGCATTCAAATGGGTATATCTTTCCTTTTCTCCTTTGCCTTTCACTTCTCTGTTATTCACAGCTATTTGTAAGGGCTCCTCAGTAAGCCATTTTGCATTTTTGCATTTCCTTTTCTTGGGGATGGTCTTGATTCCTGCCTCCTGTACAATGTCACGAACCTCTGTCCATAGTTCTTCAGGCACTCTATCAGATCTAATCCCTTGAATCTATTTGTCACTTTCACTATATAATCATAAGGGGTTTGATTTAGGTTATACCTGAATGGTCTAGTGATTTTCCCTACTTTCTTCAAGTTAAATCTGAATTTGGCAATAAGGAGTTCATGATCTGAGCCACAGTCAGCTCCTGGTCTTGTTTTTGCTAACTGTATAGAGCTTCTCCATCTTTGGCTGCAAAGAATATAATCAATCTGATTTCGGTGTTGGCCATCTGGTGATGTCCATGTGTAGAGTCTTCTCTTGTGTTGTTGGAAGTGGGTGTTTGCTATGACCAGTGCATTTTCTTGGCAAAACTGTTAGCCTTTGCCCTGCTTCATTCTGTACTCCAAGGCCAAATTTGCCTGTTACTCCAGGTATTTCTTCACTCCCTACTTTTGCATTCCAGTCCCCTATAATGAAAAGTACATCTTTTTTTTGGTGTTAGTTCTAGAAGTTCTTGTAGGTCTTCATAGAACCATTCAATTTCAGCTTCTTCAGCATTACTGGTCAGGCATAGACTTGGTTTACTGTGATATTGAATGGTTTGCCTTGGAAATGAATAGACATCATTATAATCAAATAATATATTTGAACTTGAGATGATTCAAATTTGCATATTTAACATAATCTGTATTTTCCATCCTGACCCAAATCCAATGAAATGAGACAACACAACTTTATGATACAAAATTAAACACTGGAAAACAATAAAACAAAAATGAGACTGATTATTTTGACCATTTCAGAAAGATAATAAATTAAGGGAAATCATTCAGTAGGCAATTGGAACACAAAACATTTGCAGAAAAATACAGCCTTCAAGGTGAGAAAGTTTCCAGGTAACATGCAAAGTCAGAGTCAATAAGAGAGCTTCACAGCAATCCAAAGAGTGAATCACTGAAGAATCGCATTTTGAGTAAATATGCTGCCCAGCACCTTGTATTGAACAGTGGACCACAGTGGTATTTACTCCTATTTTAGGATGGGATACAGACATTGAGAGCAGAGAGCTATAAAAACGAGCCCAGACAGTTGCTGGCTTTTAGGAGAAGCAAGAAGCCCTCACCTTCAAAATAAAACTTATCAGAAACCTCACATAATGACACAGCCTGATCTCCTACATTACTATCAGAGATAGAATAAGATCCGTTGAACTACCATCCAAAGACCAGGCAGCAGCAACTTGCAAACACAAAAATTACTCCCTGCCAAGAATCATCATAACTGAGAAGAGTGCCATGAAAATCTTTGCACTGAACTTGAAAAACTGCAATTATCATTATCAATATTCATTACTAGGCAACAATGGAGCAGTATCATTAATGGTCTGAGGGAAAATGATTTTGAATCTTAAATTTTATACTTTATTAAATCAGCATTCATATTTGAGTGTAAAATACAAATATTTTTGAAGATATTGGAATTAAAATATAAAATAGACTTGCTTCTGCTTAAAATGTAGAAATCTGACAATGTCATTATTCTCAACAACCAGGAGAAAAGGGATAGAAAATTTCAGTGAAATAAGTTCCCTTTAATTTCATGCTCCAATTCGTTTTGTTAGCTGTATTGGTTATTATATTAGTCTCCTATGGCTGATGTAATAAACTTCCACAAACTTGGTGGCTTGAAAACAAGAGAAATGTACTCTCTCCCCCTTCTAGCAGCCGGAAGTCTATAATCAGTTTCACTGGGCTGAAATCAATGTGCTGAGAGGCCCAAGCATTCTCCACTGGGCCTTGGGGAGAATGTGTTCCTTTTTATGTCCAGCTTCTGGTAGCCACCAATCTTCCTGGATTGTGGCTGCATCACTCCAGCCTCTGCCTCCGTGATGAGAGTGATGACACAGGAGAGGAAGCTTTTCTCTGTGAGGTCAAATTTCTCTCTATCTCTCCTTATAAGGATCCATATGATTGCATTTTCGGTGCCAAAGAATTGATGCTTTTGAACTGTGGTGCTGGAGAAGATTCTTGAGAGTCCCATGGACTGCAAGGAGATCCAACCATTTAATCCCAAAGGAAATCAGTCCTGAATAATTGGAAGGACTGATGTTGAAACTGAAACTCCAATACTTTGGCCACCTGATGCAAAGAACCAACTCATTGGAAAAGACCCTGACGCTGGGACAGATTGACGGTGGGAGGAGAAGGGGAGGACAGAGGATGAGATGGTTGGATGGTATCACTGACTCAATGGACATGAGTTTGAGTAGGCTCCGGGTGTTTGTGAGGGACAGGGAAGCTTAGCATGCTGCAGTCCATGGGGTCACAAAGAATTGGACACGACTTAGCAACTGAACTGAAGTGATGACAGCATTTGCTCTCTACGTGCTGCAGTGGTAAAGAATCTGCCTACCAATGCAGGAGATATGAGATGCAAATTCAGTCCCTGGGTTGGGAAGATCCTCTGGGGTAGGAGATGGCAACCTGCTCTAGCATTCTTTCCTAGAAAATTCCATGGACAGAGGAGCCTGTGGGTTAAAGTCCATGGAGTTGCAAAGAGTTGTACATGACTGAGCATGCACAGAAACACACACATACACACACACACAGAGAGAGGATAAAGTCCCCATGTCAAGACACTTAATTTAATCACAACTGCAATGGTCCGTTAAGAATAAAAGATACCAAACATAGACTGCAGGGATTAGAATCTGATATTTTGGGGGACAATTATTCAGCTGACTACACTTGTCATTTGATTTCTTCATTGTTTTGGCATTTTACTCTGAGGATCACTCTGAGTGGAAAGTCTTTATTTTTATTTCTGTTGGTTCCTTTATTTTTTCCTACTCTTTCTTTTATCATTTTTTTAAGTTACCTATCCCAGGGTTCTCACGTTAATCAGGTTTCCTTGTTGTAACTGGACTTTGCGCCCCTTTATGTTATGTCTAATATCCCTGGGACTCTATGGCTCCTACTTTCCCTGATTGGCAACTTGTTAAAAGCAGTACACGGTTGGTGGTTTGCCACTGTTGAAGTTATATGTTGTATCTCCTTTCTTTCCAGCATGGGGAAGTCTAATTTAAGACTACATTTCCAGCAGAGTTTTAGACTCTGTCTGAGCACTTTACATTTATTTCTCTTTACTTGGCAATTTTGGGGATATGTTTTTTTTGCTTTAGGATCCAGAATCTACCAGGACTCTGTTATGCTTTGTGTTTCTGATCTATGTGTAATCTGTTGAGATATTTATTTCATTTGGAGCCCAGTTACATCATTTGTTGTTGTTGTCTGTGTTCATACTGTACTTGGCTCTGCCGTGTGTTTGAAGCAGAGAACTGTGTCATAACCTAGACTTGTCACATCATCTGGACCAGAAATTCTAGCTCTTTCTATTAACTTGTGCTCTTCACCAGTATTAACTTAAAAAAAAAAAAAAACTAATGTAATGAATTATCACAAATTATCCTGCTTGAAATACATTTATGCTAGTGCAAGATCTATTTCCTTAGATGATCCACTGGAATTTAGCATTAGTTATAGGCTCTTAAAATGTTATCTTAATATTTGAGAGAATTCTGGTAGAAATCCAGTCCTCCAGAAGTTTCTAAGACTCCCGCATAAGATAATGTAGAGCTCTTGTTTTTTTCTCCCCTGGGAGCCAAATAAAGATTCAGTTCAGTTCAATCACTCAGTCGTGTCTGACTCTCTGTGACCCCATGAATCGCAGCACGCCAGGCCTCCCTGTCCATTACCATCTCCCAGAGTTCACTCAGACTCATGTCCATCGAGTTCGTGATGCCATCCAACCATTTCATCCTCTGTCGTCCCTTTCTCCTCCTGCCCTCAATCCCTCCCATCATCAGAGTCTTTTCCAAAGAGTCAACTCTTCGCATGAGGTGGCCAAAGTACTAGAGTTTCAGCTTTAGCATCATTCCTTCCAAAGAAATCCCAGGGCTAATATCCTTCAGAATGGACTGGTTGGATCTCCTTGAAGTCCAAGGGACTCTCAAGAGTCTTCTCCAACACCACAGTTCAAACGCATCAATTCTTTGGCACTCAGCCTTCTTCACAGTCCAACACTCACATCCATACATGACCACAGGAAAAAACCATAGCCTTGACTAGACAGACCTTAGTCGGCAAAGTAATGTCTCTGCTTTTGAATATACTATCTAGGTTGGTCACAACTTTTCTTCCAAGGAGTAAGTGTCTTTTAATTTCATGGCTGCAGTCACCATCTGCAGTGATTTTGGAGCCCCCCAAAATAAAGTCTGACACTGTTTCCACTGTTTCCCCATCTATTTCCCATGAAGTGATGGGACCAGATGCCATGATCTTCGTTTTCTGAATCTTGAGCTTTAAGCCCACTTTTTCACTCTCCTCTTTCACTTTCATCAAGAGGCTTTTTAGTTCCTCTTCACTTTCTGCCACAAGGGTGGTGTCATCTGCATATCTGAGGTTATTGACATTTCTCCCAGCAATCTTGATTCCAGCTTGTGTTTCTTCCAGTCCAGCGTTTCTCATGATGTACTCTACATATAGGTTAAATAAGCAGGGTGACAATATACAGCCTTGACGTATACCTTTTCCTATTTGGAACCAGTCTGTTGTTCCATGTCCAGTTCTAACTGTTGCTTCCTGACCTACTTACTAATTAATGTTTGCAGTCCAACTTAGAAAACAAATTTAATACCCGGCCAGCCTATCATCTATAGCAATTATAATAGTATGCAGACCTTAAAGAAGTATCCTTTAAAGAAAAAATATTCTATAATACAAACCCATGAGCACCAGGATATATGAGTAGATCCACCAGAAACAATTATGCTGCTAAAATCTCAGCATCAGTCATGAAGTTAAAGGTGCAGATGGTCATGATATTTTTGAAGTTTCATATAAAGCCTAATGATTGAATTCAGATTAGCTATTATATCACAGATATTAAAATATCAGCATCTTAAAAAATTCTTTTACATGTTGTTGATGGTGGATCTTTAGCATAAAATATGAATTATAGCACACAAACAACTAGTACTAAACTGAAAAATTCAACTAAATTTGACAGTCAAGCAAATTATCTTAAATTATTTGACTGTACATTTCTATTGCTCATGCAGGCAAATTCAGGATATACACACAACTCTCAAATAAAATATACACTAAAACTCACACAATAATTCAATAATTTTCAGGAAAAGGGAAAAAACTTTTTAACACATCTTCTATGATTTAGAGAATTCTATCTCTATTGCTCAACAGATTGATGTGCTAAAAAGACCCTGAGGGGTATTGCAACACCCATAGATTCATATTAAGTAAAAATACAAAAGAAAGTTTTAAAATGGTCAATTCTCCAAATATGTTAATACAAGCTAAGTTCAAAAATTATCTAAATATGGTCAAGTGTCTAGTTAAAGAGGTCTTATGATTATAATAAAAATCATTTCAAAGAGCCTCACACTCTTAAGTACTGAATTAAATTTTTATGATTTTAGTTTGACCATCACAATATATTTAAAATTTTACCCTTAAACATGCATAAAATAGCTTTTTAAATATATGTTTAGTTTATCTCAGAATTTTCAATCTATGTACTCTCAAAAAAAACATTTTTTTTTTAAATTTAAAAATAAGTATTTATTTTTGTAAATCTTCCCCATAAAAACACAGTAGAGCTTTTGGGAATAACATGCAGCTGATATATAATAGAGATGCAAATATCTAAAAACACTTTTTGAACCTGGTTACCTATGTAACTACGCTTTGGGCAATTTATACAAAGACAATAGGTCACTTTTAGAAAGTCTAATTGGTATAGGTAAACTTTCTAGATGCTGGGAAAACAGTATCACAATAGGAAATAATCTTTGTCCTTGTGGCACTCACTTTCTTGTAGGAGGAAGACAAAACAATAAATTCATAAGAAAAATGTACAGAATAACAGATGATGAAAACTCTAAAAATAACACAGTAGGAAATGAGGGATGTGAAATAGCAAATGGATGGGTTGCAAATGCAGTAGACAATCAGAAAAGGCCCTTTTGCAAAAGATGGAATTAAATCAAAGATCTGAAATAAATCGCTGAATTCACTTGTGGGGAACAAACATCCCAGCCAGATAAAGCTATAAGTGCTGGAGTACTGAGGACAGACTAGCTAGTGCTTAGAGAGCAGTGAAATAGAATAAATGAGTAAGAGGGGGTGAATCCTCGTCAGCTTTGGCTTCTACTTTGAGGCAGATGCAAGAGGTGAAGGTTTTGATACAATGATAAGAATGATTGGACTATTTTTCTGAGAGTACAATAAGTGAGGAATGGGCAAGAGCAAAAGCAGGTGGACTGGTTGAAACGCTATTACAGTTAGGCCAAGGTTAATAGCCAAGAAGGTGGTGAGTAGTTGCTACCTTTTGTAGTGACAACATGTTTTCCTGATTTTATATTCAATAAGAGAGAAAAAGAGAAGTCAAAGTTTTCAGCTTGAGTGACTAAAAGGCTGGAATTTCCACATATAGGGAAACAGTGCTTAGGTTGTTATAAAAATTGAGAAACAGTCTTTTAATCAGTTAACACATTTTCTAGAATCAAAAGAAAGAGCTGTTTTAGTTTTTAAACCTGAAGCTACACCAGCATCTGAAAATCGATTTAATAGTATTTGTTTTTCTCTGCTTCACAAACACTGTCAGAAGACATGAAGGCAGTATTAATGCAATGTTTGTCCAAAAACCAAGGAGTAGATAAACAGAATTGGAGCTGGCTTTTCCAATGTTCTGTCTGAGAGAGTTAATTAAATGCTTGTTTAGTTTTCTTGATCTTAAGGTGGGTGGTGTATATATTGTTCCTTAAAAAAAAAAAAAAAGAACATTTCACCTATACATCTGAGAGAGAGAAACAGAGAGGATGAAATAATTCTTTTCTTCTATGACTCTCAGAGAGTTGATGTGCTACAAATAAAGTTCAAATGATCATTTTAAGAAGTGACAGGAAAATAAAGGGATAGCCACAAAATGAAAGCAACTTCTTTTGCTCCTTTCCTGCTGCCCATTTTTGCTCCCCTCTAACCTTAAAACACCTAATTATATGAATGAGATCAGTAGGGAATTTAACCTGACTCCTGACTTATACTCTCCTGAATGCACATCATGACTTGCCTAACCTATTGATTCTTTTCCTGGGTTAAAAGAATAAAGAATTAAGTAAAGAATGAAACTGGATTTAGAAAATGCAGAGAAACCAGAGATTAAATTGCCAACATACAATGGATCATTGAAAAAGCAAGAGAGTTCTAGAGAAACACCTACTTCTGCTTTATTGATTACACCAAAGCATTTGTATGGATCACAACAAACTGTGGAAAATTCTTAAAGAGATGTGAATACCAGATCACCTGACCTGCCTCCTGAGAAATCTATGTGCAGGTCAAGAAGCAATAGTTAGAACTGGAAGTGGAATGACAGACTATTTCCAAATTGGGAAAGGAGTACATCAAAACTGCATATTGTCACCTAGGTTGTTTAACTTATATACAGAGTACATCATGGCAAATGCCAGGGTGAATGAAGCACAAGCTGGAATCAAGATTACTGGGACAAATAGCAATGACCACAGATATGCAGATGACACCGCACTTATGGCAGAAAGTGAAGAAGAACTAAAGAGCCTCTTGATGAAAGTGAAAGAGGAGAGTGGAAAAGTTGGCTTAAAACTCAACATTCAGCAAACTAAGATCATGGCATCCGGTCCAAACACTTCATGGCAAATAGATGGGGAAACAATGGAAACAGTGACAGACATTTTTTTTTTGGGGCGGGGGGGGCTCCAAAATCACTGCAGATGGTGACTGCAGCCATGAAATTAAAAGATACTTGATCCTTGGAAGAAAATCTATGACCAGCCTAGACAGCATATTGAAAGCAGAGACATTACTTTGCCAACAAATGTCCATCTAGTCAAGGCTATGTTTTTTTTTAGTAGTCATGTATGGATGTGAGAGTTGGACTATAAAGAAAGCTGAGTGCTAAGGAATTGATGCTTTTGAACTGTGATGTTGGAGAAGACTCTTGAGAGTCCCTTGGACTGCAAAGAAATCCAACCAGTCCATCCTGAAGGAAATCAGTCCTGAATATTCATTGGAAGGACTGATGCTGAAGCTGAAACTCCAATACTTTGGCTACCTGATGCAAAGTGACTCACTAGAAAAGACCCTGATGCAGAGAAAGATTGAAGGCAGGAGGAGAAGAGGATGACAGAGGATAAAGTGGGTGGATAGCATCACTGACTCGATAGATGTGAGTTTGAATAAGCTCTGGGAGTTAGTGATGGACAGGGAGGCCTGGCATGCTGCGGTCCATGGGGTTGCAAACAGTTGGACACAACTGAGAGGCTGACCTGAGTTCTCTGGTGCCAACAGCCCCCTTAGCAATTCGGCATGCCATAGATCATGCAGCAAGAGGACATCTAAAGAGAGAGTCAGACATTCTGCATGTAATGGAGAATGATCCAGGATCCAAACTCCTGCCTCAGTGATTTACAGCGATTCTTACACACTCTGTTCTCTTTAAAAACCATCATGGCTGAGCAAAATTTTTGGAGTTAGTCTCCTTGGGACATGAGTGCATTTACTGCTAAGATTACTGGTTTTCTGATTAAATCATTTTTCCTTTCTATGGACTCTTGCCTATCAATTATTGGCTTCTGAACAGTAAGCAACTAAACTCGAGTTCAGTAACAAAATCTCAGTAGTCATTTTATGGAATATATTAAAGGATAATACTCTGAGAAGGCATCTTTATTTTAAACCATGTCTTTGACTTTCATTAACTTGATTTAAAATTATTAAGAACATTTCTCCAATTAATTAAGCTGTAAATATGTGCACAGATTTTTTTTTTGGGGGGGCTCCTGTTTTACTTGTATAAGGGACAAGTTTATCACATTAGGTATTACAACATCACCTGATTAAAATATGTATTAGTTAATAAATTATAACCCATTTTGAAAAAAAAACCTTATACTTTTTTATCCCAACTTAGAAAATATGAAAATGAAGATAAGTAAGTACTATATAATTCATTTATTCATACACCAATACATATTTTTTGAGCATCTACTATGTGCTAAGGACCTTTCTATGTCGTTTAAGTATGAGTTCAGTGGGCAAGGGTTTCCTGACAGAAGGAACAGTATGAGCAAAGAAATGAAGTTATTCAGGAAAATAACATGTTGGGAAAATGGCAAATATTTTAAGGTGGATGAAATATGGAATGGGCAATTGTGGGACTGAGAAAGTGAAATAATAAAAGAAAATTTAAGTGTTAAGGAGTTTGAACCTTACCCTATCAGCCAAAGAGACACAAAGATTGAAATGTTTTAATAATCCTCAGTTTCCTTAAGGACAGCCATCTGGTTTAGGTACATTATGCCTGCTACCTAGAATGAGGGAAGATTGGAAACTGTTGACACAATAGGAAGCTATTTAAATAGTTTAAGGAAGTTCTATTGATGAGATTGCTTCAATGTTTATGGGAAACAGGAAATAGTTTCCAGATAAGATTTGCTGACATTTTTCATGTGCAGATGAAAAAGTAAGAAGCCAATATTGATTCTTATATTCTTAGGTGCTTTAATTAGGAATTTGGTAGTCATTCAATCATGTAGAAAAAGAAGAGGGAAAGAGAGAGGTTATTACAAAACATCTGATTTTTTCTTTTTTATAGATTGTTTTTTGTTTGTACTCACAGATATGCAGTTGGAAAAACTGGCTTGCACTTTTGGATAATGTCCTGGGAAGCAGATAATGAATTTGTGCTTATTGTCATTTAGGGATAATCCGTTCAGTTCAGTCGCTCAGTCATGTCCGACTCTTTGTGACCCCATGAATCACAGCATGCCAGGCCTCTCTGTCCATCACCAACTCCTGGAGTCTACTCAAACTCATGTCCATTGAGTTGGTGATGCCATCCAGCCATCTCATCCTCTGTCATCCCCTTCTCCTCCTGCCCCCAATCCCTCCCAACATCAGTGTCTTTTTCAATGAGTCAACTCTTTGCATGAGGTGGCCAAAGTATTAGAGTTTCAGCTTTAGCATCAGTCCTTCCAATGAACACCCAGGACTGATCTCTTTTAGGACAGACTGGTTGGATCTCCTTGCAGTCCAAGGGACTCTCAAGAGTCTTCTCCAACACCACAGTTCAAAAGCATCAATTCTTCAGTGCTCAGCTTTCTTCACAGTCCAACTCTCACATCCATACATGACCAATGGAAAAGCCATAGCCTTCACTAGATGGACCTTTGTTGGCAAAGTAATGTCTCTGCTTTTAAATAAAAGCTATTAAAATTATATCAAATATGAAAGGACATTGATGTTGGAATAAAAACAGAACTCAGGGGAAGATTAATTTAAAGAATAGATAGAGGAGGAAAAGAAAGAAATTCAAAAGGAGATACAAGTTAGAAAGTATCCTATAGGATAGAGATGTATTATAAAGGCTAAGATCCAGTCTCGAACAAAGATGATGTGATCAGGTATTATGTAAAAAAGAGAAACAGGCAGTAATTTTAGGAAGGATGATGTCCTTAATAAAATATAGGAGAAAAACTTTCAGTAGATTTTGGGTCAAAGTGTCCATCTCAGCAAGATGCATAGAAAAAGTAAGGTGAAATGTGCCACCACTTATATGACAAGAGAGAGTTATTGCAGAAAAAGGAAGAATGAAGTTAAAATGAAGGAGCGTTGAGAAAAAAACATATTTAAAGGATTTCTGTTGCTTGCATATTCCTTCCTCTCTTCTCCCAATAAGAAAAATCCTTCTATTAGAAAACAACTTCTTCCCCACTATTCATTCTTTTTGATTCCGGCAGTAGTTCTAATCTAAGAATGTGTGTTAATCACTCAATCGTGTCTGATTCTTTGTGACCCCATGGACGGTCGCTCTCCAGGCTCCTCTGTCCATGGAATTCTCTAGGCAAGAATACTAGAATAGGTTGCCATTCCTTTCTCCAATCCTCCCGCCCCGGGGATCGAAACTGGATCTCCTGCATTGCAGGAAGATGCTTTACCATTTGAGCCACCAGGGAAGCCCCAACCTAAAGAATACATCAGACATTTAGAAATTCTCTCTTTTCTTAAGCTACTGGCTTGGAGAAACAAAGTGCCTAGGTACCTACAAGCGACCCATGTGGAACTAGACCATATTTGGTGGAAGCAAGTTTAACCAAAATACAGAGAGAATTAGAGTGAGTAGATGAAAGAAAGGTATTATCATTTGAGTCCCTGAATGCAGTCATGTCTAAAATTAGTTTTTTCTTTGGCTTCTCAAAATTTTAAACCAATAAATTTCATAGATAATCACACTATTTTGTTATTTTTTATGATTTTATTTTTTTTTATTTTTTTATTTTTTTTTACATTTTCTTTTTTTTTTTTAATTTTTTAAATTTTAAAATCTTTAATTCTTACATGCGTTCCCAAACATGAACCCCCCTCCCACCTCCCTCCCCACAACATCTCTCTGGGTCATCCCCATGCACCAGCCCCAAGCATGCTGCACCCTGCGTCAGACATAGACTGGCGATTCAATTCTTACATGCTAGTATACATGTTAGATTGCCATTCTCCCAAATTTTGATTTGTCATTTGCAACCACCAGAATCCTGACAATATCAGCCAATGTCAAATATACAGAAATATTACTAATGGATAGAATTAAGTTCACAGAGGAGAAGGGGGACCTAGTTTCCAGCAGTGGGAAGTATATCTTTGAAAAGAAGTAGGGGTATTCCATAGTCCAGAGGTACCGATAAGAGGAAACAAAGTATCTATATCAAAAAAATCAAGGCAGGGAATGCAAGGATATAAAATAGGGCTTAAATCAAGATCAGAAGGATAAAATAACCAGTTGGCCAACTTCCCAGGTGGTGCAGTGGTAAAGAATCTGCCTGCCAATGCCTGAAATGCAGAAGACATGGATTTGATCCCCAGGTTGAGAGGATCCCCTGGAGGAGGAAATGGTAAGACACGCCAGTATTCTTCCCTGGAAAATTCCATGGACAGAGAAGCTTGGCAGACTACAGTCCGTGGGGTCAAAAAGAGTTGGATACAACTGAGTGACTGACCATGCACAAATGCAGATCAGTCCAACTAATCAACTTCTTAATTATGGGGAAAAAAAAAAACTTTCAAGTAAGTAATTTTTCCAATTTATCTAGGTAGCACATACCCATTCCAGTTGATTTACAAGATACTGACAAAACTTATTATATGCAACTTTAGTAAAATTCTCTGCATTGCTCATAAGTTTTTGGAACCATTTTTCCACCTCTTTATTTCTGGAAAAGGAGAGATAAATTTTTTATAACACCTGATGGAAACTATACTTATCACAATTACAATAATTCTGGAATCAAATAAGGAAACATAAAGAAAAAGGGTGTGTGGCTAAAGCGGCAAAAGAAGTACAAAGTCTGATTCCTCAGAGTGACAATTTAGCTCACCTTGAAGTTAAAAGAGAGATCAGTATTAGGATAACATCTGTAGGAAGGTGATTCGTGAAAGAACTTTGGGATTATTTGGACTGCACTTCTCATTTTGGCTGCAATTATCGAATTGTATTACATATTAAATAAAAGAATGTTCTAGGTTAAATCTACATTTTTGTAACTAGATAGAATCAGTGGTATGTAGCCCTCCTGTAATTCTTGTTGTGGTATAATTATGTATGGTCAATGCTACTCAGAAATGTGAGGCTCCCTCTTATCTACTATATGCATTAACATGTGGCAATGCGGTCACTCAAAATTCTGAAACGTAAATATTGCCTTTGTCATGAAGAACACTTCTTTTGTCCTAAATGATTATGTAAAGAGGAAAGAAGTCAATCTGGGTGCTAGACTGGTAACATCAGAAATAGCAACAGCAGGGCTGTGAGGGCAGCTATTCTGGTGGGTTGTTAAAGACAAATGGACAAGTGGTTCAGAAGAGAAATAGAAATGACCCTGCTTCCGAGATCAGTGAAAGCCCTGAATGACATCTTCAAGAACAGATTTGTAAACCTCAAATCCTCTGACAAGTAGTGGGAGGAAAAAATCTAAGTACAGGTAATAGCAGAATTCTTGCATCAACTACGTGTGCTCATTGCTACAAAGAATCCTTAAAATTCTTACTTCTTCCACTAGTCAAGATGTCTGTCGCAAAGTGGAGTGACCAGAAGTCGTGCCCTGAAAGGACTGCAATATGGGAACTTACTCTGAGCCCTTAATGCAAATTAATGTGGCTGTATCCACTCCAGGGGCTGGTTTTCATCTCTGCCTGGAACTATTGCCAGAGACCAAGGGACAAACAGATGGCAGGTCACACTGCAGACAGAAAATGCCTTATTCCTGTTGCTCTTGGTTCTTAATTAATGTGGAAAAATCATCTGCATTTTCACAAAATACTTCTATTTTCTTAGAATATTATTACTGTATCATTTCATTCTTTCAAATGATTCTATAAAATTGTTTTTAAAAATGTAAAGTTCAAGTGGAATAAAACAGTAAATTTCAGGAATACAAGAAAGGACAGCAGTCTGTCTTTTCATATAATTTTAAATACCAACTCTTTTACTTAGCATGGATGGCCTTAACCAGTTAGGGCCCAACCTGACTTTCTCCCATCACTTATATTTAAACAGAAGCTTTGGCTCCACACAAATTCAGTTCTGAATTTCTCCTTAGCGTCTCCTTTCCCCGCCTCCAATCCTTTCTGGTTTGGTTCCCACCGCCTAACACATCCTTTTGGGGCTCATCCATTTATTGGCTGTAATAATTTATCATAAATCACAAACATGCAAACACGCACTTGTCCTATGACTTTTATAATCTATAATCCTGGAAAATAAATTCAGGGCCAGATGCTGCCTTGCCATTTTGTCTGTCTGTCATCAATCGTAGCAGTCTTTCTTCTGACTCTGGAGGTGACCTCTCTCTCCTTCTCAACCCTCACTTTAGGCAGCCTCTACAAGTCGATAGGATATAGTGCTTGAGATAAAAATGATTTATCATTCTAGATCCAATTTGAACATCCCCTACACCATAGAAAAATAATTGCTTAAATCAGATACAATGGTAAGACATAAGAGGACAGGATATGATTTTTATCATATACCAAAATAAAGAAATACATAGCACCACTCAAAAAAGCCACTCTGCATAAACCAGAAACTAGAGAATCCCTGAGAAATAGAAAGCAAAAAGGGAAAATGCCACAGAGCAAACCATAGTGGTAAAATATAGAAACAACATCATGATAGTCTGCTGGGAGGGTGTGAAGCTCACCAACAGGAGGGGCCTGAGAAAGAAGCTGCTGAGTTATTAGCTATGGTATCATAGAAGCAGCCAGCTAGATTACCCTTGGCAACAGTGAAGAAAAGTTTTCCAGGTAGAAATGGTAAATGAAGGAGATTAGAGAAAGGGAGGCACAGATGAATCACAAATGGCTAACAATATTTTTGAGTAACCAGCCTCAGAAAACCAACTGCCAAGGAATGCCACTCTCTCAGTCACTTAAAAAGAGGACAGCCACAAATCAGCCTGTATGCATCTCTCTAAACAAAAAAGAGGAGACAGTCATTATAGGACACTTCAGCTACAGAGATGAGTGCACAGATGAGTCACAAATATTAAACAATACTGAAAGAAAGACAGGAAATCTAATCAATGGATAACTTACCTGTGCCCAGAGAGTTAAGAGTAATTCAAATAGAGTTTTTAAAATATGTATTAATAGTAACAGAGAGCTAGAGGATGATATCATCCTCATAGCAGTCTTAATCATCATGCTTAACTGTTAGAGCATGAAAATAACAAGCTTGGACAGGAGGCCTAATTGAATTAATGATGGTAGAGAAACTCTCTTAACTGAAGAAGGACATAGAACTTCTCTGAGAGCAAAACTGATTAAAAAGTTTAAAAACCCAAAATGACAAATGCCCTATCTCTACTCTGTTTTTATCTTCTTTTGTAGGGTCCAGGAGAATCAACAAAGCTGACAATGGAAGAATGTGAGCTTCTGTAATTCACAAGGTGTTTTTATCCCTTAAAAGATTTACTAAAAACCTCTTTCTTCTTTCAAGTTAAGATTAATTAGGGAAAGATTCTTAAATCCTGGAGTTGCATTTTATAAAAATATTATTTCTAGATAATCAACATTAAAACATAAATACACCCAGAGAGAGTGATTCACATGGAAAGAAGATTCAAATGACTAGGCTATGGGATACTATCTCATTATGTGATGTGCTTAGTTGCTTAGTCCTGTCTGACTCTTTGCAGCCCATGGACTGTAGCCTGCCAGGCTCCTCTGTCCATGGGAATTCTCCAGGCAAGAATACTAGAGTGGGTTGCCATGCCCTCCTCCAGGGGATCTTCCTGATGCAGGGATTGAACCAAGGTCTCCTGCATTGCTAGTGGATTCTTTACTGCCTGAGCCACCAGAGAAGCCCTAGCTCATTATACCTATAAATTTTCCTACTATTTACACCTGTACTTTATTCTCCAATTACAAAAGTGTTGTCTTGACTGTTTATGTGGGCTTCCAAGGTGGTACTAGTGGTAAAGAACCCAACTGCCAATATAGGAGATGTAAGAGATGCAGGTTCGATACCTGGGCCCTAGGTGGAGAAGCTCCCCTAGGACGTGGCAACCCATTCCCGTATTCTTGCATGGAGAATCCCGTGGACAGAGAAGCCTGGCAATCTATAGTTCATAGGGTCACAAAGATTCATCCTATATGATTTTTTCTAAATTATTTTATTACAACTATACAATCAAATCAATAAGCATACCATGACATTATTGCTCATACCTCTCTGACATGGCTAAATATTAATTACTTATTAGACCGGGAGAACAGGACACTGAGCAGCTAAAGGGAATAAAATTGTCTTTTGATGAGGGATCATTCAAGGTTGGCACGTTTGGGTGGGGTGATTATGATATACCAAGGTCTATATATTGTACCTGAAAGACAGGTAGAGTTTCTCATTGGAAAAAAAAAAAATAGTGATTACAGCTAAAGAGTAGTAATCTGCTTCATAAGTAAAGGACATTATTGTTAGCTTAATTCTGCGTGACTATTTACATAACAAAAGTATGGATATTATATGGTGAAATTAGGGTTCAGAGATTAGGTTTATAATACACAAAACCAACATGAACTGAAATTCTTCTTTCAGTATTCTTTCCGCCACACCATGATATATGGCATTTTGTTTAGGACCAACCATATAGAACTTTATATATATCATATGCTGATTTCAAAGCAAATTTTAAAAGGATTCATAGAAGGATGTTTGATAATTTCTTTTTAGGAATTAATTTCAGGATATAATGTTGTTGTGTAATTGAGGGAAATTTCTTCTGCTACAGGAGAGAATCCAGCCTCTTAGTTCTGGTAATTATGTGCAATTTTAATTAAACTCAGCACAACTGATGAGAAGAAAATATTTTAAAATTTATTCTTTAATAAGCCATTTTGTAGAGTACTAACACACTAGGAAAAGTAGCAACTTGTCTAACTCAAACGTCTGGCCCACAATAGCATTTTATATTTCATAAGCATATACTATACTTAAAAATAGTAATTCTAATATGTGTCATAAATTAAAAGTAGATGGCTCAGTGGTGAAGAATCCGCCTGCCATGTGGAAGTCATTGGTTCGATCCCTGGGTTGGGAAGATCCCCTGGAGAAGGAAGAGGCTACCTACTCCAGTATTCTGACCTGGAGAATTCCATGGACTCTATATGGGGTTGCAAAAAGTTGGACACTACTGAGTGACTTTCACTTTCAAAAGTAAACTAAAGACATGCAGCTTAGAGAAAAAGTTTAAAAGGACCTATGCAATCACTACCCAACTTAAGAAGGTATCATCAGCTTCCAGCACTATAAATGTCTCTGTTGTACCAACACTGTGCCTCTAACCTGTCCCCCACCCCCCGTCCCAGAGGTAGCCATTCTTCTGAAGAGTATAAATCATTCACCTAACTTGCATTATAATTTTACCACCAAGGCATGTAAGCCTAGACAATATGCTATTGCTGCATATGGTTTGCCGATTTATGTGAATCAAAGTATATCGTGTGCCTTATCCTATGAATTGACTTTGTTTGATCAATATTATGTATTTGAAGTTTATCCATCTGGATATACTAGTGATAAAATGTTTATTTGCTATACTTTATAGCATTTCAAGGTATAACTCTTCCTCAGTACTTTTTGTCAGTTATTTTTGATAGTTTGAGTTGTTTGCAATTTCTTGCCATAACAAGTAATCTTGTTAAGAATATACCTTTTATAGTAGAAAAATATCTCTTGAAGAAAATGTGAATTAGTCTATATGCATGGGAAAAGATTTGCTTGTTCACAAAGTATATTCATGCTTAACTATTTTTAGTTAAATTCACCAAAGTGGTTTCTATCATCTATACTCATCTCAGCATAAATATTGAAAAATTATTGCAATCTGTTGTCTATGTTTTGGGAATGGGTGAGGTTTTAATGTCAAGTTTTCTGATGACTACTAAAGTTTAAGTATTTGTAAAATAAGTTTATGGACCATTTATATTTCTTCTTGTACAAAATGCCTATCCAAGTTTTTCATCCATTTTTTATTAACCACCTATTATTACTGCTTGTATTCTTAATATTGATTTTCTTCCAGTTGTAAATACCAGAAATATCTTTTAAATTATTACTTGTATTTTGCATATCTATAAAGTGTCTTTTGATAAATGCAAGTTTTAACCTTATACTGCTAAAATTATCAATTTCTTCCTTTAGACTTTATACTTCCCATAATTTGATTTCAAAATTCCCTCCATTACAATTATAAAATATTTTCATATAATTGTGTATGCATATAAATCTTTAATACATCTAATATTTATTTGTATAGAATACTATACAGAAATCTAATTTCATTTTATTATTAAAATAGATGATAAGTTTCCCAATTTTATTTATTTAATAGTCTCTTTTTTTGCCCATGGGTTTGCAGTACCCACTCTGATATAAAACAAATTTGCATTCATGAAAAAGATGGTTTCTGGGCCTGTTATTTTATTCCATTTGTTTACTTGCCTCTCTCTTCATCAGCTTTTTTCTGTCTTAGTAACTGCAGTATTTAATAAAACCTTACTTTTCATCTTAAATGGTTCCCTGGGTGTTTTTAATCATTCACTCTTTTATATAGAATCGCTTTACCACATTCTGCAGAAAATACTGTTGAATTGTTGTTGTTGCTATTGTTGTTTTTGAGTATCATAAGTTGACAGAGTATTCACATATACAACACCAAAATTTATATTTAAGGTCATGTTGTTTCCTTTATTCAGGTGTTTTTCTAATATCTTTCAATAAAATCATATGTATTTTTCCTCCCAACGAACTTGCTTATTTCTTGGTAGTTTAGTTAATATTGTTGTTCAGTAGCTTACTTGTGTCTGACTCTTTGTGACTGCATGAACTGCAGCATGCCAGGCTTCCCTGTCTTTCACTATCTCCCTGAGTTTGCTCAAATTCATGTCCATTGAGTCTGTGATGCCATCCAACCATTTTATCCTCTGTGGCCTGCTTCTCCTCTTGCCTTCAATTCTTTGCAGCATCAGAGTCTTTTCCAGTGAGTCAGTTTTTCCCGTCAAATGGACAGATATTAGAACTTCAGTATGAGTCCTGCCAGTGAATATTCAGGGTTGATTTCAAGAGCCTACTCTAGCACTACAATCTGATAGCATCAATTCTTTGGCACTCAACCTTCTTTATTGCCCAGCTCTCATATCCATACATGACTAATAGAAAAACCATAGCTTTGACTATATGGACCTTTGTCAGCAATGTGATATCTCTACTTTTTAATATACTGTCTAGATTTTTCTTCCAAGGGGTAAGTGTCTTTTAATTTCATGGCTGTAGTCACCACCTGCAGTGATACTGGAGCTTAAGAAAATAAAATCTCTCACAATTTCCACTTTAGGTATTTTATATTTTTGATATAATTGCAATGACTATATTTTTATACGGATTTCTCCCAGGTGGCTTGATAGTAAAGAATCTACCTACCAATGTAGGAGATGCAGGAGACACGAGTTTGATCCTTGGGTCAGGAAGATCCCCTGGAGGAGGACATGGCAACTCACTCCAGTATTCTTAACTGGAAAATCCCTTGGACAGAGGGGCCTGGCAAGTTCCCAAAGAGTAGGACACAACTGAGCAGGCATGCTTGTGTATCTTTTAATATAATTATATTCTCCAATTGATGGGAATACCAGACTACCTTACCTGTCTCCTGAGAAAAACATCTGCTGCTGATGCTAAGTCGCTTCAGTCGTTTCCGACTCTGTGCGACCCCTGTTTCTGCTTTATTGATGATACCAAAGCCTTTGACTGGGTGGATCACAACAAACTGGAAAACTGTTAAAGAGATAGGAATACCAGACCACCTTATGTGCCTCCTGAGAAATCTGTATGCATCTCAAGAAGCATCAGTTAGAACTGGACATGGAACAGTGTACTGGTTCCAAATAAGGAAAGGATATATCAAGGCTGTATATTGTCACCTTGCTTATATTATATTCAGAATACATCATGTGAAATGTCAGACTGGATGAAGTACAAGCTGGAATCAAGTTTGCTGGGAGAAATATCAGTAACCTTAGATATGCAGATGACACCACCCTTACGGCAGAAAGTGAAGAAGAACTAAAAAGTGTCTTGTTGAAAGTGAAAGAGGAGACTTAAAAAGCTGGCATAAAACTCAACATTCAAAAAATGAAGATCATGTCATCTGGTCCCATCACTTCATGGCAAATAGATGGGGAAACAATGAAAACAGTGAGAGACTTTCTTTTCTTGGGCTCCAAAATCACTGCAGATGGTGACTGCAGCCATGAAATTAAAAGATGCTTGCTCCTTGGAAGAAAAGTTTTGGCAAACCAAGATAGCGTATAAAAAAGCGGAGACAGTACTTTGCCGACAAGGGTCCGTCTAGCCAAAACTATGGTTTTTCCAGTAGTCATGTGTGGATGTGAGGGTTGGATCACAAAGAAGTCTGAATGCAGAAGAAATGATGCTTTCAATTCTTGAAAGAAGAATTGAAGAGAAGTCTTGGAGAAGACTCTTGAGAATCCCTTGGACTGCAAGGAAATCAAGCCAGACAATCCTAAAGGAAATCAACCCTGAATATTCATCGGAAGGACTGATGCTGTAGCTGAAGCTCCAATACTTTGGCCACTTGTTATGAAGAGCCAAATCATTGAAAAAGACCCTGATGCTGGGAAAGATTGAAAGCAGGAGAAGGGGACAACAGAGGATGAGATAGTTGGATGGCATCACCAACTCAATGGACATGAATTTGAGCAAGCTCCAAGAGATGGTAAATGACAAGGAAGCCTGGCATGCTGCAGTCCATGGGGGTTACAAAAAGTCAGACATGACTGAGCAACTGAACAACAACAATTGATTTTTACTGTTGTAGACCATGTAGTTTCCTCTTGAATATTGATGTTTAAACAATAACCTGACTAAATTCTATTTTCAGTTTGTTCAATTATGTATTAGATATAATGACAGGATTGTATCTTCCTAATTCATCTCTCTGTATTTTGTTTTATCTGTCTGCATTAACTTGGGTTAATACAATTTTTAATAGAAACTGCAATACTAGGATAATTTATTTGTTTCTTATTCCTATTTGAACTGGGAGCTTTCAACATGTACCATTAACATGACAGTACATATTATCCATATATATTTAATAAGAGTCATTTACCATTCTAACAATGTTTCCTTCTATTTTTAGTGGCCTAAGAATTTTTATCCTGAAGCAATATTGAATGTTAAAATTTCCCCCTACATCTACTATAGGAATAATGAGATGAATTATTTAATTCATTTTCTAGTAGTAAATGGATTTTGCATTCTTGGGACAAATCTAGTCTAGATCATATATTTTTATTTCATAAGTGGATTTAGGTGCAAATAATATATTTTTGTTTCTGCTTATGAGTCATTTTGGCCTGCAATTTCTTTTTAAACTTTTTATATTCTTTACTCTTTGTTGTCAATCTTTCTTTTTTTATATGGTCTAGAAGAAACGGTGTAAATTGAAATTATCTGAATAAAAAAGCTTGCTTTTTTAACTACCTAGACTAGCATTATCATGATGAGAATATTAAAAAGAAATTGTTTATTTCTTTTTTTATACTAAACGATGTTTTTCTTTTTTTTAATTTAAAATTTATTTATTTTAATTGGAGGCTAATTATTTTACAATATTGTATTGGTTTTGCCATACATCAACATGAATCCACCACGGGTATACACATGTTCCCCATCCTGAACCGCCCCCCTCCTCCTTCCCCGTACCATCCCTCTGGGTCATCCCAGTGCACCAGCCCCGAGCATCCTGTATCATGCATTGAACCTGGACTGGCGATTCATTTCTTATATGATATTATACATGTTTCAATGCCATTCTCCCAAATCATCCCACCCTCTCCCTCTCCCACAGAGTCCAAAAGACTGTTCTATACATCTGTGTCTTTTGCTGTCTCCCATACAGGGTTATCATTACCATCTTTCTAAATTCCATTTATATGCGTTAGTATACTGTATTGGTGTTTTTCTTTCTGGCTTACTTCACTCTGTATAATAGGCTCCAGTTTCATCGACTTCATTAGAACTGATTCAAATGTATTATTTTTAATGGCTGAGTAATACTCCATTGTGTATATGCAAAGAATCGGACACAATTGAGCAACTTCAGTTTCACTTTTCACTTTCATTTTTCACTTTCATTTTCACCACAGCTTTCTTATTCATTCATCTGCTGATGGACTTGTTTATTTCTTGATGGCAATAAAACCACTCAGATTTACAATTTCTTCTGGAATCAGTTTGAATGGATTCTTATAAGAATTTATTCATTGCTTCTAAGTTTTCATAATATTCTTTTATTAGCTATATAATACCAATAGCATCTCCAGACATAACTATTTTGTGCTTCAAATTAGTGTGTTTGGGGTGACTTTTTTATTAGCCATCAGGGAGTTATATTGTTTATTCAAATATTTCTCTTTGGGCTCTGTTGATCCTCTCTGCAAGAACCCCAAGACCTAACTAAGAAGCAGAAAGGCACAGAATAGGCCTGCTTTTCAGATCTGGGATAGAACAGCATTTGGGTAAAATTTCAGTGCTTTAGGTAATGTTGTTACCCGAATCTACTCAGATCTTAAGCAGTTCACCAAATGATGCAGAACATTATTGCAACAACTCTTTCTCTTGTACCATCCCCACTTAACACATCTACAGTTTCCATCTGGATGTTTTTGTTTCCACTCTTCCAGAAGAATTAAACATCAGTATACAAATAATAAAACATTTTCTGCCAGACTGTCATTCATTCTGTTCTAAATACAGAAGTCTGATAATGTGCTTCTGTAATTTTTTATATAATGAAATATAAAGAATCATCTGACAGTGATTTGGCTGTTGCTAACAACTATGAAATTAACTGTCCCAAGGGGTTTTTTTTTCCAATTTAAAGAGGGTTAAATTGCTCATTTGCATGTTGATTAGTATTCACTTTAAAATGTGGCAAATTTAATTCCTCTGTAGCCAACATTTTATGACAAACTTAGCTTATCTAGCCATTAAATGTAAAGGGATCGCTGTTCTGTTTGCTAGATATTTCTTAGTAATGATTAAAATAAACTTCTTATTCCAAACATACTGTTTCCAAATATTAAAACTGCCAATTTATTTGTTTTCTTTGCCATAAAAGAAAATGTTCCCAGTGTGGCAGGTACAGCATTTCTTAATAAAACCCAGCTGTCTTCACAAATGCATATATTTAAAATTAAAAACAAATTGTGCAAGCTGACATTTTAAACTGAAATTTGTTGCCTTAAGGCAAAAGCAGTCACTGCCCTGTGCTCAGTGGCATTTGATTATTTAAGTTTTTCTCCTACAGCACTGCTCTGATACATGGTTATTTAATAAGCAAGTAAAGCACATCATTTAACCCTTTATCAAACTGATAAATTCTATGTTTCAGCATTTAGAAGATCAGTAAATAAAAATTTAAGTGATAAATAATTCTTTTTCGGTTTGCTAAGTCATGTCTCTTTGCAACCCCATGGACTGCAGCATGCCAGGCTTCCCTGTCCTTAACTATCTCCCAGAGTTTGCTCAAATTCATGTCCATTGAGTTGGTAATATAAATATAGGAAATGAAATAATTAAATGTAATTTTCATGTCATGGAGGCTTTGGAAATAGTACATATTTTGACATCTAGTTTTCTCTGCTTTCACTTATGCAGAAATTAAATAAAATTCTAATGTTTTAAGTTGTTTTTACATTTTTTAATGGTGTAAGAGATGATTTAATGCCTTCTTTGTATCTAAAACCAAAAATATTCAGAGATTATCTGCCAGCAAGTTTAATGTTGGTTACAAATTGGAAATGAAGGGATATGGTTAATTTCATGATACCATAAAAGTTAGGTCAATAAATGAGAAGGCCAGTATTAACTGTGCTCATTTGAGGCAGTAGGATAGAAAATATTCTGTAACTGTACAGATTTCATTAAAACCATTTCAAAATCTAGCAATAACATTTCTTTTTAACACTATTGGTAAGTATAATTTATTATCTAACTTTTTAGTGTCTGGGCATGCTAAATACTGTTCTAGGTGCTGGATTTGCAATAATAAATAATCTAGTCCAACCAATTTAGGACATTGCTAATGGGATAACCAGGAAGTTTGTAATTCAGTAGATAATATGCCATGAAAGGAATAAATATTGGAAGCTATGGCAGTTTATAAACAAAGGTAACTCAAAAGATTTGAAAGAGTAGGACAAGGTTTGTATAAGACCTATAAACTGAGTTTTACACTATGTGTAGGAAATAGTCTGGTGAAGAGAAGTTGGTGAAAAGTGTAAAAGATCATAGTATATTGTTCTTTTATGGGGATTAAAAAAGAAAATTAAAAAGATAGGCTCTTCCATAGCCTTTCATTGGAACTTCTTTCTCTTTAGTGTTTGTAGTGATTTGGACAGAATTGCAAGAAAAAGACTATTCTCACCACATGACATTGTATTACTGTTGATGTAATCAAAGACATTGATGACAGTGTGCAAGCTTCTCATAGGCAACCACGAGTTTTGTCACACTGGTGACCACTGGGATGGTCCTATCCACCCAATGTGAAATCACTCATCCTATTGAGACACAGAAGAACCAGAGTCATATCAGTCATATCTAGGAGAGAATACTTAGCAGCAAGAGATTATAAAACTTATTTTAACTAGATGCAATGGTTTTAGAGCATGTACTATTAAGTTAGGCTCTGTACAATACTTCTCCCCTAATTTACTCCTTTCAGATGAGGGAAACATGACTGCAAGAAAATGCTGAAGGAGATGTCGAGACAAGGATTAGAGGGCAAGCAGTGCATTTAGGAGAGCCAGGAAAACTGGCAGGGAATAAGTATAGTGGTTGAGAGAGAAGAAAACCAATAAATAAAGGGTATGTCCACCTAGTCAAGGCTATGGTTTTCCAGGTGTCACATATGGATGTGAGAGTTGGACTATAAAGAAAGCTGAGTGCCGAAGAACTGATGCTTTTGAACGGTGGTGTTGGAGAAGACTCTTGAGAGTTCCTTGGACTGCAAGATCAAACCAGCCTAAGGAAATCAGTCCTGAATATTCATTGGAAGGACTGATGCTGAAGCTGAAGCTCCAATACTTTGGCTACCTGATGTGAAGAACTGACTCATTTGAAAAGACCCTGATGCTGGGAAAGATTGAGGGCAGGAGGAGAAGGGAAGGACAGAGGATGAGATGTTTGGATGGCATCACCGACCCAATGGACGTGAGTTTGGGTAAACAGCGGGAGTCGGTAATGGACAGGGAGGCCTGGCGTGCTGCAGTTCATGGGGTGGCAAAGAGTCGGACACAACTGAGCAACTGAACTGACTGACTGACTGACGCTATTTAGCTGTTGATCTAGTGAGCAGCTGAAGCTTCATTACAGAGAAAGTACAGGTTTCCCCTGTATCTGAAACTAGACCATTCCTATGAAAACTCTTGTACATTAAAACGGTTTAAAGCGTGATCTTGGGACACACCTTGCTAATGGAAAAAGTGAAAGTGTTAGTCATTCAGTCGAGTCTGACTCTTTAAGATGCCATGGACTGTATGTAGCTCGCCAGGCATCTTTGTCCATGGAATTCTTCAGGATAGAATACTGGAGTGATTATCCATTCCCTTCTCCATGGAATCTTCCTGACCCAAGGTAGTTTATAGGCAGATTCTTTACCAACTGAGCCATCAGAGAAGCCCAATGGATATAAGAATAAGATAAAGCATAGACACCCACAGGCAGAGTTCAAAGGCGTGCAGGCTTAATGCTGAGTGCAGTTCCCAAGGAACAAGCCTGGTGGCGCCATTCGGATGCTTGGGGTGCACAGGGTCTCCATAAGTGCTCACAGTGAATTAAAAAATGCTAAACACTGGCTTCAGCAATACGTGAACCGTGAACTTCCAGATGTTCAAGCTGGTTTTAGAAGAGGCAGAGGAACCAGAGATCAAATTGCAACATCCGCTGGATCATGGAAAAAGCAAGATCAGTTCAGTCGCTCAGTCATGTCTGACTCTTTGTGACCCCATGAATCGCAGCACGCCAGGCCTCCCTGTCCATCATCAACTCCCGGAGTTCACTCAGACTCATGTCCATTGAGTCCATGATGCCATCCAGCCATCTCATCCTGGCTTGTCCCCTTCTCCTCCTGCCCCCAATCCTTCCCAGCTTCAGAGTCTTTTCCAATGAGTCATCTCTTCGCATGAGGTGTCCAAATTACTGGAGCTTCACCTATAGCATCATTCCTTCCAAAGAAATCCCAGGGTTGATCTCCTTCAGAATGGACTAGTTGGATCTCCTTGCAGTCCAAGGGACTCTCAGGAGTCTTCTCCAACACCACAGTTCAAAAGCATCAATTCTTCGGTGCTCAGCCTTCTTCACAGTCCAACTCTCACATCCATACATGACCACAGGAAAAACCACAGCCTTGACTAGACGGACCTTAGTCGGCAAAGTAATATCTCTGCTTTTGAATATACTATCTAGGTTGGTCATAACTTTTCTTCCAAGGAGTAAGCGTCTTTTAATTTCATGGCTGCAGTCACCATCTGCAGTGATTTTGGAGCCCCCCAAAATAAAGTCTGACACTGTTTGCACTGTTTCCCCATCTATTTCCCATGAAGTGATGGGACCAGATGCCGTGATCTTCATTTTCTGAATCTTGAGCTTTAAGCCCACTTTTTCACCCTTCTCTTTCACTTTCATCAGGAGGCTTTTTAGCTCCTCTTCACTTTCTGCCATAAGGGTGGTGTCATCTGCATATCTGAGGTGATTGATATTTCTCCCGGCAATCTTGATTCCAGCTTGTGTTTCTTCCAGTCCAGCGTTTCTCATGATGTACTCTGCATAGAAGTTAAATAAGCAGGGTGACAATATACAGCCTTGACGTACTCCTTTTCCTATTTGGAACCAGTCTGTTGTTCCATGTCCAGTTCTAACTGTTGCTTCCTGATCTGCATACAGATTTCTCAAGAGGCAGGTTAGGTGGTCTGGTATTCCCATCTCTTTCAGAATTTTCCATAGTTTGTTGTGATCCACACAGTCAAAGTCTGGCTTGGAGAATTTTGAGCATTACTTTACTAGCATGTGAGATTAGTGCAATTGTACAGTAGTTTGAGCATTCTTTTGCATTGCCTTTCTTTGGAAATGGAATGAAAACTGACCTTTTCCAGTCCTATGGCCACTGCTGAGTTTTCCAAATTTGCTGGTATATTGAGTGCAGCACTTTCACAGCATCATCTTTCAGGATTTGAAACAGCTCAACTGGAATTCCATCACCTCCACTAGCTTTGTTCATAGTGAAGCAAGATAGTTCCAGAAAAACATCTATTTCTGCTTTATTGACTATGCCAAAGCCTTTGACTGTGTGGATTACAATAAACTTTGGAAAATTCTGAAAGAGATGGGAATACCAGACACCTGACCTGCCGCTTGAGAAACCTATATGCAAGTCAGGAAGCAACAGTTAGAAGTGGGCATAGAACAACAGACTGGTTCCAAATAGGAAAAGGAGTATGTCAAGGCTGTATATTGTCACCCTGTTTATTTAGCTTCTATGCACAGTACATCATGAGAAACGCTGGGCTGGAAGAAGCACAAGCTGGAATTAAGATTGCCGGGAGAAATATCAGTCACCTCAGATATGCAGATGACACCACCCTTATGACAGAAAGTGAAGAGGAACTAAAATCCCTCTTCATGAGAGTGAAAGAAGAGAGTGAAAAAGTTGGCTTAAAGCTCAAGATTCAGAAAATGAAGATCACAGCATCTGGTCCCATCACTTCATGGGAAATAGATGGGGAAACAGTGGAAATAGTGTCGGACTTTATTTTGGGGGGCTCCAAAATCACTGCAGATGGTGACTGCAGCCATGAAATTAAAAGACGCTTACTCCTTGCAAGAAAAGTTATGAGCAACCTAGACAGCATATTGAAAAGCAGAGACATTACTTTGCCAACAAAGGTCCATCTAGTCAAGACTATGGTTGTTCCTCTGGTCATGTATGGATGTGAGAGTTGGATGGTGAAGAAAGATGAGTGCTGAAAAACTGATGCTTTTGAACTGTGATGTTGGAGAAGACTCAAGAGTCCCTTGGACCGCAAGGAGATCCAACCAGTCCATTCTGAAGGAGATCAGCCCTGGGATTTTTTTGGAAGGAATGATGTTAAAGCTGAAACTCCAATACTTTGGCCACCTCATGCAAAGAGCTGACTAATTGGAAAAGACTCTGATGCTGAGAGGGATCGGGGGCAGGAGGAGTAGGGGAAAATAGAGGATGAGATGTCTAAATGACATCACCGACTCGATGGACGTGAGTTTGATTGAAGTCTTGGAGATGGTAATGGACAGGGAGGCCTGGCATGCTGCGATTCATGGGGTCGCAAACAGACACGACTGAGCAACTGATCTGATCTGATCTGAAACACTATTTTCCCTTTGCATATTTTTTTTTAACAGAAACAAAATACATCTTTGGATTTCTTTCAGTTATCACAAAACAGATATCAATATAAGTGATTCAGAAAAGCAAAGTGATGCAATGTAAACTTTCAAAAGGCAGGGGACACCTGTACTGAGAAAGAGATGAAACGCATGCCTGGAAATTCTCCTGTATGTAGAGAAAGGGACTGGGATATTTATACTCAGGAGAGTCATTTGTTTGGGATTCCTGGGGATGGGTCAGTGTTAACACAGTCTTTTTTATATGTACGATTGGGCTTCTGTTGTTTCAGGTAGAGAAACAGAAGTAATTCAGGTTGAGAGGTAGGTACTGACAGTTGAGAGAAATTCAGGGAATATTGGAAATTCTTAATGATGAGGATGGGGCACTGTGGGGGTCTGTAACAGAAACTGTACAGTTTGGAAAAGTAATTAAATCTAAATAAAGACTAAATTACAACTACAAATGAGCTAAGGTAAGTTGAGTCTATCATGTTTAAATCAATGTACTAAGCCCATTTTGAAATACTGAAGTCTTATCTTCTTACTAACCAGTGGATAAAGTAATTGTAGATTAAAATTTAATAGGAAAAATTTAAGTGCTGAGTAAGAAATTATGCCCTGCCCCCAAGGTTTGAGACTATGTTTTAATAATACTTGGAGGAGAGCATTGAAGTTGAATATGAATGAGAAAAAAATCTAAGGTAAAGTAAAAAATAAACCTGAGATGTACCAAAATAAAATAAAGCTGAGATGTGTCAAAATAAAATAGAGATGTACCTAATATGAAATAAGGGTATAAGCAGAAAATATAAGAACCATGTCAGTTATAAATCAAGCAAGGGATCAGTGAAGAGAAAATTCATTTCTAAATTATAAATAGCAGAGGTTATTTGGGGAGGGATGCGATACATGGTCAACTACCTACTGAGTTTTCAGTTAAAAAAATAACCACAAGACAATGCCAGCGGCACAAAACACACTTTTTATAGAAAAAGAAGAGAGGGGAAAGGCTTTTCACCCCATCATAGGCTTTGTATAAGCAAGCACAGGCAAAGCTCACACAATCATGAGGGGATATATGGACATATTCTTTCTAAAAATACTTCAGAAATACCCCATAAAATCCGGAGGAAGATAAAAATTATTTTCAAACTAGAAATAAAGGCCAGGTTCTGTCAGTATTCACAAACAAAATGATTTGAGAAAATTATTAAAAGAATTCAGTTTCTAAAGAACTGTTTCTACTTGTAAAATGATAGTATGAATATGATGATATATAAGATAAAAGGGAACCCTTTTAAACATATTAGTAATTGGAAACAAGAGTAGCTTATTCAACATATTTATAGTAATTAATGAACTGTTCTTTCATCCTCATTTAATGAGTAATTTGTAGTTGTAAGGGTGGAGAAGTATTTATTTTAATTTAGAATTTAGATCTGATTTACCAGTGTGAGAATGTGCTTGCCTAATATTGAATACACATGAATAAAAAGAAATCATATATATTGAAAGTGATCTCCATAAAACTTTGAATATTTTTAATAATAGTTCTGAAACCACTGGAATAAAAAGTCAATCAGTTAAGTTCCACATATATCAAGAAATTCCATAGTGTTAAAAGCTTAATAAAAGTATTAGCAAAACATCTCTTCATGTCACTGTGTCTCTAGATAAATAAACTGATCTGTGTAAAGGAGCCCCTATGGCTAGATGGGCTACCAATAATGCCAAACACAGAATAAGTCATTAAAAAAACAAAAGCTTACATAGCTCAATACTTTTCAAGAGCTTAATTTGAAATTCAACTGATAAATACTTTACATGTTCACACACATAATAAATCAGCCAGTAACAGACACCTGACGTGCTTGCTGTAGAAAGAATAAGATTGAGAATAGGATTTAGAAAAGTTAAAGTGCTATGTTGTTCTGAGAATGTGAGAAGGTCTGAAAAACTATGATTTGAGAAAAAGCTGAAGAACTAGGAGGACTTAGGATATAAAAGGGTCACACTTCTGTCCTCTGGAGCACCAGGTCATCTCTCCGTCCGGGACCTCTTCAAAGAGAGGGAAGGGTTCAGATATGAGGCTGTGGCTTCAGTTTCATTTCATGATCTGCATTTAATTTTACATTCTGGCCTCTACTGATCCGTGTACATATTCCATTCACTTTGGGAATCTTCAAATCCACCAGACTCTGTCCTATATAGACCAGCCCCTTACCATGCTTAGGACTTCAGCCAGCTTCTTGTACCTGCCATTCTGAATATCTGAGCCTCCGAGGCTTTCAGATTGAGCCCCTACATTTAGACACAAATTGATCTCAATGACAGGCTCTGTTTTCAAATATGTAAAAATCCTTTTTGTACAGAAGAGATTAGATTTATAGTGTGGCACCAGAAGAGAGAACTATAGACAGTACAGGTAGACTTTAAAAGAAGGTAAATTGAGGTTCAAAGGAAAAATTTCTAACAGTTAGAGTTGTTTAAAATAGATGACTACCCTATACTAGTCTAGAAGCTCAGTTCTGCCACCTTAGACCAGGCCTCAACAACAGCAGGATACCATCACTAACGGTTTTGCTTCCACTGGGCCTAACTTCTAACCTTAGATCAGCATCATTAGTTTCTTTCCGTATTTGTGCTCTGGCTTCCTGGCAATCACTACATAAAGGCAGGGCATCATGCTCTCTAGGCCAGTGATCTATATCAGCAAACTATATCCCAGCTCTATTTGCCTTTCACAACATTTTTATTCCATTCATAGAGAACTTACAGTTCAGTGGCTTTTGAATTTTTTTTATT
This sequence comes from Capra hircus, assembly GCF_001704415.2. Classification (NCBI taxonomy): domain Eukaryota; kingdom Metazoa; phylum Chordata; class Mammalia; order Artiodactyla; family Bovidae; genus Capra; species Capra hircus. Next base: position 46,843,905 of record NC_030811.1, read on the forward strand.
ACACTTCACAGAAAAACAATCTATTTTATATCATGATCCCAGATACCCATAACATATATATTTACCAGCAATAAAATTGCTTGAGTTACCCTTACAAAATGTATTCTGATATTTTTTGTTTTATTTAATTCTATTTTTGAATATACAACTTTATCTTGAATATTTCAGTTGCAGCCCACTGAAATGATTTTAAGATCTGAAAATGAGTTATGACCCAGAAATCGATCGTAACCTCATGTGTAGAAAACTTCTAGTTTTATGATTTAGGCATGTATGCTCAGTAAAAGGCAGTGAAAGTCAAGATGGTAAGATTTAAGTTTCTTCATCCTCTTCTACATGTCAAATATGCATTGCTATAAACAGTCTTCTACTAATGCCTTGGTTCTCAGTGTTCTGCTTCTCTCCTCTTTTCCAAATGTGCTTTGTTCATGCTTTGATCCAATCCCGTTTTGACTACTAGAAAGTTTTTGCTTGATTATCACCACTACCCTCATCCTCAACCATCCCTGCATTTTAAACCTCACCTTCCCCAACTTGGATCTCCAGCTTTATAGACAGATATACTCAGGTCAGTTTGCTCATAATTTGGGGGGAAAAAAGCCTCGTTTTGAGTCAGCCTTATTAATATCATTTGCCAATTAATTTATATTCTTTGTGACTCCTGATAAGTGATTTAAAGAATTTATCTTTTATCACAGCTTTATGTTTATTTATTATTTCTCTGCCAGGACTTGTAAGTGCTTTGAGAGTAGCAATTGCCTATCATTACTCTTTGGTGCATACTTTTTTCTGAATCTCATAGCTTAGTGTGGGCAGCAGTCAGCATGCATTGAATAACTGGAATAGTTGGACAACTTCATGACACGCAGCGCCTGTGGTCCAGCTTCTCTGGAGCATCCCCGGCTTTGAGCCTAAAATTTGGCAGATTTGAGTCGGGCCTAGGATCTACTAACTACCTCATCCCAGCTTTTCTGGACTGCTCTCATCTCTGTAGTTCCTGCCTCGAGTTAAGATACTATGCAGCTAGATTTGTTTTGAAAGTTAAGATGAGAAAAATAAAGTCTGTTTTTGTTTCAGAGTTGATGGAGTACTTTAACACACATCATCTTAATTCACTGTCATCATCACATCAACTTTCTCAGATGGATGGGCCCAGTCTTCAAGCCCAGCTTCACATCTGAGAAAACTGAAGGGATTCATTAAGCTTAAAAGACTTGGCTGAAATAATGAAGTTAAAAAGTGAATGAGCCAGGGAGCCACCCTGTCTTCTGACTGTGAAAGCAAGGCCTTTTCACTGAGTCAGGCTTTTCCATACTCCTGAGTCATCTATAAGCATGTTTTCTACTAGCCAACTAGGATTTTAAGAATATATTTTGAAAATTACTAGTTCTTCGCAAATATTGAGTTATAAATTTTATTGTTGTTCAGGTTTACATAATACCTTATATTTTTAGAACCCTTAGAGTCCCTTGGACTGCAAGGAGATCCAACCAGTCCATTCTGAAGGAGATCAGCCCTGGGATTTCTTTGGAAGGAATGATGCTAAAGCTGAAACTACAATACTTTGGCCACCTCATGCGAAGAGTTGACTCATTGGAAAAGACTCTGATGCTGGGAGGGATTGGGGGCAGGAGGAGAAGGGGATGACAGAGGATAAGATGGCTGGATGGCATCACTGACTCGATGGACGTGAGTCTGAGTGAACACCGGGAGTTGGTGATGGACAGGGAGGCCTGGCATGATGCGATTCATGGGGTCACAAAGAGTCGGACACGACTGAGCGACTGAACTGAACTGAAGCTTTTTCACAGTTACTCTCCCTGTGGGATAGGGGAGACAGGTATTATTATCATAGTTTTCAGATGAAGAACTGTAACTAAGAGAAACTATGTGACTTTCCCAAATTCTCATGGCTCATTAGTGGTGGAGCCATAATTTTAGACTCTAGTCAGGCAGTTTGCCCACTTTCCACATTACCTTTATATCCTCCACAATGTTAAAATCCTTCCTGAGGTTTAGTATATAAAGTCTGAAAAACAGATTTGAATTTTAAAATTCAAATCCAATTTTAATTAATTGGAAAACAATATCCTAACCCTAAAAGTAAGATTGCAGGATTCTAAACTTACGCATCAGAACACTTCAATAGAAATCCAAAAATTATATTGTGAGATATGATTTACTAACATAAGCCATGCTTATTTCCTTGTATAATAGCACCAACTCTGAAATTTAAAATTATACATGCTTTTATAGATAAATATATATATGCATACACATATATATAATTCACTTATAATTAATGAATTTTATATAATTAATATATAAAATAAATATAAATCCAAATCTCATGGCAGTCTAGGATCTTAAAAACCTTATAGCTTATGAAAAATGAATACAATAAAATAACAGTTTCTAATAATACTAAGTGAACAGTTGAATGCCACATGTACTTCAGATAAACTGGAATGTTCCACTTTTAATCATCTTGAGAGGGAATCAATTCTCCCTATGTGAATGGACCTTTGCTATACATTATTGGGCTTGCCAGGGGGCGCAGTGGTAAATAAATCATGTGCAGACGCAGGAGTCACAGGTTTGATTCCTGGGTTGGGAAGATATCCTGCAGTAGGAAATGGCAACCCACTCCAGTATTCTTGTCTGGAAAATTCCATGGACAGAGGAGTCTGGTGGGTTACAGTCCGTGGGGTCACAGAGTCAGACATGACTGAGCACACGTCCCTTCTTTCAATCTCCATGGTAAATTTTGTATCTGACAGAATACTTGACTTAGCATATTAGAGTATGTGGATATCTGTCTTACTCTCCTCATCTCACTTTTCTAGGCACCTCACAGTTTCTGTTCACCAGTTTCAAAAATAAAATCCAGATAGTTGTTTACCACACATATATCTACTTTCTGAAGATGGACAACATGTCTTACTCAGATTTTCCTCATCAATCAGTTTGGGCAGGTACTGGCAACGAGCAGGGGCTAAACAAATGTTTGTTGAATTGAATTTGAAGGTTGATTATAAGAGTAGGAAGAATTTACCCATTACAGTCATTAGCAAAGGCAGTTAGCCTCACATATATTACAATTTTATTTGTGTTTAAGGAGCTACATAAACTTGGCAATGAACTTTAAGAATACATATGTGGTTCTCAAATAATTATTCAGAATGAAAGTGACTTTCAAAGGTAGCTTTGATTCAAAATATTTTAAAATTTTAGGTTTTAAACAAATATTCATTGAGTACCTATTATGAAACATTTGTTCCGAGTACACATTATGGAAAGTGATAAGAAGACCATTTTATATGGCCAATATTATATATAGTCAATAAAGTTAATATTTTGTAATTACTTCAGAAAAAAATTTTAATGACCCAGAGAGATGTTGTGGGGAGGGAGGTGGGAGGGGGGTTCATGTTTGGGAATGCATGTAAGAATTAAAGATTTTAAAATTTAAAAAATAAAAAAAAAATTTAAAAAAAATAAAAATAAAAAAGAAAGCAAATTTATTTCAGTTTTGCCAATTGTTCAGTTCTTCAAAATAATAATGTTGGCCCAAATTAAGATGGTCATCAAGCTTTTCCTATATAAGAAGAATAACTTTGTCATCCACAATCATAAAAAAAAAAAAACTGTTTTGAAGAATAGGTGACCATGACTCTTAGTATTATGATCAATTAAATTATTTTTTTCAGTCATATGTCTGTATTCAGAATACTTTCTTGAAAAGGGCAACTTTTACACTTCAAATTTTATGCACATTAGCTTATTCAAAATTGAATCTCAATTTGATTTCAGTTTCTTTAGTGATGCATTGAACATATGGACTTCCATAAAGTCTGAAGATCATTCAGATTTTATTATAGATCAAGGACATATTTATCACCATTACTTTCTGGGAAAAAAATCTCATTTTGGTTATTTCCCTTTAGCTTTTGAATTTATGAAGAGAATTTGGATATGGTATAAGAAATGAATGCTCAATACACTACTATCTGCTAATGCTCATGAAGCTTTTATACCTCAAAAGTCTTTAAGATTCAGATTCTTTGATATTCTTCTGAAATAAGAATTTGATTATATTTTTAAATTTTAGGTTTGTCATTTGATATTATTCTACGAGATTGAAAACTGAAACTCTCAATAGAAAAGAGCAAGATAAAAATTCTACTATACATATAATTTTAAGAGTGTCTTTATACAAGTAGCATTTATTTGTATCAAGAACTGCATTGAGCAATTTTATTGTGATGTTATTTTTTTTGGAAATTCTATGAAGTGGGTATCATTTACAGCTCAAAGAGGCTGAGTGGATTATTATATCTTGGGTTAGAAACTAGTCTGATTGCAAGAGTTCTTTTCAGTTTGGTTCAGTTCATTTCAGTCACTCAGTTGTGTCCGACTCTGCGACCCCATGGACTGCAGCGTGCCAGATCTCCCTGTCCATCACCAGCTCCTGGAACTTGCTCAGACTCACATCCATCAGGGCAGTTATGCCATCCAGCAATCTTATCTGCTGTCCTCCCCTTCTCCTCCTGCCTGCAATCTTTCCCAGCATCATGGTCTTTTCTAATGAGGCAGTTCTTCACATCAGGTGGCCAACGTATTGGAGTTGCAGCATCAGTCCTTCCAATGAATATTCAGGACTGATGTCCTGTAGGATTGACTGGTTTGATCTCCTTGCAGTCCAAGGGACTCTCAAGAATGTTATCTAATACCACAGTTCAAAAGCATCAGTTCTTCAGTGCTCAGCTTTCTTTATGATCCAACTCTCACATCCATGCATGACTACTGGAAAAACCATAGCTTTGACTAGATGGGCCTTTGTCATCAAGGTAATGTCTCTGCTTTTTAATATGTTCTCTAGGTGGTCAGAGCTTTTCTTCCAAGGAGCAAGCATTTTTTAAATTTCATGGCTTAAGTCACCATCTGCAGTGATTTTGAAGCCCAAGAAAATAAAGTCTGTCACTGTTTCCATTGTTTCCCCATCTATCTGCCATGAACTGTTGGGACTGGATGCTATGATCTTAGGTTTTTCAATATTGAATTTTAAGCCAACTTTTTCACTCTCCTCTTTCATCAGAGGGCAAACAGAATGGAAACCACAATCACTGAAAACTAAATGAACTGATCACAGGGATGCAGCCTTGTCTGACTCAATGAAACTATGAGCCATACCATGTAGGGCCACCCAAGACAGAGAGTTCTGACAAAGCATGGTCCCCTGAAGAACCACTTCAGTGTTCTTGCCTTGAGAACCCCATGAACAGTATGAAAAGCTATTTTACTCAAAGTCAATTCAATATAATTCTTCCCATTTAGTTGATTACTACAAAACAAAAGAGATTTTACCACAATGAAAAAATTTTAAAAAAGAAAGGGGAAAAATCTACTACAGAATCATAATTTCAATCAAAAGGAGTAAATGCAAGTTTATATGCTTTAACCATTAATCGGCTTGTATTTAATAACTCCACTTTGAGAACAAGCTCATTATATTAACTAGGTATGCATTTCATAGTTCATCTTGGGTTATAAGTCAGAAAGCTATATCATTGAGCTAAAAATTTTAATGGGCATTGACTGAGATGACTTTTTTACTACATTGAAAATATAGTTCACTTTTTTACAAGTTGTTCAGACTTCATTTCTAAAAGTTTTCTGTCTAAAATTGAGTCAAACTCACTTATAAAATATTGAGAATTTTACTCTCTGCCCTGTAATAGATATAAAACTGCTTCTTAAGAAAAATCTTAGCTATCTTTTTCAGTGTTCCTCCAACCTAGTCCTCAAACAGAAGCCCATTTCCACACTGAGATGAACTTAAGTTTGTTTCTCTCACAGAACCAAAGCATAAAGGTATGTCTTCAGTCTGAAAATGAAATGACTATATTCATACTTAACAAAAATGCCTCAAATTTATGACTATCGAAAGAAAACTTCACTATGCACTTATTGTTCTGCTCAGAATTAATTTCTGAGCAACTCATACAATCACATATACTTATTTGTGCTGTGCTTAGTCACTCCGACTAAGTCATGCCCGACTCTTTGCGACCCCACGGATTGTCGCCCTCCAGGTACCTCTGTCCCTAGGGATTCTCTGGACAAGAATACTGGAGTGGGTTGCCATGCCCTCCTTCAGGGGATCTTCCCAGCCCAGGAATCAAACTGGGGTCTCCTTCATTGCAGGCTGATTCTTTACCAGGTGAACGACCAGGGAAGCCCACATATGTTTATACCCTGGCATAATTTCTTTGATTCTCCTACTGAACTAACTTAATGAAAGCCATTGCTACTGTTGCTCTAAAGATGCAGAATTGGTGAAAAATATTTTAAGAAAAAAAAAGTTATCAATTTTGTAGGCATATAGTTGTTCATAATACTCCTTTATTATCCTTTCAATGTCTATGAGATCAGTAGAGATGTTTCCTGTTTCATTTTTAATATTATTTTAGTATTTCATTTTTAATATTAGTAATTTATGTCTAGGCTCTCTCTTTTTTTTCAGTTAGCCTGGCTGGAGGTGCACCAATTTGATTGATCTTTTTTACAAGAACAAGCTTTAGGTTTTATTAAATTTATTGCTTTCCTGTTTTTAATTTCATTGGTTTGCTCTAATTATCATTTACTTTGAAATTAATTTGCTCTTTTCTGTAGTTTCCTAAGGTAAAAGCTTAAATTGTTGATTTTAGATCTTTCTTCTAAAATAACATTCAATTCTATAATTTTTTCGAGGCTCTGTTTTGATTGCAGCCCGCAAATTTTGATAAATTACCTTTTATTTGAAAATGTCAAAATATTTAAAATTTTTTCATTGAGACTTTCTTCTTTGATTCAATTTACTTAGAAATAGCTTTAGCCTCCAATTATTTTGGGGGGAGGTTCCAGTATCTTTCCATTATTGATTTCTAGCTTAATTTCATTTTTATCTGAGAGCATATTTTGTGTGATTTCTATTTTTTAAATTTAAGTTGTGTTTTATGACTAGAATATCTTGGTGAATGTTCCATGTGAGCTTGTGAGGAGTATATATTTTCATGCTGTTGGACAAAGTAGTGTATAGATGACAGTTGGACCTGTCAGTATTCAGTTCAGCCATGTGTTTATGGATTTTCTCCCTGTTCGATATATCAGTTACCAATAGAAACACCAAAAGTGTTAGTAGTGGGTTATCAGTTTCTCTTTGTAGTTCTGTCAGATTCTGTCTCACGTATTTTGATGCTTTGTTGTTAGGCACATACACACGAAGTATTATTATGTCTTTGATGTTTTGGGGCTTCCCTTGTGGCCCAGCTGGTAAAGAATCTGCCTGCAATGCAGGCGACCCTGGTTCAATTCCTGAGTCAGAAAGATCCGCTGGAGAAGGAATAGGTTATTTTCTCCAGTATTCTTGGGGTTCCCTGGTGTCTCAGGTGGTAGAGAATCAAAGAATCTGCCTGCAATGTGGGACACCTGCGTTCAATCCCTGGATTGGGAAGATCCCCGGGAGAAGGGAAAGACTACCCTCTCCAGTATTCTGGCCTGGAGATTTCCATGGACTATACAGTCCATGAGATCATAGAGAGTCAGACACGACTGAGTGACTTTCACTTTCACTTGATACTTTGACCTCTTTATTGTGATGTAATGCCTGTCTTTATATCTGATAATTTTCCTTTCTTTAATGGCAGCTTTGCCTAAAATTAATATAGTTACTCCAACTTTCTTTTGATTAGTGTTATCAAGGCATATACTTCTCCATCACTTTTAATTTGTGTCTTTCTATTTAAAGTGGGTTTCTTTCAAACAAAATATATTTGGGTCTCTCTTTTTTTTATTTTAATGAACACTGACAGTCTCTCTCTTTTAATTGATAAATTCAGAACATTAACATTTAAAGTGATTATTGATATAGTTGGATTAATGTTTATCATACTTGTGACTCTTTTCTATTTACTGCTCTTATTGTTCTTATTTTTTGTTTTTAACTCTGCCTTTTCTAGTTTTAATTGGGATTCTATTTTTTTTCCTTTCTTAGCATATCAATTATACTTCTTTAAATTCTTTTAGCAGTTTCCCTTGAGTCTATAAAAAAAAATTTACAAGAAATCCAGATCTTTCAGATAACACACTAGCTACTTCCTGGGTAGTGCAATTATCTTATAGCGCAATATTTCCAACTCCTCCCTCCTGTCACTTATTTCCAGTTCTTTCCTGCTGTCATTCAAGGCTCTTATCCATAAGCTATAATTACTGAATACATGGTTGATACTATTATTATTTTGAATAGTTATTTGTTAAAACAAGAATAAGAAAATATGATTTATTTTACCTTCATTATCTCTTTTTTCCATTATCTCTTCTTGAATGCTATTCCTTTCATTCAATAAATGGAATTTCTGACATATATTTTCCTTCTTTCCTACACATTTAACACTTCTTATAAGGTAAGTCTACTGGCAACAAATTCCCTCAATTTTTCTTTGCCTGAGAAAGTGTTTACTTAGCTACCACTTTTGAAGGACAGTTTTACTATTCATAGGATTCTAAATTGGTATTCTTTTTTCTTTCAACTTTAATATTTCACTCTGTTCTTCCTGATTGCATGGTTTCTAAGGAGAGGTATAGTGTAATTCTTATCTTTGCTTCTCTATAGCTAAGGTGTTTTCCACTGACCAATAGCTTCTTTCAAGGTTCTTTCTTTGTTCTTAAATTTATGCAGTTTCAATATGATATGCCTGGATGTGTGTTGTTGTTGTTTAGTCCTAAGTCATGTCAAACACTTTTGTGACCCCATGGACTACATACTACAAGGCTGTTCTGTCCATGGGATTTCCCAGGCAAGAATACTGGAGCAGGTTGTCATTTCCTTGCCCAGAGGATCTTCCCAACCCAGGGATTGAACCCCACTTCCTTCATTGGGTGGAATCTTTACTACTGAGACAGAAATAAATATGTATCTGTTGAGTATTTATGTCTCTGAGCTACCTGAATCTTTATTGTCTGTAATTAATTTTGGGAAATTCTCAGTCATGATTACTTCAAACATCTTGTTTTTTTTTTTTTTTCTTCTGTAATTACTCCTTTTGTAATTGTCCATTGACTCTTGGATACTCTGTCTTCTCCTTTTCATTTTTTTCTTTTTCCCAGTCAGCTTTGGGAGCTTCTATTAGCATTTATTTTCCAAGCTCACTGATTATTTCCTTAGCCATATTTGCTTTCATTACTTACCTGTCTTTATGCATCCACTGTTCCCATTAGAATCATTAGTAAAATAATCACAGTTGTTTTAAATTCCTAATCTTAGAACTCCAACAACTTTGCATATTTGAGTCTTATATTGATTTTGGATCTGTTTCTTCAAATTGTGCTTTTTGGTTTTTAGTATGTCTTGCAATTATTTTCTTGAAAGCCAGACATACTGTATTGGGTAAATGGAATGGAAACAAACAGATCTTTAGAGTAAGGTTTTGCAGTTATTTGGCAAGTGGTTTGGTTGTCTTTACTGTTTGGTACAACTGCAGCTGTAAGGAGCTAAATTTCATCAGGTATACATGTTTTTATTTCCTCTGTCACACTTCAGGTTTTCTTGGAGACTTCTTAAGTAAGGTTAGAAATATATTCTTTCTGATGTATTCTTCTATTATATTGTAGGAGCCCTACTGATGTGATAAGAGCTTGGTGTGAAAAGACAGGGAGTTCTGTAGTCCTCTGATTAAGTCTCAGTCTCTAGTGATCCCCTGGGCTATAACCTTCATAAATGCTTCTCAGTGCCGGCTATCCCCTTCCACACCACCACTGGTTGAGAGAGGAAGGTCAGAGACAGAGATGGGTATATCTATTTCCAATGTTGGTTGCTGCTGCTGCTGCTATCACGTCAGTCATGTCCGACTCTGTGCGACCCCATTGACAGCAGCCCACCAGGCTCCCGTCCCTAGGATTCTCCAGGCAAGAACACTGGAGTGGGTTGCCATTTCCTTCTCCAATGCAGGAAAGTGAAAAGTGAAAGTGAAGTCACTCAGTCGTGCCCGATTCTTCATGACCCCATGGGCAGCAGCCCGCCAGGCTCCTCCTTGCATGGGACTTCCCATACAGGAGCAATGGAGTGGGCTGCCAGTGCCTTCTCCTCCAATGTTGGTTAGGCTCTGGTAAAACAGCTTTTCTTGAGGACAAATCTTGTTAAGAACACCAGAATTATCTGACATATTTTTAAATGGCTACCGTTCCTCTACTTCTGCCAAAAGCACAAGGAAATCCCCTCGCCCCATCTTCACTATAAAATAGAGCTTCCAAAGGTAAAATTCACAAACTCATGATGGTCTACCTAAGGTTGCACCCTCCCCACCAGAGTTTTAATTCAAATTCATCTACTTTGAGCTTCTGGCATTTCCTCAACTATAGTTTATTTTTTTCTACCCTGCTACTGATTCCTTGGGTTTCCCTGGTGGCTCAGACAGTAAAATAAATCCCCCTGCAATGCAGGAGACTCCGGTTTGATCTCTGGATCAGAAAGACACCCCCCCCCCCCGAGAAGGGAATGGCTACTCATTCCGGTATTCCTTCTGAATCCCTATACTTCAGTAAGTTGTGATTCCTATATCCACTCATCTATCTCTCCAGTTTTGAGTGGAGCAGTTTTCCCTGGAATCTTAGTTCTGTGATGGATCAAAGAAAAGTTGCTGATTTTCAGGTTGTTCAATTTTTTTCCTGGTTATGTGGATTGGAGTGACAAGTTCCAAGTTCCATATATAATGAACTAGAAATTAGAGGTGCTTATTTTATTTTTATATTTATAGAATACCCAGTTGTATATATATAGCACAAATGATTTTTGAACAAATGCCTAAAATAGTGAATTACTGAATGATTGCCATGACTATAGGAGAAAAACAATGAATTAAAAATGATTTACATATAAAATATTGATCCCCTTTCTATCCTCTGGATTTATCATTAACATATGTTTGCAGTGAGCTCAGGCCTGACCTACACCTCTGGAATATTTTAGCTATTTTATTATACTGAGTATTATTTTATTACCAAAATTGCCAGTAGTTAATTTATATTGTTATATGGAGAATCTCATCTAGAACCAGATATTTAAAATACAATACTACTCAACAGGTAAAAAGAATAATATTGTCATTTGTAAATTTTGAACAATGAGATAAAAGGTGCTATCATTAAACACTGCAGAATTAATTTCATGCAATACTCACTTAGTATGGAGCTGTCATAATATGCTGGAATATTGTGGTAGGAAGCTATAATGGAAGTTGAAAAAACTAAAAAATAAACGAGGAAAATGGAACCTATGGATCTGCCAACACAAAAAGCATATGCATGTTTTAGAACCAAGACTCTGCCAGTTTTTCATGCTGTCTGAAATCTGACCTACATCAAAGTGAAGCTGCTAAATTATGTTCATGAAGTAAAAGGCCAGTAGACGTTATGGCTCTAGGGACTGAAGAGCAGTAGCAAATTACTATTTTTTTTCTCACTGCCTAGTCCAGGCCCAAGATTAAATTAAATGAGAGAGATTGTATTTAACCACAAAGTTATACAATAATAACTTCAGAGATAAAAGATACATTCGAGGTTTTTTTCAATTTACTTTCCATTTGATGAAAGAATTTCTCATACATTATTCTTAAAAAATCACAGTGGTAAAGAATCTTCCTGCCAATGCAGTAGTTGCAGGGGACATGAGTTCAATCATTGGGCTGAGAAGATCCCTGGTGAAGAAAATGGCAATCTACTCCAGTATTCTTGCCTGGAAAATCCAATGAACAGAGGAGCCTGGTGGGCTACAGTCCATGGGGTCACAAAGACTCAGACATGAAGACAGTAGGAATCTCCCTGGGAAAGCATACCTGATAAAATATGCCTCCATCAGCTCTATTGTGTACTTATGCTAGACATGGGTTAGGGGTTGTTGTGCATTTTTAAATTTAATTGTCACAGTACCTCTCTGAGAAATGTAGCATTGGTTCAATTTTACTAAGAAATAAAGGAGATAGTGGGGTATATGGAAAGAAAGAGATTGAGAGAAAGGAAGGGAGGGAGGAAGGAAGGAGAGAGGGAGGAATGGAAGGAGAGTAGGAGGGAGGGAGAGAAGAAGAGGGTGGAAGGGACAGAGGCAGGCAGGGAGGGGAAAGAAGATGTGCAACAAGGCAGACTAGACTGCTGAGATGAGGATAAGTTGACATTAATCTAGCAAACCCCTGCTATGAAAGTAGCAGTGGAAAAGCAGAGACTGGGACTAAAAACAAGAGAACTGGCTAAAGTACACAAGAATAAATGAGCCACCAGGCTCCTATCCTGTTCTGACAGATATCCTGTTCTGAGCAGGCCTGCTCTCTTGAGAAAGTGAACCAGGTAGAAATCTAGGTTTAGGAATATCTGATTCTGTGACTGGTGATGGAAGTAAAGTCTGATACTGTAAAGAGTAATATTGCATAGGAACCTGGAATGTTAGGTACATGAATCAAGGACAAATTGGAAGTGGTCAGACAGGAAGCAAGAGTGAACATGGACATTTTAGGAATCAGTGAACTAAAATGGACTGGAATGGGTGAATTTAACTCAGATGACCATTACATCTACTACTGTGGGCAAGAATCCCTTAGAAGAAATGGAGTAGCCATCACAGTCAACAAGAGTCTGAAATGCAGTACTCGGATGCAGTCTCAAAAGTGACGGAATGATCTCTGTTCATTTCCAAGGCAAACCATTCAATATCACAGTAATCCAAGTCTCTGCCCTGACCAATAATGATGAAGAAGCTGAAATTGAATGGTTCTATGAAGACCTATGGAGAAGGCAATGGCAACCCACTCCAGTACTCTTGCCTGGAAAATCCCACGGAAGGAGGAGCATGGTAGGCTGCAGTCTATGGGGTCGCTAAGAGTCGGACATGACTGAGCGACTTCACTTTCACTTTTCACTTTCATGCATTGGAGAAGGAAATGGTAACCTACTCCAGTGTTCTTGCCTGGAGAATCCGAGGGATGGGGGAGCTGAATAGACTGCCGTCTCTGGGGTCACACAGAGTCGGACACGACCGAAGCGACTTAGCAGCAGCAGCATGAAGACCTATTTCATATCCTGAAAGATAAGGCTGTGAAAGTGCTGCACTCAATATGCCAGCAAATTTGGAAAACTCAGGAGTGGCCACAGGACTGGAAAATGTCAGTTTTCACTCCAATCCCAAAGAAAGGCAATGCCAAAGAATGCTCAAACTACTGCACAATTGCACTCACATCACACTAGTAAAGGAATACTCAGAATTCTCCAAGCCAGGCTTCAGCAATATGTGAACCATGAACTTCCAGAGGTTCAAGCTAGTTTTAGAAAAGGCAGAGGAACCAGAGATATAATTGCTAACATCTGCTGGATCATGGAAAAAGCAACAGAGTTCCAGAAAAACATCTATTTCTGCTTTATTGACTATGCCAAAGCCTTTGACTGTGTGGATCACAAGAAACTGTGGAAAATTCTGAAACAGATGGGAATACCAGACCACCTGACCTGCCTCTTGAGAAACCTATATGCAGGTCAGGAAGCAACAGTTAGAACAGGACATGGAACAACAGACTGGTTCCAAATAGAAAAAGAAGTACATCAAGGCTGTGTATTGTCACCTTGCTTATTTAACTTCTATGCAGAGTACATCATAAGAAATGTTGGGCTGGAAGAAGCATAAGATGGAATCAAGATTGCTGGGAGAAATATCAATCACCTCAGATATGCAGATGATACCACCCTTATGGCAGAAAGTGAAGAGGAACTAAAGAGCTTGTTGATGAAAGTGAAAGAGGGGAGTGAAAAAATTGGCTTAAAGTTCAACATTCAGAAAACCAAGATCATGGCATCTGGTCCCATCACTTCATGGGAAATAGATGGGGAAACAGTGGAAACAGTGTCAGACTTTATTTTGGGGGGCTCCAAAATCACTGCAGATGGTGACTGCAGCCATGAAATTAAAAGACGCTTACTCCTTGGAAGGAAAGTTATGACCAACCTAGATAGCATATTGAAAAGCAGAGACATTACTTTGCCAACTAAGGTCCGTCTAGTCAAGGCTATGGTTTTTCCTGTGGTCATGTATAGATGTGAGATTTGGAATGTGAAGAAAGCTGAGTGCTGAAGAATTGTTTCTTTTGAACTGTGGTGTTGGAGAAGACTCTTAGAGTCCTTGGTCTTGAACTCTGAGAGTCCCTTGGTCAGCAAGGAGATCCAACCAGTCAATCCTCAAGGAAATCAGTCCTGGGTGTTCATTGGAAGGACTGATGCTGAGGCTCAAACTCCAATACTTTGGCCCCATCATGCGAAGAATTGACTTATTGGAAAAGACTCTGATGCTGGGAGGGACGGGGTACAGGAGGAAAAGGTGACGACAGAGGATGAGATGGCTGGATGGCATCACTAACCCGATGGACATGAGTCTGAGTGAACTCCGGGAGTTGGTGATAGACATGGGGCCTGGTATGCTGTGATTCATGGGGTCGCAAAGAGTCGGACATGACTCAGCGAGTGAACTAAACTGAACTGATGAAGACCTACACGACCATCTAGAACTAACATCCAAAAATATGTACTTTTCATTATAGGGGACTGGAATGCAAAAGTAGGAAATCAAGAAACACCTGGAGTACAGGCAAATTTCGCCTTGGAATAAGAATGAAGCAGGGCAAAGACTATTGAGTTTTACAAGACAATGCACTGGTCACAGCAAACACCCTCTTCCAACAACACAAGAGAAGACTTTACACATGGATATCACCAGATGGTCAATACCACAATCAGATAGATTATATACTTTGCAGCCAAAATGGAGAAGCTCTATAGTGTCAGCAAAAACAAGACCAGGAGCTGACTGTGGCTCAGATCATGAACTCCTTATTGCCAAATGCATACTAAAATTGAAGAAAGTAGGGAAAACCACTAGACTATTCAGGTATGACCTAAATTATGAATATAGAGTGGGAGTGCCTAAAGAACTATGGATGGAGGTTCATGACATTGTATAGGAAGCAGTGATCAAGACCATCCTTATGAAAAAGAAATGCAAAATGGCAAAATGTTGTCTGAGGAGGCCTTACAAATAGCTGTGAAAGGAAGAGAAGTGAAAGGCAAGGCAGACAAGGAAATATATGCCCATTTGAATGCAAAGTTCCAAAGAATGGAAAGGAGAGAAAAGAAAGCCTTCCTCAGCAATCAATGCAAAGAAATAGAGGAAAACAATAGAATGGGAAAGACTAGAGATCTCTTCAAGAAAATTAGAGATACCAAGGGAACATTTCATGTAAAGATGGGCTCAATAAAGGAGAGAAATTGTATGGACCTGACAGACGCAGAAGATATTAAGAAGAGGTGGTAAGAATACACAGAACTGTACAAAAAAGATCTACATGATGATGGTGTGATCATTCACTTGGAGCCAGACATCCTGGACTGTGAAGTCAAGTAGGCCTTAGAAAGCTTCATTATAAACAAAACTAGTAGAGGGATGAAATTCCAGCTGAGCTGTTTCAAATCCTGAAAGATGATGCTGTGAAAGTGCTACACTCAATATGCTAGCATATTTGGAAAACTCAGCAGTGGCCACAGGACTGGAAAAGGGCAGGTTTCATTCCAATCCCAAAGAAAGGCAATGCAAAAGAATGCTTAAACTACCACACAATTGCACTCATCTCACATGCTAGTAAAGTAATGCTCAAAATTCTTCAAGTCAGGCTTCAGGAATACGTGAACCATGAACTTCCAGATGTTCAAGCTGGTTTTAGAAAAGGCAGAGGAACCAGAGATCAAATTGCCAACATCTGCTGGATCATCAAAAAGGCAAGATAGTTCCAGAAAAACATCTATTTCTGCTTTATTGACTATGCCAAAGCCTTTGACTGTGTGGATCACAATAAACTGTGGAAAATTCTGAAAGAGTTGGAAATACCAGACCAACTGACCTGCCTCTTGAGAAATCTGTATAAAGGTCAGGAAGCAACAGTTAGAACCGGACATAGAACAATATACTGGTTCTAAATTGGGGAAGGAGTACGTCAAGGCTATATATTGTCACTCTGCTTATTTAACTTATATATAGAGTACGTCATCTGGGCTGAATGAAGCACAGGCTGGAATCAAGATTGCCGGGAGCAATATCAGTCACCACAGATATGCAGATGACACCACCCTTATGGCAGAAAGTGAAGAAGAACTAAAGAACCTCTTGATGA
Organism: Capra hircus; assembly: GCF_001704415.2. Classification (NCBI taxonomy): domain Eukaryota; kingdom Metazoa; phylum Chordata; class Mammalia; order Artiodactyla; family Bovidae; genus Capra; species Capra hircus. Next base: position 46,860,137 of record NC_030811.1, read on the forward strand.
AAGTGAAAGGGGAGAGTGAAAAAGTTGCCTTAAAGCTCAACATTCAGAAAACGAAGATCATGGCATTTGGTCCCATCACTTCATGGCAAGTAGATGGGGAAACAGTGGAAACAGTGTCAGACTTTATTTTTTTGGGCTCCAAAATCACTGCAGATTGTGACTGTAGCCATCAAATTAAAAGGTGCTTGCTACTTAGAAGAAAAGTTATGACCAAAATAGACAGCATTTTAAAAAGCAGAGACATTACTTTGCCAACAAAGGTCCATCTAGTCAAAGCTATGGTTTTTCCAGTAGTCACATATGGATGTGAGAGTTGAACTATAAAGAGAGCTGAGCACCAAAGAATTGATGCTTTTGAACTGTGGTGTTGGAGAAGACTCTTGAGGGTCCCTTGGACTGCAAGGAGATCAAACCATCCATCCTAAAGGAAATTAGTCCTGAATATTCATTGGAAAGACTGATGCTGAAGCTGAAACTCCAATACTTTGGCCACCTGATGTGAAGAACTGACTCATTTTAGAGACCTTGATGCTGGGAAAGTTTGAAGGCAGGAGGAAAAGGGGACGACAGAGGATGACATGGTTGAATGGTATCACTGACTCAATGGATATGAGCTTGAGTAAACCCCAGGAGGTGGTGATGGACAGGGCGTCCCTGCATGCTGCAGTCCATGGAGTCACAGAGTTGGACACGACTGAGTGCCTGAACTGAACTGAACTGGTACCTCCTAGCAGGCACTATGAAAATGTTTGATATAAAATGAAATGAGGAAGAGTAAAGTCTATAAGGTTCTGAAAGGAAGAATTAGGATCCCAACTGACACATAACTTTTCAGGAGCAACACTAAAGGCTAAAAGCCAGTTGAAATGTAAATAAAATGTAAGTGTAGAATAAACACATTTATATTTACTGATAGACAAGAGCCGTAAAATTTTAGCTTGTGAGTACGCGCTCAGGAAGCTTCTGCAGAGTAGGTTCCACCAAAATGAGGAAATATGATATAGAAAGTCATGAGATAAAGGAAACAAGGAGTATAATCTAGGAGAGAAACAAAAGCATTCATAGGGTGGTGACAAAGAGAAGTCCTGAAAGAAGATCTGTGCAGATCTGGAGAGCAAACGGGTAACACTGGAGCAGAAAGACAGAGACTTTGTCCGAAAGGGGAGGGGCTGGGCTAGGACTGACTGACCTATTATTTCATTTATCTGATATTTTGTAATGATACTTTTTTCCTATTTATGGTAGATAGGTAAGAGATGAATTAGAAATAGGCAGCGACTTAAAATAATGAAGCACATTTAAGAATAAGGCAGTTTCTAACTCCAGCAATAAAATAAGTGCAAAAGAAAGAAAATATGATCATAAAGTAAGTAAAGTACCTTATGAAGATCAAATAAAAAATATTTACAAGTCACAATGACATAAATACTGAGCACTGTATTAACAATAAAATATAGGTCCTATGGGATTGATAAGATATAAACAAAAACATAGGAGGCAGATTAATATGTGTAATATAATCATAATTATGTCTATCTTTTATATAAGAGTTTATGATTTGATAATAAGCATTTAGAAACTTATGGACCAAATTGCAATTAAGTACTATTACTCAATGTTCCATATTTATGTATTCCTTAATTTTTAAAATGAACAAGTATCAAAGCATTCCTTTTAAGAATTAATTTCATATAAAATGTGATTCTAAATTGTACACAGAACTTTGGTTTATGTGTATCATAATTCAGTTACTCTCTTTTCACTCTATGTTTAGATTGCTTTTGGTATTTTTCTATTTTATATATCCTTGTGTATAAGTCTTTGACATTAATGTGATTATTTTTCTAGAATATATGCCAGATGGAAATGTTAATAGGAAAAATTCACATTTTAAGTCTTTTGATAAATAATCCAAAGCTGAACATCAAAGATTGAACCAATTTATATCCCCCCAGCAATGTTTTACAGTTTCTAGTGTCTTACATCATGTCAACAGTGGGTAGTAAAATTCTACTTTCATATTTGACATATTTTTTTGAAAACTCTCCAAATTTGTATTTATCTGATCACAAGTGATATAAGATCATGTGTTCACATGTTGCAAGCCATGGACAATCTTCTAGAGGTACCCTTCTCCCTTCCTCTCCTTGTCACTGCTGTAAATACTTCAGTCATCTCTCAGGCTCCCTTCTGACTGCAGAACTGAGCTCGCTTACCTTCCAATCCTAATTTTAGGTTTTTTCTTCTAAATCACAAATCTGATACTATCATTTGCTTACTTAAAAGCCCATGGAGACTAGTAATTTCCCACAGAGTAAAGTCTAAAAGTATTAGAGCAGAACACTACATCAGCATTAATATGGGTCCAGGTATTTTCTTAAATTGTAAAAATGTATTTTCATGACAGCTTTTTCTTAACAATTATAAAGAACTTGTGATGTTGCTCACTACATTCACATTACTTACCTAAGGAGTGATTAAGGTTAATATCACAAAGATGGTGACATAGGTCATTCTTGACTTTGCTCCCTCTGGTGAGAACAGCTAATAACCGTCCAAGAACAAGACATCACTGAGAAAATCCTAGAATAAAGAGGTGAGGCTAAAGCACCCCTTGCATCATGGAGACCATGATGCTGAATTGCAAGGTGAGAGAAGCAGTTACACATGGATATTATTGTCCCTTTCCCAGGAGGCCAGTGAATCCATGTGGATGGGTCTCCCCTCAGTCTTCAGGTTCTCCAGTGAGCAAGGGGAGTCCACGGTGGAGAGCCAACCCCTACCCCCAGCACTGTGTGTCACTTTGTGGGAGCCCTTTCCTTGATCTTGCCTCAGACTGCAAGGGAATCTGTAGGGCTCGACCACTGGGAATCTTATGACAAAGAAGTGAGGTGGAGGGTCTTAAAATAGCCAGCACTTGGACTTGGCAGACTGAGTTCATACCTACAGTGCCCAAGTAGAAATCCCAATCAGCAACAAAGTGAAAAGATAACCGATGAAATGGGAAAAACATTTTTAAGTTATCTATCTGATAAGGGATTAATGTCTAAAATATATGAAGAACTCATATAACTTAGTAAAAAGCTCAATAACATCTACTGTGGCTATCATTTCACAATATATGTAAATCAAATTATCATGCTGTAACCTAAAACTTATACCCATTGATGTACAACGATTATATTTTGATACAATTAGCAGAAAAAAAGCTGTGATTAATCAATGATGTGTGAATATATTGATGTAGGACCGAGTAGCATGATAAATTCTAGAAACTCACTTATTCAACTACTCATTCACTGAAAAATTTGTATTAAGGCTCTCCTATGTGCTAGACCTGCTCTAAGATGAGTAGTAGTTTAAATAAGATATAATGAAATGCATCATTGAGCAGTATTTGGATAAAACATAAATCAAATTATAGGAACAATGCAAGGGTAATTAAATCGAATTCATTTAGCATCTTTGAGAATCTTTTCCACTTGGAGTCAAGATGAAAAGAGATAATTTTGTTTTGCTTATTTTATCTGCAGCAAGTAAAGATGGAGGAAAATCTGAAACAGTAATTTAAGAATGAATCAGTTGGAGTTCAAATCCAAGCTTGAGACGTGAACAACTATTCCTGAGTGAAAATAAATCCTATTGTGAAGAAAATGAAGATTAGTAGGATTAAATGTCACATGTGGAGGATCTAAAAGTGGATTTTTTTTTTATTACTGAAGATATATTTATGGGTTAATTGTATGGAGATCCGGCTCATTTGTTTTCTCTAAACTGAGATGAGTCAGAATGTCTCTGGGGCAGAAGAAACTTGTATTGCTTCTGAGAATGTGTATTATTTGTTTCAGTATTATGCATTTGCAGCTAATAGTTCCCCCCCCAAAAAAGATTATAATTTGATATTCTCAGAAGGAATTACTCGTTACTGACATGGTAGTTATATTAATAGTTATAATACTTTCTTTATCCAAGCAATTATAATTTGTATACACATTCAAATTGCTTTAGTATTAATGCCCAATATTTCACAGAAAATTTTAAGAGGTTCAAGGCAATAGCTAAAAAAATCATTATTTTCAAAAGCTTGAGTTACGTATAGAACGTGATTGTCAAATCTAGAAATTCATTTTTTATTGTTGAAGAAATAGAAAAAAATAGCTTTGTAATTATTGATAAGCTTTTTCTAAAAGAAGCATATTTCAATTATTATTAAATTATAGAAAACATTATTTGGAGAAGGTAATGGCAACCCATGCCAGTACTCTTGCCTGGAAAATCCCATGGACAGAGGAGGCTTGTAGGCTGCAGTCCATGGGGGCGCTAAGAGTTAGACACGACTGAGCGACTTCACTTTCACTCTTCACTTTCATTCATTGGGGAAGGAAATGGCAACCCACTCCAGTGTTCTTGCCTTGGGAATCCCAGGGATGGAGGAGCCTGGTGGGCTGCCTTCTATGGGGTTGCACAGAGTCAGACATGACTGGAGACTTAGTAGCAACAGCAACGGCGGCAGAAAACATTATTAAATGTCCAATGGAATTAGTTCAAAGCTATGAGTCCCAAATTATTTTACTTCATTCTTAAAAGTTATGTGTTAACTTCAGTTCAGTTCAGTTCACTCAGTCATGTCCGGCTCTTTGTGACCCCATGAGCTGCAGCAAGCCAGGCCTCCCTGTCCATCACCAACTCCTGGAGCCTACCCAAACTCATGTCCATTGAATCCGTGATGCCATCCAATCATCTCACTCTCCATCGTCCCCTTTTACTCCTGCCCTCAATCTTTCCCAGCATCAGGGTCTTTTCCAATGAGTCAGCTCTTCACATTAGATGGCCAAAGTGTTGGAGATTCAGCTTCAACATCAGTCCTTCCAATGAACACCCAGGACTGATCTCCTTGAGGATTGATTGTTTGGATCTCCTTGCAGTCCAAGGGAATCTCAAGAGTCTTCTCCAACACCACAGTTCAAAAGCATCAATTCTTCGGTGCTCAGCTTTTTCATAGTACAACTCTCACATCCATACATGACCACTGGAAAAACCATAGCCTTAACTAGACAGACATTTGTTGGCAAAGTAATATCTCTGCTTTTTAAATATGGTGGCTAGGCTGGTCACAACTTTTCTTCCAAGGAGTAAGCATCTTTTAATTTCATGGCTGCAGTCACCATCTGCAGTGATTTTGGAGCCCCCCAAAATAAATTATCTCATTGTTCCCACTGGTTCCCTATCTATTTCCCATGAAGTGATGGGACCAAATGCTATGATCTTAGTTTTCTGAATGTTAAGGTTTAAGCCAAATTCTTCATTCTCCTCTTTCACTTTCATCAAGAGGCTCTTTAGTTCTTCTTCACTTTCTGCCATAAGGGTGGTGTCATCTGCATATCAGAGGTTATTGATATTTCTCGCAACAATCTTTATTCCAGCTTATGCTTCATCTAGCCCAGCATTTCTCATGATGCACTCTATATATAAGTTAAATAAGCAGGGTGACATTATACAGCCTTGACATACTCCTTTCCCGATTTAGAAGCAGTCTGGTGTTCCATGTCCAGTTCTAACTGTTGTTTCCTGACTTGCACACAGGTTTCTCAAGAGGCAGGTCAGTTGGTCTGGTAATCCCATCTCTTCTAGAATTTTCCACAATTTACTGTGACCCACATAGTCAAAGGCTTTGGCACAGTCAATAAAGCAGAAATAGATGTTTTTCTGGAACTCTCTTGCTTTTTCCATGATCCAGCAGATGTTGGCAATTTGATCTCTGGTTCCTCTGCCTTTTTTAAAACCAGTTTGGAAGTTCACGGGTCACATATTGCTGAAGCCTGACTTGGAGAATTTGAGCATTAGTTTGCTAGCGTGTGAGATGAGTGCATTTGTGCAGTAGTTTGAGCATTCTTTGGCATTGCCTTTCTTTAGGATTGGAATGAAAACTGACCTTTTCCAGTCCTGTGGCTACTGCTGAGTTTTCCAAATTTGCTGGCATATTGAGTGCAGCACTTTCACAGCATCATCTTTCAGGATTTGAAATAGCTCATCTGGGATTCTATCACCTCCAGTCACTTTGTTTGTAGTGGTACTTCCTAAGGCCCACTTGACTTCACATTCCAGAATGTCTGGCTCTAGGTGTGTGATCACACCATTGTCATTAACTGGGGTGTGAAGATCTTTTTGTACAGTTTTTCTATGTATTCTTGCCACTTCTTCTTAGTATCTTCTGCGTCTGTCAGGTCCATACAATTTCTCTCCTTTATTGAGCCCATCTTTGCATGAAATGTTCCCTTGGTATCTCTAATTTTCTTGAAGAGATCTCTAGTCTTTCCCATTCTATTGTTTTCCTCTATTTCTTTGCATTGATCACTGAGGAAGGCTTTCTTGTCTCCTTGCTATTCTTTGGAACTCTGCATTCAAATGCGTATATCTGTCCTTTTCTCCTTTGCTTCTCTTCTTTTCTCAGCTACTTTTTAAGACCTCCTCAGACAGCCATTTTGCTTTTCTGCATTTCTTTTTCCTGGGGTTAGTCTTGATCCCTATCTCCTGTACAATGTCATGAACCTCTGTCCATAGTTCATCAGGCACACTCTCTATCAGATCTAGTCCTTTAAATCTATTTGTCCCTTCCACTGTATAATCATAAGTGTTAACTTACTTGTCTATAATTACAATAAATCTGTGAATAATATGATCTTTGCAATAAAGTGAATTAAACACATAGAACTACTATTTAGATACAAGGTGACATAAATGCTTTAGAAATCACTTATTAAACTGCAAGATCCTGAGTAATTATAAATGAGAGAAGGAAAGTAGAGAGGGTTACCCTGTCAACAGTAGAGGCCAGATATTTACTCTGAATCCTCATGAAAATAAAATTAAGGCAACTGTTCCTATTAGTTCGGCTAGAAAATACTCCCATCCAAAACCCTACTACCGTTATTATAATCAGCATCAAAATCAAGAAGAGCTCCTACTGAAGCAAGAACCAAATAGACATATTTAGCTTTGGAATTTGAAAAAAAAAAAAGTTTTTGCATATTTTACTTTGTGCATACTTCCTATTTTCTGTATCTAAAATTGTTTCATTTAAAAGGCAAATTGTAAACTCAGTTTCATTTAGAGTTCAGGTAATTTTCAAAATATTTTGGACCAAAATAAATCTTTAGATGGGAGTATTTCAATATTGATCTAAGAAAGTAGTCTTATGAGGTCTGTGGTAAATTATTTCAGTGTTACCCAAAGTGGGCAGCAAGTACAAAATTCTGCACAATATTAATGATCCTTTGATCAAAAGGAATTTAGAAAATGCTGTTAAGTCAGCTTACCATGAGATCTCAGCTTTTTTCATATCAAGATGTAAGTTATCAATCTGTGTATTAAATCTACTGAAGCATATGTTGAAATACAGCCATAAGACAGGAGGGGATCCCAGACAGAGGGAAGATTATGAGCCAATATGAGCAGGTGGAAAAGCATAATGAATCTTTTAAGAAATAGGAAAATTCTGGGTTTGGAGGAGATAAATCTGGAAATAGATGCCAGAGCCAAACTGTGGGTATCTTGAATGATAAACTAAGTAATTCAGACTTTTACAAAATGTCAGCCAGCAGTCAATGAAGATTTCCAAGGGGAGTGATTGAATAAATGTGAGAGTTTGGGAAGATCAATCTAGCTGTTAATGGATAGGTCAGTGTAGAACATGGGAAATACTAGAAGCAGGGAGTCCAGTTAGAAGGTGCTAGCAAAGAATCAGGAGTGAGATTAACATAGATGGTGGAAAGAGAATGCAAAGGGAAGATGGAGAATGAGGTCTATTGCAAGAGAAGAATGGGAGAAATGAAAGAGCGTCAAAGATGTTTAAAGTCCCCAAGACACTGAGGATGACTTTAGTGATCACAATGTATCCTTTTGCAGCTTCTTTATGTGTGGGTCATGCTTTATAACTGCCCCCATGCCTCTCTACCATAAAGGTAACTTTCCATTCTTAGTTGGTTAACATGGCTAACTTCTAATTCATTTTTAGGATTTCTATTTCATTTGTCAACTCATCATTCCTAAATAATTTTTATATGTTCTCTTAGTATCCTAGATAATAACTTCTCTAATATTGAATCTTTGCAACCGCATGGACTGTAGCCTACTAAACTACTCTGTCCATGGATTTTTCCAGGTAAGATATTAGGCCTCCTGAAATTAGGGATCAAAATTTTCCACTGGCTATAATCAGCACAAAAGCAAATAATGGACACTCAATCACTGCTTGAACAAGGAGCATGCCTAGGAATGTTAGAAAGCTAGGAATCTTCAAAAAAGAAGAAATGGGGAAATAGATGGAATATAAGCACTGAGGAAGAGTTGTTTTATCAAAATGTGAGAAAGACAATAGAAATAAAATTAAGGAAAGTGATAAAAAAAGGAACTGATGAGGCAGAATTCCAGAGTGAAAGGCAGGCTATAGAAGGCAGATCAAGTGTGGACAATTCACCTTCCTGTAGTCCAATACTTTCTACAAAGGAGGCCTTGTACTCCTCCATTTCCTTACCTTAGCTCCTGTGTTTCCACTCTCAAGAATGCTATCCCATCTTGAATCTCTTTTTCCATATTTACTTGTATATATCTAAAACACTGATCAAATATCACTGTCCCATGAGACCTTCCATGGTCACTTATTTCTCCAAATCTCCAGAATAAATTTTTTCTTAAAATGCAGCCTGAAGCACTCCTACATAAAATTCACTTTGGGTGATGCTTTTGGGAAATTTGTCTTTATAGATATATTTTATCTAATAAAGGACACAAAGATAATATAATCATTTTACAGCTCCAAATGAAGTAGTAGATTTAAGCAAAATGTAGGTGGGGTAAGATCATGGCAATTGTACCTAAAACCACTGATCAAACTGCAAGTCATAGAAAGAAACAAAACTTGATCTCATATACTTCCTTATGGAAAGATACAACACACTCTCTACTATGTTTTTGCCAAGAAACCAGCATTTGACCAGGTTTTATCTGTAACAATCAGTTTAAAGGAAATACAGAAGACAGAAAAAATGTGAAAAGACAACACTGAGTTGTATTCAGCAAAATCTCAAATGTGTGAAACAATCCTATTTTTCAACAAATAAATTGCAAGGAGCACAATTTAAAGGGGGAGTTGAAAACCCATAGTTTAAATAAATATTAAAAGAAACTTAAAGATGTATCAGCTAAAATTGTGATACATTTGGATTTCAACGAACCCAAATTTACAAATCATTTATGAGACAAATGATCTATGAACACTGTTAACTTTTAGGCATGATGATGGCTATGTTGTTTAAGCATCATTAAACATCTTGAAGTATTTTCACGTGAAATGATACAATATCTGGAGTTTGCTTCAAAATAATCCAAGGTGGTGGCAGGTGTGAGGAGTAAATTGTGATATTATGAATGCAACAAGACTCATTGTTGGAGTTGGATGGTAGTCACATATTTCATTTATAAATATACATTTGAAAAATTATATTTTGTATCATTTTAAAATGCAAGTTCCTGAGCCCTATCTTAGAACTACTGAGTTAGAATAGCTAAAGGAGAATCCAGAAATCTGCATTATTAACAGGTTCCAAAGTGATGATTACACACACTCAGATTTGGAAATCTCAATCCTGAACAATGATTCCTGTCGTTCTTGTTCTTGTCAGAGACATCCAGTCAATTATATATTCATGCTCCAGTTTGAAGGATATTAATAGAAACTATAAATGCCATATATTTTATATGTACTCAATACATATTAGTGATGTGATTTAAAATATTTATTGCTTTTCACTCTGAATAAATATTGTAGATCTAGATTATACAAGATTTACCCATATATTCCATGATATTAGGATTGTGCAACTTCTCAGCTCTTAGCAATAATGCTATGGCCATACGGGATTTCTTTCTTAGTGGTGTTTGACACCTATAATTCCTAAAGTGCTAATGTCCTCATACATCATGCAGCAATGATAAAATTTAACAGATGAGAATAATAACCTGCTCTTTCATAGACAAATGGAAAAAAAGAGAATCTTAGCATCTTGTGTAGAATATCAACACTGATTTTATTTATATATTTATATCTTCCGTTACCCCTCAGCTTTGCCTTTGTCTGAGACTGTCTGTTAGCTTGTCTGCAATGGTTCATTTATTAAGTAATCACTTTGATTTTCCTAAGAGGATATTCTTACGAAAAATATAACATTCTATTGAAAAAAATTTCCTCCCAAACTTAGTATTCCCTATACCTTGGAACTCAAAAAAATTCTATGCTGCATCTTATCCTAATACTCGTCCAATATTCTAGATCTGCCACTAAGTAGCTAGGTGGTTTTGAATCTGGCCCTATTTTTACTGAGTCCTGGTTTCCTCACACATGTAATCCTAAAATAAATGTCAATCTATTGGATCCTCTATTTTTTCTAGGAAAACGTATTTTACTTAATATTAAAACAAAAAACACAACTTTCGAGGAAAAAAACCTGGTGTAACATCTCAGCAACTTAGATGAGGATAAATAAGGCCAGTTGCAGATGTTGTATTCTGAAAGTAGAAATCCAGGAATACGAAGGTTATTTCCCACTTCAGCTTACCTGCTTATGAGCATGGTCATAAGAATTAATATGATTGTCAAACTCCTGGTGTTTGTGGTACTGCTTGTCACATAACTCACAGTAAAAGTTTGCCTTTACATCTTCCAGGGCCTTTGCTGTGGACTTCTCCTTTTCTGGAAAATCCTTTGGGGAAAAAAAAGGCAAAAATGTTGGTGATATTTCTAATAGCATAATCAGAGCTCATATTAATCAAGTTGGTAATTTAATTTTACTGTAACTCAAAGGAGATGGTTAGCCTCATTACATTTAAGAAATCTATGGCACAATGGAAGCAACTGTCAGCTTGGCCTAATCCTACGTTATCAATGAACATATAATGACTTATCCTAAAGGAGCTGAGCCCTTAGCTTCAGTGTGGTCATTACTCTTTGTCTTCTTGCCACCTGTCTCCAGGTGTGATACTGCTGACCCATCTAACTATAATATCACCACCATGTCCTCTACCTAACCAGTGACCCATCCCCAAACTGTAAGACCTCTCTACTATAAAATTTTATCGGGCATTGATTGCATTCTTTTGTATTATTCACCTACTGCTTCATGTACTTTAGCCTACCTGAGATCTTAAGTGTTGGGACTTCCTATTCTCTCTTTACATTATGCCTTTCCCACCTTGATAACTGGTGAGCCTTTTCTCAACACCCAGTTCTTGGACCCTCTTGGAATCCTTTTCCATGGTATTTCAAGGAGGAGAAAGCCTCCATTATGTCGCTTATTACCAAACACATCTATGATCATTCTTACTTTGTTTTTTCCACAGACATTTCTTTCTTTGATATCACCCCTTATATTTTTGTATTCCACACAATTCTGTCTTCAGCCAACTGATTTATCCAATTCACACACTCTCCCAGGGTAATCACTTTCATACCATAGTTCAGTTCAGTTCAGTTCAGTTCAGTCACTCAGTCGTGTCCGACTCTTTGCGACCCCATGAATCACAGCACACCAGGCCTCCCTGTCTATCACCAACTCCCGGGGTTCACTCAAATACTTTATACCATAGTTAGAGCCTTATTTATCCAAAATCTCTAACTTTGGCCTAAGCTTCTTCCACAAACATTAGCTCCTGCTAGGCATTGCTAATGAGTGTGTTACAATTTTCAAAATTATTTTTAATTAATTTTCATTGGGATATAATTGCTTTAAAATATTGTGTTAGTTTCTCTTGCACAGCAAAGTGAATCATCTGTATTTATACATATATCCCCTCTTTTTTTGTATTTCCTTCCTATTTAGGTCAACAGAGAGCACTGAATAGAGAGCTCCCTGAGCTATATAGTAAATTCTCATTAGTTAACTGTTTACAATTTTAACTACGCTCCATCTCAAACAGAATTTTGGCCACATAATTTCCCCACTTAAAATCCTCTTGAATTTTCTCATTGCCTATAGAATAATAGTGACAAATGCATATGTTCCCATATTACCCTCTTAAATTTTATCATCAGACATGCCATATGATATTTAAAAAATTGTTTTCATGTCTATGGTTCCCATAAATATTTTAAAGGCAAGAATTGTTTTATTCATTTCTGTGACAACAGTACCAAACATATTATCTAGCCCAAAATAGGTCCTTATTTAATATGCATGACATAAATTAATGGATAATGATGGCTTACATATTCATGCCTCTTACCATCCTGCAAGTTCTGCTCTATTATCCTAGTGCCTAGATGAAAGAACAGCTGGCATATAAAGGATGCCAAATAAATATGCATAAAGAATGGTTGAACAAAATAAAGAATGGATTTTAGCTTTGTATCTCCAAAATGACTAACCTTCTATGAAAAGAAACTGGGCCATAAGTCTAAATCATCGGGGTATCATTGCCCAGACTAGAAAGCAATCTGGGAAGATTCTCACAGGGTTGGATGAACTGATGAGGCAATTAATCTAGATATGGGAACATAGTGATTTAAGCACCAATATGAGTCTAACACACATGGCAAGAAGCAGGAAGGGCATTAGTACATTAATACAGAGCAAATTAGACTAAATATCCAGAGTGCCTAGCTAAGAGAGTTGAAGTAGAAATCTGGTTACATTCTAGGTTAATGGGGCATATCAAAGCTACTTGTTAGAATATATTCAGAAACAAGAAGGTGGACACCAATTTCAAGACCAATAAACCAGTTGCTGAAGGAATTGAGATTATACAGTTACTTAATAACTGTGGGAGCAGTAGTAGTAGGCTACTATTGACTAGTAGATTTAAAATCAGGGGAAATAATTATTTTTTCATCCAGTCTTTCTCACTAGAAATTAAGGTCTTTCTCAGTATAATTTTAGCAATTGGATTGGAACGAGTGTCTACATTGGTTTACCCACAGTTCTCACTTTACAGTGACACAGCCTCAGAAAATTGACCATGTGCTTGGACATTGAGCAACTCTGCCTCAGCTTCATTAACTGGAGTTGCATAATGGGTGGCAACAACTGAGAATTCAGGGTGAATTTGTCAGTAAAAATGTATTTTCACATTATTCCAGATTATGTATCAAACGAAGGATTTTATGACAATAGCTTCATGGCCAGAGTAGAGCTTTTCCAGTTAGTCTCAGCATCTATATCTAAATATCTTTTATTTCTAAAACACCCTTTAATTATGACATTACATGGCTCTCAATGAAAAAAGTTATGAGAGTTCTAATCTCACAACATTTTAGTCTATATCATTCCCTATAAACGTTCACATTTTACAAAGCCATCTGACTAAATTACATACCCTGTTTCTTGCTTAATTTTTCTTGCCAGGATATGGTGCTGATATACCCATTTCTCTTTCCTCTAAGGGACTATTGATATTCTACCATGGCATATCCTAGTCCCCTGATTAAAAGAGGAAGGATACATAAGTGGATAAATTAGCAAGCCATACAGGGTTCACAATAGTTTGTCCTTCAAAGCCAGAAGTAAATGCATAAGCCCAACAGTAGAGACTAGGGAATAGAAATGGGAAAAAACCTGAGAGTCTCAGGCAGAGGAGACTACAATCCAAGAGTTGGGTAGGCATAGCAGAATCATAGAGGAAAAAAAGAGAAAAAAAAAAACTCTTTCTTAAGGATTTTTGGCAAAACTTAAAACGAGATTAGGGCGAGAGCTACTTTCAGTAAAAGAAGCACAACCTAGTCGCTCATGGCATTGCTTGGAATGAAGTAGACCAGTTCTGACGTGTAGAAGTAGACTATCTATGGAGATGAAGCTGAGTTGGTCCAGTCCTATATGTTCCAGCAGGCTGGAGGGTAAGGTCTCAGACTAGTAGAGAAGCCATCATGTAATTTAATCTTGCAATTTATTAATAGTAGAACAGGCAACCAATACTTAATAATTCAATAATTTGCATAAAATCAGGTAACATGAAGGCAGGGGTGCACTTTCCATTGTATCATGCTGTCATCCACTCACTTCTCCACTCATCTAACCATACTTTCATCCTGCTATCATCAAGCACTTGTACAGGCAAGAATCTCTTAATAGGCAACTTTAATGGTTAATTTCTTAATAAGTCTTTCTTCAGACTTTAACAGTGTAGCATGGGAGAATTACAGGCTTCCCTAGTGGCATCATCAACTCAATAGACATGAGTTTGAGCAAACTCCAGGTGATCATGAACGACAGGGAACCTTGGTGTGCTACAGACCATGGGGTATCAAAGAGTCGGACATGACTGAGCGACTGAACAACAACCGGTATCTCAGTGGTAACGTATCCACCTGTAATGAAGGAGATTTTCATTCAATCCCTGGTTTGGAAAGATCCCCTGGAGAAGGAAGTGGCAACCAACCCCAGTATTCTTGCCTGGGAGATCCCATGGACAGAGAAGCATGGCAGGCTACAGTTCACGGGGTCACAAAAGTTTCAGACATGACTTAGCACCTAAACAAAAAAGGAGCAAAGTGGAAGAATTACATGTGAAGAGATGAACACTGTAAATTGCAATACAGGAATAATCATCAGTTCAGTTCAGTTCAGTTGCTCAGTTGTGTCCGACTTTTTGTGACCCCATGAATCACAGCACACCAGGCCTCCCTGTCCATCACCATCTCCCGAGTTCACTCAGACTCACGTCCATTGAGTCCATGATGCCATCCAGCCATCTCATCCTCGGTTGTCCCCTTCTCCTCCTGCCCCCAATCCCTCTCAGCATCAGAGTCTTTTCCAATGAGTCAACCCTTTGCATGAGGTGGCCAAAGTACTGGAGCTTCACCTTTAGCATCATTCCTTCCAAAGAAATCCCAGGGCTGATCTCCTTCAGAATGGGCTGGTTGGATCTCCTTGCAGTCCAAGGGACCCTCAAGAGTCTCCTCCAACACCACAGTTCAAAAGCATCAATTCTTTGGCGCTCAGCCTTCTTCACAGTCCAACTCTCACATCCATACATGACCACAGGAAAAACCATAGCCTTGACTAGACGGACCTTAGTCGGCAAAGTAATGTCTCTGCTTTTGAACATACTATCTAGGTTGATCATAACTTTTCTTCCAAGGAGTAAGAGTCTTTTGATTTCATGCCCGCAGTCACCATCTGCAGTGATTTTGAAGCCCCCCAAAATAAAGTCTGACACTGTTTCTACTGTTTCCCCATCTATTTCCCATGAAGTGATGGGACCAGATGCCATGATCTTTGTTTTCTGAATGTTGAGCTTTAAGCCAACTTTTTCACTGTCCTCTTTCACTTTCATCAAGAGGCTTTTTAGTTCCTCTTCACTTTCTGCCATAAGGGTGGTGTCATCTGCATTTCTGAGGTGATTGATGTTTCTCCCGGCAATCTTGATTCCAGCTTGTGCTCCTTCCAGTCCAGCGTTTCTCATGATGTACTCTGCATAGAAGTTAAAAAAGCAGGGTGACAATATACAGCCTTGACGTCCTCCTTTTCCTATTTGGAACCAGTCTGTTGCTGCATGTCCAGTTCTAACTGTTGCTTCCTGACCTGCATACAGATTTCTCAAGAGGCAGGTTAGGTGGTCTGGTATTCCCATCTCTTTCAGAATTTTCCACAGTTTATTGTGATCCACACAGTCAATAAAGTAGAAATTGATGTTTTTCTGGAACTCTCTTGCTTTTTTCATGATCCAGCGGATGTTGGCAATTTGATCTCTGGTTCCTCTGCCTTTTCTAATACCAGGTTGAACACCTGGAAGTTCATAGTTCATGTATTGCTGAAGCCTAGCTTGGAGATTTTGAACATTACTTTACTAGCGTGTGAGATGAGTGCAATTGCAGGTATGGATTAAATATGAAAGGAGCAAAAATACCCACCTATTCTCAGTATCAGTAAATTTTTAAAATTAAAAATTAATAAAATTCATAATACATTAGATATATAACATATGATATAAAATTCCATCATTGATTTGCTAGTTATAAAAATTTCCCTTCCTAAAGACTGCCTAGAAGAGGAGACTAAAAACTTATTTAATAAAAAAATAACATTTATTAAATATAAGAAAACTTCTTGTTAACCATTCTCAATGATTCTTTAAATGTTGAAAAAGTATTATAAATTTAATATGACATTTATCTGAATAAGTCATTTTAAAACAGTAGGCACTGCCAGTAGGCATTTATGTTACAATTCAGTAAGAATTTTGTAGTAATTAATTACTTTTCATAAGTCATATTTTGAGTACAAAGAGAGAAAATACACTTTTTCACACCAAGAATTTCATATTCATGCATATAACAGGTATGCCTGTAAGGTAGCAAGTGTTCTGACTAGCATAAAGCATTTAGTTAGAAATATGAATGCTCTCTACCAAATTATTCTTATTATTTTAATGATGGTTACACTCTAAAACCCACTGCTTTCTCTTTAATAAACAGAAAACTGTCAAGCACTTCACACTTGTTGACTTGTTTAGTCTTCACAGCAACTTTATAAAATATCATCTCTTCTTATCCCATATAAAGAAGGCAAGGCAAAAACACACTCAATGTTGATGAGCAGGGACAGGATTCAGACTCAGATCCATCTGACTTCAGAGCTATTAATCACCAGGCTCATGGCTGCCCTAATTACTTAGCCTGTATCCAGATGCTGCGTAATTCTGAGGTACCTCTGCTACCTGTTTTAGTAGATTTGAAATGATACAGAACTCCTACGTCCCAGAAAGAGTCAGAGGACTCATTATAATTTTTAAAATCTATAATACTCTTGAAACTGAGAGACAGGCACTAGGAAAATACAAAGTGGTAGTCCTGTTTCTACTGGATGTGCATATGTGCCCTGATTATTGAAAAGGAAAAGAAGGAATCAACTGCTGTTCTTAGTATCTCCTTGATGGTATTGGAGCTTTGAGGATTGAATTCATATTCTTTCCATGAAAGTTTCATATTTGACCTTTCACTGTTATGTGTAAGAGATTGCTTTAAGAATTTTAATATTCTCTAATTTTTTTCTGTTACACTGGCCACAAGTAAAATCCTGTTTCAAAGACAGTGAATATTCTTCCTCCTCTGACCAAGTGACTAACACTAATTCAAAAATCTCTCTTAGTCCCCACTGCCTTCCTGCATCTCTGTAACAGTTTGTGTAATGAAAAACTTGCTTTGGAAAAATAATCCTTGAAGACTGACTAACTTGGATCTCAGCCTCTTTCTTAAAAGTTTAAATTCTTAAGTTTCTAGTTTTATCAGTATTAGAAATTAAGGAGAATAATAAGTAGCTTGCAGGATTATTGAGAGTATAAAATGAGATCAATTTCATGGAAGTACTTAGTAGAGTGTATGCTAAAAGTGGGTGCTTAATGTTTTTGGACATCTTGTGTGTGTATGTGTCTTTCTTTTATGTGTATCATTGTATCCATGTGACAGTAATTTTTTAAAAATATCATACCATTCTCCTATGAGTCTACAAAGTAACTTTCATTTTCTGATGAAAATAAGAGCAAGTGATAGGAGTCCTTATCCTCTTCAACCCACCATCTCATATGAAAGCACAGTCCCTGATAATAAATTCAAATCCGGTTTATTTGAATAGAATTTTCAAGATTTTTTTTTTAATCTCACAATTTCTTTTTAACATTTGGACTGTTTAGAAATTCCACAAAGAGGCAAAAGAGCATTGGATGCCATTAACATTAATATTACTAATATTTATTTCCCTAAATATGTGACTGGCTTATTTTATTTAAAAATGGTCTTGTATAATATCTAGTTTGTTACTTGTTACTTAGGAAAAAACTCAATATTTGTTGAATAAATTAAATTAATGATAAAAAGTATAACTTCCTACTATGTATCAGATAGCTTGGCTTACCTTGGCAATGTTAAATCATATCATAGGGAATTAAACTGTTGAAACTATGGCAGAATAAACAGATGAGTATGATTCTAAACATATGGAACTTTTGGAACAATCCTTTTAAAAACTATATATCCTAAGGAGCCTACTAAAGAATTATCCTAAAGTAATAGTGGGCTGCAACTGCATATAGATTCACAATCAGAACTATAGGTTACTGATTTCCAATGCTCTTCTCATTTTACCATAACCAATAGTTCTCCTTACAATTTGTTAAGAATCAAGTATTAGTTTCCCAGACTGAAACTGGACATAATTAAATTTGACCTTTCCATCAGTGGCCAGGTAAATATAACATCAGCCTCATCCTGTATTAAAAAAAAAAGAAAAAAAGAGCTTTGCCCTCTTATTAGTGATTCATTCAAGCTGCTCAGAAGACAACCATATTAAACACGTGAACTTGTCACTAGGTAGCATGCCTTGGGTACATCTTCACGTCATTTCTAATTTGGAAAGAATGACACATTTCTGACTCACTGGCAAGATGCCAGAGTGATGACTGCCTTTATGTTCATGAAACAACAATTAAATATTTAAAACTTGCTTATATAACTGCTTATTTTGGAGAAGATTCCTAATGGCTGCATCTGAACAGGGATTATTTTTGAAAAGCACATATTTTGTTCATCAGTATTCTATACCACCAACTTCATCTTTCTCAGCATAAATTAATATACAGTTCTTCTATTAGAAAAACACATAAGCATATAATGCAGTGCCAGTTGTACCCTGAAATAATCATAAGAATAGCTATTGCTTTATTACCTGTGAATGTCCACCATATAGGAAAAAGGGGGCAGGTATAATTTCCATATTGCTTACAGATACTGCATTGCACAAGTTCATAAGGGTTATGAACTGGTTTTCAGAGTGTTTTTAGCAATCAGTGAAATAGTAAAACACAAGCAAATCAATGAGATTTAACTGGACACCATGTGGTATGAGCCCATGAAGATGCAAGGACTACCAGTCTCTTACAGAGAACATCCTAGCCCTCACCAGTTAAAGTAGGCAATATTCTAAGGTGGGGTTGAAAAAGAGGACACATGAAAATATATGTAAATTTGCCCAAGGTCAGAAACAAGGCTGAATCTATTAAATAGCAGTCCTTGGCCTGGAGTTCATGCCTATCAAAATCCATTATTGAATTCATTAATGAATATATGTAGTGAGTGAAGGAATAAATACATTTAATGTCTTTCTGACTTTTTGCCTATTTATTTATTGTGTCAAAAGGGAGAGAACCAGAAAGTCTGAAATGAGTATGGTGATGTCAAAACCCATATAATTGTATGCTTTAAAGAGTGAACCCTAATGTCACCTATAGACTTTAGCTAATAATAACACATCGGTATCAGTTCATCAACTGTAACATGGTCATCTAAAACATTAATGTAAAATGTTAATAATAAGGGTGCCTAAAACCTTGGTGGTTCATGGTAAAGAATCCACCTGCCAGTGCAGGAGACATGGGTGGGATGCCTGATCTGGCAAGATCCCACATGCTGTGGACCAGCTAAGCCTGTGTGCCGCAGCCATTCAGCCTATTCCATTGCTCTAGAGCCTGGGAGCCGCAACTACTGAGCCCACATGCCGCAAGCACTGAAGCCTGCATGCCTTAGAGCCCATGCTACTCAATTAGAGAAGCCACCACAATGAGAAGCCTACGCACTGTAGCTCCAGAGTAGCCCATGTTCATCACAGCTGGAGAAAAGTCTGTGCAACAGTGAAGACCCAGCAAAGCCCAAAATAAAGAAAATTATTAAAAATTGCCTATTGCTTAAAAAAATGAAAACGTACAAAGAAATCACATTTTGATAGTCCTACCTTCATTGAACTCAGGAAGAACAATGGATGGTATAAAAATAATCCTTGTTATGTAATGTACATGGCTGAGTTCCAGGTGGACCAGATAACAAAGAGAGCTCCTCTTTATGGAGATATCTTGAAATCGCCAGTTCTGTTCTGTTATTTTTCATGAGAGAGAGAGACCCTCAGCAACCCTTGAGCAAAGCAGAACTACTGACAGATCATATTTACAATCATTAGATACACTGGAAATTCAAAGGGTGAAATTTCTATATTCAAAAGAAAGATTCTGAAATGTGTCTATTATGTAGGTGTGTAAAATGTGGTAACAAAATGTATTTTCTTCCTCCAGAGTGACAATAGTGTCCCATTTATAAATGTAGTAATTACTACCACATCAATTCAGCCCACAGATATGTATAACTGTAATGAATATAGACATATTGCATTCATCTAAATTGAATACATTGAAATTAATAACCTATTGTGCATTAGACAGGAAATACTTTCATTTAGCCATTACTCCTGCTCTAACTACTTATCGTAAAAATGCAGTTAATAGTGTCTGACATTTCATTTTCTAATATAGAAGAAATCAATGAAAACTGTCAGGTAACTAAGTTTTCTGGAAAGTTGCTAGTGACACCTGCCCAATTACAAATCATTTTTTAAAAATTCAACATTTGCAACAGCTGTCTAGGAGAGAAATGGTCAGTAAGTGATGCTGACCTAGACATTGTTTCACTTTTGCTTGAGAATTAACTGCAAACATGTTCCCTTTAAGAAGATCCATGTGATTGCCAAATAAATTCCTGTTCTAAGGCCTTCTTAGGTGGTTCTGGAATCAATCTGTACATTTCTAAAAAGCCCTGTTTCCCATCCCCTTTCACTAAAATAGGCTTAGCAACTCCTAAAATGATGGGCTAAAATAATATAAAGCCAAAGTCTTTGCTTTTAAAAAAGGACATATGAGCCAGATAAATGCCAAAACTCCAAGGACTTTCTCTCTGTTTTTCTGAATGTTTGCTATCTTGTTTGATAAAAAGTCAGCTACATTTGGTTTACTTGTTCTATAACCAGAAATGTTTAAAAAGTGATTGTGTTCACAAAGGCACTTCATTGTTTCAAACTGGCTGCTGCAGGTTTCTATCTATTGAAATTCTAATAGGTAATTTACTTTCAAACTTAGAGAAAACTAGCAATTGCGAAAGAAGTATGCTATACAAAAGCTCTGTGTCTCAAATCTTGAAATATTAACTTCAAGCTGGGAAAAAATGTCTCAAAAGTGAGGAAAGTCTATTAGAATGCTAGTTTTCTTTGAGAGGAAGTCATTCACATGGACTAAAGGAAATGCTCTAAACTACATTATATTCATTTTAAGATCATGAACTGATGTACAAAAGCTTGGCTCTGCTTTCATATACTTTGGAAGAAATATTCGTCACATATTTTATCTATTAATTATTATTCTCATAGAACTTTGTAAAACTTGGGTCACTGATTTGACAAATCCTCCAAAGAAATTATGCATACCAGTTTTATAGACACACTTTTGCTTTATTGAAGACAAATACAATTGTCAATTAAAGTCAAAGTCCGATGAGCTGAAAACTGGAGTAAAAGTTACTATGTGTCACAATAGCAGAACCCATAGTACAGCCTATCTAGACTTTGGTGAAGAGTGGAAACAGATTTTCACAGTTGCTTGAGCAGTTGGAGCATCTGTACTTATTGTTAACATCAGCACCAATTCAATAAGCCATATAGCTGTGTCATAATCTATTGTGTGTGTTCACGCTGTAGAGCTAGACTGAAAAGAAAGTCAGCTACACAGGACAGAAATTGTGGGTCTACTGTAAAAGAAGTGGAATAAGAAAGTTAGAATCATCCTGTAGGCATGCACGGGACTTCAGAAATTCTTTTCTAATTAAAAGATATGTAATCCAGAAGTTCTTTGGTTTTACCCAGATTGATGTAGAATGATAAGTAGTAGACCTGGACTAATTCCAGTCCTTGCCTTCAACTTCTGAGAAAACCAGCAGAGCCACAAATTCTATGAAGTCTATTTTCTTTCTTGGAAGAGGAGATTGATCTGAAGGATGAGCTTTTGCATCTCTGAAACTTAACATATATAAATGAGTATACAGTATTCAAGCTGATATATTAGATACTGATATATACTCTTTATCTTCTTAACACAATCAAAATCTATCTAAGAACTTATTTAGAGAGTATGTTCTTACTCCTGAAATGTCAGAAATAAAATACTTTGTTTCAAACTATCTGTTACAGAAGGAGACAGAATCGCTCTCAGAAGAAGGCTTCCTCCTTTTATTTTCCTAAGGTTTAAAAAAATATTAAGAGCTTTGCCAGTCTATAGATTGTTAGTTATAGATAGTTTCAGTGGATTGAACACTGAACTGAGCCAGTACTAAAACTGGCTTTAGAAAGGGAGAAGCTACCTTCTTTTCTGCTATTGGAGGGATATCTTTGATAAAAAGGAAGGAAAAGCAGAAGAAAAAAGAATTTATTCCTGAAATGATTTTTTTTTAACTCCTGTGTTGCCCTTGAAGCAATTTAGTGTATGGTGGGGATTTAGTTATATTATAAAGGTTTGGATTATTTGCTGTGTTATTCTACTGTGCAAGATAACAAAAACACATAACTCCTATTTTCAAGAGGCTCTCAGACCACCCGAAGTGATAGAATTAACTCACAAATTGAAAGTGACAATAGAAAGGAATATACAGTCACATGGTGGGGATGTTAAGTGCTATATATTTTCAAAGAAGGGAAATAACCTGACAGTTTATAAGGTGCCTACATACCAAAGCAGAATAAACCTATTTAGAGAATTTTACAAAAAGACTAAATTAGTTGTCTTGCATTTGACTCTTACATACAAAAAATAAATGGCAGTTGATGATCTAATTCTGGAGTTTAAGAAGGTGACATAAAATATTGCTAAGAATGAATAAACTCACATTTTGCAATGAGAGTAATATAGATTTTACTCTACGTATTGATAAACAGGAAGTCATACACACTTTAGAGAGAGGATGAATTCCTCTTCTCTGACTCCTATTACAGCTGGTGTCATTTCTGAGTAATAGTTAACACAGGAATTATGATTCTGCTCATATTGTTCCTTAGTGTTCTCCTTGTGATTATTTTCCCTGGACGTCTCTCTTGGAATGTCTGCTTGTGTTTCAGAGTGTTTACACAAAGTCTGAATTCACTTTGAATACTAAAGCATAAGTAAGTTATTTTTTAAATTGATTCCTATATATATATATATGTATGCTGCTAAGTCGCTTCAGTCGTGTACAACTCTGTGCAACCCATAGACAGCAGCCCACCAGGCTCCCCCGTCCCTGGGATTCTCCAGGCAAGAACACTGGAGTGGGTTGCCATTTCCTTCTCCAATGCATGAAAGTGAAAAGTGAAAGTGTCTGACTCTAGTGACCCCATGGACTGCAGCCTATCAGGCTCCTCCATCCATGGGATTTTCCAGGCAAGAGTACTGGAGTGGGGTGCCATTACCTTCTCTGATATATATATATATATATATATTTTTTTTTTTTTTTTTTTCCTCTCCACTCATTATGCCCTGGAAATTCTTGACTGACTGCTATCTGAATATTCTGTTACATCTCTCGGCTGGAATCTGTGTTCTCACTAGAGGCCATTCCTCAGCAAATCTCTCTTCTGTGCTAGCTGCAGTGATGGCAGGGATGCATATAAACCTTTTAGTAGGAAAAAAGTCATTACAGTATTAAAAAAATTCAAATTTCACTGAAAAGAAATGACAATGCCCTTAAACTTCTAAACAGCCTTAGGGCACTCCATAGGAGTAGCAGCGAACACTCACAGAGGAGCAGCCCTCTTGGTCTTTGTGTGCCCAAAAACCAGAAGCTGGGACTTTGGATGTCTGTCTAGGGAGGGACAGGATCAGGGTTAAGACTCTGAATCCTTGCTCAACTGCTTGTAAACTCCATGGTATTCAATAGTGAAAAAGTGAAAGTCATTCAGTCGTGTCTGACTCTTGTGACCCAGCAGACTAGTTCATGGAATTTTCTAAGCAAGAATACTGGAGTGGGTAGCCTTTATACATTCCAGGGAATGTTCCCGAAACAAGGATCAAAACCAGGTCTCCTGTATTGCAGGTGGATTCTTTACCAGATGAGCCACAAGGGAAACCCAAGACTACTGGAGTGGATAGCCTATCCTTTCTCCAACAGATCTTCCAGACCCAGGAATCAAACCGAGGTCCTGCATTGAAGTTGGATTCTTTACCAGCTGAGCTATCAGGGAAACTCTGTAGAGCAAGGATAATAATGCCACCTTCCCATAATGAGTATAATGATTGAAGTGAAGTGAAGTGAAGTCACTAAGTCGTGTCTGATTCTTTGCGACCCCATGGACTTTAGCCTACTAGGCTCCACCATCCACGGGGTTTTCCAGGCAAGAATACTGGAGTGGGCTGCCATTTCCTTCTCCAAGTATAATGATTAAATAAGTTCAAACATAAAAAGCACCTAATATCATTCTTAGTGGAGCAGACATTGAAGAATTTGTCTGTAATGCAAAGACTCGAGTTTGATCCCTGGGTCAGGAAGATGCCCTGGAGAAGGGAATGGCAACCCACTCCAGTATTCTTGCCCAGAAAATTCCATGTACAGAAGAGCCTGGCAGGCGACAGTCCATGAGGTGGCAGAACCAGGAACAATGGAGTCATTAACACTGTCACTTCTAAGTATCACTCAGCAGTCACATTATCTATCTGTCTATTGACCTACCTACCAACCTACCTATATACCTATCATCTATAGCTATAGATGAAAAAAAAGGAAAAAAAAAAAAAAAACCTATAGTGTTAAATGCTGAAAAGTGAAAGGAAAGGAAAGTCGCTCAGTCGTGTCTGACTCTGCGATCCCATGAACTGCAGTCTACCAGGCTTCTCTGTCCATGGGATTTTCCAGGCCAGAATAGTTGAGTGGGTAGCTGTTCCCTTCTCCAGGGGATCTTCCCAACCCAGGGATTGAACCCAGGTCTCCCACTTCACAGGTGGATTCTTTACCATCTGAACCACCAGGGAAGTCCATTAAAAATAGATGAGGTGATATGTTCTCATGGTTAGGAATATAGTTCTGAATCAGATGGACTGAGTTTAAATCAAAGGTCTATTCTGCATGAGGGGCACCCAGAAATTTCATCTTTATCTGTGTCTTCACCCAAATCAGGAGTGCTTGATAACAGTAACTAACTCATAGGACTGTAACACTGATTGTGAAAACAAATCAAATGAAATACTTTGCATATTACCGGCAGTATAATGCTATTTGTTTATACTTTCTTGATTTTGTTTTGTTCCATTTTGTTTTTACAGAGTTTAACAGGAAAGACAAAAACATGGCATTAGATTTGAATGCAACACACAGTGACAGCTGAAGACAGACATCTGGCTCATGAGAACAAGAAGTGTCTGGATTGGGAATGGAGATTTGACGGGTGTTGGGTGGAGGGTGGTCCATGAGGACTGAACTAAAAAATGCCTGCTCTGTTGGGGAAGGGGAGCCTAGCTTCCCATAACTGACACCTAAACAATAAAGAATGGGCCCACAAAGTTCAATAAAAAGCATTCCCCCCACCCCAGGGAAGAGATGAAGTTATCTTCCCAGCTGAGTGATGTACTATGTGGATGACAAGTTTTTCTTCCCATGAGATCTGTCTTTGTATTGCAAACTAAAGGTGGGGAAATCCAATGCAAAAACAAGCAGAAACCTCAGCCAGACACTTAATCGTGTTCCTATGAGGACACAAGTGCCCTTTATTGCTGACTCTTTTATTTTGAAATTCTCCACGGTGCCATATACTGGATAAGTTACTTGTTAGAAATAATGTTCCTTGCATTAAACAAACATTTTTTTCTTTCTATAAACAGGCTCTACTTTCTACTGTAGATGGTGAACTGAGCTGGTATCCTGACCTGTCCTTTTGCTACTGTGTCTTTTGGATTTCTGCCTTTGGCAGAAGTGCAGAGGGACAAATGTTTTAAGGACTTTGCTTTTGATTTTTTAAAAGTTTTGGATATTTTCTGTTAAATTTTTACTACCCTATACAAAAATCATGATTTGAAAGTTTATCAGTTTATAACATACAGAAATATACCTCAAATAGTAGCAATAAATAACATATGCTTATTCTACAAGGATGTGTATTAACTTTCATTGCATTTATGTGACCATATTCCCGATGTGACATGACAAATAATTTCAGGGCATCAAGGTTAATTTTTATTTAGTATAAAACATGTACCAACTTATTGTTTTTCACTAACAGCCTTATGATCTAACTGATTCTATAATCTTTTCATTAAAAAAGGAAAAAAATGTATTCTTACAAATACTACTGTTATTGTACAGAAATAAACACTCACCCAGGGTGACCACAAATTTAGAAGGTGATTTAAATGTTAAGCATTTTATTATTAATAACAAAATGATAAAAATAAAATTTTATGGACTTTAACTAAAAAGCCTGTCTAGACCCACACCGATTATTCTGTTTAGCAAGTAAAAACTTTAAAAATAACTTGTGTGTGTATATGCATTTGTGTGGTAGTATTTCCAAAAAAATTTCCCATTTAACTTATGTGCCTTAAATCAACTCATAAGTTTATCAAGATAGTATCACAATCAAACATTAGTTTGTAAAAGTTTAATTATAAGGACAGAAATGGTAAGGACTTAACAGAAACAGAAGAGATTAAGAAGAGTGACAATAGTACACAGAAGAACTGTACAAAAAAGTTCTTAATGACCTGGATAACCAAGATGGTATGATCACTCAGCTAAAAAGCTCGTGGAGGTGATGGAACTCCAGCTGAGCTTTTCAAATCCTCGAAAATGATGCTTAAGTGTTGCACTCAATATAACAACAAATTTGGAAAACTCAGCAGTGGCCACAGGGCTGGAAAAGGTCAGTTTTCATTCTATTTGCAAAAAAAGGCAATGCTAAAGAATGTTCAAATTACCACACAATTGCACTCATTCCACATGTTAGCAAAGTAATTCTCAAATCCTTCAAGTTAGGCTTCAACAGTATGTCAACCAAGAACTTCCAGATGTACAAGCTGGATTTAGAAAAGGTAGAGAAACCAGAGATCAAATGGCCGACATCTGTTGGATCATAGAAAAAGCAAGGGATTTCAAAAACACATCTACTTCTGCTTCATTGACTACACTAAACCCTTTGATTGTATGGATCACAATAAGCTGTGGAAAATTCTTAAAGTAATGGGAATACCAGACCACCTTATCTGCTTCCTGAGAAACCTGAATACAGGTCAAGAAGCAACATTGCAACTGGACATGGAACAATGGACTGGTTCAAAATTGGGAAAGGAGTATGTCAAGGCTGTATATTGTCACTCTGCTTATTTAACTTATATACAGAGTACATTATGTGAAATCCCAGACTGGTTGAATTACAAGCTGGAATCAAGATTGCCGGGAGAAATATCAATAACCTCATATATGGAGATGATACCATTTTAAGGGCAGAAAGTGAAGAGGATCTGAAGAGCCTTCTGATGAAAGTTAAAGAGGAGAGTAAAAGAGTTCAACATTCAAAAACTAAGATCATGGCATCCAGTCACATCACTTCATGGCAAATACATGGGGAACAAATGGAAACAGTGACAGACTTTATTTTCTTGGCCTCCAAAATCACTGTGGACAGTGACTGCAGTCAAGAAATTTAAAGACACTTGCTCCTTGGAAGAAAAACTATGACAAACCTAGAAAGCATATTCAAAAACAGAAACATCACTTTGCCGACAAAAGCCCATATAATCAAAACTATGCTTTGTTTTGTTTTGTTTTTCCCAGTAGTCATGAATGGATGTGAGAGTTGGATCATAAAGAAGGCAGAGTGTCAAAGAATTGATGCTTTTGAACTGTGGTGCTAGAGAATACTCTTGAAAGTCCCTTAAACAGCAGGATCAAAGGAAATCAACCTTGAATATTCATTGGAAGGACTGAGGCTAAAGCTGAAGATCCAATAATTTGGCCACCTGATGCAAAGAGCTGACTCACTGGAAAAGAATTGATGCTGGGAAAGATTGAGGGCAGGAGGAGAAGAGGATGACAGAGGATGAGATGGTTGGATGGCATCATTGACTCAATGGATAAGAGTTTGAGCAAGCTCCAGAGACAGTGAAGGACAGAGAGGCCTGGCATGCTGCAGTCGATGGGGTTGCATAGTCAGACATGACTAAGAGACCAAACAACAACAATTATCTGCTGATGTTTGCCAGTCCTTTTGTTTTTCCATGTAACATTTTCATGAAAAATTGGATGGCCTAAGGTCAATGTTCCATTCATCAATCTTTAATGTCCATATCTGTATGTCAAAATAAACTCATAAAAAGTTATTACTTTAAAAGATATTTAGTAACATTTAAACATTCAATTTGCTAGTCAATTTAAAAAAGAAAAAATAATAACTTATTCAAATAAAAATAAAGTCATGTTTCCTCAATATTAAAAATTTAAAATGCATAAAAATGTCTACTTTCTTGTGTCTCCATTTAACTAAATTAAACTTCACCAACCTATGTGTAAACTGTATTATAATAAGTGGGAAAATCATGACCCTAAGTTGTTCTTATGAACTTAATATGGGTTACAGTGAGTAATCAAGTGACAAAGATATTATTAATAAATTAATAGCTAAGATTCCCATTTCCTCATAAGTAAAATTTCAAAAATATTTCTCCCCTTTTTATATTAATGCAGAAGTCACAAGATAGAAATAACATATGAAAAGATAACATATATAAAAACAATTATAAAAAAATAAAAATAAATAAATAAATAAAACAATTATAGTCATACAGCCAATGCAAGGGGAAAAAAGGAAAAAATGGAAGAAGTATCATATAGATATGCTGTTTGGTAAAAGACAAATTTGTAAAAACAAGCCATCAACAAATGGAGAGTTGGCTTTGTGACAACTTTTTACCTATTTTGCATCTGCTTTTCATCCTCGTCCTGTCACACTTTTGTAGAAACCTGTATTAGTATTAAAGGAATTCTTAAACTTGCTACAGTCAGGCACTGAGGACTTTTTGTTTTGTACTGTTTTGTTTGGGCCTTAGGAACTGAAGGATATAAAACTGAATTCTTAACTAAATAACATACACACCTTATCAAAAACAAAATTAAATATTAATGTTTTATTTTTTGTCTACAGAATATAGAATCCAATGGGTTTGTATTTCATAAGATTTTATAAAAAGGCACTCTTTTTTGTCTGACTTTTCACTCAGCATAGTTGTTTTGACATTAATCCATGTTGTGCATATTACGTGATCATTTTAATTGTAGGATGGCATTCTCTGATACGGATTTGTCAAAATTATCCATCCCCTTGTTAGTAGGCACTTGGTTACTTTTCAGTGGTATTCTCAACTGGGGGACAAGAAGGAGGGGTAGAAGGAAGGAAGCATAAGTGGGTACTAAGAAATGTTTGGTGGTGACATGTGAAACCATCTTGATTATAGTTGTGACTTTGTGTGATGTATGTCATAACTCACTAAACTGCACACTTTAAATATGTGCATGAAAAAGTTAATGATTAGTCTTTCTAATTTATTTCCTGTACTCTTGATAGGAATTCTTTATTCTTGCACTGTTGAGAAAAGCTCTGGGCAGATACTACCCCAAACAGAACAGCATCAATAATTTTTTTTTTCAGTATATACCTATTTTTTTTATTAGAATAAAATTGCTTTACATTGTTTTTCATTCTGCTCCTTATGCAATATCCTCAGGTAAGTATTTTTCCCTTTTTCATGTGTTTGGTCTGGTGGTATATTTTACCTTTATCTTATGAAGGAGTAAGAATGCTTGAGTGTAAAATGAGAATACAATGAATATCATTCAAATTTTTTAATATAGGTTTCATTAGATAGAGATCAAAATATTCCTGAAGCGATAACAAGTAATTCAGTTGATAAGATAGTTAACTCATACTCTGTAGGCATCAACATAACAGCTGATAAGTTATTCAGCATCTAGTTGAAGGCAAATTCAATAATTTGGTGAGCTATTCTTTGCATTCCATCAATGTTCATGAGGCATTAACAACATTTAGGTGACAATTTTATGTCATAAAAGATAATTTTCTGTACCTTATGACTACTTGACAGTGGTTGCTGAACATCATGGCTAATCAATATTGAATTATATATTGCAATTAATGGCTCACTTGAACATTTTATAAATTCACAATAAATATTGAAAATTAAAACATTGATACATATGTATACGTAAATAGCTAAAACTTACTTTTGTGGAATACATAGGAAAATTTGATATTGAAAAGAATATTTTAAAATTTTATGCAAATTTTAATTTATGTTATTCTTAAAAACTTGGTTCTATTTACGTTGTTTTTTTTTTTTTTAAATTCTGTGTTTAGCAAGCATTTATCTTACCTAAATTGGACATGCAGTTTTTAAAAGTCATTCATATAAAGAAAATGCAATAAATGATGTGAGACTCTTCTTTTGAGGTAGGAGACAGGGAAACTAGGTAAGTTAATATCTAGCTTTACTTCCAGATTGATTTGCATGACTACCTATCTCTAGTGTCTTGTCTCTAGCTTTCATATTTCTAAAATAGGGGTTTGGTTAATTGACAAGTTTCTTTTGAATTCCAAGACTATGCCATTAATTTTTGTCTTTTAGAGACAGTCTTCTTAAATATGAATGTGTGTTTTTGAAGAGAAAAAGTTAGTTAATAGAATCTTTCAGACAATAAAATATGAAAGTGAGGAAAGAATTTGGGAAGAGGAAGCTGAATTTTTTAGCCTCCCTAGTTTCCACAAGGATGCATTTATTTAGAATGGATAGATACTAATTTATTCTCCAAACCTTTTCTACTGTAGACAAAGCCCAGGACACAAAAGACACTATACTAAATGGCATCTGTTATACCTAGATGGCATATTGAAAAGTAGAGACATTACTTTGCCAACAAAGGTCCGTCTAGTCAAGGCTACGGTTTTTCCAGAGGTCATGTGTGGATGTGAGAGTTGGACTATAAAAAAGCTGAATGCCGAAGAATTGATGCTTTTGAACTGTGGTGTGGGAAAAGACTCTTGAGAGAGTCCCTTGGACTACAAGGAGATGAAGGAATGATGCTAAAGCTGAAACTCCAGTACTTTGGCCACCTCATGCGAAGAGTTGACTCATTGGAAAAGACTCTGATGCTGGGAGGGATTGGGGACAGGAGGAGAAGGGGACGACAGAGGATGAGATGGCTGGATGGCATCACTGACTCAATGGATGTGAATCTGGGTAAACTCTGGGAGTTGGTGATGGACAGGGAGGCCTGGCGTGCTGCGATTCATGGGGTCACAAAGAGTCAGAAAAGACTGAGCAAGTTAACTGAACTGAATGATTTAACAGCATATCAAAATCTTCCAAATATCTTGATTCAATTTATTTATGCTAAAATGAAAAACTAATAGAAATAAAGACACAGATAAACAAAAGGAACCTAATTAAATTCAAACACTTATGCACAGCAAAAGAAACCACACCAAACAGTAAGACTACTCTCAAAAAGGCAGAAAATATCTGTAAAAGATGCATCCAACAAGAGATTAGTCTCAAAAATTTACAAACAGTTCGAGTGGCTCAATTAGCAAAACAAACAACCCAATAAAAAAATGGACAGAAGACCTAAAGGAACATTTCTCCAAAGAAAGCATACCTATGGCTAAGACATGAAAAGATGCTCAATATGATTAATTATTGGAGAAATACAAGTCAAAACTACAAGGAATATCACCTCACACCAGTTAGAATGGCCATCATTTTAAAAATCTACAAACAATAAATGCCAGAGAGGGTGTAGAGAAAAGGGAACCCTTCTACACTGTTGGTGGGAACGTAAACTGGTACAGCCACTATGGACAACGTATGGAGGTTTCTTAAAATACTAAAAATAGAGCTACCATATGATCCAGAAATCCTGCTTCTGGGCATGTATCCATAGAAACACATGATTCAAAAGGATACGTGCACCAGAATGTCCATTGCCGTGCTGCTTACAATAGCCAAGACATGGAAGCAACCTTAATGTCCACCAATAAACACCAAGATAAAGAAGATACAGAACACATACATAAATGGAATACTACTCAGCCATCAAAAAAGAATGAACTATTGCCATTTTCAGTAACACAAATGGACTTGGAGATGTACATACTAAGTGCGTAGGTCAGACAGAGAAAAACAAATATCATATGCTATTGTTTATATGCAGAATCTAAAAAAATGAAGCAAATAAACTTATTTACAAAACAGACATTCACAGACTTAGAGACTGAACTTACAGTTACTAGGGAGAAGGATGGGAGTGGAGGGATAGATTAGGTGTTTGGGACTGCCATGTACATACTACCACATTCAAAACAGATAACCAATAAGGACCTACTGCACAGCACAGGAATTTCTCTCAAAATTCTGTAAAACTTCGATGGAAAAATAATTTGAAAAAGAATAGATACATGTATGCTTACGACTGAATCACTTGGCTGTGCACCTGAAACTAACGCAACATTGTTAATCAATTATGCCTTGATATCAAATTGAATTTTTTTTAAAAAAGACATCTGATTATACAATTATAATCTAGATGTGTGACACCACTTATTTAGCCTGATTTTCATTTTGTTTTTATTTGTTTTCAGCTGCTTTTTTGGTGTTCCCTTAGATACCCAAGATAAATGACTCAAAAACATTAACATAATTTTTTACTGCTGAACTGCCATATTTCCAATTCACCAATAAGAAAGAATATGATGGATTGAAAGTTTCAGGTAGAAAATATTCTCTTTCAGTTAAATGCGTTTCCATGTCAGGAAACAAAAGGAAAAGATGAAAAATTGAAGGATCAAGCCCAACCACTAAGAACCAAGTTTATTTCTCTGCCCATGGTGGTGAATGCAATGATTAGAGGAGATACGCCCTTGTACTTCAAATGTGGAGCCCCACAAGGCAATATTCCAAGTGCAGAGCTAAGGATTAAGTGAATTTCCAAAAAAAAAAAAAAAATCAAAGGACTCTGATATCTGTGCTTTTGGAAACAAAATGCTGAGAGTAACTTTGGAATTGCATCCTAAGAGAGTTATCAGGGTTGACAGAATCTATCAGATATCTTGGCAGAAAGATTTAGATTAGAAAGGCAGAGGCTTGCCTCTCTAGGTCCTCAGAATGATTGTTTCCTTGGAGATTATATTGCGAAGGGCTCTTATCATTTTCTAAGTGAGCATAAGAAAAGTGATTTTCTCAGTTGCCAAAGATGTATTTCTAAATGCAACACAACTACTAAGCCATATCACTCCTGGCTCATGTAGGTGAACAAATATATTGTTTCCTTTTTCTAAATGTCAGTTTTAATCAAGAAAAGATTACTCTGGCAGGGAGAGAGAATTACTTTTTTTAAAATCAGATGGTTGGTATAAGGCATATCAGGAATAATCCTTCAGATAGGGACAAAGTCCTTTGCCTTATTCTGAACAAATGAAGAGTTGGGGCAAGAGATGTAATCTTTAAAAGTAATATACATGTTGGGGAAAATGAACTCTGAAAGTATTTATATTTAAATGTTTGTTTCTATGCATTTGACTTCATGACAAGAATAGCTTTATTTCTCTTAATTTTCACTTTTTTGCCCCTATTTTTGGGGGTAGCTCTTATAAAATAATATAGAAATATTACTAGATCCAATGATTGAAGACTTTTTCTATATAAGAATAAAAATGTTGTTATTTATAGTGAGATATCCTCTTACTCAAAGACTAACTTAGGTGGTACAAAATAAACTTGCTTTTAAAAAGTTCATCAATTTTTTTAAAACAGGAATTAGCATTATACTGTGCATAATAATATTTTTAAGATATTCTCACTTGTGGCAGTGGTAATTTATTTCATAAATACTTTTACTTTATATATGTGCAAAAGGTATATTATACCTTTTATTTATAAAATTATTTTGTTAATACCATGTCAACATCTATATATTTTTATTGATTGCTTTATTTTCATACTTTCCTTTTAATGGCTAACCTTTGACTGTAAAAGTACAAGGCTCAAATAGTCAGTTTAATATATCAGTGTTTGTGTGTAGGCACAATAAATTTTAATACAATGATAGAATCTTTTCACAGGCCTTCCGTATTTTTTAATGCAGTAGTGTTTTAAAGAAAACTCAAAACTTAAAAATGTTCCCAGACTTTCTGGGAGAGTCCTAACACCAAATATCCTGTTTGGTTGTCGCTAGGACAACCAATTTTAGGTTTGGAAAATAGGTTGATTGCAATATTGATATCAAATAGGCATCTAGGTTAGAAGTTGTAGGCTGTCTCATATATAGTTTTCTAGAATCTATAGAACTCAATGATGAAATCTGTCTGTAGAAAAGGAAGAGATTTAGGAGTATTCTTTAACTACTAGGGGAAATAAGCACAAAAGCAGCATTGTTTCTAAATATTGAAATCATGAAACATCATTCACAAAGAACACTAAAAGAATATAAAAGAGAAATAAATTGCATTTAAAGTTAACATAATCTATGTTAAATACCTTATAAAGACTATATTATTAACCTTTCATTCTCTAACAGAAGGCTAGGGGAAGAAGAAGCAAAAGACAAATCATTTATCCTTTTCTAAACTGTTTAGAGCATCTATGAAATGAATCCTTAAACTGGATTCCATGAGCTCTTACACTAGGCATGCAGTTTCCACTGCTATTTTATCAGAGAAAAATTCAGTACTGTATTTAAAGCAGACCAAAGAGGTGCTGCTTTGATGGAAGTGTGTGTGCATGTGCGCGTGTGTGCCTGTGTGCTCGTGTGTTTGTGTACGTAGGTTGCAGTCCTTGAAACTCAAAGGCTTGTCCAGAGTTCTTTACAGCACCTCTGCACACTGTAAAGCTCAGCTCAGACGATTCCATCATCCAAGTCTGATCTTATTTTGAACCACCTTCCATACATCTCCTTTTCAAGCAGACTAGCCTTTGCATGACGGAGAGCCAAGAAACTGTACCTATGTACTGGAATCTGCTTGATTCCACAGTGACAACCACTCATAAAAAGGCTAACTGTATAAAAGATTGGAATTAAGGGCCCGCAAAAAAGATTCATTGGTGCCTGTCATTCCTGCTGGCTTCTGAGTGACTCAGGCCTCCACACAAGATCCTGTATTTGGAAGCTGCATATTTAAATCCCAGAAGGATTTAGATATGAATGTGCAGATGGCTGCATAAATAAATGACTATCACTGACTTCTTATTTTTCTTCATAAAATGGGTGTTATGATCCTGGTCAGTCTCGTCACAGCCATTTTGCCAGTAAGGAAGTATTAGTCACTCAGCCATGTCGGACTTTTTGTGACCCCATGGACTGTAGCCCACCAGGCTTCTCTGTCCATGGGATTCTCTAGGCAAAAATACTGAAGTGGGTCACCATTTCCTCCTCCATGTTCTATTCACAATTGAGATATGTTCCACCTGAGCTTGCAAATGTACTTAGGACTACAGGGTTTAAAGGCAAAGGAACAAAAAACAACAAAAAAAGAATATTTCTTCCTTAAAGAATAAAAGAAAAACAAAATTTAAAAGCATATGAGTTTTGTCAATTTTTTTTTTTTTTTTTTTGCCATTGCTTACCCTGACTTTTCTCTTGCACAGATGAGCAGACCAAGTTACAGTATTCCTTCAGGGGTTCTTTGTATGCAGCAATACATCTTATATACAGTTGCCCAATGGGCTTCCCAGATGGCGGCGCGAGAGGTAAAAACCTTGCCTGCCAGTGTAGGGGGCTTAAAGAGATGTGGGTTTGATTGATGGGGAGGGAAGGTCCTCTGGAGGAAGGCATGGCATCCTTGAAGAATTCCTTTGACAGAGAAGCCTGGCGGGCTATGGTCCATAGGGTTGCAAAGAGTTGGACACAACTGAAGCAACTTAGGATACACACACACACACACACACACACACACACACACAGAGTTCCCCAATAAATAA
Organism: Capra hircus; assembly: GCF_001704415.2. NCBI lineage: Eukaryota > Metazoa > Chordata > Mammalia > Artiodactyla > Bovidae > Capra > Capra hircus. Next base: position 46,895,990 of record NC_030811.1, read on the forward strand.
TGTCATTTGGGTCACTTGCCTAACGGAAAAAAATACCAATTCTTAATTCCTCTGTGATCTGGCTCCAATACGTAGTTCAGTCTATTTCTCACGGTGTTCCTGTACATGTCTCATGTTCCTGTCACAGTAAATGATTCACTACTACTATGAGTGACCCTTGTTTTTCCTCCTCTGTACCTTTGCTCGAACCCTTCTTATTCCCGGAGTGCCATTCTCATGTCTCCTCACATTTATGCTTCAGCCAGCTCTACGCATTTGCTACGCCTATGCCACTTTCAGATACAAATTGGCACTTGCCATGCGTCCTAGCAATCTACCTCTACAAAAATTAAATCACATGCTGCTGCTGCTGATGTCCAGCACCCCCTGAAGGAGTTTGGGGTGAAGAGTAGAAATGAGGCACTCTGCTCTGGGAAAACTGGCAGCAAAGGTCTTCAGACAGACATTCTTAGGAGCTGATTTTATGAGCCCAATTCATTTATCTCCTCAACTCTAGAAAAGTACTAAAATCCTTTAGGGTTATGACTCTTTCTCATGACTAGCAGGAGCTTCATGAGACCAGAAGAAAATTTCCAGACACACACACACACACACACAAATACATATATATATATATATATATATATACAGATATACACCAAGTATATACACACTTGATTGCATGTATTCCCCCTTTACCAAAATCACATATATACTCTCCTTCCCCCTTGTCTCTTTGGAACAGATTTTCAGACCAGCTGAGGTGCTATATCTCAGATTGTAGTCCTCATTTTGCTGCAAATAAAACTTAACTCACAGCTCTCAGGCTGTACATTTTTTTAAAGTTGATATCAAGTTATCTTATCTATCATGATGGCCAAAGGTAATATTTTGCCATGAGCTCCCATTGTTCTCTACTCTTTTTATATGAACTGTAACAATTTTGTCCTTCCTACTTATATTGTCTTTAGTGTTTATTTCATTAAAAAGATCATGTACTCATTTCCATATTTTCCTAGAATTTAACACACTTCCTGGTAGGGAATAGACATTCAAAGTATATGTTTTTGAACAAATAAATGGAAATGCCCTCAAATGTGGACAGAGAAGCTCTAGTTGTAGCCAAAATACAATCATGAGTAGAATCAGATAATTGTTACATCAAAGCAGAGACTATAGGTCAGCAATGAAAATATTCAGTTCAATTTTGATAATTTCCACCAAACAATAACTTTCCATAATCATGGCATATTTTCTGTACTAGCCATCATTATGGAAACAAAAGCAGAGAAGCATTCACACTGTCTCCCTTATTTTTCTGGAGGGAGAGTCAAGCTTGTTTTTTACAAAGTAGTCAAGAAAAGCTTAATTTAACATTCCTTCTTTTATGTCACTTCAAAACTGTGTTTCTGATAACTAATGATAAGGTACATTTCTCCAGATTTTTTGGTCAACAATAGTAAGAAATTATTCCTCGGGTTTTTACCTAGTACATGCTTATTATGGACAGTAGCTACAACTATACTAGCCCTCTCTTACCACATCTTGACATCTAAAGTCTTCTACCGCCACATATAATTTTTATGAACATCTCAGGATGTTGTATTTTCTGAATTTCGATTGCTGATAAGGTTAAGCTCAAATTAGCTTCATCTGACTTTGGAGAATGTTCTTTAACAATACCCCTAGGTGTCTTCTCACGTTATTTAAATTTTTGATTCATGAATGTTACCCACCATACCATGCTTCTAAAAATAGAATGAACAAAAGCAAATGATTTAGTATCTGCAATTAGGTAGTACACAACTGTAATAGCATCTTTAGGAAAGGGCAATTTCCTATTTGATCTTACTAGAATTAAATGTCATCTGCTCAAAGTTAATTTGTTGTAGTTTCCATTTCAATTAATTCAGAATTCAGAAAGCTTATAGGTTGAAATATTAAGGCTGCATCCTATTGCTTTGTTTGCTAGTAGGGAATAAACTGGCACATAACAGGCCTCTTAGGAAGCTTCTCTCAGCAAATATGCTTTTTCAAGTACAACTTTTGTTAAAACATAATTTACGTACAGTAAGCTCAATGAATGTTTATAAAGTGAACATCTTCTTTCAGCCAGCACCCAGGTCAAGAAACAGCAAATCATCAGTGCTGTATAAAATCATCATACTTTGACACCCCCCCCCCAGAGATAATTATTATCCCAACTTTTAACTCTAGTACAGATCAGTTTTGCCTGTGATAGACTGTCTTAGTCCTTTCATAATGCTATAACAAAAATACCATAAACTGGGTGGAGTAAACATTAATTTCTCACAGTTCTCAAGGCGAGAAAGTCCAGTATCAAAAAACCAGCAGATTCAATGTCTGGTGAGAGCTCACTTCCAGTTCAAAAAGGGCAATTCCGTTTCACAAAATGTGCTATTTATAACAATTCTATGGATAGTGCTTGCTTTGTCTTAACATGGGAAGACAAGCAAGGAGCTCTTTGAGGTCTCTTTAGTAAGGGCACTAATCCCATTCTTGAGGCCTGTACCCTCATAACCTAATCACTTCCCACTGACTCTGCCTTCAAATAATATCACACTGTAGATTAAGATCTTCAGATATGAATTAGGCTGGGATGTAAATGTTCAGTTCATAACAGAAAGGTAGGTAGGTAGGTAGGTAGGAAGATAATTAGACTCATTAGCATATGTGCTTTTGTGTCTTGCTTCTTTTGATTTAAAGTATAACTATCAGATTTATGTAATTACTTGTGATATTATGTTCATTTTCATTGCTATGTGGCATCCCCTTGTAGGGATATATTGTCATTTACTTATCCGTTGCATTCTTGAAGCACATCTAAATATTTTAGTTTGGGACTGACTATGTTGAATGGAACTGCTATAAATATTTGGACATATCTTCTAAAGAAAAATTGCTGGGTCATAACACACACAAATGTTCAGCTTTGTTCAATATTTTACACAAAGACTTAATGTAACCATTTTCATACTTATATGATATTCAGTGATCTATAATACCTTTATGTCAAATTACTCAAATGTTAAAATTTGACTAGATAAGGAGAATTTGGGTACCACTATAATAATAAAAAATACAGGGAAGAGAGGAGATTACTGTTGACTGGGCAAGGGTGGGATTTAATGTAAAATTCTATAACTTTGAATCACAATTTACAAGGAAAGCAGACACATGTTTCACACAGACAAGGATTAACTTTTTGAGTCAAAGAAGTAGTGCTATTAATATTAGGACCTTTGTTAAATAATGTGTAATAGCAAGAGTTCAAGGGATTAATTGATGCTTCAGGTGGGCTCATGCAGCAGCTTTCAAATTGCAATCAGTGCCTTGAATTGTTTCTAGAAGCCATGAGTCTCTATGGCACCACTAGAATCACTCATTACCTTCTGTTTTAAGCATTCTAACCAAATATTGTGATGAAATTAGCTCTATTTTTCAAAGCTTGTTCATTTTGAGGGAAAATGAAAATGAAATATATGCTATTGGTGCATCAAAATACTTGCTTAAACTTTTATTCCATTACAAGGGCAATTCTGAACCAAAGATCATGTTTTATTACTTCAAACCAGAGTGGAGGAGTGGGAGAGGATAAGCCTGCTTCAAATTTTAAACTATGAATGAGATTCAATTCTCTTCGTTTTGCTTAACCACAATAAATTCTGGTTATTTATAAACACCTTGCTGCAGCTCTTTACCTAGTTTTTAATTAGTGACTTTCCATAGTTGTTATGTTTATGAGTAGATGGCACCCCACTCCAGCACTCTTGCCTGGGAAGTCCCATGGACGAAGGAGCCTGGTGGGCCACAGTCCATGGGGTCGCTGGGAGTCAGACACGACTGAGTGACTTCACTTTCACTTTTCGCTTTCATGCATTGGAGAAGGAGATGGCAACCCACTCCGGTGTTCTTGCCTGGAAAATCCCGGGGACGGGGGAGCCTGGTGGGCTGCCGTCTACGGGGTCGCACAGAGTCGGACATGACTGAAGCGACTTAGCAGCAGCATATTTCAAATGCCAAGTTCTAGATATGTAAATTAAGCACATTAAATTTATTACATTGCTATAAAACCTACGTGGTAAGATATCTCAAGTTTATTCTAATAGGTGGGGAAAAAAGTAACTCTCCAGTCAGTGGGGAAAAAAAAAAAAAAACATTGGAGGGAACAAAAGCAACCATTGTTGCTAGGTGACCTTCTATTTATAGATAGTTGACAGCCATTGGCACAGGCTCTCTAGACATGATTTTTGTTTAACTGAAGAGTTTTACTGGGGTATCTATTTAAATATTTGGAAAGACAGATGATACTAGCTCTATACTATACTCCACGATGGAGTATAGTTGCTTTATAATGTTGTATTATTGTCTGCTGTACATCAAAGTGATCATCCCGTGCTTAGAGAGGCCTAGCAGTGAAGTAATCTCTCATTTCCCTGCTGTAAAGAACAAGGGCAAAGTCATTAGTGTAGCTACAGTTTCTACATGCATACGTTAATTACTAAATAAAAAAAAAAGATGGACACATTTAGTAATTTGCCAAAAGATTCAGGGTTATGACATCAAACTTCAGGGATTCAGTTCAATTCGGTTCAGTCGCTCAGTCATGTCCAGCTCTTTGCGACCCCATGAACGGCCTCATGCCAGGCCTCCCGGTCCATCACCAACTCCTGGAGTTTACCCAAACTCATGTCCATTGAGTCGGTGATGCCATCTAACCATCTCATCCTCTGTTGTTCCCTTCTCCTCCTGCCTTCAATCTTTCCCAACATCAGAGTCTTTTCCAATGAGTCAGCTCTTTGCATCAGGTGGCCAAAGTATTGGAGTTTCAGCTTCAACATCAGTCCTTCCAATGAATACCCAGGGCTGATTTCCTTTAGGATGGACTGGTTGGATCTCCTTGCAGTCCAAGGGCCTCTCTCAAGAGTCTTCTCCAACACCACAGTTCAAAAGCATTAATTCTTTTGCGCTCAGCTTTCTTTATAGTCCAACTCTCGCATTCATACATGACTACTGGAAAAGCCATAGCCTTGACTAGACAGACCTTTGTTGACAAAGCAATGTCTCTGCTTTTAAATATGTTGTCTACGTTGATCATAACTTTCCTTCCAAGGAGTAAGCATCTGTCTTACTGCATTATGAAAAAGAAAAAAAAATCTATATTTCCGCATTTTGATATCAGCTGTGTCTGTTTGCAACCCCATGGACTGTAGCCCAACAGGCTCCTCTGTCCTTGGGGATTCTCCAAGCAAGAATACTAGAATGGGTTGACATGCCCTCCTCCAAGGGATCTTCCCAACCTAGGAACTGAACCGCGGTCTCCTGCATTGCAGGCGGATTCTTTACAGTCTCAGCCAGGGAAGCCCCCATTTTGATATAAAGAGTAAAATTTTATAATTCTGGTCATATCAAACTCAACTCTATTTATTTTCACACAAAACTTCACAAAAACGTTTCAGTTCAGTTCAGTTCAGTCCCTCAGTTGTGTCCGACTCTTTGCGACCCCATGAATCGCCGCCGGGCCTCCCTGTCCATCACCAACTCCCGGAGTTCACTCAGACTCACGTTCATGGAGTCAGTGATGCCATCCAGCCATGTTTAGAGACTTCATTTAAAGTCAGTGGCTACAAAACCTTCCAAATAACTATTTCATTGATCTTTTCTGTCTGGGTTCTAAGTGTACAAACAGAAAATTGAAGTAGATTTGAAGTGTACTATAAGTTGGTTTTTCATTTTATCCGGAGACCTTTGAAAGTTTTCAGTAAAAGCGCTCTGAACTGATCTCTAAATAACTGACTTGAAGGCTTACCTGTAACTTCTTGTTCTTTCTTAACCATACTCTCTGAATCCTAGGGTGCGGTGAAAGCTTGTCCTGTATGCCATGCTTCTGAATTTGAGCGCTTGACTTCCCAACACTAAAGTTGTACGCTTTCATTAATTAGTCATATTTCTTCCCCAATCTATTCATGGCACTACGTTCTTGTATAATTATATTTAATTGAATATTTTATATACTGTTAAAATAAATATTTTAAATGTAAAAGCTGTTTATTTGAAAAACAGGTTCAGTGCTTTGGAAAGACTCAAGAATTGATGTTATTGAATTACATATGAGAAAAATGGCATTAAAATAGGAGAAATAGCACACATCTAGAAAGATTTGGCATTCATATTGCTTCACAATTATCAATTAAGATCTCATTCTACTTTGAATAACCCAAATAAATTGTGGATGATGAATTATACTATGTTTCAAGTAAAAAGACACAAAATGCAGCCCCACTTCAATAAGTATTTTCATGCTCAAATAAAAGTATTTAACTGAACTAAAAAAGATTAAGAAATATTCTAAATTAAAATATGTAAGCTCTCTATGTATTATGTCTTATAATCTCTGGGTTTGATGGTTCACTTTTTATGAACCAACAACAAGTCCCAATAACATTAACTAAGGTTTCAACTGCTCATTAGGACTTTTGAAGCCCAAAGTGAAGAATATCAAATTCTGTTTTAAATGTATAAAAAAATTATGAGGTATTAGCACAACTGCTGGAGAAAGCAATGGCACCCCACTCCAGTACTCTTGCCTGGAAAATCCCATGGACAGAGGAGCCTGGTAGTCTACAGTCCATGGGGTCACTAAGAATTGGACATGACTGAGCGACTTCACTTTCACTTTCCACTTTCATGCATTGGAGAAGGAAACAGCAACCCACTCCAGTGTTCTTGCCTGGAGAATCTTAGGGATTGGAGAACCTGGTGGGCTGCCGTCTATGGGGTCACACACAGTCGGACACGACTAAAGTGACTTAGCAGCAGCAGCACAACTGCAGTTTAATCTTTTTTTTTTTTTCTGTATTTAATATTTTGGTTTTTTTTTTTTTTTTTTTTTTGAAGATTTAAAATGTTTTATTTTTTTATTTTTTATTTTTTATTTTTTTTAAATTTTAAAATCTGTAATTCTTACATGCGTTTGGGAGGGGGGTTCATGTTTGGGAACGCAGTTTAATCTTTTACTAAATTTTTCTCTCCCTCAATTTAGCTTTGAGATGTGTTAAAATAATGTAGTAGAACAGCTCGCCCATGTATCTAAAAAAAACACTATAGGGATTTCATTTAGCTTCAGAAGGTCTGTAAACACTTATTTTCACACCATAGGTTTGTGTTTTCCTAACAGGATTTACTACTGAAAAATCTTATGATAATTGGTATATACTACAAAAAACTACAGAAGGAAGAAATAAAAGGAAAAAAAAAAAACATTTTTAAGAGAGAGTAATGAGATAGACATGAGTTTGGGTAAACTCTGGGAGTTGGTGATGGACAGGGAGGCCTGGTATGCTGTGGTTCATGGGGTTGCAGAGTCAGACACGACTGAGCACCTGAACTGAACTGAATGGGATAGTTAAATTTTTTAGTTGATAAGTCTATCTCTGTTAATACTTAATTTCCCTAATCATTTTATTGAATGCCATGTTTAAACTTAGATTATTGGTACTCAAAGTTAAGAACAATGTACTGATTTTGTTTGAATAGGTACCGTATGTCTATGTGTCTGTGCTTTAATGCCTATTTTACTTTACTGTTCTTGCTAGAAAAGGTCTTTTCTTGGTGGTTTCTTTAGTTTGCATTTAAGATGTAATAAAAGGTGAGGCTACATAGAATAGTAGAATAATAAGATAGTTTATAACAAGTTGTATAATTTAATGGTCACCACTTGGGCCCCTCATTTTTCTGTTGGAGATTCAAGCCCAGTTTCATAATAAATGTCATAATTTGCAGTTCTACCTGAGCTGGAATATGCAGCATTCAATGAACTCTAAAGAATTTTTATAGCAGGACTTCTCTTTTATTCTCCTCATAAAAGTTATTCTTTAATTTTGGCAACTCTCATACCAACTGTTCACAATCTTTTAAAAGCATTGTAGAATCAAGTACACTCTGCATATGTTCTAACTTCCTTTGTCGGGAATGAATTGCTTTGTTTAAAATCCAACATGGTAATTAAGTCCCATGCTTTTCTGATGCATAGAAATTCATTTCATGTTAGAATCCTAATGTACACAAATGCAAGTTAAAGAAAATAATGGCCTACTAAGCGGTATAACCTGCAAGCACTGCATGTATGGGGACCGGAGGGTGGAATGCCAGTCCAGAAACTCTTTTTAAAATTATGCAAATTATGATGGCATTCTGAAATCACTTCTATGCCAAAAAGGGTCACTAGTAACATAAAAGTCATTTTATAAGGAAACACAATGTAATTTTCAAGGCATAAAGTGAAATGAATTATAGAGCTACCTAAAACACATTCTGATAACAAATGCATGGGAAACCATGCAGGATGTTCACACCTATATGCAATGATTCTATTTAGGAACTCTCTTATTTCTCCTCCAAAATCATCTAATAACATTATTGTATACTTGGGTTGTTTAATTTCATAGTTCCGTAGAGAAGGTGAGTCAAATTGATGTATTTTTTTTTTTAGTCTGGGTTTCTATAATCTAAGGCTGGCACAGTACTTCACAATCACATGTTCTAAACAGAATCTGCTGCTTGGAGTGCAGTGTAAATTTTCTTTACAGACTGTATAAAGAGAAAACTTATTACACACAAATTGTATTAATTTCAGCTAGATATAGGCTAACCCACAATACAGGCATTGAAACATGTCTCTACAGGTGATTTCAGATGTTGCATTCTGGTGCTTTTATTCAGTTCTTGTTTGATTACCTTTTCTTTGGGTTCTTTGAGAAACCTAAAAAAAAATCTTCCTGCAGTTTCCATGCTAAAACCCCTGTCTTGGATTACTCCTGAGCTATAAGTCAGGGATGTTTCTCACTTTCAAAAAATTTTAAAATCTGTATCATTGGACAAATGCGCTTGCCCCAAAATTTCTTATTTAATTGTTTTCCTCATTCTACTTTGCCATTTTTTATGTTTTTGTGAAATAAAATGTTTTCATTATATTCATCAATCCAATCTAACTCTCTTGTATTTATCATCTTCTGGAATTCCTTACTATATCTTCTATACCTTGTAGAGACCCCAGGCACTTCACTATCTGCAGAGTCCATATCTCATTAGCAGAATATCTAAGATTCAGAGAGAGCTTAGTGGTGGATGGGCTTCCTCAGTTATACATACATCTCCACATTGGTGGAAAGACAGAGAACACTATAAAAATAAACAAATTCCATCTGTAGCTTTCTAGTTGTAGTATGAGGTAGAATAATCAGTTTAGAATACAAGCTCTGAATCTGGCAGATGTGGGTTTGCATCCTGAATATTCTACCTGTTAGCTCTATAATATTGGGTAATGCCGGGGGCTAGCGTGAGGAATTCCGCCCATGGCAAAGGTCATGAGGAAGAAGGCTTGGTGTACGCAAAGGCAAGATCAAGCCTCAGGAAACACCCTGTTCCCGAGCATCCAACCCCCAAACCAGAGTCTGTTTCATGCTCTCACCTACACCTCTGACTTTAAGGGGGGGTCTCCCCCATAACCATTTCTCTTGGAGAAGGAGTTAACTTGCAGCTCCAGTTAATAAAAATTCCTGGGCATGACAAGAGTGTTTCAACTTCGAAATTCCTCTGGAGGTCCTCTAGCCTCCCTGATCAGGTTCGTCCGGCCACATGTGATTGTTTACAGCCTCCCAACCGTGAGAGGCACGAGATGCTTTAAACTTTCTATATACAGACTCTTTTGAAAAGTTAGAAAATTATTAGTATAGTATAGTGGGTTGATTAGGAATTATATTGGTGAAAGGTTTTTCATTTATTGTGCCAATAATTACTGCTAATTCCCTGCCCTGGGTGTGACAAGGGTGTCCCAGGTCAAACCTCTCTGCTGATAGACTAGCTCGTGTGACAACCTCTCAACCATAAATAACACAGAGAGTTTGGAGTATTAGCATAGGGCTTTTCTCATTGTTGAGTCAATGATTGCTGCCAGGCCTCCATATCCTTAGGCACCTGGGAATATATTAATCAATGTATTTGGAATATAGAAAAGGAAATATAGTAGTTTTTGATGTTAGCAATACTAGACTTTTTGAGTTAATGAATTTTCTCTTTTGTTATAGATCACTGTATTTTTTATAAATCACTGTGTCCTTGCTATGTAAAAATGTAACTTTATCACTATCTTAAGACAAAATAGATCTTAAGGGGAACATTGGTGAAGGGTTTACATTTATTGAGCCAATATTTGCTGCTAAATCTCCATATTCCTTGCCCTTATAATGAATATAACTAGCATATAAGAAAAATAAGTATTAACCTTTAAGATTAATCATGTTAAACCCATAAGACCTTTGTATAATTTTATATGAAGCACCTGATTGTGACAAGAGTCAGGTCTGCTGACCTCCGTGTGACTCTGTATTCATCCCTATGTATAACAAAAAGGTATATAAACAAACCTGAAAAATAAAGAAATCGGATCAGTTTCTGGAAAGACTGATTCCCCCATGTCATTTCTTTCTTGCTCCCCGTTTTTCTGGCTGAATTCCCATCTGGAGCATGGGTGTTATTCCACGTAAACCAAGTTATTCAGCCTCTTTTTCTCCACTAATTTTCCTACTACACTATCCGTTTCTAATCTCTCTCTATATCTGTAATTAAGATTTTTCCTAGGACACCGACTCCGTCCCCACCTTCGAATCACCCTGGATCCACCGGGGCTGGACCCCAGCAAGGTAAACTATTTAATATTAAGAAAACACTATTTACACATATTTGAAAATAAGATAGAAATACATGTCATTTATAGATACCATCAGGATTAAATGGCATAACATGGGAAATATGTGGTATAGTCACATGGAAAACACTTTGTAAATTGTCACTATTAAATTATTATTCTCATTATTTATCATAAAAACAGTCTTGAATATAGTTAATAGACATTAGTGTTAATGTTAAGTAGCATCACTAACTCACTGGACAGTAATCTGAGCAAACTCTGGGATATAGTGGAGGACAGAGGAGCCTGGTATGCTACAATCCGTGGGGTCTCAAAGAGCCAGACATGATTTAGTGACTGAACACCAACAGTAAAATAGGGTTTGCAATATATCTAAACCATCAAACTTGTATGAATCTTTAAGAAAATACGGAAGCCTGTAATAAATTTTAGAAAGTTTGCCATCAAAATAGTAAAGATAAGTCTGGTATTGAAATAAACACACAAAGAGGACATTTTTTCTGTGTTGTTTAAAGGCATGATGGAGAGAGTTACTGAGAACATCAATGTCAAGAACAAAACCCACAACAAGGGAGTCACATAAGTGCCTGAAACCTTCTCCCTGGGAGCTTTCCTTAGACTATGACAACAGAAGCAAGATTGTTTATCATAATGCTTGCTTTACAAAATATACAATCTATTAAAGTTAATTTACTCATAATTTTTTCCCAATGATACCTTCCTCAGAGACTTGTGAGGGGACACTTGTGAGATCACATGAATGGTTTTATACAGCTATAATTAGCTCAGTTCAGTGTTTCTTAAATTGCTGTCCCTGGGAAAACAGTGCCACATAATGTTTATGGGTGAGACACAGAAATTTTTGCAGTTATTCTCACTTACCCCTTTATATACTAATGTCAATAAGACTCTTTTAGACAGCATGCAGATCAAACCAGTTAGTCCTAAAGGAAATCAACCATGAATATTCATTTGAAGGACTGATGCTGAAACTGAAGCTCCAATAATTTGGTCACTTGATGCAAAGAGCCAACTCACTGGGAAAGACCCTGATGCTGGGAAAGACTGAGGGTAGGAGAAGAGGGTGATAAAGGATGAGAAGGTTGGATGGTATCACTGACTCAATGGACATGAGTTTGAAAAACTCCAGGAAATAGTAAAGGATAGGGGAGCCAGGCATGCTACAGTTCATGGAATAGCAAAGTTATAAAAACTCATTTCATTACAAAATGAGTATTTTGGATAGCACATTTTACTAATTTTTTTTCAGGATATTTAGGTATAATTTGCATATAACATTATATTCGTTTTAAGTGTATTACATGAAGATTTGATATATATGTATAGTGAAGTGATTACAGTAAGTTTAATTAATATCCAGCACCTCATATAGTTACAAATTCTTTTTTTGTTTGTTTTGATGAAAACTTGATTTACTCTCTTAAATATCTGATACAACATTGTTAATGCTGAATAACATTTTAATGCTCTTAAAGAATCCTTAGGGAAGCATTGTTTGAGAGATACTGGTTTTGTTGTTAAAAGAAATCCTTTCAAACTAAGGAAATACAAAATGGTTATTCATTTGTGTTAAAATATGAGGTGATATTTGCCAAGATATCTAGGGGGGAGAAATGAAGGAAGAAAGGAGTAATGGAAGGAAGAAAAAGAATAAGGAAGGGAGAAAAGGAATGTGAGAAGGGAAGAAGGAAGAAGAGGGCAATGAAAGAATAAAGGAAAAGGGAAAGAAGGAAATAGTTCTAACTGATTAAAAAGACAATATCTGCAATTAGGATAATCTTTTTTATTTTTAACTTGAAGCTCTGTGTGGGAAAGATTTATGAAGAATAATAGATTTAACCCGCTTTTCTACTGTCTATTCAAACTATAGATAATACTTTGAAAATACATAAATGATTCATAAAGATATCTTTAACCTTAGAAGCAGATAGCACTTGTGGAGAAAGAAATAGCAATCCACTCCAGTATTCTTGCCTGGGAATTTCCATAGACAGAGGGGCCTGGCCAGGCACAGTTCATGGGGCTGTGAGAGTCAGATACAACTTAGTAACGACACTACCACTAATAGATAAAAATTTCAGTTACAACTGCCTTTTGTTGACAAGAGTTTATACTGATTACCCAGGAATGATGAAAATAAGACAAGCAAATGAAAGGACAACACTAAATGACAGAAGAGCTTTAGACTTAACCCACTTTTCCCGTCTTTCACAAAAATGTACAATATCATTGCATTGGGCTGATTTTGTAACATTTTCTCTGCCATAGAGACAATGAATTGATACATTAAAGCCCTATTCTCTGCTGCTTCCTCCTTCCAAAAAAAAAAAAAGAAAAAGAGTTTGTCAATTTAAAAGGTGACACAAACTAAATAAAGTTTTTAAGTTAAGAAATACTGAACTCCTAACTTAGGCTTCAAGTGTTAAAATCATTAAAGCTGCTACTGGCCTCTGTGGGCAGCTGTGGCTTCACTGTTGGAAAAAATAAAAGATGTTTGTAAATTAAAAGAATTACGGAGCATTTTTTTTTTCCAAACGGGAAGGAAAATTTATTTGATATCTATATTATAGTGCATTGAATCAAGAATTACACTGTATTTTCCTGGATTTTATTTTTGGCTCAAAAGTCACTTAGGGATTTGATTTTCATTCTATACCTAAGGCTTCCCTGGTGGCTAGATGGTAAAGAATCTGCCTGCAATGCTGGAGACCTTGGTTCAACCCAGGGTTGGGAAGATGCCCTGGAGAAAGGAAAGGCTACCCACTCCAATATTCTGGCTTGGAGAATTCCAGGGACTCAGTCCATGGAGTCGCAAAGAATAGGACATGACTGAGCAACTTTCACTTCATTATACCTAAAGTGCAGTTGAAAAACAATAGGGTTAGATGGTATCTCAACAGTCACCTCCAATCCCAGCTTTAAAGTCCTGCATACGATCATAAGATGAATTTCTAATAAAGCTTCAAACTGAATGTTTAAGAAGAATACCAAAAGAGAAGGAAGAGGGCTAGGAATATATATATGTATACACACACACACACACACACACACACACACACACACACACACACATATATTTCTTTTTCAAAAGTTATCAATTGTAGGAAGTATATTCACATTTAATAATACTTTTCTCTTTCCCCCCAGTAGTGATGTTGTCCACATGCTACAGATTAAAGTACATGGATGTTAAGCTGATTCCAGAAGAATTGATATTATTAGAATGTCAAAATAATACATTATATGTTGAATGCTAAAAAAGTTCTTCTTTGCCATCACATGATCCATTATCATTATCTGTGTAAGGCATTACAATATGGTACTTATGAGAAATATATATAATAAATGTTGGGATAAAATTCCTTGTCTTGTATTGATATAGAAGTTAATAATTTATAAATCACTATGATAGTACATTTCCTAGGTCAGAAAATGAGGGAATGATTTCATAATTTAATAAGGCTTCAAAGTGGAATTAATGATGTTCATTCAATTTTACCCAAGTTTAGGGACATTATGCCAATTCTCCATAAATAGGCAAAACATTCTTTATCAAGAATTTTGAGGAAAGCAAAACTGAAAAAGACAGATGTTTCCCATTGTTCATTGCCGCACTATTTACAATAGCTAGAACACAGAAGCAACCTAGAGTCCATCAGCAGATGAATGGATAAAGAAGCTGCGGTACATATATACATAATGGAATATTATCCAGCCATAAAAAGGAACACATTTGAGTCAGTTCTAATGAGGTAGATGAACCTAGAATCTATTATACAGAATGAAGTGAGTCAGAAAGAGAAAGATAAATATCATATTCTAACACATATATATATAGAATCTAGAATGGTACATCAAAAAAGCAAAATAGTTCCAGAAAAACATCTATTTCTACTTTATTGACTATGCCAAAGCCTTTGACTGTGTGGATCACAATAAACTGTGGAAAATTCTGAAAGAAATGGGAATACCAGACCATCTGACCTGCCTCTTGAGAAACCTATATGCAGGTCAGGAAGCAACAGTTAGAACTGGACATGGAAAAACAGACTGGTTCCAAATAGGAAAAGGAGTATATCAAGGCTGTATATTGTCACCCTACTTATTTAACTTATTTGCAGAGTACATCATGCGAAACACTGGGCTGGAAGAAGCACAAGCTGGAATCAAGATTGCTGGGAGAAATATCAATAACCTCAGACATGCAAATGACATCACCCTTATGGCAGAAAGTGAAGAAGAACTAAAGAGCCTCTTGATGAAAGTGAAAGAGGAGAATGAAAAAGTGGGCTTAAAGCTCAACATTCAGAAAACAAAGATCATGGCATCTGGTTCCATCACTTCATGGCAAATAGATGGGGAAACAGTGGCTGACTTTATTTTCCTGGGCTCCAAAATCACTGCAGATGGTGATTGCAGCCACGAAATTAAAAGATGCTTACTCCTTGGAAGGAAAGTTATGACCAACCCAGACAGCATATTAAAAAGCAGAGGCATTACTTTGCCAACAAAGTTCCATCTAGTTAAGGCTATGGTTTTTCTCGTAGTCATGTATGGATGTGAGAGTTGGACTATAAAGAAAGCTGAGCACTGAAGAATTGATGCTTTTGAACTGTGGTGTTGGAGAAGACTCTTGCAAGTCCCTTGGACTACAAGGATATCTAACCAGTCCATCCTAAAGGAGATCAGTCCTGGATGTTCATTCGAAGGACTGATGTTGAAGCTGAAACTCCAATACTTTGGCCACCTGATACGAAGAGCTGACTCATTTGAAAAGACCCTGATGCTGGGAAAGATTGAGGGCAGGAGGAGAAGGGGATGACAGAAGATGAGATGGTTGGATGGAATCACTGACTCAATGGGCATGGGTTTCGGTGGACTCCAGGAGTTGGTGACGGACAGGGAGGCCTGGTGTGCTTCAGTTCATGGGGTCACAAAGAGTCAGACATGACTGAGCGACTGAATTGAAGAACTGATTTACAGGGCGACAATGGAGAAACAGACATGGAGAATAGACTTACGGACATGGGGAGAAGAGAGGAGAGGGTGAGATGTAGGGAAAATATAACATGAAAACTTATATTATAAAATTGATAGCCAACAGGAATTTGCTATCTGGCTCAGGAAACTCAAACAGGGGCTCTGTATCAACCTAGAGGAGTAGGATGGTGAGGGAGATGGTAGAGAGGTTCAGAAGGGAGGGGATATATGTTTAACTACAGCCGATTCATGTTGAGGTTTGACAGAAAACAATAAAATTCTATAAACCAATTATCCTTCAATAAAAAAATAAATTAAAAAAGAAGAATTTCCTATTCAACAAAAAGAAAAGTGTTTAAAGCAAGAGAAAAACTTCTGTTTTTTAATCATTTTAATTCCAATTTTACTATCTTCAAGTTCAATACTAATAAAATTATGAAAATGCTAATATTACCTTAGTCATTGTTTCATGTACATCAGTTTGTTCCAATAGAAGAATTGTTTTTAATATAAAATCATAGAATATTGAGTTCACGACACCCAGGAAATATTCTGTGGGCTTCAGTGTGAAAGCTTAGCACCAAATTTAGTACGTATAGGTTTAAGAAGAGTGTTGACAGGGCTTTCTCTAGATGAATCCTGCTGGGTTTTAGAAATTGCTTGATTTCAGAAGTCATGCTGTGCTGCTAATCAGAGCAGAATTGCACAGTATGCTTTCACAGGCGGCAAAGGTCTCTGCGCAGCTGTGGGAGTCAGTCCTCGGCTCTCAGGCAGAAATCACCTCTTCCCTTCCTGGTGAATACAACGCTAGCCATGAGGCGAGCTCTACAGGAAAGGTGACTTGAATGCCACAAGGATATGGTGTCCGGGCAGAACATTCAGTTTTGTCAAAGAGGACAAGTGAGCAGCAGAACCTGGAGACTGCAGTGTTTGTAAACAGAACAAAATATTTGGATTCTAGTCATCTCTCTGCTACTTATTAGCTATGTGACTTTTGTTAATTTCACTGGCTTAGCCTCAGTCTCTTCAACTAGCAAATGGCAATATTGATACAGGAAGGCAGCAAAACTAAGTACTGTAAAGTGCTTACCATGGGCAAAGCATTCAGTTCAGAATCTAGCTCAAGAGCATATAAATAATGACTATTTCAGGAGACAGACTCATCCAAAAGTCAACCAAAAGAAAAAAAAAAAACCATACAGATTAAATTTTTAATCTGTGATGTCTTTATTCTTTCATGTTATTGTCTTATAGCTCTGGTATTCATATAAAATATGGAATATCTTTTTTGCAATGTTAGGTATGTTACATTTTATAACCCTGTGTTATATAATGGCTATTGATAAGCTTAACGTGAATATCTCTCCATGCGTTTTCTACTAAAGTCCTAAATTGATCTTTTTCTGGCTGGAGAATTTTATTTTATAAAGGTTACTTCAACAATTTGAAAGTACATGTAAGGTTTTGAAACCACTTCAGAGCATATTTTTTAAGCATTCTCCAAGTTGTCACCACATATGGTTATTCATCACAAGATCCCAGAGCATGTCAAATTTTATTAGTGTTATATGATGGAATATGACAGGGGAGACACTATTGAGCCTGATTTATTGCACACATGCACACATACAAAGTGTAAACAAAGATATCCCAAGAAGTGCTGTCTCAAACTGCAGTTGCCAAAATTATAGATTGTCTAAGCCAAATTAAACCAGAATAATTCATTATGAAGTAAAAATTCCTTCGGAAATATGTTGAGCAATGGGATATTCTAAAGGATAGTATCTGCCCTGGAATTACCGTTATTTAAAAGCATCAAGATGAAGAGAAAATGAGTAGATATGAATATCACAGCATCATTTGGCCACCCAAATACTCTTACGTCACCACTCAGCTGGGTAGCTATCTTTATAGGAGATATTAGCTTGATTTAGACTTGATTTTGAGTGCTCGTGAGTGTTCCCATGATTGTTTAGAAAGGATGACTGAGGAACACTACAGATAATTTATATTCTTAATCAACTTAGAGTTGGTTCTTAAACCTTCCCTAAACTGATGCAGGATTTTAAACCATGGATAAAGGCTTCTTATTTTACCCTGAATATTTTCCTGTTGAAGGATTATTGAGCAGCAACTATGTAAATATTTTATTTCATGTCAGTGAGCACAATTCTATACAGATAGTTAAAGATTTCAAAGATAAATGTTAGAAGAAAGTACTCATTTATGAAATATTATAAGATGTTGACTCATGAAGTTGGTGAAGATCACTAAAGGTTTGTAATAATAGGGGCCACCATTTAATATAAGCCTATTCTGTTCTGTGCTTTACCTTCACCAGTTATTTTAATTCTCCTAACTCTCTACAGCAATGCAATCTTATACCAGTTTTACGTGTGAAGAATCTGGGGCTCAGATTAATTAGGTAACATATGCAAGATTACAGAACTAGAAAATGGTAAAGCCAGAATCTGTCCACCTTCAAAGCCCTTGCTCAATTTGTTCTGTTACATGAGCTCTTTGATCTATAAAGTTCTATAGATTTCCAGTTGCTTATTTACTCTGAGCTTTAGTAGGTACTAGCCCAAGCTATCACCAGATTAATGTCAAAGATGAGGGTGGAGTGAACTTGCAGATCTGAGTGGAGGACAGATTGGCTAATGGACTTCACCTTTTCTCTGGCTAGCACTTACTAATGTCTTTTCGTGTACAAGGCAACACCCTCACAGTTGGGAATAAAGAGATGAGCAAATCCATTGTAGTCAAGTCCTGGAAGCTTCTGGGACTCCATTTCCAGAAATAACTCTAAAGAAATGTACAGTAGAGTTCCATAAATTGTGTAGTTCTCTTGTTTAAAAGTTCCACAAGAGATTCTGGTAATCAGCAAGTGTAGGAACAAGCTTTGGATTATATGATAAATAAAGATTTTCTTAAAGTACTCATGAAGTTCATAGCAAGAAGAGGTTGACCTTTGTTGGGGTTTTAGGTAAATGTGTCACAGAGAAGGGACATTTGAAAAGACACTTAAAGAATCACTATTTATTTGCCAGGTGGAGAAAGACATATATAAGGTTGTGAACAGGAAGTTTTAGTAGAGGAAAATCTTCTTCGAAGATATGGAGGATAAAAAGGTGGATTGAAGAAGAAAAGAAACAAAGTATAAGATAATAATTTAAGACAATTGTTTAGGGTCATGTTAGAAGATAACATAAATATAAACAGTAATTCATTTAAAAACAGGCATTTTAAGCAAGGAGAGAAGATTTAAATTTATACTATTATTTTGGTGGCAGTTAGAAGGAGAATTAGAGTATATGAGAATAGGACCAAGACAGCAGTTAGAAAGTCAGAGTAATAATCAAATATAGGAAAGGTGAGAGCAGGAACTGATGCATTGGTCCTGAGCAAAGGAAAGAGAAAATAATCCTAGAGGTGTTTCAGAAATGAAGCTGATAGAACTTGGCAACAGAAGAGGATGGAGTGTTGAAGAGAGGATAGGAAAAGGTGACTGGGGCTTCCCTGGTGGCTCAGTTGGTAAAAATCCATGTGCAGTGCAGGAGACTGCCTGCAGCACAGGAGACCTGGGCTCGCTCCCTGGGTCCAGAAGATCCCCTGGAGAAGGAAATGGCAACCCATGCTGGTATTCTTGCCTGGAGAATCCCATGGACAGAAGAGCCTGGCAGGCTACAGTCCATGGAGTCACAAAGAGTTGGACACGACTGGGTGACTTAACAACAGATTTTCAGCTTAGGATATTTTATGGAAGGCAGTACCTTTAACTTAAACATAATACTACATGAAGAATTGATGCTTTCAAATTGTGGTGCTGGAGAAGACTCTTGAGTCCCTTGGACTCAAGGTGATCAAACTAGTCAATCCCAAGTGAAATCAATGCAGAATATTCATTGGAAGGACTGATGCTAAAGCTGTCCAATGTTTTGGTCACTTGATGAAAAGAGTCAACTCATTGGTAAAGACCCCAATGCTGGGAAAGATTAAAGGCAAAAGGGGACAGCATAGAATGAGATGGTTAGATAGTATCACTGACTCAATGGACATGAATTTGAACAAACTCCAGGAGATAATAAAGGACAGGGGAGCTTGGCGTGTTGCAGTTCATGTGGTCACAAAGAGTCAAATGTGACTTAGAAATGGAACAACAATATGATTATTTACTTTAAGGAGATAAGAAATCTAGAGACAAACATTTTTGAATTGAGCAACTCTGGAGCACTTAGCAGATGTTTGAACCAGAGTCTGGATCTTATAAAGGAGTTTGAGGCTAGATCAAAGAAAATAATTCAAAATACATTCATCATGTAAGTTTGTTGAGATGTATTCTTTTCGGAAGGCTTAAGTTGGGGTTAGGATTTAATGAGGCCTGTTGTCATAAGAACATCCTTATGACATTTTCAGAAATTAATACATGTATTCCAAAATATTAAAATAATAGGCTAATTTCCACCAATTTTACTTTGTGTTCTTAGTCATTAAGCTAAATATATTTGGCAAGTACTTCTAATTTACAGTATCAAATTTCAGTGTATTTTCTACTTTTGTTTCAATTAGTTATTCTCAGCCTTTTATGAGAGCAATTTTTCAAATTACATCTACTTTCCTGGCTCAGAGTCAAGTTCACACCTGACCTGTGTTTTACATTCTCTATATAACTGTGCACAAACAAAGGAGAAGACAGAAAATGTTTGAACCAGACACTAGAGAAAAATTTGGCCTTATGTGCCTCCCATCGATTTAGCTTATGAGCTTATTTGTAAAGTGAGGCACACCTGGGGAGTTGAGGGACGCACAGTATGGTTAAGTCTAGGAAATTTTGATGTTCATGTACACACAATCTGCTGTGTGATACCCTGTCACTTGTTCTGTTGAAAGGTCAATGCCAATTCTGTAGCAAACACAGGAGTAAGCCCTGGAGGTCATTACATGATTATAGAGCTATGCTTTTTACACTACATACTCTCTTTCAAATATAGCTTGTTGTACTTGGAAATCTTTGTTCACCAAACACCATGAATATTCTATTCCTCTCCACTGTATAATAACATTCACCTTCAGGGCTTTTCATGACTCAGAGAAAGACGACTGCCAAAGATAATTACTCCACTGTGATTAATGAATCCTCTTCAAAATTGCAGGCACCAGATTGGAAATCTGATAACTTTTATAACATCAAAGAATACTATTATCAAAGACTTTATTCTTTGTCATTTTGTTGGAAAAAAAATGATGTCCCATTACATTTTACTAGGTGACAATATGTTCATCAAAGAAATGTTTGAGTACATGTTTTACAGCTTATAAAAAGAGAAAATGACAGCTACAACAATCAAGAGCTTTCTCACTAATTGTGGAGGAAAAGCAATAGTTGAGAAAGATAGATCACTAATTAGTTTAGGAGATCTTTACATTTCCTTTTTATTACATAGGATGTGTTAATTAATCTGTATTTCAGATAACACTATTTTGGTTTCAAATGATTTGAAAGAATAAGGGGAATTTTGCACTTAACTATGTTCAACCTAATTGTATCCCACATATAGAGGTAGCTACTCCAGGTCCTCCAGGTCACATCTTTCCTGTTTGTGTGTCCTTTCCTAAATATGAAGAGCACCCCTAGCAGACGGCCTGTCACACATTGGTTTTGTTTTGCTTCTCCTCCTACATCTGTGCTGTTCTCAAGTACATGAGGGTGATTAAAATGCCTTGTGTGTGAGGGGAAAAGGGTACAGAAAGAGGGGTAAACTCCACAACTGTCTTTTCCTCCTCTCTCCTCCTTCAGTGTTTATCAGGCTCTGAATTACTCTTACTACAACAATAAGGTTTTCCCAGGTGGCACGAGAGGTAAAGAAGCCTCCTGTCAATGCAAGGAGACAGAAGAGGCACAGGTTCCATCCCTGGGTTGGAAAGATCTCTTGGAAGAGGGAATGGCAACCCACTCCAGTATTCATGCCTGGAGAATCCTAAGGATAGAGGAGCCTGGCTGGCTATAGTCCCTGGGGTCTCAAAGAGTTGGACTTGACTGAAGTGACAATGAACATGCATCACATGGCAATAAAAAGCCCAGTAATTGCCATCTTTGGGGGAAAAAGAAGGCAAGGCTAAATTACTTGGGTAATTGCACTCATCTCACACACTAGTAAAGTAATGCTCAAAATTCTTGAAGCCAGGCTTTAGCAATATGTGAACTGTGAACTTCCAGTTCAAAATTCCATCAAATTGCCAACATCCACTGGATCACTGAAAAAGCAAGAGAGTTCCAGAAAAACATCTATTTCTGCTTTATTGACTATGACAAAGCCTTTGACTGTGTGGATCACAAGAAACTGGAAAATTCTGAAAGAGATGGGAATACCAGACCACCTGACCTGCCTCTTGAGAAACCTATATGCAGGTCAGGAAGCAACAGTTAGAACTGGAAATGGAACAATAGACTGGTTCCAAACAGGAAAAGGAGTACGTCAAGGCTGTATATTATCACCCTGCTTATTTAACTCCTATGCAGAGTACATCATGAGAAATGCTGGACTGGAAGAAACACAAGCTGGAATCAAGATTGCTGGGAGAAATATCAATCACCTCAGATATGCAGATGACACCACCCTTATGGCAGAAAGTGAAGAGAAACTAAAAAGCCTCTTGATGAAACTGAAAGAGGAGAGTGAAAAAGTGGGCTTAAAGCTTAACATTCAGGAAACTAAGATCATGGCATCTGGTCCCATCACTTCATGGGAAATAGATGGGGAAACAGTGGAAACAGTGTCAGACTTTATTTTTTGGGGCTCCAAAATCACTGCAGATGGTGACTGCAGCCATGAAATTAAAAGACACTTACTCCTTGGAAGAAAAGTTATGACTAACCTAGATAGCATATTGAAAAGCAGAGACATTACTTTGCCAACTAAGGTCCGTCTAGTCAAGGCTATGGTTTTTCCAGTGGTCATATATGGATGTGAGAGTCGGACTATGAAGAAAGCTGAGCACTGAAGAATTGATGCTTTTGAACTGTGGTGTTGGAGAAGACTCTTGAGAGTCCCTTGGACTGCAAGGAGATCCAACCAGCCCATTCTGAAGGAGATCAGCCCTGGGATTTCTTCGAAGGGAATGATGCTGAAGCTGAAACTCCAGTACTTTGGCCACCTCATGCAAAGTGTTGACTCATTGGAAAAGACTCTGATGCTGGGAGGGATTGGGGGCAGAAGGAGAAGAGGACGAGAGAGGATGCGATGGCTGGATGGCATCACTGACTCGATGGACGTGAAGCTGAGTGAACTCTGGGAGTTGGTGATGGACAGGGAGGCCTGGAGTGCTGCAATTCATGGGGTCGCAAAGAGTTGGACACGACTGAGTGACTGAACTGAACTGAACTGAACTGATTTTATCCTTGACAGGTGGAGACCTTCAGTCTTGATGAATGTAGATACCATCACTTACACCTTTCATATTTTCCAAACTTAGAGATAATGTCCAAAGGAAATTTATTTTAACATTGCCTAATGGAAGTGGTACAAAAGTAATCATTAATTGAATTAATAATAATAATATAATATATATGTAACATATAATATATTAACAATATAATAACAATAAAACTACAGAGGAGGCAAGCTTCTACAACAACACAGAGATAAAGAAAAAAGAATCAACACTTTGAATATTTACTATAAATTCCTGGCATTTTTTAACTACCTTATCTCATTTTACTCTCACAGCCATGTTCAGAAGGGTAAGTTATTATTTCCATTTTATAGCTGTGAAGTAGATAATCAGAGAGGACTGCAATATGACAAATTTACTCACCCAGAAAAGGTCTGCCAAGATATTAAAATCTGGTTCTCCTATAGATGGCATACTGCATTTTTTCAAATAAATGTCATTTTTCATTTGTATTCATTCATTGCAAATTTTATATTAATTACCTCTAATATATAGGCAAATAGAAATTTACAAAAATGAAGACATAATTCCTATTTGAAAGGAGATATAATCTAGAAGAGGGGATAAGACAAAAGTGTTATCATTGTCAGTGCTATAAATGAAGTAACACTAAAGCACAGCAAGGGAATACATGCCAGGGAAATAAATTCTTCTTGTGAAAGAAGGGGTCAGGAAACTTCCTAGATAGTGCAATGTCTATAGAAAATGTTGGGGGGGGAGGGGTGGGGGAAGAAAGCAAGTGTTCATAATCAAAGAAGGCATTCTAGGAAAAACTATAGAATGAAAAATTATATAAAGACACAAGAAAGACTTATGTTTAGCTATGTGCAAGGCATTCAGGATGGTTGGAGTAGCAATAACAAGACTGAGAGGTGGAGGGAGCACAGCAGAGGAAGGCTGGTGAGACCAAAAAGAGCCACGTAAAGAAAGCCCCCTATGCCAAGACATGATGCCGTGACACAGGGATTTTACAGAAAACGGAGCAGAGAAGGGGCAGAGAACAAGATAGGTGTGTATTTTAGAAACCTTGGTGACAGAAAATTGGAAGGCAGATCAGAGGGTGTGAGGCTGGAGGATGGAAGGCCAAGCAGGAAAGAGTCTGCAGTAATCCGAGTGAGAGATGGTGAGATAGTCACAGATGATGGAAATATGGGGCATGTGGCAACGGGAGAGCTCTGGGCTGGTTTTTTTCTTTATGGCTGGCTGATCACATGAATGTGTCAGATTCACCCTGCGTGAAACACTACAGAGCAGCCAGTTAGAGACACCAAAATAAAGGCCGAACAAGTCCACCCTGTGTCCTTTTGGGGACCCCTGTTGGTTTAAATACTTCTGGAAGTTCAGTCTCCTGTCCTGCCTGTTCTTTCCTCACTTCTCCTCCAACCCTCATTCTACTCAGGTTGTCTGGGCAGCTGATTGGAGTCCTGCCCAAGATTCAAACAATAATATGATACAAGGATTTACAGAGCACATGTAAGTTTCATGCTGGTGATAAAAAAATAAGAAGATACTTACAAAATAGTATACTTTTTAAGTTGTAGCATCAAGGTTGGTCTTTTGGGGTTATTTTTTTTTTTTGCCTTCATGACTTTTTTATTGTGGTAATATTCATAACATGAAACTTACTATCAATCATTTTTAAGTGTACAGTTCAGTGGTATTAGGGCTTCCCAGGTGACTCAGTGGGAAAGAATCTCCCTACCAAAGCAGGAGACACAGTTTCGATCCTTGAGTTGGAAAGATTCCCTGGAGAAGGAAATGGCAACCGACTCTAGTATTCTTGCTTGAGAAATCCCATGGACAGAAGAGCCTGGTGGGTTACAGTCCATGGGGTCACAGAAGGGTCGGACATGACAAAATGACTAAACAACAACAATAATCAGTAGTAGTAAGTATATTCATATGTTTGTGCAACTGTTACAACCATCCATCTCTGGAACTCGTTTCATTCGTTTTGCAAAACTAAGACTATCCCCTAAACGGTCCTCATGACGCCTCTCTCCTAGCTAGCCCTGGCAACCACTTCATTTTTCCTTCCTCTCTTCCCCAATCCTTTACTTTTTCTTTTTGCTCTCTTTCTCTGTTTTTCTTTTTCTTTCTTCCTCCCTCCTTCCCTCTTTCCTCCCTTCCTCCCTTTATCTTTCTTCCTTCACTTCCTTCTTCCCTCCCTTCCTTCCTTCATTTCCCCTTTCCCTCCATGCCACAGGCACTGGTAACCACCATTAAGCCTAAAGGGCATTATGCTAAATTAAATAGGCCAGTTACAGAAAGACAAATATTGTGTGATCACATTTATATGTGAGATAGATATGATTTATATGTTAGATAAAGATATAGTCAGGCTCATAATAAAAGAGTAAGCTGGTAGATATTGGGGTCTCCTGCATTGCAGGCAAATTCTTTACTAACTGAGCTATGAGGGAAGCCTGGTAGATATCTAAAGATATTAAAATAGTTAATGATATTCATTTTAAAAAGATCTTGTTATGGAAACCATGGCCTCACAAAGAGACAGGTGGCACTCAAAGATGCAGAACAGCAGGGTTTATTCAGCACTGGTGAGGGTCCAGTGGAGTCACCTCCAAAGGCTGAGCACCCCGACTTTGTTCTGGGTATCTTTTATAAATGATAAACTTCCTGCTCAAACATCTCAGATCCCTACCCTCGCCAGGTAGCCCTAGTTCCCACGGATGTAGCCAGCAAGCAAGATCACAGAAAGGAAAGCAGTGATTGATAAGCACCGGCTGTTTAAAACAAGATAACAGAAGGGAAAGCAAAAGGTTGTTACTTTAATTGAGGGCTTTGATCTTCCTCCCATCTCAATATGACATTTTAGTTTTTGCTGTTAATATCTTTGTATATACCCATGGATGATACTAAAAGTGCTTAAGGACAAAGGGACATGGGAAAGGACAATCAGAACAGATGGTCAATGACCTAGAACATGCCCCCGTCTTCACTCCCTACAGGTTCTTGTCATCTGAACATCAGCTGGCATAAGCTCAGTATATATACAAATATGTCATCAGCAACACTGTAGTAATTTAGGTTAAATTTTGGAATAAGAAAATATCAAGATGAATTTAGTTTAGTGGATATTAACAGCAAGAAAATAAGTAACTCTATCTTGTATTTTTAAATAAAGAATTCTGTTTTTATTTTCTTAAAGGATTAAGGCATATTTATGAAAAAAAAATCAAACAACAGAAAAGACAGAGAATAAAAATTTTAATGACATAAAACTGAGAAATCAGTTCAGTTCAGTCGCTCAGTCCTGTCTGACTCTTTGCAACCCTGTGGACTGTAGTATGCCCGGCTTCCCTGTCCATCACCAAGTCCTGGAGCTTGCTCAAACTTATATCCGAGTCAGTGATACCATATAGCTGTCTCATCCTCTGTCATCCCCCTCTCCTCCTGCCTCCAATCTTTCCCAGCAACAGGGTCTTTTCCAATAAGTCAGTTCTTTGCATCAGGTGCCCAAAGTATTGGAGTTGCAGCTTCAGTGTCAGTCCTTTCAATGAATATTCAGGACTGATTTCCTTTAAGATTGACTGGTTGGAACTCCTTGCAGTCCGAGGGACTCTCAAGAGTCTTCTCCAACACCACGGTACAAAAGCACCAATTCCTCGGTGCTCACTTTCTTTATAGTCCGACTGTCACATGCACACATGACTACTAGAAAAACCACAGCTCTGACTAGACGGACCTTAGTCGGTAAAGTAATGTCTCTGCTTTTCAATATGCTATCTAGGTTGATCATTGGAGAAGGAAATGGCAACCCACTCCAGTGTTCTTGCCTGGAGAATCCCAGGGACGGGGGAGCCTGGTGGGCTGCTGGGCTAAGTGCCCAGCGACTTAGCAACAGCAGGTTGGTCATAGCTTTTCTTCCAAGGAGCAAGCATCTTTTAATTTCGTAACAGTTCACCATCTGCAGTGATTTTGGAGCCCAAGAAAATAAAGTCGCTCACATTTTCTATGTTTCCCATCTTTTTGCCATGAAGTGTTGGGACTAGATGTTATGTTCTTAGTTTTATGAATGTTGAGTTGTAAACCAACTTTTTCACTCTTCTCTTTCACTTTCATCAAGAGGCTCTTTAGTTCTTCTTTGCTTTCTACCATAAGGGTGGTGTCATCTGTCTATCTAAGATTATTGGTATTTCTCCTGGCAATTTTTATTCCAGCTTGTGCTTCTTCCAGCCTGGCATTTCACATGATATATGCTGCACATAAGTTAAATAAGCAGGGTGACAATAATAATGGTCATTTAATAATGTATGACCATTATTTTTGACACCTCTTTTTTCATGTGTCTAGAGTGTTCAAAAAACTCAAAAAAAAGCTTAATTTTTAAATAAAAATGTTTTAATTTTGTTTAAATTTAGCAGAAGGAAAGGAAGTCCATTGAAACTGAAGAAACTGCTGAACTGTACACAAATGTTCTCTTAATAAGACCTATGAATTCCTAAAATATTTCCCTAAAGTAAGGGCAATTGGAAAACCAAATTTCAAAATGTACTGAGAATTTGAAACAGTATTTTTTGACTCCTTGCTATGAAAGAAAGAAATTAGTTCACTTATCTGGAGTAAATATGGGAAAACTCTAAACAAAATATCCAAATCTATATAAATATATATAATAAATCAGTGAAAATAATGTAAACTATTTATAAATCAATATAAATAATAGTGTACCTCGTCCAGCAGCTTCCCAGGTGGGGTTAGTGGTAAAGAACCCACATGCCAACTCAGGAGAATTAAGACATGGTTTGATTCCTGGGTCAGGAAGATCCCCTGAAACAGGGCATGGCAACCCACTCCAGCATTTTTGCCTGGAGAAGCTCATGGGTAATGGAGCCTGGTGGGCTACAGTCCATAGTGTGGTAATGAGTTGGATGTGACTGAAGTGACAGCATTCACACAGATACACACATACGCATATTGTCCAAGTTGGGTTAATTCCAGGGACACCAGGATGCTTTAACATTGATATTTCTACTAGTGTAATTCATACGTTAACATTTAAAAAAGAGAAAATTACACGTGTCTCTTGTATGAGAGACAGCAAAAGAGACACAGATGTATAGAACGGTATTTTGGCCTCTGGGAGAGGGCGAGGATGGGATGATTTGGGAGAATGGCATTGAAACATGTGTAATATCACATGTGAAACGAATCGCCAGTCCAAGTTTGATGCAGGATACAGGATACTCAGTGCTGGTGCATTGGGATGACCCAGAGGGATGGTATGGGGAGGGAGGTGGGAGGGGGGTTCAGGATGGGGAATATGTGTACACCTGTGGCAGATTCATGTTGATGTATGGCAAAACCAATACAATATCAGAAAGTAATTAGCCTACAATTAAAATAAATAAATTTATATTTAAAAAAGCAAGAAAATTAAAAGAATTATCAAAATTAATGCCCCAAATTTTTCAATAATATCTAATACCTGTACCTGAAAAACAGGCAGAGAAACCAACAAACAAAACCATATCTGCATCCTGCGCTATAACCCTTACACAGTGTTTCTCCCTGGGGGTAGGCCTTCAACAGCAAATATGGCCCATGAATGTGGATTCTCCTGTACCTCCATCTACCCTGCCTAACAGTGCTCTGGATTATAGGTCTAATCAGAGTCTTGAGACAGGCCTCTTGGGACTGTGCCACTTATTTTGAGGGAAATTGCTTTTTTTCAGGAGGTGATAGGTTTGTTTAGATGCTCATTCTCTATTACAACTTGGTCTATGTTCTAGAATACTTAAAAGAGTTGCACATTTTGTAGCAAATTCATTTACCATCTTGCAACCAAAAACACATTCTGAATGATGAAGTTTAATAACAGTAATCATGAGAAACACCTGTGGTCTCCCTACTCAATGCAATAAGTTATTTTCTGTGAGTTCAGTTCCACTTTGGCATTAATTTGTTTCTTGAGAAGAGATCACAGGTGTTTTTAATAGTTAAAACAATTTCTAAATCAAAGTATGTGTCTTACTATCATATAGGAAATGGATAGATCAAGTATGTCAGTGATAAGACTGGTGGTGGTTTAGTCACTAAGTCATGTCCAACTCTTTGAGCTCTCACGGAGAGTAGCCTGCCAGGCTCCTCTGTCCATGGGATTCTTCAGGCAAGAATACTGAATGGGTTGCCATTTCCTTCTTCAGGGGATCTTCCTGACCCAAGAGTAGAACCTGGGTCTCCTGCATTACAGGCAGATTCTTTTCCAGCTGATCTACCAGGGAATACCTATTATTAATAAAATAATACATTGGATCAAGGAATTATTAATAAAATAAATACAGCAAAATCTCAATGTAATATTTACTAGGAATGAAGAAGTTTCAAGGGTCAAAAAAATACCATCTTTTGTTTTCCCCCACTTCTCACATAAACATCAAATGTAGTATTTCAAATTTCAGATGTGGTGGTGGCTGGGAACAGAGACATTCAATTGAGTCTTCTGTGTTTAAGCATTTTGAAAAATGGATCAAAATAAACATTATTTTTTCACAATCTAATAATTTTATGTCCATATCTCTTTTATCTTATTCTTTTCTTTCTGAAATGTCCACTCTAGTATACTCTGAAACAGTTATTCTAGTTCTAATATACTAATTTTAGTTTAATCTTTAATAACCTATCCTTCTCTCTTTAGTCTAACACTCCTTAAGGTCCCAATTTCTCACCTGCTTAAAGTGTGTACCAGCTTCCTAAGTAGAATAGAAACTCACAGAATAATATTTAAGAACACCACAATATTGAGACAACATCCAAAGAGCCTACCATGTACTCCAGGAAAGATTAGCCCCTCAGAAAGCCTGAGCTAGTTCTCCTTCCTCCCCCCTTTTCCAGAATACTGCTTACACTTTTTTTTTGACTCTTTGAGCTTTCCCGTTTTGTCCGTGGGGATAAGCACTTAACTTCTCAACTCCATCTCTTGACAGTTACTTAAGCAATGACTCAACAAATAAATATCACTTTAGAAATGAAAGAGCTATTAGAAGGATCTATGACCTCTATAGCTCTTATATCTTTTAAACAATCTTAAAATCCTCACACTTTCCAGATAAAGTGAGATACAGAGACATTAAGTGATCTACCTAATAGCAGAGATTTAACTTTTGCAAAAAGTGGGATTGGAGGTCAGGGCAACAGATTCCTAGCTGTGTGCTTCTCTTGTTTTTCTGTGTTCCCTAGATCTTCTCAGTAAGAATGCATTTGCATATATATTTGTAGCTCCCTGGGCCCTACCACATAATCATCGAATCAGGTTTTCCAGACAGACAGTGACCTATTCTGGCACAGATACGGACCATTCAGAATGGAGCCAAATATAGTCCAGTTGTCAACAATGGATGTTTTGAAGTGGTATTTAGCAGATAAACATGAGTGCTGACTGCATATGATGTTGAAAACTCCTGAATAAACCCTTGGCTCCTGCCAGGATGTGTTTCAAAAAGGGGTCTACTATTTGCTTACTTGGGCTGGGATTGCATGAATTTTTAGAAAGATGGAATCTCTAAGATTAAGCACTTACAATGAAAATAGAATTCAGGATTTTTCTCACTACATGTTAAGTGATAAAACTCTTATCTCAGGTTTTAGATAATGACTATTTTGACATTAAGATTTGAAAAGTGCCTTACCATTTTTACAATAGCTGAGAAGACATAAATTACCACCTCTGTGTATTCACTCACTACGTATTATTTATGAAGAAGCAAAATAATAATTCCCTTGTTAATTTATTAACAGTACTAGCTAACACCAGGTAACTATAATTACCTTGAATGGAATGACAACTTTGTATATATTGTATAATTGTATACAATTTGTGTAATTATATATGTATATGATTGAAATTCTTGATCAAGCTTTTGCAACTTTATTTAGAAAGGATCACAAGCAAAGATAAGACAGGTAAGTTCATGACTGGCAGTTCAAATTCTGTTCTTCTGGACATGTTTTCCTAGGAAGCCCTTGGGAAATTGATTTAAAATACTGAATGGGAATTCAGTGAAAAGACACTAAAATTTTACAATGGACAAATAAGATATGACCCATCTCAGGGAACAAAATGAAAGGTTCATGCAGTAGGGTCAGTGGCTCTGACTTCAATTTCAGCTCAGTGGTAACCTTCTTGTGGCTTCTTCTATTAAGTGACAGGATAAGGAGTCAGAAGCAGAAAATCAGCCTAAGCCTCCAGGGCAGAAACTCAGAGTTTCTAAAGAAGCCCTGGGAGTGACTCAGTAAGAGCAACATAATTCTCATAGGCATCCACTGACTTGATTGTTTATGGCTAGCTTTTCCTTTTTTTTAAAGGCAGCAACAGAGAGAAAGGGAGTGAAACTGAAATTAAAAGATATATATATATATTCTTCAGAGAATAGAAAAAAACTGAAGTGAGTTCACATAAGGGAATATTGAGCAGAGGCAGTCAATGCCACATAATTTATCAGATTCTGCTAAGTATTTTCTATTTGACAAAACGGCCTGTGTTAGGTGATTATCAAAAGTTCTATTCACAAACCTCTTGAGTTTCTGCATTTCAACAGCAGATGTTGGGAAGGTGGGTGAGTAGGTAAATCAAGTTCTTTTGATTTCTTTAGAGAAAATACTGATTTAATTTCCAAATTAGGTTCTATTTTACTCAGCAAGATCTTGATACTAATATTTTAAAATAGATAACATTATTTTGGAATTGCTTCAGTAATATAATCCTCATTTTTCTTTGTTTATAGTAGACAGAGTTAGAAGTAAAAGTAAGATTGAATTTTACAAGAAAATGAGCATCTTGCCTATTTCTTTTCTCTTTCTTGCTCCTATACTCATATTGGCTCTTTGTATGCTAGAAGTATCTGGAAGCCGTTTACTTATACAATGAATGCTGGGTAAACTTTTACTAGCAACTAATACAACAGAATTATAATCAATCAGTAATATAACTAACAATTTGTTGAAAAAGTACTATCTGTGAGGTGCCCTGCTACATATTTTACAAGAAGTAGTTTAACCATTTATAAAATCCGCTGATATAGACATTACATCCTATTTGGGAAACCTGGAAAATGCAAATTTACAGAGGTTAAGTGATTTGTTCAAGGTTATAGGCATTGAATAGGAAAAGGAGTATGTCAAAGCTGTATATTGTCACTCTGCTTATTTAACTTCTATGCAGAGTACATCATGAGAAATGCTGGGCTGGAAGAAGCACAAGCTGGAATCAAGATTGCCAGGAGAAATATCAATAACCTCAGATATACAGATGACACCACTCTTATGGCAGAAAGTGAAGAGGAGCTAAAAAGCCTCTTGATGAAAGTGAAAGAGGAGAGTGAAAAAGTGGGCTTAAAGCTCAACATTCAGAAAACGAAGATCATGGCATCTGGTTCCATCACTTCATGGGAGATAGATGGGGAAACAGTGGAAACAGTGTCAGATTTTATTTTTTGGGAGCTCCAAAATCACTGCAGATGGTGACTGCAGCCATGAAATTAAAAGACGCTTACTCCTTGGAAGAAAAGTTATGGCCAACCTAGATAGCATATTCAAAAGCAGAGACATTACTTTGCCGACTAAGGTCCATCTAGTCAAGGCTATGGTTTTTCCAGAAGTCATGTATGGATGTGAGAGTGGGACTGTAAAGAAAGCTGAGCACCAAATAATTGATGCTTTTGAACTGTGGTGTTGGAGAAGACTCTTGAGAGTCCCTTGGACTGCAAGGAGATCCAACCAGTCCATTCTGAAGGAGATCAGCCCTGGGATTTCTTTGGAGGGAATGATGCTGAAGCTGAAACTCCACTACTTTGGCCACCTCATGCGAAGAGTTGACTCATTGGAAAAGACTCTGATGCTGGGAGGGATTGGGGGCAGGACGAGAAGGGGATGACAGAGGATGCGATGGCTGGATGGCATCACTGACTCGATGGACATGAATCTGAGTGAACTCTGGGAGTTGGTGATGGTCAGGGAGGCCTGGCGTGCTGCGATTCATAGGGTCACAAAGAGTCGGACATGACTGAGCAACTGGACTGATAGATATTGAAAGTAACAGAGCTGCAGTATGAACTCATGTCAGCCACACTCCTGAACACCTCCTCTCTGTGGTATATTTCCTCTCATTATATGTATGCACATCATGTAATGTGTTAATTACTACATTCAAGAAGCAAAAAAAAAAAAAAAGCTGTTTAATTCAACATGACAATTATTTTGACCTTTTCCCTCATGAATATTAGATCATTTTTTATATCATCTGCTAATATTTGCTAATGGGAAAACAAACACAGGTGAAAAATGAGAAATGGAACCATTATCATTCTATAATTGATAATGAAACCAATGAAAATGGTCTTTGCTCTCCAATATCTGGGTTGGAGATTCAGCTGGTGATTGGTCAGAGGATGGAAGCATATACATGGTCTGCTTATAACATGATAAAATTTCTTTTAGGACTACTTGTAGAATCACATTTTAGTCATGGATTTCTTTACATTTTACATGTTCATGTATAAACACTTTCAGGATATGACTTATCTTTAACAATTTCAATTTACACACAGTTTATTTTATCCTGGTTCATCTGAGCCACAGAATACATGTTTTTCCCAATTACAGTTACCTTTGCTATTATGATTTCCTTAGTTTAAAACATGTGCAGAATTACTTCTGAAATATTTCAAGGTGTAACATTTGGAGAACTGTCTACTTATATGGAAGATATTAGGAAGAAAAAATTATTGTCTGTTAACGTCTGATTGACTTTCTTTCCATATGTCTATAAGACATCTATGAGAAAACTACCTCCAGATTGTCAATTAAGCCCACTGTTGGATTGTAAATTTAACACAATTTATAGGCCCATAATTTCAATACAAGCGCTCTTAGAAATTCTTGATCGACAGTTTCTATTGCCATGTTCATTATGCCCACATTTAGATAAATGTCACATTCTAATATATTTATAAGTAATTCTGCAGTTTCATGGGTACATTATTGCATCCTACAAAATGGGCTAATGTTATAAGGTCATTTTTTTGTCTCATTACTGATAAATGTTCACTGATTTTTTTCTATCTTCTTTTGAGTCATGTTTAAATTTACAAAAAAAGTGGATCCCATCAGTATCTTTGACCAGGTTCTGATGTTTACAGATATTGTATGGTAATATGTGTCTAGGGGATGATAGTTTAATGCCTCCCTGTTGGAAGAGAATGAGTTTATATGTCATTTGGAACCTCAGTGTTCTCTTTATTTGGACACTGACTCAGAGCATGCTGAAGAGCCCGGTTCATTTTGGTATCATGCCAAGAACTTTTTGAGAGTGGCCAATGCAGCACAGAATTCAGGAAGTAAATAGAAAATATGTCTAATTTTTGTGACTTTAAATTTAGAAGATTAAGGAACAGTTTTTTTTAAACTTCCTAAACTTAGCTTTACAGAACTAACTGAAAATTAAAAAAAAAAAAAAGAGAGAGAGAGAGAGAGAGAGAGAGGATTTATCCTCTGAGTTAGTACAATGAACCAGAATCCATTCTAACAAATGACTCCAAGTAACCTAGGCAAGGAAGTACATTGCATTTGTCACCCTTGCTCACTAACATGGAACAGAGGATCTGGCCCACAGTGGGAAGT
This sequence comes from Capra hircus, assembly GCF_001704415.2. Taxonomy (NCBI): domain Eukaryota; kingdom Metazoa; phylum Chordata; class Mammalia; order Artiodactyla; family Bovidae; genus Capra; species Capra hircus. The sequence continues at coordinate 46,930,788 of NC_030811.1, forward strand.
AAGTATATTTTTATGGAATGAATCAATTAATATACCAAAGTGATCATAATTTATTATTCTTTTAGGATTATAATTGTTTTATAAGGCATAAACCACTCTTTAAATCAAAATCTGATGGCTTTAAAGGCTGATGCTTGAACAGATATTTGTATAACCATATTCATAGCTGCATTTTTCACAATAGCCCAAAAGGTGGATGCAACCCAAATGTTTACTTATGAATGAATGAATAAACAAAATGAATATATACATACAAGTAATATTATTCGGCCTTAACAAGGAATTAAATTCTGATTCATGCTATGACACACATGATCCTTTAAAGCATGACAAGTGAAAGAAGCAGACAAAATGGCAAATACTGCAGGATTTCACTGAAATTAGCTATCTACATGGTCCAATTGATACAGACATAAGATAGAATAGTAATTACCAGAATCTGGAGGTAGGGTGGATGAGAAATTATTATTTGTGGGTGTATCATTTCAGTTTGAGATTCGAGATTTCCTGGTGGCTCAGACATTAAAAAATCTGCCTGCAATGCAAGAGACCTAGGTTCAATCCCTGGATTGGGAAGATGCCCTGGAGAAGAGAATGGCAGCCCACTCCAGTATTCTTGCCTGGAGAATTCCCATGGACAGAGAAGCCTGGTGGGCTACAGTCCATGGGTTTCAAATGGTCGTACACGACTGAGTGACTAACACTTTCAATTTTTATTTCAGATTGGGATGATGATGATAAAGTTTTGGAAGTGAGTAGTAATGACTGTACAACAATGTGAATGAACTTAGCATTACTTAATTGTACCCTAAAAAATATTACATGCAAGTATCAAAAAAAAAAAGAAAAAGACAACTAGAAATGGTGAGGATGTGGAGAAATTGAAACACGAACAATGTTGGTGGAAATGCAAAATGCACATTTATTCTGGAAAGCAGCATGAAAGTTCTTCAAAACATTAAAAATGGAATTATTATATGATCCAGCAATTCTACTTCTGGGTATTTATCCAGAATAATTGAAATCAGGATCTTGAATAAATATATGCATTGACATGCTCATTTTAGCATTATTCATTTTAGCTAAGATACAGAAACAACATAAATGTCTATCAACAGATACATGGATAAAGAAAATATGGTATATATATACAGCTGGATATTTTTCATGGGTCTTAGAAAAAAAAGAGAATTCTGCAAAATGCAACAACATGAATGAATCTTAAGGATATTATGTTAAGTGAAATAAGCCCACAGAAAGAAAAACACTTTTATTTAAATCTTTGAATTCCCTCATATAAAGAAATAAAAGTTGTACTGTTAGTTACTTAATCATGTCCAACTCTTTGTGACCCCATGGACTTTAGTCCACCAGGCTCCTCTGTCCATGGGAATTCTCCAGGTAAGAATACTGGGGTTGCCATTCCCTTCTCCAGGGGATCTTCCCAACCCAGGGATCAAACCCAGGTATCTTGCACTGCCTACAGATTCTTTACCATCTGAGCCACCAGAGAAGTCCTCCCATTATATGGGGTATCTAAGATAGTCAAATTCATAGAACCAGAATGAAATGCTGATTTCAAGAGGCTAGAGGAGCTTTAGTTGCTGCAAAGATCAAAGATCCTGTGTGCTGCAACTAAGTCCCAGTGCAGACAAATAAGTAAAAAAAAAAAAAAAAAATATATATATATATATATATATATTTATTTATACACACACACACATATATTAAAAGATGCTAGGGGAAGGTGGAAATAGGGAGTTACTAATCAGTGGGCATAAAATTTCAGTTATGTATGATAAGTAAATTCTAGAGATCTGCTGTATAACCATTGTGCCAATAATCAACAACACTAATGTACACTTAAAAATTAAGAGGCTAGTTCTCATGTTATATTCACAATAAAGTAAAAAAGAATAGGTTAAGAATGTATAATAGATTAGAGTACATAATCTCTCTTGGGTACAGAGAGACTAAAATTTATACAAAAAATTTAAAGGTATTAAAAAGTTAAACATTATTCTGTGTGTTTTTTTTTTTATCATAATGAAAAATAGTACAAAGACAAACAGAAGAAAATAACATTCCTACCTGGTGAAACAAATGTAGTTAAGTACTTTTTTAGCAAAAGATTAACCAGGCCACACAAAATACAAAAAGGGTCAAACTACCCTTACCTAAAGGAGATATTAAAATGCCTGAGCTTATTTCTTCTTCAGTAGAAAAACAAATGAAGAGTATTTGGAATGCTAGCAGCTATGTTAAAAAATCATCTTGTTCTACATAAAATCTGCTGCTTATATTGTTATCATTTTAGGACATGACATCAGCATGCCACAAGTAAGTGCCAAGCTCATAAATTTCAAACTACTTTCCAAAGTTAAAAAATAATTCCAATACAAAAATGCAGTTGAGATTTCTCAGTTTTCTCTTTATTGTGATATAATCTATCACTACAGAATATTAAACTAAATGATAGCTTCACATTCTGTTTATTTATGCCAGTTTCAAATGTATTTTAGAACATCTAAGTCATCAATCTTGTCTTCTCTCTAGGGGTAAACACATGTAAGATGGTGAGAGGCACGTTCATGTTACCTGTCAGACAAGAATATGTAGAAAGATGTCAAAAGTATATAGATTTATAATACCATTTTTCAGAACAAAAATATATTAAAAATATTAAAATCAAGTCTGATAGTAGGAATAAGATAACAACGAGCTCAGAAAAAGCCTTCATCTGAATACTCTCTGTGCATCACATGGGGTATATGAAAGTACAAGGAAGATATAAGAATATCAACATATCTAATGGCTTGTACAGGTAAAGAATTTACAGCCAACAAAGACCTTTATGATAGGAATCCTGATGGGAAATAGCTACATGAGATAAAGCAACTGGTATTCAGTTATACATTTTCAGTCAAAATGTGGCAAATCAAATGAAACTCTGATACGAGCAGAAGAAAATGTGACTATAAAGAGCTGCTTAGGTGGAGTAAAGGAGGAACAGAGGCACCACTGGCTCAGAGAAAAGACAGTTGCACAGAAAGTTTTTGCAACATTTGGAAAATATCCAAGAGCAGTGAATATGTAAGCTACTTTCTTGGCTTACATATGGCTTCATACCTCATGTAAATATGTACCAGAGAATGCCCAACTTTCTCAGGTTTTTCAAATCAGAAAAAATAACTTAGGGTTTAACACTTGTAGATTTCTACTGGAGGTCATACATGAAAAAAAAAGGTCATAAGCATTTCAATTCAGTCCTCATTAACTTTATAATTGCCAAATAAAATTATTGTTTTCTAATCAGTAATTAATACCCAAATACAATTTTACAAATTATTATTATTGTATTTGTATAATTGTATTAATTATACAAATAATTTTGTAACTGAGAACAAGGGTTCATATTGAGTGATTTAACAGACCATCAATGTAGGTTTTGTAATACAAATACTGCTTCCCTACTATTGAAATATATATACATAAAGGAAAAAAATGTTATACATATGGAAACTTAAAGCAATGAACAAATTCTTATAAGAATCCATTCAAACTGACTCCAGAAGAAATAGTAAATCTGAATGGTTTTATCACCATCAAGAAATAAACACTTTCTTTTTAATCTTCTTGTAGCTTCCCTGGTGGCGCAGTTGGTAAAGAGTCTGCCTGCAATGCAAAAGATCCAGGTTCAGTCCCTGGGTTGGGCAGATCCCCTGGAGAAGGGAATGGCAACCCACTCCAGTATTCTTGGCTGAGAATCCCATGGAGAGAGGAGCGTGGCCAGCTAGAGTCCACGGGGTCACAAAGAGTTGAACACGACTGAGCAACTAAACCTACCTATCTAAAGGAAAAAGGCTAAGGGGATAGAACTGTTTAAAAATAAATTTTGATTAGCCAGAGATCTGCATCCACAAAGAAGGCTATAATTAGCAGTTAGAGTGGGTTAACAGGAGAACAGGATATTTAGCAATACATACAATTAACAGCAAAGGAAATAGGAAATATTATCTCTAGGAATAAAGATCAAGCATAATGACTGTAACTGCTTTATACAGAAATTACCCCCAAAAGACCACCAAAGATGATAAGCATTAGAATCTTTCAAAACTGACTTGAGTGATTCTGGAATCAACACACCTGAGGTGAGCTGGAGTGATGGGGCAGTTGTGGGAACAATGTGCAGAGAAGCAGTAGAGCAGATGCCCCTACTGGCCAGTGAGTGGCAGGTATTCCATTGAACAGCACACCGAAATGAGTTAGCGGATGTCACTGCAATCTCCTTAGAAACTCCAAGGAAGTGACTTGTCATTCTTTATTGTTATTTCTGGGTGCAAAGAGCATGCTCTGGTGGGGATGTCAATTTGTCACTGAGCAGAGTTGGCCTGAGACGATGAAGCCCAGAAAATGGCATCTCCATTCTTGCTGTCACACGTTTGCCCAGAAGCCTCAGATTTCGTACATTTTCCTCTTAAAACTTTCATCTTTCTCACCAAGAACTTTCAAATAACTACATGGTTAGTTACTCTAGTAGACACAGAATGATTCTGTACTTGGTTTTATTTATTAAATTCAAACAAGTCCACAAAGTGTTGCCAAAATACATATTGAAATAGGTAAAGAGGTTTTTTTTTCCTGGCTTATTGGTTTCTACAGAGAACTTTAATTGTGTTTTTTTCCCCCTTAAATTGAGTGACTAATTTCATGAGACACTAAACCAATTCACTGAAACAATCCTTTCCATGAAATAAATAATCCACTTCTATGTACTAACAAGTCACTTAAATTCCCTGTGACTTAGGTCCTTATACAAAAATTGGAGAAAATGATGCTTTTTACATATTTCTCAGAGGTACTCAAAATAGTAATGAGATGGTGTCTTTTGAGCACCTGGAGCTCCCCAAGGAGAGGTACAGTATTAACTCAAATTACCACTCCATTATGATTTATCTTTATACAAACCATTTACTATTAGCAGCATTTTTCTTGTAGAAACCTTTCATATTGCTGAAGTGCGTTAGCCCTGATGTATATTTCTACTCCTTGCTCATAAAGGGTCTAAGGCTACAAAACAGAGAACTCAGCTGCATTAGGAGGAGTTAATATTGTCTGTCTCTTCCAGACAATACTTTGTCCTTCTGTAAGTGACTTTTGTATAGCAAGCAGCTCAGAGAATGTCATGTCAACAAGAGCCCCTGAGGGGTAAGTGAAATGCAACACAGGTTAACAGGAGAGTTAATTTGAAATCTCATGAAGACAAAGAGGATGGGTCCAGCTAGCATCATAAAAAATAAGGAGATGAATGACAGGCTCCATAGCTCTGGGCTTACGTGAAAGGTATGGCACCACTCTCCATGCCAGCCCTTCAGAAGCCACCGTTCTCCTGGTCTTTTGGACTCCATAACCAAGAGTCACTAACTCTTATGCTCAAGTCCCAGAAAAACATCCTATCTGTCGGGAGCTGCATTAGGCATTACTGACAAAATGGAGACACGGCCCCACAGCCCTCTCCTCATCCCGCAGGCACGGACCCTGGATAAGGGAGTTAGACCTTGTAATTCTGACTTGTTTTTTCCTCTCCTTGGCTGAGTTGACTAAAAAGGAATATTAAGGTGCTTATTGTTCTTAAGAGGAGCATGAGAAGGCACAAAGCCTTCTGCAGCTATGCTCAGAGAATAATTCATAAAATTAATCACTGACATTTGTTTAAGGACTTTTACAACAGAGTGTTCCAGGGTGAGCACATAGGCCGCAGCTTGAGGCCATGGGAGGGATTGCTCTCTGAAACCTATTTGTGAGGAAAATGTTTATGGCAAAGGAGTTTACTGAATTTAGGGCTTAGAAATAATTAAAATAGAAGTTAAAGATTTAAGGAATGTTGTAAAGTTAGCATATTTTACTATAGCTTATAGAAGTTAGGAATTTTTAGAGACACTATAGCTAGAAGCCTTTTTAAGAGATAGTGAGCTCAGGATGTTAGGGGCAAATAGGATTTAGGAAGATAAGTAGTAAACTGAGGAATGTAGCATGAGTTACAATGTAATCACAAGTTAACTATAGGACACATTAGAGGAAGCAGATAATAGATGGTAGGGCTGATCCCCAGAGAAGCACTGAAGCAGGAACTCTGTTTGAAGAGCAACAATGATTTATGGACATAGTAAATCCGGGTGAGGGGAAACTGAAAATGTCAAACCTCTGACCTAATGCTTTTGTAAAAGTATAAAAGAAAATCTTAAACTTGAAATAAATAGGCAGTCCAAGAAAACAGAGGCTGCCTCATCGCTGACACAGTTCATCTCTTCAGGTTGAATCCCTGGCTGCTGGAGCTGGATTCCAGCACCTATCCACTTTTTTTTCCTGCTGAAGGAACCTAGTGCCCTGGTTCTGCTTTCTCAGTCTCAGTGACACCAGGCTCCTCCGTCCAGATTTTCTTGAGTTTGGACTCTTTTCTGCATTGAATTCATCTAGCACACTTCTGTCTGATCCCCTGCCAAAATCTCAGTGCTAAGCTTTAAGTTAACGCAAGGTAATGCATTAATTTAAAACATCAGGGTGAAGACCAAAAGACCTGAGTTCAAACTCTTGGCTGTTCTTTATTAGCAACAGAATTCTTGAGGGAAAAAAAAAAAAAATGCTTCTCTAATTATTAGACCCTTTATCTGTAAAGTGAGAAGAATTATGCTTCCTTATCCAGGGGGTGCTAGCTGGGAATACAAGAGAAAAATGCAGGCAAACTATTGAGCACAGGGGTATTTCCTGTTGTTATGTAATTCAGTTTCACTCTAGCCACGAAAATCACATATTATAACAGTGCGCAACAACAATAACAAAAGTAATAATTAACATTTGTTGATTGTTTTCTTGGTACTCAGTCCTAATATAAGTGTTTTACATATATAAACCCATTAGTGCTCAAAATAATCCCTTAAAATGGAAGTGCTATTTTACTGACAAGGAAAGTGTGACAGAATGACCACATAATGTCTAAGGTTACACCTGCTGGGACTCAAGTCCAGATAAACCTGGCTCCAGAGATTGCTCTTAGCTACTATGCTACACTGGTTCCCTAGTTCAATCTCCTTGCCTCTCCTTTTCTTGAAATTTTTGACTGCTATATTTCTTTCTTGAAATATTCTTCCTTTCAATCTCTGAATTGTTGTCGCTTATATATTTTCCAAGCTCCAGTTCAAGTTCTTCCTTTTCCAGAACATCCTTTCAGTATCTTTGCATTAATTTTTTTTCTGGAGTGTCATAATCCTCTGTTCCATAACACAGTACTTAATTGCACAATACATTATATTGTTTTTGAAAATTTTTCTAATGTATGTTGCTTTTTTTCTCCCTAAGAGCCTTGAAGTAAGTAGAAAGCTAGGAGTTCTTAGGGCTTCTTTGGTAGCTCAGCTGTAAAGAATCTGCCTTTGATGCAGGAGAGCCTGGTTTAGTTCCTGGGTCAGGAAGATCCCCTGGAGAAGGGATAGGCTACCCATTCCAGTATTCTTGGGCTTCCCTGGTGGCTCAACTGCTAAAGAATCTGCCTGCAATGTGGGAGACCTGGGTTCGATCTCTGGGTTGGGAAGATCCCCTAGAAAAGGGAAAGGCTACCCAATCCAGTATTCTGGCCTGGAGAATTCCATGGACTGTATAGTCCTTGGGATCTCAAAGAGTCAGACACAACTGTGCAACTTTCACTTTAGGGTTTCTTTATCCTCCCCATCCAGAGTACAGTATTGAGTTCATTTTAACAAATACTCAATACATATACTGGAGAAGGCAATGACACCCCACTCCATTACTCTTGCCTGGAAAATCCCATGGATGGATGAGCCTGATAGGCTGCAGTCCATGAGGTCTCTAGGAGTCAGACACGACTGAGCGACTTCACTTTGACTTTTCACTTCCATGCATTGGAGAAGGAAATGGCAACCCACTCCAGTATTCTTGCCTGGAGAATCCCAAGGACAGGGGAGCCTGGCTGGTTTCTGTCTATGGGGTTGCACAGAGTCGGACATGACTGAAGTGACTTAGCAGCAGTAGCAGCAATACATATACACAATATCACCTTACCTACATAGTACTGTACTAGGTTATCTCATTCAAAATGGTGTAATTATTCATATATGATATTACTCAAATAAGTGTTGATGAGGTCTTATCTCAATTTTTGTGTTACCCAACTTGAATGGAAATCAAATATCTCTCTGAAACTACTTTACAGCCCAAATTCCGGCAAATCCTGAATCTTTCTCTGAAGAACGGGGAGCTATGAAATGTAGAAACAATTTCTCTACAGTCTGAAAATACTAAGCTTGATCTATAAGATACTTAGTTATGTCCATTTCTTATTTAAGACATTTTGAGAACTTACAATTTCCTAAGAAGACAATTTTCTTAAGAGTCATACGTAAGTAAAGCTCTTACCAAGCAATTTCCTTTGACATTTTCCTTTAAATTTTCCCATCCTTTCCCTTTCATCAGATGACTCTTCCTTGCAGCTTTTGCTGTTCTCTGAGCATTTTCTCCCCAAGTCCTCTGTGATTACAACCTTCAGACATGGCTAGGGCAGTTCTGAAGTCTACCCTTTAATCAACATTTGTCCATGTTATGTATAATGGATCTTTTCATCTTGTCTGGGTCTCAGTAGTGATGACGGCTGCCTATGGAGGCTGGCAATATTTTATTACTCTCACTAATTAATATGTGTCCTGTAAAACTGAAATAACTTAATGTGTGGATCATTTTGGCAGGCTTTCTATTTTTCAAATAAATTATGCTAAATTTAAATCCCTGTTTACTGAGAGACCTCCCACAGTGAAGATACTGTGATTATCTTTTAAATTAGAACAAAGCAGATTTAGATATTAAGTTTCTTTCACCTAATTCTCTAAAAAGTGTTGCATAAATTAAATTTTAGTTATATGTTCTCTGAAATCAAAGCTCTTTGCAAATATATGAACTTACCTCTAACCTTTGCAAGAACAGTAGACAGGAATCCAAAGCCATACCACGTCTGGCTTTGGTACCAGGATCATCACAATGTAAAGAAGGAGAAGCTTGTGAGATGTGTTTGTATATATTGGGATGGCCAAGAAATTTGTTTTTCCCTAAGGTGGTACAGAAAAACCCAAACAAGCCCTTTCGCCAATAAAAACAAAATGGAAAATAGAAATGAGTCAGCTTAAGAGTAGTTGATGAAACAGTTCTTCAAAACTATAGGCTATACCTGAGTTTTTAACAGTTTGGGCTAATAAACACATTTCATAAAACTTAAGTCCTAAAGTTTCTAAAATACTGGAAACTTGATATAACTTTTCTCAAATGTGTTTCTTCAGTAAGAAAATGGCCTATTTCTACAGGGAAAATACAACCATGTTTGAATTCTACTTCATGCCAAGCAGTGGGCTACACATTTTTCATGGTCGTCTGTACTGAAATTTCCTTTATGTGGTCAATGCCTTCTCCAGAAATCTGCTTTGTTCTACTTCGGCTGTTCACTGCTCTCCTAGGTCTTTCCCCTTTGGTCAGCCTCCTGGGATATGTCCCTTCACAGTGGCAGATGGACCACCTATATCTTCCCAAGGTTAATCCCTCGTGTTGCCCCAGGTATGAAGGCCCCGCATCTACTTTTTATTTGGAGTGCAACTCCTCTCCCACTACCCTATAGCCAGACAAACCATTTCAGTTGGTAAGTTCTCTTGTTAAGGATCACTATAATAAAGTCTCCAAAAGGTTCCCTTGAAACCTTTCTTATTTAAGGGGAGAGGGGAAGAATACACAGTTTTTCCAGGAGGGGCTGAAGGGAATGATAATTTTTCTTCAAATACATTCTCACTGTTAGTGGTAGGAACCTCTATATCTTGCCAAATTCATCTTTTTTCTTTGCAGGCTGATGCGACTGATTTCATTCTCTCTCAGGTTAGAAGGTAGCTAGTCTGGTTTATTGGAAAAGACTCTGATGCTGGGAGGGATTGGGGGACGACCGAGGATGAGATGGCTGGATGGCATCACGGACTCGATGGACATGAGTCTGAGTGAACTCCGGGAGATGGTGATGGACAGGGAGGCCTGGCGTGCTGCAATTCATGGGGTTGCAAAGAGTTGGACACGACTGAGCGACTGAACTGAACTGAGTCTGGTTTGGTAGCTAAGAGCACTGTTCTAGAGCCAGGCAACCTGGGTACAAACCCTGACTCTGCCACCAACCTGCTAAATAAACTTAATGAAGTTACTTAAACTCCTCGTGCCTGATATCCTAATCTGTGAATGGAGATACTAATAGGTAGTAGCATTTTACCTAACCCAAGAGAAGGCAACTCACTCCAGTATTCTTACCTGGAGAATTCCATGGACAGAGAAGCCTGGTGGACCTGTAGTCCATGGGGCCGCAAAGAGTCAGGCATGACTGGGCAACTAACACACACACACACAACCCAATAGTGTAGAGGATTAATAAACATAGAGGTGTTAGTACAGTTCCTCAAATGTAATAAGGACCAAAATGTTTAGTCATTATTTACATAATAACCTGGCATTTACTATATTTTTCTCAGCCTTGGAGGCCTTAAGTCCAGCTAGCAAGAGAAGATCGCATTCTACTGTTGTTACATTAGCTTACTTGAATACACATTTATTATTTTTCCTTTCTTGTTTCCAAATGATCTTTTTTCCTTTCTTTTTTATTTCTATTTACTTAAAAAAAAAATTTTATTATTTATTTATTTATTTTTTATTTTACAATATTGTATCGGTTTTGCCATACATCAGCGTGAGTCTGCCACGGGCGTACACACGTTCCCAATCCCGAACCCCTCTCCCACCTCCCTCTCCAAATGATTTGTGGTAGTTTATAATAAATGATAGAAATGCTGTAGAAGAATTAGGATAAGGTTAAAGGCTATAATGTCATGTAACCTATTAAGATAGATAATTATACCAGAAATGTAAATCAATGGAATTTTCTAAAACTGAGCATTAATTTTAACTTTGGACTAGGTGGAAGCCATCATGACCAAAGGGAAAAAAGGTTATATGCAGTTCTCATCTAACAAAATGATATCACTTACTGAGTTACTAAGCTTCTTAAAGTATTAAAAATGTAAGATAAAAGGTAAATAATAATAATAATAAATAACATCAATAGCTTTTTTGATAATTATGTCCTGAATATACATAGGGATCAATGTTCAAGTATTAATGAAATCAGGGGTCTCAAAATTGACCATATGTAAGAAACACCTAGCAACTAAATGCAGGTTTCTAGGTCTAACCTGGAAATAATAGGATTGCAGAGGGAGCAAAAAGTGGCTGTGGAGCAAGCATCACAATGAACTCTGATGTGAGGAGGACAGGAGAAAACCCCCATCCAAACATGGGCATGACTGCTCTTATCTGAGACCAACCATTAAAGAGCCACAGATAAGGCACACTTATGAAGATCTCACATCAGTGGGTCAGGCTGTTTTTGGAAGGCCCAGATCTCATGCCCTTAAGCTCCCCTCTCATTTCCAGAGTAAAAGAGATATTTATAATAGCCAAGACATGAAAACACCTAAGTGTCCCTCAACAGATGAATGGGTAAAGAAGATGTGGTATATATAAACACTGGAATATTACTCAGCCATAAAAGGAATGAAATAATGCCATTTTCAACAACATGGTTGGTCCTAGATATTATTATACTAAGTAAGTCAAAGAGAGAAAGACAAATGTCATATGATATCAGTTATACATAGAATCTAAAATATGACAAAATAAACACCCATGAAAGAGAAACTGACTCACAGAGAACAGACCGGTGATTGCCAAAAGGGTAGGGGTTAGAGGAAGGATGAATTGGGAGTTTGGGATTAGCAGATGCAAACCATTAGATAGAGAATGGATAAACAACAAAGTCATGCTGCACAGTACAAGGAACTAAATTCAATATTCTGTGATGAATAATAATGGAAAAGAATCTGAAACAGAATGTATATATATGTATAACTGAATCACATTGCTATAAAGTAGAAATTAACACAATATTGTAAATCAATACTTCAACATCAGTCAGTTCAGTCGTTCAGTCGTGTCCGACTCTTTGTGACCCCATGAATCGCAGCACGCCAGGCCTCCCTGTCCATCACCATCTCCCAGAGTTTACTCAGACTCATGTCCATCGAGTCCGTGATGCCATCCAGCCATCTCATCCTCTGTCGTCCCCTTCTCCTCCTGCTCCCAATCCCTCCCAGCATCAGAGTCTTTTCCAATGAGTCAACACTTCGCATGAGGTGGTCAAAGTACTGGAGTTTCAGCTTCAGCATCATTCCCTCCAAAGAAATCCCAGGGCTGATCTCCTTCAGAATGGATTGGTTGGATCTCCTTGCAGTCCAAGGGACTCTCAAGAGTCTTTCTCCAATACCACAGTTCAAATGCATCAATTCTTTGGCTCTCAGCCTTCTTCACAGTCCAACTCACATCCATACATGACCACAGGAAAAACCATAGCCCTGACTTGATGGACCTTTGTTGGCAAAGTAATGTCTCTGCTTTTGAATATGCTATCTAGGTTGGTCATAACTTTCTTTCAAGGAGTAAGCGTCTCTTAATTTCATGGCTGCAGTCACCATCTGCAGTGATTTTGGAGCCCCCAAAAATAAAGTCTGATACTGTTTCCACTGTTTCCCCATCTATTTCCCATGAAGTGATAGGACCAGATGCCATATACGTCAATAAAATACATTGGGAAAAAGACAGGTATTTACTTGCAATGATGCATCAATCACAAAGACAATTATCTACAAGAATAGAAAAATACAGAAAAATGAGAAAGTATCTTTAAAATAAACTGTTAATAATAGTTTATAGGTTATGCTCAAATTATATGCAAAAGGGAGAAAGAAAAATCAGTAAATTGCACAAAGGGAAAATGAAAGGCCAATATAGATATGGAAAAATGTTTGACCTCTTTGTGAAAGTCACTCAGTCATGTTGGATTCTTTGCAACCCCATGGACTCTACAGGTGCATTCTCCAGGCCAGAATACTGGATTTGTTAGCCATTCCCTTCTCCAGAGGGTCTTCCCAACCGACAGTCCCAACCCAGGGACCCAACCCAGGTCTCCCACATTCCAGGCAGATTCTTTACCAGCTGAGCCACAAGGGAAGACCAAGAATAGTGGAGTGGGTAGCCTATCCCTTCTCCAGTGGATCTTCCCAACCCAGGAAGATAACCAAGGTCTCCTGCATTGCATGCAGATTATTCATCAACTGAGCTATTAGGGAAGCCTTAACCTCATTACTAACACATGAATGCAGATGGGAATAATGCGACGTCACATTTTATCCATCAGAGTAGGTAAGGGAAAAACACATTGTTAACACCTTGATCACAGTAAGAATATGGGGAAAGGGCATTTTCATATAATTTTGTTGAAGAGAAAATGGCCATTTTTCCAAAGGAGATCTAGCCATATGTATAAAATTTTAGGAGTGCTAAATTTAAACTAAGCATAGCAATTACATATCTACTTGAATATTAATAAATAATTGTCTAATGTTAATATTTAAATGTTAATTTAAAATATTTTGTCTTCATAGGTTTTATACTAGGAAAGAAAATAAACTAGAAAAAAAGTCCAATAATTTCAACAGGCTAAAAATTATGATATTAATTTCAATGGAGTACTATGAAAGTATGAAATATTATGGTCTGTAATTATAATGTCCACAAAAAAAATTAAGTGCCAAAAGCTTATGAAATGTTATACATGACATGATCCCATTTTCTAAAGAAAATCTCTTCTGACCTGGTAGAGCAACATGCTCAAGATTTTATATCAAAATGGTAATTATAAATATTTTAGATAAAGTAAAATCAGATATTATATGAATTTTCTTTGCCTTTCCCTTTATTTTTGCTTGAATTTATCACCAGAAAGTACAATTGCATTTTACTTTTTTAAAATTAAAAGATGTATTAGTTGTGTTTAAACCAGATTTCTATGTGATTTGTGTTAACCTAAAAATATATTATTCAGTAATGTAATAACAGTATGGCCTTCCTATGGGACCAAAAAGAACTACATGTTTGCTGGGTTTACATTTTCTTTCCTTAACTATTTCCATAGAGACCCAAATATTGCTGAAACATCTGGGAGCATGTAAAAATCAAAATTGAGAGCAAAGACACATTCTGACCTGTATCTTTAAAAATCGCTATATAACTTTTCCAAGAAGAAAACATTCTGATCATTGAGGCACTTTCAGTATATTTTCTTCACTGCCTCAGAGACTTTCACTTAAAATAACTCTCCCTTGAACAGCGCAGTAACTTTAAAAAAATGTATTTATAGGTATGTGTGCTCTTCCAATGTTGTAAGAAGAAAAAAGTCAAAAACAAACCACTTCAAAACAAAAATTACCACACTTAATTATTTTCACTTTCATGTTTTTTTAAAGAGCTGATCTCTGAATATTTAGAAAGTGCTTAAAATCAATATCAATATTTATTTAGTATTTTTTCAAAATGAATTATGTTTTGAAGTAAGCATTTGCCTTGACAAATCTGTATTTGAATGAATGTTTTGCTTTTGTTAGCTTATGAGCTGTTATATCTTTCAGAAACCATCAGGTACAATAGGACACATGACCATTATCATTATTGAATTTTCTGGTCTTTGTAGACTGCTTTGCAATTTATAAAAGACTTTCACACACAATGTATTATTTTCATTTTGATTTTCTGACAACCCTATTAAGTAGGTAGTACAAGTATCATTTTCCTTGGAAAAATCTACATTATAAAAGGTAAAGCTATTTGTGTAAGATCCATTTATCATAGCCACTATTTCAGTATTCTAATGGTGCTTTAACAAGTTACTGGCCTTCATATGGGATCATATCATAGTAAAATTTACAGAAGAAATGGAAGATCTTAATCTCAAAAGATCCTGCAAACTAAAGAATCCCTGATCCCTGAATATGTAGAAAAATATGAACATTTGAGTCTTTCATATATTTCAAAAACCATTGGGTCATCAAAACAAAATAAACAAACAAAACAATCTTAATATTAAAATTTTCAGAAAGCAGAAGGAGTCTTTAAATTCTAGAAATTTGATATAAAATTCTGATACTCCATTTTTAAAATAACTAACAATATTGTCCTTGTATTCTGATTTTTGACATGCATAAGCTCTAAAACTTATTATTTGTAAGATAAGTAGGCATCGTGAATAAAATAAACTCAGTAGTCTATGTGGGGATTATTTCATGTTTTGACTAAAGATTGGTGTTAATCCAAAACTGGCTTCAGTTCCATTTTCCAGAAGATTTAAGATGTTCTAATCCAGTATTTCCCAAAGAACAATCCATGACCGTGGAATCATCAAGAAGTTCCTCTTTAAAAAAGATTCGGAGGTAAGTAGTTTTGGAAAATCCAGTATATGGCACTACTCTTTTGGATATTATATAAGAAAATTAGCATAGTACAGATTAATATAAAAGAACTTTATGCAATATGGGTTGCCCAGAATTTTTCAATTTTTTTTCCATCAAAATCCACTTTATACCTGGCTTAAAACTTAACATTCAAAAAACTAAGTTCATGGCATCTGGTCCCATCTCTTCATGGCAAATAGATGGAGAAACAATGGAAACAGTGACAGACTTTATTTTCTTGGGCTCCAAAATCACTGCAGATGGTGACTGCAGCCATGATATTAAAAGATGCTCACTCCTTGGAAGAAAAGCTATGACAAACCTTGACAGCATATTAAAAAGCAGAGATATCACTTTGGCAACAAAGATGTGTATAGTCAAATCTATGGTTTTTCCAGTAGTTATATACAGATGTGAGAGTTGGGCCATAAAGAAGGCTGAGCACCAAAGAACTGATGCTTTTGAACTGTAGTGGAAGACACTTGAGAGTTCCTTGGAAAGCAAGGAGATCAAACCATTCAGTCCTAAAGGAAATCAACCCTGAATATTCAATGGTAGGACAGATGCTGAAGCTGAAGCCCCAATACTTTGACCACCTAATGAAAAGAGCTGACTAATTGGAAAAGACACTGATGTGGGAAAGATTGAAGGCAGGAGGAGAAGGGAATGACAGAGGATGAGATGGTTGAATGGCATCACTGACTCTATGGACGTGTTTGAGCAAACTCAGGGAGATGGCAAAAGACAGGGAAATTTGGTGTGCTGCAGTCCATGGATCACAAAGAGCTGGACCCAACTGAGTGACTGACCAACAAATTAAAATTTCAGGAAACCAAAATATCAGTAAGTCACTGGAGTCTTTTTTTTTTTTTTTTGCTCAGAAACTCAAACCACTTTTGAAATAATTGAAGAAAATATCTGGTATAAAAATATGTAATTTTGTCACAAACATTATGTTATACTTTAAATTATCTTAGATTATTGGAGTTTAGCATAGTGCTCTGAAATTAGTAGTTTGAAGGCACTTGAGAGCAAAGGATGCATGCATAAACTATGTTGGCTATAATGTACTCACTCTGTCCTATTAAAAAAAAAACATAAAGACCTAGAGGTGTGAATTAAAGGAAAAATATGTATAAGGTATATCCATTACAGTGGAATTAATACAAATTTTGTCTTTGAGCATTTAAAAAGAGTATGTTCCTCACGAGCTATCTTTTCAAACATGGTGGTATACGTATGTCAGTGGGACTATCCCCATTCATTTCACTCTCCCCTTCCCCCACCGCTCCTGTGCCCCTTCCCCTGCTGTCCCTTCTCTATGTCTGCATCTCCATTCCTGCCCTGCAAAAGGTTCATCAGTACCACTTTTCTAGATTCCACATATATGCTGTAACAAACGTGTTTTACTCTTTCTGACTCACTTCATTCTGTATGACAGACTCTAGGTGCGTCCACACCACTACAAGTGAGTATAGGTGTATAACACAAGGAGCTCAGCTGGGTGCTCTGTGATGACCTGGAGAGGTGAAATAAGGATGGGGTGAGAAGCTTCAAGAGAATGGAGATATATGTATACATATAGCTGATTCACTTTATGTAGCAAAAGCTAAAACCATATTGTAAAGCAATTACACTCCAATTAAAAAATAGGATTCTCAATTTTAAAAATTTTATTTAAAAAATTAAGCTAAAATCCACACCCATATTCCTTTTCTCCTTAACAGAATACTTGTGAATGCTTGACAGTAACCTATGCTGATTACTAAGATTATTAGGATTTTTAAATTTATCTTGGTAGAAATTAGTTTCCTTGAACAAAAGAATTAAGAAGAATAACAAAAGCAAGGGCTTTACCAGGACATGGAAGCAACCTAGATGTCCATCAGCAGATGAATGGATAAGAAAGCTGTGGTACATATACACAATGGAATATCACTCAGCCATTAAAAAGAATACATTTGATCAGTTCTAATGAGGTGGATGAAACTGGAGCTTATTATACAGAGTGAAGTAAGCCAGAAAGAAAAACACCAAAACAGTATACTAACATATATATATGGAATTTAGAAAGATGGTAACAATAACCCTGTATGCGAGACAGCAAAAGAGACACAGATGTATAGAACAGTCTTTTGGACTCTGAGGGAGAGGGCGAGGGTGGGATGATTTGGGAGAATGGCACTGAAACATGTATACTATCATGTAAGAAAAGAATCACCAGTCTAGGTTCGATGCAGGGTGCAGGATGCTTGGGGCTGGTGCACTGGGATGACCCGGAGGGATGGTGTCAGCGGGGAGGTGGGAGGAGGGGTTCGGGATGGGGAACATGTGTACACCCGTGGCAGATTCATGTTGATGTGTGGCAAAACTGATACAATATTGTAAAGTAAAAAAAATAATAATAATAAATTAATTAAAAAAATAAACAAGCAAAAAAAAGCAAGTGCTTTAGAAGTCAGTATAAAAATAACTTATTTTGATAACTCATATTTCTGACAAGATAATTAATCACACATATTATATGCATTATGTATGTATTCTTCACCCATGAATCATATGTGCAATGTATATTATCTGTGGTTAATTAGCTTATGTAAATATATCATAGATATATTTTCATGGCAACATAGAGTATTAATAAGACCACTTTGGAAACGGACTACTGTTTACAGTAATTTTACTAGTATACCATTAAGCTCTCAAAGTCTATTTAGGTCTTCTCCTTGGTGCTACTTACAGAAGGGACAGCCAGCTCATCACCAGAATCAGGCCTGCTGTTAGACACCCATGTAAGCTTATGAGATTAAGAAGAAAGCCAAGACGTTTCCCTGACATCTGTTATGTTTACACACCAATAGTAGTACATCTGTAAAATATTAGGAAACATTGCCTCTAGAATTTTCCTCTTGAGAAGAGGAAAGGTCAATGGTGATGCCAAGCATTGGTCCTGAGAACAATAAAGAACATAACCCTACTCAGCCAATCCTAGACTGTCCTACAAATGTGGAACAAAAGAGGATGCCTAAATGAGAGCAAGTTTTTCTGGGCTGAGACTACTTTTAACACTTTTTCTAAGGACTTTGAAGTTATCTAGGACAAGAAAGCTGTACACTGAAATTACCAACCAGATTCCTTTGTGTATCTGGCCCCTGAATGAAACTACAAATCTCTACTGGCTTTCACCTACAGACCACATTGTAAAATTATAATCACTGACTTTTGAAACAGGCTGGTAGAGTTTTACTAGAAGGGATATATATGGCTGATTCACTTTCCTGTATGATAGAAACTAACACAGCAGTATAAAACAACTATACTCCAATTTAAAATGGAGAAGGAAAATGGCAATCCACTCCAGTATTCTTGCCTGGAGAATCCCCACCAACAGGAGCCTGGCGAGCTACAGCCCATGGGGCCATAAGAGAAGGACATGACTTAGAGACTACACCACTGCCACCACCACCACCAATTTAAAAAAGTAGGATTTATGGTGTGCTGTTTAAGTCAGGATTCCCCAAGCTACCTCCAGAATCAGTTTGCTTTTCACAGCTCATAATCTGTTTGACAGCCAGGTTTGACTAGTAACTAGATTGAAGTGAAGTGGCTCAGTCATGTCCGACTCTTTGTGACCCCACAGACTATAGCCTATCAGGCTCCTCTGTCCATGGGATTTTCCAGGCAAGAATACTGGAATGGGTTGCCATTCTCCAGGACGCTTTACCACCTGAGCCACCAGAGAAGTCCTAGTAAGACCAGTCGCTAAAGGGTATAACATACCCTGCCAGCAACTTCTACATTAAACTTTCCCAAAGCCAAATGTGCCACAAGCTCTTGGTGGCACAATGTGGGGGCAAAGCCCATCTGTGTGTGAATAAGGACCTGAGGGGAGTTTGCACCTAGCTGTGTCTTAGAACCCAAATGATTGCCTGTATTCTCTCTAACCATATCACAGCTTTTGGGTTAAAATGAAGGTCATAGGTAATTATGCTCTATGCTAAGACTGCAAGGTCTTAAAAATATCTAAAATTGTCATGCTATTCCTAGATACAATACCAACTCCACCAATTACTCTCTGTGTGCCCTTTGGCAAAATACTTGTTTTCTCTTTGTGTCTTGTTTCCTCATCTGTAACATGGTAATAATGTTACCACCTACTTCATAGGCTGTTAGAAAAAATGAATGAGGAAATGCAGAAGAAACCCTTAGGGCTGGAGAATGGTGAGTGGTACATGGACATTAGCTATCACCATCATCATAATTAACTTTAATTTTTTTGTGTTTTATTCCTAACAAGTAAACTTACATATTAAGTTCAGATAAAATATATTAGTCCTCTTGGTATTCTCAGTATCTACCAGAGTGCTTAACATGAAGAATTTCAGAATATTTATTACACCTGTAATAATTTGAGCATTATGGGGAATTTTGATATATGCAAAAATAATTTGCTTGCCATATTAACAAATCTTATGTGCTCCTGACAATGTAGCTGACATACATGAACTTCATTTTAACTCTGGTCCTCTTGCCCCTACTCTGAACTTACAACTAAGTTATTCAAAATAATGGTAAAACTCCCTCCCTTCTTTCCTTCTTCCTTTCTTCCACAAATGTTTACTTAGTGACCCTTACAAACAAGCCCTGAACTGAGTCCTGAAGGCTCAGAATTGAATGTGTCATTTCTAATATATTCTAGGATTTCATATTTTCTCAAGCATAAGAGACAACCAAATCCCCCTGTCAAATGCACTGCAAAAGCAGTATGAAAACAGTATGCACTGATGCTGTTGAAGCCCAAAAGTGGGCCAAGGATGACTTCCTATGGACCTTGGAGTGGCTATGACCAGAGAAGCTTTTGCAGAATATACATTACAGTGGAACAAAGAATGAATGGGAGACAACCATGGGATATCATTTCAGGAAATCAGAATGTGAAAAGAAATTAGCACATTTGGTTACCCTTTAATAAACCCTATATTTTATATGAATATTAATTCAGATATTTTTTAGTTATGCATTTGCCCTTCTACACACATAGACCCAATTACACACAATTTGTTTTGAGAACAAGTTCAAAGCAGTTTGGAATCATTAAAGCTCGTTTCTGTGCAGGTTATGTCTTTGTGGCACTACCTGGGTTGTTGCACACTCAGCCACTCAGTCCTGCCTGACTTTGCAAGCCTGTAGCTCTCCAGGCTCCTCCTTCCATGGGATTTTTCAGGAAAAAGTACTGGAGTGAGTTGTCATTTCCTCCTCCAGGGGATCTTCCCAACCCAGGGATTGAACCTGCATCTCTTATGTTTCCTACATTGGCTGGTGGCACTAACTAAATTTCCATTATGACGTTAATAACATAATGATTATAAAAATGGAAAAAGAAGTTACCCTATCTTTCTGTATAACTTGTAATAATCTATGTATGACAATTTTTTAATTGACAGAAGACTAGAAAATAACTTATAATTTTATGATCAATTACTGTGAACAACCCATATGTAGGTATTTTGTGTTTTTTAGAAACAAATTTATGTAATTTAAAAATATTACATGTCACTTTTTTGTACTATAGCATTTATTTGTTTTCTTGAATTAAGTATATTTATGTAAAATTTCAATAAACTTTTTAAATTGCATTACTTCTCTAGTTATTTTTGCCATTTATTTCATTCCATGATTATTACTACTTCTGTACTAGAGAGGATACGTTAAAAATGGGCTGTCAAGTATGCTAGGCATACCTCCAAACTGAAGATACCTTAACACTTTACACAGAGACTTTGTAGAAGTTATGTTTCCAGGTAAAATTATAAGTAGGACTCATATGGGTCTTATAAATCAATCCAACTCTTAGAGGAAATCAAGAGGTTTTTGTGAATTCCAAGCCAAATAGCAAGTTGTTACTCTAACCACAAAGCAGTTAGCTCTCTACACACAGTCCATAAAGTCTTGAGCAGAGGGCTTGGTGGTATGAAGTTCAGCAAGGACTGCGAATTCACATTTTGGCTTTGCCACCTCTTAGGCAGGTTCGTTAATCTCCCTGGTTCTCAGCAGCTACCCTTACAAGATGAGGAAATAAAAATCTTGTACCGTACAAGCCATATCAATGGTAGCTCCACTTTCATTAGAAAAAGCAATCCAGTTTCCCTAAGTATTTCAACTCAACACATTAGGCATTAACACAGTCCTACTCTTAAACAATCACTACAATCATTGTTGTTTTCCGCTTGCAAAATATTTGAAGAGTTGACAAAAAATTTTGTCTTCTGCCACATCAAAAAAAAAAAAAAAAAAGGAAGTTAAAAACAAACAAGCAAATAACTTGGGGAATAGTGGTGTATTTTTCTACTTTAATTTACTTTTTTATTGAAGGATAATTGCTTTACAGAATTTTGTTGTTTTCTGTCAAACCTCAACATGAGTCAGCCATAGGTATGCATATATCCCCTCCCTTTGGAGCCTCCCTCCCATCTCCTGCCCCATCCCACCTCTCTAGATTGATACAGAGTCCGGTTTGAGTTTCCTGAGCCATTCAGCAAATTCCTGTTGGCTATCTATTTTACATATGGTAATGTAAGTTTCCATGTTACTCTTTCCATACATCTAATCTTTGTTTTTTAAAGGATCAGAAAAGCCGCACCTGAAATAGTGTTATTTTAAGAAACAATTTTCTGTTTGTGTTAACTCTTCTGTGACTTATGACGGTTATTAGTTGAATTTTACTAATAACTCTATACCTTATTCCACCTCTTTTTCAACCAGTGAGATGAAAAAAGATGCTACACAGGTCAAAGGAACCCAACCCACTTGGAAAAATAAACTTTGCTAGTCAGACACGACTGAGCGACTTCACTTTCACTTTTCACTTTCATGCATTGGAGAAGGAAATGGCAACCCACTCCAGTGTTCTTGCCTGGAGAATCCCAGGGACGGGGGAGCCTGGCAGGCTGCCGTCTATGGGGTCGCACAGAATTGAACACGACTGAAGCAACTTAGCAGCAGCAGCAGCAGAGATATAGAACATGTTGGGTAAACAAATAAAAGTGAAGAGAGAAAATCAATAAAAGCTCATATTTTAAAAAATTATACACTTTTATATGATTTTTATGCCTTAGTAGTCTCCCACGTTAGAATTATCAAACAAGGTTGGTTCTGCCTGAGTGATTAGTTTGGTATACTGAAGTAACTAGACACAGCCAGGTGCAGTGTTTCATGCTCCCTTTTCTAATTCTCTTCACTGGAATTCCCCAGAAAAGATACATGTTTTTGACTTATAGAAGGAATCAGTAAATTCAGTATAAAGAAGATAAACTGAACTGTATCAGAGCTAGAGGTGAGAGTCCTTTGGGCAAATTATTTTATTATTGATTTATTTTGATTATGAGGAAGAATGAGGGCCAGCAAACTGAATTAACATTTCAATATCTCATGCATAATAGAGGTTGTTTTTTGCCAGAAGGACTGTTCAATGAAGAAAGGCCTCTCAAATTTTATAAGCTGACCAAATAGAGGTAAATGGTATAACATTTTTACCTTAAAGCTTATGATCCTTCCATACCCCAGGTTTCATATTTTAATTCAGATGGGAGACTTAGAAAAAAATAAAAAACAAAAACTGATACTTGTCTCAGACCTTTTGAGTCTGATGTGATTTTTCTAGAATGCTTTCTAGGCCAGGCTTCAATAATTTTCAATGTCTCTAGATATTGCTGACATGCAGCCAGGGTAGGAAATTACTGTTAGAGATTTAAAGACCACAGTGGCCATGTGAGGTCATGTATGACAAGAGTTCAGTCTAGTACCTGGAATATCAGTAAGTACTTACTTATCAGTAAGTACTTACTTATCAGTAAGTACTCGAATGTCATATTCCTTTACTCTTTCACTGAACCAAGGATGATGCATTTATAGATGCAATTGGCTTATAAAATTTAAAAAGGGTACATATGTTGAAAAATATCTAATGTTGACCTGGTCATGACTGGGAATGTATCACAGAATTCTTCACGGTGGAACTTTCTTGTCAGATATGAAATCATCTATCATCATCATTGCCATTATCATCAATTCAGTTCAGTTCCAGTTCAATTTAGTTCCTCAGTCGTGTCCTACACTTTGGACAACATGGACTGCAGCATGCCACATTTCCCTGTCCACCACCAACTCCCAGAGTCTATTCAAACTCATGTCCACTGAGTAGGTGCCATCCAACCATCTCATCCTCTGTTATCCCCTTCTCCTCCCACCATCAATCTTTCCCAGCATCAGGATCTTTTCCAATGAGTCAGCTCTTCGCATCAGTTGGCCAAAGTATTGGAGTTTCAGCTTCAGCAATAGTCCTTCCAAAGAACACCCAGAACTGATGTCCTTTAGGATGGACTGGTTGGATCTCCTTGTAGTCCAAGGGACTCTCAAGAGTCTTCTCCAACACCACAGTTCAAAAGCATCAATTCATTCACTCTCAGCTTTCTTTATAGTCCAACTCTCACTATACATGACTACTGGAAAAACCATAGCCTTGACTCAATGGACCTTTGTTGGCAAAGTAATGTCTCTGCTTTGTAATATGCTGTCTAGGTTGGTCATAACTTTCCTTCCAAGGAGTAAGTATCTTAATTTCATGGCTGCAGTCACAATTTGCAGTGATTTTGGAGCCCCCAAAAATAAAGTCTGCCACTGTTTCCATTGTTTCCCCATCTATTTGCCATGAAGTGATGGGACCAGATGCTATGATCTTAGTTTTCTGAATGTTGAGGTTTAAGCCCACTTTTTCACTCTTCTCTTTCACTTTCATCAAGAGGCTTTTTAGTTCTTCGTTTTCTGCCATAAGTTCTGTTATCTGTATATCTGAAGTTACTGATATTTCTCCTGGCAATCTTGATTCTAGCTTGTGCTTCATCCAGCCCAGTGATTCTCATGATGTACTCTGCACATAAATTAAATAAACAGGGTGACACCCTACATGAAAGTGTTATAGTTTTATAAAGTGAAAGTCACTCAGTCTTGTCCGACTCTTTGCGACCACATGGACTATACAGTCCATGGAACTCTTCAGGCCAGAATACTAGAGTGGGTAGCCTTTCCCTTTTCCATTGGCTCTTCCCTACCCAGGAAATGAACCCAGGTCTCCTGCATTGCAGGTGGATTCTTTATGAACTGAGCCACAAGGGAAGCTGCCGTTATCACTGACCTCATCTAATTTCTATACATGCCTTCCTAGAGAGAGCTCTAGAGTAATAAAAAATGAATGTTGGACAGAAGTATGATAAGGACAAATCTTGCAATTTTTAATGAGGACTTAGAGTTTTATAACTTCCTGCTGAAACAGATTTGAGCCTCCTTACGTTTTAGTTAACAACTGAAATAATCCAAAAGTAATAACTAGCTTGTTAGTGCATTTAGGGTTAGAATTTAATTTCATGATATTAAAAGTATGAGGTCCAGGGGCACTTTATTTTACAGCGTTCCCCGGCCCCCCGCCCTTCTTCTAAAAAATTCTTTACACTGCACTATAAAACTCAAGAGGTAACATTTTGTTTTTATTTAATCAAACTAAGCCCTATTTCATTATTTGTTGAGTGACATTTTTCTGTAATTTCTGAGAGAAGATGGATTTTATAAAGTGTATGGAGAGTCAAAATCCCATTTTCTATATGCAAATAAAGTTAAATGGTCTAAAAACCATGGGGTTGTTACAATAATTAATTAAATGATTGTAATATTAAGATAATGCTAAATGGAGGCAGGAAAGAGCCAGTTGGACCTGGCTCCCAGGCCTGACTCAGTACTCCAAAGAGAAGATACTTAATTGTTCTAAGCCTTAGCTATCTTAGCTGTAAAATGAGAACAAAAATAAATATTTCATAAAATAATTATAAGATTAAGAGCACAGCATGTGGTAGCATTCAAATGTGTATGTCAATTTTCAAAATAATTTTTTTCATTGCATTTGTGAAATAAGGTATATTCATTTTCCTTCTGATCTAGGTTAAGATTAATTGCTCCTTGATTGAATTTTCTTTGTTCAAACACAAAAACCTTCTAGGCACAAAAGAATTTTTCCTATTGTACATCAAGTGTACAATACAATTAAAAGTCTGCTGACAAATGGTATGCTTTCCATCACTTTTTAAAAAGGTAGTTTGAAATGCAGAAAATGTATTCATGATCAGCCTTGAGAAAATGTCACAGAACTCAAACTCTAAAAACTTTACTGCAATATTTTTAAAACTTCAATGGAAGATTTTATATTTATGTACAAACTCTAAAAGAAAGCATCATGATTACAGGCTTTTAAAGCTTGTTTTTCAACAGTCATGTGGTTTATGAATATGAGAATATGAATGACAAATTTTCTCAATGCCAGAAATATCATGTTTAATATACCTACAATTCAGTCTAGACAGCATCAACATTATGGCTGACAAGTATCACAATCTGAACCTTTTCAGACTTCACTCCACTGAGCAAATTACTTGAACTTATCCAGCCAGGTATTATACTGGGTAATGGCTCTTTTGATTCATGATTGGAGAAAGTCTTCACAAAGTACAATTTAAGTTATTTTAAAAGGTAACCAGGGAGTTAATTGATTATAGTGAATAAGCTATAATAACATAAAATGTAGTTTGTTTTTTTTTAATGATGTTTGGAGAATTCTTTTATCTGAGTAATACTCAATTTGAGAGAAACATACGAGAGTCATATTGACCTAGTATAATCTAGCTGTTGTCGTAAAATACGATTATCTGTAGATAATGCATGGTGCCCAATTTAATTTCTATGGCTAATATAACATATACCTACCAAATTGTCTCAAAGCAATAGAAAGTTATGCTGTCATACTTTAGCAAGCTGTGCTGTTCTTAGCTGTTCAGTCATGCTCTACTCTTTGCAACCCCATGGACTGTAGCCTGCCAGGCTCCCCTGTCCCTGGAGATTTTCCAGGCAAGAATACTGGAGTGAGTTGCCATGGTATTCTCCAGGGGATCTTCCCAACACAGGGTTTGAATCCAGGTCTCCCACATTGCAGGTGGATTCTTTACTGTCTGACCCATCAGGAAAGCCTGAAGTCTGAAATCAATAACACTAGGCCAAAATCAGGTAGTCACCTGGGCCACACTCCTTCTGAAGGCTGTAGAGGAGAATCTACCTCTTGCTTCTTTCAGCTTCTGATGACTAACAGAAGTTCTTGGTTTATGGCATATTACTCCAGTCTTCAAGGCCAGCATCTTCAAGCCTCTCTCAGCTCCATCTTCACATTTCTTTCTCCTTTCTGTGCAGTTCATCGCCCTCTGCCTCCTTTTAATAAAGACATACATGATTGCATTTAGGGTCCATGATAATCATGGGCTTCCCTTGTGGCCCAGCTGGTAAAGAATCCAACTGCAATGTGGGAGACCTGGGTTTGATCCCTGGGTTGGGAAGATCCCCTGGAGAATGGAAAGGCTACCCATGCTAGTATTCTGGCCTGGGGAATTCCATGGACTCTATAGTCCATGGGGTTGCAAAGAGTTGGACACGACTGAGCATCTTTCACTCAGTTATGGCAATCAAGGATATGTCTAGCTCAGTATTCTTAATCACATCTGAAAAGTCATATAAGGTAGCATTTACAGGTGCTAGGTATCAGGATCCACTATTTTGGGGACCATTATTCAATCTACAGCAGTGCTCTAATGGAATCCATTCCATTGAAGAGTCTGTGAAAGTGACTCAGTCATGTCTGTCTTTTCATGGCCCCATGGACTCTACAGTCCACCGAATTCTCTAGGCCAGAACACTGGAGTGGGTAGCTGTTCCCTTCTCCAGGGGATCTTTCCAACCCAGGGATTGAACCCAGGTCTCCCGCATTGCAGGCAGATTCTTTACCAGCTGAGCAACCAGAGAAGCCAATTGAAGAGTCTACTCGTGGAAAAAAAATATTTTTTTTCCAATTATTACCTCCAAGTTTTGTCATTAGAAGAAGAAGATATAAGGAACTATGCTGGTACATTGGAAATATGCTGGTGCATCAATAAATAATGAAGGTGACGGTTATAAGTTACTTTCATGAAAATGAAGTCTATGCACTATTAATTAGCATAATTGGTAAGCCTTTATTATCTCTGGAACTGAAGCTTAATCTTTGAATCTTTAAAATAAATTTTAGGAATAATTTATTTAATATTCTTTATATAAGATATAAGTTTTTATAACTTTATTTTAATTACAGAGATTATGAAGACTCAAAATAACCCATTTGGGGATTTAAGGGCCAAATATAGAAATGGAGACTCATTCTTTTGAGGACTTTTCACATGGATCTGGAGATGCAGAATCCTCAGTTATAATGAAGCTACCTTGTTTTCCAAGTCTTGTAATTAAGACAGCAGCATAAAGTATTTTAATAACCATACCTGTCATAAATTATACACCTACTGAACCAGTCTTACCCTGTGGCTCAGCAGTAAAGAATCCACCTGCAATGCAGGAGACACAGGAAGTGGAGGTTCTATCCTTGGGTTGGTAAGATCCCCTGGAGGAGGGCATGGAAATCCACTCCAGTATTCTTGCTGGGAAATTCTCATAGACCGAGGATCCTGGAGGCTACAGTCCATAGGGTTGCAAAGAGGTGGACAAAACTGAGGCAATTGAGCATGAGCAGACAATGCAAATACCTTATTCAGGATTGATGGTCTTTTCTTTCTGTCCTCAATTAAAAGATAAATCTTTTTCATTGATTTTTTAAAAATAACTGACTAATTAATATTCACTAATAATGATGACTGTAATTAGCCAAATCTCAATCTTCTGTTAAGAAACTGACATGTTCACAATAGGTAAAACCTTGCTAAGAATTTTTATTTTGCATTTAAGGCCACAGTACAATTTCCTTAGAACTTTATTATTATTAAAATACACATAATTTCTAAAATACACATAATCAAAAGCATGTCTAATCAGAGAACTATGAAAAAGCCAAGGGAGATAGAACTCAAGTAGTCTACCCTCTATTGAGATTCTCAAGTCTATCAGAGTTCAGACAATCAGAACACTAGCAGCTTAGAAAAATAAACATGTTTCAGAAATTCTGTACCTATTGTTTCTTAGAACAAAGAGCATATTAAAACCATTGGGAAAAAAAAAACTTTAAATAGAGAAAATGTGGCTGTAATGAGAATGCATCACTGTTGATAGCTTGAAGAGACTAAATAAAGTGGAAACTAGTGACATACTAAAAAAACGGAGAATTTTTTTTTTTTAACTCCACCGTAATCATTCACTTGTAGTCTGTCCCTGGTGGCTCAGCTGGTAAAGAATCCGACTGCAATGCGGGAGACCTGGGTTCGATTCCTGGATTGGGAAGATCCTCTGGAGAAGGGAAAGGTGACCCTCTCCAGTATTTTGGCCTGGAGAATTCCATGGACTCTGTAGTTCACGGGGTCGCAAAGAGTTGGACACGACTGAGCAACTTCATTAGCCACACATTTGTAGTTCTGTACAGCATGAGCAGAGATCAAATGGGAATGCTTACAGTTTCAATAGAAATATGGTTTCAATTCGGTTTCAATTATTTTTCCTGAGAATTTAAACAGTGCATCTATATCATTAGTAAGGAGTTCTATAGACTTATGATTTATGAATATATCTGTATGCATGTTATACTTAAATAAATAAGCGTATTGAAAAAACCTCTAGCCAAAAAAATACTTATAGTCCCTTCAGATCATTTAACTTCATTTTGTCTCTATATCCAAGGGACATATGGATATGTTAAGTACTTAACAAAGTTATAATTGGAGTTTAAAGCAATATTATGCCTGCAATATAATTTATTTTCTCAAACAACATATTTTATGGATGTTTGACCTTATATAAGGCAGAATGAGCTATTTGGAAAGCCAGATTATGAAAAAAATTAACATTTTTTAGTTCTACTCATAAAATACTAGAGAAGGAAATTGCAACCCACTCCAGTATTCTTGCCTGGAAAATATCATGGACAGAGAAGCCTGGCAGGCTACAGTCCATGAGTTTGCAAGGATCAGACATGATTTAGCAACTAAACCCCACAGCCATAAAATACACATAAAGACAGAAACAGTTTTTTGAGGTAGCATGTTCACTGATTGGTTGGCTGTTTCATCCATTCAATGTGAAGCATTAATTTTCAGGAATATAGCTTTCTGCTTACAGATTTTTGTTTCTATAGGTAGGTTTATTCCTAGGTATTCTATTCTTTTTGTTGCAATGGTGAATGGGATTGTTTCCTTAATCTCTCTTTCTGATTTTTCGTTGTCAGCGTATAGGAATTTAAGGGACTTCTGTGT
This sequence comes from Capra hircus, assembly GCF_001704415.2. NCBI lineage: Eukaryota > Metazoa > Chordata > Mammalia > Artiodactyla > Bovidae > Capra > Capra hircus. The sequence goes on from NC_030811.1 coordinate 46,960,522, forward strand.
ATTAATTTTATATCTTGCGACTTTACTATATTCATTGGCTAGTTCTAGTAATTTTCCGGTGGCATCTCTAGCGTTTTCCATGTAGAGAATCCTGTCATCTGCAGTCAGTGAGAGTTTTACTTCTTTTCCAATCTTGATTCCTTTTATTTATTTTTCTCTTCTGATTGCTGTGGTTGGGACTTCCAAAATTATGTTGAATAACAGTGGTGAGAGTGGGTACCCTTGTCTTGTTCCTAATGTTAGAGGAAATGCTTTCAGTTTTTCACCATTGAGAATAATGTTTGCTGTGGATTTGTCTTATATGCTTTATTATGTTGAGGTAGTTTACTTCAATGTCTACTTTCTGGAGAGTTTTTATCATAAATGGGTATTGAAATTTGTCAAATATTTTCTCTGCATCTATTGAGACAATCATTATGTTTTTATCTTTCAGTTTGTGAATATGGTGTATCATATTGATTTGCTTATATATCAAAGTCATTGCATCTCTAGGATAAAGCCCACTTGATCACGAGGTATGATCCTTTCAATGTGTTGTCTGATGCTGTTAGCTAGAATTCTGTTGAGGAATTTTGCATCTTGGTTCATCAGCGATATTGGCCTGTAATTTTATTTTTTGTGTGTGTGTGTGATCTTTGTCTGGTTTTGGTATCAAGGTGATGGTGGACTTGTAGAATGAGTTTGGGAGTGTTCCTTCTGTAAATTTTCTGGAAGAATTTGAGCAGGATATGTATTAGTTCTTTAAACTTTTGGTAGAATTTGCCTGTGAGGCCATCTGGCCTTTGGCTTTTGTTTGTCAGGAGATTTTTTATTATAGTTTCAATTTCCATGCTTGTGATTGGTCTGTTCATACTTTCTATTTCTTCCTGGGTCAGTCTTGGAAGGTTATACTTTTCTAAGAATTTATTCCTTTCTTCCAGGTTGTCCATTTTATTAAAATATAGTTGCTCAGTGTAGCCTCTTAAAGGATCTTTAAGATCTTTTTGCTAACTTGGCTGTTTTAACTTCTTTTTCATTTCTAATTTTATTGATTTGAGTATGCTCCCGTTTTTTCTTGATGAGTCTGGCTAATGGTTTGCCAATTTTGTTTATCTTCTCAAAGAAATAACTTTTAGTTTTACTGATATTTGCTACAGTCTTTTTCATTTCTTTTTCATTTATTTCTGCTCTATTCTCTATGATTTCTTTCCTTCCCCTAAAGTTGGGACTTTTTTTTCTAGTTGTTTTAGGTGTAAGATTAGGTTGCTTATTTGATGTTTCTCTTGTTTATTGAGATCGTCTTGTATTGCCATAAATTTCCCTCTTAGCATTACTTTTACTGCTCCCATAGATTTTGAGTTGTCATGTTTTCATTGTCATTTATTTCTAGGTTTTTTTTTTAATTTCCTCTTTGATTTCTTCAGTGACCTCTAGGTTACTGAGAAGTGTATTGTTTGGCCCCAAAATATAAATATAGACCAATGGAACATGATAGAAAGCACAGCGATAAATGCCCACACCTTTGGGCACCTTATCTTTGACAAAAGAGGCAAGAATATACAATGAAACAAAGAGCTTCATCAATAAATAGCGCTGGGAAAACTTGACAGCTACATGTAAAAGAATGAAACTAGAACACTTCCTAACACCATACACAAAAATAAACTCAAACTGGATTAAAGACTCAAATGTAAGGCCATGCGTGCATTCTAGGTTGGTTCAGTCATGTCTGATTCTGTGTAACCCTATGGAATGTAGCCTACTTGGCTACTCTGCCCACGGGATTCTTCAGGCAAGAATACAGGAGCGTGTTTCCATACCCTCCTCCAAGGGATCTTCCTGACCCAGGGATTGAACCCACGTCTCTTACATCTCCTCATTGGCATGCAGGTTCTTTACCACCAGTGCCACCTGGACTAGAGACTATAAAGCTCTTAGAGGAAAATATAGGCACTACACTCTTCGACATAAATCACAGCAAGACCTTCTCTGTCTTAAAGAAGCCATTCCTAAAGTAATGCCCATTCCTAAAGTAATGGAAATAAAAACAAACAAATGGGACCTAATTAAACTTAAAAGCTTTTGAACAGCAAAGGAAACAATAAACAAGATTAAAAGATAGCCCTCAGAAAGGGAGAAAATAATTGCAAATGAAACAACTGTCATACAGCTCAGTATCAGAAAAACAAATGGCTCAATCAAAACAAACAAACAAAAAAATAGGGAGAAGACCTAACCAGACATTTCTCCATACAGATGGCCAATAAACACACAAAAAGATGTTCAACATCATCACTGGTTGCTAGAGAAATGCAAATTAAAACTATAATGAGGTAGTAGCATATACCCTGAGAAAACCACAAGTCTAAAAAAATCGCAGTTTCCCCAATGTTCATTGCAGTACTATTTACAATAGCAGGGCATGGGATCAACCTAGATGTACATCTACAGATTAATGCATGGAGAAGCTGTGGTATATATGCATGTGTATATATACAATGGAATATTACTCAGCCGTGAAAGAGAATGGATTTGAGTCAGTTCTAGTGAGGTGGATGAACCTAGAGCCTGTTATACAGAATGAAGTCAGAAAGAGAAAAAATGCTTATATTAATACATATACATGGAATCTAGAAAAATGGTATGGATGAATCTAACAATGGTGTTGATGAATCCAGGAAAGGAATGGAGATGTAGGGAACAGACTTGTGGGCACAGTGAGGGAAGGAGAGAGTGCAACAAATGAAGAAAATAGCATCGACATATATACACAGTCATGTGTAAAATATAGCTGCTGAGAAGCTGTATGTTACACAGGGAGCCAAGGCTGGCACTCTGTGATGACCTAGAGGGCTGGGATGGGGAGGGAGGGGAGAGAGGCTCAAGAGGGAGGGGATATATATATAGTTACAGCTGATTCTCATTATTGTATGGCAGAACCCAATACAACAATGCAAAGCAATTTCCTTCCATTTAAAAAAATTTAGGAATAGAGCAGATTAACCCTGGAACAAAAGGATCAATGCTTGTTTTGAGTCTCAAATTAGTTATATTCTTAGTAGTACTTTATTATTAAATGAGATTATTAAAGATAGAGACTAGGACCAAACTACCTCTTATTTATGGATCTAAAGCTGGAGTGATGGCTCCCTGGTTGCTCAGAGGGTAGAGCGTTTGCCTGCAACGCGGGAGACCCGGGTTCAGTCCCTACGTTAGGAAGATTGCCCTGGAGAAGGAAATGGCAACCCACTCCAGTATCCTTGCCTGGAAAATCCCATGGACAGAGAAGCCTGGTAGGCTACAGTCCATGTGGTTGCAGAGAGTCGGACACGACTGAACGACTTCAAAGCTGGAGTGAATATGTGTGATTTAAACAGGGAAGGGGTAGGGGATTCATCTTCTATTTTTATCAATGGGATACTTAGCTGTACACTCTCATGATGGGGCCATTACATACTTGAGGCAGTGTGTCAGGTTGAGGAGGTCTAGGATAGTGTTTCCACTTGCTCTTGGCCTATGCCAATAATATAGCGATTTGCCAGAGGAATCCAGATGGATAAAAGAAAATGAGAAAATGTGAAACTTCAAAAGTGGCCAGAAGTTGAGAGGAGGAGGCCTCAGATACGAAATCTGCTAAAAAGAGACAATACTCCCAACTTTAGCAGCTAGAAACCTGTATAAAAGATTGGACTGGTCATGAAGCAAACTGCAGGAGCCAGAGGGGAAGATGGACATTTTAAGTGAAGGCAGTGGAAAACAACCATTGAATATACATACCCACCTCAACCTCCAAACAGCACCCTTGGGGAAGAGGAGTATGATAGGAAACCCTTTGCAAAAGTAAAATCATTCTTGATGGATAAATTAAATATTAAATGGAATCAAAGTGATCACTTCAAATTTTAAACAGACTTTTAAATAGAGCATTTAAGTTCCATGTTACCCAAGTCCTATTAATAATTAACAGAGGAATTCAGAGCAAGTTGAAAGTATTAAAGAAAATAATGTTTCTTTTCTCTCTTGCATGTTTTGAGTTTAAATTTTGACTCCCTACCACATTTTTCAAAGTTACCTATTTCAGCAGTCTTCGAAGTAAAGTCCATGTAGACATTCACAAAAATTCCCAAGAAATATAGAGTTACGATATTTTTACAGGAATCTATTTTCAGACCCTCAACTTCCGTAGTGATTTAGAATGTATCTACTTGAAGATGCCTCTGGGGTCAAGATGTCTTGCTCTTCATTTCTACCCTGTTATCCTGTCTCCCCCTGAACAGTTATGGGTGTAATCTCGCCTAGTATTTTAATATCAGGTTGCTCCCTGGGGCGGGAAAATCTCCAGGACACCAGACAATGATGCATCAGCTTCAGTCATCAGTCTCTGCCAGTTCTCCTCAGATAATAAGTTTGTTGCAGATGTCTTATTTCTCCATTGAGTAAAGTTTGGCATTAGATACTGAGTCTTTTTCTCCATGTTTGGAATGTCCTGAATTCAGATACATTGTTGAGTGGTTAGTAGAAAACATGGCAATTTTTGCTGAAAACCCTCTTTTACCCCACAGTCTTGTCAAAAAATGCTTCTAATGAAAAGTTCATTTTGCCAGTCATATTTTTGTTTTGCCCTTGGTTCCCTTGCCTACTTCTTTTTGTTCTGCTGTGCATTTTAAGGAAGCCATGGCCCTTCCTGTAAACTACATTTTCCAGATTCCTTGGCCACATTTTTTTTTTTTTTTCCACTAGAGAAACTCATAGGAAAAAGGGAGGCAGCAAGACAGGGAAAAGATTCTCTTGCTGCCAGTCTCTGCAGACACAGTAAAGCTAAGTGCAGTTCTGATGCCTATGGGGGAGAACACCATGCTTAGCCCAAGCCTCAGTACTCAAATCCTCTCAAAGTTCCCAGCACCTTCATGGGTTTCCTTCATCTCTCTGAACTAGATCCAGGAAATACTTCAGGATTATGAGCACTGGTAACCTCACATCTTATTACTCTTCCCCCAGCTATGATCATTTAACTCTGAAGTTAAAATCTAAGATGTTTCTCTGTCCTGCTCTTCCAAGCCTTTCAATGTCTATGTAATCAACTCTCTGCATTAAATTCCCTATAACTGGATTATGAAAGGCAGAGAGCAAAGAAAAAAAAAGAACATCAGTAAGAAATATAAAAATCAGTGGCACCAGATTTCATTCAAGGAACAAACTTATAACCAGAATCTATGCCTTATCTATTCATCTATCTGAGAACTGTACTGTTCAAAGTTTGTATAAAGTATGCTGGGAAATACAAATTTGCCACAATGTCTGATATTGCTGCCTTGTCCTTACTCTCAGGAATGAGAGAGAGCATGAGGAGCTGCCTTCTTGACTCGAGTCTCAATTTCATCTGCATATTTTGCACAAATTCATGGAGAAGGAGTCAAAATTTTCTGCTTCCAACAAATCAATGCTAAGTTTTAATGTAAGACATTGGAGGTAAGTTAGTTGAATATTTTCTTGAATATTTATTCAGGATCAGAGGAAAAAATTCTGTATTAACTTTTGAAAATGATTATTAAACATTTAGAATTTATTTCTTTTTCTAGGACCCTAACATCAAGTTTTCCATCATTTGATCATTTCTCTATTCATTTCTTAATTGCTTGAGAGAAAATTCCTTGTCCAGGTTAATTTCTGCATTTGTGATTGGAATCACATTCCTATTCATCACTTTGGGAAAACATCCTTCTCTCTCACCCCCAGGCTTCTACTAGTTTCTTGCCCTCAATATATAAAAGCACTTCTATTTATGCCGGCTAGATGATGGTGATGATGACGATGACGACAATGATGCTAATGGTGACATAGTAATGGTGATTACTATAATTCTCCCCAGCCTCCTCCATCCTTAATCACAGTGTTCTCTCTCTCAGGATAAGCATTTTTTAATGCGTCGTCTACATTCATGGCTCTATTAATTCATATTCGTGAGTTATAACCTTCTCACTTTTACTCTTCATGCTATTTTATTACACTTAGCACTACTGGGATGTTGCTTTCTTTAAATTCTTTTCTCTTGTGGCTTCCAAAGCAATGTTTTCGACTGTTTATTGTTTT